>NC_090268.1:170915275-172241044 GCF_040414725.1 Anabrus simplex
TCAACTTCTGGTGCAAATTCCACCAATGCCAATAATAAAATGTGACTAGCGGCTTCGGCTGAGTCGACTAATTCTGCTTCCCAAGGCTCAGCCCCTGGCAAAAAGGTCGTGAATTCAGGGAACGATCAGCCTTCAAATTCATCTTTTGAATGCCCTAAAGAATGTCTTAGGATTGCGGCGGATACCCCCGCACCTGTTCCTTTTCTTAAGATTGAGTTAAATAACGAGCCTATAACCGCTCTATTAGATTCAGGCAGTGTTTGTTCAATTATTTCGGACCAATGGTATTCAAAATTGAAGTCTGTTTGTAAACTACCTGACTATGACTCATCTCCTGTTCAATATGTTTCGGCTAATTCATCTCCATTAGAAATTCTAGGTTCTGTACAGGTCAAAATTCGTATTTTTAAATTTACATGGAAAACCAAACTGTTTGTGGCTAAGCACTTGTCTTGCCCCATCATTCTGGGAGCGGACTTCATTTCTCACACTGGTCTTGTGCTCGATCTCCAGAGTAGGTCGTGCACATTCAAATTTGCGTCCAATTGTAAAATTCCCTTGTTAAAGTGTAATTCTGTATCATGTTCATCTATTTCGCCTACCCAGGATGAGATGTTGTTAGACCTTAGACATCTACCTGAGGAGCAGGCTGATAGTATTCGTAAATTATGTCAGTCATTTTCAGAGGTGTTTTCGGATACTCGTATCGTTACTGACCTTATTGAATACAAAATTGAGGTCACGGATTCGATTCCCGTCCGTTTTCCACCTTATAGGCTATCGCCACCTAAAATGAAGGCTCTGAAAGAAATCATTGATCAGATGTTGAAGGATGGTATTATTAGGCCCTCTAAGTCGGCGTATTCGTCACCTATATTTCTAGTCCCGAAACCCCAAGGAGGCTTCAGGCCTGTCATTGATTATAGGGCTCTCAATCGGAAGGTGGTGTTACAATCTGTGCCCCTTCCCGACCTTCATTCTTGTTTTTCATGGTTCCGTAAGGCCAAGTTCTTTACTATCTTGGACTTGAATCAGGCCTATAATCAAATTCCCCTTGCCGAAAAGTCTAAACATCTTACAGCGTTTGCCACGGACTGGAATTTATACGAATACAACCGCGTGCCTTTCGGGCTCCCCACGGGAGCAGCTGTACTCACTAGGCTACTAGATAGGGTCTTCTCCGACATCAAATTTGAGTACTTATATCACTACTTGGATGATGTCGTCGTATTTTCAGAGACTTTTGAAGAACATCTAGATCATCTGCGAGAAGTTCTCGATCGCCTTCGTAAGGCTGGGTTAACTGTCAAGTTGTCCAAGGTCGCCTTTGCTAAGCCCTCTATGTCGTTCCTAGGGCATATTGTGTCACCTGATGGTGTAGCGGTCGATCATTCTAGAACACAGGCCATCCGTGATTTTAAACCTCCCAATGACATTAAAGGTATCGTCAGGTTCATTGGTATGGTGAATTTCTTCAGGAAGTTTATTCCTAACTTCGCTAATAGAGCGGCGCCCTTGAACCTTCTTCGTAGGAAAGGCATCAAATTCGAGTGGGGACCTTCTCAACAAGCCGCTTTTGAAGATCTTAAATTAGCTCTATGTAATGCCCCTGTACTTGCTATGCCTGATTTCTCGAAGAAATTCATCGTCCAAACCGACGCGTCGTCGTCAGCAGTAGCTGCAGTCCTTCTTCAAGAGACTGAACAAGGGAGGCGACCCATCGCCTATGCATCTAGGACTCTATCGGCTCAAGAAGCCAAGTATTCTATCTATGAGCTCGAAGGGTTGGCAGTCTTATTTGCCTTAGAGAAGTTCCGTCTCTATCTGGAACATGTCAAATTCGACCTGGAGACAGATAATCAAGCCTTAAGCTGGATCTTAGGTAGGCCGCGTCGTACTGGTCGTATAGCCCGTTGGGTCATCCGTATTTCTGCCTTCCAATTCGATGTCAGGCATATCAGAGGTACCGAAAATGTTGTTGCTGATGGACTCAGCCGTATGTTTTCCAACGACGTCGAGACCCATGAACCGGTCGACAGTTCATCACCTTCCGAGTCCATACTATCTGATGTTAATGCCATCTTAACAGATGTTCCCATGCTCTTTAGGGATATCGAGAAATACCAACGTGAAGATCCGACGCTGGCTCCTATAATGGAAACCCTTTCTTCTGGGGAACATGTTGTCCCTTATGTTCTGAGGAATGGTGTTTTATGTTGCCCATCGAGGCATGATAAGATGATGAAAGTTGTCGTTCCAGCTGTTCTTGTATCTATGATCTTCAAGTATTATCATGAGACCCCATTAGGAGGGCATCTTGGTATCTTTAAAACTCGTGAAAAGATTCGTGAAAGGTTAATCTGGAAGGGTATGGACGGTGAAATCCGTGAACTTGTAAAAGCTTGTAAATCTTGTTTGCTCAGTAAACCCACCATGTCCACCAAGGTAGGCCTTTTGCCTTCGCATCAAGCGTCGCGCCCCATGGAACGCCTGTATATTGATTATGTAGGACCCTTCCCCCAGTCGAAGGGAAATGCCAACAAGTTCATCTTTGTATGCGTAGATGGCTTTACGAGATTTTCCTGGTTATTTCCAACTAAGCTGGCTACCGCGCAGTCCACCATTACTTGCCTAAATTCTATTTTTGCTTCTTTTGGTCCGTGCCAATATGTTGTATCTGATAATGCTAAGGCTTTTACATCTAATTTATTTCGTAAATTCTGCTTTGACCTGTCCATCTCTCATGTGACAACTTCTGCTTATTACCCTCAACCATCTCTGGCTGAACGGGTTAATCGTAATCTCAGGTCCGCGCTTATTGCCTATCATCATGAAGATCATTCCAGGTGGGACACGTCCCTGAATTGGTTAGCTTTTGCTTTGAATTCGGCGGTTCATGAATCTCACAAATTTACTCCAGCTTCTTTGATGTTCAAGTTCGTTCCCAACACGCCGCTCTCTAACCTCTGGTCTCTGAGTGACATTCTACCCGAGACAATAGATCCGGATAATATTAAAGATCTTTGGAAGAAGGCTAAAGCCCATCTTAAAGTGTCTCATGAAAAGGTTAGGGAAAGGTATGATCGTGGACGGAGACCCACCCCTTTGAAGGTAGGTGACCAAGTAATGGTCAAGAATTTTGTTCCCGCGGGCAAGCTTGCCCCCAGATTCCATGGGCCGTGTGTCATTCTGGATTTCCTTACGCCGGTCACATTATTATTAAGCAATCCAGCCACCGAGAGGATATTTAGGGTTCACCTGTCACAGGTGAAACCGGTGTAATTTCTGTGTTAACTTGCTTCATATTATCTTGAAAGGAATATGAAGGTTATATTTTTTTTTTTTTTTGAGTTTTCACGTTGAAGGCATTCTGCCCCTTCTATAATATTTTGTTTCATATGTAAGTTTTTGTAAACCTTCCCCGCGCGGTTAAACTGCTGTCCTATCCTTGCTACGGCCATTACCACGCTCCCGTCTCCTGCTCCACTATACACAGTGGCTCGCATATGAAATGAATTTCTGCACGCCGCTGGCCCCTCAACCTCTCCACAAAGCCTGTGCCCTCAAAAAAAAAAAAAAGATGATGGTCCAACAAATTTTGCCGCCTAGCTTTAACGTTTCAGTGCCCCCGCAGCCGTGCGGCGCCGTGCTGCGATTGGGTTAGAGGAAGGGCCCCCTCTTCCCCAGCGAGGACCACATGTGCACGGCGAGCCGGAGCTCTCCTCCCGGCCAAGGCTGATGTGCGGCGCACGACCTGCTACTTGCCCGCAGCCTGTATATGTTCACCGCGGGCGCGGCGTGCTTCAACACCACTGCTCCCCTCATAGTTCAGGCGAGCGGTATCTCAGGGTACTTGAGGGGTCCGAGCGGCCTCCTCTGGACGCAAGCTGCAACGGCCGGTCTGGCCATCCAACTTAATCAACATCAACTATATGGACATTCCAGATCAACTTTACTACCTTTTCTTGGGTATTCTACTGCAATATTTGGTGGACTTAGAAAATTTTCCTCAACTTTAAAAACTAAAGTTTTCCTTCTGAATTCAACTTCTACAAACATAAAAACTTTACTTCTCCAATTACAACAAAAATTTTGAAACTGAATCAAACCACATTAAGAAAATCTTATAAATTCTTCGGCAATTAATCTCCATATCTACATCAAAACTTGGACCTTGTTTTCAAACAAATTTCATGTGTCACCCCTGGAGGAACTTTTGGGGGGGGGGGGAGGTCTGTACCGGGCGGTACACCTCCACGCCGCTAATTTAAAATGTGCGCCAATTGAAACTCCTCTGCTGGAGGAAGTCTGAACTTTATTGACGGTATTAATTTTCAAATTTCTCAAAAGATGTCACTACGTGGAAATTTTAGAGTTTTTGAACTGTGTCATTTTCGACGTATTTTTGTTTTGCTTGTAGTAAGAAGTGTGAACTTTCTCTTCTAGAGGACACTACTGAAGATCAACAATAGTGCACCCTAGTGCGGAGTGAAAGAACTATTTTTTGGAGAAATTTTTATTTCAAAAGTTTGTTTCTTGTTAAATTTCTTTCTGTTATTGTTTAAGTTGGCTGTATACCCCTCTCTTTCCCCTTGTTTTGTATTTAGCCAATCCCGAATTTCTTTTATTAATTTCTGACCAATCAGATGTATCTTCCCCCAACTTGAATATGTTGCTGTATCCTACCCAATAAAGAGTTTGTGGGAGAGTGTTTTCATTCCCCTAACGCCTCGAACCTTCCGAGAGAGAATATAAACTGCTGATTTTAGGGTCTCCGGGCCACTTCTGTTCCATCTTTCTGTGTGTAAAGTACATAGCAGGGGGCGGGAAGCGCCTCTTTCTCCGGCAGCGGTCAACAACCAGGTAATGGCCGATTAATTACTTCTTTTCTTGCTTGCTCAGCAGTTTAACTCTCGGGGCGGGTCCGAAGTTTTTCCATTATGTAACCTTCCTTAAAATGTAAAGAAACTTGTATTTATTCTATCTTTTAAACTACATATTGGGATAGAGAGTGCTTAACCCTCTCGAGTTCCCAATCATATTGTTTTGAGGTGAACTTATTTTTCTCAACCTATTCTTAGTTAACGTAAAACAAATTGTTCTTTTCTAAAGTCACCTCTGTAGTATGGGATTAGCCCTTGCATTAGTGGCCTAGAGCCAGATTAGGTTTTAAAAACAAAGTGTATTAGGAGTGCAGACCGCCTCCTCTCAAATTGTTATTTTGGAGGTCATGTAATTACCCCTTTTCATTTAATAGACCTCAGTAGGTTGGGTATTTTACCCCTGTGTCTATGTCCAGTGAGGACAACTTGAAGGTGGAGTTTGGTGTGGCCTTTGAGAGGCTTAAAGTTGAGAGCGAGTGGCTCTTTTTCGAAAATTGAGTGTTGTATGCCTCGTGGAGGCTTTTCGGTGTAATTTGGAGCAAGTGCTCCTGAGCATGAATGGGGTTTTCTGCCCCTCTGTTAATACTTATTTTGAAGTAAGGTTGGGCTGATTGCCCAAGCATTGTGAAGTCAGGGCTCGAAGCCCAAATTCTGTAAATATTGTAACTACCCTTTTGACTTGCTACTCTGTACCTGCCATGTTTGTTATTTCTTTATTTTGAAAAGAAAATATAACCTTGTTAAATTTTAAATTAATTTTACTTTCATAGCTTGAGACCTGTTCACCACCCCGCACCTTCTTTCACGCATAACTACCACAAAAACACGGTAACAGTAATAATGCTTTCATTTCTCCATTTCCACCATCTTTCCTTATTTTATTAACTTGTTCATCAAATGAAGAATTTTTAACTTTCTTCGAGGACTTCAGATCTTTTATTTTATTTCTTAGCTTGCGTAATGTTTGTCTCAGTCGGTAGTTTGATTTCCTTTTCAGTATACACTGACTGACAGAGCAAATGCAACACCAAGAAGGAGTGGTTCGAAAGGGATGATAGTTGGGGAAAAAACAGAGACGGCACGGACGAATAATTGATGTTTATTTCAAATCGATATGCAGGTTACACAATGCGCACGGCATCGACTCAGTAGGATGTAGGACCACCGCGAGCGGCGATGCACGCAGAAACACGTCGAGGTACAGAGTCAATAAGAGTGCGGATGGTGTCCTGAGGGATGGTTCTCCATTCTCTGTCAACCATTTGCCACAGTTGGTCGTCCGTACGAGGCTGGGGCAGAGTTTGCAAACGGCGTCCAATGAGATCCCACACGTGTTTGATTGGTGAGAGATCCGGAGAGTTCGCTGGCCACGGAAGCATCTGTACACCTCGTAGAGCCTGTTGGGAGATGCGAGCAGTGTGTGGGCGGGCATTATCCTGCTGAAACAGAGCATTGGGCAGCCCCTGAAGGTACGGGAGTGCCACCGGCTGCAGCACATGCTGCACGTAGCGGTGGGCATTTAACGTGCCTTGAATACGCACTAGAGATGACGTGGAATCATACGCAATAGCGCCCCAAACCATGATGCCGCGTTGTCTAGCGGTAGGGCGCTCCACAGTTACTGCCGGATTTGACCTTTCTCCACGCCGACGCCACACTCGTCTGCGGTGACTATCACTGACAGAACAGAAGCGTAACTCATCGGAGAACACGACGTTCCGCCATTCCCTCATCCAAGTCGCTCTAGCCCGGCACTATGCCAGGCGTGCACGTCTATGCTGTGGAGTCAATGGTAGTCTTCTGAGCGGACGCCGGGAGTGCAGGCCTCCTTTAACCAATCGACGGGAAATTGTTCTGGTCGATATTGGAACAGCCAGGGTGTCTTGCACATGCTGAAGAATGGCGGTTGACGTGGCGTGCGGGGCTACCACCGCTTGGCAGCGGATGCGCTGATCCTCGCGTGCTGACGTCACTCGGGCTGCGCCTGGACCCCTCGCACGTGCCACATGTCCCTGCGCCAACCATCTTCGCCACAGGCGCTGCACCGTGGACACATCTCTATGGGTATCGGCTGCGATTTGACGAAGCGACCAACCTGCCCTTCTCAGCCCGATCACCATACTCCTCGTAAAGTCGTCTGTCTGCTGGAAATGCCTCCGTTGACGGCGGCCTGGCATTTTTAGCTATACACGTGTCCTGTGGCACACGACAACACGTTCTACAATGACTGTCGGCTGAGAAATCACGGTACGAAGTGGGCCATTCGCCAACGCCGTGTCCCATTTATCGTTCGCTACGTGCGCAACACAGCGGCGCATTTCACATCATGAGCATACCTCAGTGACGTCAGTATACCCTGCAATTGGCATTAAGTTCTGACCACTCCTTCTTGGTGTTGCATTTGCTCTGTCAGTCAGTGTATATTTCGCTTTTGGAATGCTAGCGTTATGGTCAGCAAGTGGGAAAGAGACTTGAATTCCTATTTCATTTGTGGTAGGTTTACTTGCATAATTCGGCAGAATCATTACATTTTCACAATCATCTGTAGAACACTGCTTTCTTATTTTATTTGGAGTTGTACGTGTAGATTCCGGTTTCGGGAAATGTCTTTTTTCTACCCTCGACTACAGGTGTGACACCTTCCTGTTTGTAGGCGGATAACCCATGAAGACTGAAGGGACTCTATTCGGAAGAAGTTGTCTTTTTGCTGTACTTAAACTGAAGGCACAATCTTTAAAACGTAAATTATAGACTCTGGATGACTTCGTAGGCGACCAAAGGGAACCTGATTTGCCCCCTGTCTAAATATAGCAATTATCCACTTCTCCTTTAAAACTGGATTGGCGGGAAACGAATGAAAACTCCCAATGTTCTCCTTTCTCTGACGAATCGGATTTACAGTACGGTACACAACAATACACCATCTTTTATAATGCAAATGAAACTTACTTGGAGTTCATTTCAACACTAACTCTAAGTGAAATCTATACGTAAACGTACCGGTATTAAAATAACTTTTCTCCGTATGTTAATACACTACAAAACATGAAAACTATAGCACGATGTCGAGACATCTGGCGGCGATACTGCGAACCTGCTTGGGGACGGTCACCGCCGTCTCGATCCCCTTATACTGCCTTCTCTATGCCACTAGTTTAACACAGGAAGGCGCGACTACCAATATTTCTTCAAGTCGCCGTAAGAGTGCAGCAATAGACCCACAATCTTCGCTTATCAGTGCGGGTGTAGCACTGTTATTGGTGCATGAATGTGTGTGAAAACCGGAGTTATTTCGTACAACGAGTAAACGTGTCTGCTCACTTCCGTTCGTACAAGAGATATTTTGTATAGAACTGTGAAAAGAATTAATCATGTTATGCTTATAGACATTTCAAAAGTGATTTTAAGGTGTTGGTACTTGATTCTTTCCGTTCGTGCAAGGTATATTTTTCGCAGAACTGAAACTTCAGATCCTTTCCCCGAAATATTCAATTGTTGTGTACCATTTTGCCAATCTCGGCAAGGTGGTTCGCAGCCAGAAAAGATAAGACTCAGTGAAATACCGTCTAGAAGGGAACTGAGAGAAAAGCGGCTGTCGGCTTTATCTAGGCAAGGACCCAATAAAGGAAGTAATTGGATATCTTCAGATTACTCTCGTATCTGTGCCTTTACACCTTATTTCAGAAGGTGATGGAGCCTCCGTGGCTCAGGCAGGAGCGCGCCGGCCTCTCACCTCTGGGTTCTGTGGTTCAAACCCGATCACTCCATGTGAGATTTGTGCTGGACAAAGCGAAATCGGGACAGGTTTTTCTCGGGATACTCCGGTTTTCCCCTATGATATTTCATTCCAGGAACACTCTCGAATATCATTTCATTTCATCTGTCATTCATTAATCACTGCCCCGGAGGAGTGCGACAAGATTCGGTAGCCGGCACAATTCCTATCCCCGCTGCTAGATGGGGGCTTCATTCATTCCATTCCTGGCCTGGTCGAATGACTGGAAACAGGCTGCGGATTTTTTTCAGAAAGTGATTAAAGCCGTGGAGGATAGTGGATTCCTTGTGATAAGAATTGTGACGGACAATCACAAAACAAACGTCTTCATGTTTAGACATTTTGGGCAACCTCAGATATCCAAACGATAATATTCCAATCAAACTAGAAACAGGAAATCAAATCCTAATTTGCGGCTATTAGGTTCGTGTTGTTGAAGAGAGGATGGAGTGTGACATTTGTGTCAGCAACATCTCACTGCCTAGAGCTTCGACACCGCTAAATGGAACTGATTATGCATCAGGACAGAGGAGGAGTTCGATACCCGAAACCTTATTTTGTTGCTCTGGTGAAGCATCTGCAAGAGTTCGTTTAAGCTGCTGTGCCCTATTGTCGAAGTCCTTCAAACGTACGAGTGTAATACGAGGACTTGCAACGTCTTCCCTTTCAGAATACCGGGCGAGTTGGCCGTGCGGTTAGGAGCGCGCAGCTGTGGGCTTGCATCCGGGAGATAGTGCGTTCGAAGCCCACTGTCAGCAGCCCTGAAGATGGTTTTCCGTGGTTTCCCATTTTCACACCAGGCAAATGCTGGGACTGTACCTTAATTAAGGCCACGGCAGCTTCCTTCCAGTTTCTAGGCCTTTTCTATCCCATCATCGCCATAAGACCTATCTGTGTCGGTGCGACTTAAAACAAATAGCAAAAAAAAAAAAAAAAAAAAACTTTCAGAATGTGTTTTGTTACAGTGTGAAGTCAAAGAACATCAGCAAACTGTTAGTGATATTATCCTAACCAAGTTCGTAAGACCTCTGTTATTTGATATTTGTTATTTGGCAAGAACACAAAAAGTACGGTACCACGCCAAGCCTTCGTCCAGGCAGATCTTGAAATTGTGCATGAAGAGGCCAACTGCGACTTCATACAGGTAATATTACCGATATTTAATATTACTGATGTAATTTACGAGCTTCAGTGAACATATGACCATACTACATAGTGTTTTGCAGGTTGTCGTCATTAGAATAAGTTTAGAACATTGTGCGTCTATGTCTGCCATCTAGCGGAGAAATGTTGTCGCAGTGTAGTCGCAAAAAGGTTCGCATAGAGCAGGCAGTATAGGAGGATCGAGACGGCGGTGGGGACGGTTTTTCTGCTCAGAACTAGCGCACTCTTCACGGCCTTGTATATCTCGTAGGCAACGCTTTGACGTGTATTGTTTGCTCTTTGATATTGTGAGCACATCCGGTTCCGACGTCTTGTTGCTGTCAGGTTATTCGAAGATCTGCTTTTGTGGATTTGAGAGATAAGAAAGGGAGATGGTTGGTAGTTCAGATTTTGTTTTGAATGTGATGCTGTACCAATGTTTAATGCATGCTTGACCGCCGAGTTATTTGATTATATTTGTGTGTAGAACATTGCTTATTACTTTGGATGTTATTTATACGCAGTCATTCGCGGAGAAAATAGGTGCAATAATGCAGAGACCTGGTCAGGATCCTGTAGCGAAGGATGATGTACCGTGGTGGATGAAATATGCTGGTCGAGGCCTGGGGACTGTGGGAAGCATGGGTAAATACATATTTGACAGTACACCATATTGTTACTTCTTTCAACTATATTCATGGTTGCATTGCAGCTTATCTTAAGATTTTCATGCTATTGTATCTCTCTTTTTTTGTTTTGTTTCAGTCGCTATTGGTCTAGGAGTGTGGAATTGTGTTGGCATTATGCTTGGCCATGTGGATTGCTTGATTAGTGGTATGTGGCAAATGTAAGTTACATTGTAAAATGAACATTGCTCATATTGAAAGAAGTAGCTTTGTTTTGGTCAAGTCAAGCAATCCCATCTTCATTTGGTTAGGAGCAAGTGGTTATATTTAAAATGAGCTTTGAAACTGTGTAGAGCATCTTAAGGAATTCTGGCTGTAGACCTTGAATTATTTTAGAAAAGTAGATTTCTTAGCTGGAATATTCTTGATAATGCAAGACTGTTTTTACTGTTCACTCATTTCAGTGGAAAGAAGTTCTAATTATGATTTGCTCTCTTTGTAGGGTTGCTGGATTCTTGGTAATAGTTATAGAAGCTCCCTGTTGCTGCCTGTTTGTTGATTTTGTTCAGAATCTGAGTGATTGGGTAGAAAAGCGACCGTACTGGAATCGTGGAGCATTCTATATCATGTAAGTAAATTCAAAATTATTCCTTTCTTGCACCTACTGTTTGTAATCTAGTCTCATTATCTGCTTAAAAAGTGGACAAATGCATGTAGTTTGTGTAGTTTTGAAATTGCTGTATAATCTATTTTGATGTGTAAATACACAAATGAAGGTAAAAGGACCATGGCAGATGAGTGACTTTGTACTTGTACTTTTTTATATTTGTGGAAAGCGGCATTCTCGCCGTTACTAGAGAAATATGTTTACGTACTTACGGGTTGTAGAAATTCAGTAAGACTTAAATTACATTTATAGCATTCTAAGGATGCAATATGTTGGAAATGTTAAGTAGAATACCTTGTGGAGGAGCGATGTGTTCACTGCGACAGTTAAGAACCCACCCGCCATCCCCCTGAAGTAATTTTGCTTTTATAACCTAATAGAAGTTATCACGCGCCATTGTACATCGCCTATCTACGTACCAGCATTTCCATTGGGTGAGACACTATGGGATATGACGTCACTCCTAGCAATGAAGTAAGTGAATTCCGTTACCAACCCGTGCACAATAAATATACAGGTGAATGCAATCTGTAAAGAAAGAATTATATTTATCTCACCTTAATGTAGGGGAGGGTACAGCACGCTTGCAGCTTTAAAAAACTCGTGCACCCTCGTGTCAGCAGGAAAGTTCGTCTTAAACAAGAACTCTGCCAAGTAGCCGGCAAAGTGCGCTTTCCTTCTTCCGAAGCCAGGAATGGAGTACGACCCGTGCTTGAGGTGCCTCCACCTGTTCTCGATATTTTGCGTGTGTACCGGCGGTCTATTCCTTGGCATCACCCTCCTATTACCCTTGCTCACATGACCACTTCTCCTGCTATCAATGTATTGAATTGAATGGTTGACACGAAGGTGCACGAATCCTTCGTGTTCCAGACAGTCGTAGGACCTCCAACAGTCCGAAATGATTATAGTACCTGGCAACACCCACTCTTTAATTACTGCGAGTAATGTCTCCTTATCCCTTCTCTCGACAGGAGCAACGAAAAAGTTTTTGTGGTTCTCTCTCTCTACTCCTCCAAATAACCACTGTCCTTCCGTACGCCTTCCTCTATTGTACTTCGATTTCCCGAATTTGTTTTCGTCTATCTCAATTACAACGTCAGGACCACCAATTTTATTTTTATTAGCGTCCACCCACGCCACACAAACTTCTCTACAGAAGTTACACCAATCTACGAAAGTAGCTTGGGAGAAACCTAACTCCAACTTGATAGTCGGCCCCAGAGGTTTAGGCAGTATGCACCACAGAACACAGAAGTAACCTATTTCAAAGAGGGATAACTTAGACTCAGAAAAGTACGTATTTTTACGCGCACTCACGTGCCAAGGGCGCTTGGCACGCTCTTCGTTCTTCCAACGACAGCTGAAAACTATCTGATTGTTTTTCTTAAGTACAGTCAATTTAACGTCACGACCACACTTCTCACACACTCTCTCCCTAGAAAGCAAGTCGTGCTGCTGATAAAATTGCAGTAAATCACTGAATTTCTCGTAATAATTGCACGCAAAAGCACGGATACTAACGACACATCCACCGCACGAAGCCATATCAGTAACAACGGAGTTAATGACAAAATAATCGACAGTCATTGGCGGGCTGATGTCACCATTGGGGAATTCCCTCTATGCTTGTTCGTAGACCAATGGCCTAACCAATCCAGACCAACGGCTTTGGGGAACTCGGGAATTCCCCCTACGCTTGATTGTAGACCAATGGCCTAACCAATCCAGACCAATGGCTTTGTCACTGACCAATGGCGTAACCAATCCAGACCAATGGCTTTGTCACGCGGGATACTACAGGCCTAAGGCCGCTTCGCGGCTTCTAACCTGGGGGCTTACGCCCCCAGACCCCCTTTGCTTGATCCAGACCAATGGTCTAACCAGTCCAGACCAATGGCTTTGTCACTGACCAATGGTCTAACCAATCCAGACCAATGGCTTTGTCACGCGGGATACTAGAAGCCTAGGGCCGCTTCGCGGCTTCTAACCTGGGGGCTTACGCCCCCAGACCCTCTTTCCTTGATCCAAACCAATGGTCTAACCAATCCAGGCCAATGGTCGCGGCCTCTAACCTGGGGGCTTATGCCCCCAGACCCCCTTTGCTTGATCCAGACCAATGGCTTTGTCACTGACCAATGGTCTAACCAATCCAGACCAATGGCTTTGTCACGCGGGCTTACGCCCCCAGACCCCCTTGGCTTTGTCACGAGATTCGTAAATTCAAACGTAGTGCCGCTGCACTAGGGCTAGTTCTTTATATGAACAGTTGGCAGCACTGTCCACCGCACGATCGAGTCCTTCGCCAGAAGCGAGCGAGAAACAAATGACAGTGCAATCGCGCCTGGATGTGTGGCGCTGGAAAATGTAATGTGTTCTGAACTTTTGCCGTAGACGGGAGTCCCTTATGTTACATTTCGCTGCGCGCGCCGTCTCGTTTCTTTCTTGAGGTTCAGGGCTAGCACTGACAAATGGGAGTGATGTGCCTGTGAATTCTAATTATATTTGTCCATATGACTAGCGCGGGTGCTTCAAACAGCAAAATAGCATGATCCCTGGACCAATAAATATATTACTTTCTTGTTGAAAGGAAAATAACATGATCCCTGGACCAATAAATATATCACTTAATGAATGAGTTAGGGCACAAAATGAACGATCAACATGAAGAAAAGACAACTACCGTATAATATCGAATACTACCCGCTACCGAATAAGTCCCGCACCCTTATTTTAAAAGAACAAAATTTTTTAAAACGTGAAGTCAAAATGATTTACAATCTTTACTACCACACATCAAATGATTAGAAAATACAAAT
This sequence comes from Anabrus simplex, assembly GCF_040414725.1. Lineage (NCBI taxonomy): Eukaryota > Metazoa > Arthropoda > Insecta > Orthoptera > Tettigoniidae > Anabrus > Anabrus simplex. The sequence continues at coordinate 170,929,189 of NC_090268.1, forward strand.
AAAAGTAAACAAACATTTCCAGAACAATATCCAACAAGTTCATTCATCATCATCATCAGTACCAACTTCGGAACTTTCATCACCTTCACACAAAATGTCATCAGTGCCATCCATAGCATTAGAAATGCTACATTTCCTAAAGCTCTTCCCTATGAGGTCTCCAGGGATACAATTCCAATCAATCAATATTCTCAAGGCTAATGCCTTGTCGAAGCAACCGCTCTTTTCTTTCAATGGCTGTTCGTTTCAGTTCCATGTAATTGACACAACCTAGCCTCTTCTTGATGTCGTCTAAATATTTCATCCTAGGTCTTCCTCTGCCTTTCTTTCCCAACAATTTCCCTTCAAGTATGTTAGTGATGAAAGGATTGTGTCTGATGACATGTCCAATAAATTTTAATTTCCTGTTTTCCATTTCGTTTAAAAATATTCTCTCTTCTTGGACTTCCAGGTTGGTTTCTCTTTCCGTCCAGCTCGTTCTGGTCATTTTCCGCCATATCCACATTTCAGCAGCTTCAAGTCGATTCCTTTCTAGTTTACCCAGAGTCCAACTCTCACTTCCATAATGAAGTGTACTCCATACAAATGATTTTGCAAAGGATTTTCTGACATCTATATTCATATGTGTGCTGGTTAAAATGTTTTCCTTGCTCATAAATGCTTGTTTTGCCAATGCTATTCTTCTCTTTACTTCCAGGGAGCATCTATTATCTTCTGTTATCATATTACCAAGATAACAGAATTGTTTGACCTGATCGATTCTGACGTCATCAATTTTGATATTGGTTTTAATTTCTTCCATATTTTTCCATACTACCATTACTTTCGTTTTCTGTTTGTTTACTTTTAATTTCCATAGTTTAAGAGTACCTGAGAGGACTTTCAGCATTCTATTCATTTCTTTTTCGAAATGTCTGCAGTTAATACGATGTCATCTGCAAATCTGATACAATGTATCCTTTCACCATTGATTTTTATTCCCTTTGTCTTCTCCATCATCTGAATAGTTTCCTCAATAGACATATTAAATAAATACGGTGATAGGGGACAACCTTGTCTAACTCCTTTCCCAATCCTGGCCTTTTCTTCTACCTGATTGATGATTTTTCCATGCTGTCAAAATCCACGAACACAGCTGCTGAACCTCCGGGCACTGAATGCGACCAGTTGGTGTCAGTGTATTATTATCAGCTGCCATCCATTCTGTATAGAGCTGTTTCAAGGCTGCTTTAAATGGACGGTTCACTCAGACATCCAGCGGCTGTAGCATAGACGTCATCCTGCCCGGAATGACTGCTAGGTCGGTTTTCCCATCCTTGGTATGTTTCTTCACAGCGTCTGTTGTGTCACCGCGGTAACTGTCGAGAACAAGCTAACTCTTTTGTCCCAATAATGCACCGGAGCGACGTTGCCAGACACACTTTACCCAGTCTTCCACAAGTGAACTGTCCATCCAGCCTGAGTTCTGAGATCTGACGATAACACCAGCGGGTAGATTTTTAGGAAGAGTCTTTCGCTTGAGAACAATGTACGGCGGCAATTTGGCTCCTTCAGCGAGAATACACAACATTACCGTACACCGTTGTTTTTCATTACCACCTGTTCTAATCGTAACACTTTTCGCACCCTTAACATTCACAGTCCTGTCCACTGGCATTTCAAAGTAGACTGGCGTCTGATCTGCATTGCCAATTTGGGAAAGCAAATATGCATTTTCCTTCCGCAACCAAATTACGCAACGCTGAAATGACAATAACTTATCATAGGCACCAGGAAGGCTATGTGAAATTGAGGTATGCCTTCGTACGCTCAACCCATTTCTTTTATGAAAATTATAAACCCATCCTCGGGTTGCCTTAAACCCTTCAGTTGAAAGTTCCTTTGCGATCTCTTAATGCCTTTAGCTGACATATTTGGGTTGACACACCATATCCCAATTCCTGCCTTTCTGTCACACATTTATAAAGGTTTTTTTTCATTTTCTGGAAACTGTACGCTCAGTCCACGAAAAGCTCTACGATCACCACTACATGTTAATAGCACATTTTTCTTCTTTCTCCAATCGCGAATACACGACTCGTCAATATCTTATTTCCTACCGGTGGCACGATTTCAAATAATTTCGGCTTCCCGAACTACTTTCAGTTTCTCACTTGCAGTAAAAGATCGCAAACGCTTTGTAGAATTCATGTTGATACTCCGAGAACGTGTGTGAGACTGACGCGAAGCACGGAAGTAGCGTATACTGAGAGCGGAGAGGGCATTGTTGCCAAGCCGCGCCGGCGGTGATGCCCGATTTATGCGCATTTGGAAAGATAAATTTCCCAAAATTTTAAATAAGACCTGCACCCAATTTTGGAAGCGATATTTTCGAAAAAAGCTGCGGTTGGTACTCAAGATTATATGGTAATTAATTCAAACAACTTCAGTGAAGAAAGACATCACACACGGAAGTGTTAGACAAACAAAACACATATGGAAGCGCTGCGACATAGCAGAAAAAATAGTTGTAAGTTAATAAAGTATTCTTCTCTTCTTCAAGTGCCTTATCCGGTTGCCCAGACGTCGACGATTACTCTGGAGAAAGTTTTTCTGTCTTCTGCCAGTCAAGAGTCTCTCAGTTGTCTCAATACCGGTCGACTGCTTGATGTTGTGTAACCATGTTATCTCTGGTCTGATAAGCTATTTTGCGAACTTTTTTATAGTTATTACTTCTTACTTCGTCCTAGCTCTCCTTAGGACTTCGTTTGTTATCATATACTTGTCATATATATTGATACTTGTGGCTTTTGAGGTCCATGTTTCTGCTCCATATAACAGTACTGACCAGATGTAGCACTTCATTAATCTCTGTCTGAGCTTCAGATTCAGATGATCATTACAGAACAAAGAGCTCATCCTGCGAAATGCAGCTCTAGCGTTCTCAATTCTGCATCTGATTTCCTTATCTGGATCCATACTGTCTGTTAATACGCTGCTGAGGTACTTGAGCTGGTGGACTTGTTCTATTTTACGGTTGTTTAATGACAAGGTGACATTTGCATTACTATTTCTGCTAAATACCATTAACTTAGTTTTTGCTTTGACATGATTCTGTCCAGGAATTCTTGAAGGCCTTCTATAGTGTTGCACAGAATCAGTGTGTCATCTGCATATTGATCAAAACACCATTTACTTTCACACCCAGTTCAACATCATGCAAAGCTTCTTTAAAAATGGTGTCAGAATATATATTAAACAGGAGCGGCGAGAGTATACAACCTTGGCGTACCCTCCTTCCGATTTTCACATCTGATGTTTTGGTTTGGTTGATTTTGACTGTTGCTTGTTGGCCCCAGTAGAGATTCTGTATGATGCATGTCTTTTCCATCGAGATGTTTTCGTTGGAGAATCTCTTATCAGTTTTTCATGTTTCACTCTATCAAAAGTTTTCTTATAATCAATGAAACATGCAAATACATCTTTGTGTAGTTGGCAGCATTTTTGGAGCACGACATTGATGCTAAATAAGGCTTCTCGTGTGCCAAAGGCGTTTCGGAAATCCAGTTGGTTGTCATCCAAGTCTATTTCGCACTTCGTTCTAATGCGTGCGTGTATTATACGTAAGAATGCTTTTAGCATATGACTCATCAGACTTATGGGACGGTAGTCACTGCATTTCTTTGGATGAGACTTTTTAGGTATTGCGATGAATGTCAATTGCAACCAGTCCTCTGGGATTATTCCAGTATCATAAATTGTATTGAAAAGTTTAGCAATTTGGTCGACATTCTCTTCAGTTATTAGTTTTAGAACCTTAGCTAGTATCTGGTGTGGACCTACTGCTTTACCATTAGGTGATATTGTGAGGGAATGTAATACTTCTTCTTTTGTTATTTTTGGACTTTTTGCATTGTGTAAGTACACAATTTCACCTCTGTCATCACTGAACAATTATGTATTCTGTCCAGGTCTGTATGATTTTTTGTTCATCTAGGATGGGTTTGCTGGTGTCATCAGAGTCATTGGCGTCTGTTTTCTGTACAGCCCAGCTATCTCTTTTACTTTCTTGTATAACTTGAAACTATCATGGTCTTTATATAGTTGTTCTATTTCTTCACAGTTCATTGTCATCCATCTTTCTTTGGCTAATCTGATTTTTTTCTTAATCTCCCTTTGTGTCTGTCGGTAGCTGTCTTCTCTGCCCTTTTCTTGTCTTCTCCGTTCCATTAGATCAAGTATTTCATCAGTTATTCATCTCTGCTGCTTTTGCCTTGTTGATATAAGATGATCCTTACAGACTTTTAAGTGTACCATGTAATATTTTCCATTGATATTCTGTACTGTTGTCATTGTTTTTACTATTGTTGGTTTGCATTTTGTTGTTCAGGTGTTGTATTACTGCTTTTTTAATTGTACCATCTCGCAATTTGGTAACATCAAACTTGCTAGACACTTGCTTTGATGTGGTGGTTTTCAATTTCAATCTCTGCTCCAGGATACGTTGTTGCTCGTTTGACAATATTTCTAAATTTTTTGTTAACCAGAATTCCTGATTGGTCTTCCTGTTTCCTTTTCTAGTGGTGAAATCAATGTGTAGAGGTGCCGTTTATGAAGTTTGAACCAAGTGTTACAAACAAATAGATCTTGCTCTTAGCAGAATTGGAATAGACTGTCTCCTCATTGGTTAGCTGAACCCAATCCATATTCTCCCACTAAGTCAGACCTTCTACCTTGCCCAATTTTGGCATTGAAATCTCCTGATATTATGTCAGTGCTGTTGAGTTCTCTACCGCACCATATCATTTTATGGTACGTTTACTTTTCTGATGTCTTCACGTTCCTAGCGAACTCTAGTATCTATCAACTATTACTCTTTCCCATCATGTGTCGTTACCACTATGTAATCCTCCTCTATTCCGACAGATGGCGTCTTATACGATAGGATAGGTCAAAGCATTTCTTTCTGCCCCGTCTTGTGGGATTATCTTTCTGATGGATTTTTTTGAGACCTTTTCGACTTGAGAAGATGGTGGGATTCGATTTTCAAGTCACCTTTATGGCTTATAAAAGATATTTTAAGAAATTCAAGATGTCTTTGGGCACAACTCAACCTTTTGAGTATGCTGTTTGCTTATATTATCGAGGTATTTATTTTTTTAAATCTTCTTTTAGTTGGGTTATAAAGGCTTCCCTCATTACGTGTTTTTCTGATTTATTCGTGTGTTAACCTTGATTTCTTTTACTGATTCACTATGTTTATTTTGAGAATAGAAGGTAACACGGATTCATGTGTATGTATGAGATTGTCTGCTGTGTGCGACCGAGACCTTTTACCCATGTCGCTTTATTAACATTCCGCTTGAGCTCATGTCGTATTATTTTATCGCGTGTTCTGTATAATTCATATCCATTTCATTGATCTGGTATAAATTCAAGCTAACTACGCGATTTGCCTGCTTCTGTGTGTTTTGGTGTTGAAGACACTCCATCTCTTTTGATGGACCACTTTCTGTTTCATATTGTCTGAGCTCGAGAGCGGTTGTTTATTTATTATGTGCTGTACGTCGACACTCTTACATGTTCCTTTATTTGCGACAACCTAACCTCTTGGTCTCTGTGTGAGCGTGGGTGGTTCTGACTTTTGATTTGTGCTACCTTTTGTGCTTAATTTACCTGTTTATTGATTGTTTCATATCGCCGTCATTGGCTTTCCTTACTTATTTTCTAGTTTAATATGTTTTATTCCTTGAGGGTTGCCTTTCCATATTTTCTTGTTGTGTTGCGTGAAACTATGGTAACCGCCCCTTTTGCTTTTTCTCTCTGGTTGAATTTTAAGAGCTCGGTGCACCCTACCCTCTTCTCTATTTATGCTCTTTTTACTTAATGTTATTGTATTCTCGGGGGATGTGATTATTATTGTGGAGAATCTTGATGCCTTGACGGTAGAATCGAATGAGAGTACGTTATGATGTGAGGCTATTACTCTCTAATCTTATGATTGTCTTGACCTGACGTGCTATAAAGAAATGTTTTGTACCGTCTAAACTCATATGCTTCAGCTAATTGGTATAGATGCCATATCTTTATGCTAAACTTTTCTTCACGTCCTTTACGAAGGTAAGCGTTTGCGAAGGTATTATCATTGTGTCTGGTGTATTTTAATCACGGGCCACATATTATTAATATTGCCCATTTGATTTTCGGCCCCCGTTTTACTTATGCTATTTTCTTTTGATTTTATTTTCATAATAAATTTAAATTCTTACCCTTGTCACTGTTATGTTTTATTTTCTTTGCGTCTCTTATATGTTTCTTTTACCTATAAGAGGCCCGAGTCCAGTTCCTGGCAGTTTTCTTTTTGCTAGTTTTGACCAAATCCACTGCACTGGGTCTTCATCATATCCTTAGTGTCAGTTCAGTTCTTTACGCACCTTATTCAGCATATCATAGAACTCATCAACGTCATTGTCATGTTTTATGTCCGCTGTTGAAGCATGTACTTGTATAATGCTTACATTAAAGGGCTGACTCTGCAACTGTAACAGCATTATACGGTCAGAGATTGGTATTAAGTTTTTGACGTATCTGACATTTAAATCTAAGAATTTCATTTTTGTCCGTATTGAACTGAGAATGGAAGATAGGAAACTTAAAAGGGTCCACCTTTTCAATACAAAAATGTTATAGTTTATTTACAACATATATTTACACTTGGAACTAGTTTCGACGCTGTTTGGCGTCATCTTCAGCCAAAATGTGGGAAATAGGCTAGCATGTAGACATTTATATTACACAAGGCGTTACATTAAACAATACACATCTGGTGTGGTTAAGGTTATTTTTAATATTTATAACTTTTGCTTTCTCAACGATTCATTTGTTTCTACATTTGTCCCTGTTTTTATCTCCTCGTAAGATGTGTATTGTTTAATGTAACGCCTTGTGTAATATAAATGTCTACATGCTAGCCTATTTCCCACATTTTGGCTGAAGATGACGCCAAACAGCGTCGAAACTAGTTCCAAGTGTAAATATATGTTGTAAATAAACTATAACATTTTTGTATTGAAAAGGTGGACCCTTTTAAGTTTCCTATCTTCCATATCTGACATAGTACCAATATAAATGGTCCGTTATTGGACATTATAAATTTTCCAGCCAACTCATTCTTGGTTGCCAGCGTTTCGCCCCCGTGTGATAGGCTGGGCTCATCAGTTGGTACCTAGCACACTTATCAAGACGCATGGCTAGTGCATACCGTGGAGGCTACTGCGTAGGCTAATTGTAGCCATCGGCAGTGCCAATGCACTATGAGAGACTGTCTCACTACCAAAAATTGATGCCTGCTTGGCCATCAGATGATATAGATGTTGATTCCCATAGGGAATCAGAAATATTTGTTCCGAATGAGTAAATTCATAATACCAATATAAATGGTCCGTTATTGGACTGGCAGTTTTTTTACAAAATAAGAACTATCGGCTGAAAAACAGAACCCACACAATTGTGCGTGTCAGGACTTCATTCACTACTTGCAAAAAATAAAAAAATTCAACTCGGTACATGTGAATATGCACATGTACATAATCAAATGTTCTATTTTACAGTGTGGAACAATTTTAAACAATTAAAATCTTATACATTACATTTCTCATGTAGAGTACGAGTTTTGCTTTCACAGTCCTTTTTGTGACAGCACTCAGCACTCCTGCATGCATTGCCTGTAAGGAAACCTAGCCCGCACATATGTGAGTATCAACATTCAAAACCTCATGGTATTACGTACAATGATGTAAGTTCACAATTTACGTTTGCTACACAATTTAAACACTTCATTGATTATATTGTGATATTCAGTAAAGCTTCTAGATTAATATGAATGCAACAAAAATACTTTAGGCATTACTGCTTCCCGCCATCTTGCTAATGAACTGTATTTTTAAACTCTTCTTCCTGTCCCCTGGTGGTCGAGTACTAAATAAAAACAGCTGAAGTACATGCTACGTGTCCCGCACAAGCACTACAGTCCGGTCAAGCGCCAAGAAAACGTCAAATAAGCTCAGACATAAATAAAATACGAACCCGCACAATTGTGCGTACACGGTCTGAAAGGGGTATGCTGCAGTTGCCCTTACTTGATATAGCCGTATCTCTAGAGGTATGACATCGTCTTCCTTAGCTTGTCATTCATCACACATTTGCACGCATCAGTGTGAGGTATTTTGAAGCCGATACTAAATTTCATATTAAATATAGCCCTGTATGTGACATAACTAACACTCTTCATGCCAGCATCATCTCTTTCTTCTTTGTGGAGCCTATAGATCTCTGCAACTGATTTCACAACTCGAATGAATATTTTTAACCTTCTTTCTGCAGTAGTGATTTACATACAAGGGAAATTTTTAATATGGTCCATTACAGATTTCTCATCTTCATCACTTAACTTATGCTTGTAATTACCGTGCTTACCTCCGAGATCCACATGAGGTGATACTATCGAACTGTTACATGATGATGATCCTTCACGTTCAGATTCACCTCCTCCCGCCACATTAGCTTTTTTATCACCTCTGGCTGTAGAAAAACGTCTCCTGGATATTCCGAACACATCATAAAATTCCTTTCTGCATACTCTAACTAGATGACCAAGGGAATTTTTCACAGAATATGTGAAAGATACGTGCCTTCTACTTAAATGTTCATTATTCTTCTCTTTGGGTAAATTCCACTACATTCTTGCTGACTTATCGGTACAAATAAGAACGCATTTTGTGCATTATAATCACCTGTTTTATAGAACGCACAGAATGTCATCTTTTTCAGCTTTCGTAAGTTCATAGTATTTACACCAGCTAACATTAGCTGCCACAGATCGCACACTACACTCACATCCAGCACCTTGCTGCTTTGCAGGAACATCCTTATTAGTTTTATCGTTAATGTACTCTAATTCTAAGTTTCTACACACTTTTGCCCTTTTCCTTTTCCACTTATCATTTCTAACTCGTTTTTTAGGTTTTTCACAGTTACTCACTATTACGTCTCCTTCATCGTCCACCATTTTGTACACAACTAACACGTGTTTGAGAATAAGCGCAGCGATTGGCCAGCTCGCATAGACGTATGCATCTAGCTGCTTGGCATAGCTCACTCTCTCACAGCATAAACATGAGATGAGTAATTCACAGAAAATATGTTCTTTAAAAAAGAAAGGAAGGAGCCTGCGGAAGTCTTTGATATTTTGCACAATGAAAGATGAATGTAGCCCTACACAAGGGTACCAATAACTCCATTTTGACAAAATCTCGGCATAGCCCACTCTCTCAGTCACTGCCTCAACTCTCAATTTCACTATAGCTATACTTAGAAAAGAGCTTAAAAGGTTGATGTTTGGTTACTTTCAAACAAGTAATCTTGCTCAACAGTACCTTTTGACCAGATTCTGACACTATTTTTTTCTCTGAACTTTATTGAGAAGAGGTTTTGGGTGGTAAACATACACGTCATTTTGACAACACTAAAAGGATTTTTAACTCTTAAGTTTTCTTAACTAGCTCCATCCATTGATCAGGAACATAAATATAAGATATTTGCCTCTTTTTTTCTCTCAATAAGACCAAAGTCCCTGTCAAATGTATGTCCAGGTACCAAATATTTATGTACTGTATCATCAAACTAGTCAGACTGTGACAGATACATCCAGAAACTAACCAAAGTAAGGTTCTTGTTTTGGCCAAAACAAGAATGAGAATAGACTATTGACGTACTTTAGCAGTGATTGATTCTATATAATGCTTAATACATGAAATAATGTCATCCGCTCCCCTCCCTGCAATGTCTTCTGACCACATAAACATTGTTGCATCATTATTAGAAATATTATGAATACAAAAGATGTATGTACAAAGTTGACGTTTTATAAAATGCAACTGCTACAGACACATGGGGGGTTGGCAGACACTGCTGCAGATCAAAAGCAATAACCATTACAGAATTATTATTTTCTGAAGATTCTGTGTCTTCAGATTTTCATATGCAGTAGCCTATTAGCCTGTTTGGTATGAAAGGTCAACCTAGATTCAAGTTCTATCTTTTTTTAAATGTTCTTTTCTGATGAAATTTGCACTTTTTGGCTATCACAAACTTTACTTGTATCACTACGTGGTGTTACGAAGCCAATACTAAAATACTTGTAGAATATTTTACGATACATGCCAAGGCTGAGAAGTTCGTTGTTATTACATTTGCACTTGTCTTAATAGAGAGAGTACATTTTGCATACATTTAGTTCTCCATTTTGGTATTTCATATTCGAGTTTCTTTTCCTAGAATAATGGCTGGACTGAGCAGGAAAACTGTTGATGTGAGCTCGAGCAAATGCCAGGTTGTCGTGACCTATCTGTCCTGCAAGACGTTCTAGTAGGTTGGTCACCAGGCCGTTGGATGTTGATGTATTACCTGTCCTGCCGAGCGGTAAAGTAGGGAGGTAATTGTAGGCACGTACTCTGTCTCGCAACTCCCGAAATAAAAGATAGTTTATCCTCACTGTCCTTTATTATCCAGGACGACTAAGTCTACTATATACAATATCTTTACAAGTTTGAATATGTCGATCTGAGGAGAGAGCTTGTTTCACGCGCCTAACCTATGGTTACGCGATATATCCGAATACTGCCTTGCGGCATGTAGGTACAATTTTACTGATACGATTAACTGCTCGAAAGAGCCTGGTCCTGAGAGTACGAATTACTGGTCAAAAGAGAGCCCCGTGCCATCTTGGCTTAGGGTTATACCTGCCCTCCTTGAAGCAAAGGTCGATCCCTTCCCACTACCTTAGGGGTTGGGTCTTATGGGCTTTACTTAGGTGTTCACCTTATGTGGCGCCCTCAGCTACTATTCTCCACTAACTGTCACAGTAGGTGCTGCCCTTTGAGCACTACTGTCTCTGTCTTACTTTGCACTCTTCTTTCCTTATCTCTCTAGAGTGTAACTGTACTGGCTTTGTCTCTTTTGCCGGCGAACCGCCCGACTTACATACCAGCTCTTTTTGTCAATAACAAACAAGCAAGCTTCCGCTCTTGTCAACATGTTTTCGTAGGCGCATTTCACAACCTCTCTGCTTGACTAATACTCTCCACTACTTCACTGAAAAGCTTCCTTCTTCTTTCCAATTATTAAATCTGACTATAATTAACATACAAATATTCTGATAATACAAGGTGTTTATTTCCTTTGACACCTTGAGATCGAATCTCGGCTGCGAATCCCGGCTGCCGTTCATCTGACAGTCCGCTGGTTCGAGCCGCTGGGGAGGTCGGTACACGACATCTCCACCCTTAGGGAAGAAATGGATGCAACCATACGTTGCGTCCATTTCTGTCCCACACTATTCACACTCTGATGTCGCCTGTGCGCAAGGATCGGCGACCCTGTGGTGAAGGGGAAGGTTGTTCTCTAATCTGATGAACACTTGTATCTATTTCTACTGCTTCTATAGATCTCACAGGCGTACTAAGGCGTCCCCCGGCAGGCCTGGAGTGTAATTCCATTATCTCCTCAGACATCTCTGAGCATCCCCAGATCCGCCTGGGATATTGGAATATAGTTAAATCTTCGTCTGAGGTCTGAACTTTATCACCCTTCGTAATAACCGTTTGCTTTATACATATATTTGGGCAATGAGCCCGTGCATCATCGAACCATCTCTTTGCTGGTAACCCTAGTTTCGGACAGCAACATTTACAACAACATCCTAAAATTAAACCTATGATACTAATAACTATCCACACAATATATTTGTACACATTAATATGCTGATAGATCATTTGTCTTTGCATTTCCTCTTCCTTTTGTTTGTTCATTTCTTCCACTTCCTGTGTCTTATTGGTAGCCTATTTTAAATCGTCAATGTGATTTAACAGGTTATTTAATGACAACTTATTCATTTCAGGTTTCTATTCTAATTTGATTTCACTACCTAACCTCTCGCAACTGTCATAATCAAGTGTAACTTCTGGTACAAAGACTTTACTTTGTGCAGTGTTCACTTCACCTACACCTTGTATTTTACTGTGCGGTCCATATACTGTGCAGCCTGCACTTAAAACAAGAATACCAGTGCCTGCTAACCTAATATCACTGGTGGTATCTTTACACATACGTGCCACCTTGGTTTCTTCTGGGGATACATATATGTATCTATTCGCTCTAATAGGTATCCACACAAGCTGTTGAACGGGAAGTACTCTTTTATTACAATTATCTGGAATCTAACTCCGTTCATAAGCTTGACTGCATAACTATTTTGAGTGTACACTGTATTAATGGGGAATTTAAGTTGACACCGTTTTCAACTGGGTGTTACTACTTTACATTGCTTTACCTGATCTTTATCTAATTAAACATAAGTTTGTTTTTCTTTGTCCATAAGGATATAATCGTTGGTCTCTTGAAGATAAACTCTTCATGTACGTGGGAAAGGGAATCGTGTGGTAAAATGTATAAGTAACTCTATCTGTGAGTGGTGTCTTGATGATGTACACTAGATAATTCTTATTTGTGAACACTTCCACTGTGGCTACTTTGTAAATCAAGTAACCGTAAGCTGATTTTAAGTCAAATGGCAGGGACAATCCTGTAGGGAAATCTCCCTGAGCTTTCTTATAACCTTTAATATCATCTGGTGAAATTATTTGCACTTGAATGACTTCTACCTGTGCATTCATTATACCTGACAATACAACACTGTAATGCTCATACAGTTGTATGAGAAGGCCTTCAATCTCAATTAAATGTCTATTTACTGAATTTTCGAATTCCATTTTAATTGCTTCTGCAATCTGAAGCGTGCTATTGGTAAGATAAGATCTAATTTCTGCAATATTCTGAGTTAATCTTTGCTCATTTGCTGTGACATCATAAATGGTGCTGTTCATAGATTGCAATGTTGATTTTACGACTATCATTTGGTCTTTTGCAATTTCCATAATTGATGTTTGTTCTTGTTGTAACTTACTAATCTTTGACTCATATTTGTCTGCATCTTCCTGACTTAATGTTCCAAATAATGCCTTTGCGATGGAACCTACTGCATTAATTAAGCCTCGCTTTCGCCTAGTGTTATCAGTTTCCCCTATTGGTTTAGTAATCTGCGTAATTAATTCCTTTGATTCCTTAATTCTTTCTAATTGTGCACTTAGCATTTTAACATCCTGCTGACACGTTAAATTAGTACTTCTTTCTAGCTGTGTACATATTAACACATTCACGCCCATCATCTGAGCTGGCTATTTAAAGGGCTGGCCCAGCTATTCCAGCTGTTAGTGGCAGAGCAAACAACAACAAATTCTTTTCACAATAAGTTCTAAACTGAACAAGATATGGAAACAAAATTTTCCACATACCTTAATGAAGTCCTCTAGTATCTCTGTAGGGTGTGGTAGGCAATGTCACACTTTCCTGGGTGAATGGGAACACCACACTTTCCACAAAAATAGCGAGTTTGACTAATTATTTTATTTTTGAAGCACACTTTGCACCTTCTTGAGGGTAACTTGACTTTATTTGATGGTGGAAACTTCCAGTGAATATCCTCTTATCTCTTCCCATCTAACCTAAATGGTTGATCCTTGGCCAGTGCGTCTTTGGCGGCAAAATGCGGGACGTTGACTTGGAGCTGATGAAGTAGATGGGAGCTGAGATGTCGGAGAGAGGTGACTGTACTTGTATGTCGGGTTCACTCTTCCCCCCCGTTTGAGAATTGCCTGGTGTTCCTTTAGATCTTTCGGTACACCCCTATTTGACCTATTGTTCCACATACGGCAGTGTTCTGTTCCCGTAATTGTTTTGCGAGTCCAACGCTATTGTAGTAATTGTCCATATAGACCGTATACCCCGGGCCAAGATCATTTTCAGGCAGCTGAAAAACTGTGCTTTGTAAATTCGCACCACTTGCATCATTTATATTGTCCGTACACACCTTGGTAACACTTCAGAACGTGATTATACACACACGCTTGTGCAATCACAAACCAATTACGCAGCAAGTTGGGCCAGCGCTAGGCTACCTTCAGAAACAAAACAAGAAAAGTGTATTGGGAGGGAAAATTGCCGTGGCCATGTGGTTTCTGATGAGTAGAAGCATTCATAAGGGTATTACCTTCATCTCTCTCGCACATATTTGTGACCAAAATAGATCCCAGCTGCGTAGAAACGGCTCCAGTTCAAGGTTGCGCTTATCCAGGCTAACTCGGATACGGCCCACAGCATGGTCACGCGCTATAGGCAATAACTCAGATACGGGTGTGAATGTGTTAACTGAGTCCAGTGTATGTGTCTTTTGACATTCAAAAATACATTATTTAATTTATTTAGATTCACACAGGTAACTAGTGTCCATTCAGTATGGTATAATTGTATCTCACCCTGATTGTCGAAGTATGCCTCTGGAGTGTTTTCATATGGAGTCACCTGGGCATCCAGTACTTCTCCGGTTATTCCATAGCAGTGTGACGTCACGACTATCACTGCTACTACGATGGAGAACAATACTAGCATTCGCGCCATGGTAGACAGAAGATTATGGCTACCTTTCTACTTGTGGATACTTTCGCTTCCCAATTCCCATTTAATTCATCTACGAATACAGTTTCAAACGATTTTTATGTACCTTAACCCTTTTTCCTCTTTTGTTCAACTGTAGGGTGCAGTTCACCCCTGAAACTTCTACTATTTCGTAAGGGCCTTCGAATGGTGGGCTAAGATTCCTGGATTTTCCTCTTCACAATGCGTCATTGCGCAAAAGAACCTTGTCACATACCTGAAAGGTGATCTCATTTTGTTTCTTGTCATAGTGTTCTTTCTCTAATTCTTTTTGTTCGATTAAGGTTTTCCTGGCAGCCTCGTGGTTTCGCCTAAGCTGAGCCGTCAGTTCCTCCACCACGTTCTGGTGCTCATTGTAACTCATCTCGGGTGGCTTTTGCAGTACACCTAGGATATTTGCTTTCCTTCCAAAAATTAAATCGTAGGGTGTTGACCCTGTACATGTGCTCTTCGTGGTGTTATACACAAAGCTAGCTGTGGGCAAATACTTGTCCCAGTCATTTTGCTCCCCTGAGCAGACATAATGTCTTAGGTACTCCGTGAGTACCGTATGGGATCTTTCTATGCTACCGTTCGACTGTGGCCTAAAGGCCGTGGTATGCGTTTTTCGAATGCGCAACGTTTTACAAAGCGCCTTGAATACATCACTCATGAAATTACTTCCCTGGTCAGTAAGAATCTGTTCTGGTATCCCATAGATACTTATCACATTATTGATTAGCGTCCGTGCCACGGTTTCTGCCTCCTGATTGGGCATGGCACTCGCCACTAGGTACTTTGACAGCTGATCTTGGCATGTCAGAATGTACCTGTTTCCAGCCTCTGTCAACAGAAGAGGTCCAACCACGTCTAGGGATATTTTCTCAAAGACCGTGTTGGGTGTATCCGTAATTCTCATGGGAGCCCTGACGTCTGGTCTGGTCCCTTTATTATTTTGGCAGGAGGGATATGTGCGTACATAGCGCTAAATGTCCCCTTTCATACCCTTCCACTGAATTCGTTCACGTACCCTGGCGTACGTGCGCGCTATTCCTTGGTGGCCTCCCACCAAAGAATCATGACATTCCTTGAAAATGGCAAGGTTTTCGGCTTCGTCTATTTCGTTCTCTTGCTCAGATGAGCTACTCTCGGGCGAAATCTCCTGTGCGTTAGCGTCCCCGGAAACCTTGCTACCGTCCGCTTCAAGTCCCTCTGCCGGAGCGTCCTCGGGTTTTGAAGACAGAACCTCCTCTCTACTCTCGTCTGAGGTCTGAGTTTCTACTGTTGTCTCTGGATGAGACCTGTGCTTAGCCGAGTTAACCACTCGCGCTTGGCACTTGGGTTCAGTGGGATTCCTACTCAGGGCATCGGCATTGCAGTTCCGTTTGCCCTGCTTATATACGACGTCGAAGTTGTATTCTGTCCCTGCTTATATACGACGTCGAAGTTGTATTCTGCCAGCTTCAGCCTGAACTTTAGCAGGCGTGAACACGGATCCTGCATGTTGAAGACCCACTTCAACGGCTTATGGTGTGTCACAACAGTAAATTTTCTCCCAAACAAGTACGGTCTGAAGTATTTTACTGCCCACACTATTGCCAACAATTCTTTCTCAGTTACGCTGTCATTCATTTCTGCTTTATTAAGCATTCTACTTGCATAGGCAATTTTAAGGTCTTTCCCGATAGGTCCTTGTGACGGAACTGCCCCAACCGCTTCGTTACTTGCATCAGTGGTAACAACGAAAGGTTTTTCAAAGTCCGGATACTGTAGTATAGGTTCCTCAATTAGCTTTTGCTTCAGTGTTTGGAACGCTTGTTCCTAATCGTCTCCCCATGCAAAGGGAACGTCCTTCACTAACTGATATAGTGGTTTCACGATTTTGCTGTCGTTAGGTATGTATTTTCTATAGTACCCACTCAGTCTGCAGAACTGCTTGATCTGGCTGCTAGTGGCCGGCCTCGGAAAGTCCTTAACGCCCTGTACTTTACACGGGTCTGGTAAGACACCCTCGTCAGTAATTACATGTCCTAGGAACGCTCCCTCCGTTCGTAGGAATTCACACTTATCTGGCTGGAGTTTCAGCGTGTTCTCTCTCAGCCTTTGAAATACGTCCCTTAACTTTGCATTGTGCTCCTGGATTGAACTGCCGTACACAATGACGTCATCCAGGTAACACAAATATTTTCTACCTGTTAGCCCTGTGAGCACAGCGTTCATCAGCCTCGTAAACGTGGCTCGCGTGTCTTTCAAACCCATGGGCATCTTACTGAATCCATACTTGCGCCCTAGCACAGAGAATGCCGTCTTTGGCCTGTCTTCAGGTTTTAGTAACACCTGGTGATAACCACTCGCGAGACGTAAGGTCGAAAAATACCTCGCCTTGCTAAGGGCGTCTAACAGTTCTGAAATTAATGAAAGGGGAAAACTGGTTCCTATCGTTATCTCATTCAATTTGCTAAAATCGATCACGACCCGCCATTTCTGTTTCCCTGAGGCATCTAATTTCTTCGGTATTAAAAGCAAAGGTGCATTCCAACCTGATATACTAGGTGTGATTACCTCATCACTTAGCATTTTGTCTATCTGAGCTTGTATCTCCCCCTTCTGTGCTTTGGAAAGTCTATATGGTCATACATTAATTGGAGGTTGATCTTGGAGTGTAGGGATCTCATGCTGTAGTACGTCAGTGTGAGTCAGTTTGTCTCCCTCAAGATGGAAGATATCATTGTACTCAGCACCAATGGCGTATACCCCTTCTTTATCTACCTGTGTGAGGTGATCAACTCGCAGACAGTCTATCACCCGCTGTGATCGGGGCTTCTGTGTGGCCGGTTCTCCGTTCGCCACTCTACTGTTCTGCTCTACCTTTCGCACTTGTGCTAGGCAGGTCTTATCCACCTCCTGTATGTGCACTCATGGACTGCATAAAGTCACCTCCTTTTCAGTGGTATTCATCATGCTAACCACTGCTTCGTTGTGCTCTGATTTGGTCAAGCACCCTGCGAGGTACACCCCTGGTATCACTTCTTCTTTCTCAATAATCCCCAAAGGTAGATTTCGATCTACTTCTATGACGACCTTCTGGGTCCTTGGTTCGAGACGGATCAGCTTCGTCTCTCGTGCCCCCATAGGGTATTGCCGTCCCTTTATGGTGACATGGTCTTCCTTTTAGTCAATCACACTATCTGTCAGGATGTCTCGTCCAACTATACCATCGTGAGTTAATTTAAAGTCATTCCCTTTGACATAAAATGTGTCATTTGTATTTCCAATGGTAAATTGCACAGTACCCTAGGTGTAAATTATCCCTTTGCTTATACCCATTAATTCAGTTGGTTCGCTCCTGTCAATCAGGGTTTCCTTGGGTACTGATTGCCTCTTCACTAGGCTGACATCGGACCCAGTATCTATCAAAAATCTCAATGGACTTGCTTCGTTTGTGACCTGGATCAGCACTGTGCCTTCTACGTCAGAATTGTTGGGACCTTCTGGTCTGCGGGCCTCGGTAACTGTCTCCTTGCTACGGGCCTGTTCTAGTTTGCCACCTTCGTGGCGTGCGTACTGCTGCCCCCATTTTTGAACCAACAGTCTTGGGTTCAGTGTGACCACTAATCACAATGTTCGCATTGGGCTCGGTATCTTACGGTCCTGCCCTTTATGCAATCACCCTGAGTTTGGCCTTTCATGGCCCTGTTGCCCGTGGACTTGCCTTGGATTTTTCGGCAGTTTCTCTGAATATGGCCCTGTTGGCCACACGAATAGCACCTACGGCTATCTATTCGCATCACTGGAGTGCGTGCACCTTGTCGACAATTCACCTGTGTGTGCCCTTTTTGGCCGCAACGATAACAAGTTCTGTTTACACCTGACCCTGTTTGGTCGTGTGCGTACTATGCGCAATGTCTCTCGTACCTCTGTTTTCTTATCCCTTTGTTTCTTTCTACAATCACATTCAATGTGCCCTGGCTTCCCACAATAGCGACATCTTAATTTACTGGTTGCGCCCCCTGTAGCGGTGTTGGAACTAGCAGCTTGTGTAGTATGAGTCCTTTGCGTTCCTGTGTTCTTACAATTCTTTGCTATTTGGCCTTCTTTGTTACAATTGTAGCAGACCACCCTAACACTAGCATGTGTTGGCTTAGTATGTCACTTTGGTTCTGTACTGCGCTCCTGTTCTGGTCTGCGTTTGCTAAACCCTGAGCTATGTTTATGTTGCAGGCCCTCTCATGCCTTCTTTGACATTATTACGGTTTCTTCCTGTTGTGCAATTGCAACTGCCTTCTCAAAAGTAATGCCCTTTTCGGACTGTACTCTGGCTTGTATTCTAGGATTGGCGGCTAACCCTTGTATGAAACTAGCTACACATATTTTTCTCGTTATTTTTAACTGTGCGTCGCGATCTTCCTCTAGTTCGTCTTCAAGTATTACCTCTCTAAAAGAAGCGGACAATTACTCTATTTTATGTGCCCAATTTGCAACGGTGTCTCGCGGATCCTGCGCTGTTCGGAACATTTGACATATGTACAAATTTAGTGTGCCTTGCTGGCAATAATATTCTGTTAATGCCCGCTTGGCTCTCTCCCAGTTATATATATCACGTCTAACCAACAATTTATCTCGGGTTCAGCTAGTAACCTTTTTTAAAATATACTTAAAAAACAACTCTTGATCTTCATCCTTAATCATACGAACAGCAGCATCTACGTTTGCTATGAACTCATGCAATCTGTCTGGCTGACTGCCATCAAACTCTCGTCTCTACAACTGTCACAAAAGGCCCACTCATACTTACCGATTCCACCTTGTCCTCGATCATCTCAGTGCCTCGGTCTGTTGGTACTGAACTATTCTGTCGTGCCATTTGAAATAATATTCAGCTTACCTTAAATCTTCAATGTTGCTTCACTGCTGGGCTGCATGAGTAGTCGGCTGTAGTGCTGCGTCTCCACCGGATGGCGTCGTCTGCTACTGGACTGCTATCTCTCTGCTGGACTGGCTTAGTAGGCTGCGATAGTGACGCTCCTCTTCTGTGATGCGTGGCACTCGGAACGAAAAATGCGCGGTAACTCTGTTCGGACAATCTTCTGCAAAGTCGTGGTTTTCTCACACGGAAATCTTCTATGAAGTCGCGGTTCTCTTACGAACAATCTTGTACGAAGTTGCGGTTCTCTCGCGTTATTTCGATGAGTTGACTTTGTTCGAGAATCTAACTCAGGTCCCCACACCTGACACCAAATTTATAAGCCTGTCGTGACCTACCTGTCCTGCGAGACGTTCTAGTAGGTTGGTCACCAGGCCGTTGGATGTTAACGTATTACCTGTCCTGCCGATCAGTAAAGTAGGGAGGTAATTGTAGGCGCGTACTCTGCCCGCAGCTCCCGAAATAAAATATAGTTTATCTTCAGTCCTTTATTATCCAGGACAACTAAGTCTACTATATACAATAAATTTACAAGTTTGAATATGTCGATCTGAGGAGAGAGCTTGTTTCACGCGCCTACCCTACGGTTACGCGATTTATCCGAATACTGCCCTGCGGCACGTAGGTACAATGTTACTGATACGATTAACTGCTCGAAAGAGCCTGGTCCTGAGAGTACGAATTACAGGTCGAAAGAGAGCCCCGTGCCATCTTGGCTTAGGGTTATACCTGCCCTCCATGAAGCAAAGGTCGATCCCTTCCCACTACCTTAGGGGTTGGGTCTTATGGGCTTTACTTAGGTGTTCACCTTATGTGGCGCCCTCAGCTACTATTCTCCACAAACTGTCACTATAGGTGCTGCCCTTTGAGCACTACTGTCTCTGTCTTACTTTGCACTCTTCTTTCCTTATCTCTCTAGAGTGCAACTGTGCTGGCTTTGTCTCTTTTGCCGGCGTACCGCCCGAATTACATACCAACTCTGTTTGTTAATAACAAACAAGCAAGCTTCCACTCTTGTCAACATGTTTTCGTAGACGCGTTTCACAACCTCTCTGCTTGACTAATGCTCTCCACTACTTCACTGAAAAGCTTCCTTCTTCTTTCCAATTATTAAATCTGACTATAATTATCATACAAATATTCTGATACTACAAGTTGTCCTGTATTACTGATTATTACTCTAATATTAGTTTATTTCCTTTGACACCTTGAGATCGAATCTCGGCTGCGAATCCCGGCTGCCGTTCATCTGACAGTCCGCTGGTTCGAGCCGCTGGGGAGGTCGGTACACGACAAGGTCTTCATTGCTGCATTTACTTGGGCGATTGTTGTGACACAATTTGTCTACCTTTAATAAGTAAATAATAAATATGCTCTTTAATAAAAGCACTTGGCTTGTAATGTAAAACACTGAAAAATTTCCATTAATTTTAATTTCCTGCTTTACGTAGTGGTTCTTAATAAAAGTAAAACATGCAAGCTTACCTGAGGAGAACCGTATGTTGTTTTTTTTCTGTTGAGTTACTCAAGACAAATCGTCTGCTGCTTATACCGAAGATTGCCAGAAAGGCCTTCTTGCAAATTTGAGTGTCCACATTTGCACCAACTTTGACTTTGTAAAGATTAGTTGACTGCCTCCTACTGCTTTCTGGATCATCAGTGTATCTTCTCTTAACAGGATTAATATTTGCACAACCAAAAATGTGTGTATTTTGTAGACCCCAAAAATCGACAAAAAGTTTCTCACGTTCATCTGCAGTATCGTAACACTTTTTCACACAATCACAATTTGTACCTTGTGATTTATCCGTGGTAGTTAGAGGTGAAAGAAGGTGCTGGGATG
The DNA here is from genome assembly GCF_040414725.1 of Anabrus simplex. Classification (NCBI taxonomy): domain Eukaryota; kingdom Metazoa; phylum Arthropoda; class Insecta; order Orthoptera; family Tettigoniidae; genus Anabrus; species Anabrus simplex. The sequence goes on from NC_090268.1 coordinate 170,950,521, forward strand.
AATAGGTCTCAGTCTACGAAATTAAAGTTAATTTAAAATTTAACAAGGTTATATTTTCTTTTCAAGATCAAGAAATAACAAATATAACAGGTACTCAGTAGCCTAACAATAAATCAAGAATGTACAATTACGGTAGTTACAGGATTTGGGCTCCGAGAGCCAGACACAGAATTCTTGAGCCATGAGCCCAACTTTACTTATACATAAGGTTTAACAAAGGGGCAGAAAACCCCAATCATGCCCAGGAGCACTTGCTCCCTATTACTCAGAAAAGCCTGCTCGAGGCACACAGAAACCAAATTTCAAAAAGAGCAATCCGCTCTCAAAGTTCCAGCCTATAAAAGGCCACACCAAACTCCACCTTCAAGTTGCCCTCTAAGGACATAAACACAGGGGGTAAAAATACCCAACCTACTGAGGCCTATTCATTAAAGAAACAGGAAAATTACATGGCCTCCAAAATACCAACTTAAGAGGAGGCATCCTTGCACTCCTAATACACTTTATTAAAACCTAATTTGGCCCTAGGCCGCTTATGCAAGGGATAATCCCATACTAAAGAGGTGACTTATATAAGGAAACGATTTACATTACATTAGAAGGGAAGAAACGGTAGTGAAAATAAGTTAACCTCAAAGCAATATGAATGGGAGCTCGATAGGGTTAAGCACTCTCTATCCCCATATGTAGTTACAGAGGCAGAATTTAAATCAAGAGTCTTTTACATTTTAAAGGAAAGTTACATGATAAAAGTTTCGAACCCGCCCCGAGGGTTAAACTGCTGAGCTGGCAAGAAAATAAGTTATAAAACGGCCATTACCTGTTGGTTGAACTGCTGCCCGAAGAAAGAGGCGCTTCCCGCCCCCTGCTACATACTTTACACTTTGAGAGATGTTACTGAAGTGGCGCAGAGACCCGAAAATCAGCAGTTTATATACCCTCGCTTAACATTCGAGACCCTTCATGATTGAGAACACCCGCCCGCAAGCCTTTTATTGGACGTCCAAAATATTACATGTCAGAATTGAAGTAAACCAGGATTGGTGGAAAATTAATTACATAAATTTATGATTGGCCAATTTCAAAACTGGCAGAAAGAAAGGGTTAACGTTGCCAACTTAAACACAAGCTGAAAGAAAGTTGATAAGGAACAAACTTATGCATACTAAAATTCTTCAAAAAAAGTTCTTTCACTTCGCCCTAGGGTGCACCGTTGTATTTCTTCAGTAGTGCCATCTAGAAGAGAATGTTCACACTTCTCACTACAGAGAAAACAAAACTAAATCGAAAAAGACACAGTTCAGAACTCTTCAAAATTTACAGATAGCGACATCTTCTGATAACCTGTAGGATTAACATGGTAGTTAAAGTTCAGGCTTCCTCCAGTAGAGGAGTTTCAACTGGCGCAATGTTTGAATTAGCGGAGCGGAGGTGTACCGCCCGGTACAATTTTCATGACACCTTTAATTATTATATTATTTCCCACTATCTTGTTTCTTCTTTTCAACTTCTTTCCACCAGTTTTCTGGATTACCCTTCCTTTTGCGATAATTTCCACTAATTTTCACAATTTCGTCCATGCTTCCCTCGTCTACCGCCGCCATCGTTTCTGTTTATATTATCAATACACAGTGCCAATGCAAACACAGTTCAGGCACTATAATACTGATATGGCTAACTACTTAGATTCTTAAAATGAGTGGATTATAAGCCCTTTATCTTGCTAAAATAATTGTGTGTTGTAAAACTAAAATATATTGGTACTATTTAATTACAAGAGCCATTCTCGAATATACTTAATCTTTTAGAACATATTGTATAGTGTTGGCTACAATCTTGCACACTAGTTCCACTATTTGCCACTAGAAGACATGTCAGTTGCTGCCGTTCTTGACATTACAGATAGAGCAAATCCAGAAACACAAGAACTTTCGTCTCTTGTATTTAACCTAATGTGGTCCCTGGAGGATAGTCCGATATCACAAAAGGTAGCTTTTGAATCCGACAACAGATGGCACCACGTAACTGAAATATTTAAATTTTGAGGGTTAACCTGTTTTTCTGGGCATGTTTTCAATATAGACATAAAGTTCAGGTACCATTTAATTAGATGGTATAATGTCAACAATCTATACTATATAATTTTTGTCAGGAAAAGTATAAAATTGTATCTCAAGTCTAAATTTGGTGTTATCGGAACATGCCCATTTTGTTCCTATAATAAAAATGAGGAAAGTGTTGCAAACTATTATACCCAAATTTTTTCTGTCTTCCTTTGACCCTAAGCTGTCTCACAATTACCCCATTAACTCTCCAGCATGATTTTACAGGTTGCTACAATACTGTCTCACTTTTTTCCCTGGGTTGTCTCAGAATTCCTATTTTGTGGGTTAAAAATGACACACATTCAAAAGTTAATGAATATATAGTAATCTGTTGTTTCCAATGTTTTTTGTAACACCAGTCACAACTCATGATTATTTGCATAATTGTCACTATTGTAGTTTGTAATTTATGAACAAAGTTTTAAATTTGTCTCATTTTTACCCTGACCGACCCTACCATAAGAAGACCTAAAACGATGAGGCAATGTTACCGACACACTAATCATCGTTGTAGTCGGGAGGAAGAATGGAAATAGTAAGCATGTAAAATTAATAAGAATAATACCTTGTGGTTTTGAATTAGCCAAGAACTTGCTTACATCCCCAATGGCAAATGAATATTAAATAGTGGTTCCTGTGCTGGTGTGGGTTATGAAAAGTTTTACCGCCAGAAAGAACACAGAAAATCACTTATTTCCCGCTTAAGTTTAGTGCGAACACACAATGGTAGCAATTCTAGAGTGGTACCAGTGGCAATGTGATGATGAACATCAGTCTGAAATCAAGAATTTGGTACATTTCAAGAGTGTTTTGATAAACTAGTAAAATCGTGTCCCTTGTTTATGAAACCCACATTTATTAAAAGAATGCAAAGCAAAACATTCAAGTGCACAAAAAACAAATGACTGAAAATTCAATGGTTTTGCAAGTGGATTTCACGGAGAATTTCACTGTTCTTCCACAAGATAAATTTCAGAGTTGTTATTGGCATCACCGACAAATTACGATATTTCTGCTGTTGCGTGGTTTTGCAGGAGGAAATCATGCTTCATATGCTATTATGTCTGACCATTTGGAGCAGGACAAATATGCCACGCACCCATTTTTAAGCACAGTATTAACAGACATCAAGAAAAAACGACCAGAATTCACCACAGTGTTTATCTTCTCGGATGGGGCGGCGAGCCAGTTCAAGCAAAGGTTCATGTTTGCAAGCTTAATGTTTTTTAAGGAAACTTTTGGAATGAATGTAACTTGGAATTTTTTTGCATCTGGTCTTGGAAGGGTGCTGTTGACGTTATTGGCGAAACACTAAAACGTAATTTGACTGTTGCTCTGTGTGCAAAAATAGACCTTATAAACGTGCACGATGTCGTGGAAGTAGCGAAAAGTTCAGCAAACACAAATGTTTTATTTGTTCCTCTGAAGATGTTTAAAAGAGTAAACCTCTTCTGAAAAGCTGCTTCACCGATGTCTGTGCAGTACCAGGAACACATGATATTCGTTATGTGGAGCCATTAAAAAAATACATAGTTCAGGCAAGAAAATATTATTCAGGAACAACTCCCACACACTCTCTACACCCAGACTACAAGATCGAAGCAGATGACGAAAATCCACCCCGTGATACGACTTTTGATGTGGGAGACTTCGTCCTTGGAAAAGGCAGGGGAAAGAAACGTTCCAAGTATTATGTTTGTACCATAACTGAAAGTGATGGTGATGTTTATTTTCTAACCAATTTTTGCAAGTGCAATGATGAAGCTAATTCATTTGGTGAACCACCGACGAAAGATGAGTGCTTTCTAAAAGAAAAAGAAATTGAAAGAAAATGACCGGTTCGTTTTACCCGTGAGAAATGATATTTTGATGAGTCTATACCAGAAGCGGAATGAACATAAATGGTTTTTTCATTATATATTTTTTTCTGATCAAGCTCTCATTCAAACTGTATGTTACGTACCGGTAAGCGTTGAATGTCCAGATACTTTTCAATATTTTAGTTCATTTTACATTCACCGTTATTAGTGTTAAATAAATGTGTGAAAATTCATTAAAAAACACTTTACTTAGGCCACATGTCCGGACCAGTATCTTATAATTATTGATACTGGGTTACCCGTAGACCAGCATGGGTGAAAGAAGGTGCCGGGGTGAATGGGCCTAACTACAAAATCAAAGTTAATTTAAAACTGTAAAAAAAAAGGTTTTTTTCTCTTTAAAAAAAAAAAAAAAAAAAGAAAAAACAAGTAACAATGTAACAGGTACCAGTAGCAACAAACAAGTCTAGGAAAGACAAGATTGGTGGTATAAACAGATCTTGGACTTCCAGCCCTCACTTTACAATTCCTGAGCTACACGCTCAACGCTACAAAGATCATAACTTTACTAATAGTTTTATTAATTACATAATATAAACCAGCTTAATCTTTAGGACATGTTTCGTTCCGATTATGGAACATCTTCAGCTAAAATTGTTAACAACACTGCGTAAGGGAGGACGTCAAAATATGATACGATTAACTATAAGACTCATTTTAATAATCCAACCGCAACTCAACTTCAACTACGGTTGTTTTATCAAGAGTTCCCCCGATAACTATACGTTAAGAAAATCTTGTATCTCTAATTTATCTTCAAGATGAACAAATGTACACGTCTCCAATATAAAGAAGAATATCGCCGTTTTTACTTCGTCACTTGGACACTGACTTTTTAACCAACATGAATGAACATTTTATTTAATCATCATAACTATCATATGTGTTTTAATTTTCGTGCCATTTTGTCAAATCTTTTAGCTATTGTATCATCATAAATATCAATGTGTCTTATTTGTCTTGCTATTTTGTTAAATTTTTAGCTGAAGATGTTCCATAATCGGAACGAAACATGTCCTAAAGATTAAGCTGGTTTATATTATGTAATTAATAAAACTATTATATAGAAATTGATAAGTATTGGAAAATGGGAACCTACTTATAACTTAACCTTAGTTGTGTTGAGCCAATACGGGATAAAATATGAGATTTATAAGCAGACTATCTGTACTAACTACTTTACCCCTCAATTTACTCGTAATGACTTAAAAAACAAAAGGAAACTCAGAGCACTGCACACTTACATAAACATTCCGTGCGCGAGATAGACAATGATTTTGTCACCCTACAAAGCACTCTTGATGTACCCATACGGGGTCGCACCAAAACAGAAATTGAGGAATGGAAGGTGGACTATCCACGTACTTAAATAGACGACCAGCAGATGGCAGGAAAAGAACTTGTACAGCTTCGAATCACATACTTACTGCGCACCCAAAAGGGTTCACTCAGTTCTCGATTTAGAACGAACGTACGACCCCATATGGGGACGTGAATTAAAAAAACTTGACTACTCTCACGTACCCATATGGGGTCGCTTGGCACTTAGCGTGTTAACATTACTATATAAAATTTACCACAATTCACATAATTTAGAAAAAAACCTAAAGTTATGTGAAGTTAAAAGTCCGTCCTATGTAAACATCGATCGCTACGTTTAAAATCTTATAAAATCGCACACATCAGGTTTATAACAATGACATTTGTGGGGGTTATTAAGTATCATCTAGACGTTATTATGCATAAATGTCAATTTGTTTAGGTGGTAAGTTTCATATATACGTTAAGAAATGTACAAATGTAAACACGTGACGCCTGGAATTGGCTTGTAGATAACATCTTATACAAGTTGTAATTTGTATTGAAAAGGTACCTTTGAACAATAGCAGCAGTCGACGGTATAAGTTTCATGGCTTGAATCACTTTTGCAAAACTTGGAAATAGTTTAAAGATACTAACATTAAAATTTCCACCTTTTATTCTTAAAGCAAAGTTATAGGTACATATTTTGTCCCTCTTGGGGACATCCCCAGCCCAGCAAAGAACGACAGTTAAATATTAAAATTAGCATAACGAATTAGGTGGTATATTCAATTTTACATAGTCTAAGTGTGCCATTTGACAAAATGGTGGAGTAAAATCCATTCAAAACATCTCATCGTTGTTCAAAAGAGAATCTTACATTTGCAGACACATGGGTTAAGAGAGAAAAATGACTTAATAGTTCAGTCTTGGTTCTATGTCACTTCATAAATATGTTCCATCAATGGTTTAATGGATTATGAACATCTCATTATTGAACAGGCATAGAATCTTATGTTTGTTCACACAGGTTGAGAAAAAAAAAATCATGACTGGCAGTTCATTCTTGATTCCATGCTGCTAATTATAAAATGTGTTACATTAGTGTTTTAATGGATAATAAATATTGTGTGGTAATATTAGGCTGCTAACACGGGGAAATTTTTCATGTGGTGCCATGAGTTGAAAAGCTGGGAGTGGAGTAATCTAGAATCAAACTAGGTTATTGAGAAATTGTGTAAACGTAAACAAGACCGAAAGGTAAAAAGAATTTAAGGTACAACTGAGTACTTATATTCCTTGCTGGTCGTTATGTGTCTTGGCAAACAAGCAGTGTGCTGTGCATGGATTGTTGTCTATTGTTGGCTGGAGTAATGGCTGAGTGGGGGCAGCCTTGAGGCAGTCGAGGCGAATCGTGAGTGGGGGAAGATGTAGGGCGGGCTTGTATTCTCGTTGGGCTTTCTTTACAGATTTGTATTCATTATTTCTTAGGAAAGGATGTTGAGATTCTCTGATATTTCATTCAGGTTCCCATTGGGGTTTGCTATTTATTTATTTCTTGCTGTTTGCTTTACGTCGCACTGACACAAATAGGTCTTATGGCGACAATGGGACAGAAAAGGCCTAGGAATGGGAAGGAAGCGGCCGTGGCCTTAATTAAGGTACAGTCCCCCAGCATTTGCCTGGTGTGAAAATGGGAAACTACGGAAAACCATCTTCAGGGCTGCTGACGTTGGGATTCGAACCCTCTACAGTATCTCCCTTATGCGAGCTCACAGCTGCGCGCCCCTAACTGCACGGCTGACTCGCCCGGTAAATTGGGGTTTGTTCTTTGGTCTAGGTCGGTGAAGATATTCAGTAAGGTATCTTTATTAGCTGTTTGGTGGATGGGAAGATCTTGTTCTATTGTAGAAAAAGAATGGTTTTAGTCAGACATGTGGGAGCTCATGGCAGAAAATCTGTTGTTGTTGTTGTTTTTTTGTGTGTGTTAGTATGTTGTACCTGGTAATGAGTAATAAATGTACGTCCTGTTTGGCCTATATAACTGGCTTTGCATTGTTAGCAATTTAGTTTGTCTACTCCGGAGTTCATGTATTATTATTGTTATGTACTGTGAATGCTTTGATGATTGTGAAGAATAGTGGAACTGTAATCAGCTTTTCTGAAAGCTGTGTTAAATTTTTTTTTTGAAGATGTTTGTAATTTGATAGATTTTTATCATTGTTAAAGGTGAATGTGACATAATTTTCTTACTTTTTGGAATCTTTGAGAGCTTGATAGGTTTGCTTTTGATTTTATTGATACTTTTGTAGACAGAACTTTTTAAAACTATTCCTGTTATATCCATTTCTTAAAATTTTCTTCAGGCATTGGGAAATTGAAGGCTCTATGGTTTAAGCTAAAAAAATCCGCTCTTTTCTGGGTTCCAGGACGAAGGGAGTCATGTTTAATAGTGTTGATAGTTTGTGTGGGTTTCCTGAATATTTGAAAACTTTTTTGTTGCATCTAGTGAAAGTTAGATCCAAAAAATTGATCAGGTTGTTGATTTCTGATTCTAATGTGAATTTAATATATGGTTCTATCTCGTTCAAAAAATCTTAAGATTGATTCACTATTTGTTTCCCTTTCATCCACTGTAGCGAAAACGTCAGCAGATCTGGCCCACAAGAAGATTCCTTTAATGTTGTTTAGAATTTTGGTCTTTTCTAAGTGGTCCCTGTATATTTCTGCCACTATACCAGAAGAGGAGCTGATAAAGCGCGTTGTTATAAGAAAAATAATTATAGGATAAAACGAACTTCAGGATATTTATAAACTTCTTAGTTTCATGTCTATTTAATTTTTTGTGTTTAAGATTATTATTTTGAATCCACAGACTTAACGCGTATGTTAAGAGTACGTGTTTTTGACATCGAATGAATGTATTGTGTGGTGGGCTTGCAGCTCTAATTTCATTGAAGTTTGGCAAAATGCTATGGAAATCTTGATGGGATTTAGTATTAGGAAAATATATAATGTTTCTTTAGAAAGTTATGAACGAACCTTAAGTTTTTGTATGTTGGATTATTTTTAAAATTAATAATAGATTTAATGTATTCAATTGTGAAAATCCTTAAAATAAATGTTCCACCTTTACAATAGCATAAATCGTCTTTATTGGTAAGACTACTGTAAATATATCAGTGATGCACATTTCGTCCCGCTTTCGAGCCATCTAGTCACAAACAGAATCATTTTAAAATGTGGTAAGGACGCAATGAAACCATTAGATAAAAAGTCTTGTCAAGTCTTGAGTCATAAAAATAATAAACAGATCATGTGATAACTAAAACATATGTAAGATAAAGACAAAGTTGCAGGAATAGTTATAACATTAAAATGCATATAACAAAAAATTATGGTTGTGATCTTGCCATAATAATGTCTTTATAAGTCGAGATAGGACCTCAGGCAATGAAGTAAATCCCTAGAGTGAAATATTCAGTACATCTAATGTCTGATGTAGAAAAAAACACTAACATGCTAGAGGAAGCATGCAGGCCATGGAAACAAAGGAGTGGTTAGGGAACAAAACACTGACATTTTGGTCACTAAGTGGCTGAAACTAGTCCCAAGACTAGTGTAATCCTATTTACTTAATATATTGTATTAAAAATTTGGATCCTCGTGTCAATTTATTTCTTATAATTGCGCTTCAATACAGAACAAAAATGAAATCTATAGCTTATAATCATAAAAATAACATGAATATGATGTGAATCACAATGTTGCGTTAACCCGTGAGGGGTTGCGTCCGGTCATTTCAACCATTTCTGTTTATTTTGATCAATCCTGCGAACACTGTTTTATACACCCTCCCCCTCCATACCTTTCAATGGACTCGTCCACACTTCTGTCACACCACTGTTATCCCTCTCCACTCATTCAGTGAGTGACAAGCTGGCTATCCGGTCGTTTCGTTTGCATGCGACTCCTCACGTTACCTTTCTCCAGTCTTCAAGCATATGCGACTCATGGCGTAGACTTATTTATAATGTGGAAAGTGCGCTGTTGAGTAGAGGGAGGAGGAGCTTTGTCTAGATGTGTGTTAAATGAAATTAAACATCATTTTAAAAGAATTTTCCATTAACAACTTGAATTTTATTTTCAATTTAATCAGAAAGAGGCAATCTCATTATTATAATTATGTTAAAAACCGTGTCTCTGTGTTTAAATAGTATTAGCTTATATTATTGTAACAATAAATAGCATATTAAGTAAGCGTTTTGTGTTTTATTGATTTCCCGTCGAAGCGACCGTACGTGACTCCTGACGTCACATTCGGCACGCAACCCCTTGCGGGTTAAAATATTGCTACATACGTGGCGGGGGGGGTGTGGTAATCGGGATCCGGACTGGAGTGTGCGATTTGAAGACCCCTGGATTAGACCGTTGGGTAGAGATAGAACACAATCAGTTTATTCTGTGTTCAGTGGTGGACAAGACTTAAATTAACACTGACTTAACCCACTATGGCAGGGTATACAAAGTGCTTGCTGCTAGTAGAAATTGGACTAGGGCTTATTTCCCAGTAACTAGTAGGTTACAAAACAAATAACATTAACAGGGGAAGGACTCCTCTAAACACAATGTATCTTTCTTGGCCGAGTGCTTGAACTTAATGGGCACATTTCTGACACTTGAAAATTCCCCACACATCAACTTCCAAATCCCTGCCTGTGTGATTCAGTCGCTTAATTAACCCGTGAGTAACTAAAAAATCGCTGAAGCTCGCTCGTTGTTTACTCTGAATATATTATCGCAGATAAGGCTCAGTTATTTTTTGTTAGCATCTGCTTTATTTTTTCAACAACATACTTATAAGGCATTCAAAACAATGTAATGAACTTGGTTTCACATTTTTCTGTCCAAAGGTTTCCGAAAACCAGCTGATCCTTCTGGAAGGACATCAGCCAAATACATATGCTCTGAACTGATTGTGGGAAGAACAGCAATTGTGTACTTAGAACTGATGTCTGACTCAGGTTCTAGTGTGATACTGAATGAAACTTGAAACATGGAGGGGTACCTCACATTTCACACACTGTAGTCATTTTCTTCATACAGTGACAGCAGTGAAGCTGCTCCGTAACTGTATTTGTAGGCAATTCTGCTTCAAAACATCCTATTGTGTCATATCTGGAATCAGTTCTTTAGATGGCCTTCCTCTGGGAGAACCTACCTGGCGATTTGATTCTAGGATAACTGTTGCAATCTGTCGATGAAATGCTAAATAGTCTAGCCTACCTCCATCAGCTGGGTAGAGCTGCCAAGCATTGAGTTCTGCTACATCAGTACAGTGCAATGTGCAATTATGGTAAAGTACCATTTCTTTCCTCTGATCGACACCCAATAGGGAGAAATGTACTAATCTGCTAGATCACTCATGTGCTTGTTATAATTGTGTATGAACCTTGGTTGTTCAGTTAGTGTCAATTTCTTCCTCTGCTCTGAATAACACGTTACATTATGAGTTGGAGTGATAGTGTCAAAATTAGTGGCCACAGTAACCACACTGTTACTCCTTGTAGCTAGTAATATGAAATCTGAAGTTAAAAGTTCCTAGAGACTTCTTCTTCATGTCACCTTCTTTCAGTATATCACAGTCCTTGCTGATTCTGTCAATCTTTTTTGTAACAGTGGACTGTATAATTCTTCTTCATAAATAATTCACAAACGATAGTGTTGTTAAAACTGCAGAAATAGATTCCGTATGAAAGTTCTCTGTCTGGTCAACATACGTCATAACAACACTGTAGCCTGTCAGAATACATAGTTTTGTGGCAGTGTTCCAGCTGGCTGATAAGGCTCAAGCCATGACACATATCCGTTTCTTGGTCCCCCACACCAGGGGGAGATGAACCTGACTTATATTTGAATACAGTAATTGTGCTGTAGATAATAGGCCTATTGCTAATATAAGGAATAGAAGGAAAGTTGTAATCAAAGTGCTGTGGTTTTTGGCTGACGTTTTTCTGGAAGGTTGCTTACAAAAAATCAAACACAGACCATCAGTTATCTTTGTGTAATCCCGTATGACTGGTTAGTCGGTTCAAGGAACCTCCTAAGATATAACATTGATCATTTCCAAAAACAATGCAAACCTTAGGCAAATCTACTAACCCATTTATGGCCAAGGTGTGTCAAGTCATCCAGTTTTAGTAACTCGCCCCTTTTAAGTTACTTCGGACAAAAGCTGAGACAACAATGAAGAATATTACACAGCTAATCTGTTAGAATGTGTTGTATAGGCAAGGTAAACATGTGTGAATTTAGTCAATACTTCAAAAAGACATACAATAAATGAATATTTCACAGCTCTCTCCGCTCATATTCTTCAGGAAAGACGTCAGCCGTATCTGAGTTAATGTTGCGAATACTGCACTTGCATCTGGCACACGCCATGATACATCACTTTCAAAATGTGTTCAATTATTTTTCATAAAATGTGCCAGCCATGGGCCTCACATGATGCAAGTTCTATCAGAGCAATAGCAAACTCTTCTCCAGCCATTAGGAACACATAAAATGGTTGCATTTTACTGATTGCCGTGGTTTCCACTGTCATTTTTCTGTATAAATAAAAATACTTCTGAACATTTACGTTAATTCTAGAACAACCTAAATTCACTGATCCAAGAACTAGTGATCTCCTGAAATACTTCAGGTTTCTGAAACAATTAGAAGTTTGATTTTCAAGCCTGCAGATCTTCTGGAGACTTTTTCATTTCTCTTGCCCCTAAATTTAATGAGTCTTACTCTGGAAGAAAAACAAAAGTAATGGAGTGCAGTCAAACCAAGTTAGCTGATGCAGGAAATATTAGATTAGGAAATGAAGTCTTAACCCATATGCACCCACCCGCCCTTTGCTCTGACATTGCTAGGAATCCAACAACTTTTTAGTATGCAACCTGGGTGTTGCAAGCTTTCCGTTAAAACAGAATAGTGAGTGATCGACTGCACATATTTTCACGGTACCTGTTTTATATTATTGAGAAATTCCACACTATTCCTCATGACACAAAAAACAGAATAGTACAGAAATATAACACACACAAATTCCCTTTGAAATCTTAAATTTTTCACTAACTTATCTCACCTCGGAAGTTCTTTAGTGTGTGTTATGGCCTTAATTATACGACACGAGCCTAACATTTGCCTGATTTTGAAATAAGGAAACAAATCATGAGTAAGCGAATTATGAGATTCGAACCTATATCCCAAATACGAACTTACAGCCGTATGTCTCACTCGGTGTATTATTATTATTATTAAGATTGTCTGAGGATCAGTGGTAAAGTGTTCACATCCAGGTACCAAGATCGTAGGTTCAAATCCGGCAGTCTTAATCGGATCTTGAGGGGCGGGAGAAAGTTCATTTGGCATTCCATGTCGTACGATATTACTACGCGAAAGATCTCTGGTGATATACTCAGTGTTCATTCATGCACAGGGCCACTAATAACTTCTTCCCTCACTAACACTGCTGAAATCAGAGCCTAAAACATCAAATATGCTTTGAATTTCGCCATTACTGAGCATTTTGCGTGAGCAAGTAACTTCCTTCTCAGCCATCTTGTCAACGACAATACAGATTTCTCGATCGATATTTTAATCAATTCTCTTTGCCAAAGAAGCATACCAGAGCACTCTGGTGACACCTTAAGACACCAAGAACAGATTTCAATTGAGTTTTAAACATTTTTTGATTACGGGAGCTGTTGGTAGCGACACCTCTCTCTTCTGTATTTGTGTTGTAGATATTGCTGTTTTGTTGTTGTTGAGGAGGTCGTGTAGCGTTGTGTTTGGAAGCTTAAGACTTTGCAGTCTGTCACAAAACTTACTGAAGTATATCAACAGTTGAATCAGAACAGTACTTGAAAAATTTTTACGATAAGGGTTTTCACCATGAAATTACATGACATATGTCAGCCAAATAGAATATTCTTGAAGATCACTTTATGCAGCTAAATTAACATAGAAGTGCAAGAACTATAAGGAAGCTTGAAGAAGGAACTCCACACAACACGAACTCTCAAAATTTTAGTGTGTTTAAACTTAAGTGTTTTATACTGTGCTTTATGTATTTTAATATGTTTAATGTGCTCAATATGTCTAATGTATACTCAATAAGTTTTAGTTTACTGTTGCCTTCACTGCCTCATTGATCATAGATTCTATTTTAACCCCACATAGGCAAAATATTACAACAATATATTTTATTTCTAACCCCATTAGACATCTGGATGATCTAATCATAATAACATCTTTGTGACATGTCTAATGGCTACAGTTTTGTAATATACTAGATGATGATGGCCGTGGAAGGCCGAAACCGGTACTGTATTATATCCGTTTATAATAAATAATAAAGTATTGATAGGTGGAACACATTTCTTGTCTGTATAGGTGAGACCTCAGTCGGTCAGTTAGTTGGAGTCATTGGGAGAGTGAGGCTACAGTTGGTTAGTCAGTCATATGGACGGAGACACTTGCATGAAGTCATATGGACGGAGAGACTTGCATGAAGTCATATGGACGGAGAGACTTGCATGAAGTCATATAGAAGGAGAAACTTGCCATGAAGTCATTTGGATGGAGACACTTGCCAAGGAGTGTTGTATTGAGATGATAGTAGTCGGTCATCTGGATGGAGAAGCAGCAGTCAAATGGATGGAGAGGCCTCAGTCAGTTAGTTGGAGTCAGTTGGAAGGTGAGACCTCAGTCGGTCAGTTCAGTTAGAGGGAAAGGCTTGCCATGGAGTCATATGAACAGAGAGATTTGCCACGAAGTCAGTGGAATACAGAGCCTTGCTATACGGAGTACAACTGAGATGTTAGTAATCAGTCATCTGGATGGAGAAGCAGCAGTTACATGGATACTTAGTTGCCAGTCACCATATGGATTAAATGTTCGGTGTGTGAATCTAATTTCAAGCCACGCTATACCTCGTCAGTGAAACAAAAAGGATACATCACCAAATTAGGCATGGTACACCTACAGCAGACACCAACTCAAAGGAATATGTCGTAATTACACTCAAAGTGTTGAAGGTACAGTCAAGTGAACACTGAGGAAAAAATATCTTGTATAACTTTTAAAAATCCGGTCAAGAGGAATTCAAATTTAATGTCTAGTTCCTTTCAGTTGTAATATCATAATTTTATATTTTCATCTGATATATCACAGCAAGTCTTACTATTTTCAGATACAATTTGAAGAATATATTTTGTTCAATATCAAATTAATTTATAGTTTTATTTCAATGGCAGAATTAGATAACCTCAAATTTAATGGGGAAACAAAACGACAGTCTCCTTTTCCTAGAACCTATATGGTATGTTGTCAAAAGTAAGCTTATTACCCCACACCCTAGAGATATTCAAGAGACTCATTCTATTGTTGCTGCACTGAGTTGTAGCTGGCGCCCGTCAAATATTGTATGTGTAAGTAATCAGGTAAGAAGTAAGTGTGAGTACAAGGTCAGACGATTGAGTATTTTATTTAAATGAATGTTATTTCCAGGTTTTTCATTTTCATGCTATTTGATATTATTTTAAATTAGTGAGTATAGTCGAAATGGTGCATGACGAAGATGGAAGGGTGAGAGGGATCATAGAGTGTGACTGACTGGCTAGGAATGCTGCCTTGGGGCGGGGGTTTTGCAAGTTAGGTACCGTATTTACTCGCATATAACTCGCCATCGCGTATATCTCGCACCCCATTAACATTTGAAATTGCAGGAAAAAATCCCCACACATTACTTGCATTAATTTCTGACGTCATAAAGCCATACGGTACATACCGAAATAAAGTTTAGGTATTCGGTGGATGTGCCTGCATTAAATATCGGGGCTGTACGCATTGCTGTTATGGTACTTTGTACGTGTCAGTACAAGAAAAACTGCATTTCTTTCTCCTTGCAGAAGTGTTGAGGCTAGCTGTTGGAACAAAAACACCTAACTCTCATAAACTTTGACATGCCATGCAACACCTCCATGAACAAGAAGGGAGAATCTACCATGCTTGTACGCACAACTGGGTGTGAAAAACAGCGTCACACTGTCATGCTAACAATATCCGCAGGCGGAAGAAAATATCCACCATACCTTATTTTCAAAAGAAAAAACTGTGCCTGAAGCAAAGTTTATAGGTTATATGTGAGCAAATACGGTATCTTGGTTTTCATGGGCACTTTATCCCAAAGTAGATGTCTTACAAGGTTGTTGAAGTTGGAACTGCTCGCCACTTTGTTTACTATTTCCTTATCTGCAGTACCCCTGCTGGAAGTCATAGTCCTGAGGTATTTGAACACATTGAATGTTTTCACCTTCAAGCTTTACGTGGCAGTCAGTATCTTTCCTACTCATTTTCAGTGCAACAGTTTTTGTTGTGCTAACTTTCATCTGATAGCATTTGAACTTCACTACCCATTCATCTAGCCTAGTTTTTACCTCTACCTCTGTCTCCCCAATGGCTACATCAGCAGCAAACACCATTTCTTCAAGAGAAGAAAAATGTGAGCTGTACAGGGACGAGGTAGTTCTCCATCTCGTCCTCTTTCAGGATTTTAAGGATACTATCCATGACAGGAATGAATAGTAATGGTGGGAGTGCATTCCATTGTTGGACACACTGTGTGGTATCAAACCATTCTGAATGGCCATCCCCAACACGTTCATAGCTGCTGCAGTTCTGGTACAACATCTGGACCTTGCCTGTGAGATATTCAGGCACTCCCACTTCTCTGAGGCACTTCCATATGACTCGTCTAGGCACCGTATGCATCATGTGCCTTTTCTAGGTCTAAGAAAACCAGAGTTAGGTCTTCCCCTCTCTCCCAGTGCTGTTCTATTAACATTCTTAGCGTGAAGATCAGGTCTGTTGTTCTTCCATTGGTTCTAAATCCATGCTGTTCCTCCAGGGCAGGTTCTATCTCTGCTGACAATCTGGTTTCAATATATTTTTTCCATTATTTTCAGGCTATGGGAGAGAAGTGTGATACCCGTATGGTTGACACATTTTCTTCTGCATCCTTTTTTAAATAAAGGGATAATAAGGCCTTTTGTGCAGTTCTCTGGATCCCGATACTGAAACTCGTCCCTGTACAGCTTGCACTTTCCTTCTCTTGAAACCTCTTTGCAAGGTACACTTTTTTATTGTTATGCCCGTTCTTGTTAATTATAATCAATACTAATTAATAATCATTTATTAGTAGGTATTGAAAATTATTGTTATTAATGTTATCGCCCATAACGGGGAACAGGTTAATGAAGTGTTCTGGTAGTATGTCCTCTCTCCTTGCTAGGCTAACAAAGAGGTATGTAAATAAATGATTTTAAGTTAACTTTTAAATTCACGTCATTTAAACAGCTATTATGCTTTACATTTACTCTGTGGTACAAAATTCCACGTGCGACAAAATACGTTACTGTGCATGAGTGACTAATGTAGATCTAAGCAGTTTTCGTGCTAAGAACTTGGAGCCCCTCCTCCCATCTGAGCTTTCCAAGGTGGGCTCCTCTTGTGTATTCAGTTAGTACACCAAGAAAAAAACCCAAGAATCTATGAATTTTTTAACCCTTTTATTTTTGATGTCATATTTGTCACACTAGGCATTACAATGTGCAGGATAGATTTCGTTCAAAAAAATATTTTATGTTGTTCGAGTCATCAGTCCATAGACTGGTTTGATGCAGCCCTCCATGCCACCCTATCCTGTGCTAACCTTTTCATCTCTACGTAACTACTGCATCCTACATCTGCTCTAATCTGCTTGTCATATTCAAACCTTGGTCTACCCCTGCTGTTCTTACCACCTACACTTCCTTCAAAAACCAACTGCACAAGTCCTGGGTGTCTTAAGATGTGTCCTATCATTCTATCTCTTCTTCTTGTCAAATTTAGCCTCCTCTCACCAATTCAATTCAGTATCTCTTTATTCGTGATTCGATCTATCGATCTCACCTTCAGCATTCTTCTGTAACACCACATTTCAAAAGCTTCTATTAACTCGTAATGTATGCTCAATACATTCATGCTGTTCCTAAAAAGTGGCTTGATGTTAATTATTTGGATTTTAACAGAAATAGGCCTTAAAATTATAATATCCAAGTATATAAAAATGCTGATATCAAAGACAAAGGATCATTTTAGTTCATCCTTTCAGTTCAATTTTCAGTGGTTTTTTTTCTTCATTCTCTAGCACACTATACCCCATAGTTCACTCGTATATGGCATGTTTTGGTCAGTAATTACTCAATTTCAACAGGAATCTGCAATAAACTACAGCAATACATAACACACCACATTCATTGTAAATGCCCTCAATGCCCACTGTAACATATTTGTAACATCAGTTTCTGAAATGGCTATACAGCTACACATCCCTAGGAAAGGGCTTCCTGCTGCGCCTTTACATTCGCAGAGTACATTTTCTCTTCAGTGGACATTACACTTTCATAATACAACTAAGTATGTATGGAAAACACTAAATTATAGTAACAGTAAGAACAACAAATATATCTTGCATGCCATGTTTCTTCACAGCATCGACCAGTTGAGTTCAGTAAACTTCCTAGACCCCAGTTGAAAAAAATATCCACAAATGTGCTACACTGGGCAATAAGAATAAAAGAGATGTATATCTTCTGATAGCATCGAAGAGTCGTGTTAAATTTGTAATGCTGGGCATTACAGGTTTAACCTCATCGTGTTTCTAATGTTATTTAATCATATAAAAACAAACTCAAAGAAACTCTTGCTGTAAGTGGCAAGTCCTTTATATGTTGCATCATCTCATGCTCTGGTTGTTCAGTAAAACTGTTGTCATGTTCTAATTTTTCAGAAAAAAGTGTGATCAATCCCTCCCATTTTGGCATCAATGTAAAATGTGGACCGAGCGATTGGCTACGCGGCTTGGGTCATGTAGCTTCAGCTTGCATTAATGAGATAGAGGGTTTGAACCTCACTGTTGGCTTCCCTGAAGATGGTTATCTGTGGTTTCCCATTTTCACACCAGGAAAATGCTGGGGCTGTACCTTAATTTAGGCCACAGCTGCTTCCTTTCCATTCCTAGCCCTTTTCTATCCCATCATTGCCATAAGACCTATAGTGCCAGAAAATAGCAACTCGCTGATTTTTTCCTTTGGATTAAGGTATATCATGTTTTAATGTGACAGGTGTTTAGAAAGTAATACAATCTATATATTTTCTGAAAGCTTGTTTTATTCCCTTTCTAATGGCATGTAACAACTTCATTTATGACCTTTTAAATGGACGATTTTGTAGGATTTGTTAATGGAAAGCACAATAGCAATATTTTGCATTAGTTTTCATTTCCGCACTAGTACTTTGTTGGATACCCTTTTGACTGCACAACTTGTGCACACCTTGTTGGCATGGAATCTACTAGATGTCCGAGGGTTTCTAAGGGTATAGCATGACACGAGATGTTCACAGTGGCTTCAATCAATTGCAGTTTTGTTCTAGGCTTCGTTTCTCTTTATTTTCTTCTTCAAAATCATCCACAAATTTTCAGTTGGATTTAGATCTGTTTAATATCCAGGCCAAGACAGTGCTGTGACATTTTCTTGCACATTTGGGAACTCTTTGATCACTTTTACACAATGGAAGGGTGCTGAATCATCCTGAAAAATGAATGGTTGTCCTGCAAACAAATCCCTTCCTGGTGGTAATATCATCTTGTCCAAAATTTTCTTTTACTTCTCTCCATTGATAGTGTATTCTAAGACATCAATACGCCCAACACCATTGTATGAGAAACACCCCCAAAGCTTAACACTAGTCGGAAACTTCACAGTTTTTAGAGTACAGGCAGGATTCAAATCTTCACTTGCCATTCCGAAACACTCTACAATCCCCATCACTTCCATCAATGTTAATATTAGATCCATCACTGAACAGAACAGAGCAGCTGGCCAGATTAGATCCATCACTGAACAGAACAGAGCAGCTGGCCAGATTAGATCCATCACTGAACAGAACAGAGCAGCTGGCCAGGTCTGATGTTCTTTGGCCCATAGTACATGCTTCATACATTGTTGTTTGGTGAGCATTGGTTTTATTTACTGCCTTTTCTTACTCCAGATGAAATTTTCGCAATCTGTTCCTTACAGTTTTGGAACAAACATCAACCCCAGAAGTTTCCCTTCATTTTTCTGTAAGCACTTCTGAGGTAACCCTCCAAACATAAACGATGCAAAGCATTGTCACATCTGGGTGAAGTTTTCAGTTTTCTGCCACATTTTCCTATTCTACCACTCATGACCACACCCCTGTCTCGAAACTTAGCCAACTGTCCCCCAATTGTACTTTTATGCACTCCCACTGTGTGTGCTATCTGACTGTTTTTTCACATTTACTTAATGCCGCAATCCGTGCAGCCTTTCTAGGTGTTATATCACATTTCTTGCCCATTTTAAAATCCGAATTTGTCCGTCAAACACTTGCAATAACAAATACACATCAGGTAATTATGAAAAATTTATGTGTACATTCAGAGGGATTATTAACAGACATGAAGGAGGAATCAGCAGCTGTGTGCTTTACAGAGACATCTATAAGCAATGAATAACACTAGCAGAAGCATTTACTGTCATCTGATGCCATGTAAAGTGCAAAATTTTGGTGTTCTGCTTTCCACTAACAAATCCTACAAAAACTGCATGTAAATAAGCCAGCCATAAATTAAATTGTTACATACCATTAGAAAGGAAATTAAACAAGCTTTCAGAAAATATATAGATTGTATTACTTTCTAAGCACCCGTCACGTTTAAACACACTATACCTTAATTCGAAGGTAACATTGAGAGTTGCTATTAATTTATCCAGCGCTGTACCTGTGTCGATGCCCTTGCCATAGTGATCGGCAACATCAGGGGGAACCTGAGATTTTCATAATTCTATCATATTATGGAGGACTTCTTGGGACCTGGCAGCATCTCAACAAAACTCCTAAAACACTTTGTATGGCTTGCTTTATCAGAACCTCATTCCAGGAACTTCTTTTGCTAAGCGGTCCTTTAAATTTTGGCATTCTCTGAGTTGAACAAAAAACTACAATACAATAACAAAGTGCTGATCGTGGCTACCAGCAGAACTGGTGTCTGGGGTTACTGGACCATAGTCGTAAGCAAAATATCTTCACATCCTTTGAATTTCTTATACTGTGTTATAATTATGGTAGACATGATTTTAAGACTATTTTAAGCAAGTATGTTCAATATCAAGTGGGTGTATTACCTTGCATTGTCAACAAGCTCCAAATATAATTTCTATGTGTATGCAGATCCCAGGATGCTGGTCTCTACCCTCATTATACTGATCAGTTTTCTCCGCAGAAGTTTTCCTCTGCTGGGTGGTGGGAATGAGTAACTGGGCGGAGAATGCTATGTAAAAAATATGAATATGATAAAATTTCACTTTATTCCCCTCAGGTCATTAACAATATCAGACAGGTAAATATTAAGTGTAGAATTAACTATTTTAGTCTTATCACAAACGAGACATAACAGAGTATTTTGAACTTCTAGTGTTCTACTGTTCGTTCATAAACATGTAACACCGGGACTTACCACCTGGTTGCTATGGATTACCATACTGGTTTCTGACGACATGCGGGATCGTGTGCTCGCGTGCGATTACGCACTCATCCAGAAACCGGTCACACACGACTCTATGGGATGGTCAAGCTAAATATAAACTCCGATGTAATTGATGCAATTATACTGACAATAATCAAAATTTATCATTTAAATAAACAGTTTGACAGTATTTACACGTATTAATTTTACGTAAATAGCACATATCCAGGTTTTTAGCCAGGGGGTCTGTAAAACTAACAGGGTGGTGCTCCCAATAAAAATGCCTTACAGAACACTGCTGTTCTCTTAGTTTTGTTTTACTTGCAACAATCGAAATGGCATAGGTCCGAGAAATGTTAGTAATAATGCAGGCGGTTGGTGTGATGAATTTTGTAGGGTTGGATTTCATTGAGGAACAACGAGGAATGTGATAGTACCTTCCGGCTTAAAGATGAAAATAATTGTAGAACATAGTGTTCATTTCCTTAGTAGGCCTCTTCTGAGATAGCGTTTGAAATTATAATGGAAAATGTGTGTTTTGGTAGATTTTCTGGCAAATTCAGAAAATACCAATGATGTTTAGAGGGATATTCAACATTCAGTGCTGTTACTACCTAGCTACTTTCCTCCTGAGCGTAGAATTTTAGCTGCAAGCTTGCATTTGGGTGGCAGTCCTGAAGATGGTTTCCAGTTTCCACTGTAGGCTTGCCTATACTCTCCTAGCCCATTCATTTGTCACCATTGAAAACCTTCATGTGTTAATATGACATACACAACTAACCGTAAAAATCTTCATTATCTCTGTGTTGAAACATTTGCCGAGATTATTATTATTTTCTTACTAATTGGTAATAATATACCATTGGAAGGAGCCTACGATGTTAAGTATTGGTTTACAGTGTTCATTGGACACGTCCTTACACAAAAAATGATCAGGGGAATTTTTTTTCTCAGAGTTCAAACACAGCCAGAAGGAAGGAACACATTAATATGGAGATTTCTTGGCTAGTTAATATGCACACATTGAATGACTCAGACGGTAAAGAACTGGCTCTTGGAGCCCAGGTTGGCTCAGTCAGTCCTGGCTCAGTCTTATGGTATTTGAAGGTGCTCATTTACACTTAGACATAAAAGAACTCTGGTAGGACGAAATTCTTGCACCTTTTCGTCTCCAAAATTTGTTAGTGGGTTTAAAAAAACATTATACACTAATATTTATCTACACTTTGCTAATAAAATGGTCCAATTCATTGCAATGAGAATGAGCTTAAATATTAACCTTTGATACAAATTTTTCTAAATGCAGCTTGCCCCTTTAGTAACATGTTAAAACTATATATGGTGGTTCTCAAAATGTGTGTTGGAGGCAAATGTATATTAAAGAGCAAGTCAAGAAATATTTTATTACAATAGATCATAGCAAGAGTCAAGTTAAACAACATTTCGCCGGGCTGAGTGGCTCAGACCGTTAAGGCGCGGCCTTCTAACCCCAACTTGGCAGGTTCAATCCTGGCTCAGTCCGGTGGTATTTGAAGGTGCTCAAATACGACAGCCTCGTGTCAGTAGATTTACTAGCACGTAAAAGAACTCTTGCGTGACTACATTCCGGCACCTCGGCGTCTCAGAAGACCGTAAAAAAAGTAGTTAGTAGGACATAAAGCAAATAACATTATTGTTATTAAACAACATTTCGCACTGATTCTTATGTTAGTCCGCTTGGTTCTTTGTGTCAACGTGTATAGTATACTGTACTTGTTATAAGCAGTTCTGTAAAACAACCAATTTTTGAAAAGTGTGATTAGATGTTAACTTTCTACAATAACATTATTTATATGTATGTAGACTTAGACATTAAGACAGTCATTAGAAATAAATATGTAAAAATTAATGAAGGCATATTTGTATCTTGAAATTTTAGACATTTTTTTTTTTAAAGATACTGGTACACAGTATATTAGCCCTTCCTTCCCATGCATTTTAAGGTTATTTGAATAGATTATGATTGATAGTGAAATGATATTCAGCAGAATTTTTAGATGAATATTTGAAAATCACTCCAGAATTTGTGTGTTTCAGAATTTCATTGCCAGCAATATTTTTATGCCCCGGCATTGGAAGCATATTTGGCAGCGGTCTTATCTTCACTACAGGAGTTATTTATGGACTAATGGCTCTTGGAAGAAAGTAAGTGTCATTATTTTATGTTTCTTCTTCTTCCTCTGGTGCTGTCTCCTCAGAGAAAGTTGGCAACATGTTTACTAATATTGATATATATGGGATTAGATTTATGTGAGATTAATACAGGATATGAATATAATGATTTGATATGCTAAAGTCTTGCCCACCGAGCTCGATAGCTGCAGTGACTTAAGTGCGGCCAGTATCCAGTATTCGGGAGATGGTGGGTTTGAACCTCACTGTCGGCAGCCCTGAAGATGGTTTTCTGTGGTTTCCCATTTTCGCACCAGGCAAATGCTGGGGCGGTACCTTAATTAAGGCCACGGCCGCTTCCTTCCCAGTCGTAGCTCTTTCGTGTCCCATCCTCTCCGTGAGACCTATCTGTGTCAGTGCGACGTAAAGCCAATAGCAAAAAAAAGTCTTGCCCAGTGTTAGGTTTTTGTAGAAAAAGGAGATGTTACAAGGTGTCCTTAATGGAGATCCTTCCTTCTATTATAGTGTTAGTCTTATGCATATTTCAACACATTGATTTCTCCTATCTGAACGTTATTCTTCCTAGGAAACAATTTTTACTTGGTTTACAATTTTCACACCAGGCAAATACTGGGGCTGAACCTTTGTTAAAGCCATGGTTGCTTCCTTTCCATTACTAGCCCTTTCATATCCCATCATTGCCATAAGACCTATGTGTGTTAGTCCAGCGTAAAGCAAGTTGTAAAACAAATATATATATTTAATAAATTGTTATATTTTGTCTTGTTACTTCCATTTATACTGCATTACTCCATTTTATCTTGTTTCTTATGATTGTTGTATACAAGGAACTTGGTATACAGTGACACAACATAAAGTTTATTGTTTCAATGATTTGATACAGTATATGTAAGAAACAAAACTGAATTCTTCTTGAAACTTGTTTGAATGCATGCAGTTTATGTTGAAATTAAATCTTAAATTGAATGTCTGTTGCATATGTACAATTATACAATGAGAGAGTTCTATATACACTTAGTTGTATCTTGAGGAGATAGTCTGTTTCACTAATAAATTGTCCTGATAGTCGAAAACTATCTTCTGTGAAATTACAAGCGTAACTTGTAGAGAGAGGCAGAATGCTGGTACTAGGTTTATACTTGCAAAGAATTTGCATTAATTTATTCAAATAGCAGAAGGCTAAGGTGGACGTCGGAGCACTGGTGAGGACTAAAGGGAGTAGCAGAATGCTATACTCGGGGCTCGGCGTGGCTATGGGGATCAGGATAATGAGGCAATGTTCATGAGGTGAAACCTCACGGCCAGCAGTTTGTCCATCTGTTCAAAACACGTTTTTAAGAGGAATGCCTCCGTGTCTGACTTGCGGTGTGTTCTGGTCGTCGAACATTGGGGTAGTCCTGGAGGGGCTCGGAACGAAGCTCCTTATATATCGCTGGCTGACGTCATCGGTGAGCGTGCCAGCCGCAGTGAAGACACCTCGTAGCTGCTAGGAACTTCGGTGCTGCGGCGGGTTGCGGATCTTGTAGGCGCGGAGCTTGCGATGCGCAGGACACACAACAATAATCAATTCTTTTTTTCTCCTGACCTCATTAATATTGGACTAATTGGGGCTTAGTGTGTTGTCGTTCTGTAACACTCTTTTCTGATCAGAACTTGCACCGTCATTGTGTGAGTGACCAGAACTTTACCATCCTTCTTGCTGTAGATGCAGTGGTCATAATCTATCTTCGAGGAAATAATTTTGTAACTCAACAGGAAACTATTATTTCCCAGCTGTTTCACATTGCTTCAACTTACCTGGACCAGCCCCCCCCCCCCCCCTCTCTCTCTCTCTCTCTTTCTTATTCAACCTTGTATCTTCCTGATCCAAAAGGTCTACCATCTATGGGTGGGGGACGAAGAATACACTCGCCATAACCCCTTCTTATCGTAAGAGGCGATTAAGTGGTGAATGAGGCTCGGACATAGATTGTGGTTTTGTATCATGTGTTGGACATCCTGTGGATGGGAGACTGGATGCCTGTCGTAGAAGGAGACTAAAAGGGTCATGTAGCCATCGGTCCCTCTTTATTTTTTCTTCTTCTTCTTTTATGACCGCATAGGATCACTTTAGTCAGTCCATTGTTCAGGTCTCTGTGAAGGGATTGTTCAGGCTTTGCGGTCCTCCCAGTACTTCTTCAGACGCTCCGATCTTTGTGCCATTTCCTCAGTTGAAAATATGCATGTTCTGATATCTGGGTTTTTGCTTCTTTTATGTCCACTGCTAGTAATGCTAAATCGTCAGCGAAACCCAGGTGTTTTTTTTTGATTTTTTGGGCAACATTTCCTAAACCATTCCCTCATTACCATTTCTAGAGCACAATTAAATAATAGTGGTGAGAGCCCATCTCCCTGCCGTAGACAAGTTTTAATTTCAAATGTCTCTGATGTTTCACCCATAAACTTCACTTTTGATTTGATGTTAGAGTCAATTTTATCATGTTTATTAATTTGGGGTGTAGTCCAAGGTGTCTTAAAATTTTAAACAGAGATTCTCTCTGGATGCAGTCATAAGCTTTCTTGAAATCTACAAATATTATCACCATATCTCTGTTTCTTCTCGTGTTATAGTCCATTATCAACTTAAGACTCATGATCTGATCAGGACAGGTCCTCCAGGGTCTGAAACCTCCTTGATATTCTCCTAGTTCTTTCTCAAGTTGTAAACTTACCCTATTAAGAATGATTATTGAAAATATTTTGTATGTTATGTCTAGGAGCGAGATTCCTCTGTAGTTATTAGGGTCGGTTTTGTCTCCTTTTTTGTGCAGTGGGTGAATGAGGGCTGTTGTCGAGTGTTCTGGTACTTCTTCTTTAATCCAGACAGAGACAAGTTGTTGATGGAGGGCAACTTTTGCTGATCTTTCTGCATATTTCCAGATTTCCGCAAAGGTCTGATCTTCTCCTGGTGCTTTATAGTTTTTTAATTTATTCAGAGCTTGGTAAACTTCCTTAATTGGGGGGGGGGGGGATATTGATGTTCTCTGGTGGTGTTTTTATCGGGGTGTTGGTGTCCAAATGAAGGAGTTCTGTAGGTTCCTCACAATTTAAAAGCTTGTTGAAATATTTAGCCAGAATTTCTGCATTGTCTTTGTTATAAGCCAGCTTACCATTTTCATCCTTCATCAGTAGGGTCTGGGGTTCATATTTTTGGAGCTGTTTTCTGAAGGTTTTGCAGTAGTCCCTTGATTGAGTTTTACTGAATTGTTCTTCAATTAACTGCAGTGTGAACATTTGAATTGTCTTTTTATTCTGTCACAAGTGAAAGGTTACAATTCTTCTTAAGACTTTGGTAGTTTCTCTTCTCTGTTTTACTAGAATTTGATAGGATATTTCTGTTTTTTTGGGACATGTGATAGCCATGCCTGATGTCTTTTCTCCACTGTATCATCACATTCACTGTTCCACCATTGGTGCTTTTTAAAGGTTGTGTCATACCTGCCAACCCTTCCGATTTACCCGGAAACTTTCTGGTTTTTAACTCGTCTTCCGATTTTTTTACTAACCTCTAGTACGGCCAATACTCTTCCCATTGGATAAAGGATAAATTCTTATGTGCTTGTGTAATTTACGAAACCTCATTTTCAAGCGTAATTATTTCATACTTTATTTCGTGAGTGTTTCGTCCGTCGCCTTTGTGTATATCGTGTTTCCCGCTCACCACAGCAGCGTGTGCGCTTGATACAGTTGGGGATTCGGGGCGGTGATCATCCTGCGAGCAAGAAGCTAGCGCGCACTAACACTTCAGTTAATCGGGACGAAAGTGTGAGTTTATTATGCTCTATTGGTGGAAAAATATCTAATTCTCTCCATGGGAATTTAGAATTACCATTTATTATTGTGTTGTTCGCGCGCTGTTAACATCGTTTCTGTGCGTAGTTTCATCGGAGTTGTAGGCCACGTGTTTTTTCTTGCATTTCTATGCTTTCCCCCTGTGTCAAAGTCGTATGTTAATAATGTATGGGACATATTGAATTGTTTTGTATGTGGTAGTTTTGCGTATTTAAGTGCATAATTTCAATGAGTTGAATGTTTTTTTAAGGGTGTTATGTCGGTGACAGTTTCTGGCATTTTCTTTTCTCGTTAGGGCCAAAAAATGTAACAAACGTTATCTCCAAGTGTTCAGGGATACCTATAAATTTCTATTCATTTTACCGTCTGATAAAGGAAACTACCGCATTTTCTCGTGTAATTAACGCCCTTGCATAATTTACGCATCCCAGTATATTTTGGTCCATAGTGGAGAAAAAGAAATGTTCGTGTATTTGCCGCACCCACAACTTCGAACATCCATCACTCAGCTCTGGATGTGTTTCGAAATACAGATGTCAACTACTCAAGTAGCAGGCTTTCTATTGCGAAAGCGGATATTCCAAACACAGGGCAACGTGTTATTAGCCGTCAGGAAATCCCACTGCATTAATTTTACGAGAACTGTTTCGGGTACGGGGCATTCTGTGATCCCAAAATTGTCAGTTCACAGTATTGGACTAATACTGCATCACACAAACACGCGGTGATCATTTACGTCGATACATACGGAAATAGAGCAGCGGACAGCAAGTATTCAGTGTCCAAATCAAACGTGCGATACCGCAGTAACAGAAGTGCACTTCAAGAGGCCAACAAGTCTCGCAAAGCATTTCGCGGACCAAAAAGCGGCAGGTTTCCGCATGTACGCAATGTTGGATAAGCCGTTTCTCACGAGATGCTGTATTTTAAAGAATGAGAAATAGCAGCGGCACATGGAATCAGTGTCTCGGATTTGAAGATTATCAGAGGCTTGATTAATTTTATGAAGAGAAATGGACTTTCTCTTCGACGAAGAACAACATTATCCCAAAAAATGACAAATGATTTCAACCATTTTCATCGTTTTGTGATTGAGAAGCGTAAAGTGAAGGAATATTTGATCTCCCTTATAGGAACCACAGGTCAGACGCCAATCAGTTTCCATAATCACAAAGTTAAACAATCGATAAGAAAGGAACATACAGTGTTATCGTACGCACTACAGGAAGCAAAAAGGAATGATGTGCTGGTACTGCAATGCTTGCTGTAACAGCTGATGGCAGAAAGCTTCCACCTTACATTGTTCTAAAACGAAAAACAATGCCTAAAGCAAAATTTCTGCAAGTGATCCACGTTCGTATTTAAGAAAAAGGGTGGATGGATACGTCACTCGTACAAGATTGGATACGAACGGTTTGGGGTAATGTAGCAGGGTCCCTCCTTCGATGCCCAGCCTTTCTCAGGTTGGGCAGTTTTCTTTTTTTGCCGGTATGTCATTCAGGTCGTATTGTCAGCTCGTAATGAGAAGAATATTTTCCAGTGTCAGTGCTTCAAACCCACATGTCTAACTTACCTGATGTACCCTATTTGACTTTTCAGAAAAAATCTCACGCCGGAATTTTACTCCAAATGATGATAACGGCAAATGAGCTGAACCAATTGTGTTTATATTACATTAGATTATCTTTTAAATGTATATGAATTGTAAATAACTTGTAAAGTTCTGAATTACTTGAATAATTTACACATCCGATGTTTTCGCCTGTATTTTTCATCAAAAAAGTGCGTTAATTGCGCGAGAAAATACGGTATTGTGCATTTTGTTGTGTGTGTCGGTGAGACATAAATATTATTATTTGTATGTAAGTGATATAAATGAGAGTGATTCGGTGGTACATTTTCTTGAAACCATTCTTATATTTTCTTAGTTAAAAGATTTTAAATTTAATGGTCAATTTGCATTGTAACTGTAGATATGTATGCCTTTTATCCTAACCTTTTTTCACGTAGACTGTGGTGGAATATGTGATGAAATCCAAGAATTAAAAAAATCTTCATATTTTTGGTTTCTAAAAGTTGGCAGGTATGTTGTGTACTCAGTCTTAAAGTTTATCTGCGATTGTTATTTTTTCAGTTGCTTTCTGGTAATTTTTGTTGTTGATTAGCTGGGTAGGATGTATTTTTCTTTTAGTTTTAAGGGCTTGCTTTTGTTGTCTCCCCTGGGGAGTGAGTTTAATTTTAACTACGTAGTGATCTGAACCTGTGTCTTTTCCTAGGAGGACTTTGACGTTATAGATCTCTTTGTGGTGGTATTTGTCCATGCAGATGTGATCCAGTTGCCATTCTCCTTTAGTGTAGCCAGGTGTTTACATGTTTTGAGTTTTTAAGGTTTCCTCTTAAAACATGTAGATCTTGAGATTAAGTTATGGTTTCTACACAGGTCATTATTTGTTTTCTTGTATGTTGGCCATTTTCCGATGATGTCACGGTATTTTCTTTCCTTGCCTAGTTGAGCGTTGAAATCGCCTATTAATAATTTTACGTGGTGTTTGGGAATGTTCTCTATGGTCTGGTCTCATAGGTCTCAAAATTCCTCGTGTTTCCTCATGGTCTTTTGAGGAGTTGTTTTCAATCATAATTTTTTCATTTATTTAATTTTTGAGGATTAGTAGTAGTCTGATTCAAAATTCTTGATGTGCGTGCTGCTCGAAGATGGGCCTCTTACCTGCCGATTATGATCGAAAGCTCACTCGCGACCCTGGGAAGCCTGCAGGTGAGAGCGCCATGTAGCCATGCAGTACTATCCATCTGGCAACACAGGTCCTCACACAGCCGATTGCCAGAAGGACATATTATTATTGTTTTTTATTTTTTTCTCTAAAAATATTACTCTATACATGCTATGGGCTACATGCTATTGCGGGTGATTTAAGGAAGAGTGTCCTAGTGCTCATTGCCTCAGTCATTCCGTATTAGGCATCGTCCAACATCGGACCCTGGGCAGTACCAGCTACGACCAGGTGGATATTGCCTTGGCTGCTTGGTTCAGCTACAGAGGCCTCTGATCGGAGTGGGTGGCATTCGGGGAGGATGATTTGGGCATGGCTTCGAAACGTCTTCAACCTGCCCAAGGTGGTCCCCCACCGAAGTCTCAAAGTTTTGATACTTTGAGTGGTTCAACCCCCGGGGAACATGCTCAGCGTGAAGAAATGGGATCCACCTTCCCCAGATTTCAGGTTGCTACCAGAACCGAATTGATCCTTTTTAGTAGACACATTGAAGGTGTCTGAGGCAAACTTAAGGATCTCAAGAAAATTCGAACGGTAGTGAGCTTTTGAAGACTCGCACAGCAGTCCAAGACAATCACTTGCTAAGTGCAACCACTTAGGCAAATCCCCATCAAAGTGGAGCAGGACAAATCCTTTAATCTGGTTCGTGGAGTCATCTTCCACCGTGACCTTATTTTGAACACTGGCGATGAGTTGATGGAAGATGGAAAACATGAAGAACCGCGGCGTGACACGCGATCAGCGCATTACGCACAAAGTCAACTGTGCAGACGTTGCTACTGGTGCCTTCATTGTGTCTTTCAAGTTGTCACTGTTACCAGAAAAAGTCAAGGTAACAACTTATCGCTGCAATGAGAGGCAGTACATCCTGCCTCCTATGCGATGCTATCAATGCCAGCGATTCGGACATAGAGTATCTCGTTGTTCGAATCAGTCTGTATGTGGTATGTGTGGACGAGTAGCTCACGGTGCGGAGGAGTGCACAACTCCGTACAAGTGCACTAACTGCTCTGGTTTTCATTCTCCTCGGGATTGGAACTGTCCGATCCAGGAGATCAAGACCTGGATGGTCTTTCCTACCAGGCAGTGCACTGTAAGTTTAATTCCAAGAATATACCTGGCAATACACTACACTACAGCATGATAGCTCAGAGTCTCCCAGGTTTGTCATTCACAACACCTTTACCCGTGAATATCGCAGTGCTGAAGGCGGCTGTTGCTCCTGAGAGCAAAGTCACAAAGATTAAAAGCTCAAAAGGGGGTGGATCACCCAACCATCTACCATCAACAAGTCGAAGGCGGATTATTAGAATGCCTGTACCGTACCGGGCGCTCCCGCACTTCTCCTGCAAAGAATCATGCCTTCTGTCTGAAGGGTATGAATCAGCGCCAGCAGGTACGCCTGCCCGTAAGCCCGAGCGCTCCCCTCATATGAAAAAATCCTGCCTCCAATGTACGTCGAAGTTCTGGGTGTTGGTCCAACCGTCTGTTGATGACGGGATGGACGTCCGGGTGTCATCTACGTCCATAGTGTTTAGGTTTAAGAGTATCTAGTCGCTCTTAACCTAACACTCTATCTTTTAGTTCACACTATGGCACTGTTACAGTAGAATTGTAACGGTTATGATATGCATCTTTCTGAGCTCTGCCATCTCATTAGTGAGTTCGCATTGAGTATAGTCTGTATTCCAATATATTTTTGTTTCTTCCTATTTTTGACCAATATAACCTCGGTACAGCCAATACTCTCCCCTTAGGATAAATTATTGTGTGCTTGTGTAATTTACGCAGCCTCATTTTCAAGTGTATTTATTTGGCTAGTGTATTGTCCGTTGCCTGCGTGTATCGTGTATCTCACTCACTACAGCATCTTGAGTGTTTTACAGCTGAGAATTCGGGACGGCAATCGTCCTACAAGCGAGAGAGGCTAGCGTGTGCTAGCGACTCCATTAATCGGGGCGAAATGTTGAGTTTCTTGTTCCTGCGCTGTTAACATCGTTTCTGTGCATAGTTTCGTCAGAGTTGTAGGCTACGTGATTTTTTCTTGCGGTTCTGTGCTTTTCCCCTGTCAAAGTCATATGTTAATAATGTATGAGACATTGATCTGTTTTGTATGTGGTAGTTTTGCATATATCAGTACATTTGTATTCATTCTTAGTTCATAATTTGAATGAGTTGAATGTATTTCAGAGAGCTGTGTAGCTGGCAGTTTCTGGTATTTTCTCTTGACATTGTGGCCACGAAACATAACAAATGTTATCTCCAAGTGTTGAGAGATACCTATAAAATTGAATTTCCGTTTGTGTGTTACAGTCTAATAAAGGAAACTATTATGCATTTTGTTCCATGTTTGTTACATTTTCTTGTAGCAATCTGTTTTCTTATTTTAAGATTTCATATTTAATGCTCAGTTTGCCTTGTAACTGTAGGCCTTTTTCATTGAGACCATGGTGCATTATATGCGATAAAATCCAAGAATTAAAAAATCTTCCTATTTTTGAATTCTAAAAGTTGGCAGGTATGCGTATAATCCCGAATACCACCCACACTCTCTTCCCCAAAATATTAGTTTCTAATCTTGGATGCAGGTCATATTCGAGCCGTTCATTCTCGTAAATGTTTACTACGTTTACAAGGAGTATTGAAATAGATTTGAATATGTTTACCGTATTCAATATGCCACATGTAAACGGGCATTTGGTCTTATTGTGTTTTAGTTGCGTTCTAGAAAACAAGGTAGATTTTTCCTCAGTAAGGTTACAGTGGCATGTAAACGCAAAATGTAAGGTAATGAAATACGGTAAATCAAAGAATATGGGTAAATATGAAAGCCACTGCTGTGAATGCTCGATAGTTATTTATTTCACAAGTGTTGCTGGCATGCTGGGTGCGCGAATAGCTGATCTCGCAGGATATCGTACTTTGCAAGAGTCGAGACTGTTCGTTACGGAAGTCTACCTTGCTCACATTCGAGTTCCGTATCTGTCCCGTGAAAGTGCTGTCTTGATAGTAAGCGATGGATTCAAAACGGCATCTGCGGTCATTTACTGTGTATAAGAAACTTAAAGTTGTAAGCGAAGCTGAAATATATGGAAATCGTGCCGTTGGCAGAAAGTACGATATTAATGAATCTTGTATTCGTGATTGGCAGAAGAAGAAGGAATAACTTCTAAAAAGTAACAGCGATCGCAGAGCGTTCTGCGGGCAGAGTGCAGTGTTTCTGGAAATTGGACTCGCAAATTTGGATAGAAATACGTGAGTTAGGATATGGTGTTTCTAGTGAAATGTCAATTCACAGCACTAGAGATCTCGAAAGAACTCAGAACACAGGTTTTTACTGCAAGCCGAGGATGGATTCGAAAATTTTGTCAGAGAAAGGGATTGCATTTGGAGATGTACGTCTATTTCACAACGTTTCCATGGGGCGTATGGAACTGATTGGCATCTGACCTGCCGTTCCTATTTGAGAGATCAAATATTCCTTCACTTGACGCTTCACAATCATAAAGCAGTGAAAATCAATTACTTTATGGTTGAAATAATTCATCATTTTTTGGCATAGTGTTGTTCTTCGTCGAGGAGAAAGTCCATTTCTCTTCATAAAGTTAATAATCCAGCCGCGGCTAACCTTCAAACCAGAGACACTGATTCCATGTGCAGCGGCTATTTCTCGTTCGTTAAAATACAGCATTTCGTGAGAAACGGCACATCCAACATTGTGTAACGAAATCATATATTTAAGCAGGTCGTCCTCTACTTGCAGAAACCTGTTGCTTCTTGGTCCGTGTAATGCTTTGCGAGAATTGTTGCTTGAAGTGCACTTCTCTGTTACCGCGGTAGTGCACGTTGTGTTCAGACATTGAATACTTGCAGCCTGCTGCCCTATTCCCGTATGTTTCGACGTAATTAATCACCACGAGTTTATATGATGCAGTATTACACAGAAAACGCATGTCCCGTACCCGAAACTCTTGTAAAATATGTTTGTACCAGACTGGAGTAGTGTGTCACTAGTCAGCTCTGGGCTGATTCTCTCACCGAAATATTGCAGTGGTAGTTCCTGCCGCTAATATAAGAACAGCACGTTACCCTGTATTTGGAATGCCCGCTTTCACAATAGGAAGGCTGCTGCTTGAGTAGTTGACATCTTCATTTCAAAACACATCCGGAGCTCTGTGATGGATGTTCGAAGAAGTAAGTGCATCAAATACGTGAACACTTTTCTCCACTTTGGACCCAAAAATATTGGGATGTGTTAATTATGTGAGACAATACGGTATATGTTGTCATTAATGCTTTCACGGCCCGTACTTAAAGACATGATACTCTATAGGCTTTTGGGCTTATGCTGTGTCAAGAAAATAAGGTGAAATTCTTAACGTTTCGCAGAGAACTGTGCTCTGCGTCCTCAGAAGAAATCTCGACTGTCCACGAGAAAGGCTTCTTGAACAATGACACTTTAAATTTGGAACGTTAGAATAGAAGTAGAAAATGGTACGTTCAGTCGCCACCAGGTGGCCCCCCAGAACGTGGCAACGCTAGCTTTCGAAGCGGAAGCTGGCCGAACCATCACAGTCAATTTAAGCGATTCACATAACATGTTTGCGTAACACATGACATTGGCAGGTGTATGGCATAGACACAAGCCTGGTATGAAACATCTGGCGACGAGGAACGTACGCATTTGGAAAACACAGAGACGAAATAACAATAGTGAAGGGACCGGCAATGGAACTACCTCCGTAAATTCTTAATGGCTGGCAACCTGGTATTACTTAATTGATAGCCGGTGTCCCTGTTGAAATTGTTAGGAATTCTACGTATTTCCACCGCTTCCCGTATAATGCTGGACCTGTAGTGTCTAGTATGGGTGAGAGCTCGAGCATGCCGGTCCATTGGTACCCGTATCAAAGAACATGAACGTAATATTCTTCTCAACCAACCAGACAAATCGGCCATAGCTGAGCACGCTCTATCGTCGGGTCATGATGTCATGTTCCAAGATGCTCGAGCTCAGAAAAATCACAAGAGCACGTTGCAGAACACATGGTTTTCACCAACACATGAAGCAAGTAGGTATGGCCATATTCCTTTTTGTAACAGTCTTGATATTTTTGTAACACTGGCACTGATGTCTTCGTAGAAGTAGATCTGATATGACAATTGCTCCGCTTCATTTTCCAAAGCCAGTCACTTCTTCTAGAATCTATGACTATAAGACAGTAATTATAATTGTAAGACACTAAAGCATCACCTTCTTCTCACACACAACAAAGAGAGACCACACAGCCTAAAGATGTGCACTGGAGAAGAGCAAAGAGTATACAATGGATGAGAACAGGGTTGAGCTCCTTCATTCCCAATGAATTTCACAATGCTTGCTCTCACGTAGCAAAAGGAAGTGACAATCGAATAACGTATAGTTGTCAACTCATAAGCATTGAAACTAGGAGGGTTGAACGGTAATGCTCGAAGGGATTGAACATTCTTTCTGTTTTTCCTTTCGTCATGATGTTTCTTTTCCATATTAATTTTTCCTTTAACTGTAATACTGTGATCATGAGGTGAAATTCATAACCATTATGGACGATCCTTAATAGTTGGCTCCTCTGTCTTTGGAGCTATCCACAAATCCTTTGTCGCTATGACTGGCTGTACAGACCTTCGGTGGGTGAGAGGGTTTCCTGTATGTTTCTGAACAATAACTTGTAACATAATAGTGTTTCTCAGTGGTTTATAATACCATAAAAATCTCATGTGTTTCAATTGTATTATAAATGTAATACACACTTTTTTTGAGAGTACCATTAATGCAGAACTACACTATGCCCTTTTTATTTAATAAAGGATAAAAGAAGTACTAATTCTGTGACATGCATGCAGATGAACTGCACAGTAAATTTTGTATTGTTTATTTTGGTGTATAACATACTATGATAGTGTTTTGAGATGTTTGAATTATCTGTTTATTTAAATTTATTTATTTATATACATGGTTCTAGATTTCAGAATCAAATATGAATAATTCCTACATTTAACAGAATTATTTATGCCAGTAGTATACAAGACATAGTGATGTCTAAATTCTAACAGCGATATCATATGTCTTATCAGAGGTTCTCGTCAAGATATGGCTGCAATGGCATCCCCACCAGCCTCCACCCCTCAAGCAGACCAACATACAACTCTTATGGAAGATTCCGATGTGTGGCGTCCAACTTAGATCCAATAACATTAGAGGCAATTCTACTAATTCATTGTTGTAATAGCATGCGTTGCATGATTGTACCTTACTTAGCATAGAGCCATTGCATGAAGTAGCAAATACTGTGTCCCTTGCTGAATGTTGAAGCAGTGCTGCTGAAGATTGCTCTATTACTCGTCCCAGTGGTTGTATAAGATTAGTGAGCGATTCTTGTGTGCTTTGTTTTATGCCTGCTACAGGACTGCTAGTTGCTATCTGAGTGAGAATATCTTTTTGTTACGCACTATTTCAGCCTATTGTGTAATTTGTAAATGGTATGCTCATCAAGCTCCAGTTAATTGATGACATGGTAAGGCCATTCTGGATTTTTTTGTTATTGTATATTCATGAATGATGCTCACCTTCTAATGTTTAGAAGGAAGATTCTTTCTCTATTACTACAAATTAACAAAAAATGAGCAGGGGCACAATACATAACCGTATACCATTGTTGTTAGTACAGGTGGTTTTGATGATATTAACTGCTACTTCTTGTTGGTACAGTCAAGTGATATTTCTAAATTGAATACCTTACCAATTCATGATGGTAAATGATTTTCTTTTGCCCAAACCAGTTGCAAGTCTGTGCAATTTCACACCTTTTCTTCATAATCGACTGGAAGATTTTTGGAAGGCTGATTCTTTCATGAAAACAGACTATTTTAATCTCGGTAATGGGAAGAATTTAACAAGTGTCAAGTCATAGACGCCCACATACAGGGTGTAAGGGAAAGTTATACCGAAAACATCAGAGGTGTAAAAGAAGTGTAATTAAGTCTTATGTTTTCCATTTTGCTTTACGTCGCATACGTGGCAAGTGTTAGTAAACGCATTTGTACTCAACTCTACATGGGTGAATGTCACACAGATGTCTTTGTCTGAGACACTGCAAGTGTTTGTAAACATACAGTTACCTACTGTGGACGTTGACCTTCTCACAGACAACGTGATATACAGTGATAGAGATGGAGACACTTCTAAATTGAATGGACACCAGGCCCAAGCTTCTAAAGTAGATGTTCGATGTGTCCACCTTTTGCTGGCAGTCATGCTTCACAGCAACTAATACAGGGTGCCCGAACTTGTTAAAACCCTTTCAGTTTGGCTCATACGGATGCCTTTGCAGCAAAAATACTTTGGTGGAGCTCATCTTCCGTGTCTATTTCACTTGCATACGCCAGGCACTTGATATGGCCCAATAGATAAAAATCCGGGGGATTTAAATCGTGGAGACCAAACTGGCCATTGCAATTTATCCAGGGGCATGAAAATGTACGGTCAGGTATTCACTTACATCATAGCTCACATGATGTGGTGCTCCATCATGCATATTTGAAACAGTATATTCTCAAGATATCTCACACCAGTAGTTGGTCTCTAAGGAACATGTATTAATTTCCACCTGTCAGGCACGTGGGTAATGTGTGGGGCCCAGTTAGGCGATTGCCAATGGCACCGACCCACAAATTAACTGCAAGTTGCCACTGAAAATGTCCCTGCTGAATCGTATGTGGGTTAATAAAAGCCCATGTGTGGATATTACAGAAATTCTACACCCCATTACTTGTGAAACAGGTTTCATCTGTAGCTAGCATTTGGAAGGGGAACAGTGACTGTTGTACCATTTCATGTAGAAACCCTGTACGGAATCCCACCCGTGTGGAAAATCCTAGTCTTGCAGACACTGTACGTACACATTTAACATTATTCTGCCGCAGGTTTTTCTCACGTTGGACCCAATTCACAATATGCTGTGACACACCATCACATGCATGACTTTGCACACTTCACACTTGGTGCAATTCAGTTACGTATAGAATGTTGTCTTCTACTGCTAACAGTTGCTGCTGTTTTTGCCAACCACTCTCTCAGTAAGACACTAAAATACTACCGGTATCGAGTACTCGCTGGTACACTGCAGTAAACGTTTGCCTTTTGGATGCGTAGCAGTCGTGAAATCCTGTGTGTAATTCGACAGCAGCTCCTGAATTACGATGGGCTTCACTGTAAAGAAGCCTATCTGCAAACTCATTTGTAGAAAACTCATTTTTTCAACAAAAATTACTGCAATTTTACTGTTCTTGTAATCCAGAGACATACAGTGTTCATTATCAGTACAGCAATAATGAGTTTGTATGCTCGTAATTTCATCTACTACTCTGGCCTTTGACCATGTGTGTTGTGTTTGTCACAACAGGACAGTTGACCCGATGTGGTAATTATTGGGGGTTGTCTTGAGCCGACTTCTATCAAGGTACCTACGTGGTTAGTTGCGTGACCAGATATACGCCTCAGTCTACTCTGTGGGTTCAAGGTGAACATGGATGCCTATTTCATCGGAGGTATTTCCAGGACTTCGTTTCCAGTCACAAGACACTTCTTCACAGATAGCTCTAACCCTTTCAGCCCTGAGATATTTTTTCCTGATTTTTTCTGAACAAGGCATCTTTATATCCATTGTTTGGCATGCAGAATCAGGGAAAAATATTTTAAAAATTCCAGAATTGATAATTTCTTCAAAACTTAACTAGCACGTTTGTGCTGGTTAGGCTTTATTTAATACTACTTAACATGCTTAGTCTAGTTAGGTGCTACATCATATTTACAAAGTTGACAGTCAAAATACAGGCAATAACATTACACACAAGTATAGAAATGATTAAAGAGGAAAACTTACATGAAAAATATGCAGCATAGGTGACAATTACCCCCACTCCCTCCCTACACACACACACAAACACACACAAATCTTCCCAACATTCTTCAAATTTTTACATTATGTGGAAGAGTCTAAACCAATTTTTATCCTTTGAAATGCACAAATATAAATCACGTTTAAGGCAACAGGTTTTGGTTCTACTTTTACAAGCTTCGTACTGACAAGAGCATGGTGAATCTATGTCATCAACACTGGGCCAGTGGTCGTACCCGTCATATCTCTTTTTGTAGACAGGCTTAGGAGATGGTGTGTAGATCTTCGTCTTCTTTCTTGCAGGGTGTGTTCAGCTTCATCATCCTTATCTTCTTTCCTTCTCTCTCTGTCTGGAGTTGATATCAACGCTTGCCCTACTGCCATTCGAAAATTGTGAAGATCGAGAATCCTACTTTTGGGAACTTTGTTTGCTCGATAGTCCTCCCGGTACTGTAACCAACTATTAACAATGCTCATATCAAGGAAGTGGAGCATCATTTTCAAGGTCCATTTCTTTGTCCTGAACCATGTTCGGTAGAATTCTAATTGTTGATTGCAAATATCTACTCCCCCTCATGTGTTCGTTGTAATTCTTAATCAAAAAAGGGTTGTTGTTGTTTGAGTCATCAGTCCATAGACTGGTTTGATGCAGCTCTCCATGCCACCCTATCCTGAGCTAACCTGTTCATTTCTACGTAACTATTGCATCCTACATCTGCTCTAATCTGCTTGTCATATTCATACCTTGGTCTACCCCTACCGTTCTTACCACCTACACTTCCTTCAAAAACCAACTGAATAAGTCCTGGGTGTCTTAAGATGTGTCCTATCCTTCTATCTCTTCTTCTCGTCAAATTTAGCCAAATCGATCTCCTCTCGCCAATTCGATTCAGTATCTCTTCATTCGTGATTCGATCTATCCATCTCACCTTCAGCATCCATCTGTAACACCACATTTCAAAAGCTTCTATTCTCTTTCTTTCTGAGCTAGTTATCGTCCATGTTTCACTTCCATACAATGCCACGCTCCACACACAAGTCTTCAAAAACATCTTTCTAACGCCGATATCAATGTTTGAAGTGAGCAAATTTCTTTTCTTAAGAAAGCTATTCCTTGCTTGTGCTAGTCTACATTTTATGTCCTTCTTACTTCTGCTATCGTTAGTTATTTTACTACCTAAGTAACAATATTCATCTACTTCCTTTAAGACTTCATTTCCTAATCTAATATTTCCTGCATCACCTGCCTTCGTTCGACTGCACTCCATTACTTTTGTTTTGGACTTATTTATTTTCATCTTGTACTCCTTGCCTAAGACTTCATCCATACCATTCAGCAACTTCTCGAGATCTTCTGCAGTCTCAGATAAAATAACAATATCATCGGCAAATCTCAAGGTTTTGATTTCCTCTCCTTGGACTATGATTCCCTTTCCAAATTTCTCTTTGTTTTCCTTTACTGCCTGTTCTATGTAAACATTGAAAAGGAGAGGGGACAAACTGCAGCCTTGCATCACTCCTTTCTGGATTGCTGCTTCTTTTACAAAGCCCTCGATTCTTATCACTGCAGACTGATTTTCATACAGATTGTAGATAATTCTTCGTTCTCGGTATCTGATCCTTACCGTCTTCAGAATCATAAATAGCTTGGTCCAATCAACATTATCGAATGCCTTTTCTAGATCTACGAATGCCATGTACGTGGGCTTGTCCTTCTTGATTCCATCCTCTAAGATCAGACGTAAAGTCAGGATTGCTTCACGTGTCCTACATTTCTTCTGAAGCCAAATTGATCTTCTCCCAACTCAGCTTCAACTTGTTTTTCCATTCTTCTGTAAATAATACATGTTAAAATTTGCAGGCATGAGATACTAAACTAATGGTGTGGTAGTTTTCACACCTGTCAGCACCGGCTTTCTTGGGAATAGGTATAACAACATTCTTCCGAAAATCTGATGGGACTTCTCCTGTCACATACATCTTACATACTAAATGAAATAACCTTGCCATACTGGTTTCTCCTAAGGCAGTCAGTAATTCAGAGGGAATGTCATCAATTCCAGGTGCCTTGTTCCTATTGTGGTCACTCACAGCTCTGTCAAACTCTGACCTCAAAATTGGGTCTCCCATTTCATCAGCATTAACAGCCTCTTCATGTTCCAGAACCAAATTATCTACATCTTTACCTAGATACAACTGTTGGATATGCTCCTGCCATCTTTCTGCTTTATCTTCTTTCCCTAGAAGTGGCTTTCCATCTGAGCTCTTAATATTCATACACCTAGATTTCCTTTCTCCAAAGGTTTCCTTGATTTTCCTGTATGCAGCATCTACCTTTCCCAGGACCATACAGCCTTCAACATCCTTGCACTTCTCCTTTAGCCATTCTTCCTTAGCTACCTTGCACTTTCTATCCACTTCATTCTTTAATCGCCTGTATTCTTTCCTGCCCTCTTCATTTCTAGCATTCTTGTATTTTCGTCGTTCATCAATCAGGTCTAGTATCTCCTGAGTTATCCACTGATTCTTAGTTGATCTTTTCTTCCTTCCTAACATTCCTTCAGCAGCCCTACTGACTTCATTTTTCATGACTCTCCACTCTTCCTCTATAGTGTTTCCTTCAGACTTTTCATTTAGTCCTTGTGCAACTTGTTCCTTGAAGCAATCCCTCACTCTCTTTTCTTTCAACTTGTCTAGATCTCATCTTTTTGCAT
Organism: Anabrus simplex; assembly: GCF_040414725.1. Classification (NCBI taxonomy): domain Eukaryota; kingdom Metazoa; phylum Arthropoda; class Insecta; order Orthoptera; family Tettigoniidae; genus Anabrus; species Anabrus simplex. The sequence goes on from NC_090268.1 coordinate 170,991,896, forward strand.
TCTTTCCTTTCTTCAATTTCTTCAACTTCAGATGGCATTTCATGACCAACAAGTTGTGGTCAGAGTCGACGTCTGCTCCTGGGATAGTTTTGCAATCCAACACCTGGTTTCTGAATCTCTGCCTAATCATAATGAAGTCTATTTGATACCTTCCAGTGTCTCCAGGTCTCGTCCACGTATACAGCCGTCGTTTGTGGTGTTTGAACCAAGTATTAGCAAGCACTAAATTATGATCAATGCAGAATTCAACCAGCCGACTTCCTCTTTCGTTCCTTTGTCCCAATCCAAATTCTCCTACTGTACTACCTTCTCTACCTTAGCCTACCACTGCATTCCAGTCTCCCATCACAATTAGATTGTCGTCACCTTTTACATATTGTATTAAATCTTCTATCTCCTCATATATTCTTTCAATTTCTTCATCATCCGCTGAACTAGTAGGCATATAGACCTGCACTATTGTGGTGGGCATTGGTTTGGTGTCTATCTTGACGACAATAATTCTGTCACTATGTTGGTCATAGTAGCTTACCCGCTGCCCTATTTTCTTATTCATTATTAAACCAACTCCTGCATTTCCCCTGTTTGATTTTGTGTTGATAATTCGGTAGTCGCCTGACCAAAAATCTTGTTCTTCCTGCCAACGTACTTCACTTATACCAACTACATCTAACTTTAGCCTATCCATCTCCCTTTTCAGATTCTCTAACCTACCACAACGATTCAAACTTCTAACATTCCACGCTCCGACTCGCAGAATGTCAGCATCCATCTTCCTGATGATCGCCCCCTCTCGTGTAGTCCCCACCCGGAGATCCGAATGGGGGACTAGTTTACCTCCGGAATATTTTACCCGGGAGGAAGCCATCATCAGTACATCATTCATACAGAGAGAGCTGCATGTCCTCGGGAGTTAGTTACGGCTGTAGTTTCCCGTTGCTTTCAGCCGTGTAGCAGTATCAACACAGCTAAGCCATGTTGAGTATTATTACAAGGCCGTATCAGTCAATCATCTAGACTGCCGCCCTTGCAACTACCGAAAGGCTGCTACCCCCCTTTCGATGAACCATTCTTTAGTCTGGTCTCTCAACAGATACCCATCCGATATGGTTGCACCTGCGGCTCGGCTATCTGCATCATTGGGACACGCAAGCCTCCCCACCGCGGCAAGGTCACAAGGTTCGCAGAGGAGGCAAAAAAGGGTAGTCGACTTCAATATATTTGTGTTCATTTTTGGACCACCTTCTTACCTTAGCTAGGGGTTCAATCCCGGCACAAGTAGAAGCAACAACAACTCTTTGAGGGTCTTTCCATTGCACAACTACAATGGCATTGTCAGAACGCATATATTCGTGACATTCACCCCTCTCCATTTTTCCTTCCTTCAGTTTTTCACCTTTCATGTGATTCACCATTATTGCTCCCGTGGCTTCAATACCTTTTTGTCCCAATCTCTCTAATTATTATCATTGTTGCCATCATCGTCAGTCATTCTCATCTCCTAGAGCTAAGGGAACAGGTGTTGATCCCGTGGGTACCCAATCATCTTCATCACTTGACAAATCACTAGTATCAGAATTGTCCAAAAAATGCAATATCCGGTCTACAGATATACCTGTAACCGTCAATAATATGGAATTGGCCATAAATATTGCACATTTATTCTATAAATATGAATTAATTCAAAAGTTCTGCTTACAAAGTAATATTTCATTTTGAGGTTAGAATTCCCGCTGACCTGAAGCAAAGCCTTACTGCCACAATTGTGCTGGTTGAACTTTGATGCCAGTATAAATTAATATTATTGTATTTACAACTAACTAATGCTCATAAAATCAAGATGTCTACAAATGACACATTCCCAAACATAGCCCAATAACGTCGTATTAAAAAAAAATATAAAGCACTTACCTTGAGAGCACATGGTCAGTTTTTAACACCAATGTTTACTAGCCGCTGCTGCCTCCTGGAGACAGGTAGACAAACGAAAAACAATTGAATGGTGTAGCGCGGAACCCGCACAATCGTTGAAGTCCAGTTCGAAGCACAGAAGTGACTTAGTTTGGAAGTTAAGAAAATAAAATCGAACTCGCACAAACGTGCGACCTAGGGCTGAAAGGGCTAAGGTTGGAAAGAATCTGGGATGTTCTTTTAGTCTCCGATAATAGGAGCACGAAGATCTCGCTTCCTAGGAAATGTAGTGTGTATACTGCGGAGCTTTTCACCATCTTAGAAGCTCTGCTTTTCACACTGTATGGCAAAAAAAACAACACTTTCTCGTATGTACAGACTTGTTAAGTTCTCTGCAGTCTGTTGTCACGTGTTTCCCACGATACCCACTGGTACAACAGATTCATTACGAATGAGCTTTTGGATGAAGCTGCAAATGTAGCATTACTTTTACCTCGTAGACCTGTGAATGTACCAGCTAGGGATATTTGTTCTCTGCTATGTCCAACCATCTTGGTGTCCTGGGAATCGGAGTGGCTAGCTGTCCAAATTTCTGACAGCCTGAGAGGGATTAAGAAAACCACTACCGTGTGGTGGTCCCCTTTCCAGTCTTCACACAGAGACCATAGTTTTGTGTAGGCTGAGGATAGGTCATGGAAGATTTATGCACCCTTATCTCCTGAAGAGGGAAGACTCCCCAGTGCATTCTTGTGGTGCCAACTTCACCGTGTCCCACATCCTCACAGTGTGTGCCAATCTCTCTGCCGTAAGACGGAACCTCGGCCTGCAGGAGACACTCAAACTCATACTAGCCAATTGTGCGACTACTGCTGATCTCGTCATTCTCATTGTGTTTGAAACTAGATTAATCAAAGGTATGTAAATTTCAAGTGTTCTGTTACTCAGGGAACTTACTATATGTTCCCTTTTGATGTGTTTGTGACATTTTTGGCTCAATGCAATTTTTGTTTTATTCTTTAAATTGTTTTCAAAGTGCTCCGTTCAGTAATTAGTTTTGTTTTAAATTTCTTTTTCACTTAATTTGTTCAAAGAGGATAATTTCCCAGTTGTACGTCCTTTAAAACAGAAATCACTACCACCATACAGTACCTGACCACTTGGCAGTTGGCAGACCATTGCCCATAAGGTACACTGTGCTGACCCAACCACCATACTCAGCTGATTCTGCCCTTGGCGACTACATAGTGAAAGAGGTCACACCTCCAACAACAAGCTTCAGGCAGTTGTCCATCAGTTGCGATGGTATACCTTCATAGAATGGTTTGCTGCACAAATACGGAAATTGCTAGGATTGCAATAGTGCTTAGACATTGGAGGGGAATACTTGTAAAATAATTTGTATTTATTCTGTATGTATAATGGTTACTGTGAAGAGAAAACATTTAGTGTCTCTCATTATTGTATGTCCGAAGTACATTATTTTAAAACGTAAGTGGTATTAATTTTGCCTGGTGTTACTTGTAAGAGACATGTGTTCGTTGCCAAGCCTAGGGAGCCACCAAACCACTCATAGGAATATAATTATTTTTATATTGACCTGTACTAAATCATACAACATTCTCCATTACGCTCGTGTGATCAATCACTGTCATTGGCTGAAATTGATAAAATATGTACTTACTCCCAGAATACTTTCCTTGTGTTAAGGTATTTCCGAGAGTCACACAGAACTCAATTCATCATAGTATTACTACTGTTACATATAATTAATACAGCAAAATTAAATCAGTGACTTGCTGTGTATTTGAATATTCTCCTAGGAAGTACAGTGCATGAAGTTTACATTACTCAGTGATTCCTTCATGTTAGGCAAGCTTTTAATAGGTAATATTGTATTCTCACTGTTGCATGACTTCAATGTTATTTTGAATTGATATTGCAATTCATACCTTTGAGTTTGTTTTGTGTGTTACTAGATTGGCTTTATTTTTCTGTCTAAATGTTGAGTAAAAAATATGTAGTTTGTGAATGCAACAGAATTTGTACTTTGTTGTCTTGAATTGTGTAGTTGTATTTTAGGACTAAAAGATGATGATGATGCTTGTTATCGAAACAGGCTTTCAACGTATTAGGTCGTGTTACGTACATGTAGTACGTGTTGAAGAGAAGTTAAGTACAGAACAAAAATGTACGTAACACGACCTAATACGTTGAAAGCCTGTTTCGATTACAATGCGGTCGTGAAAATTCAATATTCAATGATGCTTGTTGTTTAAAGGGGCCTAACATCAGGACTAAAAGGATTTGAGCTTGTACTAGAATATACAATTATGCAAAATATTGGTTTGTTGACAATATGTTATCTGTGTAACTCATCTTTCATTTCCAATTTTCTTTAATAGTCAAGATGTAGACATACTGTAATCTGCTTATATTTTAGTCTTTCTATGTGGTTGTAGACACCAAACTTTCAGAATATCACAGCAAAAGAGTTTATGAAATATTTAAGATTCCCCTCTTAACAAAATACGAGTATAGTTTTCCTCAGTTTCCACAGATACAGATTTTGTCCTGTAGTTATTATTATTATTATTCTCATCCATCTTGATTAGTTGGAGTCTTTCTCCTCATAATAATTTGTATATAGAAAGTTAGCCAACTCCCAATTACAGTGTACTGTATTCTTGTGGTGCTTTGAATTTACTTACTAAATTCTAAGTAAAGGATCTTTGTTATGGTTTCTGGGAAGATAGAGAGAAATTTTAAGAATACAGTACCTATAATACACTGACCGCCAAAATTAATGGATCACTTGAAATTTCAAAGGAAAAGACATGTTAAATTGCAAAACATTTTTTATTGTTTACATCAATTATTTTCATGAACTAAGTAATGTTATCTGTTATTGCTACCCGTAGTTACTTAGATACTTTTTTCATGAAATTAATCAGTGTGAATAATAAAACAAATGTTTCACAATTTTTACATGCTTTTTCCTTTGAAAATTCAAGTGATCCATTAATTGAATACCTTACTTAACAAAGGGGCTAAGTGCCAAAATTAAGTTTCTGAGATAATTAAAGAAACATCCCTAAATCAATCTAGTTCTTTATTTCAAATGTTTAGTTATTTGAAATAAATTGTTTACATGTTAGAAATGTCCTTGTAAAATTAAGGGGCTGTGCATGTAACGATTCAGTGTAGTATGACATGATGAAAGTAGATAATTAGGAAAGAGTTAAGTGTAATGTCTTTTCCTTACAAAAGTGATAAGTACAAACTCAACTTATGTTCCATACTTTCACATAATACAACAATCTACAGAATAATATGAAAATGATACTGTATTTAGGTCTGATATAATGTTACTGGTTAGGAATATCACTAATTTTAGTGAAAAATATGTTAATACCATTATTATATATCCATCGTTTGAATGATTATTGAACTTTTACAGTATATCAGAAAAAAAATTCCTGTAGAATGCTTGGTGCTCTTCCTCAGGTAAATATTCTGTCATGGACATTAGCTCACGTCTCTTTTCAGTTGTTATACTGTTAGACAAACCACTTGGGTGAAGCTCAGCCTTTCTCAAGTCATCTACAGTAACCTCCTTTTTAAGAACTGAGGTCTGTTTCCATTCGCTGATCTCATTAAATGTATCTCTGATAAAAACCGTGCCAGGAGACTTGGATGTTACACGTATCCACACCGCAGAATTTATATTCATTTTCAGTGGTAATAAACTTATCTGCTACCACCTGAAAATTAATAAAGTTACATTCTTCCATTTCGAGGACGGTGAAAGGATTGCTGAGCTTGGCACACTTTACAACATTGTGCAGATCTTTGGGGATGTAACTTTTCGCAAGTCTCTTTCGTTTTTCGATTAGTGCAAAATCCCTATCACATTGCATGAAACTATGCCCACTCAAGAAATTTATGATCTATTTGATCAAACACATTGTTGGCAAGTAGAAATACATACAAGAAAATCAGCATTCTGTTCTTATTCTGGCCAATGCAGTTGTCACTGCAGAGGGTCATTTTCTTTTTATAAATGAAGTCCATGTTCAGTACTTTTAAAAGACACTATGCAGTTTCATTGCCTCCTCTCCCTGCGATGCCTAAGCTGTCGTTGTGAAACATTTCTGAATGAGTCAATGTTGGGAGAAATAGCACCTGGTGCAGGTCAAATGATGTGCAACTCAAATCACTTCCAGGCTCTTGAGATGTGTTTGCATTGTTCTTCATTTCTGTGTATGCTTTTTTGGCTTTTCTCTGATGTTCAAGTTCTATCAGAACTGCCTTATTATTGGGTGACCTTTCAAGATGCACTTTGTTCTGAAGTTTATCACACTTTTTACAGGTGTCTCTGCTCTGTCTAAGAAATTTCAAATCTGGAAATTCTTTAAGAAAACACTTTTGGTAATACTTGTAGGTTACATTGTTATTAGTGTGCTTCCCATTATATGCTTTCACAAGAAGGTTCAAATTCAAATCTGAACTCAAATATTCCTTACTGGTTTTTCATCTTAAATAATGGCTGATATCACGGGGAAGTGAATTCACATGGTCAATAACGCATTGCCTAACAGAGGCTGTATATTTTGGTTGTTTGTGACATGTACGTTCATCCACAAAACTTGTATTGCCTTCCTTTTTCTTGTGGACAAGAATTTCAATTTCCTTTCTGCTTAGTATGAATATTTCCATAAATATTGTTTTACAAACTTGCTTCAGGTGACCTCCCATCTGGAACACAGTATGTTACTGTAGCTTGTGTACGATGCCCTTCATTAACTACATTACGTTTGCATCGTCTTCTGACTTCATTTATATTAAGCAACCCCATAATGTACGTGCCTTGTGTTTTTCTGTCTTCTTTATAGTATTTCATGAACAAATCTTGTTTCAAAAATGCATCGATTGTTTTGCACTGGAATTTGCAGCTGCACGTAACCTGGAATAAAACATGCAAACAGTATGCATTTTGCACTGTGCATTATAAATTTTTTCAACATTTAGTAATTTGCAGATTTTGTTTGTTTATATTTACCTGTAATGAAGGTTGTTTCTTTACAGGCATATGTTTATTTTTTCTGGTTACATATTCTTTTCCTGCTGTTTTCAACTTCTTCCTCTGTCCGTTCACTGCCAGAGCCTGTTGGCCTCCTCCTTTTCTTATCATTTGTTTCCATATTTAATAAATTGCAGTACACACTAGTCAATTTTAGCTACAATATTCACTTACTGCGTGAAAACAACAGATTAGCTGCCACAGCAAGCCCGAGCAGGAAAAATTTGCGCGTCAAATTGCTACTTGTCACCTTTGTAACGAAAGAGCTCTCGTATGTACCGGTCATCCACGCTGTCGAGCAACGTTCAAACCGCAACAATCAGAATATCACTTGGCGCTTTTGTAGGGCAATGGCAGATGTCGCGTAACACCATTCTATAGTAAAATATTTTTTTTAAATATGGCACTTAGCTTCTTTGTAAGGTAGGGTCTTCAATTATGCTGGTCAGTGTAATACTGTATTTACGCGAATAATCCCCGTACAGGTTTTTTTTAACTGAGGCACGAAATTGGGGTGCAGGTTTTATTTGCGTCGATGTTAGCCTTTATTTTTTTCAAAATGAGCCTTCCTAAAGTTAGGGTGCGGGGATTATTTGCGTAAATATTGTATATACTGCCTTTTTAAATATTATGGAGAATGAAACGTTACCTCACATCAGTTGTAAGAGTGACTTATGTTAATTGAAGTGGAAAAGGGTAAAATGTTATTGCTGCAAAGCAGGACATCCAAACTAGATGTCATAAGATTGTCTGGCTTTGAAACTCAATCACCACTGATCTGCATTTCGAGCAGTCACCCAGGTGGCAGATTCTCTATCTGTTGTTTTCTTTGAACACTCAGCTTTGACTTCACAGTTATGTCAACATATCCATGGTGCATGAGGCTGTCAAAGAGAAAATTCCAGTTTTTTACTCCTAAAAAAGAACCGTTAAATTCATAATCTAAGATTAAGCAGAACTGAACTTAAGAACTCAAAGGTTATGAAAGGCCCTCTAGCAGCTCTGCTGCTACTACGATGAAGTCTTTTCTTTAGCATATGGTGTACAAAGGAAATGAGGTAAAGAAATTTAATTGTCAAACTGACTGTCATTTGTCCTGTAGTGGCTTTGATATTTGTGAGATATTGCAGACTGAATATAAATTCTGCCAGAAATTGCTAACAACATATAGATAATTTTACTAACAAAATTGCATTATTTGAGTTGTACAGAAGGAGCCCAATTTCATGGCAAATAAAGTGTGTATAGTTTATAACATCATTGTTGGCCAACTCCAGTCACCCAGGTGTAGTATTAGCCCCCTCCACCTTTGTCTGTGAACCATTCTTCTCTTATAATCTTCTTCTAATCTTGTTCTCTCTCCTTGACATCTTTATTAGATTGGTCCATTCTTCTGTAGGTCTGCTGCCTGGTCTTTTTTGTTAGGCCTTCTTCTCTTTCATATTCCCTTAGTTCTGCAGGCCTTTAATCATTTTTACAAGACCAAACCACTTAGTCTTGCCTTCTGAATCTTTTTAGAACTTCCTGGTGTACTGGATCATGGTATGGAAGAGCTTCATTTCTGCAACTTGGAGTTTTGAGTTGTCTTGCCTCATTAACATGGTAGTTTCCAGGCTTTACATGAGGGTGATGGCATAATAAGATTTATGTAGGGTCATCTTAGCTTTTAGTGGTACTTCTTTATCCAACAGCAATTGTCTTGGTTGGTGGTGAAATTGTGTTTGCCTTGCTAATTCACCCCATATTTTGCAAGGTCGATCTTTAATACTATACAGCCGGGCTGAGTGGCCCAGATGGTTGAGGCGCTGGCCTTCTGACCGCAACTTGGCAGGTTCGATCCTGGCTCAGTTCGGTGGTATTTGAAGGTGCTCAAATACGTCAGCCTCGTGTTGGTAGATTTACTGGCACGTAAAAGAACTCTTGCGGGACGAAATTCCGGCACCTCGGCGTCTCCGAAGACCGTTAAAGTTGTTAGTGGGACGTAAAGCAAATAACATTATTAATACTATAGAACTCAAGTATTTAAATTTTGGAACACTGTCCAGTTTGATGTATGATTTGTGGTTCATCTCCTTTCTTTATTTTGATCATCACCATCTTAGCCTCGCTGATATTTAAATCTTGTCTTTTAAACTCGTGATTGTATCTCTGCAGCCTTACCTCCACATCCTTTTTGGGTTCAGGCCAATCACCAAGCCGTCTGCAAAGATGAAAGCTTGGAAGTCCTACTGCCCCCTTTCTTTTTAGTGCCTTTTTAATGATGTCTGTCAGAGTGGTGAATGGGACAGATGACAAAGCACAACTTTGCTGTACTCCTCTCTTTGTTTCAAACCATGTGGACAGCCCACAAACCCACTTACATACAGCATCTCTTTTGCAATAAAGCTGTCGCAAACTTTCAGCTCTTTCAGGCATTCCCACATACACTCCCTTGGTATGCTATCTTAAGCCTTATCGATGTCTAGGAATAGTAGAAATCGTTTTCCTTTTTTGCCAATGCTTCTTCATTAAAATCTTGGCTACAAAGATAAGGCCTATAGTTAAGGGGTCTAGTTGCAAAACAGTCAATCTCCACTCAGTCTAATTTTACAGGAGAGACAAATTTCTTATAACTAAGTTTTATAATATGGTTATTGTTCTATAATGTAGTGTTCGATTTATAAACGACATTAAGTGTATGAATACATTTTAACATTTTAACACGGAGACAGTAAAAGTTGGAGATTGCCTGTTTTGCTGGGGTACCAGAAATCGGGATTGAAAAGAAGTGAAATAAGAAGATAAACACTGGGGAGAAAATTATTTTTGTTCTGTATTGCCATTATGATGTAGTACAATGAGCAGTTATTGTCGTCCAACAACAGAATGTTCCTGTTAATCTGGACATCTGAAAAAAGGAATTTCAGTGATTTTGTTTTATTTTCCTCAACAGGACTGTTACGAACAAAGTGTAACCCAACATTGTTCAAACAGTCAAGTCCTCAGTTCCTGCCAAGCCATAAACATCATCTTCAATAAGTTCCTCGGCTCCTGTATCATCACGGTTTGCTTCATGTTGCTTTATCTCCATCAAGTCGGTGAAAAATCATAGATCTTTGAGGGTTTTCTATTTGTCACCCTAGTGTTTAGTAAGCAGTTTCAGTAACGTCTCGTCATTTCAAAGGGTTAACTTCAACACCCTTTCTGATTATGGCTGGATTAATAATTCCTACATTCTTGTCTGTTTTACAAACACTTTTTTGCCTCACCTATGTCAGTGCGGTAATAGGGCTCTCCACACGCGACACGTTATTCATGGTATTTGTTTTGTACCTTGTTGGAATGAAACGCTTACTGATATTAAATTTGAAGTGGCATGTGCCAGTGCTTTTTAACATATTTACTTCTGTCTTCCTGGTAGAAACTTGACAGTCACTTCCCATTTCAAAAATGTATTTGTACTCAGTCAGATTTTCCCTTTAACTTAAAATGTGGATCTCCGGTTTATCCGGATCTAAAATAATAAAAATATTTTGCTTGTACAGTATTTCTTTTATGGCGTTGACTCTTCTTGAATGTCTTTTCTGCCAAGGATAGTTAAGGACAGGAATTGAAAGTAATTCGGCCGTGGTCTATGAAAGGTACCGTCCCGGCGTTTGCCTGGAATTGAGCATGGAAAACCATTCCCAGGATGGCCAAGGTGGGATTGGAGCCCACACTGTTCTGAATTCAATGCACTATTAATTCAGTGATGGTGAATTCGAAAATGAAACCAGCGCACTATCAGAAGAAACAATGACTCTTGAAGAAGCAACGACGCAGCTGGACAAACTGATGGGCTGTTTAGAATCCTCGACTGAAACCACACCGGCAGAACTGTTATTAGTAAAACATCTTTGTGATCGTGCTCTGCGCAAACGCTATACAAATGTAAAACAGAAAAACTCGTGTATTATTTTAGCGCATAAAACAGTCATAAACGTAAGAAAAGTTTTCTTATATATTTTTGTACAATTGAAAAAAGTTATTAGATTATATAGTATGTACTGTTTTGTTTTTTTAGTTTTTTGGATTATCTGGATTTTGGAGCACAGGTTTCATTTTTAGTGTGCCTACGTTTGCAGATAATTCTTGTGCAGTACCTTACTAGGAATGCATCTTGCATCTGTTTATCCTGTGTGGCATAGAACTGCTTATGAAAATCGGAGATCTCGCTTATTGTTAGGGTCGAGCAGCGATAAGCATGGCCACGAACCTGCTACTCAGGCCTAGCAGGGGGAGGGGTGATACTCCCACGTGGCGTGTCCCAGGTGGCGGATAAGGGGGTCCTAACCGGCTTGCCGGCGGACTTGAGGGAAATAAAATACCTCTCGCGGACCAAACACACACCCCCTGTGGGTGGGGGAGGCAGACGAATAATACACCCACGGTATACCCTGCCTGTCACGAGAGTCGACTGAAAGGGGCGACCATGGGCTGATTGTATTAGAACTATGAAACTACTTTTGATTAGTACCATCACGCGCGGAACACCATGGGTCGCTTTTACTTGCGAGTAGTACCACTCTGTTAGGTACTGAATAGTTTTGTGATTCGTAGCACTCAAGCGGGGTTCGGTGTGGGTTTCCAGTACCCGTGAGTCGTACCCATGTGAGCAACACCACCGGTCTGGGCATTGCCTGCGAGTTGTACCACTATACGTGCGACACCGTGGGTCTGCGTTGCCAGTGATTAGTACCCACTATGTGAGGAACACCACGGGAATGCCGGCGCCCGTGATTAGTACACCTAGGTGAGGAACCTCATCTCATCGGTTTGCGTTGGCTATGAGTGGCGCTTTTGTGTGAGAAACACCATAGGTCTGCGTTACCTTTACGACGTACAATACTTGTGAGTAGTACCTTAATGTTTGGAACACCGTGAGTTTACGCCACCTTTGATTAGTACCGCAGCATGAGAAATATCATGGTTCTCCTTTACTACCGATAAGTGCCATTGTGCGGGATCGTTGACATAGATATTGCCCCATTCAGACAAGCATCGTCGATTCAGGATTGGGCTTAGGAAGCAGTCCCTTGGTCAGTAACATTTTTTTCTGGGAATGTGAGGCATTGCGCGTCTTATCCACTGCTTGTTTTAAATTCATATTCATCACTTCATTCCTCATCATCACCTTTTGAATTTGGATCAGTGGATGAATGTTGTACTTTTAAATTGTAATCCCATTTCGTCTCATTTCGTACTGTAGGTGCCAATGACCTACATGTTATGCCCTTCTAAACAACAAGCATCATCATCATCATCATCGATAAGCATGGGTCGAATGTCCGCACTCAGAGATGACGGACAGGAATGTGGCACCATAACTATGAACAGACACAAACGATCTTTTACACATTCCATTTCTTACCTTGATGTCGTAATTTAAGTCTACAGAGAATTGTTTTCAACAACGGTGGCATTATATACTATACACACCGTAAATCAAAGCATGCTATAATATCAAAGACACTAACCTTGTTTGCTTTGCTATATTCATTTTCCATTTTTCCTGTTGCCTTTGCCTCTTTCTTGCCTTGGTTGGTGAAACGGGCTCTGCATTGCTCTCCGTGACCTTTTTCTCTTATTAGACACAGTAATTAAAATCGGGTCGTTAGTGTCCCAACAAGCTTAACGAGTCACTTCCTAAATTATAACAACAATCCAGAGAGCTTGCTGTAGACTGTCAACACGACTGTACTTCAACTGCGAACTGTTGATGATTATGGCCGTAGGAGTGCTAATGTCACAAACGTGTCATCATGATGTTTGAGGGAAGTGTGGCATTGCTGAGTCAGGTGGAACCATGGAAATAGCTGGTTCTGCGCCGCAATGCCATACGGAGATTGCAGAGTTTGCAACTAACCCCTATTTTTCACCCACTATTTGAGGGGGATGTAACCAAATTTGCAACCAAACAAGTTCTAAAATCGATCACAAACACTTCAGAGAATGGAAATCCAACCATAACTCATTTTCCCCTAAAAGTGGAGATTGCTTGCTTTGCATCTAGACCCCTCATTTGTTCTTCTGGGCCTAAAACCATATTGTTCCTCTTCCACTAGATTTTTTCAGAAGTTTTAGGCCAGAAGAGAGCGGCATAATACCACAGAAGTTGGTTTATGCCTGTCTCCCTCCCCCCTTCTTGAAAAGAGGTGTGATTACACCCTTCTTACGGTCTTCTGGGATAATGTTTACCTGTTATACTGTGTTGAGAAATCTATATAACTACTGGACTGCTGGAGTTCCTGCTGCTCTCGCATATACCTATATCGTTTATGCCCCACTCATCCTCTACACTTGTCTCTTCCTTTGGTAGGTTTAGTTGTATTCTATTCTGATATTCGTCCTTCAACTGGCCTGCTTCTAATGTCAGTGTCTTTACTTTTTATTTCTTCTTTGTTTTCGTGTGAATTACATTGGTTGTGTGATTTAACCCCTCCCAAGCGGTTTTTTAAAATATGTAGAATATATTTTCCATGCACTAAGTTTACTTACAATGCAGCTGTATTACGCTTACGTGTTGGTACTGGGAAGTCGAACAGAATCTGTTGGTTCTAAAGTTGAATTTTGATATTTTAGGTCCTTACATTTAGTGCATTAATGCCACAATTCACTGCAATTTACATATATACATTTATACATTTTTAAAAATGAATCACACAACACTTTCATGGCTTTTTACAAATGTCTTGAAGTGTGGTGCACCTCAAAGCATATATTGGGATGCAAAATGGGCTTCTGGCTGCAGGTTTTGCAGTCATGAATAGTTTCCTTGTGTAGCTCTTCTTTTTTTTTCTCCACAAGGCGCAAGCTATGGAACCTTTCTACCTTTTCTATCTCCTAGGACATAAAGTGTGGCAGTCCATTCAGATGTTCTTCTGGGAGACCAAGAGAGGGCCTCCCATTTTGCAACACCCCACTTTTTGGCTTGGTCACCCATTCGAGGATCAGTGACTCGTCAAGTCGTTGCCTGAACTTTCTGTGTGAAATTGGTTCGGAGTTAGTTTTTCTGGACCGTGACATATAGCAGATATGAGTTGGCAATGCTTATTTCAAAGAGCCAGACAAACATTCTTTTTACCACTCCTATGCACTGTTTGAACAAGGCAATTATAAACTGCATCAATGTATTCATTTTTTCATCTAAACAGTGTTGTTATGAAGTTAAAGATGTTACAAAATTATGAAACATGTACCACTATTAACTAATAAGTTGCCTTAAGCAACTAATGTATCCACAAGGTGGATGATAAAAAATGATTAGTTGTGAATCTGTTAAATTGCAATACAGACCATGAAATTGATTTTATGTAATTTTGTCCCTTAAAGCAGCAATTTTGTCTGTAGTGATAAGGAGATTTGCTCTCTTATATTGTAGGTAGCATTCGTTTTGTTGAGTACCGAGCTCGATAGCTGCAGTCCCTTAAGTGCGGCCGGTATCCAGTATTCGAACCCCACTGTCGGCAGCCCTGAAAATGGTTTTCCTTGGTTTCCCATTTTCACACCAGGCAAATGCTGGGGCTGTACCTTAATTAAGGCCACGGCCGCTTCCTAGCCCTTTCCCATCCCATCGTCGCCATATGACCTATCTGTGTCGGTGCGACGTAAAGCAACTAGCAAAGTTTTGTTGAGTGTTTAAGAAATATCAGAAACGAAAGATCAACTTTGTACACCAGAGTTCATCTGTTAATGCATCAGCAAACTCTGTTTTCTTTTCTTTGCTGAAATAGATGTAGCAATGCATCCTTCAGTTCAAACACACGACTAAGTATTCGCCCTCTTGATAGCCAGTAGTCTTCTGTATGGAGGAGGAGATGACTATGTTGTGTTTCTTGCTCGTGACTTGAGAGGCCTTCTTTTAATGGAATTTATCATCTCAATAGTCGTTTCCTAAACTGACTTCAAATCCTCTCCAAAAGTTTTTGCTACCAGCGCTTCTCTATGTAGAAAGAAATGCGTAATAATAATGTTTTTGTTTCGTTGTTTCACCAGTGCTATGAATCCTTTTATTGAACCTGTCATTGAAGGGACTCCATCTGTTGCATATGCCAACACAATTCTTCCACGACAAGTTCGTCTCCATGTATCCATTTATTACTTCAAAGATGTCTTTCCCTTTGGTAGTGTAGGGAATTTCCTTGCAACAGAGGTATTCTTCAACGATTTTCCCTTCATCAAGGAAACTAATAAACAAAATTAGTTGAGCTAGTCCACCTATATCGGTAGATTCATCCAATTGCATTGCAAACATTGAGTTTGTTTCACCAACTCAAATTTTAACTGAGTTTTCAATGTTTTCACACATATCCTGAATGCATCTGCCAACTGTGTTATCAGCCAAGGGGATTTTCTTGATATCAGTTTCGTACTCAGAGCCAAACATTGTTTGTACTATAGCACAGCAAGATGGAATGATGGCTTTTTCTGCAACTACATGAGGAAACGTATTCTTTGTAGTAATCTCGGCTACAAGATGACTAGCTTCTTGAGCTTTATTGGAGGCCTTCAACTTCTTAGGAAGTACAGTACTTATTTTTTTCTTCTGTCTTAGAATTTCTTTGAAACAGTCAACACTTTTTCCTTGTACATGCTTCTGTTTTGTTGAAACATTGCACAGCAACCTTAGCTGCCTCTGTGGATCAGCGGTAGAGTGTCGGCCTCCGGATCCCAAGATAGCGAGTTCAAACCCGGCAGAGGTAGTCGGATTTTTGAAGGGCGAAGAAAAGTCCATTCGACACTCCATGTCGTACAATGTCGGCATGTAAAAGATCTCTGGTGACACATTTGGTGTTCACCCGACAAAATTAATTAAATCTCAGCCATAGACGCCGAAGAGAGTTTCGGTTTACTCGGTGTGCCATCTAGTGGGGGCCTAGAGTAAAACGGAACGTCAAAATTGACGAGCAGACAGCCAGATGGCGTCAAATGGAAATGTCTGCACACGGTAGCTGAGGCCATACGATTATTATTATTATTATTATTATTATTATTATTATTATTATTATTATTATTATTATTATTATTACAGCAACCTTTAGGTGCCATGCTCGCATTAGAATGTTTTTCTCCACATATCAGACACATGCTCGCATTAGAATGTTTTTCTCCACATATCAGACACTTTGGTATAGGACATCATTCATCGCCACACCACCTGAAACCCATTTTTAGGTATTCCTCATTATACAATCTCACTTTCGTGTCCTTGCTTGATGGCGGGGAAGAAGCACAGGTTAGAGCTGCACAACTCGATTGTTGTTCTGTACCTTCTGAAGTTTCACACACATTACTTGGCTGTTGCTCCACATCTGCTCTTTCATGATCTGCCACAGGTCTCTTTCTGAACACAAATTTGTCCATTCCTGGTGTTTCTCGTAAATTATATCACTTTGAAGTAATAAAATAATTACACATCACTGAACTAAAAAACAAACTGAAGCAAAGCCGTTGATAATCTCGCTGTATGTGAAGAGTTAAGATATAAATCGATAGATAGCGCCAACATACATCATTGAGAACAGAGACATATAATGCCATCTTTGGATGTTAGTAGCAAGTTTGTGCTTATCAACATCTCAATCACTTGGCTAATATGCTGAACGAAGGGAAGCAAGTTTACTATTTCCTCAGAGGTTCTTTATTTGTTTTCTATCCAGAATTTATAAGTACATCGAATATCAGGACACCCTCCATGGTAGCAAGCGACACCCAGTTTGAAAAGCGCTGCTGTATGGATATTTTGATTCCCATTGTTCTCTTTTTAATAATCTAAAAGTAATAATGGTTAAGTACTTATGTAGCTGAAGATGTCTACTAGGTGGATGAAATGCCGTATGTACGTGATAGCTAGAAAGGAGGGTTCTTGGGATCTTTGGTGAGAGAAGATGTGAGAACAGTAACAATTTGAGTAGTTATTAGAAGGTCTGAACTTGTTTCCTCTTTGCCATTGTAAGGCTTGAAATAGACCACATACTCGTTGCTACTGTCGGACAGAACAAACATTATGAATCCAAATTTTGTGGGCTTCGTCGGATTGTAAACCTTAAATGAAACTCCTACCTTGAAGGATATCATACTCTTGTCAGTAGAAATCTTTTCACCAGGGTATAATGAATCGTACAATTTTCTCTGATTTTATTGGATTTTTCTGAGACGATCTTGATTTTGGCGAGGGTGTGCGCAGTTGGTAAAATTTAATCCCGGGAAAATACATCCATAATGAATTGCACCTTACTAACCCATGCCTTAGAGAAATAGTAATATCTGTGAGGGGGGGTGAAGCCCCATGCTTATCACAACTCCTGACAATGCTTTTATGTCCAAGTTTAGAGGCTGTTTCCATTTGTTTAGCCTCGACTTTTTTATGAGGGGAGTGTTCTTTCGTTTTTGTATGTCACCATAGAGCCAGGTTTCTTCACGAATATTTATCAATTCATCATCGAAATATAGTTCAAAATAATCTATTGGCTCTGTACTGTTATCAAAATTAGATGGAAGAACTGGACCAGGATTTATACCTAACAAGGGAACCCTATGACTGGGTCTCTATTGGACACGTTTCTCATTCTGAGTCACTGTCGGCATCAGACGCCGCACTCTTTGTACTGTTCTTGCTCTCACACTCATCAGTTTCATGTATTTCACTATCACTGTTAGAAAAACAAATATCACAAGTATGATCATCTCTTTCATCCAAAGCAGATAATATTTCCTCATCAGTCCATAGCTATCAGATAATGAACACCAGAAATACGAACACACTAACACCTGTGAAATATCACATGCATGCATCTGAATCAACAGCTGCCTTTGGACATTTGCAAAGTCACAGGGGTTTCTAGCAGTGATATGTGTCTGCTTAGTGCTGCCATCTTCTGAGCCGAGCATTAACTATTAATAGCGGAAGTTGGCACCAGTTTTGAATAAGAGCTGTATCTGGATATATCCATTCTCGGCTTGTGGACGAAAGATAGGCTCCTGATATATCAGTGTTCCACTCGGAAAAGGTTAAGTCCAGGATCAGCAGTCTATGGCTGCAGTCCATAATCTCTCTGGGAAAGACATTGACCACATTCACCCAATACCCTCCCCCCACACACACACACCTTTGTTTGTGATATAATGGATCAAATTTTTCCGTTTGCCATCCCAGCTATACCTTTTTTGTCTTTCTGTTTTGAAGGTGTTCTTTGTGAGACCATACTACAATGCACTACATCTTACTAGTATAGGCTTGATCAAATTTGCTACTTTCATGGACCTGTCTCTGTTTCATCCTTGGCTTTGACAATATGAAAGTGACTGAGGTATGAGCGATGGTAATAATGCCATTCCTTAGGCAGCCAGTCGGTGTTGAATAATGTGAAAATGTCACTTATAGGGTCGATTGATGCGTGCATTTCGGGGGGCTTGGCAGACTTATATGCAAGAGTAACTTCTGGCTCAGTGAGGAAAGCAACGGAAAACTAACTCTCTCCCCATTTCCCTAGTATCCTTCAATGACGCCTTGGCCATCTATTACAGTTGAGTTGTAAGCCTCTAAGAGGTGGCTACACATTTAACTGGTGTGGACTGGAGGAGGAGGTCAAAAATGGTGTGGGATTTTTACTGACAAGATATGGATGCCATGACAGAAGTTTTCAACAAAAGCGTCTCTATCATAAAATTACCTGTACAATTAGGTTCTACAAATTTCACGGTAGTACACGTGTATGCCCCACAGACAGGATGCAGTGCTAATGAAAAAAGAAAAACTTCAAGACTTTGATGACATAACTGATGAACAAAATGTTATCATTATTGGAGACCTAAATGCATAAGTTGGAGGAGACAGGCATGGCTGTAAGAACATCGCAGGGCCACAGAGGCTTGGAAACAGAAATGCAGAAGGTGAACAACTGATTGACCTGTGCAGAAGAAATGATTGTTTTTGTTGAGGAACAGTGGAGAACAAAAATATTTTCATGAATATGGAAGAAATCTTCTGAGCTTGTAGGCTGTGGTTCAATTCGAAGCTAGGAACTGCATGCCAGATGTGAAAGCCGTAGCTGTTATGACAAACACTTCCTAAAATACAGTTGTCAGAAGGCTGTTATCTCTTTTCTTTATAATCTACAAATTGTTCATTGTTAAACATGTCACATATTCAGCTATCATCAGATCGCTATCACAGTGAGATAATTCTTGAGTGACGAGCTGCAGATCTTGGAATGACATTCACTGATATTAGACGTGATGATTCTTGTAATCCTTGATGTTGTAAAACCAATTACCAATCTGGCATTTTAAAACTGTTGTAATCTACAGAACTGTGCTTTATAGAGACAGTTTTCGTAATGCAGTACAGATCTTGTGCATTACATGTGTGTACTAATAGCTCATGTTCAATAAGAAAATGTTTGCATAGGAGGTTTCATACAGTTTTCTTTTGGGATAGTGTCTGAAACACACGGTTATAGTTACCTTTTGAGTTGAGCTTTTGCAGATGGAGCACTGGCTTTCCGAGGCCAAGGTGGTGGGTTCAATCCTCAGTTTGGTGAAAAGAAAGTATTTGCTAGGCTGAGAAGCTCATACGGTAGAATGGTGGCCTTCTGAGCTCAAGTTGGCAGGTTCTTGGCTCAGTCTAGTGGTATTTAAAAGGTGCTTAAATATGTCGGCCTCATTTTGGTAGATTTACTGGCACGTAAGAGAATTCCTGCGGACAAAATTCCAGCACCTCGTCTTCTCTGAAAACTGTAAAAGTAGTCAGTGCGACATACCAGTAACATTATTATTATTATAAAGTATGTCTGCAGTTTTCAATGATGAAAGATCTGTGGAAGATTAAAAGCATTTATCAAGAAAGTTATTTTCTTGGTCTTATGTTGAGATAGAACAATTTCTGTTTTACAGTGCTTTATTTAGTTTCAACTTCTAAACAAAGCTCATTATTGGATATACTATTACCTTCATAGTGTGCTATACAGTTTTCCTGCCATAGCTCTCCATCGCATTACTATCTTTTAAGAATCCCCCAGCTGAGAAAATCCTTCATCAGCTGATCCTCTTGAACCAACCTGAAAAAAAAAAAAAAACAACAAATGAACAGTGTCATTCGAAGATCTGCAGCTTGGCAGTCAAGAATTATCTTACTGTGATAGTGATCTGATGATAGCTGAATATGTGACGTGTTTAACAATGAACAGCCTGGCTGAGTGGCTCAGACAGTTGAGGCGCTGCCTTCTGACCCCCAACTTGGCAGGTTCGATCCTAGCTCAGTCCGGTGGTATTTGAAGGTGCTCGTCAGCCACGTGTTGGCAGATTTACTGGCACACAAAAGAATCCTGTGGGACAAAATTCAGACACCTCAGCATCTCTGGAAACAGTAGTTAATGGGACGTAAAGCAAATAACATTATTGTTACTATTATTATTTCTTTAATCTGGGGTTAATGAAGAAGATGTAGCCTATATATGTTAGGAATATCTATGCTGCACCAATTAAAAGATGAGACATGCCATCAAAATCCAGGCCCTGGAAATAAGGAAGTCAAATATCATTTTAACCTTTTAACAATATTTGGACTTGTCACTCGATTGAACAATGGAAGTAATTTCACATTTTGTGCTGTAAAAACGGGTTTTGAGATTTTGACTCCTTTATGTAAATGTGGGGGGCGTTCTATTTAATGTTGACCTACGTACTTGGGGACTGTTCAGGTTGAACTGAACCAATTCTAATGAAACTTGTTAGAATAATCAACTAAAGACATATCAATTTTCAAAAGTCGGGAGACTACGGCATATCGCGATATGTTACGACCCATCATTGATGACACAACTTGCATCTATTAAAGAATATTTAACACAATTACATATTTCCTCTATTTATTTATTTATATTGCATATCTTTGAACACATGACTCTTCATTGTAACTGCCTTAGACCTCTTCAAAAAGTCTGAACTAAATTATTTGCTGAAAGCACGTGCCTTGACGAATAGATTTTAAAGTGGATTTTTTTTTTTTTTTTTTTTTTCAACGATTACTTTTTGGGATACAGTATATTGATCTGAACTGTGCTTTTGTCCTTGTAAACCTGCTAAAAGTGTCACAGTCGGCACTGCTATGCGGAATATAAAATAGATTCTGTCGTATTTAAGATCACCACGAGCTGATTGCATTTGCCCTGGCTGTGCCCACTTAAAATAAATTCTCTCCAGCTACTTAAGGAATGAGGAAAAATATGCTATTTTCAAACAAGAAAGAAGTCTGCTCTCAAAATTGGGAGATAAGCCTCTGTGATCAGGAGAGTGGAAGGAAGAACCAAAAATCGGGAGTCTCCCGCTTAAATCAGGGGAGTTGGCAAGTCTGCAACTAATACATCAGAAACTAAATTATAACTGTCATTCTGCTGTAAATATTTTCCCATTTAAAACACAATCATTTTTGTCTGCACCTTTAAATGGAACATGGTGTATCAAAGGCATTGATTGCAGTGAAGGTTTATAGGATGAAGACATCAGAACATCACTGCATTCCTGCTGTTGTTACATAGGTTGTCTACAGCATGACTAAATGAGTGATTCTGAGCAGGAATACAACAGTTTCCTCATTTGCGCTAATACAGTATCATATTGGTGGTATGCGGATGACCAAGATTTCATACATGATATGTTAGCTTCCATTGTAGATGATACAGAAGTATTTAACCTTAACATTTTGATATATTTATATACTGTGCATAGTAGTAAAATAGGTTTGTTGAGTGAGAAATCCTGTTCCTGTTGTGAAATCACATTTTTTTATAACTTGTTTTATGCATCTTTAAAGTAGACCTACCATAATATTTCTGCAAGGTATATGCAAGGTCATTCTGTGTCATCATTGGCTAATTGCGCCAAGTCACCTAGCTATCTTTCAGCAATTTATTATAACACTACTGTTGGTTTTACGGCAAAGTGGCTATCACTATTAAATTTAGGATATGTTAATTGATCATTGTGCAAGTTTCAATGAAACCTGTCTGATCAAACTCAAACAGTTCCTTAGTGAGATATCATACTTCAGTCGTACCATTTTTTGGTTGAATTACCTTTTAACATTTTTGTGTGTTCGATGGTGCTTGGTATGGCTTTTCACATAATAAACTGATTTTGCAAAAACCCAACGTTTTCGACTTGAATAGTTTTGGTAATTTGCTTTATTGTTTTGCAGGGCATCACGAGAAGAGATGCTTACCAATGCCGCAGTAGTTACTGCTACAAAGGAGGCCCAACCACCCGAAATGCGCTCCACGCTTGTCGACCATGCTGAACCCATGAGCCGAACTGGCCCCCCTGCCCCCCATGCTTTTGATAGCGGTGTTTGACATTTGTGAGTAGGAACTGGAACCTGTTGTTAATTCATTACTGTGAAATTCTGTTGGGTATGAGTTATCCTGTGATTCCTCAGTAATTTGTTGTGTGTATAGTGTGTGTTTATATGAGAATTTCTGATCGGCTGCTCACCACATTTTAACGTACCAAATGAATGTTTAATTTTATACCGTTATGGATGTTGTGAATATTGTATGTAGTAGGTGATGTGTAACTCTTTGTATGTTAGTGGGTGATATTATCAAACAGTATTTATGTATTATTTATACTAAGTGGTTTATTTGCCAATCTAGAGATGTTTTAATCTCTTTGCCATAAACAAATCATTGCTGAAAGGTAGAATAAAATAAAATAATCCTTTGATGGCATTTGTGCTGTGTTTATTGAGTCATAGACTAAAAGCTTCCTACCTCTGGGCCATTCTGAACTGAGAAAACCTGTACAGTCATTATAGCTGAGCTTGCTTTATAGATAACATAGTAAGCAGATTTATGGAGGAAAAACCGGGATAAAACAGATGTTACATTTTATTTTCTACTTTGCTGTTGTTTAGGTCATCAGTCCATACACAGGTTTGATGCAGCTGTCCATGCAATGTTATCTTATGCTAACCTTTTTATTTCTTCATAACTACTACATCCTACATCTGCTCTAATCTGTTTGTCCTATTCATACCTTGGTCTACCCCTAAAGGTCTTACCTTGTACACTTCCCTCAAAAACCAACCGAAGAAGTGTTGGGTGTCTTAAGATATGTCCTTTCATTCTATCCTTCTGGTCACATTTTGCCAAATCATCATTCGCTTTCCAGTTCAATTCAGCATCTCTTCATTCATGTTGATCTACCCATCTCACCTTGAGCTGTAACGCCATATTTCAAAAGCTTCTATTCTCTTTCTCTCTGAACTGATTGTCCATATTTCGCTTCCAGACTCCATAGGAAAGTCTTCAGAAACATCTCTTTCTAATTCCTATACCATTGTTCGAAGTGAATTAATTTTCTTAAAAAAGGCCTTCCTTCTTTGCTTGTGCTAGTCTGTATGTTATATCCACCTTACTACTGCCATTGTTAGTTATTTATTCTGCTACTGAATTAAAAATATTGATCTGCTCCCCTTAAGACTTAATTTCCTAATCTAATATTTCTTGCATCACCTGACTTAGACTCCACTTCATTACCTTTGTTTTGGATTTATTTATTTTCATCTTGTTCTCTCTCTCTCAAAGACTGTATCTGTACTATTCAGCAAATCTCTGAGTTTTGATTTCTTTTCCTGGTATCGTAAATTGTTTTCCATTTCCTCTTTGATTTCCTTTACCACCTGTTCTGTATAAACAGTGAAAAGTGAGGGGTCTAATTCCATCCTTGCCTCACTCATATCTGGATTAGTGCCTCCTTTTCACAGCCCGTTATTCTTACCACTGCAGACTTATTTTTGTACAGATTGTAGATAATTCTTCTTTCTCAGTATCTAATCCCAGTCACCTATAGAATCTCAAATAGCTCGGTCCAATCAGTATTATCTAATGGGTTTTCTAGATCTACAAACGTTATGTACGTGGACTTGTCCTTAAATCGTTCCTCTAACATCAGACATTAAGTCAGGATTGCTTCCAGTGTTCCTACCTTTCTTCTGAGGCAAACTGATCCCCTCCCATCTGAGCTTCAACTTATTTCCACTCATCTGTAAATAAAAAGTATTAGAACTTGTCAAGCATGCAATACTAAACAGATGGTGCAGTAGTTTTCACACTTGTCAGCACCTGCTTTCTTGGGAATAATTACAACATCATTCTGTTGGAGTTTGGATGGCACTTCTCCTTTGTCATACATCTTACACACTAAGTGGAATAACCTCGCCATGCTGGTTTCTCCTAAGGCAGTCAGTAATTCTGAGGGTATGTCAATCAATTCCAAGGGCCTTGCGCCTGTTCATGTCTTTCAAAGTTCTGTCAAATTCTGGGCTCAGAATTGGGTCTCCCTTTTCATCAGAATCAGCCGCCTCTTCCTGTTTTAGAACCTTATCGTCTACTTTTGTTTCTTGATACAATTGTTGAATATGAGGACCGTTTTTGCAAAACTTGCTTTCTGCAAAAAATTGGTATTGATTCACATTCATATTGAAGCCCTTTATAGGATGGTGAAACCTCTTTTTGTATAACTTGCTTCTTGCTGCAGTAATAGTCGATAAAATTTAGCGAGCTTTTGGAAAACTAGTTTTCTACTACTTAAGAGTTACAGCAATACTTGCTTTCTACAGGAATGATTTTTATTTTGAAGTCATTGAAACTGTTAATATTCTAACTGCATGGATTTGGTTTAAAATTAATACGACAATGGTCCTCTTGTTCGTGTTAATAAATATCTTATAAAATTAGAATGATCTTTCTTTTTGTGGTTTCTTTTATATTCATAAAGCGTTATGCCAAAGACAATGTTTAAATTATTTTGAAGACTATGATGTTGAATAATTTTGAGTGAAAGGTGGATAAAATGTCCATGTAAATAAATTTCATATAACAAGAATAACATTCTCTTCTGAATTAACTGATGGTGGTGGTGATTATTGTTTTAAGAGGAAGTACAACTAGGCAAGCATCCTCTATATAACGCTAATCAGAGGGAAAACTGGAAGGAATCCGACACTTCGAAAAATGAAGGTATCGGCCAAATGAAGACAAAGGCCACGAAGCGCATAAAAATGACTCCCTAGGCCTCCATACGTAATACCATCGGGGTCCGAAAAGAACAAGAGTTGACCAAGGGAGGTCGGCTAGGATAGATGAAAGTGAGGAGCCTGGATCAATTAAGTGGAAATAATGCCGGTACTCAGCTAAGGGCCCCGTGGTCGCCAACCCATGCTCCAAAGTTCAGAGCCTCTGGGGCCCCTCTTAGTCACCTCTTACGACAGGCATCGGATACCGATATTCATCAGAATGTACATATCAGAAATTGCAGCAGTGGTGTACTGTAAACTTACACTGTTATTAAATATGTTTAATTGATGGAAAAGTCAAGATCACTCATGTTTTAGTAAAAATACTAACACTTTCTTCACTAATATTTTGTGTAGAATGCAAGTTTTGAAAGAACTGTTGACTTTTGGTCCCTCATACAGTGTACGATTCTTAAATAAAACCCAAAGATCGCCCTGTAATACGCACTAATTATAAAATTGATCAACAAAAAAGAAAGTTTATAACTAAAAAGCACTTCTTGGAAAACAGTATTTTGTCTCTCCTGAAAAATTTCACTTTTTTACAAAGCAAGTTTTGCAAAAACGGTCCTCATATGTTCCTGCCATTTTTTTTTTTGCCTTTTCCTCTTTCCCTGGAAGTGGTTTTTCATCTGAGCTCTTAATATTCAAACACCTGGTTTTCCTTTCTCTAAATGTTTACTTGATTTTCCTGTACACATCATCTACTTTTCCTACAACCATACAATCTTCTACATCCTTGCACTTCTCTTTCAGCCATTCTTCCTTAGCTATCCTGCACTTTCAGGTATTGTATATCCTGAGTTATCCACTGATTCTTGATCTTACCGACCTTCAGCAGCCCTGCTTATCTCATTGTTCATGACCCTTCATCTATGGTGTTTCCTTCAGCCTTTTGATTCGGTCCTTGTGCATCATGTTCCTTGAAACAATACCTCACATCTTTCCTTCAACTTGTTTAGATCCCATCTCCTTGCATTCTTGCCCTTCTTCAATTTCTTCTAATTCAAACAGCTGTTCATGGCAACCAAGTTTTGGGAAGATTTTGCAATCCAACGTGCGGTGTCTAGATCTGCCTTATCATAATGAAGTCTGTTTGATACCTTCCAAGGTTTTCAGATCTTGTCCACGCATGCAGCCATTGTTTGTGGTGTTAGTGAGGAGTAATTATGATCGGTGCAAAATTCAACCTGCCTACTTAGTTTTTAATTCCTTTGTCCCAGTCCAAAGTCTCCTACTGCATTACTTTCTCTTCCTTAGCCTACCACTGCATTCCAGTATTGTCACAATTAGATTCTCATCTCCTTTTACGTATTGTATTAAATCGTCTATCTCTTCATATATTATTGATTTCTTTGTCAGCCACTGAACTAGTAGCCATATAGACCTGCACTATTTTAGTAGACATTGATTTGATGTCTGTTTTAACAATAATTCGTTCACTATGCCGGTCATCGTAGCTTACCTGCTGCCTTATTTTCTTATTATTAAACCATCTCCTGCATTTCACCCATTTGATTTTATGTTAATAATTCTGCATTCACCTGACCAAAAATCCTGCTCTTCCTACCAACTACATCAAACTTCAGTCGATTTTCTAACCTGCCACAACGATTCAAACTTCTAATATTCTATGCTCCAACTTGCAGATTCCAGTATTCATCTTCCTGATTGCCTCTTCTCGTGTAGTGCACTCCCAGAGACACGAATGGGGGGACTTTTTTTTCCTCCAGAATATTTCACCCATGAGAAAGCCATCATCAGCACATCATTCATTCGTATAGAGAGGGCTGCATGTGCTCGCAAGTTAGTTATGGCTGTAGTTTTATGTTGTTTTCAGCCATGTAGCAATATTAACATAGTTAAGCCATATTAAATATTATTACAAGGTCATATCAATCATCCAGACTACTGCCCTTGCAGCTTCTGAAAGGCTGCTACCCCACTTTCAATAAACTATTTGTTAGTCTGGTCTCTCAACAGATACCCATCAATATGGATGCACCTATGGCTTGACTATCTGCTTCATTGGGACGCACAAGCCTCCCCACTATGGTAAGGTGGTTCACAGGGGAGGATTTTCTATGATAAAATTAACAAAACTGAAAAGTTTATCAGATGGAGTATTTATTCCATTGTGAGAAAGATGTAATTCTAGTTTAGTTTTTTTTTTTTTAGCATAGTACATATTAGTAGTGTTCTAATGAATGGAGTCTCAATGTTAACAGTAAATAAGCCTTCATATTTTGCTAGTAAATGATCTTGTGTGTCCCATATAAGGTATAAGGCTCAAGTTCAACTCTTTTGTAATGTATCTGTTATAATTAATTCCATTTATGCATGTGTTTCTCATTAACAGGTGCTAATGTTGATCCCCTTAAACCTAACTATAATTTTTTGTCGTAAACATTCAAGGGTAAAAGAAGTGAATGTTTTGAACAGGGAATTTATGTATGGAAATGTGCTTTGGGAAATGTGAATTTAGTCTCCACTTCTTGAGTCAGCTCTGAGTTTCCTTCTGAATGCATTAATGTTTGTAGTACTATTTTTTTCTTGCTATAGGTGTTCTGTAAGAACGCTTTTGCATTGCCCAGCAGATGAAGCAGTTAAAATTGTAGTAGAGATGTATAAGTAGAAAGTTCAAGTAGGAATTATTTTACTTAGAGCCTCTATCAAGATGTCACTGTAACATAGTAATGCTGTCTGTAACACTAGTGATTGGCTTTTGGTTGAAGTCTGCTTCTCAGTTCATGATTTTATCTGAAGATCTGTTAAAGTGCTCCCCTCCATAATATACAGTAAGTGGACATCGCATACAAGGTAGCTTCATTTATTTGCCAAACCTTTTGTTGTTCACTTTGACGGGAACTATTCAGATGCATTGTTTCCATTGTTGTTATGAATATCAGTTTTGTTCATGCTGTCAATGGTATAACAGATGGTTGATGCACAATGTGTACTTTGTAATAGCATATGTGCACTTGTGATTTTTGGAATAATCAGACTAGTGTAGTAGCTAGGGTATTTTCTTAATGTGTATCATTGTAAGATGCAACTATGCCACCATTATTTCAAAATCTGTAGGAGTTAAATAACTTTGATCAGCATGCATACAAATGTGCTTTGATTTTATGGAAACATGAATTCAATCTTGCAGCTATAATTTAAAGGGTAACTTAATATACAAGACTTTATTTAATTTGCTCATATCTGTGATAACCTAATTGATACCTCCATGAAAGATGTGTATTTGCATGTTTGAGATTGTTTAGATTGTAAATCTTACATGATGTGTATATAATATAGTCTGTATGGCAGCAACATGTGACTTATTGATCCTTTCAGCTAGCTTCAGAGTTTTCAAAATGAAGTCTTTCTTATATATATATTTTTTTATGAAACCTCAATGTAATTGTAAAGGATATTGGGTGAAATAAATTAATATCTTGGGTTGGAATGTTTCTCTAACTCTGTTATTGAAATTGGTTGTTTTCTCTGGAGTACTAGAGTTTATTGCAGTGTACATAGCTTGCAAGTTTACTATTGAATCTTTCTTTCTTAATGGAAAAAGTCATATGTAATATGTTGCCCTATGATAATCTAAAGCCAAGGATGGTAAACTGTTTGGTATAATATGTCACACTTAATGTCTACTTGCAGAAACATAATTTATTTTTTCAACTTGTTAGAAAAGTACTACCACCACCAAGCTCTTTTTTTTTATTTTTTTTAATAGCATAAAAACTATGAAGTACATGTGATTCTGATAAGCTAGTTAACTGTTTTTTCCTTGATATAAAAATGTTATACTCTTCAAGATTGTTTTCATTGTGCTTATACACCTTGAATGTTCTTGTTTTCCGCGTTTCACACGATCTCATTTTTGCAAACTATTTATAAGTAAATATGAATTCAGTTATTAATTATGAAACCCACACGGATATTATGGACTATTGAGTAGGCCAACACACTACCATCAAATTGAGGGGACTTCAGACATTTCGAAAACATTTTGCAAAGTATGTTCTAAACGGCTCGTTATATCAAGTTTTTAGGCACGCACTGTGAAAAGTGTATCCATTATCCATAACGTTATAATTCTGATTTGATGGCACTATTGACAATTTTAGTATATATAAAAAAGTTTTAGAAGTCTCCTAACTTGAATGACTTCAAACACATATATGAATTCTTCTATTGTCCAAAGAAATTCAAGCTATAGGTGATATGGGACACGCATTTGTAGTTTTAATAGCTTAAGAATGGAACTACAAATTTTTATTCTGTAAAAACAGTTTACAAAATGAAACTGTTACACACACACACACACACACGCACACACACACTCTCTCTCTCTCTCTCTCTCTCTCTCTCTCTCTCTCTCTCTCTCTCTCTCTCTCTTCAAATATATAATTTACATCATTCTCAAAAGTAAACTTTTCCTTCCTCTCACTTGGTGCTGGCAACACCAGATTAATTTTAGCTTCCTTCACATTGTCTGTGTCCTCCACGCTGGGAAACACAGACTGTTTTACTTCTGGCAAAGAGGATGCGGAAACTAACTTCAGCTGTATTGGTGTTCATTGCTTCGTTCAGAACACCAAAATATCACTTGTATTGCTGCATTATTCCTTGAAGATATTCATACTTGACAAAAACAAATGCTCTTTCATGCACATTGAATGAGCAGCTTTATACCACTTTTTTTTTTTTTCACCATTCAAGCCAGCAGTTCCCAGGATAGATTTTTCAGGAACAACCTTAATTTTCTTCTGTCGAATATTGTTTACTCTGGGAGCGTAGCGAGCATATGTCAGCATCTCCTCAAATGATTGGGTCTATACCTGATCTATATTAACAAGATTTTCATCATTCATGGGTAGTTTCTTCACCAGAGCATCTGGTTTGAAAGGGTTGATACCAGTTGCACAAAAGCTTCTCTGAATATTCTTAGCCTCCTATGCAGCATTTTTTGAAAGTCTGTTTCAACAAATTTGGGAAGGCATCTTTGTTGAGAGTCCCTTTTCTATATTTCCTCCAGTCATTCAGGACAGAACACCATGTAGGTATTGGGAGTCTAAAAGCCTTGCATCAACAGGCTGCAATAAATGTGTGGTGTTAGGTGGGAAGGGTTACAGAAGATGTCACATTTCTAACACTGTTTGATCACTCTCAAGGAAAGGCGACTCGATGGTTAATCACCTATTATAACTTTCCGTCCCTGTAGGCATTTCCGATGAGGCCATAACCAGTCATCAAATGCAGGTAGATCAAACCAACCACTCCTGTTTCTGTTATATCTACTACTCTTTGGGCCACCTTCCTTCCAAGTATCCCACATATGCTCTACTTTCTAGAGAACTTATGATGGCTACCATCATGAAGGAAATGCTTTTTTTTTTTTTTTTTTTTTTTTTTTTTTTTTTTTTTTTTTTTTTTTTTTTTTTTTTTTTTGGAGTGATCAGTGATTTTTTGGTGTGCTTTGTTTCCCTTTTCACCATAACACATGTATTTTCCAGATAATCAGACAAAAAAATTTTGCTATAGTTGAGTACGTTCCTAACTGGGACACACTAATGCCTCACTGATGTTTTGGAAGTATTCATTCACGACTACCGGGAGGACTCAATCCGAACCTTTTTGTATTCTCACGGAGGTGCACAGAAAGATTTTCAGAATCCTTTCCAGAAATGGTGTCCATTCCAATTTGCCCTAATAGATCAAGTTAACCTTTGACGGTGTAGCATTTATTGTTCGTGTGAGCGGTAATCTGCAGTAGGCAGCTTGTAATAGTCAATGAACTTAGTTCTCACTGAGAACTTTCTGCCCACAGTTTTTCGCTTTGTGCTTCTCATTTAAGTTGCTTTCAAGTTTGGACTTCAGGGATGTTAAATGTAAAATGACAGTTTGCCTTATTTTACAACACAAATATCATTCTGAAGGTTTTCTGGGTCATATTTACAATGTGGTGTGGCACCGTAACATTTGATGAATGCAGTTGTCTTGGAAATTAAAAGAAAATACTTCAACTCAAACAAATACTGTATGTTTGAGGAATGTGGTGATAAATTTGTCAGATTTAAATGCTTTGGTAGTAGTGATTCATGAGCAGTTTTTGATGAACAATTCATAAATGAGGAAATGTAGTTCTTTGGCAATTGGACAGGTTATTGCACCCATCAGCTGTTCATGATGTTTCATATTTCAAAACTGCCATAAATGTATTACTGTAGGTGGTGATTTTTAAAACTGTCAAGTTATATATATATATATATATATATATATATTTTTTTTTAAATACATTTGAGTCCCACTTATCTGACTTAAACAGGTTGGGTGTGAGGTAGGATTATGAGGAATGTTACTTAACCCTTTATAGGGCAAAACTCTTTTTGTTCATAATGGCCAAAAAGTAACATACTTACCTTCTAAAGTAAATACTAGAACCAACAAACCTTTAATCAATAGCAGCTACATCCTTTTATGATAATCACTTCTAAAATTGTTTGGCAAAATTTTAACCACAATCCTATTAGGGACACGCATATTTTGTGGTCAATAAATTAACCACATCCATAAATTATATTCATTTATTGGATTTGTTTTATTGGACTCATCAACTATGGTTTTGAATATACATTCAGAGAAGAAAATCATAAATATCTCAAGTGAAGAAGATAAATTCACAGTACATTGGGTCCAAATGGGCGAGAGAATACACAGCTTTGAAAACTATTGGGCTCTTTTGCTCTATTAGTAAAATTATACTGTGGAGGCTGCTGAGTTAGACTCAAGGAGTCCGAGTCTGGTTCAGCATCAGAATATGAATCGGATGTTAAAACTAAAGATTGCTGGCTCTTATCTGCTTGGTCCGCATCAGCTGGATCATACATGCTCCCATCCGAATCCTCTTCCATCAACAGTGCACTGATGGTACCTGCCATTGCTTCGCCACTGCTCGTTCTAGTACCTGCTCTGGTATGAATAAGGCATCCTCAGCATCAGAATCACCACCGGCTTCTGAATCTGTTCCTAGTGTATCCCACAGTTCCTCAATTTCAGATGTTCGTAGACGTGGCATGCTTCTGCGACAGTATATATAAGAAAAAATATAAGACAAACTGATTTATTAAAATAAAAGATACAATAATAATGCACCAGCATTATCTCTCTCTTCATCCAAGACGTCATTTTGCACTATGGACTTTCTATACTATTTCAAGGAGCATCTAAACAAGCTATAATACCTTTACGAGAGTTTTCAAGTTAGTTCTTTCATATTATTTTCTCCGTATCATCTAAGCACAATACATTCTTATCAATATTTCAACTTTAGTCTACAAAACACACTTTGTACTCACCTAATATCACAGTAAAACCACAGGAAAATGGACAAGAACCAATAATTTAGCAAGAAAATCAAGACCTGCAAAATGAAAAAGTGAGGTTAGATTGGACAGCTGGTTACAAAGCCTAAAGTATAATCACATATATGGCTACAAGTTTCGCAATCAATTACAGTCATAGCAAAAACTATTACTTTTACTAATAACTCACTGATATAACATAGTATTATGCAAATAAATAACAGAAATATTAACTTACCGGCTGAATAAACTTCGTGTGCTACTATTAGCTATCGGAAATGCATTGTGGTTAAATTTTTGACCACAAAAAACCGCGGACGCTTCTCTCTGATGGTCGTACTGAAAACTAATGTTGTGGTTAATGTTGGAACCACAAAGCGTTCTAGCTGAACATTGATGATGATAAGGTTGAGTTTTGTAGCTAAATACAATATATATTCAACCTTATCCGAGGTGGTTAATTAATTAACCACTATCCTATAAAGGGTTAAAGGGAAAATAGGAAAGAAGAAATTGAATTTGTTACAGCTGTATTGTTGATATGGCTGATTTTTATTTTCACTGCACAATACAATTAAATATTTGAGCATAAAAGGATGTTAATACAGATTTTAATTTATTTTTTAAAGTTTGTAATAGTCTTTTGCTTGCTTGTTGACTGTCTTTTCTATGCTGTCATGTCATGTAATCTCTGTGGAAGTAACCCATCGGTACTGTAGGTTTCTTCTTGTTACACTGCCTTATTTCCATACTGCTTCAAGGGCTTCGTATCCTCAGTTGTATGCCATTTGAGCACCACCTTCAGCTACGTTTTCTTCCTCTTCTGTTTCTTTTTCCACAGTTAACAATGCTGACAATGTCTTCATCAGTCACAACTACACCTCCGGACATGTGTTTCAACATACAGTTCATGCTTTCTATGCTAATTTCTTAACTGTGAAAATTTTTCTTTGACTCCTTACTTAAAGTTTTCCACGGTTTGTCAGTTGAGTCTGATGAAACGGAATGTCGGGTAAGCAAAGGTCAGTTAAGCAAAAATCTACTGTAAATCGCATGAAAAATTAAAAAACACACGTTATACATTTCAGGTTCTTTTTCTTTTTTTTCTGCCCTAGTGATCAAAGCATAATGGAACAACGTAAAGTATGTCAGCTTACAGTGGTCATTAGGGGATATGCAGTTTCCTGTCAATACTGGAAGGTTGAACATTATATCTATGCATATATACACTTGCACCTGAATGGGATCAGGGAACATAATGTCTTTACAGTGTATTTTATGTTTTCATAAAAGTAATTTGATGATATTGCAGAGAATAATGTTGGCCAGTCATCTTAATAAAAACACATAAATGTAAGTAATGTTGGCATAGTCCCATCAGTGTGATGTTCAGTTTCTGTGAATGTGTTCATCCATGGGGTTTCTATGGTGGCTTGTGACTCCTTGTTCTTCAATAAGAGGTAACGGTGTATCATAACTCTTCAGTGGTACTGGGATAGGAATTTCAGTGAGGCCATCCTTCACTAATTTAACTGTTTTGTATTTATTCATGTGAGCCTTATGTTTGTTAAGTCCATAGGAAGGAGTTATATCAGGTAAGCATTGATGTAGGAACTTTTAGGACATGGTGCATGCTTAGCAGTGTTTTCTACCATAAGTGATGTGTAGTATATTTAAGTAGTCGCTAACAGCTACAGCTTGATGGTGGTTCACAACCCAAGTGTGGTCGACAAGTGAATGTATTGTGTATGTGTTTGTTGCTTTAATATATATACCATACTACTGTAGTGCAGACTAATTCACGAAATTCCTGCTGTAAAATCAGTGTACCTCATTCAAAGAGCAACGTACAAGACTTGCATATATACACTTGCACCTGAATGGGACTTGGTTGTATCCTGTATTTCATGGAGCAAGTATTTGTGTTTAGCTCCTGATAATATATATAATGTTCTTTACTGTAGGAAGGGTATTCCAGGAAAGCAGTGCATAGCATCTTTCAGGATGCTTTGCATGATTAGCAGAGTATTTTCTTCTATTACAACAGACGTATAACATATTTAATTAGTTGTTGGCAGCTATTATTACAATAAAATAGATGTTAATGTTCCTAACACTAACTTGGATGTCTGAAGAGATTTTTAGGCCAAACGTGATTATGGAGAAAAGTTTCAAAATTGTGTGGTAGTTGCAAGACTAGAAAAATCAGGGAAATCATACCACAGCATATGAATTTTGGAATTTTTACGTCATGGATATAACATATTCCACTGAGCATTGCTTCATCTGGTTTGAATCCTGTTGTGCTTTTAGCACATTTTGGAGAATCTGGAATTAAGCTGGTGTTCATCAGTTTGATGCACTTAAGCAGGTAGTCATTCTTCCTTGTGGTTGTAAAGTTATATTGTAGTAGTATAAAAGCATTTTGAATGATGTACACTGGTATTTCATATCATAGAAATCCACACTTAATACAGACTCTTTTTTAAATACTGGAGGAAATAAAGCCACATTGGACCAAATAACAGTTGGGAACTGGTAATATAATTTAATTGGTATGGTGTTCTGCATATTGAATTAGTACCCATGTTTGAGGTACGTGACTTTCTGTGATTTCTTATCCATACTAGTCCATGATATGTCATGATGGTGTCAAAATGCAATGTTGGGAATACAGACATGAAACTGTGATTATAGCTGTTGGTAGCAGATTATGTTCTTATTATTTTGTTCATATTTGTTTTTATTCCGTAGCTGTTCGTATTTCTTTGTATTTGTGTACTTTTTTCGTCTGTGATGTATTAAAAATTTCAAGTTATCCCGTTTTGATATCTTTGCTTGAGAATTAATTGTGGATCCTAAAATAGTTACTAAGTACATTCTGTTCTGTTACAAACAACTGGCCTGAAATCAACAGACCGTATAGGAGTAAGGATATGATTACATGCAAATCATTTATTTTGATGCATGTTATGTTGTAATTTATGGTCTGTATGAACATATGTCTGCTGTTTGAAGAAAATGTAAATAATTTAAAGCTGTTTAGAAGGATGCTTTCACAGCCCGTAATTGTAGACATGATAAGCCTTTGGGCTTTTGCCATGTCAAGCTTGGAGCTCAGATGACGTTGTTGGCTCCCAAATGGAAAACCACCATACAATGAGCCATCTAGTGATGAATGACAGTACCACTTACTATAGACCAACGGTAAAGCATTCTTAAATTCATACCTTCATTATTGGAGAAGTCTTTCTTGTAAACAGTTGAGATTTTCTTCTGAAGATGTGGAGCAAAGTTCTCTGCTAAACGTAAAGAATTTCACCTTGTTTCCTTTGCAGGCTAAAAACCCAAAACCTTATCATATCTACAATTTTAAGCTGAAGTGAATGACGTAGGTATAAACATATTGGACACACTTTTGTGTCATTTAAGTTCATGTACATTAACATTAGTATATTCAGTACAACTTGTAATATTTGTATCTCGCTTATTTGGGAAGCTGCAACTCTGCACATCATTCATTGGTACCCTTTGGACTGAGGCCTGTGGAGTTACCATAGACACTAAGAAAAGCTGGGGAATTACAGGAGAAAAATACAGTATGTGGTAAGGGGAATTATTGCCAGTAAGTGCTATACTCAGCTTTAAAATGTTTACTGCTAGTGTATACTTTCTAAATCCTGTTTCTGTTAAAAATATTATGACCAATTGTTAAAGTTGTTATCATCATAAAATATCAAAGCCGTATTAATAACAGTACTGATGATAGTATTTTTTATAATTATTATTAATCAGTCGTATTATGGAATAAAATAGTGTACTGATAACAACTGTTTGTGATTAATAATATTAAAGAGTTTTTCCTAACACCATTTAGTGGCTCAACACATTAGGAGGAATTTCTTTTTGTTCAGATTACATCAGTTAATATTAGGTTTTATTTATAAATTAGAATTAAGATAATTTTGATATGTGAAATAATACCTAATTTTTGTCGTCTTCTAAACATTACACTATGGGCTTTATGTTGGCTACATTATTTGAATTGCAATACTTGTTGGATGTATGAAAGACAACAGGATTGGAAATATTTGTGTTTTTTATTGGTAGTGTACGAATCTTACCTGAGCATTTATGAACCCACAAAACTGTTTCCACAAGTTTTGTCATTAATACTTTATCCTACAGATTTGGTAACATCTGTGTCAGTAACGTACAGTACATTTTGATATTTCTTACTTTACATGTCCGGATTACACGTCGTTATTCGAAACGTAGCAACATAAACTGTGGTTTCAGTAGCAAGTATAAGATCTTCCTTTGTGCAGAATTGACCTAGATTTATACAAGTCAGCAAATGCTGAATGCTGGAACTGCTTCAAAATCATCCACACAGGGAAAGGCAAATTATGTCCCGGTGGTAGCTCTTCCTTAGTGGAATGACGGCTCTCTCCAGAAAGTTATGATGGGATCGAAGTCTAGGTATTAATATAAACAAAGAAATCTCTTTAATCCTGAAGTTGGTGGAAGCTGGCTGAAAACATGGAAGAAGTTCGGAACGTCTGTGTTATTTGCATGTACAGTGGAACCTACTTAGTGCGTTCCTCATTAACACGTTTTCCCACTTACCACGTCGTAAATTAGAAGTCCCGATTCTCATCATATTAAATGTATATAAAGGAAAAGTTTCATTTTCGGGGAGCAAGCCGTTAGCCTCAGGAATGTTCAGTTTTGCTTGCCGGTTAGCTTTTTTGCTTTACGCTGCACCAACACAGATATGTCCTATGGCGACGATGGGATAGGAATGGGAAAGGATCGCCCGTTTCCTTAATTAAGGTACAGCTCCAGCATTTGCCTGGTGTGAAAATGGGAAACCATGGACAACCATTTTCAGGGCTGCCTACAGTGGGGTTCGAACCCACTATCTCCCGATTACTGGATGCTGGCTGCACTTAAGCGACTGCAGCTATCGAGCTCAGTTTGCCGGTTAGCAGTCAGATTGCTGAATAGCAGTGTGAGCCTGTTTGTGCTTGTATTTCGCATTCCATTCAGAAGGTAGAAATGTATTTTTTCTTGAGTGGTACAGTCACGCATAGCTAATATTTGTCGCGTGATATAGTAGTCTATATCTGAATTAGGAACATAACCATATGAAATTGACTAGCGTGGTGCATACTTATCTTGTGATCGCCTAGTTATAGACACGTAAAATATGAAATTCCTTAATAACTTAATGAAGACAAAATGAAAATCCGACAGAAAATGGACTTTTGAGTTTCGACTCGATCCCTCAAGTTGGTCGAAATTTTGTTTGGTTCAAAATGGCTGCCAAAGTCATTCCTTGCAGTTGCACATGGTTGAATGTAACCTCCAATTTATTGTCTAAGATTGTGACCAGAAAATAATGTTTAATAACCCAGTGCTCCGAAATAAGTCTTCTAATAACATTTGTTTTAGAAAGAGTGTGATCCGCAATAATAATTTGATATATTCGTTGGCCCCTGTGCGTGTTTTCGTATTTGTTTGGTTTTCTTCACACCTTTCAGTGTACCGGTACTTACAGAAAAGTTTTTCATATGTGTTCTCTCGTTGTTTTCACACCTTTTAATGCTTTCCTCTCATCTTGGGAAATGGAAGATAGGCCTATAGTTTTCAATGTACCCACGGATACGTGACGAAAAATGCCCTCGTCGGAAAAATCTTATCTAGTGTTTCCATATCCCTGCTGATTAGTTTTTATTCGTATATTCATTAGTACGTTTTCTTGCTTAACACATTCTCTTTTCTTGGCCCCTGCAGAAACATCTTGACGAAGTTTCACTGTATAATGTACCTGGTTGGTATTTACTTACTTCATAAAGTGTGCTTCGATGTACTGTTTTGTGCACCAACACAGGTCTTATGATGGCAATGACATAGGAAAGATCTACGTTTGGGAAGAAACTGACTGTGGCTTTGATTGAAGGACAGCTCCAGCATTTGCACGGTATGAAAATGTGAA
Organism: Anabrus simplex; assembly: GCF_040414725.1. Taxonomy (NCBI): domain Eukaryota; kingdom Metazoa; phylum Arthropoda; class Insecta; order Orthoptera; family Tettigoniidae; genus Anabrus; species Anabrus simplex. Next base: position 171,030,346 of record NC_090268.1, read on the forward strand.
ATCACGGAAAACAATCTTCATATCTGCCAACAATGTGGCTCGAATCCACCCTCTGCAAGCTCACGACTACCTGACCTGAACTGCAGTCACCTTTCTCTGTCGCTTCTGTGTACTGTGTGTTTCTCTTACATGAGACATGCAATCTCGAGAACATTCATTGTCCGTGGTACTAACACAGGCCTTTTGCATCAACACAGGAAGGTTGGAGGATAAACCTGGGAAACTCTCATGCCGTGAGACAAAGGAACCAATGCTTTAAATAGTTGGAAGCGGTCATTACCGAAAGCAGCAGGCATATTAATACCTTAAGATGCAAATATTGTGTGCTGAATATTCTATTTTTCATGGTGTAGATATTGTTGAGAAAAACACTGAATAGGTAGACATTTAGGATATCAATCAAATTGTATGTTCTAGCCCTTTAATCATGTACAAATTATATGTTGCATTTGAGAAGCAGCTGTGTTAGTGGGAGTTATAGAAGTGCACTTGAATACAAATGAAGACTCTCGTAGATCAGTTGTAAATCTTGTTGTGTGATAAGCAAGATTCCAACAGAAAATAATCTTCCAGTTATCAGTGTATTGGGAAATATTTATGTATCATATAATGTACTATCATTATAATACTCTGAAATACATATTATTACGTGCTGTTCTTGTATTAATTGGATATTTCATCATAAAAGCTTAATTAATTTTGTAAGCTGGTGTTTGACTTGGGGTGTTCGTCATTCACAATGCAAGAGATCATCTTTACTGTACATGCTCAGGTAAGAAAGCTAGCAGGAACATTATATATATACTGTTACAGGAAACTGATGGAGAGCAGCATCTTAACAAGCAAGACTGTGTGACTTCACTGGCGGAGGCTGCAACCAAAAATTTGACTCATGTTTTACTCTACCTATGCGGTCTGTATTTCTTGAATGTGTATGTGTAGCTTCAGTTGAATCACTTATCATGAACACCTTACCATTTTCTATTGAAGATCTGTTATTCTATCGGGACAACCATTTTTACCATTGTCCGTTGTAGTAATTCTTGTCAGCAATAATGAAATACTGATAAGTTTCACATTTTAACATTTCTCTGGCCGTTTTGTGATGTATCGAACTTCACCCACATCACAACCTCGAATAACAAGGGATTTTGATTGGCCGATTATCACTGTCACCCTTTTCCAGCTGCCTGGGTCGGGTAGTGTATCAAGGTCCTTGTGTCTGTACACTCCCAGTCACTGCATCCTTGCACAGTTTCCTTGGTCACCCTTGGAGTAATGTGCCAGTCTCTTGTTCCTGGAAGTTCATACTTGGGATTCTTCTTTTCCCCCACCCTCATTATGCATCTACCATTTAGTGTCTTAACACCAACAACACTCCTGATGTCATAATTTGGTTCTCTCTCTCTCTCTCTCTCTTCTGGTTTCTCATGAATTTCATCTCCGTTGCCCTTTTTCTGGTTTTTCCGTGACAGCCTCTCATGAATTTCATCTCTGTTGCCCATATTTGGCTGGCCTCTCTTCATTTCAGCTGTTGTCAGTGAACCTGCAACTTACGTTAGTATATGCACAAAATATGTTATATATATTATCTCCTTGCACTCATTAGGCACTTCTTTCTTCCACATAAGACTTCTGACAGTGTGGTAAAATCGTTATGCCTGTGTAATTCTTGTACAGGTCGTACTTGTATTTTTATGACTTGCAACAGTACACTTACCAATTTTTCTACCATCTCCAGTTCTCTGTTACTAGTCAGGGGTTTTCCCTGTCTATTTTCCCCAAGTCATTATTACAATCTTTTTCTTCTCCACATTAATCTTCATACCAGCCTTCTAAATTTCCTGGTTCCAGATATTAATTCAATCCTGAACCTATCCTCGGCACTAGATCATTGCAAACAACATTGCATTCAGTTTCAGTATGGTGGTGGTCTTCTTCTTCTTTCACTTTTTGCAGCACTTCATCCATTACCATGATGATTAGAAGTGGGGACAGCTTCAACCCTATATTTACACTGAACTCGGCAGTTGTTCCAACACTAATGTTCACACAGCTTTTTCTGTTCTGGTGCATGTTCTGTATTACTGTAATCAAATCTCTGTTAATGAATTTTCTCTTAGGGTTTCCCAGACTGTCTTATATTCTTTCTTTGTAAGACATTACCTAATCCTTACCGTATTCTCAGTTACTTTCCAACTGAGTAAGTGGTTGCACGGTTTGGGTCACATACCTATCGGCTTGCATTCAGGAGAGTGAGCTCGAACCCCACTGTCGGCAACCCCGAAGATGGTTTTCTGTGGTTTCCCATTTTCACACCAGGTAAAGGCTAGGGCTGTACCTTAACACGTTGAAGACGATGTTACCCTTTGTGGGGTGAAAGACGCTCGTACAAAATATATACAAATATCTTTAATATAATTATTTAGGGTTTCACATTTAAATTCCTCTACTTTAAAAAATTTGTTTGCAGGATCCATGTTTGGTTATGTAAGGAAAAAATTTGAAATTAAGAGAAGAAAGCTTGAAATTGAAGTGGGTACAACACAAGGAAAGATTACCTCGTTGTTTCCAAATCAGCTGAAGTGAGCAAGTTCATGCAGAACTTCAGGGTTTACCACTAATCTCGAAGGACCGTCCTGGATATACACTTTGCAGTCCCTGACCCATGTGTCAAATATTTTCCCCTGTTGCCGTAACTCGCGGCATTTTTTTGGTAAGGGTCTCATTCCTGGGCGTTAAGTGTTCATTGAGATAGATGTTATTTACCGAACTACATCTGATTTCGTTCGTTTTTAGCGTTGTCGCAATTTCCGCATTTTTCTTATCTTTCCTCAAAGTGTCTAGTTCGTTCTTGAGCTCGTCATATTTTTTTGAAAGAAAGGTTGCTAATTTCCGTAATTCTTTGTTTTCTTCCGTTAGTACTTTGAGAGACTCTTCAAGTTGTTTGGAAAAGTTCGCCATAACCTCATTTATGTTAGGTTGTGCAATGCAGTCTTCACGTTTACACGACCATTGGAATTGTTCTTCCTTACGGAAATTTTGGAGAGTTTCTTTGTTCATTTTTACACATGTTATGTGGAACTAACTGTTGTATACAAGGAATCGGTATACAGAAAACACAACATGAATATATTGATTCAATCAGTTTTTACACAATATGTACATAAATACAACTAAATTTTCTTGAAGTTGGATGAACTTGTGCGCAATTAATGATAGTATTACTGTAGACTGAGGGTCTGTGGAAATATACACTTTATATATATGAGAGTCTATATACACACGAATCTATCTTGCGGAGATAGTCTGTCGATTAGGAGAGAGTCCAAGATAGTCGAAAACTATCTGCCTTGAAGAATTACAAGTGTAACTTGCAATGAAAGTTCGTACTAACAGAATGCTAGTAATTGCCGTAGGCTTGTCAGGAGCTGACATAAATATTCACAATTAGTAGAATACTAATGTTAATGTCGGAGCCTAAGTGAGGACTGGGGGATGAGTAGAATACTGGCATTGGGGCTCAACGTGGCTACAGGAAGCGGGAGGTGAGGCAGTGTCTAGAGGTGATACCTCACAACGAGAATTTCAGTCCACCTGGCCGATACACATGTTTAAGAGGGATAGCCTCCGTGTTCGACTTGCAGTGTAATCTGGCGTTAGACACTGAGGAGTCCTCAGAATGAAGCGTCCTTTTATAGGGCTGGCTGACGTCACAAGCAAGCGCACTGCAGTACCTCGTAGAGTCTGGAAAGATCCGGGCTGCGGCGTGTTGCGGAGCTATCAGGTGCAGAGCTGAGATTGCGATGGACACACAACACTAACATTCCCATTTACCATCACAGCCTACAGCCTGTTGATTGGTTTTTTATTTTTGTTGCCTCACAGGGAGCACACGAACACCATGATGTTGTTTATCTTATTCATTTAGTTGTAACTGTTTGAGTGCTAATTAGGTTTGGTTTTAATGGTTTCATGAGTTATTAATGTTACTGACCTGCAGTATATTCCTGAAGAATTGTGGATATTACTCACATAAATTTGTTTTTTTCATCACTTCACTTAATATATCGCACACCCACTGCTGCCATTACCCGGTTAAATTACATTTAGACCTAAGCCTTGCGGTCCAAACACATTACAAAATGTTTCTTTTCTACTCACGTAATTATCCATGTCTTCCCAGTAAAAGTTGCAGGCAGCACTACCACCTGCAGCATCGGCAACAACAGTCTCTTCTGAATCACATTCACACTCGTCCCGGTCTGATTTGGCAACATCAACATCACTTCATAAGTTATGAATTTCATTATGGTCCATATTGACAATTGATCACTATCAAAGGGTAGGAAGGGTCCACCTATTCAATACTATTAGTTTGTATATTGTCTTATAAATATACAAATATATAAATATATTGTAAATAGGTGGACCCTTCCTACCCTTTGATAGTGATCAACATCACTGTCATCAGAATCTTCGCTAAAACAAAGTCAAAGATTTTTACACATCGATAGTGAGGTGAAAAATCGTTAAAAATGAATCGATAGATGTATTAAACAAAAGGCTAGCTCTGGATGGCTGTGAAGAGATTTCGGACGTAGTTTTAAGGAAACTCATGGGATGGAACGACAATGCAGTTGCGGCAGAATGCGTGTCAGAACGTCACTCCACAGCTGTGGACTGCTGCCATATGACGTGTTCTACACGTCACTCCGTGCTGTTGGGTTAATGGTATGTAAATTGCGAGTGTTCTGCTACTCGGGGAGCTCGCATTCTCTTTTGATTTGTTAAGTGATTTTTCGGCTTAATTCATTACTTTTTTGTCTTATTTTGTACTTTGTTTTGAAATTCCTTCATTGAATAAATAATTTTGTTTTATTTTAAATTTATTTTCTACTTCATTTGTTGAAACAGGGTGATTACCTAGTTGTACTTCCTCTTAAAAATCACCAGCACCACCACCACCACCACCAAGCCATACTTTCCTGTGTTGACTCAGTTATTGTAACTTTTAAGTTCTGCACTCTGTCAAGTACAATATAACAACCCTATAACATACGCCTAAGATAACACACACACTATTAAACAAATAATAAAATTGAATAAATAGTTTAATAGTGTGTTTTTTAAAAATTCTTTGCAGGTTTGTTGTAGGGTGGTTGTTGTTACAGTTAGTATTAGAGAACTTAAAATTACTTTAGAAATGATTTAGATTTAAGTGGATGATTAGGATTAATTTCTTGAATTCAGTAAACAAATTGCACGCATAAGTTGGCTGCAGTACGAATTATTTTCCCTTAAATATCTGATATGTTGAGTACTCAAGGTGATATTTTCGTAGTATCAAAATAATACTGTTGAAAAACAGTGAAAAGCTATTTTGTAATCAGTTCTGAGTTCTTGAACTTCATTGCATATGACCACTACAATAATGGAGTAGTTTGCTAGTGTTCCTCTATTTTACAAAGTTGGTTTGAACATGTGGAATGTTTCCCTCTGTTCTCGATCATTACTAGGTTCCCTGTTAACACTTTTGTATCCCAATTTTGTGAAAAGAAGTAAACATGCAGCACTAATTATTTGATCGTCGTACTGACCATGTTGCCTCGTAATCTGCTGGCATTCCAGGTGAGCTGCAGCTGTTTAGGAGGCCTACGCCATGGGGTCTGTTTAGTCACTGTTATATGCAAAGTATGTTTTCACCCTTTTCAAAGTACTTGTACTCCTTACTGCAGGAACTGTGGTGATGAAAAGTTTCAACACCTAACAATTCAATTTGGAAACTTGCAAAAACAGTGATTTTTAGGTAATTAAGAACAATATTTGGAATTAGTCTGTGAGAGGATATGAAATGGTTTATATGCAAAAACTCAACGATTTGGAAATGTTGGACAGGACCCTAAAAGAACGGGAATCACTCATTTTGCACAACGTAACACACTGTTTTCAAGAATACAGAATATTACAGATTTCACTCACAGCTTGCTCAGCATTTGAAATAACATCAATCCTGCCTCAGCACTGTACTAAAAGCCATACGCCATTTCATTTCACTGTATTGGAAAATTAGAGATTAATGTACACACTCGCTCCCCCAGCTGCCATAGTACCTGCCATTTTAAAAAGCCGTTACACTGTGCTGCATGTGCGGCATCTTAAGCTTGCCTCCCTTTCAATTGAGAGTGCTACATAAAGTAATGTTGTTTGCCACTATCTAACAGCGTTTAATGAAGCACGTAAGCAAATGCCTATAGTACTAGTATTTTTTTTTAGTATGTGTATTATACTTTTATATATTACCTCTTGTTTCCCCTTTGTGGGCTGTAGGTAGTGTAGAGACTGCCTCAGGTTGCTCCAAATTACTTCGCCATTGGCTTTAATCACTCTTTGCTTAGTCGTTACCTCAAATTGCACAGTTCTTGGTTTGTGACATGAGCACACTCAAAGCAGTGTTGTTAGCTCATCCGTAGTCAGTGGAAGTATGGTGACATGTCAATTATGGCTAGAAAGATTCCACCATATTTTGCGGTCCTGTGTTGACTACGTATCCTCACGGAGAGACTTCCCCACTAGCGTCTTGATTTGGTCTATCCATTGCTCCTATTTGGAGATGTGTCCAAAGTATCTCCCACAGGATTGATTGATCCTTTCATTAGCATATCCGTGACTTTTGGTAGCCCTTCAAGAATGGATGCTTTCTTTCGGTGGTCTATCGGAGATATTCGTGGGACATGGTGGAACACACTCATTTCTCATGCATCCATCCTATTCCTTTGAAAGTCCATGTCTCAGCAGCATATGAGACGGTCAGGAGTATTAGAGCCTTGACCAACTGCAGTTTAGTGTTCCTACTACTTTTCTTGTCTTTGCTGATCTTTTTTACTTTGGCGTCTTCTTGATCTCATTTGAGCAACCTCCGTTGTTCGATATTAGAGCCCTCTTATTATACAAATTTCTCCACTATCAAAATCAGCTAATTGGTTGAAATGTGACCATTGTTGTTCACTCTGTCAACAAATATCACCTTTGTCTTGCTGATGTTTATCTGGAGGTTGTATCTTCATGCTCACTTCAGCCAGACAATCCATTACAATCTCCATTTCCCTAGCACTGTGGTTACGATGAAGGTATCATCAGCATATTTCAGGTCAGTGAAAGCTCTGCCTCCAATGCTGATGCTGCTATCACAGTTTTCAAGGACTTTCCTTATGATATGTTCGGAGCAGAGGTAGTACAACAGAGGGGATAAGATGCATCCTTGTTTAAGTCCTGCCTTGGTTTGAACGTTCCCTGAAGATCACATTCCTTACCAGTTGGTCCATTAGCCATTGGTAATTACTTGTTCTAGCAGCACACAGTTGCAGAGTCCCTTCTCTGTTGTCTCTAGTTCATCTAAGCTGTAATCTGACTGAATTATCACTGGTGCATTCCTATACACTTATGTCACTTTCTTGATCATCAGAAGCAAGTATCTGTAAATATTCCATGGTATAAACCTTGGTTAGGACATAATGAACAGGTTTTGCCACCTTTGCTTCCTTGATGGAACTCCTACAATAAGTTTTGAACTCGTAGATAGCGATTGCCGAAGCTAGGAACACATGAGTACGGAACTTTCCATTTGAGTATCTAACCACTTTTGAACATTAGGGTGGATAGATCCATTTTAAGTGAGGGTGAGAGTCAAAGAGAAACTATCTTGGACATCTCCAAAATCATAACTAAAAAATAGGAAGAAATATTATAATACCACTACTAATAATCAAGTATTACTTGAGGGCATGTGCATGTTACACAGTTTCTGTATGGAATTTCCTGCTGTAGGGTTCAATTAATTGAGAGATGTAACCGTCCACCTTTATCAATACAATAAAATCAGTGAATATTAAATCACTAAAACATTAAACATGTAAAAAAGAGTAGTACATGTTTCGTCCCATAATTTGGGACATCTTTACATTTATGATGTAGGACTAATTGATGCATGGTTAAAATTAACCTTAATGTACCAAATGAAGAGGGGGATTTTAGTCCCTTTATGTTTTTGGACTTACAGGTACAGTGTTCTTCCCAGATATTTTTGTCAGGTGGGCAGCAGGAATGAGTTTCTGTGTGGGAGGAAATACTACATAAGAAATGAAAGTGGTAATAATTCAGTTTATTATTCTCAGGGCCTTGAAAATATCAGACAGGTAAACATGAACCGCAAAATTTAATTATTTTTGTTTTATCAGGAAAGAGACGTAATAGAGCATTTTTCAATTTCTAGTGTTTTACTGTTCCTTCATAATCATACAACACCGAGGCTTAAGACCATGACCACCGATCAAGTGTTCGCATGCGATTCAACGCTTATCTAGGCACCGCTTGCGCACAACACTACGTGATAGTCAAGCTAAACATTCATACTCCGATGTAATTGATGCAGTTATGCTGACAATAATGAAGATTCATCATTTAAATGAACAGTTTTGCAGTATTTACATTTTAGTTTGGAGCACCCAACGACTCAAATAGGTATTACTATTAATATTAAGTAACCAGCACATATCTAGGTTGTGGTAGCCGGGCGGTCTGTGAAAACGGCAGGGCAGTGCGCCCACTTAAAGGTCTTGGTGAGAACACTGAGATAACATGTATTAACGTTGCTGTTATAATGTGGTATTAACATACTGTACTTTCTTGGTGATTTAAAATACACTGGAAAACGTTTTAAAAACTACAACTTAAATACATAATTGTTATCAATTCATGATACAAAGCCTTATAGGCTGTGCGATTTTGTGATACCTATTATACACTGTATACAATGTCGCTAGCGGGTGCCCGCAGCTTCGCCTGCGTTTATTAATTCAACCCCGTTAGATTTTTCTAAACTGTTTAATTAAATGCAAAAGAAAAACATATTTATTAACACACATAGTTTTCACTTTTAATATTGGTTGTTTTCTATAATACTTGGAGAGTTGGCCGTTCGGTTAGAGGCGCGCGGCTGTGAACTTGCATCCAGGAGAGAGTGGGTTCGAATCCCACTGTCGGCAGTCCTGAAGATGGTTTTCCGTGGTTTCCCATTTTCACACCAGGCAAATGCTGGGGCTGTACCTTAAGGCCACGGCCGCTTCCTTCCAACTCCTAGGCCTTTCCTATCCCTCATCGCCATAAGACCTATCTGTGTCAGTGCAACGTAAAGCCAATAGAAAAAAAAACAAGTTTTCTATAATTTTAATAGTTCAACCCCTACCCGTAGGGGTGTCTTACCCTGCAGATTTCTTTCCCAAAGAGTAAGTCATATGAGTATCATGTTTGGTTGAGAGCTATGCTGGAATATGCAGACGTACATCCTTGATTTCGGCCTTTTTGAACATTTCTTTCACCTCTTGTAGCCCCCATCCCAATCGGTATAGAACTTTGGCTCATATGGTATCCAGAGTGTCATAGTTCATCTCAGCTACCCTAAAGACTGTAAACTCGCCACTAATATCGGTCATTTTTCCTATTGTTACATTTTGCCCCTTCCTTTAGGGTTGCTAGGTATTTCTTGCCCATACAGTAATTTTTTCAGTTATTAAGTTATATGTGTATCTAGTTTAGTTAAGAGCTATGCTGAAACATATACACACATTCACCTGTAATCTGTCATTTTTGACATTTTCTTTATTCAGTCCTTCTCATCCCGTATATGAACTTGGACTTTTCATTTTTATATACTGTTTATAGAAGAGGAAGAAAAAGAAAAGTTTTAAGAAACACATCATAATCTTTACATACTGTTGGTTAGGCAACCCGCTGATCAGATTTGTCCCCTTTTTTTTTTTCACCCTTCTCACCCCCATTGCCGAACTACCCATCAGATTTCGTTCAATCCACTTCCTAAACCCTCCCAGTGGTAATAAGAACAAATTGTGAAATTTTCAGCAAAATTCAACATATATACAAACAAACATTCACTTTTATACATATATACTGTATTATATTATGAAAGCAGGTAGCAGGTAGGGACCCTCTTCAGAGGCAGCCCTGCCCAGGGAGTGGCACCCCTGCCTATGTGAGTCCCAGAGCACACTGACCCGGTGTGTAACATCTGGTAAGGGTCCCAGTTCAGGGTTACGAACGAAGACCTCAGCAGAATCTACAGCGGACAAGATGGACTTTGGAGCGGTGGAGATAGCGGAAGAGGCAGCCCAATACTCGGGGGAGGGGGGGGGGGGGATAGTATGAGTACACTGTTCATCAGCAGCGTTTGTTTCCCATGTTAGGGGCAGTTGCAAGGGTGTCTATTTCTCATGTGAGGGGCACCTGAATAATTGCTGGCAGTAGCTCTAAAATGCCTTTGGGAGTAGCAACCCTATCACAACAATAGCTTAAAATGTGTGGTGGTAATTATCAGCCTCGGAAAAGGTTAGGGTGTACCCTGCTGAAAGCAACATGCAGTTCTTATGCTCGGGGAGCTGTGATAAGTGGGCAGCCAGCGGTTAATATTATGAAGGTGAGAATAATAAATGTTGTGACCCTGTTGGGAAAATCAGGAGTTGATTGATTTTGTGGAGAAAGAAAATGTTGCAATGATGGGACTGAGTGAGGTCAATAGGAGGGGAAAGGGAGTGAAGAGGACGAGTAGAGGATGCACCTTATACTGGAGTGGAGGAAGTGAGGCAAAAAATGGAGTAGAGTTACTGTTATAAAATCCTGGATGATGGATTTTGAAAAAATCTTGGATGAAAATGTAAATAGGTTAGACTACATGGAATAATGAGAATACGGCTGAGGATGGAAGGAGTGAAGGATTTCATCCAATTTCATGAACCACAAACTGGGAACAATGAGGAAAATATGGAGGATTTCTTGGAGACACTTGAGGAAGTAATCACCGATGTGGAAGTGATAGTCATGGGAGACCTCAATGCACAGGCTGGAAATGACAGAATTTGTAAAGAGGAAGTGATTGGTCCATTAGGATATGGAGAAAGAAACAGGAAGTGAGATAAGCTGATTGATTTTTGTGAGAGGAATGGAATGATTGTGGGTAACACTTGGTTTAGAAAGAAGAATAGTAGAGAGATCACTAGATATGGCTGGGGTGAAAGTACGGAAATTAAAAGAACTCTGGAGGCATTAAAACAGCACATCCCTACATCAGAAATAGAAAGAGTAGAAGAATGGACCAAATTTAAAAACATATTTGTAAGCTGTGCAGAGAAGATTTGTGGCAAAACTTTAGCAAGAGTGAAGGAAAACGAGACACCGTAGTGGAATGAAAAGGTGAAGGATGTTGTTAAATGAAAGAAGAAAGCATGCCAAGAATGGAATGGAGATAGGAAGGAAGTAAGATTAAGTGTCAGGAAATTAAAAGTGTAAAAGGTGGGGTGAATGAGGAAAAGAAAATGTTGGGAGAGGTTCACACAGGAGTTGGAACAGGATGTTGTATGGGCTGATAAAAAATTAGAAGGAAGAAAAACGTCTGCACAAAAGAAGTGAAGGAAGAAAGTGGTGGAAATAAATTACAGACCCAGAGGTGATAAAGAATAGGTGAAAAGACTACAGTATTTTGATAAATTCCTGAATGTGATAAATGATGCAGAAGAGCGTAGTGGTAAATGAGGATCCAGAAATGGAGAGTGATGTTGCAATGGTAGACGTGGAAATGGCTGTCAAACAAATTAAAACAGAAAAGGCAGCAGGACCTATTGGTTTACATTCCTAAGGTGGATATGGAGGAAAAAGCAAGTACTTGATTTGTGTAATATAGGTATTTAAAAGAGGTGACAGGAAGGTATTTGACAATTATCGATGAATTACACTGTTTTCACAATTAACCAAAATATTGGAGAGAATAGAGAGGAGGAAGGGTGGAAAGAAATTTAAAAGAGCAGTATGAATTCGCCTCCCACAAGGCCAACCCCTCGTCCACGTCGTGGGAGGTGGGCAACGGCATGAAGTAGGAGATAGCCTGTAGGGGTGATGTACTGTGGGGACTGTGTGTGCCCCATGACCGCTACGGTAGCTGTGAAGGCCCTACAGGAACCCTGAAAAGTGACGACTAACGAGGCTCTGGTGTAGACCTCAGCGGCTGAGGAGGAGTCCTTTGGTACGGCGAAGCTGGCGGATGAGGCAACCCTTCTTCTTGAGGATAAAGAAGAAACCACTGTCTTGTGGTAAAGAGGGATCTTTAAAGGCTAAGGGAGATAACCCCTGCAGAAAAATCCTGCGGTCTAACGCTGACAGGAGGCAGCCCCTCCACGGGACTTAGGGTGCTGTGGGCTAATAACTCGCACACTTGAACTAAGCTTATTACAGAAACCAGACGAAATTTATTCCGGCCGGATTTTATGGAGACGACTTTTGCAATAAAATGCAGGTCACGAATCGGATTCTGGAATGTGAAAACTATGTATGAAACTGGCAGACTGAGAGAAGTAATGGCAGAAATGAAAAGGTATAAACTGGAGATACTTGGGTTGAGTGAAACAAGATGGACAGGCTACGGAGAGGTGAGGACAGAAGATGGTGGTGTCTTCATTTACTCTGGAAGGGAAGAAAATTATCAGCATTCAAGTGGAGTGGGTGTCTTACTCACAAAGAAAGGAAAACAAAATAGCACAATGGAATGGACCTCTGTATCACACAGGATAATTACTGTAGGAATAAGAACCAAAGTTGGACCTGTGACCATAATACAGTGTTATGTGTCAACAGAGGTAGCAGAAGAGGAAGGGAAGGAGGAGTTTTATGATAGGCTGGCATCGACACTGGTAGGGATAAAGGACATTGTGGTATTGATGGGAGATCTAAGTGCAAAAATCGGTAATGAAAATGAAGGAAGAGAAATCATCATGGGTAGACACGGAATAGAAGAAAATAATATTGGCCAGAGATTCATAGACCTATGCAGTAATTTTGGATTGGTTATAGGTGGATCATTATTCCACATAAGAGCTGCCACAAGATCTCATGGGTGTCACCTGATCTCCGGACAGAAAACCAAATTGATCACTTGGCAATAAGTAAAAGATGGAGACATTAACTCTTGGATGTGAGGAATAAACGCGGAGCAGATGTAGGGAGCGACCATCACCTTATGATTGCTGATATTAGATTGGCAGCACCAATAAAACAGGCAGCAGTACGAATGAAACGTTTCAACTCCGGGAAATTTGGAAAACTTGAAGTGCAAAATGAATTTAAGATACATTTGAAGAACAGGTTTGAAGCCCTCGCCGAACAACCAGATGAAGATGTAAATACTAAATGGAACACAGTCAAGGAACTCTTTCATGACACATGTGAAGAGATAGTGGGCTACAGAGAGCCAGGGAGGAAAGAATGAAAATCGGATGACACTTGGGAATCAATCCAAAAGTGAAGAGAGAGCAAGGCACTTGTCAACTCCAGTAGAACAAGAAAGCAGTAGCAATGGAAAAATACAGGGAGGCCAACAAGGTGGTTAAGAAGAAAGTGAAGAGAGATAAACACGTGTTTACAGATTAACTGGCAACACGAGCAGAAGCAGCAAGAGTCGACAACAGCAAAGAAGTATATGCCATTACGAGAAAGCTTTCTAGGAGGAATTTTTCAGGGCATAGACCAGTCAGAGATGCAAACGGAGTAGCCTTGACATCTGACACACAACAATTGGAAAGATAGAGACATCACTTCATGGAAGTACTCAATCTTGGCGAGGAGTCGTGAACTGAAGAAGTTGAAACCATTTTGGAGGATCCAGACATATCGGTAGAACCACCAACACGACAAGAGATTGCACAAGCAGTGAAACAAATGAAGAGTGGCAAAGCACCAGGTGTAGATAACATTATCCCCGAAGCCCTAAAGCTAGATCCAGATTTAACAGCGGAAATCATGGAGCCAATTCTGACACTAATATGGAACGAAGAACACCTTCCTGAGGAGTGGAAGAAGGGTGACCTCTCAGATTGCAATAACTGGAGGGGAATAACGTTGCTCTCATATAGGGGTCAAGTGATGTCAAGAGTCATAATGAACAGAATAAGCATAGCCGTTGACAGGAGACTACGTCAAGAACAGGCAGATTTCAGAGAAAGTCGGTCTATTGTGGATCAGATTAACACACTAAGGCTAATAATTGAACTATTTGCCGAGTATCGGACATCTCTGTATGTACTTCTCATGGATTTTGAAAAGGCTTTTTGACTGTCAACCGGAGGAAAATGTGGAAGGCTTTGGAAAAGTTCGGAATTCCACAAAAGATAATCCGTCTTACACAGGCAATGCATGATGGATATACTTGTCAAGTAGAACATAAAGGGAGGCTGTATAAAACTTTTGCTGTAAAATCTGGAGTAAGACAAGGATGTCTACTGTCGCCAATCTTGTTTATCATGACACTGGATTGTATGCTGAGAGAGGCAACGAAGAGAATGCGTGGTATTCATTGGGGATTAAATAACCGATTGGAAGAACTGGATAATGTGGATGATCTCTGTCTTCTTGCAGAATGTTTTCGGGACATGGAAATCAAACTGAATGACTTAAAATTAGAAGCTAACGAAGTAGGCTTAAAGATTAATAAAAAAAAGACTAAAGAAGTGCGCATAAACCATCGTAACAATTGTAGCTTGACTAGATGGAATGGATATAGAAAGGGTAGAGGAATTTCGCAGCTTAGGAAGCATGGTAAGCCAGGATGGAGGTGCTTTTAGAGATGTGGTGAGTCGTATAAATAAATCCAAAGGAGCTTTTGCACAGTTACGACTAATATGGAGATCCACTCACATTCGTATAAGAACGAAGCTAAGGATATTCAACTCAAATGTTAAACCTGTGTTACTGTATGGAAGTGAGACCTGGAAAGTGACCAAAGACATTACCACAAGGTTACAGAGTTTTATAAATCGGTGTTTGAGGTACATTATGAGAATATGGTGGCCAAAGACCATCTCAAACAAAGACGTTTGGGCGGCCACAAGTCAAAGTCCCATACAGGAACAGATAATGTGAAGTAAATGGAGATGGATTGGGCACACCCTGAGAAGACCACAAGAAAGTTCAAAGGGTACTAGGAAAGTTTTGCAATACGCAAAAACTGTTGGCTGGACACCCCTGTTATGGTGATGGTTGAAAAGAGGGGTGGAAACCGGTCTAGAAGACAGCAAGGCGCGACCTTCACACCACTTGTTGCCAAGCAGTGGGATTGAAAGCAAGTTAAGATGTCAGTGTGGCCTAAAGGTGAATGTCGCGCAACCATCCGCTACAATTTTGCTCGTGGATTAACTGTTGATCAGTGCCTGGAGGAAATGACTGCTGTGCTGGAGAAAGACTGTCCACATCGGACAACAATTTTCCGCTGGTACAAAGAGTTCCAGAGGTGAAATTTTGGGGTTGAAGGCTATCCTCGTTCTGGGCGACCGTCTGAAACAGTGACTGAGGAAAACATTGAAGCTGTGAGGAAAATGATGTAGCAAGAGAGGTAGTTGACAAATCGGCAGGTAGAAGAGACCCTTCACATCCCTGCTTCAGCTATTCATTCAATTCTACACGACCATCTCCATGTTAGAAAGGTTTGTACCATTTGGGTGCCCCATTCACTTTCAGAGGAAAAATGCTAAAACAGTTTGAAAATGGGACTTCGCGTAACGTCAATAGCATCGTTACAGGTGACAAAACTTGTCTTTATTATTACGATGTCCCAACAAAATCCCAGAACAAGGTGTGGCTGTTTGAAGATGATGGTACTCCTGTGACTGCGAAAGTCAAGGTCAGTGAAGAAAAGGATGATTGCAGTATTCTTCACTAAACGGGGCATCCTGACTCGGGTTGTGCTAGAAACGCAAAGGACAGTTACTGCGAAGTGGTACAGTGAGACTTGTCTGCCTCAGGTCACCCAGGCTCTCAAGCTGCTCCGTCCAAGGTCACGGCTCAACACTCGGCTCTTGCATCACGACAATGCTCCAGCACATCGTGCTAATGTAACAATGGATTTTCTTTACATATCAGGGTTGACTGTGCTTGATCACCCTCCATACAGTCCTGATCTTGCCCCATGTGACTTAGCACTCTTCCCTGAAGTGAAGATGAACGATGGCGTTTTGCATCCGACGAGGAGCTTCTGGCAGCATGGGATCAATAATATGAAAATGTAACAGAAGAAAAGTGGCAGAGTTAGTTCAGTGACTGGTTTCGACATTTGGAGAAGTGTATTGAGGCTGCATATTGTCACCTTACTTATTCAACTTATATGCAGAGTATGTGATGAGGAATGCCAAATTAGATGAAACAGAAACTGGAGCTAAAATTGGTGGGATACATATAAATAACCTTAGATATGCTGATGACACCACCCTGTTGGCAGAAAGTGAAGAACAACTTAAGTATCTACTAATGAAGGTGAAAGAAGAAAGTGCAAAAGCTGGACTAAGGTTGAATGTCAAGAAAACAAAGATCATGGCAACTAAACCTATCACCTCCTGGCATATAAATGGTGAAACAATGGAGGTTGTTCCTAGTTTCATCTACTTGGGCTCCAAAATAACTGCTGATGGCGATTGCAGCCATGAAATTAAGAGACGCTTGCTCCTTGGGAGGAAGGCAATGGCCAACCTTGATAACGTTTTCAAGAGTAGAGACGTAACTTTAAGAACGAAGATTCGTATAGTGAAGGCTATGGTCTTCCCAGTAGCAATGTACGGAAGCGAAACCTGGACAGTAAGAAAGGCTGAGCGCCGAAGAATAGATGCATTTGAACTATGGTGTTGGAGAAAACTCCTTAGAGTTCCGTGGACTGCGAAGAGATCTAATAAGTCCATATTACAGGAAATCAACCCAGGCTATTCACTGGAAGGTCAAATACTCAGGCAAAAACTAAAGTACTTCGGTCATATCATGAGAAAACATGATTCACTGGAAAAGACCTTAATGCTGGGGAAGATTGGTGGTAACAGGAGAAGAGGGCGACAACGGATGAGGTGGATTGATGACATCAAGGAAGCCACGGCTCTCAATTTAGAAAGACTTCGGAAAATTGTATACGACAGGAAGAAATGGCGCACTTTGGTCTATGGGGTCACGGAGAGTCGAAAGCGACTAAACGACTAATAACATTGAGTGTGGTGGAATTATTTTGAAAAGATCTAAAGCGTTTACTCACATTGCAAAACTTTCCTAGTGCCCTTTGTATCACAAGGCAGGGATGGAGTTGGAATCCACAAGGCAGTTGCAGGCAAGGCAGACCGAGGATTACCTGGAAGAGAACCATAGACAAGGAGATTGCTGGAGTTAACAAGACATGGAGGAAGGTGAAAGCATTGGCGGCAGATAGAACAAGCTGGAGAAATTTCGTCGAGGCCCAATGTTCCACCTGGAATTAAGGGAAATAAGTAAGTCATGAATTTATCGACAGGGTAGGTTCACAATGGACCCTCTATTTACCATGAGATTACTGATGGAAGGACAGTGGAAATGTGGAAAAATCTGGTGACAGTATTCCTTGATCTGGAGAAGTAATACGATAATGTTAATACGGAAAAAGTGTGGAAAACCCCGGAGAGGAAAGGGTGTGGAAGGCAATCAAGGAAACTAGTGAAAGCAATGTATAAGAATTGTTTCAGTTGTGTCCAGGACTCCAGCCAGTGGGGAGAACAGATTGCTTTAGATACCAAACTCGATGAAGACAGGGAAGTGTATTGTCTCCTCTTACATTTATAATGTTTATGGAGGGAATTCTAAAGAAAACAAAGGCAAGATATGAAGGGGATATGAAAATGTTGTTTGCAAATGACCTGGAGAGCTAAAAATACAAAAGTGCAAATCCGCCTAGAGGCTTTATATGACAATATTGAGAAATATGATATGAAAATTAGTGTGGAGAAGAGCAAAACAGTGGTGTTGACAAGGAAAGAAGGAAAAGGAATCATTAGTATCAAGGGACAAAACCTTAAGTTTGTTGAATACTTCAAATATGTGCAAGATGCAAGTTTGGATAAGGAGATGGGTACAAGCAGGAATACATTCTACCAGAATGTAAGGAACCTGGAATCAAACAGAAGTTCCTATGAAATGTAAAGAGATAATGTACAAGATGTACTGTACCCTTATTTTAACGTATGCATCACATTGACAGCAAGAAATGAGAATAAAATTCATGCCAGTGAGAAGTTCCTGAGAAGTATGGTAGTGGAGACAAGGAGAGAGAGAGAGAAAGAAATGTTGAGGTCAGAAAAGATAGGCATAGAAAAACTGGGTGATAGGATGGAGAAGAAGAAGAATAAATTGAGATGGTTTGGTTATGTTATGAGGATGGAGGAGGGAAGGATGCCAAAACAAGTGTTGTAGGCTAAGATAGAAGGAAAGAGGGCTAGACGTAGGCCCAGAACAAGATGGTTGGACTCCGTTAACAAAACTGGACTGGAATACAATTACTGAAGAGGAATGGTGGAAGGAGAGGCAACGGTGAAGTACCATCAACACTGGAGCGGGACATTGGGAAATTAAAATGATGATGAATGTCATGAAAACTTTATTCAAGTTTCAGTTAAATTGCTAGTCCAATGTTCAGTTAAAATGTGCTTAAAGAAGTCTGTTTTTGCAACGGGCTTTAGCAAGTAGAAGATTAGTGCAATGTGGGGCTATTATGGCAGGGAACATCTCATAAAATTGACAGTGAACGACTAACAGGAATCTTGAAATTCTTCAATCGAAAAATTCAGTAACAATTGATGTTATTGGTCAAGCCTGAGTGAGAGGTCTACAAGAGAGGAAATGTTAAAAACTTAAGCCTCAAAAGTTAAAAAACAAAATAGTAGGGCGACACAGAATGACGGAACGTTGCGTAACATTGAAGGGTTTTCAGAAAAAATAATTTGCCGTCTTTAGCATTTCGGAAGTTACAAGGGCGGCAGTTTAGATGATTGACTGATATGGCCTTGTAATAATACTCAGCATGGCTTAGCTCCGTTGACACTGCTACACGGCTGGAAGTAATGGGAAACTACAGCCGTAACTAACTCCCAAGGACATGCAGCTCTCTCTGAATGGTGAACTGATGATGGCCTTCTCCCGGGTAAAATATTCCGGAGGCAAACTAGGCCTCCATTCATATTTCCGGGTGGGAACTACACGAGAGGGGCGATCATCAGGAACATGGATACTGACATTCCGCGAGTCAGAGCGTGGAATGTTAGAAGTTTGAATCATTATGGTAGGTTAGAGAATCCGAAAAGGGAGATGAATAGACTAAAGTTATATGTAGTTGGTATAAGTGAAGTACGTTGGCAGGAAGAACAATACTTTTGGTCAGACGAGTACGGAATTATCAACGCAAAATCAAACGGAAAATGCAGGAGTTGGTTTAATAACGAACGAGAAAATGGGGCCCCGGGTAAACTACTACGACCAGCATAGTGAAAGAATTATTGTCGTCAAGATAGACACCAAACCAATGCCCACCACAATAGTGCAGGTCTATATGCCTACTAGTTCAGCGGATGATGGGGAAATCGAAAGAATATATGAAGATATAGAAGATTTAATACAATGTGTAAAAGGTGACTAATTGTGATGGGGTACTGGAATGCAGTGGTAGGCCAAGGAAGAGAAGGTAATACAGTAGGAGAATTCGGATTGGGACAAAGGAACGAGAGAGGAAGTCGGCTGGTTGAATTCTGCACTGATCATAATTTAGTCCTTGCCAATACTCCGTTCAAACACTACAAACGACGGCTGTATACGTGGACGAGACCTGGAGACACTTGAAGGTGCCAAATAGACTCCATTATAATTAGACAGGGATTCAGAAACCAGGTGTTGGATTGCAATACTTTCCCAGCAGGAGATGTGGACTCTGACCACAACTTGTTAGTCATGAAATGCCATCTGAAGTTGTAGAAAGGAAAGAATGCAAGGAGACGGGATCTAGACAAGTTGAAAGAGAAGAGTGAGAGGAATTGTTTCCAGGAACATGTTGCACAAGGATGAAATTAAAGGGCTGAAGGAAACACAATAGAGGAAGAGTGGATAGTGTGAGAAATGAAGTCGGTTGGGATGCTGAAGAAATGTTAGGGAGGAAGAAAAGATCAACTAAGTATCAGTGGATAAGTCAGGAGATACTAGGCCTGATTGTTGAACGACGAAAATACAAGAATACTAGAAATGAAGAGGGCAGAAAAGAATACAGGCGATTAAAGAATGAAGTGGATAGAAAGTGCAAGGTAGCTAAGGAAGAATGGCTGAAGGAGAAGTGCAAGGATGTCGAAGGTTGTGTGGTCCTAGGAAAGGTAGATGCTGTATACAGGAAAATCAAGGAAACCTTTGGGGAAAGGAAATCTAGGTGCATGAATATTAAGAGCTCAGATGGAAAGCCACTTCTAGGGAAAGGCGACAAAGTAGATAGATGGCAGGAACATATCCAACAGTTGTATCAAGGTAAAGATGTAGACGATTTGGTTCTGGAACAAGAAGAGGCTGTTGATGCTGATGAAATGGCAGGTCCAATTTTGAGGTCAGAATTTGACAGAGCTGTGTGAGACCTAAATCGGAACAAGGCACCTGGGATTGATGACATTCCTTCTGAATTACGTACTGCCTTAGGAGAAACCAGCATGCCAAGGTTATTCCTTTTATTGTGTAAGATGTATGACAAAGGAGAAGTGCCTTCCGATTTTCAGAAGAATTTTGTTATACCTATTTCCAAGAAAGCCAGTGCTGACAAGTGTGAAAACTACCGCACCATTAGTGCAGCATCTCATGCCTGCAAAATTTTAACACGTATTATTTACAGAAGAATGGAAAGACAACTTGAAGCTGAGTTGGGAGGAGATCAATTTGGCTTCAGAAGAAATGTAGGAACACGTGAAGCAATCCTGACTTTACGTCTGATCTTAGAGGATTGAATTAAGGAGGACAAGCCCACGTACATGGCGTTCGTAGATCTAGAAAAGACATTGGACCAAGCTATTTAAAATTCTGAAGGTGATTGGGATCAGATACTGAGAACGAAGAATTATCTACAGTTTGTATAAATGTCTGTAGTGATAAGAATCAAGGGCTTTGAAAAAGATGCGGCAATCCAGAAAGGAGTGAGGCAAGGCTGCAGTTTGTCCCCCCCTCCTTTTCAGTGTTTACATAGAACAGGCAGTAAAGGAAATCAAAGAGGAATTTGGGAAGTGAATCGCAATCCAAGGAGGGGAAATCAAAGCCTTGAGATTTGCCGATGATATTATTTTACGTGAGACTGCAGAAGATCTCGAGAAGTTGCTGAATGGTATGGACGAAGTCTTGGATAAGGAATACAAGATGAAAATAAATAAGTCCAAACAAAAGTAATGGAGTACAGTCGAACGAAGACAGGCGATGCAGGAAATATTAGATTAGGAAATCAAGTCTTAAAGGAAGTAGATTAATATTGTTACTTGTGTAGAAAAATAACTAACCATGGCAGAAGTATGGAGGACATAAAATGCAGACTAGCACAAGCAAGGAAGAGCTTTCTTAAGAAAAGAAATTCGCTCACTTCAAACATTGATATAGGAATTAGAAAGATGTTTTTGAAGACTTTCATCTGGATCTTGGCATTGCATGGAAGTGAAAAATGGACGATAACTAGCTCAGAAAGAAAGAGAATAGAAGCTTTCGAAATGCGGTGTTACAGAAGAATGCTGAAGGTGAGATGGATAGATCGAATCACAAATGAAGAGATACTGAATCGAATTGGTGGGACGAGATCGTTTTGGGTGAATTTGACGAGACGAAGAGATAGAATGATAGGATATCTTAACCCATTTGGACCCAACTCCATTAAAAATTTGTTTTTACAGTTTATCTTTATTTATTTATTTATTTATTTATTGACATCATTTTAGACTGCAAAACACATTTAAAAGAAAATTACATATACGAATATCTTCAAAAATGGATGTTCCCATTTGGGAACAATGGTCCCACACAATAGCTATGTTCAGTTATTTCACTATTCAGTCCAGTCTTCTTATCTTGCACTGTGGAACAATGGTGAACATGAAGGTGCAACAGGACTGGAATCTGTGCACTGCAAGTTGAACACATTAGACGGGTGTTCTTTTTGCATAATCGGCATCTTCCTTGTTTCTTTGCTGGTACGAGATGGTGTGCTCCACCGGTTCTCTGTACAAAACAAAGTGATCCTGAAGGTCCAGTTCTGGGAGATGGTGGAGTGGATGTAAACATACCACTGACTAGCATTCTGGTGAAAACAAGGTGGTCCAGCTTTGACTCTGGAGAGAACAGTGTGTGGATCTGCCAAGCAGCAATTCTCAGCATATTGATGTAGTTCATGAGTATAGGCCAGTGCCATTTTTTAAAATGGTATTACCGGCCTATACTGCAAAGTGAAACGGTCAAGCATATCCACTCCACCCACATACTTGTTGTAAGGTTTTATCAAAAGAGGCTGGGTAACTTGTATATGCTTTTTCCGACTTTGGCTTTACCGTTTCACCTGCTGGGTTGGATGCACTTTGTCAAAATTTGTTGCAACACAAACAACTTTATTGTCTTGCCACTTTGCTGCGAGGACCCTTCCATCAGTTCTAAAGTCGTATGTTCTTCGAATGGACTTGTCTGTTGAGGTAATATTCTGGAGAGGGCAGTTCTTGAGTCTCACCTCGCGCACTGTTCCCGTAGCCCTGAATCCAAGAAGACGTAATTCAGCAAGGAGATCATACGACGTGAAAAAGTTATCCATGAACACTATATGTCATGACGGGTTGAGTACACAGCTCAACATATTTTTCACCACTTGAGTGCCCAAAGGAATACCAGATTTCTGATTATTGAGGTTTCTACCACAATATGGATCAATGTTGAATGGATGTCTACGAGCAGAACATAACATCCAAAGTTTGAATCCGAATCTGATCGGTTTACCAGGCAGGAACATTTTGCAACTATGGCGCCCATAGTAAGGTACCATTTGTTCATCCACGCTCAATTCTCTTTCAAAAATCCCGAACTGGTGTAAGGATTCATTCACTGCCTGAATGAGAGGTCTCACTTTTGCCATTTTGTCTCCAGGTGTCAACTCTTCATTGTTGGCAACATGAATGTTTCTTTTCATCGCCTGAAATTTGTTACGACTCATTTGCCTTGAAAGAAGTGGAACAGAAACATCTGCCTTTGACCAATACAGTTTCTCTCGTGATGGAATGATACCCTGACATAAATATTATTCCCAAAAATTATAGCACTTCATTTTCATCACAGTAAAAATTAGTCATTTTTTTGATATGCGAATCTTTTCATTTCCCTTACAAACATGTCCAAAATATGATTATTAAAAAAATAACGGAATAGGGAAATCGGCTCCAGTCCTACAAGATGAGGATGACTGTTCCAAACTGTCAATAGGAGTTTCTAGTAGATTGGCTGTATATTCTTCCGACTTCTTCCATTGCGGTGTAATTCTCTCTCTCTTGCCTTTACTACTTGCCGTGTTACTGGAAATGCGTGGATCTTTTTAAGACCTAGCCCTCTTAGAATGCGATTCACCGCCATCATCAGCATCATCTTCAGTAGCATGGTGTAGTTCCACCTCTCCACGCACTTCTGCAGTCAGATCTTGCTCATTGGTGCATGTTACGTCATCGTCACCAAGTTCATCACCTGTTAAGTTCCCATCTCCTCCTTTAGGAGGCATTATAACAATATCTATTTCACCCTGTAGATTGTCATTTTCTAATTCTTCTAAAATCTCTTCAAGTTTCAGGAATTTCTTGAAAGACATCTGAAATAAGAGAGAAACGAACTTATATGAAAAACGTGAAGTGAAGCGGATGTTATATCTAACCGGTTATATGTATGAAAAAAGTCATAGAAGTTTTACTGATTAAATCCGCAGAAAATGAGCATTGATATCGCGTTTGAATTTATCACAAATCTTACTAATACTTACTTACTTACTGGTCGGCGCTACAGTCCTTGTAGGTCCTTGGCCTCCTTTATCACCTGCCTCCATTCATCTCGGTCCTCAGCTTTTCTTCTCCAACGTTTAACTCCTAACTTTCTAAGGTCATCCTCAACATCATCAATCCACCTTTTCCTGGGTCTTCCTCTTCTCCTCCTTCCATCAAGTTTCCCTATAAACACCTTTTTTACGGTGCAGGTTTCTGCCATTCTCTGATCATGACCGGCCCACCTAATTCTTCCCTGCTTAATTTTAGCAACAATATCTGGCTGGCCAAACAGTCCTTGCAGCTCTACATTTGTCCTCATTCTCCACCCATCCTGCTCTCTTACTGCACCGAATATCTTTCTCAATATCTTCCTTTCCCACCGTAACAGCCACTGTTCTTCTCTGGAGGTCATCACCCAGCATTCTGAGCCATACATAACTATTGGTCTTAGTACTGTTGTGTATATTTTAATTTTTGTATTCCTGCTGACATTCCTGGATTTAAACATATTTTGCAAGGCGTAAAAGCATCGGTTTCCACTTGTTATCCTCTCCTGTATTTCCACGGAGGTTTTATTGTCCTCTGTTATTATAGAGCCTAGATATTTGAAAGATGTGACTCTTTGATATTCCTTCCCATTTAATCTTACTGGGGTCCTTCCTCTTACTCCCTCTGTATCTCCCATCTTCATATATTTTGTTTTGTTTATATTCACTTCTAGTCCTAGGTCCCGTGCTTTCCCTTCTAATACTGAGTAGCTCTCTTCAAGAGCTCTTTCATTTCTTGCAATTATTGCTACATCATCAGCATATGCTATCACTTGTACTAATCTGTTCAAAATGGTTCCCCCTGGGTTGATGGGCAATTCACGGATTACTTTTTCCAATGCTAGGTTAAAAAGAAGTGTGGAAAGTACATCTCCCTGTCTTAGTCCTCTCTCCACTAAAAACTCCTCTGACAGATCTTGCTCCACTCTCACCTTGCATACCGTTGTTTTCAAAGTCATTTCTGTTAATCTAATCAATTTCCTTGGGATTCCAAATTCTTTCATAATCTTGTAAATTTTACCCCTATCTAGACTGTCATATGCCTGTTTAAAATCAACATACAGCTGATGTAGCTGTTTGTCATATTCATAAAATTTCTCTAGCACTTGTCGTAATATAAATATCTGATCCAGAGTAGAGCGATGTTTTCTAAAACCTGCTTGGTAATCCCCTAATATTCTTTCCATCCATAATTCCAATCTTAAGGCTAGTACCTTACCAAAAACCTTGTACGTTCCATCCAGCAAGGTGATCCCTCGATAATTTCCACATACTGCCTTATCTCCCTTTTTATGTAATGGGTAAATTATACCCAATGTCCAATCCTTGGGTATTTCCTCCTTTGTCCAAACCTCCTTAATCAATTCATAAACAGCCATTTCTATTCCCTCTCCCCCATATCTCAACAGCTCTGACTCCATTCCATCTTCACCTGGGGCTCTATTATTCTTTAATGCATTAATTGCAGCTTTGACCTCTTCTAAGTCTGGCTCTTTTACTGATTCCTCTTCCAATTCTCTTTCTTCCCCATCAACATTTATATTTTCCTCCTCTCTATCATCTTCATTATTTCCATTGAGTAACTCGTAAAAATACTCCTGCCATCTTCCAAGCACTTTGCTTTTATCACCCAGAAGGTTTCCATCTTTATCCTTGAAGAAAACAGCTCTTGGTTGAAACCCTCTCTTAATGTCTTTTGTTCTTTCATAGAACTTTCGTACCTCGTTTCTATCCTTCATTTCATCCAGTTCTTCGATTCTCTTTCTTTCAACAGCTCTTTTCTTATATCTACATATCTTATCTGCTCTTCTTCGTTTCTCTCTATACTCTTCTACTGTTTGTCTTGTTCTCCTTTGAAGCATTCTGTTCCTAGCATCATTCCTCTCTTGGATTAATGTTGAACATTCCTCATCAAACCATTCTGCTCTCTTTACCAATTTCTTCTTTCCCAAGGTACTATCTGCAACTTCACTGATAGTTGTTTTCAGTATCTCCCATTTATCTTCCACTTCTCCTTTCTCCCATAATTCCCTTTTTATTGCCAAAGATTCAGCTATTTTCTTTTTGTATTTCTCTTGCAATTCCTCATTTTTTAGTCCTTCAATATTGTGCTTTGCCTTTCTTGTTACTTTTTCCGTTCTTGCCAAATCTATTTTTTGTCTGTACTTGACTCTAACAAGATAGTGGTCTGTATCTGCATCAGCACCTCTGCAGCTTCTAACATCCATAATATCTGATGCATGTCGCCTGTCTATGATAACATGGTCTATTTGATTTCTTGTCACACCATCTGGTGAAATCCAGGTCTCCTTGTGAATGTTTTTCCTAGGATGCCAAGTACTTTTAATTATCATCTGCTTTCCACTCACAAAATCAATCAATCTCAATCCGTTATCATTACTTACTTCATGCAGGCTTTCTTTCCCTACTAAGTGTTTGTACACTTCTTCTCTTCCAATTTTTGCATTTAAATCTCCAAGGATAATTTTTACATCATGCCTTTGAACTTTATTAATTTCTTCCTCCAATTTGGTATAAAATGCATCTTTCTTCTCATCTTCTGCCTCCTCAGTAGGGGCGTACACACAAAACACAGTTACGTTGAAGAATTTTGCCCTAATTCTCACAGAGCACATCCTATCATTGATTGGAGTAAAGTTGATCACGCTTTGCTTTACTGACTTATGTATGAGGAATCCTGTGCCATTACTGCCTGCTTTTTCTCCACTGTACATCAAAATATGTTGTCCAGACATCATCATCCCTTGCCCTTTCCATCTTAGTTCCTGTAGAGCTGCTATTTTCACTCCATACTTATCCATTTCATTCCTTAATACTTTTAACTTGCCAGGTCTCTTCAATGTCTTAACATTCCACGTTGCTAATATAATATCATTTTTCCTTCTCTTTAGCCGTTTTTCTCGCCGGTTCGTCACCAAGTTTTCCAGTCCTGCATTATTCATTCTTAAGGTATCCGTAACAGTTGGTTTTTTTACGAGGTAGGGGAGTTAACCCTACGCTCAACCCCCAACCTGGAGGACCAGGGTATCACTCTTAGTCTGGATCATCACCTTAGACCTGTCCGGCTTGGATGGCCCTACCAGGAGCAGATGCTCCCGCCGGCATAGCTCTAAGGATCATTTGACCACGCAAGCCTCCAATAAACACCCGGCAAAACATATTTTGCCTTCGTCAAGGTGGTGATACCTTCGGGAAATCTTACTAATACATGCATTCAAATTCGATAAATGTTTAGGTTATCAGTGGAAATGTTACTGTGTCATATAGGAAATACACTAGATGCAAGGTCCCATTGTTCCCATTTGGGAACAACAAAAATGAATCCTTTACCATCCCCCCATCTATCGTGTTCTTAATATTTATTTTGGTACATTGTAAACTCCAGAGATTAAAAAAAGATATATTTGTCACTGATTTTTTTTAAAAAAAAATATTATAACTTACTTCAAACGTAAGTAAGAACGAAGTCTGAAGATATTCGGCTGCAGCATGAATATCCAACAACAAAATGACTGATGTCCGTACTGTATAAAACCTGGAATGGAGTTGGAACTCTCAAACGGAATTCAACACTAGGCGCGAGTAACAATAGAACAGCCTTAACTTAGCTTATTGTTTCCTGACAAGAATAAGAAATCATGTTCCCATTTGGGAACAATGGGATCAAATAGGTTAAGACACCCAGGACTTGTGTAGTTGGTTTTTGAAGGAAGTGTAGGTGGTAAGAACGGTAGGGGTAGACCAAGGTATGGATATGACAAGCAGATGAAGGATGCAAAAGTTACGTAGAAATGAAAAGGTTAGCACAGGATAAGGTGTCATAGAGAGCTGCATCAAACCAGTCTATGGGCTGATAACTCAAACAACATCATTTCCATGAATATGCTCCATTTCCTTCGCTGGGATTAGTATTTTTGGTTGTGATTTTCTATCATTTCCACCATAAAGACACGTGTACTGCAGTATCTTGTCGCCTAGTTTGGAAAATGTAAGAAATAGTTCTTCCTAAACTAAAATGTTCAATAGTTTTCCTTACATTACTGTTCAGCAAAACACTTTGTTAGGAACTTTTTTCTTGCTGGCACCAACATACTCAGTTTGGTTTCATTCTTACCCCCCCCCCCCTCCCCACACACACACTTCCAATAATTGTACTGAAACACTTTCATTTTTGGTTCCTATCTTGGTCTAGTTTAAGCAGTTTTAATGTTGTGAGTTTCCCCATGCATTTTACCTTAAAATTATGTTAATGTAATAACAAAAACAACTTTTGCGAGAACACGAGTCTTGCTGGCGATCTAGCTCTACCGTGCTGCAGGATATGACTGGGCGCTTGTGGCAAATCCTGAAGTGGTCTCGTGGACAGTCTCTCCAGGGGTATGACTTTTGAACTGCTGTTACTGTCACATACACTCCTACCATACCTGTTTCAAATAATACTTAGTATGTCCATAAACAATGCATCCAGGAATGTGCAAACATACTGATTGTATTCTGCAGTTATTCTGTTTAGATAAATGAAGCTGGCTAATAATACTTGATCATCTGTATACAGCAGTGTTCGTAGCTTAAGATTTTTATTGACTGTAATTCTACCATAGGGAAGAAGATTCCAGACTTGCATTAGAGGACTCATATAAATGATGAAGAACGAAGGAGATTTGCCACAACTTTGTTGCACTTCCTTTTTATTTGGTTTCCATAGGGGTAACATATCAGATTACAATGCGTTCAAATTATTTACATATAACTTTGATATGATCTGCATCAACTGTCGAGAAACGTCATCTGTTTGTAGAATTTCTAACAATCATTGTGTTCAGCCTGTTTTCACTTTTAAGAGGGTGTTAAATTTGTTGTCTGATATGAGAATTATTGTTTGGTTATCAGGATAGCTCAGAATGGTTTTGATTGGTATATACTTAAGTCGTATTTGCACTCTGAAGATGCATATAAGTTACAACTGTATGTAATGCCGATTATAATGTTCAGCCATCGCCAGTAGAAGCTAAATTTTCTTAATGAAATTTGAGTATAGGTGAGCAACAAGTATATTTTGGCATATTTTTCTGTTGAAAGGAAATGAGTGAATGATTATGGAAGCTGTGAAATTTAGCTTTGGCTACTCTGGCTGGGAAAACAGATGGGGACAAACCAAAATAACTTCACAGCAGACTAGGAAGATTTGAAAAGCACATTCCGTGGCCAGGCATCAGTCTGTAATAACTTCCTAAAATGTAAAGACCAGATTTTTTTTTTGACTTGACATAAAAGATACTGTGTATATTGTAGTCTATTAACGATCCTGGGCTCAAACTGCAGAACTGCCAGAACAAACTGTGTGCGTCGATTGGGAGTTTCAGGATCGTCCTCTTTTGTGAATTACTCCTACACAATCAGATGATCAATTTAGATATGTACTGTAACCAACCAACCAACCAACCACTCACTCACTCTCTCTCCTGGCGCTACAGCCCATGAAGGACCCTGGCCGCTTGAATAGGTTTCTCCCACTATTTTTGGTCCAGAGCTCTCCTTCTCCAGCCCTGGATCCTTATCAACTCCAGATCTCTCGAGACGTTGTCTAGCCATCTTGTCCTTGGTCTCCCCCTTCTTCGTTGGCCGCCAGGATGTTGGTCAGGGGTCATCTTCATTGCCCGGTCCTGGTCCATCCTAACGATGTGTCCGAGATACCGAAGTCTCCTCTTTTAGGCCTCTGCGACTATCTCGAGGTCACCATACAGGGCATAGACTTCTTCATTGGTCCTGATGCGCCACTCTCCTTGATCGTGAACCGCGCCGTAAATCTTCCTCAAGATCTTTCTTTCCCACACCCGTAGAAAGTTCTTGTCGCGCTCATTTAGTGTCGACGTCTCGCACGCATACAGTACAACTGGACGGATTATAACTCAGTAAACGGTGAGTTTTAATCTTCTGGACAGCGTTGCAGTCTTCACTAACTTCTGAAAGGCGAAGTTACACCTATTCACAACTGCCACCCTAGCCTTTATCTCCTCGCTGACCTTGTTGTTCTCAGTCACGAGGGCTCCCAGGTACTTAAACTGCGTTACTCTCACGTAGGTGTTTCCTGTAAATTCCAGTCCTCTCAAGCCGTGAAATCTTGTTTTGTCTCGGATGTTCACCTTGTACTCCGTTTTGTCCTTGTTGATCTGTAAGCCCAGATGTTGTGATCCCTCGCTCATGCGCTCCAGAGCTTCCGTCAAGTCGTTCACACTTCTCCCGAGTAGGACATCATCCGCGAAGGCCATGTACTGGAGGGTTCTATTGCAAATGTTACCCCCTGGGTTCGGAGGTATTCGCCGCATAACATGCTCCAGACAGAGGTTAAACAGAGTGGTTGACAATACGTCACCTTGCCCCAACCCTCTCTGCACTTTGAACTCCCTGGAGAGCCGGCCCTGGATCTTCACTTTGGCTCTAGTACTTCTCACAGTCATCAGGACCGGGCGAGTTGGCCGTGCGCGTAGAGGCGCGCGGCTGTGAGCTTGCATCCGGGAGATAGTAGGTTCGAATCCCACTATCGGCAGCCCTGAAGATGGTTTTCCGTGGTTTCCCATTTTCACACCAGGCAAATGCTGGGGCTGCACCTTAATTAAGGCCACGGCCGCTTCCTTCCAATTCCTAGGCCTTTCCTATCCCATCGTCGCCATAAGACCTATCTGTGTCGGTGCGACGTAAAGCCCCTAGCAAAAAAAAAACAGTCATCAGGACAAGGTTGGTGATCTTCGTCGGCACCTGCATCTCTTCCAAAACCTGTCGCAGCCCTGACCTGTCCAGACTGTCCTAACCCTCCTTGTAGTTAACGTAGAGCTGGTGTATGTTGACGTACTCGTAACACTTTTCAAGGATGAGCCGCAGGGTTAGTATGTGGTCTGTTGTTGATATGTTGCGCTGGAACCCACACTGGTAGTCTCTCCGCAAAGGGCTCGAGTCTCCTAGCCAGCACCTTCGAAAAGATCGTGTAGGCCACACTAAGAAGAGAGATTCCTCGGTAGTTGCTACACAGTCTTGTTACCCTTCTTGTAGATGGGACAGATGAGGGTCGAGCTCAGGTCCCTTGGCATCTCCTCACGTTCGCATGTAGATCGGATCGGATCAGGGCGTGCATGTTATCCTTCATACTTGAACAGCTCTGCTGGTAGGCCGTCTTCTCCTGGTGCTCTGTTATTGCGCATGAGATCAATCGCCTCCTCCGCCTCATTCCCCGTCACTTCGGAGACTGGCTCGTGTTCATTGTCAGTAGGTGCGTGGTCAGCTGTCACCTGATCAGGCACCCTTGCTTCTACCTCCTCGGTGTTTAGGAGCTCTTCAAAGTGCTCCGCGCATCGTGACAAGATCTTCTCCTCTCCAACCAAAAGACTCTTCTTGTCCTGGCACTGTGAGGTTCTGGGCTCAAGCCCATTCTTGATTTTCCTTGTTCCCTGGAACACGGCGCAAACCTACTTCTTATTATACAGCTCCTCGCTGTCTTTTCTTCCTCCGGAGCACCCTCTTTGCTTCTACTCTCGCCATACGGTAGTCTTCTTTTGTTGACCTTGTCAGTCTTTGTAGGGTCTCGTCCCTTGCTTCGGTCCTCCTTTGGATGGCCGACCTCAGGGGCTCTGAACTTTGGAGCGTGGGTTAGCGACCACGGGGCCCTCAGCTGTGTCCTGGCATTGCTTCCACTTACTTGTGCCAGGCTCCTCACTTTCATCTATCCTATCCGACCTCTCTTGGTCAACTCTTATTCTTTTCCGACCCCGACGCTATTAGGTTTGCGAGGGCTAGGGAGTCTTTCATTTTCACGCCCTTCGTGGCCCTTGTCTTCCTTTGGCCGATATCTTCATTTTTCGAAGTGTCGGACCCCTTCCATATTTTCCCCCTGATTAGTGTTATATAGAGGATGGTTGCCTAGTTGTACTTCCTCTTAAAACAATAATCACCACCACCACTTTGGTTGGCCTTTTCGCATTCCGCTTTGAACCACTCGGGTCTTAGGCTTAGTTCTTGGAACCCTACAGATTTTGTCGCTGCGTACGTGATGCCGTCCTGTATTGTTTCCCATAGATTTTCTACTGTGGTGACTTCTTGTTTCTCCCTCTGGTCTGCAAGTTTGGCTCGGACCATCTCCCTGTACTCATTCTTGATGGCGGCGTTATTCTTCAAGGCTCCGACATCGAACCACCTCGTCTTCTCGACGTGAACTTTCCTTATGTTGGCTATGCATTGTCTGTATTTCTTGACAACGAGTTAGTGATCGGAGTCGTCGTCCGCACCTCTCCTCGTCCTCACATCCATAACATCAGATCCATGCCTCCGGTCGACGAGGACGTGGTCGATTTGCTTCTGTGTCTTGCCGTCAGGGGACTTCTATGTTACCGTATGGATCCTCTTCCGCACCGTAGCATTCATGTCACCAAGGATGATCTTGGCGTCATGACGCGGAGCAGCAGAGTACTCTTGGTCAAGGAGAGCATAGAAGGCGTCCTTTTCTTCCTCAGAGGCATCTTCAGTCGGTGCATGTGCGGTGAACACTGTCACATTGAACTTCAGTCTCAATGAGCACAATCTCTCATTTGCAGGCTTGAACTCCAGCACTGCCGGCTTGAGTCTCCTGGTAACCACGAATCCCGTACCAAGCTGGCTCCTCACTCCTCCACTGTAGGTATAATCTCGTGAGTCCATGTTGTCAGCGCCCTTCCATCGGACTTCCTGCAAAGCGGCCACAGAGATATTGTAACTTTTCAAGACTTCCTTCAGATTGGTGAAAGCTCCTGCTTAGAGGAGACTCCGGACATTCCATGTGGGAAGCTCAACATCTCGTTTTTCTTTTCTATGCTCTTGCTATTATTTTGTCTCGTAACAAGGGATTTTTGCATGACTAGGTCGGTGGCCCAGCGCATAACCTTCTGGGGGAGGGGTGCCCCCTTTCAGCCCTCAGGATGGCTCTCCTTTCTGTCTGGGTTACCCCATAGCCTTTGGGAATCCTTCCCCTTACCCACAAGGCAGTGGTTGCTAATCCTATTTACCCCGGAAAAGCAGGGTAGCCTCTTCTGTCAATGCCACCGTCCACGAACCTGCTACGCAGGCGTAACAGGGGGAGAGGTGATACTCCCACGTGGCGCGTCCCAGGTGGCGGCGGATAGGGGGGGTCCTAACCGGCTTGCCGGCGGACTTGAGGGAAATAAAATACCTCTCGCGGACCAAACACACACCCCCTGTGGGTGGGGGAGGCAGACGAATAATACACCCACGGTATCCCCTGCCTGTCGTGAGAGGCGACTAAAAGGGGCGACCAAGGGATGATTGGATTAGAACCATGAAACTACTTGTGATTAGTACCACCACGCGGGGAACACCATGGGTCGTTATTACTTGCGCGTAGTACCACTATGTTAGGTACCAAATAGGTTTGTGATTAGTAGCAATCAGGAGCACCGTGCGGTCAGGCTTTTACGGTACCCGTGATTAGTAGCACTATATGAGCGACACCAGGGTTCTGGCCTTCCTATGATTATTACCCACTATATAAGGAAAACCACGGGATAGTACGAGTCCCTGTGGTTAGTACACGTATGTAATGGAAACCATAGGTTTGCATTGCCTGTAAATGGTGCCACTATGTGTGAAACACCATAGGTCTGTATTGCCTGTGCGAATTTCATTACCTGTGAGTAGTACCATAATGTGTGGAATACCGCGAGTCTACGATACTGTTGATTAGTACCGCACCATGTCAAATACCACGGTTCTACTTTCCAAGCGATAGGTACCATTATGAGAGTGCGATGACCTATATTTTGGACCCCTTTAGCTTGCAAGCATCATCGATTTAGTATTGAGCTATAGAAGCCGCCCCTTGGTCAGTATTACTATTGTTTTCCGTTAGTTTCTGAGACTGAGGCATTGCGGGTCGTCTCCACTGATTGTTTTAACTTCATATCCATCTGTTCATTTTTCGTCCTCACGTTTTGAATTCTGGTCAGTGTAGGATTTTGTATTTTTATTTTGTCATTGCATTTCGTCTCATTTCGTACCATCAGGGGCCGATGACCTCGATGTTAGGCCCCTTAAAACAACAAGCATCATCATCATCAATTCCACCGTTCCAGGAACTATTCCTTCCGTCTTCACTGTCATTGAGGACTTCAACAAAGTTCACCAGAGCCCCGTTACCCGTCACCTTTCAGGGTTCCTGCAGGGCCTTCACAGCTACCGTAGCGGTCCCGGGGCGCACGAGGTCCCCGCTATACTTGACCTCTGCAGGCCATCCCCTACTTCATGCCCTTACCTGTCTCCCACCACGGGGAGATGGGGTTGGACTTGTGGAAGACTATGTACTGCAACCAGTTAATAGAAATTGCACCAAATTTAATGAAATAGGAATAGGTATGGTGAAGAGAGAGGATATTCCACTATGTTGAGACAAAGCAAGACATTGCATGTCTTTGATCTAGTGCTGAATATTGCACAAGATTGGCTGGGATGTCCACCACCCATCACATTTGTCCTCCTGTTTAGCTGTACCCAGTTGGTGTAGCTCCGTCTGGGTGGGGGTGGTAGAGTAACATTGATAGTATTCCCTGCCTGTCATAAGAAGGGCGTAAAGGAGGGAGCAGGGCTCTGAACTGTGGAGCGTGGGTTGGCGACCACGGTTCACTTAGCTGAGTCTGGCATTGCTTCCACTTTGCTTTCATTTGTCTTATCCGACCTCCCTTGGTCAACTCTCTTGTTCTGTTCTAACTCCGGCGGTATTAAGTTTGCGAAACCTAGGGTGCGTTTAATTTTTTTCATTTTTATGCTCTTCGTGGCTCTTCTTTTTCTACCTGTCCTTCGAAGCGACGAAAAGAGACCCCGCGGTCTCTTCAGTTGGGAGCGTGGGTTGGCGACCACGAGGTCCTTGCTTTCTTTTGTGCCAGGCTTCGTACTGTCATCTATCCTATCCGACCTTCCTTGGTCAACTCTTGTTGTTTTTCGATCCCGACGCTATTAGGTTCCGAGGCGTAGAGAGTCTTCCCTTATCTCGCCCTTCGTGGCCTTCGTCTATCTTTGGCCGATACCTTCATTTTTCGAAGTGTAATACTTCGGGTAACTATTGGGAGAAAGGGAGGAGGGGTGATTAACGTGAACACATGCGTGTGAAATAAGGAACCACTATTAATGCAAACAGATGAGACTCCTGTGAGATTTGCTGACCCTAAACACATTGGACAACACTTTGTTACCTGAACATCGAGAGCCTTTCCCTCTTCTCCATCCGATACCCTCTTTCTTCAAGGAGTTACATTAATGTTACAAGATACTGATGCTCCCCTCGTTTCTCCACTTAAAAACAATGATTATCATCAGACCACTTAAACGAGAATATCGTGAACAATGATCGTTTAGCCCCAGGGGTTCTCAATTTGGGAGCGTGGGTTGGCGATCACGAGGCCCTCAGCTGAGTCCTGGCATTGCTTCCACTTTCTTTGCCAGACTCCTCACTTTCACCTATCATATTCGACCTCTCTTGGTCAACTCTTGTTCGAACCCCACTGTCGGCAGCCCTGAAGATGGTTTTCCGTTGTTTCCCATTTTCATACCAGGCAAATGCTGGGGCTGTACCTTAATTAAAGCCAAGGCCGCTTCCTTCCCTTGCCTAGGCCTTTCCTCTCCCATCGCCATAAGACCTATCTGTGTTGGTGCGACGTAGGCTAAAGCAAATAGAAGAAAAAAAGGTATTAGATATCGAGGCGTGGGGAGTCTTCGTGGCGCTTGTCTTTCTTTGGCCGATATCTTCATTTTTCGAAGTGTCGGATCTCTTACATTTTTTCTCTCTGATTAGTATTATATAGAGGATCGTTGCCTAGTTGTACTTCCTCTTAAAACAATCACCACCACCGCCAGTGATGGTTTTATCATTGAAACTACAACATATTGCCTCCAAACTTCCGGTGAAGGTGCTATACTGGCTGGCGAAGATTAATATGGACGTGTACTTTTGAGATCTTAGCTAGAAGCAGTTACCATTCAAGTCTTGATTTCCGTTTAAATGAAATGGCGTATGGCTTTTAGTGCCGGGAGTGTCCGAGGACAAGTTCGGCTCGCCAGATGCAGGTCTTTTTTTGATTTGACCCCGTAGGCGACCTGCGCGTCGTGATGAGGATGAAATGATGATGAAGACGACACATACAGACCCAGCCCCCGTGCCAGCGAAATTAACCAGTTATGGTTAAAATTTCCGACCCTGCCGGGAATCGAACCCGGGACCCCTGTGGCCAAAGGCCAGCACGCTAACCATTTAGCCATGGAGCCAGACTTGATTTCCGTTATCTTAACTACTTGCACTATGTGCTTTCCACTCGATCTTCTTTTTTTAAAATATATATATTGATGTTACTAATCTGGTTGATGAGCTCGAAATCTGTATTATTGCTGGAGGACAGTACTTCCACATATCACAGGTTTCTCACATATTTCGTATCTAGTCTCCATTGGTCAGCTTTTGTTCTCTTCTGACCTAGATGTTTGTTTGTTTTGTTAGGTCCTTAGGGAATCCTTCATTTTGACACCTTTTGTTGCCCCTGTTACCAATAACGCTCATTCTCTAAAGGTTAGGGTCTCTTCCATTTTTCTTCTGGTAAGTGGTTTGGCTGGCCAGTTGTACTTGCCAATTTTTGCCAAGCTCTTCATTTTCATTCTTCCTAATCTACCGGTACCCCTGACTGTCAACACTTGTTCTCTTCCAACGTCGTTGGTGTTAAGTTTGAGAGGCCTAAGAAATCTTACATTCTTACGCCCATTGAGATCCTTTGCTTACTTTTGCCAATAGGCTACCTTCTTTCTCCAGAGGATGAGGCTTCTTTAAAAAAAAATACTTTTGTTTAGAGTGAAGAGAAGATGATTGTCTACTTATATTTCCCCTTAAAATGATCAAACCACCACCACTACAACCACCTTCTTTATTATACCGCAATAGTTTTCAAGTCGCTGGTTTTAATTATTTTTTCTCTCCCAGGTTACAGTGATTTGTTGCCGCTCTCTGTGGACCAGTCGGTTAGTTAGCGATTTTCTGTTCGCAAGATAGTTCCATCTTAGCCAGGCTCGATGGCATGTTGTAGTGTTTTAAATGTGACCATCCCCCTTGTGGGCTTCCAAGTATTTTAACTCCTGGTGGACACAATGCAGGTATATCTACGTCTATTTCCCTCGGTGGGTAGGAGTGGTATAGTACATCCATGGTATCCCCTGCCCATTGTTCCTTTGGGCCTGTCTAAGGCGACTAAACAGGACCCCAGGGAGAGCGTAGGTTCGCGACCACGGGGTCTTGAATTGCTTTTATTTACTTGTGCCACCCCCCTCATTTCCTCTTTCCTATCTGATCTTGTTCTTTTCCGACTCCGACGGTATTAGGTTTTCAAGGCCTAGAGAGTCTTCTATTTCACGCTCTTCGTAGCCCTTGTCTTCATTTGGTCGATACCTTCATTTTTCCAAGCGTCGGA
Source organism: Anabrus simplex (assembly GCF_040414725.1). NCBI lineage: Eukaryota > Metazoa > Arthropoda > Insecta > Orthoptera > Tettigoniidae > Anabrus > Anabrus simplex. The sequence goes on from NC_090268.1 coordinate 171,067,792, forward strand.
GCCTTTTCTTTTTTCCCTCTTCAGTGTTGTGAGGATGGCTGTCCAGTTGTACTTCCTCTTAAAACAATAATCACCACCATCGCCTTGGGAGTCTATTTTCGCGCCCTTCGTGGCCCTTGCATTTCTTTTGCCGGTACCCTCATTCCTCGAAGGGTCGGAACTCTTCCATTCTTTCCCGCTAATTAGTGTTAAAACCGCAATCACCTCCACGTGACGTCTGTTTAAACAATATTGGCAGTTAGTCCTGGCGTTAAATATGATCATTAATAGTTGGTAAGGAATGTTAGTAGCTCTTATCCATTTCTCTGATTATCATTTTGGAGTGGGAAGCGTTTCACTCGAATCTTATCTGGGCCTTGTCAAGATACTGTGATAAGTCTACGTCATGTTGCGATTAGCTTTGTGTTATATCTGTGCAATCCTATTCTCCAAGCAGTATTGCAGTAATGCTTCTTACAGTTACTTTGTTGTTGGTTGGTGCTAGCGGATGCAGGTCCTTGGACTTCACGTGCAGCAAGGATGTGTGCGCCAATCAGAAATGTAGCAGTGTGCCTTTCGGTTGTTCCAAGGCAGAGGATGGCACGGTGAAGAGTGGATACTACTTCCCATCGCCTTCTCCGTGTAATTGCTGTGAGTATTGCGTAGCCTGGTTGAAGGAGGATGCAGGGTGCTTGAGGAACGCAAGTGCTTCTATGCCTTCAAGCATGTGTGGACCAGGTCTGTCGTGCTCGCCAAAAACCTTAACATGTAAACCGATCAATACCAAAAAATGCAGTCAAGAGCAGCAAAATTACGACAACGACCGCAAGAATGGGCAACTGGGCATAACCATGTGGCGGCCCATTTGTGACGAGAAGGGGGATTACAGCTTTGTGAAATGTATTCCCAACTCCATTTGCTACTGTGTTGATCCCCGGGATGGTACTAGAATTTTTGGTGAGAAAGTGTATCGTGATGCCACTGTGCCTTCAACTATGAACTGTGGGTGTGGACTATCAGCTTGGCGGGCCTCTCAATTGGGTTTCGAGACAGAAATTGCCCATTGTATGCCGGATGGTTCTTTCGACCCTCTACAGTGTATAAGTGGTAATTGCACCTGTGTCAACCCCATTGATGGTAGTGCGGTTATCTCTGACTTTGTCTATGTATCTCAGCTGAAGAAAGGTGCTCTCCCTTGCTTTGATCCCAATCTGCACTCTGACGGCAGCTTCTTGAGATCCTGTGAGAAAAAGAGGAAAGAAATGCAAGCTTTGATGGAGACCACGGACTACACTTGGCTTAATTCTGATCTACCAACATGCTCCGCTGACGGCCGCTACGCCCCCCTGCAGATCATGGGAAGTCGTAGAAGATGTGTTGATCCTGAAGGAAATATGATCGACGATTTCCAATGGAGAGATGGCTTCAGCGACTGTGAATGTGCACGCACTCGTTGGTTACTGCAGGAAGAAGGAATCCAAGAACTGCCTGCATGTTTAGCTAATGGTTCGTACCGACCATGGCAGTGTTGGAGAGATTTCTGTTACTGTGTGGACTGCATGGGCAGTCAAGTCGGTGCTGACCTGCCCCGTGCAGAACTCGAACACCTAACGTGTTACAATGCTACACAGTGTCTCCCTAACTATCCAGCGTGAATCGACACGCATTTTGAATACTTCAGTGGTGATGTTTTGAATGCAGTTGTTCTTGCAATGTAATTAATACAAAGTGTCCTTAGACATACTGCAGGGAATAGCCATATTTCAGAGGAGAGGCTCAATATTGCTGCAACTAGGAACTTGCTATTTCGTTAATATGTAAATCCCTGGAAAGCATGGTTTTTTATTTATTTTTATTTAAATGTGATACGGTACACAAAGTTTCATTGCTAAATTAATACGTACAGGGAATCTTGCTACTTAGTATTATTGAATAAACATGTTCTCAGTTTACGTTGATTGTTTCCTTTTATCCGTCCTGCTGACCACACGACACCTCGTAATCTGCAGGCCTTCGGGCTGAGGAGCGGTCGCTTGGTAGGCCATGGCCCATTAGAGCTGTTGCACAATGGGGTCTGGGTTTTTTTCCTACTAAAATCTCAAAACTTGTTCTTCTTAGTAACCGCTTTTTGAGTTGTATCACTGCAAAATCCAACTGTTTTTTTTTTCTTTTCCAGGAATTGAATATTAATAGAAAAACAATAAGTCTAAAGAAGATATGGTACCTACCGTATGCGGCAAAACAATACTGAAATGTTATTACATTGCGATTGCACATTGTTTTCAAACTGTGTACCATCACGTGCTAGACATTGTTCATTAGGTTGCTGAATATTATTGAACATGTTGATGAGCAAACACTCGGCTGCAGTAGTGTAATTCGGCTAACACATCGGTTTCTACCCACTGTGTGTAGGGGGCGGTAGGACAACATCCACACTGTCCCCTGCATGTCGTAAGAGGCGACTGAAAGGGGAATCAGGTGCTCTGAATTTCTGAGCGTGGGTTGTCGACAATGATTCTCCCAGCTGAGCCTGGCATTGCTTCCACTTGTGCCAGGTTCCTCTCTTTCATCTATCCCATCCGACTTCCTTTGATCAATTATTGTACTTTTCCGACCCCGACAGTATTAGGTTTTGGAGGCCTAGGGAGTCTGTCATTTTTACGCCCTTCGTGGCTCATGTCTTTTTTTTTTTTTTTTGGCCGATACCTTCAGTTTTTCAAAGTGACGGAGCCCTTACATTTTTTCCCCTCTGATTAGTGTTACCCTTCCTGTCGTAAGAGGCAACTGAAGGAGGCCCCAAGGGCTCTGAACTTCGGAGCGTGGGTTGGCAACCACGGGGCCATTAGCTGAGCCCTGGCACTGCTTCCACTTACGCCAGGCTCCTCACTTTCATCTATCCTATCTGATCTACCTTGGTCACCTCTTGTTGTTTTCCGACCCCGACGGTATTACGTATGGAGGCGTAGGGAGTCTTTCATTTTCATGTCTTTCGTGGCCCTTGTCTTCCTTTGGCCGATAGCTTCATTTTTCGAAGTGTCGGATCCCTTTTTTCTCTCTCTGATTGGTGTTATACAGAGGATGGTTACGTAGTTGTACTTCCCCTTAAAACAATAGTCACTGGGCGAGTTGGCCGTGCGCGTAGAGGCGCGCGGCTGTGAGTTTGCATCCGGGAGATAGTAGGTTCGAACCCACTATCGGCAGCCCTGAAGATGGTTTTCCGTGGTTTCCCATTTTCACACCAAGCAAATGCTGGGGCTGTACCTCAATGAAGGCTGTTACCGTGTTTTGGTGGTAGTTATGCATGAAAGAAGGTGCTGGGTGGTGAATAGGTCTCAAGCTACTAAAGTGAAATTAATTTTAAAATTTAACAAGGTTATATTTTCTTTGCAAAATTAGGTAACAACAAATAGAACAGGTACTTAGTAGCCGAAACACGATTGAAGAATACATTTACATAGGTACCCCATTTGGGGCTTCAAAAGTCAGAAACATAATTCTTGGGCAATCAGCTCAGTTTTACCCCAAACACAATTTTAACAGAGGGGCAGAAAACCCCATTCATACCTAGGAGCCCTTGCTCCAAATTACACTGAAAAGCCTCCTCGAGGCATACAATATACAATTTTCAAAAGAGCCACTCGCTCTCCAATTTAAGCCTCTCCCAGGCCACACCAAACTCCACCTTTAAGCTGTCCTCAAAGGACATATACACAGGGGTAAAATACCCAACCTACTGAGGTCTATTAAATGACAAGAAGGTTAATACATGACCTCTAAAATACAATTTGAGGGGAGGCGAACTTGCACTCCTAATACACTTTGTTTAAGACCTACTTGGCCTTAGGCCGTTAGTGCAAGGGCTAATCCCATACTACAGAGGTGACTTAAGAAAATAACCATTTACATTACATTACGGAAGAATTGGTTGAGAAAATAAGTTCACCTCAAGACAATGTGAGTGGGAGCTCGAGAGGGTTAGCACTCTCTATCCCAGTATGTAGCTTTACAAGAGAATAGATGAAAAGAGAAGTTACATTTTAGGAAAAGGTTACATAGTGGAACGCTTAGAACCCGCCCCGAAAGTTAAACTGCTGAGCTAGCAAAGAAAGAATTTATTAATCGGCCATTACCTTGTTGTTGACCGCTGCCGAAGAAAGAGGCGCTTCCCGCCCCCTGCTATGTACTTAACACACTGAAAGATGGAACAGAAGTGGCCGAGAGACCCAAAAATCAGCAGTTTAAATACTCTCGCGGAAGTTTCTAGGCGTTAGGGGAATGAAAACACCCTCCCACAAACACTTTATTGGGTAGGACACAGCAACATATTCAAGTTGGGGGAAGATACATCTGATTGGATAGAAATTAATTTAAGAAATTCGGGATTGGTTAGGTTCAACACAAGGGGAAAGAAGGGGTGAATATTGCCAACTTAAACAATGACTGAAAGAAATTTAACAAAGAACAAACTCTTGAAATTAAATTTTCTCCAAAAAACATTTCTTTCACTTCGCACTAGAGTGCACCGTTGTTGATCTTCAGTAGTGTCCTCTAGAAGAGAAAGTTCACACTTCTAACTACAAGTGAAACAAAAACACATCAAAAATGACACAGTTCAAAAACTCAAACTTTTCCACGTGGTGACATCTTCTGAGAAAGTAGAAAATTAATACCGTCAATAAAGTTCAGACTTCCTCCAGCAGAGGAGTTTCAATTGGCGCACATTTTAAATTAACGGCGTGGAGGTGTACCGCCTGGTACAAAGGCCACGGCCGCTTCCTTCCCAGTCCTAGCCCTTTCCTGTCCCATCGTCGCCGTAAGACATATCTGTGTCGGTGCGACGTAAAGCCAATAGCTAAAAGAAAAAAGAAAAAAAACAGAATCACCACCATCACTTCTGAGGCGGTTCCCGCTGTTCACTGTTAAGGCAATTGTTTCAAGCGCGTATGTCGGGTACGCTTTCTTCTTGAGGTTCATTGGCACCCGCGGATTTCGCGACCACGGGGCCCTTAGTTGACTCCTGGCATTGTTTCTACTTACTTGTGCTAGGCTCCTCTCTTCCATCTATCCTACCCGACCTCCCTTGGTCAACTCGTGTATTTTTTCTCTCATTAGTGTCATGGAGGATAGTTGTCCAATTGTACTTCGTCTTAAAACAATAATCACCACCACTACAAGCTCCCCCTGTGGGTGGGGGCGGTAGAATAAAACCCACGGTATCCCCTGCCTGTCGTAAGAGACGACTAAAAGGGGCCCCAGGGGCTCTGAACTTGAGAGCGTGGGTTGGCGACCACGAGGCCCTTAGCTGAGTCCTGGCAGTACTTCCACTTATGCCAGGCTCATCACGTTCATCTATTCTATCCGACTTTCCTTGGTCAACACTTGTTCTTTTCCGACCCGGACGCTATTAGGTTTGCGAGGGCGAGAGAGTCTTTCATTTTCACGCCCTTCGTGACCCTTGTCTTTCTTTGGCCGATACATGAATTTTTCGACGTGTCTGATCCCTTCCATTTTTCCCCTTTGATTAGTGTTGCATACAGGATGGTTGCCCAGTTGCATTTCCTCTTAAAACAGTAATCTCACCACCACCTGACATGACTGGTTTATTACTTGACACCTAGATATACTTCCAAATTGAAGGTGTAACAAACTCTAGCATCAACCAGAGAAAATATTTGTATCCCGTACCTGGCTGGTTTCTTGGTATGGTATTGGCGGAAGTAACATCATTTGATCAATTTTCAATTTAAAAAATAATAATATAAAGTATTTTAACAAGAGAACAGTGCTTTTGGCAATTCGATACAAACTGCTCGAAAATTACTCTTAATGTATGCCATGTTGCTTTCTTGTTTGCCTTGTGCAGTCGTCAAACCTCAGGCACCTCAACAAACCTCAAAAAACTTAGATCACTAATCTAAAAGTTTTAATGCCATCACCACCCGAACCCCATAGCTCCTACAGATTTAAACGTTGTGTTTGTATTCTCCTGCTAGATACAGAAGCCCAATTTCTTTTTTAAAAAAAAATCTATTATATCTGTTGTTTTAATACCCCTCAGTCTCTGAAACTGAATTTTCAGTATGTACTGGTTGGTACGGGCCACTATAGAATTCAGCATGAAGTCATCAATGAGGAGATCATTTATATTTCTTGAGTCGCCTTTGACCGCGGGTAGATATGCCAGTAGATTTTATGGCTGACGTTTTCTAGTAATCTTAATTGGAAACTTAATATTTCCTACCGGGCTGAGTCGCTCAGGCGGTTGAGGCGCTGCCTTCTGACCCAGTTTTGGCAGGCCACGAACCTACTACGCTGGCGTAGGATGGGGAGAGGTGATACTCCCACGTGACGCGTCCCAGGTGGCGGATAGGGGGGTCCTAACCGGCTTGCCGGCGTACTTGAGGGAAATAAAATACCTCTCGCGGACCAAACACACTACCCCCTGCGGATGGGGGACGCACATGTAGAATAACCCGCGGTATTTTCGCGCCCTTCGTGGCCCTTGCCTTTCTTTTGCCGGTACCCTCATTCCTCGAAGGGTCGAAACTCTTCCATTCTTTCCCGCTAATTAGTGTTAACCCCCCTGTGGGTGGGGGCGGTAGAATAACACCCGCGGTATCCCCTGCCCGTCGTAAGAGGCGACTAATAGGGGCCCAAAGGGCTCTCAAATTGGGAGTGTAGATTGGCGACCGCGGGGCCCTTAGCTGAGTCTTGGCGTTGCTTCCACTTACTTGTGCCAGGCTCTTCACTTTCGTCTATCCTGTCCGATTTCCCTCGGTCCACTCTTGTTCTTTTCCGACCCCGACGGTATTAGAGCATTCGAGGCCTCGGGAGTCTTTTCACGCCCTTCGTGGCCCTTGCCTTTCTTCGTCCTTTACTTCATTTTTCGAAGTGACGGATCCCTTCTTTCTTCATTTTTTCTCTCTCTCTACCCCGTGTGGGTGTGGGGACGCAGACGAATAATACACCAACGGTATCCCTTGCGTGTCGTGAGAGGCGACTGAAAGGGGGGACCAAGGGATTGTCTTAGAACCATGAAACTACTTTTGATTAGTACCATTACGCGGGGAACACCATGGGTCGCCTTTACTTGCGAGTAGTGCCATTATATTAGGTACGAAATAGGTTTGTGATTAGTATAATCACCTCAGACCCAGCAAAACAAAACAAATGAAAATTTACTTAAGTGTTATTAGTCCATGTTACTAGCAGTGATAATATCACACAATCACTGTCATTTTTGTGTTTTGACTTTTGGTTCCTTAGAAATCGTATGTATCGTATAGGACACGTTGGGTCCCAATGTGACCATATGTTCACAATCACAAAATTCAACTTTGTAGCGAAAGCAGTCCTTTATTGATTAGGAATAAATGAAAAATTGCAATATCTAATAACAAAAGAAAATTATAAAACATGAAAATTACTGTTTAAATTTCAGTTTGGTTGAACTTCACTCAAATCATTGTCCATTGGCTCATTCTAGTGACAGGTGGATGATTTTACAATTTAAAAAAATGTAACACAAGTAAAAAACTCAGAATAATAAGTACAAATTTCAAAACTAGATAAAATGAAAATATATGCAAATTTTCTGTGATGCTTAACTTCTCCAAGGAGGAACTTTGCTGAAACCATACTGTGCAGGAAAGGCACCAACCAGTGACACTTAGGTAACCTCATAGTTCATGGCACATCTTGAAACAGTTCCTGTTTTGTACAAAGCAAAGCTGTACACCACACGTAGTGCAACGTGCACGAGCATGAACACTGGAGCATCCTGGGTATCTGCACCTAAAGTTTTTTCCAGGGGCTGACATTTCCGGCATGTGGAGAACTTGCTTCTTCCTCAGAGCAGCTGACGGGTGTGGCACCGAAGCCTGGGTCATCATCATTATCACCATCACTTTCATTGTCAGAGTCATCTTGTGAGTCCAGTAGGTGATCTGCAACACTTTCACGGAACGTGATGAAGTCCATAATATCCCGCTTCATTTTGTTCAGTGCTGTTTGATCTCGCCTGTACTCTATCCAAGATGCTGCTCTTGCGAAATCAATTAAATGAAATATCAGCCGTACAGTACTTTTTCTTGTTTTGGCACGCATCCTGTAGTAGCTAATGACCCTGTCCAGGAAATCTACTCCACCCATATAAGTATTATAGCTCCTCAAATTTGAGGGCCTTTTCACAGAGATATATTTCTTCTCTGTTCGTGACCGTCGCTGGCATTCATCGTTGGGAAGCGTACCTTCTAAGGATGATGCCATTAGCACTGGCTTGTTGTCGAACCACTTTACAATGCAAACCTGACCATCACCTCGAACGACTTGGTCTGTTGACCCTTGTCCTCTTTTCTTAAGGTCTATATCAGATGTCAGTTGTACATCCTTGTCCATCCGGCCTTTCTGAATAGTTCCTGTGCCTTGACACTTCGCTTTTGCATGTAAAACGTCCAGTAGGTGAAGAGATGTGAAGTACCTGTCCATATATATGTGCATCCAGGTGGCATTTCATCACACAAACGCATTCCCACTTTCCCTCCAATGTCTGATATGTATCATTTGACGTAACTGTATCGCCTTTTCCCTCGTAAATGAGAAAGTCCAATGGGAAGCCATCTGGTGCTGTTGCTAAGAACAACTTCAAACCACATGGATTCGGTTTTCCACGCACAAACTGTCTCATTTCAGTGTAACCCCAAAAGGGCATCATCTGCTCATCCACAGATACTACCTTCGAGCGTGGATTTTGAAGGCACCCACTCCTTACACTTGTAATCAGAGGTGCAACTTTCCAGTACTTAGTTTTCCTTTTTTCCTCATCACTGACTGCATCATCATCGACCAGTTTTATACTCCTCCTTATCTGAAAAACCTGTTCCTGCTTATCTTATCAGCTATAGCTGCAACTCGAGTCTTTCTTGCCCAGTACATGCGAATTCTTGGATAGCGTAGGTACGACATAACCACATTAACTCAAATAAATATTTTCATTTCCTGTGGTGTTGTACTTAAAATGTTACCGGTTTGTTTTTTAAAACGAATGTTAGTGTAAGTACTCATTGATTCAAATATATCATTTCCTATGTACTTTTCGAAGTATTTTATTGGAGACTGGTTTTTACCAGTCCAAACAAGCTCATCATATTCTGGTGGTGGGGGAGAGGTGTGAAATTATCAGAATGACGCCATATTAATCGCCTGGGTGTTGCACGAGGAGACGGTAAAGTACAGTTTTCATCCTTACGTGATGAACTGGAAGACTCTTCAGGCTCAATATCCTCAGTGTCCAGTGCAGTGTGCAAATCAAATGTCACATCACTATCCTCATCTTCTGACATACAATCAACATCAGATGTGTTGCCATCTACTTCTAGTAATGATTCCTGAATGTGTCCTTTTCCGATAAACCTGTAGGGTAAATAAAAGCTTTGGTCAGTCAACTTCAAATTGTTGAAAGAGGCCTAACCTAAAAGTATCCCTGGTTAAAATATGTTGCAGCTGCATTACAAAAACATACTAATCATTTATCATACAAAATAAGGTTACTCTAAACTATAATCACGTAGGAAATAACTATTTAGCCTTCAAAGGAACCTAGAAATTACTCTGTACTATGAGGCAGTTTCAGACCCGCTGTGTCTTATTCGACACATCATTTCTTAACACAGCAGTAAGGTATCGATTACTACCCAAAACAAACGGCAAATTAGCTCAAAAATACCTATTAAACTTACAGATTACTTACTTATTTAATAATTACCAGATAACAACAATGTTACCTCAATAATAAGTAAATGAAGTGGAGCAGCACATTACTTACCGCCCTTACGGAGATAAGCCATCTTGTCAAAGATGCTAAGCATCGAAGAAAAGGTACTGCCTTCTAATATCTGCAATAAAAAGCATTCTCTGACATCTAGTGGAGACAAAGAACATCATTTCCGTTTGGTATCACCAGCGACACAGCTGGTCTCAAGCAAACAGCCAATGCATGTTTAGTGTGTCCTATACGACTCTTGGAGTCTGAGGAGGAAGCAGAAAGTTGGTTCGCCTGTGGGTTTTCAGTACCCGTGAGTCGTACCCATGTGAGCAACACCGCGGGTCTGGGCGTTGCCTGTGAGTTGTACCGCTATATGAGTGGCACCGTGGGTCTGCGTTGCCTGTGATTAGTACCCACTATGTGAGGAACATCACGGGATAGTGCGAGTCCCTGTGGTTAGTACACCTAGGTGAGGGACATTATCGGTTTGCGTTGGCTATGAGTGGCGCCATTGTGTGAGAAACACCATAGGTCTGCGTTCCCTGTACGAAGTGCAATACTTGCGAGTAGTACCATCTTGTGTGGAACACCGTGAGTCTTCGCTACTTCTCCCCCTGTGGGTGGGGGCGGCAGAATAACACCCACGGTATCCCCTGCCTGTCGTAAGAGGCGACTAAAAGGGGCCCCAGGGGCTCTGAACTTCGGAGCGTGGGTTGGCGACCACGGGGCCCTTAGCTGAGTCCTGGCATTGCTTCCACTTACTTGTGCCAGGCTCCTCACGTTCATCTATCCTATCCGACCTCCCTTGGTCAACTCTTGTTCTTTTCCGACCCCGACGCTATTAGGTTTGCGAGGGCTAGGGAGTCTTTCATTTTCACGCCCTTCGTGGCCCTTGTCTTCCTTTGGCCGATATCTTCATCTTTCGAAGTGTCGGATCCCTTCCATTTTTTTTCTCTCTGATTAGTGTTACATAGAGGATGGTTGCCTAGTTGTACTTCCTCTTAAAACAATAATCACCACCACCTTACGGAGTGTGTGGACCTGGTCGATCTGCGCCGTAGTCTTTACCTTTCGAGTACTATCTCCCTTATCTTGCGTGATGACGAGCAGTCAACAGACCTCGGCGTCCGCTTTATGAGATATAGTGGACTGTTTAATCGTGTGTGATGCTGTCCTTTGTCCTAGTGTGTTTTGTGTCACTTTCGCTTTTATCCCATTGACTTAATTTTAGTTTGTGTTGCGCATTTTAATGTTATTTTAACGTCTCTCGTAAATTATGTACTACCAGGCAATGCCTTATTCTTTTGTTTTCCTGTATATTCTCTTCTTTTATTAGAAAATAAGGCATTGCGTATTAGATCCCCTGATTGTTTTAATCTCACCCTCATTTTTCTCCATCATCATTTTTGTTTAAAACTCTAGTCCGTGGATATGTTTTTAAAATTTTAACATCATCGCTCATGTCGTTTATCTCGTTCCATTAGGGGCCGATGACCTTCGATGTTAGGCCCCTTTAAACAACAAGCATCATCATCATTTCTTCCTTATTCTCTGTCTACCCCCTGTGGGTGAGGGATGCAGACGAAGAATACACCCACGATATCCCCTGCCTGTCGTGAGGGGCGACCAAGGGATGATGGTATTAGAACCATGAAACTACTTTTGATTAGTACCATCACGCGGGGAACACCATGGGTTGCCTGTACTTGCGAGTAGTGCCACTATATATTAGATACGAAATAGGTTTGTGATTAGTTGTAGCAGAGATTGGGTCACTGTGGGTTTCCAGTAGCCGTGAGTCGTGCCCTTGTGAGCAACACCACGGGTCTGGGCGTAGCCTGTAATTAGTACCACTATATGAGCGGCACCGTGGGTCTGCGTTGCCTGTGCTTAGTACCCACTATTTGAGGAACACTACGGGAATACCGGCGCCGTGATTAGTACACCTAGGCGAGGAACTCCACGGGAATACCGGCGCCGTGATTAGTACACCTAGGTGAGGAACACCATCGGTTTGCGTTGCCTATAGGACGTCTAATACTTGTGAGTAGTACCATCATGTGGAACACCGTGAGTCTTCGCTACTTGTGATTAGTACCCCAACATGACAAATGTCATGGTTCTCCTTTACTGGCGATAAGTACCATTATGCGGGGCCGTTGACCTGTATTTTGGACCCCTTTAGACAACAAGCATCCGCGATTCAGGATTGTGCTTTTAGAAGTGGTCTCTTGGTCAGTAATACTATTTTTCATGGTAGTTTTTGGGTAGGATCCACTGATTGTTTTAAATTCATATCCATCCATTCAGTCTTCGTGTCCTTTTTTTATTTTGGTCAGTGGATATTTAAAACTTTTAATTTGTCATTTCATTTCGTACCATCAGGGGCCGATGACCTAGATGTTAGGCCCCTTAAAACAACAAGCATCATCAACAACATTCTAAACAATAAAACAGTATTATTATGTGGTATTTCCATTGGTGACATAAATAAAATAGATACCACTTTCTTATATTTGGAGAATTTCGTCTATTTTTAACACCAAATTAAATTTTACAATGTAATTGAAACTAAAAAGTAATGCAGATTCCGCATGCCTAATGAATCTTCTTACGCGTCTCGTGCATGCAAAATTAAAACATTCGCTGCCATCCGCTGTGCACAGTTGCTGTTCATTTTCACCCTTCAAAGCACTCCCGACACATCAGCACTGAATGTTGAAGACATACCTTACTGCTGCAGCGCACACAACTTACTCTTTCTTGTTGACCGGTCTTTTTCACATCCAACTTTGTTGTTTATCTGAAGTGCATGTGGTTCGTCTGTAATTCCTGAAAGCTCCTTACCTCGTCGTCTCAAGGGAACCAGAATCAACGGCAGTACACCTCGTCTGGTAATCGGAGGCTTCATGAATTCCCATACAACGGTCTCCAGAAACTTTCGAGTAAAAACTATTAAATTTACGAAAATTCAGTAACGTTATTCTTATTTATGTTGGTAGAGGCTCTATACCCTCCAGATCACTACCGTCGCCTTCGTTGTTGTTGTTGTTGTCTTCCTCCTTGTCGTCGTCCAGGCAGATCATCAACTCCTGACAGTAATTGATGATGCCATCTATTGCCATTGCCGAGTTAATTAATGTTGCGACATGGCCAACTTTCTTCCTCCACGAAGCCGCATCCACTAGAGCAATACCCTCTCGGAACAGTCTTTCCACTTCAGTAATTGTGAAATGCATCCGGGAGATAGTGGGTTCGAATCCCACTGTCGGCAGCCCTGAAGATGGTTTTCCGTGGTTTCCCATTTTCACACTAGGCAAATGATGAAGCTGTACCTTAATTAAGGTCACGGCCGCTTCCTTCCAACTCCTAGGCCTTTCCTATCCCATCGTCGCCATAAGACCTACTGTGTCGGTGCGACGTAAAGCCATTAGCAAAAAAAAATTGTGAATGATTTGTTATTTGTGCGTACGTTATGTTTCACTTCACTCCATACCAACTCAATAGGGTTTAAGTGACAATGGTGCGGCGGCAACCTAACAACATCGTGTCGTTGTTCCTTCGCTACCTCATCGTCTACATACATCGGTGAAGCCGGTTTATTTTGTTTCACCAGTGCATATAAAGCTAATTTAGTCATACTCATATGCGCTGGGATATTTTTTGTCTGCAGCCATTCCACTAACAGTTCTTTACAGGCGCTCGAAGTAGGGGTCTTGTCCATTATTACGGAGTTTACGGAGTGGTAAGGTGCATTGTCCGTAACAATGACAGAAGGGCCTTTGAGATGTTGCAGGAGCTTCTTAAACCCATCTAAAAAGCGAATATGGTCCATATCTTCGTCATAATCGCCGGGTTTTTCGATCGGAACATTTAAGACCACCTTCCACAAAACCACTGGATGAACCTGCGTGCGCTATTATTGATGTGGCGCCCTTCCCAGTCGGTTGATTACGGGAGTTTTTAGGACTGTCATCAGTCCAAGATTTAGCAATGCACTCCCCAGCATTCACCCACGTCTCATACAACCATATTACCTCGTTGAGATCCTTATCGACAAGTTTGTTTAGAAAAATACTCCTAGCCATCACGTTTTGCGACTTTTCAAGCCGCACTTTTCTTCCATCTGAAACCTAAGGCTCGCAGTACCAGTTTTGAGGAAGGTTTACTCCCGGAGAAACGTTTTTCCTATTTAAGGGAGACTAATAATTTTGCCACGATAGGGTATTCCTTCCTGCTGTAATAATCGTACGCGTGTCTCCGTATTGCATCAGCCTGGAAAGAATCAATTCCTGCTATAGGAGATGGCTTAAATCGTTTCTTTCCTGGAGTGCTAAGAAACAAGTCCCGAGTGTCAGCCCCGTTTCCGCTACTGCTAGGTTCCCCAGTCCCTTTTTCCTTCAGTTCCTGGAGGAGAACACCTTTCTAAATAACAGTACGCTTTGAACGCCCTAATGTTTGACTCGTACGTTCCACGACTTGGTCTGCAGGAACAGAGGGACGAGCTTGCAAGCGTATGAATTCCCTCTCCCTCTCGTAAAACTCGCGAGTTGTCCGCACTAATTCACATGGCTGCCTATTAAGGGGCACTCCTCGGCGCAAAGGATTATTACTTCGCGATTCATCATGTTGTTTCCGTGACATAGCACTGCACTACTTACAAAAAAATTCAGTTATCTCACAAAAAATAAAACACCACTTTCATCAACGCGCGATTCACACCTGACCACGTGCTAGCGACGACAGACAAGCGGCAACACTTTAATACGAAAGTCAACGTAGTTATAGAGCGGCACCAGCTTACTAGCCATATCGCCAACAACAACCAAATGAAAATAGTTTATATTTATTTTGCAGCTCGCTTAAACATTAGGTACATTTTTTAATGCTCATATTTTGTAAGTAAATAAAAGATTATACGCACTCTACGAAATTAAATACGAACTAAAATAATGAAATGCATAACTCTGACATAAAATGTTGTGGATTGGTCGTTTTGGTTGACGGGTGGCGTTCTTCAATTATTTTTTGTACTAGTGCCAATATGAACTATAACTGTCAAGTGCAACCTTGTACCGGCCCACCAATAGCTGGTTTGATGGCATGTCACTGCGAACGGACGTTTTCCCCTGAATGCAACCAACTGGTTATCGATTGTACAATACTCGCTGGGTGAACATGAATGTTTAACATTTTGAATTAACACCTACACCTTGCGGGTGGGGGACGCACATGTAGAATACACCCGCGGTATCCCCTGCCTGCCGTAAGAGGCGACTAAAAGGGGCCCAAGGGGCTCTCAACTTGGGAGTGTGGATTAGCGACCACGGGGCCCTTAGCTGCGTCTTGGCATTGCTTCCACTTACTTGTGCTAGGCTCCTCACTTTCGTCTATCCTATCCGACCTCCCTTGGTCAACTCTTGTTCTTTTCCGACCCCGACGGTATTAGAGCATTCGAGGCCTAGGGAGTCTTTCATTTTCACGCCCGTCGTGGCCCTTGCCTTTCTTCGTCCGTTACTTCATTTTTCGAAGTGTCGGATCCCTTCTTTCTTCTTTGTTCTCTCTCTTTACCGCCTGTGGGTGGGGGACGCAGACGAATAATACACCCACGGTATCCCTTGCCTATCGTGAGAGGCGACTAAAAGGAGCGATCAAGGGATGATTGAATTAGAACCATGAAACTACTGTTGATTTGTACCATCATGCGGGGAACACCATGGGTTGCCTGTACTTGCAAGTAGTACCACTAAATTCGGTACGAAATAGGTTTGTGATTAGTAGCAGTAAAGAGGCTGGCCGGGTGGGTTTCCAGTACCCGTGCGTCGTACCCATGTGAGCAACACCGCGGGTCTGGGCGTAGCCTGTGAGTTGTACCACTATATGAGCGGCACCGTGGGTCTGCGTTGCCTGTGATTAGTGCTCCCTATGTGACGAACACCACGGGGCCCGTGGGACCGGCACCCGTGACTAGTACCCCTAGGTGAGCAAACTCATCGGTTTGCGTTGGCTATGCCACGAACCTACTACGATGGCGTAGCAGGGGGAGAGGTGATACTCCCACGTGGCGCTTCCCAGGTGGCGGATAGGGGGCTTCTAACCGGCTTGCCGGCGGACTTGAGGGAAATGAAATACCTCTCTCCATACCTGCCAACCCTTCCGATTTACCCGGAAACTTTCCGATTTTTAACTCATCTTCCGGTTTTCCGATTTATTTTTATTTCTTCCTATTTTTGACCAATATAGCCTCCAGTATGGTCAGTACTCTTCCCCTAGGACGAATTCTTATGTGTTTGTGTAATTTCCGCAACCTCATTTTTAAGCATATTTACCGGTATTTGATGCTTTATTTCGCGGGCGGATCATCCGTCGGCTTCGTGTATCATATTTCCCGCTCACTACAGCAGCGTGTGTGCTGTTTCAGGTGGGAATTTGGGACGGCAATCTTCTTACGAGTCAGAGAAGGTCATGCGCACTAGCGACCACTAGGGACTCCGTTGATCGGCATGAAAGAGTGAGTTTGTTATTGTGCGGTTCGCGCGCTTGTTTCTGTGCGTAGTTTCGGTGGAGTTTTAGACAACGTGTTTTTTCTTGCGGTTTTGTGCTTTTCCCCCTGTGGAAATCATATGTTAATAATGTACGAGACATATTGATTTGTTTTGTATGTGGTAGTTTCGCGTATTTCAGTGCTTTTGTGTTGACCAGAGTTCATAATTGTAATGACTTCAATGTATTTCAGAGAGTTGTGTCTGTGACAGTTTGTGGTATTTTCTCTTCACATGATGACTACAAAACATAACAAACGTTATCTCCAAGTGTTCAGGGATACCTATAAAACTGAATTTCCGTTCATTTTACAGTCTAATAAAGGAAACTATTATGCATTTTGTTCCGTGTGTCTGTGTGATATTAATGTCTCACATGGAGGGAAAACAGATATTGTAGCCCACAGTGTCACACAGAAACACAAAGATAGTGCTAGCTGTCTCGAAAGGAACAAAAAATTAAGTAATTTTTTACGGCGTTCATTGTCGAACATAACCTTGCATTGTCTTGTTCGGACCACGCAGGGCCATTGTTCAGAAAGATGTTCCCAGATTCAGACATTGCGAAGAAATATACGTGTGCTAGAACAAAAATCAACTGCCATAATTAATGAAATGTCCCGTGATGCAGATAGTCAAGTGATTCAGACTTTAAAGTCTGAACCTTTTGCGATTTCAACTGATGGTAGCAATGATAAAGATAGTAAGCTCTATCCTATCGTCGTCTCGTTTTTCAACAAAGAATTGAAAAAGATTGAAAATCGTTTGCTATCCATGGAAAATTTGGAAGGCAATTCTACTGGTATTAATATTGCTAATTTGCTCCTGGATGTTCTGAAAAGATATGACGTTCCGATGGCAAACTGTATAGCTTTTAGCGCAGATAATGCTCCTGTTATAATGGGAAGAAAAAACGGTGTTGCTGCTAAACTAAGAGAGCAGTGCGAAAACATTATTATTATTATTATTATGAGATGCCCATGTCATTTAATTAATTTGGCTGCCATGAAGGGTGCAGACTCCCTTCCTGTCAAAATTGATCAGATGCTAATTGATATTTATTATTATTTAGACAAAAGCTCAAAGAGAAAATATCATCTCAAAATGTATCAAGCTTTGTACCAAACTGATGTTAGAAAAATATTAAAGCATGTGTGTACACGCTGGTTATCCTTGGGGAAATGTTTGGAAAGATTGATTTCAGAGTGGGAGCCACTTCAGAGTTTTTTTAAGGATGAAGTAAAGCAGTCCAATGGCACAGACACATCTCTGAAGTATTTCCAAATTCCCAAGCTAAAGGCACATGAAGATACCGAAATGGAACGTGGTCCTTGTGTCAGTAGAGTACAAGACCAAGCTTCTGTTATTTCTGGGAAAAGGACGGCTGAGAGTAGTTCATCCTCATCTGTGAAGAAAATAAAGGAGTCTAGTTGCACTGCCAGTATTTCACGAGAGGAGAGACTATTTCCTTTTCTGTCTTCAAACTTTAATAAAGCATTTTGCTCATTTCTGGCATTTATCATCCCTACATTTGAGAAAACTAATAAAGTTCTTCAGTCGCAAGCACCTCAGATTCATGTCATAAGATCAATGCTGACGGATATGTTGAAGGACATTCTGTGTAGGTTTGTTAAGCCAGTGGTTATAAAAAAATATCCTACAGTTTTAGAAGTGGTCTATCACACGAGAGAGAATCAGAAAGCGGATGATGATTTAGTAATTGGCTGTTCAACATCTCGTCTTGTAGAAAATCTGGCACCTGAGGAGAAGAAAAACTTTTATTTGCACGCCAGGAACTATTTTATTTCAGTTTGTGATTATATTATTCATAAATTTAATTTGAATAGTGATGTTTTTGTTAATGCTCAAGTAGCTCAGATAAATTCTTTGCAGGCTTCTTCCTTCAATGCTGTAAAGTATTTTGTTTCAAAGTTTCCTGTTATATTGCCAGTGAAAGATGGTGAAGATGAACAAGAAGCAATGGATGCATTACAGTGCAAGTTTTGTGCTCTCCAAGTGGAGGATTTACCATTGTCTGTTGTGCAAGGAGAAAGAGTAGATTGTTCTTGGTCTGCTATAGGGGATATACGAGGTGCAGATGGGTGTTTCAAATATGATAGAATCGCAAAAGTAATGCTCTCAATATTGACAATTCCACACAGCAATGCCGAGTGTGAAAGATAGTTCAGCCAGGTAAAAAAGACGAGGACACAATTCCGAACATCTCTGAATGACGAAAATCTCAGTAACCTGTTGGTGGTCAAATCAAGTCTAAGTGGAAAGTGTTACGAGCAGCAGTATGACAGTGCATTGTTGAAGAGGGCAAAGTTAGCTGCCAGTTCAGTGCTAAACAAGTAAACACAGCAGTCTCTGTATCACCTACATGTGTATATTCTTCACCATTTGGTAAGTTGTAGTCAGTTCTTGACTTATCTGTCTAAATGTTACTATTCGTATGTATGTGTCATAAATGAGAATGATTATTAGGTACGTTTTCTTACAATTGTTTGTGTTTTCTTAGTTTGTAAGATTTTAAATGTAATGGTTAATTCGCATTGTAACTGTAGATATGTATGCCTTTTATCTTGTCCTCTTTTTACCGAGACCGTGGCGCAATACACTTGATGAAATCCAAGAATTAAAAAATCTTCCTATTTTTGATTTCTAAAAGTTGGCAGGTATGTCTCTCGGACCAAACACACTACCCCCTGCGGGTGGGGGACGCACATGCAGAATACACCCGCGGTATCCCCTGCCTGTCGTAAGAGGCGACAAAAAGGGGCGACCTTGGTGCGGACATGGATTGCGGTTTGGTATAATGTGATGGACCTCCTGTGGATGGGGGAGGCTGAATACATCCATAGCTAATCCCTGCCTGTCGTAGAAGGCGACTTAAAGGGTTAGGTGGCCATGGTCCCCTCTTTACTTTTTATTATTTTTCCGAGGGTCAGATGTAGACCATTCCAAATTTTGATGTGCGTGCTGCTCGGCGATGGAGCTCCTATGTGTGCGACTACGCTCAAAAGCCCGTGCCAGCAACCACCCAGGACGCGGCGGGTGGGAGTGTCATGTACCCGCGCAGTAGTATCCGCCTGACAACGCAGGTCCCCGCACAGCCGAATGCCAGAAGGACATATTATTATTAATTATTTTTATTTATTTTTCTTACTTTTAGTGCTCTGTACACGCTATGGGGTACATGCTATTGCGGGTGACTGGAGGAAGGGAGTCCTAGTGCTCATTGCCTCAGTCATCCCGTATTAGGCATCGTCCAACATCGGACCCCGGGCAGTACCTGCTTCGACCAGGTGGGTATTGCCTTGGCTGCTTGGTTCGGCTACAGAGACCCCTGATCGGAGTGGGTGGCATTTCGGGGAGGATGATTTCGGGTATGGCGTCGAATCAACTTCCGCCAGCAACCTCGGGTAGTTCGCTACCCAAGTCTTCAACTTTGGATCCTCTAAAGGAGGCAACCCCTTGGGAACAGGCGCAGCGATTAAGTTTGGGATCCAGCTTCCCTAGGTTCCTGGTTGCTACAAGAACCGATGGGCAGGACTTCAGCTGGTTAAATCCATCCTATTCAGTAGGTACATCGAAGGTGTATGTGGTGAACTTGCGAACCTGAAGAAAATGCGCAATGGTGGTTTGCTTCTGAAGACGAGCACTGCGCTCCAGGCCGATCAATTGCTTACGTGCGACCATTTTGGCGACATCCCCGTCAAAGTGGAAGAGCACAAAACATTGAATCTGGTTCGTGGAGTTATTTTCCACCCTGATCTCGTCCTGAACACTGACGATGAATTGATGGAAGACATGAAGGACCGTGGCGTGACCCACGTCCGGGGTATCACACGCAAAGTCAACGGTGAAGACGTTGCCACGGGTGCGTTCATAGTCTCCTTCAAATTGTCAGTGTTGCCCGAGAAAGTCAAGGTAACAACCTATCGTTGCGATGTGAGGCCGTACATCCCGCCTCCTATGCGATGCTATCAATGCCAGAGATTCGGACACATGGTATCTCGTTGTTCGAATCAGTCAGTGTGTGGTACATGTGGGAAAGTAGCTCACGGCGCGGAGGAGTGCACACCTCCGTTCAAGTGCACTAACTGCTCTGGTCTTCATTCTCCTCGGGATCGGAATTGTCCGACCTATCTGAGCGAGAAGAAGATCCAGGAGATCAAGACCCTGGATGGTCTTTCCTACCAGGAAGCGCGCCGTAAGTTTAATTCTCTGAATGCACCGGCCAAGACACTCGACTTCAGCTTGATAGCACAGTCCCTGCCAGGTTCCTCCTTTTCAACTGGAACACCTGCCCAGAAGATCGCTGCGCCCAAGCCAAAGAGAACAAGCTCGAAGGTGGGTCCGTCCCGGCCTTCGACCACCAACATACCTGTGCCGGCTAGGAAACCTATGCCGGCACAGAAGGGGAAGAAAACAACGCGTCCTTCCCTCACGAGGTTGGCGACAGCCGAAACCAAGCCGGTGGAGGCGGCATCGTCGACCAGGGCTGGGAAACCACCTGCCAGCCCATCTCAACAAGAATAGACGGGGGGGAAGAAGAGCGACCTTACCAGGCGTTCTTCCACTTCTCCTACGAATGGGGCTTCATGCCCTCCACCCGGAGGGCCTGATTCCACGCCAGCGGGTCTTCCTTCTAGAAGACCTGCGCGCTCCCCTCGTAAGAGGAAATCCCACCCCAAAACAACGAAGAAATTGAAGGCATGCTTCACCTCGTCTAGTGACGGGGAGATGCACGTGGAGCATGAATCTCCATCTTCGGATGGGGATGTGAGGGTAGGTTAGGTTAGGTGGCATTACGCTGCTCCTAACCTAAACCACAATAGTCCACACTCACATTATGGCACTGTTACAATGGAATTGTAACGGTTATGATAGGCATCTTGCCGAGTTGCGCCAGCTCATTAGCGAGTATTCGGCGAGTATAGTCTGTGTTCAGGAAACAAATTTCCGACCTGGTCATCATACGGTACTGAGAAATTTTCGACTATACTCGACAGAACGACATTATGCTCACCGGGCTTCCGCTGGCGTTGGCATTTTTGTCCGTTCTGATACCTACGGCGAGGAGGTTCCAATACGAACCCCGCTGGAGGCAGTAGCTGTTCGCGTACCGCTGCCTGTCATAACTACAGTGTGTAATGTTTATTTTCCACCAGGTGAGGCTCTTAACATCAATGATGTCACTGATCGTCTAGATCAGCTTCCACCTCCCTTCCTCTTGTTGGGAGATTTCAACGCCCCTCACCCCATCTGGGGCTCTGAGTCGCCTTGCCCCCGGGGAAGAGAGCTGGAAACATTAGTAACAGAGCTGGATTTATGTATTTTGAACACAGGGGAACCAACACACTTCAGTGTACGTTACGGCACATATTCTCGCATAGACGTAAGTCTATGCAGCCGAACGTTGGTTCCGCTGTTTCGGTGGAACACACACGACGATCTATGTGACAGTGACCATTTTCCCATAATTCTTACTTTGCTGAACCACAAATCCGTCGAGGCTCCCCCTCGATGGATTTTTAAACATCCTGGTTGGCCAAAGTACACATCCCTAGCTATCATTCACAACAAAATCAGGCGGACCGTCGGCGAAGAAATAACTTACATCACCCAGGCATTTCATGCTGCTGCTGAGGAGTCCATTCCGTTCTACTCCCCACGAACCTGCTACGCAGGCGTAGCAGGGGGAGAGGTGATACTCCCACGTGGCGCGTCCCAGGTGGCGGATAGGGGGGTCCTAACCGGCTTGCCGGCGGACTTGAGGGAAATAAAATACCTCTCGCGGACCAAACACACAACCCCTGTGGGTGGGGGAGGCAGACGAATAATACACCCACGGTATCCCCTGCCTGTCGTGAGAGCCGACTAAAAGGGGCGACCAAGGGATGATTGTATTCGAACCATGCAACTACATGTGATTAGTACCACCACGCGGAGAACACCAAGGGTCGCTTTTACTTGTGCGTAGTACCACTATATTAAGGACGAAATAGGTTTGTGATTAGTAGCACACAGGAGCACCGCGCGGTCGGCTTTTGCAGTACCTGTGGTTAGTACCACCATATGAGCGGGGCCATGGGATGATAGCTACCATGGACCTGCCTTACCTGTGATTAGTACCCACTCTATGAGGAACACCCCGGGATTGGGAGAGGTCCCTGTGGTTAGTACTCTTATGTGATGAACATCATAGGTTTGCGTTGCCTGTGAATGGCGCCGCAGATTGAGAAAAACATAGGTCTGTATTAATGTCGAATTTCATAAGCTTTGAGTAGTACAATAATGTGTGGAATACCGCAAGTCTCTGCTACCATTGATTAGTACCGCCACAGGACAGATACCATGGTTCTACATTACTAGCGATCAGTATCATTCTGAGGGGCCTTTGACTTGTATTTTGGACACATTTAGACACCAAGCATCCTCGATTTGCTTTTGGAAGTGGTCCCTTGGTCAGTAATACTATTAACTATTAACTATTAACTATTTTTGAGTCGGATCCACTGATTGTTTTAAATTCATGTTCATTCATTCATTCATTCGTTCATTCATTCTTCATGACATTTTTTATTTTGGTCAGTGGATAATTTTGAACTTTTACTTTGTCGTTTCATTTCGTACCATTAGGGGCCGATGACCTCGATGTTAGGCCCCTTTAAACAACAAGCATCATCATCATCATCCGTTCTACTCGGGGACTCCTCGCCGAAAGCTCGTTCCTTGGTGGAACGAAGAAATGGCAGCAGCTATCAAAGAACGCCGTCGCGCTCACAAACGTTACCGTCGACAGCCTACTGCGGCCAACCTGGTAACCTTTAAGAAACTCCGCGCTAAGGCGCGAGTTCTTATTCGCCAAAGTAAGAAGGCTTCATGGGAGACATATGTGTCGTCTATGACGTCACATACTCCATCATCTCAAGTGTGGACTAAGCTTCGACGTATTTCGGGTATCCAAGGATCATCTTCTGTACCGGGAATTTCCATTGCAGGCAACATCGTCACTGAACCCCTCCTGATTGCTGACCATCTCGCTAGTCATTTCGCGGATGTATCTGGCTCCGGGAATTACCATCCTGATTTCCTCGCTCTGAAGCGGGGGGCGGAACGTTCTCGCCTTAGTTTTGCCTCTCAAGCTTCAGAGGACTACGACGTGCTCTTTACGGAGTGGGAACTCCGCAGCGCCCTAGCGCTTTGCAAGGACACGTCTCCTGGACCGGACAACATCCATAACCAGATGTTTAAACACCTTAGTGATGTTAGTTTACTATATCTCCTTCGTCTGTTCAACGGAATCTGGATGGAGGGTGATTTTCCGTCTCAGTGGCGAGTGGGCATAGTCATTCCTGTCCTCAAGCCTGACAAAGATCCTAAGTATGCAGGAAGTTACAGACCGATTTGCCTTACAAACTGCCTGTGTAGGCAGTTTGAGAGGATGGTAAATCGCCGACTCGTGTGGTGCCTGGAGAAACAAGGACTCTTGTCCGAGTACCAATGTGGATTTCGAGCCGCTCGATCCACCACTGACCACTTGGTACGCCTGGAGAACTCTATCCAGGATGCGTTTCTCCGCGAACAGCACTTGGTAGCTGTTTTCTTTGACATAGAGAAGGCCTATGACACCACCTGGCGATATGGTATCCTTTCAGCCCTGCATCAATGGTGATTCCGAGGCAACTTGCCGGCGTTTATTGCGAATTTCTTGTCTCTGCATCTATTCCGTGTCCGCGTAGGGAGGACATATTCGCAATACCACGTACAAGAAAATGGATTGCCATAAACGGTATTGTTGCTGCTGGTGGTCCAACAGTAACACCGTCCCTAAATGTGGACGATTTTGCTCTGCACGATAGCTCGTGCAGTATGGCAGTCGCTATTCGGAGGGTGGAGCAGTGGACCTTAGAACATGGCTTTCGGTTTTCTGCCGCAAAGACCTCTGTTGTCCACTTTTGACGTCAACGTACTCTTCACTCTCATCCCGAGCTTTATTTAGACAACGTCGTTCTTCCAGTTGTTGACACTTACCGATTACTTGTGCTCCTTTTTGACAGTAAATTATCGTGGTAGCCACACGTGCGGCAGTTAAAAGTGCAATGCACTAGGAAGCTTAATATCCTTAAGTTTCTTAGGAGCACTTCTTGGAGGGTTGCCGCACGGTGCTCCTGCGATTCTATCTGGCACACATTTTATCCCGGTTAGACTACGGCAGTGCAGCATATGGCTCCGCAAGACCAAGCGTTCTTGCGAAGCTGAACAGTATCCACCACAGCGGGGTTAGGTTGGCGACGGGAGCTTTTCCAACAAGCCCCATCGCTAGCCTGCTCTCTGAGTCTGGTGTGCCGCCTTTACACCTGAGGCGCCAGCAACTTCTACTTACGTATGCTGCAAATTTGCGACAGATGCCACTTCATCCAAGCTATCCTTGCGTGTTCAACAATGGCAACCGTTTGCTGTACGCTGCTCGTCCTCGAGCGACGCGGCCGGTTGGGATACGCTTGGATAGCATTTCCGAATTATTTGACGTACCTTCGGTTCCTTGCCTTGTCAGACAGCCAAGTGGGGTACCTCCGTGGGTCGTACGACGACCTGAAATAATCCTGGATCTGCACACTGGCCCAAAGGAATACACGGACCCTTCGATTTATCGGAGGCTCTTGCGGTCCGTTGTGGGCCGCTATCCATGTTCAGTCGTCGTTTACACGGATGGTTCAAGGTCAGATACGAAGGAGGGCTGTGCGTTCGTTGTCGGAAATGATCGGTTTCGTTTTGCTCTCCCGGAAACCTGTAGTGTGTACACAGCAGAGCGTTATGCTATCTGTGAGGCTCTGCGGTACGCACTGTACAATGAACGCCGACACTTTCTCGTGTGTACTGACTCCTTGAGCTCGCTCCAGTCTATAGACACCTGTTTCCCTCGGCACCCTCTGGTGCAGCGGATCCAGGACCTGCTGGCCGGGTGTTGGGATGCTGGCACCAGAATCACGTTTCTGTGGCTCCCAAGCCACATGGGCATAGAGGGAAAGGAGTTAGTAGATCAGGCTGCCAAGGAGGCAGTTACACTGCCCCCGTTGCCTTTCAAGGTTCCAGCCAGTGATATTCGCTCTCAGCTGAGACATCTGGTTATGTCTCATTGGGAAATGGAGTGGCAGGCCATTCCACTTCCCATTAAGCTGAGAGCGATAAAAGGAACAACGAAGGTATGGAGGACTTCCCTTCGGGCTTCGCGGAGGGAAGCCATGGTATTATGTCGTCTTCGGATCGGCCACGGTATCTTGACTCACTCGCATCTTTTGAAAGGAGAACCCCCTCCGGTGTGTACCTGCGGCGACCATCTTACCGTGGTGCACATCCTTACGGAGTGTGTGGACCTGGTCGATCTGCGCCGTAGTCTTAACCTTCCGAGTACTATCTCCCTCATCTTGCGTGATGACGAGCAGTCAGCAGACCTCGTCGTCCGTTTTATGAGGGATAGTGGACTGTTTTATCGTGTGTGATGCTGTCCTTTGTCCTAGTGTGTTTTGTGTCACTTTCGCTTTTATCCCATTGACTTCATTTTAGTTTGTGTTGCGTATTTTAATGTGTTATTTTAACGTCTCACGTAAATTATGTACTACCAGGCAATGCCTTATTCTTTAATTTCCCTGTATATTCTCTTATTTTATTTGAAAATAAGGCATTGCGTATTAGATCCACTGATTGTTTTAATCTCACCCTCAGTTTTCTCCATCATCATTTTTTTAAACTCTAGTCAGTGGATATGTTTTTAAAATTTTAACATCATCTCTCATGTCGTTTATCTCGTTCTATTAGGGGCCGATGACCTGCGATGTTAGGCCCCTGTAACCAAAAGGCATCATCATCATCAGCGTTGGCTATGAGTGGCGCCATTGTGTGTGAAACACCATAGGTCTGCGTTCCCTATACGAAGTAGAATACTTGTGAGTAGTACCATCTTGTGTGGAACACCGTGAGTTTCGCTACTTTTGATTAGTACCCCCAACATGACAGATACCATGGTTCTACTTTACTCGTGACATGTACCATTCTGTGGGGCCTTAGTCGTGGATTTTGCTCCCCTGTAGACATCAAGCATAATTGTGCTTTATGAATGGTCCCTTGGTCAGTAATACTATTATTCACGATCTTTTTTGAGTTTGATCCACTGTTTTTGTTTGTTTGTGTGTTTGTTTTTTGTAGGGTTCATGTCCA
Source organism: Anabrus simplex (assembly GCF_040414725.1). NCBI lineage: Eukaryota > Metazoa > Arthropoda > Insecta > Orthoptera > Tettigoniidae > Anabrus > Anabrus simplex. Next base: position 171,094,306 of record NC_090268.1, read on the forward strand.
CCCATTCATTCTTCATGACATTTTTTTTTATTTTGGTCAGTGGATATTAATCTTTTGTTACTTCATTTCGTACCATTCGGGGCCGATGACCTCGGTGTTAGGCCCCTTTAAACGACAAGCATCATCATCATCATCATCATCGAATTAACATCTCAAATATTTGCCGGATCGGTGCAAATCGGTCCAATTCTCGGCGTCTTTTGTCGAACCTAAGGCAACGCAAAAGAAAATGGAATCTCTTCTCGGTTATAGCAAGATAACATGTTTCCACTCCAGATCTACTGGGATTGTCCCATACTCGATTGCTATTTCTTCGGGTTACTCCCTAGCAACCAGTGAACAAAAAAGTTCCAATGGACGCACGAATTTCAGTCTCATCGTTAAGTCTTGTATCCCTCTCACGCACACATTTCTCTTTCGCCGCCTCAGTATAAATGTTTGTATAGGTAGTATAGTTTTCACAGTGTTGAAAAAGAGTTAACATTCAAGCTCTGAATGGGCATTCCTAGCCACTCCCCTTCGGCATTGGAACGTGCTATTGTGTGCTCGAGTACGAACATTGGGGGCTTTATTATCCCTCCTCCAGCACATTTTCCACAGTAAAATATGTTGCCTCGCATGTGTTCCTCTGCTTCGGAAGTCACATCTTTAGAATCCTCCATAGCATTTGCTTCGTTATTTATAATTTCCTCCGTGTCAGAGTTATTGATCTCCTCTATCGTGTGATTGACCTCCCCTTCACCACCGATTCTAGTTCACAGACCTCGTCCAACCATTTCACAGTACGAGATACATCACTAAAACCATGCAGTGCTTCTTGAAAGTAAGAGATCTATCAAGTGTCACTCCTAGATATTTTGGAGACTCGCAGTGTTCCAGTTTGACCCCTGACCATACTATGTTTAACTTGCGAGTAGCTTCCCTGTTTCTCAGATGAAAAGCACACACTTGTGTCTCTGAGGGGTATTGATTTAGCTGGTCTGCTCTGTAATATCTAGAAAGATCATTAAGGGCATCCGTGAGGGTGTTCTCCTCTGATTCAAAATCTGTGCTCTGGGTGGCCAGAGCGAGGTCATCAACATACAGGAAGCTACTGCAATAGGGGTCTAGGGGTTGGTCGTTCGTGTATATAATTAACAGAATTGGAGCCAGAACACTTCCTTGCGGAAAACCGTTTTTTTTTGTAGTCTCCATCCGCTAGGCTGTTCTGGGAGATCAACAAAGAACCTGCGACTCTGCACAAGAGTGGTGATGAGTCTCGTTGGTTAAAGTCCTTGGTTAGATTGTAGAACTTGACTAGTAGTAGCTGGTGGTTGACAGTGCCGTACGCTGCTGATAAGTCGACATATACCACTCCTGTCACCTTACGAGCCTCAAATCCATCTTCTGTAAACTGTGTGAGGTTTAACAACTGTCCCGTTCAGCTTTTACCAGGACGAAATCAAGATTGCTGCGGTATAACCTTTGTAGGCCGCGTGCTAGTACGGCATTCCTAACGCTGAGCGCCAAGGCCAGTTTCCGTTTTTTACAAGCTTTTGTTTGATCACTCACAGTTTATCTGTTATTGTAGGTGGAACCTTTAAATTTTCTTACCTTTTCACTAATAGGATTGTCTATCTGAATAAAACCTTATTCAGTTCATTTATGACCATTAGTAAACATTTAGCAGCCAAAACCCAAAAATATGAATTAAAAATAAAATAAAACAAAAGTATAGCAAAAAAAATTAGGTAGAAAAAATATACTATATGTACCGGGCGGTACACCTCCACGCCGCTAATTTAAAATGTGCGCCAATTGAAACTCCTCTGCTGGAGGAAGTCTGAACTTTATTGACGGTATTAATTTTCAAGTTTCTCAGAAGATGTCACTACGTGGAAAGTTTGAAGTTTTTGAACTGTGCCACTTTTGATGTATTTTTGTTTTACCGGTAGTAATTAGTGTGAACTTTCTCTTCTAGAGGACACTACTGAAAAACTACAATGGTGCACCCTCGTGCGACGTGAAAGAACTGTTTTTTTTTTTTTTTTTTTTGAGAAATTTTTATTTCAAAAGTTTGTTTCTTGTTAAATTTCTTTCTGTTATTGTTTAAGTTGGCTGTATACCCCTCTCTTTCCCCTTGTTTTGTATCTAGCCAATCCCGAATTTCTTTAATTAATTTTCCACCAATAATGTGTTTCTTCTTCATATTGTTTAGGGGTTTTCGTTATCCACCCCACGAACCTACTACGATGGCGTAGCAGGGGGAGAGGTGATACTCCCACGTGGCGCGTCCCAGGTGGCGGATAGGGGGGTCCTAACCGGCTTGCCGGCGGACTTGAGGGAAATAAAATACCTCTCGCGGACCAAACACACTACCCCCTGCGGGTGGGGGACACACATGCAGAATACACCCGCGGTATCCCCTGCCTGTCGTAAGAGGCGACAAAAAGGGGCGACCTTGGCGCGGACATGGATTGCGGTTTGGTATAATGTGATGGACCTCCTGTGGATGGGAGAGGCTGAATACATCCATAGGTAATCCCTGCCTGTCGTAGAAGGCGACTTAAAGGGTCATGTGGCCATGGTCCCCTCTTTATTTTTTTATTATTTTTCCGAGGGTCAGATGTAGACCATTCAAAATTTGATGTGCGTGCTGCCCGGCGATGGAGCTCCTATGTGTGCGACTACGCTCGAAAGCCCGTGCCAGCAACCACCCAGGACGCGGCGGGTGGGAGTATCATGTACCCGGGCAGTGGTATCCGCCTGACAACGCAGGTCCCCGCACAGCCGAATGCCAGAAGGACATATTATTATTAATTATTTTTATTTTTTTCTCTATATTTAGTGCTCTGTAAACGCTATGGGGTACATGCTATTGCGGGTGGCTGGAGGAAGGGAGTCTTAGTGCTCATTGCCTCAGTCATGCCGTATTAGGCATCGTCCAACATCGGACCCCGGGCAGTACCTGCTATGACCAGGTGGGTATTGCCTTGGCTGCTTGGTTCGGCTACAGAGACCCCTGATCGGAGTGGGTGGCATTCGGGGAGGATGCTATCGGGCATGGCTTCCAAACGAAGTCTGCTCTCTCAAGGTGGTCGCCCACCTAAGTCTTTAACTTTTGCTTCCCTGAGAGGTTCAACTCCCTGGGAACATGCGCAGCGTGAAGGAATGGGATCCAGCTTCCCTAGGTTTCTGGTCGCTACCAGAAGCGATGGGAACGATTTTAAGCTGGTGAAGTCGGTCCTTTTTAGTCGGCACATCGAAGGCGTCTATGGCGAACTGGAGGAACTTAAGAAAATGCGCAACGGTAGTTTGCTTCTCAAGACTCGTACAGCACTGCAAGCTGATCAGTTGCTTAAGTGCGAGCACTTTGGCGAAATCCCCGTTAAAGTGGAGGAGCATAAGTCCTTGAACCTGGTTCGCGGAGTCATCTTTCACCGCGACCTTATTTTGAACACTGACGACGAGTTGATGGAAGACATGAAGAACCGTGGCGTGACACACGTCCGGCGCATTACGCGCAAGGTCAACGGTGAAGACGTTGCCACTGGTGCCTTCATTGTCTCTTTCAAGTTGTCAGTGTTACCAGAGAAAGTCAAGGTAACCACTTATCGTTGCGATGTGAGGCCGTACATCCCGCCTCCTATGCGATGCTATCAATGCCAGCGATTCGGACATATGGTATCTCGCTGTTCGAATCAGGCTGTATGTGGTACATGTGGACGAGTAGCTCACGGCGCGGAGGAGTGCACAACTCCATACAAGTGCACTAACTGCTCCGGTTTTCATTCTCCTCGGGATCGGAATTGTCCGACATACCTGAGTGAGAAGAAGATCCAGGAGATCAAGACCCTGGATGGTCTTTCCTACCAGGAAGCGCGCCGTAAGTTTCATTCTATGAATACACCTGCCCGTACACTCGACTATAGCTTGATAGCTCAGAGTCTTCCAGGTTCGTCATTTACGACCAAGACACCTTTCCAGACCGCTGCGCCCAAGGAGACTGTTGCTGCTCCCAGCAACGTCGCAAATAGTCAAAGCTCGAAGGGGGGGACCACCCCACCTTCGACCAACCAGAAGTCTGTGCCGGCTGGGAACTGCCAGCCGGCACAGCAAGGGGGGAAGACTAAGTCTCCCCCCCCTAGGAGGTCGACGAAAGTCGTGCCCCAGCCGGCGGAGGCGGCTTCGTTGACCAGGGCTGGGAAACCATCTCCCAGCCCGTCTAAACCTGAAAAAAAGAAGGGGAAGAAGAGCGCCCGTTCTGAGCGCTCTCGGCCTTCCCCTGCGAAGGAGAAGTCATGCCCCCCATCTGGAGGGTATGAGTCTGCGCCAGGAGGCACTCCTGCTCCCAAACCTGCGCGCTCTCCTCGTAGGGGACCCCCTCGCGCCCGAAATTTGTCGAAGTTCTGGGCGGCACCCCTGCCATCTTTTGATGACGGGATGGATGTCGCGCTGTCTTCTACATCTACGGATGTAGAATTAGATAGTGTTTAGGCTAACGAGCATTTTTCGCTCATAACCTAACACTCCTTTTACAGTCCACACTATGACACTGTTACAGTGGAATTGTAATGGTTATGACAGGCATCTTGCTGAGTTACGTCAGCTTATTAGTGAGTACGCAGCGAGTATAGTCTGTATTCAGGAGACCAATTTCAGACCTGGTCATCATACGGTCTTGAGGAATTTCAAACTATACTCGACAGAACGATACTATGCTCACCGGGCTTCCGGAGGCGTTGGCATTTTTGTACGTTCTGATAGCTACAGCGAAGAGGTTCCATTACGAACCCCTCTAGAGGCTGTAGCTGTTCGCGTCTCGCTGCCTGTCATAGCAACAGTGTGTAATGTTTATCTTCCACCCGGCCAGCATCTGAACATCAATGATGTCGCTGATCTTATAGATCAGCTTCCACCACCCTTCCTCTTATTGGGCGATTTTAACGCCCATCACCCCATATGGGGCTCTGAGACGCCTTGTCCCCGAGGAAGAGAGTTGGAAACACTTATAACAGATCTGGATTTATGTATTTTGAACACAGGGGAACCAACTCACTTTAGTGTACGTTACGGCACATACTCTCGCATAGACGTAAGTCTATGCAGCCGAACGTTGGTTCCACTGTTTCGGTGGAATGCACACGATGATCTCTGTGACAGTGACCATTTTCCCATTATTCTTACTTTGTTGAAACATAAACCCGTCGAGGCTCCCCCTCGATGGATTCTTAAACGTGCTGATTGGCCAAAGTACACATCACTAGCTGTCTTTCACGATGATGTCAGGCGGACCGTCGGCGAGGAAATAACTTACGTCACCCAAGTTATTCTTGCTGCTGCTGAGGAGTCCATTCCGTTTTTCTCGGGGGCTCCTCGCCGAAAACTCGTTCCTTGGTGGAACGATGAAATAGCAGCAGCCATCAAAGAACGCCGTCGCGCTCATAAACGTTACCGTCGACAGCCTACTGTGGCCAACTTGGTAACATTTAAGAAACTCCGCGCTAAGGCGCGAGTTCTTATTCGACAAAGTAAGAAGGCTTCATGGGAGAGATATGTGTCGTCCATGACGTCGCATACTCCATCATCTCAAGTGTGGACGAAACTTCGACGACTTTCGGGTATTCAAGGATCATCTGCTGTACCGGGAATTTCCATTGCAGGCAGTGTCGCCACTGATCCCCTTGCGATTGCTAATCATCTCGCTAGTCATTTCGCGGATGTCTCTGGCTCCGGGAATTACAATCCTGATTTCCTCCCTCTGAAGCGGGAGGCTGAACGTCATCACCTTAGTTTTGCCACCCAAGCTTCAGAGGACTACAACGTGCCCTTTACGGAGTGGGAACTCCGCAGCGCATTAGCGCTTTGCAAGGACACGTCTCCTGGACCGGACAACATCCATAACCAGATGTTGAAACACCTTAGTGATGATAGTTTACTATATCTCCTTCGTGTGTTCAACCGAATCTGGACAGAGGGTGATTTTCCGTCTCAGTGGCGAGAGGGCATAGTCATCCCTGTCCTCAAGCCTGACAAAGATCCTAAGTATGCAGGAAGTTACAGACCGATTTGTCTTACAAATTGCCTGTGTAAGCTCTTTGAGAGGATGGTAAATCGCAGACTCGTGTGGTGTCTGGAGAAACAAGACTCTTGTCCGAGTACCAATGTGGATTTCGAGCCGCTCGATCCACCACAGACCACTTGGTACGCCTGGAGAGCTCTATCCAGGATGCGTTTCTCCGCAAACAACATTTGGTAGCTGTCTTCTTTGACTTGGAGAAGGCCTACGACACCACCTGGCGATATGACATCCTTTCAGTCCTGCATCAATGGAGATTCCGAGGTAACTTGCCGGTATTTATTGCGAATTTTTTGTCCCTCCGTCTATTCCGTGTCCGAGTAGGGAGGACATATTCGCAATACCACGTTCAAGAAAATGGAGTACCACAGGGATCGGTTCTTAGTGTCACTCTGTTCGCGATTGCCATAAACGGTATTGTCGCGGCTGCTGGTCCAGCCGTCATACCGTCCCTATATGTGGATGATTTTGCTCTGCACTATAGCTCGTGCAGTATGGCAGTCGCAGAGCGACAGTTACAGCAAGCTATTAGGAGGGTGGAGAAGTGGACCTTAGAACATGGCTTTCGGTTTTCTGCCGCAAAGACCTCCGTTGTCCACTTTTGTCGTCAACGTACACTTCACCCTCATCCTGAGCTTTATCTAGGTAATGTCGTTCTTCCAGTTGTTGACACCTACCGATTTCTTGGGCTCCTTTTTGACAGTAAATTATCGTGGGAGCCACACGTGCGGCAGTTAAAAGTGCAATGCACTAGGAAGCTTAATATCCTTAAGTTTCTTAGCAGCACCTCTTGGGGGGCTGACCGCGCGGTGCTCCTGCGATTCTATCGGGCACACATTTTATCCCGGTTAGACTACGGCAGTGCAGCATATGGCTCCGCAAGACCAAGCGTTCTTGCGAAGCTGAACAGTATCCACCACAGCGGGGTTAGGTTGGCGACGGGAGCTTTTCGTACAAGCCCCATCGCTAGCCTGCTCGCTGAGTCTGGTGTGCCGCCTTTACACCTGAGGCGCCAGCAACTTCTACTTACATATGCTGCAAATTTGCGACAGATGCCACTTCATCCCAGCTATCCTTGCGTGTTCAACAATGGCAACCGTTTGCTGTACGCTGCTCGTCCTCGAGCGACGCGGCCGGTTGGGATACGCTTGGATAACATTTCCGAATTGTTTGACGTACCTTCGGTTCCTTGCCTTGTCAGACAACCAAGTGGGGTACCTCCGTGGGTCGTACGACGACCTGAAGTAATCCTGGATCTGCACACTGGTCCAAAGGAAAACACGGACCCTTCGATTTATCGGAGGCTCTTCCTGTCCGTTGTTGGCCGCTATCCAGGTTCAGTCGTCGTCTACACGGATGGTTCAAGGTCAGATACGAAGGTGGGCTGTGCGTTCGTTGTTAACAATGATAGGTTCCTTTTTGCTCTTCCGGCAACCTGTAGTGTGTCCACAGCAGAGCTCTATGCTATCTATGAGGCTCTGCGGTACGCACTGTACAATGAGCGCCGACACTTTCTTCTGTGTACCGACTCCTTGAGTTCGCTCCAGTCTATAGATACCTGTTTCCCTCGGCACCCTCTGGTGCAGCTAATCCAGGACCTGCTGGCCGGGTGTTGGGATGCTGGCACCAGAATCACATTTCTGTGGCTCCCAAGCCACATGGGCATAGAGGGAAACGAGTTAGTAGATCAGGCTGCCAAGGAGGCAGTTACACTGCCCACGTTGCCTTTCCAGGTTCCAGTAAGTGATATTCGCTCCCAGCTGAGACATCTTGTTATGTCCCATTGGGAGATGGAGTGGCAGGCCATTCCACTTCCCAATAAGCTGAGAGCGATAAAAGGAACAACGAAGGTATGGAGGACTTCCCTTCGGGCTTCGCGGAGGGAAGCCGTGGTATTATGTCGTCTTCGGATCGGCCACGGTATCTTGACTCACTCGCATCTTTTGAAAGGAGAACCCCCTCCGGTGTGTACCTGCGGCGACCACCTTACCGTGGTGCACATCCTTACGGAGTGTGTGGACCTGGTCGATCTGCGCCGTAGTCTTAACCTTCCGAGTACTATCTCCCTTATCTTGCGTGATGACGAGCAGTCAGCAGACCTCGTCATCCGTTTTATGAGGGATAGTGGACTGTTTTCTCGTGTGTAATGCTGTCCTTTGTCCTAGTGTGTTTTGTGTCACTTTCGCTTTTATCCTATTGACTTAATTTTAGTTTGTTTTGCGTATTTTAATGTGTTATTTTAACGTCTCTCGTAAATTATGTACTACCAGGCAATGCCTTATTCTTTTGTTTTCCTGTAATTTCTCTTATTTTATTAGAAAATAAGGCATTGCGTATTAGATCCACTGATTGTTTTAATCTCACCCTCATTTTTCTCCATCATTTTTTAAACTCTAGTCAGTGGATATGTTTTTAAAATTTTAACATCATCTCTCATGTCGTTTATCACATTCCATTAGGGGCCGATGACCTTCGATGTTAGGCCCCTTTAAACAACAAGCATCATCATCATCATCATCGTTATCCACCAATAAAATGATTGTGGGCGGGTGTTTTCCTTCCTGAAACGCCTCGAACTTTCCGCGAGAGTATATAAACTGCTGATTTTAGGGTCTCTGCGCCACTTCTGTACCATCGTTCAGTGTGTAAAGTACATAGCAGGGGGCGGGAAGCGCTTCTTTCTTCGGGGAGCAGTTCTACACCAAGGTAATGGCCTTTTAATATCTTCTTTTCTTGCTAGCTCAGCAGTTTAACTCTCGGGGCGGGTCCGAAGCGTTTCTACCATGTAACCTTTTCCTAAAATGATAACTACGCTTAGCATCTATTATCTTTTAAGGCTACATATTGGGATAGAGAGTGCTTAACCCTCTCGAGCTCCCACTCATTTTCTTTTGAGGTGAACTTATTTCTCAGAACCGATTCTTCATTAATGTAAAGTAAATTGTTCTTTTCTAAAGTCACCTCTGTAGTATGGGATTAGCCCTTGCATTAGTGGCCTAGAGCCAGATTAGGTTTTAAAACAAATGCATTAGGAGTGCAGATCGCCTCCTCTCAAATTGTTATTTTAGAGGTCATGTAATTAACCTTCTTCTCATTTAATAGACCTCAGTAGGTTGGGTATTTTACCCCTGTGTATATGTCCTTAGAGGACAGCTTGAAAGTGGAATTAGGTGTGGCCTTTGACAGGCCTGAATTTTGAGAGCAAGTTGCTCTTTTCTCGAAAATTTTGTTTTCTGCGCGCTTCAAGGAGGCTTTACTGTGTAATTTGGAGCAAGTGCTCCTAGGCATGAATGGGGTTTTCTGCCCCTCTGTTGAAACTTGTGTTTTGGGGTAAAACTGGGCTAATTGCTCAAGAATTGTGAGGCTGGGGCTCGAAGCCCAAATCCTGTAAATATTGTAATTGTATTTTTATTGCCTTGCTACTCTGTACCTGCCATGATTGTTATTTCTTTATTTTGAAAAGAAAATATAACCTTGTTAATTTTACATGCACTATAATTTCGTAGCTTGAGACCCGTTCACACCCGCACCTTCTTTCACCTCTAACTACCACAAAAACACGGTAACACTATACATCGCCAACATATTCATTGAATAGTACAACTTATTATGAAGCTGTATTGGAAATTTCATTCCTCTCAGACACGCTTATGTTTTGTCAAGCACAGTGGATGAACCACTCTGCAGAGAGTTCTTGGATGATTGATATGGTGAAATCCAGTCTTGACTTAGGTTTATCAGTGTTTGGACCCCACGAACCTACTACGATGGCGTAGCAGGGGGAGAGGTGATACTCCCAGGTGGCGGATAGGGGGGGGTCCTAACCGGCTTGCCGGCGGACTTGTGGGAAATAAAATACCTCTCGCGGACCAAACACACTACCCCCTGCGGGTGGGGGACGCACATGTAGAATACACCCGCGGTACCCCTGCCTGGCGACAAAAGGGGCGACCTTGGCGCGGACATGGATTGCGGTTTGGTATAATGTGATGGACCTCCTGTGGATGGGAGAGGCTGAATACATCCATAGCTAATCCCTGCCTGTCGTAGAAGGCGACTTACAGGGTCATGTGGCCGTGGGCCCCTCTTTATTTTTTATTATTTTTCCGAGGGTCAGATGTAGACCATTCTAAATTTTGATGTGCGTGCTGCCCGGCGATGGAGCTCCTATGTGTGCGACTACGCTCGAAAGCCCGTGCCAGCAACCACCCAGGACGCGGCAGGTGGGAGTGTCATGTACCCGGGCAGCAGTATCCACCTGACAACGCAGGTCCCCGCACAGCCGAATGCCAGAAGGACATATTATTATTATTAATTATTTTTATTTATTTTTCTTACTTTTAGTGCTCTGCACACGCTATTGCGGGTGACTGGAGGAAGGGAGTCTTAGTGCTCATTGCCTCAGTCATCCCGTATTAGGCATCGTTCAACATCGGACCCCGGGCAATACCTGCTACGACCAGGTGGGTATTGCCTTGGCTGCTTGGTTCGGCTACAGAGACCCCTGATCGGAGTGGGTGGCATTCGGGGAGGATGCTATCGGGCATGGCTTCCAAACGAAGTCGGCTCTCCCAAGGTGGTCGCCCACCTAAGTCTTTAACTTTTGCTTCCCTGAGAGGTTCAACTCCCTGGGAACATGCGCAGCGTGAAGGAATGGGATCCAGCTTCCCTAGGTTTCTGGTCGCTACCAGAACCGATGGGCACGATTTTAAGCTGGTGAAGTCGATCCTGTTTAGTAGACACATCGAAGGCGTCTATGGCGAACTGGAGGAACTAAAGAAAATGCGCAACGGTAGTTTGCTTCTAAAAACTCGTACAGCACTGCAAGCTGATCAGTTGCTTAAGTGCGAGCACTTTGGCGACATCCCCGTCAAAGTTGAGGAGCATAAGTCCTTGAACCTGGTTCGCGGAGTCATCTTTCACCGCGACCTTATTTTGAACACTGACGACGAGTTGATGGAAGACATGAAGAACCGCGGCGTGACACACGTCCGGCGCATTACGCGCAAAGTCAACGGTGAAGACGTTGCCACTGGTGCCTTCATTGTCTCTTTCAAGTTGTCAGTGTTACCAGAGAAAGTCAAGGTAACAACTTATCGTTGCGATGTGAGGCCGTACATCCCGCCTCCTATGCGATGCTATCAATGCCAGCGATTCGGACATATGGTCTCTCGCTGTTCGAATCAGGCTGTATGTGGTACATGTGGACGAGTAGCTCACGGCGCGGAGGAGTGCACAACTCCATACAAGTGCACTAACTGCTCCGGTTTTCATTCTCCTCGGGATCGGAACTGTCCGACATACCTGAGTGAGAAGAAGATCCAGGAGATCAAGACCCTGGATGGTCTTTCCTACCAGGAAGCGCGCCGTAAGTTTAATTCTACGAATACACCTGCCCGTACACTCGACTATAGCTTGATAGCTCAGAGTCTTCCAGGTTCGTCATTTACGACCAAGACACCTGTCCAGACCGCTGCGCCCAAGGCGACCGTTGCTGCTCCCAGCAACGTCGCAAATAGTCAAAGCTCGAAGGGGGGGACCACCCCACCTTCGACCAACCAGAAGTCTGTGCCGGCTGGGAACTGCCAACCGGCACAGCAAGGGGGGAAGACTAAGTCTCCCCCCCCCTAGGAGGTCGACGAAAGTCGTGCCCCAGCCGGCGGAGGCGGCTTCGTTGACCAGGGCTGGGAAACCATCTCCCAGCCCGTCTAAACTTGAAAAGAAAAAGGGGAAGAAGAGCGCCCGTCCTGAGCGCTCTCGGACTTCCCCTGCGAAGGAGAAGTCATGCCCTCCACCTGGGGGATATGAATCTGCGCCGGGAGGCACTCCTGCTCCCAATCCTGCGCGCTCTCCTCGTAGGGGACCCCCTCGCGCCCGAAAAGCGTCGAAGTTCTGGGCGGCACCCCTGCCATCTTTTGATGACGGGATGGATGTCGCGCTGTCCTCTACATCTACGGATGTAGAACTAGATAGTGTTTAGGCTTACGAGCATTTTTCGCTCATAACCTAACACTCCTTTTATAGTCCACACTATGGCACTGTTACAGTGGAATTGTAACGGTTATGACAGGCATCTTGCTGAGTTACGTCGGCTTATTAGTGAGTACGCAGCGAGTATAGTCTGTATTCAGGAGACCAATTTCCGACCTGGTCATCACACGGTCTTGAGGAATTTCAAACTATACTCGACAGAACGATACTATGCTCACCGGGCTTCCGGAGGCGTTGGCATTTTTGTACGTTCTGATAGCTACAGCGAAGAGGTTCCATTAAGAACCCCTCTTGAGGCTGTAGCTGTTCGCGTCTCGCTGCCTGTCATAGCAACAGTGTGTAATGTTTATCTTCCACCAGGCCAGCATCTGAACATCAACGATGTCGCTGATCTTATGGATCAGCTTCCACCACCCTTCCTCTTATTGGGAGATTTTAACGCCCATCACCCTATATGGGGCTCTGAGACGCCTTGCCCCCGAGGAAGAGAGCTGGAAACACTTCTATCAGATCTGGATTTATGTGTTTTGAACACAGGGGAACCAACTCACTTTAGTGTACGTTACGGCACATATTCTCGCATAGACGTTAGTCTATGCAGCCGAACGTTGGTTCCACTGTTTCGGTGGAATGCACACGATGATCTCTGTGACAGTGACCATTTTCCCATCGTTCTTACTTTGTTGAATCATAAACCCGTCGAGGCTCCCCCTCGATGGATTCTTAAACATGCTGATTGGCCAAAGTACACATCACTAGCTGTCTTTAACGATGATGTCAGGCGGACCGTCGGCGAGGAAATAACTTACATCACCCAAGTTATTCTTGCTGCTGCTGAGGAGTCCATTCCGTTTTTCTCGGGGACCCCTCGCCGAAAACTCGTTCCTTGGTGGAATGATGAAATAGCAGCAGCCATCAAAGAACGCCGTCGCGCTCATAAGCGTTACCGTAGACAGCCTACTGTGGCCAACTTGGTAGCATTTAAGAAACTCCGCGCTAAGGCGCGAGTTCTTATTCGACAAAGTAAGAAGGCTTCATGGGAGAGATATTAGTCGTCCATGACGTCACATACTCCATCATCTCAAGTGTGGACGAAACTTCGACGATTTTCGGGTATTCAAGGATCATCTGCTGTACCGGGAATTTCCATTGCAGGCAGTGTCGCCACTGATCCCCTCGCGATTGCTAACCATCTTGCTAGTCATTTCGCGGATGTCTCCGGCTCCGGGAATTACAATCCTGATTTCCTCGCTGTGAAGCGAGAGGCAGAACGTCATCACCTTAGTTTTGCCTCTCAAGCTTCAGAGGACTACAACGTGCCCTTTACGGAGTGGGAACTCCGCAGCGCCCTAGCGCTTTGCAAGGACACGTCTCCTGGACCGGACAACATCCACAACCAGATGTTGAAGCACCTTAGTGATGATAGTCTACTCTATCTCCTTCGTGTGTTCAACCGTATCTGGATGGAGGGTGATTTTCCGTCTCAGTGGCGAGAGGGCATAGTCATTCCTGTCCTCAAGCCTGACGAAGATCCTAAGTATGCAGGAAGTTACAGGCCGATTTGTCTTACCAACTGCCTGTGTAAGCTATTTGAGAGGATGGTAAATCGCAGACTCGTGTGGTGTCTGGAGAAACAAGGACTCTTGTCCGAGTACCAATGTGGATTTCGAGCCGCTCGATCCACCACAGACCACTTGGTACGCCTGGAGAGCTCTATCCAGGATGCGTTTCTCCGCAAACAGCACTTGGTAGCTGTCTTCTTTGACTTGGAGAAGGCCTACGACACCACCTGGCGATATGGCATCCTTTCAGTCCTGCATCAATGGAGATTCCGAGGTAACTTGCCGGTATTTATTGCGAATTTTTTGTCCCTCCGTCTATTCCGTGTCCGAGTAGGGAGGACATGTTCGCAATACCACGTTCAAGAAAATGGAGTCCCACAGGGATCGGTTCTTAGTGTCACTCTGTTCGCGATTGCCATAAACGGTATTGTCGCTGCTGCTGGTCCAGCCGTAATACCGTCCCTATATGTGGATGATTTTGCTCTGCACTATAGCTCGTGCAGTATGGCAGTCGCAGAGCGACAGTTACAGCAAGCTATTAGGAGGGTGGAGAAGTGGACCTTAGAACATGTCTTTCGGTTTTCTGCCGCAAAGACCTCCGTTGTCCACTTTTGTCGTCAACGTACACTTCACCCTCATCCTGAGCTTTATCTAGGTAATGTCGTTCTTCCAGTTGTTGACACGTACCGATTTCTTGGGCTCCTTTTTGACAGTAAATTATCGTGGGAGCCACACGTGCGGGAGCTAAAAGTGCAATGCACCAAGAGGCTTAACCTCTTGAAGTTTCTTAGCAGCACTAATTGGGGAGCTGACCGCGTGGTGCTCCTGCGATTCTATCGGGCACACATTTTATCTCGGTTAGACTACGGCAGTGCAGCATATGGCTCCGCAAGGCCAAGCGTTCTTGCGAAGCTGAACAGTATCCACCACAGCGGGGTTAGGTTGGCGACGGGAGCTTTTCGTACTAGCCCCATCGCTAGCCTGCTCGCTGAGTCTGGTGTGCCGCCTTTACACCTGAGGCGCCAGCAACTACTACTTACGTATGCTGCAAATTTGCGACAGATGCCACTTCATCCGAGCTATCCCTGCGTATTCAGCAATGGCAACCGTTTGTTGTACGTTGTTCATCCTCGTGCGACGCGGCCGGTTGGGATACGCTTGGATAGCAGTTATGAATTGTTTGACGTACCTTCGATTCCTTGCCTTGTCAGACAACCAAGTGGGGTACCTCCGTGGGTTGTACGACGACCTGAAATCATCCTGGATTTGCACACTGGCCCGAAAGGAGACACGGACCCTTCGATTTATCGGAGGATCTATCTGTCCGTTCTTGGCCGCTATCCAGGTTCAGTCGTCGTTTACACGGATGGTTCAAGGACAGATACGAAGGTGGGCTGTGCGTTCGTTGTCGACAATGATCGGTTTCTTTTTGCTCTTCCGGACACCTGTAGTGTGTACACGGCAGAGCTCTATGCTATCTGTGAGGCTCTGCGGTACGCACTCGACAATGAGCGCCGACACTTTCTCGTATGTACTGACTCCTTGAGTTCGCTTCAGGCTATTGATACCTGTTTCCCTCGACACCCTCTGGTGCAGCGGATCCAGGACCTGCTGGCCGGGTGTTCGGATGCCGACACCAGAATTACGTTTGTGTGGCTCCCCAGCCACATGGGCATAGAGGGAAACGAGTTAGCAGATCAGGCTGCCAAGGAGGCAGTTACACTGCCCCCGTTGCCTTTCAAGGTTCCAGCAAGTGATATTCGCTCTCAGCTGAGACATCTGGTTATGTCTCATTGGGAGATGGAGTGGCAGGCCATCCCACTTCCCAATAAGCTGAGAGCGATAAAAGGAACAACGAAGGTATGGAGGACTTCCCTTCGGGCTTCGCGGAGGGAAGCCGTGGTATTATGTCGCCTTCGGATCGGCCACGGTATCTTGACGCACTCCCATCTACTGAAAGGAGAACCCCCTCCGGTGTGTACCTGCGGCGACCATCTTACCGTGGTACACATCCTTACGGAGTGCGTGGACCTGGTCGATCTGCGCCGTAGTCTTAACCTTCCGAGTACTATCTCCCTTATCTTGCGCGATGACGAGCAGTCAGCAGACCTCGTCATCCGCTTTATGAGGGATAGCGGTCTGTTTTATCGTGTGTAATGATGTCCTTTGTGTTTGTATCTTTGTGTCAATTACGCTCTTATCCTATTGACTTCATTTTAGTTTGTGTTGCGTATTTTAATGTGTTCTTTTAACGTCTAATGTAAAGTATGTATATATATCTGTACTAGCAGGCAATGCCTTATTCCATTATCTCCTGTACTTTTTCTTCTTTTGTTCCAAAATAAGGCATTGCGAATTAGATCCACTGATTGTTTTAATTTCATACTCATTTTTCATCGCATTTTTTTAAAACTCTAATCAGTGGCTACGTTTTAAATTTTAACTATCATATGTCATTTCGTCCATCTCGTTCCATTAGGGGCCGATGACCTTCGATGTTAGGCCCCTTTAAACAACAAGCATCATCATCATCATCAGCTACCAGAACCGATGGGCACGATTTTAAGCTGGTGAAGTCGATCCTGTTTATTAGGCACATCAAAGAAGTCTACGGCGAACAGGAAGAACTTAAAAAAATGCGCAACGGCAGTTTGCTTCTAAAGACTCGTACAGCACTGCAAGCTGATCAGTTGCTTAAGTGCGAGCACTTTGGCGAAATCCCCGTCAAAGTGGAGGAGCATAAGTCCTTGAACCTGGTTCGCGGAGTCATCTTTCACCGCGACCTTATTTTAACACTGACGACGAGTTGATGGAAGACATGAAGAACCGTGGCGTGACACACGTCCGGCGCATGACGCGCAAGGTCAACGGTGAAGACTTTGCCACTGGTGCCTTCATTGTCTCTTTCAAGTTGTCAGTGTTACCAGAGAAAGTCAAGGTAACAACTTATCGTTGCGATGTGAGGCCGTACATCCCGCCTCCTATGCGATGCTATCAATGCCAGCGATTCGGACATATGGTATCTCGCTGTTCGAATCAGGCTGTATGTGGTACATGTGGACGAGTAGCTCACGGCGCGGAGGAGTGCACAACTCCATACAAGTGCACTAACTGCTCCGGTTTACATTCTCCCCGGGATCGCAATTGTCCGACATACCTGAGTGAGAAGAAGATCCAGGAGATCAAGACCCTGGATGGTCTTTCCTACCAGGAAGCGCGCCGTAAGTTTAATTCTGCGAATACCCTTGCCCGTACACTCGGCTATAGCTTGATAGCTCAGAGTCTTCCAGGTTCGTCATTTTCAACCTCGACACTCCAGACCGCTGCTCCCAGCAACGTCGCAAACAGTGAAAGCTCGAAGGGGGGGACCACCCCACCTTCGACCAACCAGAACTGCCAGCCTGCACAGCAAGGGGGGAAGACTAAGTCTCCCCTCCCTAGGAGGTCGACGAAAGTCTAAACTAGAAAAGAAAAGGGGAAGAAGAGCGCCCGTCCTGAGCGCTCTCGGAATTCCGCTGCGAAGGAGAAGTCATGCCCCCCATCGGGGGGGGGTATGAGTCTGCGCCAGGGGGCACTACTCCCAAACCTGCGCGCTCTCCTCGTAGGGGACCCCCTCGCGCCCGAAAAGCGTCGAAGTTCTGGGCGGCACCCCTGCCTTCTTTTGATGACGGGATGGATGTCGCGCTGTCCTCATCTACGGATGTAGAACTAGATAGTGTTTAGGCTTACGAGCATCTTGTCGCTCATAACCTAACACTCCTTTTATAGTCCACACTATGGCACTGTTACAGTGGAATTGTAACGGTTATGACAGGCATCTTGCTGAGTTACGTCAGCTCGTTAGTGAGTACGCAGCGTGTATAGTCTGTATTCAGGAGACCAACCTCAGACCTGGTCATCATACGGTCTTGAGAAATTTCAGACTGTACTCGACACAACGGTACTATGCTCCCCGAGCGTCCGGTGGTGTTGGCATTTTTGTACATTCTGATACCTGCAGCGAAGAGGTTCCATTAAGAACTCCCCTCGAGACTGTAGCCGTTCGCGTTCCGCTGCCTGTCATAACAACAGTGTGTAATGTTTATTTTCCACCAGGTCATGCTCTTAACATTACTGATGTCACTGATCTTATAGATCAGCTTCCACCTCCCTTCCTGTTATAGGAAGATTTTAACGCCCATCACCCCATCTGGGGCTCTGAAACGCCTTGCCCCAGGGGGAGAGAGCTGGAAACATTAGTAACAGAGCTGGTTTTATGTATTTTGAACATGGGGGAACCAACTTACCTTAGTGTGCGTTACGGCACATATTCTCGCCTAGACGTAAGTCTATGCAGCCCAACGTTGGTTCCACTGTTTCGGTGGCATACACACGATGATCTCTGTGACAGTGACCATTTTCCCATCATTCTTACTTTGATGAACCAAAAATCAGTCGAGGCTCCCCCTCGATGTATTTTGAAACATGCTGATTGGCCAAAGTACTCATCGTTAGCTGCTTTTAACGATGATATCAGGCGGACCGTCGGCGAGGAAATAACTTACATCACCCGAGTTATTCTTGCTGCTGCTGCTGCTGCTGCTGAGGAGTCCATTCCGTTCTACTCGGGGACTCTTCGCCGACAGCTCGTTCCTTGGTGGAACGAAGAAATAGCAGCAGCTATCAAAGAACGCCGTCGCGCTCACAGACGTTACCGTAGACAGCCTACTGCGGCCAACTTGGTAACATTCAAGAAACTCCGCGCCAAGGCGCGAGTTCTTATTCGTCAAAGTAAGAAGCCTTCCTGGGAGAGAGATGTGTCGTCTATGACGTCACATACTCCATCATCTCAAGTGTGGACTAAGCTTCGACGTATTTCGGGTCCCCAAGGATCATCTTCTGTCCCGGGAATTTCCATTGCAGGCAATATTGTCACTGAACCCCTCCTGATTGCTGACCATCTAGCTAGTCATTTCGCGGATGTATCTGGCTCCGGGAATTACCATCCTGATTTCCTCGCTTTGAAGCGGGAGGCAGAACGTCATCACCTTGGTTTTGCCTCTCAAGCTTCAGAGGACTACAACGTGCCCTTTACGGAGTGGGAACTCCGCAGCGCCCTAGCGCTTTGCAAGGACACGTCTCCTGGACCGGACAACATCCATAACCAGATGTTGAAACACCTTAGTGATGATAGTCTACTCTATCTCCTTCGTGTGTTCAACCGTATCTGGATGGAGGGTGATTTTCCGTCTCAGTGGCGAGAGGGCATAGTCATTCCTGTCCTCAAGCCTGACAAAGATCCTAAGTATGCAGGAAGTTACAGGCCGATTTGTCTTACCAACTGCCTGTGTAAACTATTTGAGAGGATGGTAAATCGCCGACTCGTGTGGTGTCTGGAGAAACAAGGCCTCTTGTCCGAATACCAGTGTGGTTTCCGAGCCGCTCGATCCACCACTGACCACTTGGTCCGCCTGGAGAGCTCTATCCAGGATGCGTTTCTCCGTAAACAGCACTTGGTAGCTGTTTTCTTTGACTTGGAGAAGGCCTACGACACCACATGGCGATATGGTATCCTTTCAGTCCTCCATCAATGGAGATTCCGAGGTAACTTGCCGGTATTTATTGCGCATTTTTTGTCCCTCCGTCTATTCCGTGTCCGAGTAGGGAGGACATATTCGCAGTATGACGTTGAAGAAAATGGTGTCCCACAGGGATCGGTCCTTAGTGTCACTCAGTTCGCGATTGCCATAAACGGTATTGTCGCTGCTGCTGGTCCAGCAGTAATACCGTCGCTATATGTGGACGATTTTGCTCTGCACTAGGTCGTGCAGTATGGCAGTAGCAGAGCGACAATTACAGCAAGCTATTAGGAGGGTGGAGAAGTGGACCTTAGAACATGGCTTTAGGTTTTCTGCCGCAAAGGCCTCCGTTGTCCACTTTTGTCGTCAACGTACACTTCACCCACATCCTGAGCTTTATTTAGGAAATGTCGTTCTTCCAGTTGTTGACACTTACCGATTTCTTGGGCTCCTTTTTGACAGTAAATTATCGTGGGAACCACACGTGCGGGAGCTAGAAGTGCAATGCACCAAGAGGCTTAACCTCTTGAAGTTTCTTAGCAGCACTAATTGGGGAGCTGTCCGTGTAGTGCTCCTGCGATTCTATCGGGCACACATTTTATCCCGGTCAGACTGCGGCAGTGCAGCATATGGCTCCGCAAGACCAAGCGTTCTTGCGGAGCTGAACAGTATCCACCACAGCGGAGTTAGGTTGGCGACGGGATCTTTTCGTACAAGCCCCATCGCTAGCCTGCTCGCTGAGTCTGGTGTGCCGACTTTACACCTGAGGCGCCAGCAACTGCTACTAACGTATGCTGCAAATTTGCGACAGATGCCACTTCATCCGAACTATCCCTGCGTGTTCAACAATGGCAAGCGTTTGTTGTACGCTGCTTATCCTCGTGCGACGCGGCGGTTGAGATACGCTTGGATAGCAGTTATGAATTGCTTGACGTACCTTCGATTCCTTGCCTTGTCAGACAACCAAGTGGGGTCCTCCGTGGGTTGTACGACGACCTGAAATCATCCTGGATTTGCACACTGGCCCGAAAGGAGATACGGACCCTTCGATTTATCGGAGGCTCTACCTGTCCGTTGTTATGGAGGACTTCCCTTCGGGCTTCGCGGAGGGAAGCCGTGGTATTATGTCGCCTTCGGATCGGCCACGGTATCTTGACGCACTCCCATCTACTGAAAGGAGAACCCCCTCCGGTGTGTACCTGCGGCGACCATCTTACCGTGGTACACATCCTTACGGAGTGTGTGGACCTGGTCGATCTGCGCCGTAGTCTTAACCTTTCGAGTACAATCTTCCTTATCTTGCGAGATGACGAGCAGTCAGCAGACCTCGTCATCCGCTTTATGAGGGATAGCGGTCTGTTTTATCGTGTGTGATGATGTCCTTTGTCCTAGTGTTGTTTATGTCAGTTGCGCTTTTATCTCATTGACTTCATTTTAGTTTGTGTTGCGCATTTTAATTTGTTATTTTAACGTCTAACGTAAATTATGTGTTAATATCTGTACTACTGGGCAATGCCTTATTCCTTCGTTTTCCTGTATTTTCTCTTATTTTAATAGAACATAAGGCATTGCGTATTAGATCCACAGAATGTTTTAATCTCACCCTCATTTTTCTTTATCACCTTTTTTTAAAAACTCTCGTCAGTGGATACCTTTTAATATTTTGACTTCATGTTTCATGTCATTCATTTCGTTCCATTAGGGGCCGATGACCTTCGATGTTAGGCCCCTTAAAACAACAAGCATCGTCATCATCAGTATTTGGACCATATAATATATACAACTTGACAATCATCCTCGTGAAAGAATTGAACGTAACTTTTTTCATTATGATAGTTATTTGGGGATGTTAGGTCGTGTATGAATAAATAAATACCAGCTGACGCGTTTCAATCCTGCGATCAGGATCGTCTTCAGAACAACAACAAAGCAAAATGGCTACGGTCTCTCCATAGTAACCAGACTCAGGATAGAGAGACCCTGTTATAAATATAGTTCATTCCAAGGCCTCCAGAGTCACGGAGAAAGATGTTGACGAGTTAACTATGGAGGGTAGCCATGATCTACTCAGTATATCCTCTTCAGACCCAACGCCCACACAAGTAGACAACTATGATGAAATCCACATTTCTGAGTTCTTATATTCCTGAATGAACAATTTGTACCAGTATTTATATTCTTTACCATCGGACATTTCTAATATAATTGTCCACAAATGTGGACATTAGGTCTGCATTATGTCTATGCCTCTTGTTAACTTTTATGAATAAATGGTGAAATCCGCTAATATTTCAAGAATGATAATGATTTAACTTCAATAAATAGTTGGGTCAACTTAAATAAATTCTAAATGTATTGAATTCTTTTGAATCAGCTGACATGAACACATAAATGAAACACATATTTAAATGTTATTTCAGTAACAGACTGTAAGTTTTTTCCCCTTTTACGTATGGAACTGCACAAAACAATTCCTGTCCTTAAGAGGGCACAAGTAAACTTTGCATGTTATGCAGAGAATGCAGCTTTTTTTGATTGCAGCCAGGATTTCGGCATTTTTGCATGTCTTTAACATCCATGGCTATAGGAAGATGACCGGCAAACCTAGAAACATAATTGATTGTGTAACTAAATAAGTATGATTATGAGAGTTTCCCCTATGTGTTCTAGATTAATGTAGATTTAGTTAAATTAGGTAGCATGGCAACATGGTCTCTACATTACCTTGAGCAACTTATTGTTGGTAAGACCAAATGTCCACATGCGTGGACAAATAGCCTTACCTAGCTATTGGTATAGAGACCTAATGTCCATGTGTGTGGACAAAATAATTTTGCATGCAAATACAGTCGACACCAAATAAAAACAATAATATATTTCTGCATTATTCGTCAGTTCGGATATTTGATTACCAGAAACTAACTGAAAGAGTTTATCAGACAAGCCCGAAAATGAAGTATTAACAAGTATTTACCTGTAAGTCGGCTGTCTTGTGACGTATCCATGTCTTTACTTTCCGCCAACTTGCTGAATGCTACCAGGGAGGTTGAAAAACAGTGAAGTTTAAAGAGAGATCCTTTGAGAACACACTAAAAGTAATATTGGAGGGAAATTCGAATTTCATTGTTAGTCAGAGAATAAAACATATTTGTCCACATATGTGGACATTGGGTCGGAAGAGGATATAGCCGTCACCTTTGTTAAAATTATTCGGGCGTTTAGCAATTTCTATCGCCTCACGAATGATTCTGGGAATAAAATGTTTCTCTTTACAAATGACAGAAGTTGCATCAAAAATTGTTTGATGGTCATTATGTATGGCATGTTCTGCCACAGCAGACTTCTCTGGCTGACAAAGACGTAAGTGCCTGCGATGTTCTTTAACCCTTGTTGCTTTTTTCCAATATTTCACACACCTTCGTTCATCCAAGTAGCAGTAAATCATCTGATCAGCCTTACCCTCTCCTCCCATGAAGTCATTAAAATGTCTAATCATTTTCGGTTTATCGGTAATAAATAGTTTATTGCCTTTTTTCTTCGATCGTAGTACACTTTCAGCTGAAGAATTAGTCGATAGCAACAGAACTGGTTTCTTCTGCTTTGCTTTTTGCCTGTGGCCTAACATTAGCAATTGTCCTTTGCGATAGTTCGTTCTCTGCAGAAAAGAACTCCACGAATTCTGCTTCTATTGTTCCATCTGGTAAATTGTCGACTAAAATTAAAATTGCAATCCGCCTTCTTGGTGACCCTTGTCCATGGGAAGCCATTGCGAAGAATGCCTTTTCTATTACTACTCAATGTCCCCGTCAGGTGTGTAAGTTTAGAACACAACTCTTTAGCCAAGGTAATTGAGGTGAAAAAATTGTCAACGAAAGCATGAAAACCTTTTTGTTTAGGTAGTTACCCAGTTCAAGCAATTTCATTACAACTTGGTGTGCAAGGCATTTTTCTCTGTTGGCAGTCCCATCATTACGATTCGCACCTCTATAGATAAAAAACCCCAAACAGTAATGTGACTGCATCACACAGCATCCTGAGCTTGGTGTGCTCATTGGGTACGATTGAATGAGCTGTGTATGGTTTTTTTGCCTATAAGACTCTCGTCGACTGAAAGCTGGTCGTTTGCAGAATAATACTGCCTGAAAACTCGATTAGCATGCTCAACTAAAAAAACTGAACCGAGCACATGGATCATAGCCTGCCTGTCCTGGCTTTGGCAGTGTTCTACTGTCTACTAAATGTAAAAACGTGAGAATGCTTTCAAATCGGTTTCTTGCAAGCATCTTACCAAACCATGGAAAATGTTGTGAACCTAATGTCGACTAGTATCCTGAAATAGTAGATTTTTATTTAGGCCCATGTTCAGCAGGACAGCAATAAATGCTTTGATTTCAACAAAACGTATGGACCTCCATTTCCTATTCCTACTATGAGCACGTAATCTGTTACGATTTACATCGATAAAGTACCTTGCATAGCTATTTGTATGCACAACAATGGAATCTAAATGTGTCATAGAGAAGAAAAGGCCGAAATACGATATAGGAGGAGAGTTCCTAGGGGCGCATCGCTTAGGCCCTGGTGTTTCGTTGAAAGTGAATGAATGATTGTATCCAGGATCACTGTTTTCTGTAACTTCTGCCCAACCGTCTGAAACATGTTTTGAGTCACTGTCTGATGAACTATCAGTGCTTACCTGATGATCATTGCCATTACGAGGTGGGCGGCCGCGGCGTCTAGGACCAACCTGTTGTTGATGCGTAGCCCTCGTCTGCGGTGCGGACGCATCATCTTCTGATGAAGACAAAACTGATTTGTTTATTGTATTGGGAGAATTCAATGACAGACCAGAAGTACTTGGTAAGCTGGGATCAAAATCTCCATTGGCGTCTGTATTGCCAATATCACTAACATTTTTCCGTAGAAACGATATCACAAAACTCGCTGTTACTGAAAAAGTATACTTCCCCTTCTTCTGCAATCATATTACGAATAGTGTTCTCACTCACAGGAGATCGGCTCATTTTCAGAGCAATAAGTGAACAAGTAAGTGACTGAGAGCAACTATAATGGACAGATAGCCGACAAAGTGCGCAGTGAGACTGCTAGTGTTGTTGCCGCGCCAATAATGTGTCTGCTATACCCTGCGGGTTGGGGACGCACATGTAGAATATACTCGCGGTATCCCCTGCCCATTGTAAGGGGCGACCTAGGGGCGGACATGGATTGCGGGTTGGTATAATGTGTTGGACCTCCTGTGGATGGGAGAGGCTGAATACATTCACAGGTAATCCCAGCCTGTCACATGGCCATGGTAACCTGTTTATTTCTTATGGTTTCTGTTTTGAGGGTTAGTTGTAGAACATTTTCAACTTTTGATGTGCGTGCTGCACGGAGATTGACCTCCTGCGACTACGCTCGAAAGGCCGTGTCAGTAATCACCCAGGAAGCGGCGGGTGGGAGTGTCATGTAGGGGAACCTCTCCCAGTACCGGCCACCTAATAATTTTCCTTCATTGTTTAAAAATAGAATGGTCAGCAATAAATCTGATCAAGTTAAAAGAGGCCTGATACAGCATTGTTAAAATTGCCTTGAGTAGACATGAAGAAAATGAGTGTGGATGTCCATTACAACAATAGATAGAATTCTTACAAAACATCACATTACAAAAAATGTTTCCCAGTACCGGCCAGCCAGACACTTTCTCTTATTATTTAAAAATGATGAAGTGATACTTTACAAATACACATTTAAACTTCAGTGAGACATTACAAAACTTTAATTAACAATACAAATGCATGAAGCAAATTTTACACGATAAATAATCCCTACATATCAAAGATAGAAAAGTCCAATCAAGATATTAAAAAACTTCAGTGGAATACACAAAAAATGTTCTAAATGCAATGATCACATTTGTAAAAGTCAAAGTTCTCTTGATCTGCACATTGAAGATGTGCCCAACCCTGACAAGAAACACACTGAACCCAAGCTTCGTCCGTTGTTTCCAGGCAAATGATGCATTCTGTTTCTCGATCGCCTGATTGCCCTGTGCCATTATCCTTTCTCTCGGACTCGAAGTTAAGTCTCTTCGGAGCTCTACTGTTTTTTTTAACTTTTGAAAACACTTTTGTATCTCTTATTTTCTTTCTTTCATCAGCTTTCTCCCGTTTTTCTTTCATTCTCTGGTCTTTTTCTTCCAACATTTTCTTATAGGGAGTGGATGTTGGAATTTCACTCTTTTCACTTCTCCTCTTTCTTATGGTAATTTACCTTTCTGTCAAATCTGATTGTGGGGATATTTCTTCTACAATGTTCAGAAATTCTTGTGATGTAGAAGGCATTTCAACTCTGGAAGAAGAAGTTGCTTCTGCAGGAAGATCTTCTTTCTGAGCATCAATTCTTCTTCCCATCTGTGGAGACACAGTCACTTGGCTACCAGTTCTTATTACTCTTACTTTACCTCCCAATGTGTTTCTTGGAACAGAATACTGCGTTGAAGCTTCCCTGATGCTTAATTTTCCGTCCATAACCATCTGAATTGCCTCTTTCATGTTTTCCGGCAACCATTTCCTTTTAGATTTATTTGCCTTCCATTATCGATAAAATAGTTCTGAAAAGCAAGAACATCTGATATTGTAATTATATGATAAATTAATTTTATGGCCGGTACTGTGGAAATGACACGTGGCCGGTACTGGGCAATATACACGGCAACATAGATATATTTTTAATTTAATCACAAGTCTACCAATAACGCTGTTACGATTACTATCTATACCTTATCTAACTACAAATAAAATAAATATGAATAAAAAGAGATCAACTCACCAGAGATTGGTACACAAAGACCGAAAGTTTAGCAAGTACAGACCGAAAACACAATGACAACTTCTCATCACAACAGCTCTCAAGCAAATGAACACAAACGCGAGGGATTCTGTAGAGCATCCCTTTGTCATTGTATCTAAGTACCAGACACAGTAAACATCTGCCATCTAGCTGCGTTTCGGAAAAACAAGTGGCGGCCGGTACTGGGAGAGGCTCCCCTACCCTTGCAGTAGTATCCGCCTGACAACACAGGTCCCCGCACAGCCGAATGCCAGAAGGACATATTATTATTAATTATTTTTATTTATTTTTACCTCCTGGTCCATCTCTTTAACGTTAGTCTCATATAACCAATGTATAGCGGCCATCTTGCCTCGGGCGCCCTTGCACTAGGAAGTTGCACGCGATCACCATCTTGCGCATTCGTCCCTAGGCCGTCTCCTTAAGTCCTATGTATACTGCCTATCCTACCTGGGCTAGCCTTCTCCATAAGAGCCCGTGTATAGCCGCCATCTTGCACATTCGACCCTTTGCCAGATCCGGCTTTTTCCCCCTACTTATTGCTAATCATCTAGAAAGTAATTTTGCGGATGTGTCTGTTTCCGGGAATTACCATCGTGATTTCTTAGCTCCGTAGCGAGAGGCAGAACGTCGTCTACTCAGTTTTGCCACCACGAACTTGCTACGCAGGCGTAGCAGGGGGAGAGGTGATACTCCCACGCGGCGCGTCCCAGGTGGCGGATAGGGGGGTCCTAACCGGCTTGCCGGCGGACTTGAGGGAAATAAAATACCTCTCGCGGACCAAACACACTACCCCCTGCGGGTGGGGGACGCACATGTAGAATACACCCGCGGTATCCCCTGCCTGTCGTACGAGGCGACTAAAAGGGGCGACCAAGGGCTGACTGAATTAGAACCATGAAACTAATTTTGAATCGTACCATCACGCGGGGAACACCATAGGTTGCCTGTACTTGCGAGTAGTACCACTGAATTCGGTACGAAATAGGTTTGTGATTAGTAACAGTTAAAGCCTGGCTTGGTGGGTTCCAGTACCCGTGCGTCGTACCCATGTGTGCAACACCGCGGGTCTGGGCGTAGCCTGTGAGTTGTACCACTATATGAGCAGCACCGTGGGTCTGCGTCGCCTGTGAATAGTACCCACTATGTGAGGAACACCACGGGAATACCGGCGCCCGTGTTTAGTACACCTAGGTGGGGAACCTTCTCGGTTTGCGTTGACTCTGAGTTGGGCCATTGTGTGACACACACCATAGGTCTGCGTTACTTGTACGTATTGCAATACTTGTGAGTAGTACCATCTTTTGTGGAACACCGTGAGTCTTCGCTACTTCTGATTAATACCCCAACATGACACATACCATGGTTCTATTTTACTCGCGACATGTACCATTCTGTGGGGCCTTAGACATGGATTTTGCACCCCCTTTAGACACCAAGCATCTTTGTGCTTTATAAGTGGTTCCTTGGTCGGTAATAATGTTATTTTCGTTCTCTATTGAATCCGCTCCACTGGTTTTTGTTTTTGTTTGTTTGTTTTGTGTTTTCTTGGGTTCCTGTCCATCCATTCATTCTTCATGACATTTTTTATTTTTATTTTGGTCAGTGGATGCCTTTGTAATTTTTGTTCTTTCATTTCGTACCATTAGGGGCCGATGACCTTCGATGTTAGGCCCCTTAAAACAACAAGCATCATCTTCATCAACATCAGTTTTGCCACTCCAGCTTCGGAGGACTATAACGTGCCCTGTACGGTGTGGCAACTTCGCAGCGCCTTGGCGCTTTGCAAGGACACGTCTCCCGGACCAGGTAATGTCCATAACAGGATGTTGCAATACCTTAGTGAGGATAGTCCTTTATATCTCCTTCGTGTGTTCAACCGAACCTGGCTTTAGGGTGAGTTTCCATCACAGTGGCGAGAGAACGTAGTAATTCCTGTCTTTAAGCCTGACAAAAATCCTAAGTATGTGGGAAGTTACAGACGTATTTGAATTAAACTCTGCTAGTGTAAGTTTTTTGAGAGGATGGTGAATCGCCGACATGGTTGTGCCTGGAGAAGACAGGACTTTTGTCCGAATACCAATCTGGCTTTCGAGCCGCTCGCTCGACCACTGACCACTTGATACGCCTGGAGAGTAATATTCAGGACGCTTTCCTGCGAAAGCAGCATTTGGTGGCTGTTTTCTTTGACTTAGAGAAGGCGTATGACACCACATGGCGATCCACGAACCTACTACGATGGCGTAGCAGGGGGAGAGGTGATACTCCCACGTGGCGCGTCCCAGGTGACGGACAGGGGGGGTCCTAACCGGCTTGCCGGCGGACTTGAGGGAAATAAAATACCTCTCGCGGACCAAACACACTACCCCCTACGGGTGGGGGACGCACATGTAGAATACACCCGCGGTACCCCCTGCCTGTCGTATGAGTCGACTAATAGGGGCGACCTATGCGCGGACATGGATTGCGGTTTGGTATAACGTGTTGGACCTCCTGTGGATGGGAGGGGTCGAGTACATTCACAGGTAATCCCTGCCTGTCGTAGAAGGCGACTTACAGGGTCATGTGGCCATGGTCCCCTCTTTATTTTTTATTATTTTTCCGAGGGTCAGATGCAGACCATTCGAAATTTTGATGTGCGTGCTGCTCGGCGATGGAGCTCCTATGTGTGCGACTACGCTCGAAAGCCCGTGCCAGCAACCACCCAGGACGCGGCGGGTGGGAGTGTCATGTACCCGGGCAGTAGTATCCGCCTGACAACGCAGGTCCCCGCACAGCCGAATGCCAGAAGGACATATTATTATTAATTATTTTTTCATTTTTTCTCTATATTTAATGCTCTGTACACGTTATGGGGTACATGCTATTGTGGGTGACTGGAGGAAGGGAGTCTTAGTGCTCATTGCCTCAGTCATCCCGTATTAGGCATCGTCCAACATCGGACCCCGGGCAGTACCTGCTATGACCAGGTGGGTATTGCCTTGGCTGCTTGGTTCGGCTACAGAGACCCCTGATCGGAGTGGGTGGCATTCGGGGAGGAAGCTATCGGGCATGGCTTCCAAACGAAGTCGGCTCTCTCAAGGTGGTCCCCCACCTAAGTCTTTAACTTTTGCTTCCCTGAGAGGTTCAACTCCCTGGGAACATGCGCAGCGTGAAGGAATGGGATCCAGCTTCCCTAGGTTTCTGGTTGCTACCAGAACCGATGGGCACGATTTTAAGCTGGTGAAGTCGATCCTGTTTAGTAGGCACATCGAAGGCGTCTATGGCGAACTGGAGGAACTTAGAAAAATGCGCAACGTTAGTTTGCTTCTAAAGACTCGTACAGCACTGCAATCTGATCAGTTGCTTAAGTGCGAGCACTTTGGGGAAATCCCCGTCAAAGTGGAGGAGCATAAGTCCTTGAACCTGGTTCGCGGAGTCATCTTTCACCGCGACCTTATTTTGAACACTGACGACGAGTTGATGGAAGACATGAAGAACCGTGGCGTGACACACGTCCGGCGCATTACGCGCAAGGTCAACGGTGAAGACGGTTAGGACCCCCCTATCCGCCACCTGGGACGCGCCACGTGGGGGAGAGGTGATACTCCCACGTGGCGCGTCCCAGGTGGCGGATAGGGGGGTCCTAACCGGCTTGCCGGCGGACTTGAGGGAAATAAAATACCTCTCGCGGACCAAACACACACCCCCTGTGGGTGGGGGAGGCAGACGAATAATACACCCACGGTATCCCCTGCCTGTCGTGAGAGCCGACTAAAAGGGGCGACCAAGGGATGATTGTATTCGAACCATGCAACCACGTGTGATTAGTACCACCACGCGGAGAACACCAAGGGTCGCTTTTACTTGTGCGTAGTACCACTATATTAGGTACGAAATAGGTTTGTGATTAATAGCACACAGGAGCACCGCGCGGTCGGCTTTTGCAGTACCTGTGATTAGTACCACCATATGAGCGGGACCATGGGATGATAGCTACCATGGACCTGCCTTACCTGTGATTAGTACCCACTATATGAGGAACACCACGGGATAGGGAGAGGTCCCTGTGGTTAGTACTCTTATGTGATGAACATCATAGGTTTGCGTTGCCTGTGAATGGCGCCGCAGAGTGAGAAAAACATAGGTCTGTATTAATGTCGAATTTCATAAGCTTTGAGTAGTACAATAATGTGTGGAATACCGCAAGTCTCTGCTACCATTGATTAGTACCGCAACAGGACAGATACCATGGTTCGACATTACTAGCGATAAGTATCATTCTGAGGGGCCTTTGACTTGTATTTTGGACCCGTTTAGACACCAAGCATCCTCGATTTGCTTTGGAAGTGGTCCCTTGGTCAGTAATACTATTGACTATGATAGTTTTTTGAGTCGGATCCACTGATTGTTTTAAATTCATGTTCATTCATTCCTTCATTCATTCGTTCATTCATTCTTCATGGCATTTTTTATTTTGGTCAGTGGATAATTTTGAACTTTTACTTTGTCGTTTCATTTCGTACCATTAGGGGCCGATGACCTCGATGTTAGGCCCCTTTAAACAACAATCATCATCATCATCAACGGTGAAGACGTTGCCACTGGTGCCTTCATTGTCTCTTTCATGTTGTCAGTGTTACCTGCGAAAGTCAAGGTAACAACTTATCGTTGCGATGTGTGGCCGTACATCCCGCCTCCTATGCGATGCTATCAATGCCATAGATTCGGACATATGGTATCTGGCTGTTTGATGATGATGATGACGCTTATTGTTTTAAGGGGCCTAACATCGAGGTCATCGGCCCCTAATGGTACGAAATGAAATAACAAAAAGTTCAAAAAATCCACTGACCAAAATAAATAAAAATGTCATGATATCTTCATTTTTCGAAATGTCGGACACCTTCCATTTTTTCACCCTGATTAGTGTTATATAGAGGATGGTTGCCTAGTTGTACTTCCTCTTAAAACAGTAATCACCACCACCACCACGTTCTTGCATGCAACTTTCCTAGTCAGGTGTTCGGCTGGATGTGAGTGTTGATCGTACCAAGCATGTCTTCTGGCGAGGTGTTATCGGCGGCTTGCTTGTCGCTGTTTTTATTACGGCGACGAAGAGAAAGACGAGAAAGAGCGAAAAGGAAATGTTAGTGAATGAATGGATTTTAGGTGGTGAGCGTTGTGGAGTTGTTAATAGCTTGCTACAAGAATCGTACATGGGGCACCAAGCCTTCTACAAGAATTTCCTGCGAATATCAAGCGACTGATTTTGAATATCTGCTGAGAAGAGTAGCGCCGTTGATACCAAAGAAAGACACTGTAATGAGAAAATCAATGTCGCCAACGGAACGGCTTGTGTGTACATTGAAATGTTTAGCAACAGGTAAGCCGATATTTTAAAAAATTGGATTTTTATACAGTACACATGAGGAACCATTTCTCTTACTTTATTATAATTTCCTACATTTTGCTGTGTTACAGGTGACAGCTATCAATAATTTTATTGATGTATCTACTACTTAAAGGTATATAAATCTTTATTTTCATTGTGGATACATTTTAGGCTATGATTTTACTGAATTTGTTCGTCTTCCTGTTGCACAATATAATGGTCCTGTAAGGTAGAACATTTATATCTGTTGTTGTATGTGACGTGAGAACTGTTAGCAATGGAGCTCTTACACCAAGCCTCTTTGCTGCATATTAATTATTAATTTGTAATATACATTGTTGTATGCTATTCATAAGTTTGTACCTGAAATAATCGTCAAGCTGTCGCATTTCATTTGCCACGTATTCTCCAAAGACACTAAATTCATCTTTTTTACTTGTATTCTGTAGAAACGCCATACATTGGTTAATAGCAGCCTGTCCTTGAAATTCAGAACTGCGGCGTCGTTTCCTGTCTCTCCTTTGGGAAACACTAGAAGTGTCCGGACTAGGTGATGGAGACAAATAGCAATTTTGGGAGAATGAATCATGATTGACAGTTGATTCATTTCCTAAATCTGCGCCACAGTCATAATCGTGTGTAATGTTGTGTTTTGTGCTAGTGTATTTGTGTCAATAGCGCTTTTATCCTATTGACTTGATCTTAGTTTGTGTTGCGCCTTTAATGTGTTATTTTTACGTCTAACGTAAATTATGTATATACATTTGTACTACCAGGCAATGCCTTATTCCTTTGTCTCATATTTTATTCCAAAATAAGACATTGCGAATTACATCCACTGATTGTTTTAATCTCATACTCATTTTTCATCACCTTTTTTAACTCAAGTCATTGGAATTGTTTTAAAATTTTAACTGTCACATATCGTGTAGTCCATCTCCTTTCATTAGGGGCCGATGACCTTCGATGTTAGGCCCCTTCAAACAACAAGCATCATCATCATCATAAAAATCAATTTCCCTGTTGTGAAAATTTTAAAATTGTCACATCAGTGACGTCGGGTAGTCCATTTGAGGGATAAATGTTAGGCTCCGTAGTAGCACAGACCATGACGCCATTTTCTCGCATGTATTGGTTTAGTAATCTCCCCTTAGGATCGACTACCCTAGAGTTCCAGACGGGGTGCTTAGAATTGAGATCACCGGCTACTGTGGTGGGAGTACCCGTCGGGTTGTTCAAAAGAGCATCGAGTTCGACAAGTTGGAGGTGTGCTGAAGGTGGTAGATAAGCAGCAAAAAGTCGATAGTGATAGTTGCGATGACACAACTCGATACCTATGGTTTCCAGTGCCGAGTGAGGGAGGGGATCGAGGATGTGTTGGGTAAGACTGGGCTTCACCAACACAGCCACCCCACCCCTCTTGGCATTGGCCCTATCCTTCCTGGAGACAGCCGTGTTCTTAATTCTAAATGGCATATGCTCTTTTAGCCACGTTTCGCCAAGTAGCATGATATTAATGTTATGCTGAGAGATAAAACCCTCAAGCTCGTACCTCTCACCGATAACACCCATACTATTCCAAGCACAAACAGTCAGGTCCATAATGTCAGTCGCGTCGTTTAGGGACCTGAAATATACTGCTTAGCAGCATCAAATACGACCACCAGTTTGTGAACTGTGCTAGTGCACGATCTCAGTTTAGTCATAGTTTCCTTTAATAAAGGAATGAGTCGACAAAAGTTGATCTACCGCGACAGATCAACGATGTCAGATAATCTACCGAGGTCGGAAAGGGGAGTCCCAGTGGATGTTGGCTGCGGGGCGGCCGCGGTGTTAGCTGAGAGGGGTGGGAATTCAGATTTACTGGTGGCATTTGCAAAAGAAAACCGTTCGGTAACTAGCCTCGACCGACCTTGGGTACTCTTCTTCAGAGCTCTGAGTTGCTCAGCGGTTCTTTTTTTGTTATTCTGCCATCTGGAAAAGGGTGCGTACCCGCCAAGAGGCAGGTTGCTCACCATTACACTTTACACACGTGGCTGGTGCCTCTGGAGCAAGGGGGCAGGCAGCAGCTGGATGATTCTCATCGCATTTGACGCATAGTAGCGCTATCTTACATTAATTGGCCGTGTGCCCCAGCCATTGACATTTATGGCACTGGGAGGACCCTCACGACCTTTTTGAGCCTCAATCTTAACCCTACAACCACATAGATCATGCAATGAGTAGATAGTTGTGTAAAAATTATCATTTGGGAGAGTGACTCTCATGACACTCAGGAGGATCTCCTTCTTAGTTTGGGGATCCCGCCGAGTGAACTGGTATACGTCACGTGGCTGATAGCCTAGCTCAATGAGTTCCTCAACTCCTACAGTTGCAACAATATTGCGAATGATCATCTTTAGAAGACGTTGGCTAGGCAACTGGTGCGTATAGAACTGTGCGTTGCTCGTTTCAAAGTATTGAGCAACTAGCAGGTAGTCTTCCTCATTGTTCACGTGGAACTTGACGACATCTCGAGTGTTGATGACCCTTATGTCACCAGTGCACTTGGATTTCGAAAATCTGTAAAGTTGCTGATAGTGGGTTTTATCAAACACCACTATCGGCGGCAGCGACTTTTTCTTAGTTGGGGCCGATGACCTTCGATGTTAGGCCCCTGGAAACAACAAGTATCATCGTCATCATTTTCTTAGTTGTAATAGGGGTGACTTCCATCTGCTTGTTACACCCACCAGGAGCGTTGCTTACGGCAGTCCCCTTCCCGTCAGACATAGACGGTGCTGTCGCCGAACGGGAGGCACTACCTGAGGGGCCAGCTACAGGCTCTTTACTAACTTCCACCTGTTGGGGGACAAATACCTCAGGCGTGGTGCTACCACTGGTGGGTAGGGTCGAAAGAGTTTCAAAAGAATTTGCCGTTGGCACAAAAACAAGCTTAGACCCTGAAGGGGTGACTTTGGATTATCTCATTGGATGCAGCTCTGGATCTCCTAGCTCTTGTCCAAGTTAGGTCAGCAGGCTTCTGGGTGGGCTGCTGGGGCTCCGCAGATGCTTTTGGGGTCGCTTGGCTGGGCTCGAGTTTCGGTAGTTCCATTGTTGGGTGCTGGAATTGATTGTTCCTTAGTGGCTGGAAACCACGGTATTTGGTGTGAATGAGACAGTAAGATAGCTAGACGGGGTACAGTCTGCTTACAATAGTCGAAATGTCCGGGAGTATATGGATCTGGGACCAGAAGTTGTTTTCACAGCTGGCTGTCCATTGGCTGACAAGGTAACCTGGGCTGATGCCTGCGGTGAGGCAGACAACGGCGGCGGATCCGGAGGGGTCCAACATCTCAAGAAAGTTGTTCACAGTAACTGGAGATAAATATTTGCTCGGAAGGGTGCAATACAAATCCAAGTGCGTGGAAGGGTACAATATGTATTGTCCCACAGTTTCAACTGCGCATTGTTGCTCGCTCTTACACAAGATGACTAATCACTGTCAGTCACAATTACACGCCACTCTGGCCACTAGGGCACACAAAGGAAGCACACACACGTCACTGCTTGCACAAAGAGAAGTACGGCCGCAAGCACAAAGCACATCCGCTCGCTCTCACTGCTCGCTGCTGAATGGACCGTCTATGTGGCCCTTTACAGTTAAACCCTCAACTGGTGACGTATTCCGGAAGGAACATAACTGGTGACATGGTGTCTGAGAGACGTCTATAATTTGAGCATTTTTAATGGAATTACATTTCATTAAGGCGAGGTTTATTCATTTTATATTGAAAAGGCATATTTTGAGGAATGGTTTAACATTTTTTATTACCAACTCCTTTGCACCAATTTTTTAAAAAAATTCTGAATCCAAGTGTATGTCACTTTATGAAGAAGAAATCTAGGTTTCAACTTCGATTGCATCAGCGTCCCTCGTATGCCTCTGAATGGCTCGAAAACTATTTTCCTACACAGACTGAAACATAATTATTTCAGAAAACATAAGTTTATCACACACTCACTGAAACTAGGAAAACCTGCAATGCACTAATTTTTGCACATTCTAAATATTCAGAAATATTAAAAATGTTTGTAATTTGTCTTATTTCATTTCTTTTTCGTCCAATACACACCAGAATCACATATTATATTTGTTTACATGTTTTCACTAATCTCAAGAAAAATTTTACTACAAATAGGGTCTATCCTTTTCTGAACGTTTTGGAGCAAAAGTGACCTAAGTGTTCAAATTAAGAAGTGATCAATATACATGCCATATACATCTTGTTAAACTTCGTAAATGAAGGAGAAACTGCCTAACAATCTTTACACACCCTTCTAACTTCATCAATAAGGAAAAATAGGGAGTACCCCTGACGTTGTCACTCACAAGCGCATGGTTTAGTTCCGTCCTCAATCATCATTCACACAGTTTACGCACATTTTCCTGCTGCACTGCAAGCAAATAGGTATCTTGCATTTGAAACAGGAGTATGCTATTCTTCTCCTTTTTGATGATGGACATATGCGACAGGCTTTCCTCTTTTCAAGTTTTTCTTCCTGGTCTTCTTCTACTGGCGTTTTCAATATACGTGATATCCCAGTTTCCCTTGAAATTATTTGTTTTGAGTGTCTCCTTTCCATATGCCGTTGTGCCAGCTGAGCTGTTAATGATTTCAAGAAGTTCAGTCTTGTAATTTCCGAACTTTTGGGGTAAGACCGGAATAAAGTATAGGCCCTAGGCATTATCTGCTGCAATGTCAACTATCTTGGAAAAGTCAGCCATGGGCTATCTTCTTGTCCTCCGGCTTGATGAAAAACTAGCACATTTTTTATCCAAACTGTCTACAGCTCCCTTTTGTAGAGTTGTACGTACCTATCTTTTCCTGTTTCTGTACAGATACACTTATTGTGGTGCATAGACGATAATAAAATGACGGCTCGGTTCTTTTTCGGAACAAATGACAGAAGTGTTAGCCTATTTGTAAATCCGTTGAGAGATGAACCAACTTCTCTGTGCTTCGATGGCATGAACGCTGCAGGTATCTCTCTTTTTTTTTTTTTTTTTTTTTTTTTCATTTCATCGTTCCCAGACAAGTGAGGTTCACAGAATTTTAACTTCTCGGCAAGTTCAACAGACGTAAACCAGTTCCACGAACCTGCTACGCAGGCGTAGCAGGGGGAGAGGTGATACTCCCACGTGGCGCGTCCCAGGTGGCGGATAGGGGGGTCCTAACCGGCTTGCCGGCGGACTTGAGGGAAATAAAATACCTCTCGCGGACCAAACACACACCCCCTGTGGGTGGGGGAGGCTGACGAATAATACACCCACGGTATCCCCTGCCTGTAATGCGAGGCGACTAAAAGGGGCGACCAAGGGATGAATGAATTAGAACCATGAAACGACTCTTGATTCGTACCATCATGCGGGGAACACCATGGGTTGCATGTACTTGCGAGTAGTATCACCAACATGGTACGAAGTATGTTTGTGATTCGTTGCAGTAAAAAGCCTGGCCTGGTGGATTCCAGTACCCGTGCGTTGTGCCCATGTGGGCAACACCGCGGGTCTGGGCGTAGCCTGTGAGTTGTACCACTATATGAGCGACATCGTGGGTCTGCGTTGCCTGTGATTAGTACTCACTATGTGCGGAACACCACGGGGCCCTTGGGACCGGCACCCGTGACTAGTACCCTACGTGAGGAAACTCATCGGTTTGCGTTGGCTGTGGGTGGCGCCATTGTGTGCGAAACACCATAGGTCTGCGTTACCTGTACGAAGTACAATACTTGTGAGTAGTACCATCTTTTGTGGAACACCGTGAGTCCTCGCTACTTCTGATTAATACCCCAACGTGACACATACAATGGTTCTATTTTACTCGCGACATGTACCATTCTGTGGGGCCTTAGACGTGGTTGTTGCACCCCCTTTAGACACCAAGCATCATTGTGCTTCATGAGTGGTTCCTTGGTCGGTAATAATGTTATTTTCGTTCTCTGTTGAATCCGATCCACTGGTTTTTGTTTTTGTTTGTTTGTTTTGTGTTTTGTTGGGTTCCTGTCCATCCATTCATTCTTCATGACATTTTTTATTTTTATTTTGATCAGTGGATGCCTTTGTAATTTTTGTTCTTTCATTTCGTACCATTAGGGGCCGATGACCTTCGATGTTAGGCCCCTTAAAACAACAAGCATCATCATCATCGTAAACCAGTTATGAAAGGTAATATTTCTGTTCATCCTTTGGATTGGTTTTGACAGGTGGAATCTGATAGTCTTATTCCATCTGTATCCCCTGCCAGCGTACAGGTACCCATTGCAGAAATAGTCTGTCCGTGCATCGGTCATGCACATGAGTTTTAGACCATATTTGTCTGGTTTGTTCGGCAAGAACATTTTCATGGCGCAGGGTCCACGGAAAGCGATCAGATTCGTCACTGCAAACATTAGCTCCCAGCGAGTACGATTTCTGTTAATTTCCTAGTAGCGATCCTAGAAGTTCAGACACTGCTGCTGTGGAGTCTTGCGAACGTCTTTGTCCTATCTCAGGATTGTCAAATCGTAGTGCTAGGAGAAGAGTGAGAAACCGTTTTCCAGACATGATGAGGCGAAACACTTCTCTGCCGGTTCCATCCGTAGCAAACATTGCAGAAATACCTTCATTGTTTGATTTGAAAGAAGCGGTGTAGAGAAGTAATCCTAAAAGAGCTTCAGTTTCTATATCATCAGTGTCCTCAATTTCGGAACGATCCATGCGTTTGTATTTCTGTCTCATATTCCGCTTTGCCTGTGATTAGTACCCACTGTGTGAGGAGCACCACGGGAATACCGGTACCCGTTACTAGTACACCTAGGTGAGGAACCTCATCGGTTTGCGTTGGCTATGAGTGGCGGCATTGTGTGAGAAACACCATAGATCTGCGTTACCTGTACGACGTACAATACCTGTGAGTAGTACCATCATGTACGGTGTCGCTCATACAGTGGTACAATTCACAGGCAACGCCCAGACCCGCGGTGTTGCTCACATGGGTACGACTCACGGGTACTGGAAACCTACCGGAAAACCTACTCACTGCTTATACTAATCACAAACCTATTTCGTACCTAATATAGCGGTACTACTCGCAAGTAAAGGCGACCCATGGTGTTCCCCGCGTGATGGTACTAATCAAAAGTAGTTTCATGGTTCTATGACAATCATCCCTTGGTCGCCCCTTTTAGTCGCCTCTCACGACAGGCAGGGGATACAGTGGGTGTATTTTTCGTCTGCGTCCCCCACCCACACGGGGTAAAGAGAGAGAACAGAAGAAGAAAGAAGGGATCCGTCACTTCGAAAAATGAAGTAACGGACGAAGTACCATGGTTCTACTCTACTAGCGATAAGTACCATTCTGCGGGGCCTTGACCTGGATTTTGGACCCCTTTAGACATCGAGCGTCCTCGATTCAGGATTGTTTTTATGGGTGATCCCGTGGTCAGTAATACTATTATTTATGATTTTTTAGTCGCATCCACTGTTTTTAGTTTGTTTTTGTTTTTTGGGTTCATGTCCACCCATTCATTCTTCATGACATTATTTTTTATTTTCTTCAGTGGATGAGTTTGAACCCTTTGTTGTCATTTCATTTCGTACCATTAGGGGCCTATGACCTCGATGTTAGGCCCTTTAAACAACAATCATCATCATCATCATCATCATCATCATCATCATTGTTACCGAGTTTTTGTGGTAGTTAAGCATGAAAGAAGGTGCTGGGTGGTGAATAGGTCTCAAGCTACTAAAGAGAAATTAAATTTTAAAATTTAACAAGGTTATATTTTCTTTTCAAAATTAGGTAACAACAAATAGAACAGGTACTTAGTAGCCGAAATACAACTTGAAATGTACAATTACAGGGATTAAAGAATTTGGGCTTCGAGCCCTGAAAACACAATTCTTGAGCAACTAGCTCAACTTTACGATA
This sequence comes from Anabrus simplex, assembly GCF_040414725.1. Taxonomy (NCBI): domain Eukaryota; kingdom Metazoa; phylum Arthropoda; class Insecta; order Orthoptera; family Tettigoniidae; genus Anabrus; species Anabrus simplex. The sequence goes on from NC_090268.1 coordinate 171,133,653, forward strand.
TACCAATTTCAACAAAAGGGGCAGAAGACCCCACTCAAACCCTGGAGCCCTTGCTCCAAATTACACAGCAAAGCCTCCTCGAGGCATACAACTCTCAGTTTTAGAAAAGAGCCACTCGCTCTTAAAGTTAAGCCTCTCCCAGGCCACACCAAACTCAACTTTCAAGTCGTCCTCAAAGGACATATACACAGGGGTAAAATACCCAACCTACTGAGGTCTATTAGGTGAGAAAAGATTAATACATGACCTCTAAAATACAACTTGAGAGGAGGCGAACTTGCACTCCTAATACACTTTGCTTTTAAAACCTAATCTGGCTCTGGGCCACTAACGCAAGGGCTAATCCCATACTACAGAGGTGACTTAGAGAAGAACACTTTACATTACATAAACGAAGAAAAGTTTGAGAAAATAAGTTCACCTCAAAACAAATTTGAGTGGGAGCTCGAGAGGGTTAGCACTCTCTATCCCAATATGTAACTTTACAAGAAAAGAAGAAAAGAGTAGTTACATTTTAGGAAAAGGTTACATGATGGAAAACGCTTCGAACCCGCCGCGAGAGTTAAACTGCCGACCTAGCAAGAAAAGAAGATATTAATAGGCCATTACCTGGTAGTAGATCGCTGCCGAGGAAAGAGGCGCTTCCCGCCTCCTGCAATGTACTTAATACACTGAAAGATGGAACAGAAGTGGCCCGGAGACCCCAAAATCAGCAGTTTATATCCTCTCGCGGAAGATTCTAGGCGTTAGGGGAAAGAAAACACCCTCCCACAAAATCTTTATTGGTTCGGGAAAAGAAACCCCTACATAGAGGAAAAAGAAACACATTATTGGTGGAAAATTAATTAAAGAAATTCGGGATTGGCTAGATCCAAAATAAGGGGAAAAAGAGGGGTATACAGCCAACTTAAACCATGACAGAAAGAAATTTAACAAAGAACAAACTTTTGAAATAAAAATTTCTCCAACAAAATAGTTCTTTGATTTCGCACTAGGTTGCACTATTGTAATTCTTCAGTAGTGTCCTCTAGAAGAGAAAGTTCACACTTCTTACTTCAAGCGAAACAAAAACACATCAAAAGTGACACAGTTCAAAAACTCAAAATTTTCCACGTGGTGACATCTTCTGAGAAAGTAGAGAATTAATAGAATAGATAAAGTTCAACCTTCCTCCAGAAGAGGAGTTTCAACTGGCGCAACTTTTAAATAAACAGAGTAGAGGTGTACCGCCCGGTACAATCATCATCAGTACTTTGAGAGAGAGATGAAGACAGAGTGCGCACCTGTGGTAGTGAAACACATTTAAAGAAAAAGAGACATATCGGTACTTGTGCTAACCGCTCAAAGTAGGCAGCGCACGAGATGTGTGATGTATCTGGTACTACATGTGATCTTTACAATGTGATCTTTACAATGTGATCTAGCTTAAAATTCACTCTTAATGAAACACAATTCCAGGTCTTGATAGTAAAATGAAATGTTTACAGATAATAACTCTCCCCCATTTATCTGTGATTGCCTCGGGGGAACCCGCCAACCTCTAGAGGCTCCCGCCCCAGATAAATATTGAGGGCCCCAGCCAGGTTTATGAGTGAAGTCCGCAACATGCACGCTCCGAGCGGTGTATTCGTAATCTCACGCTGACTCACTGCATTGCCACGAGGAGGTCAGTTACTCGAGTTTGTGTATCGTGCGAAGTTGTGAAGAGATACATTTGTTGCAAGAGCGTGTGGGGTTGAATTACAGTAGAATTAGATTAATTACATTATTACAATGTTGAAATTACAATGAAATTCACGCTTGAATAAAGAGTTTTTATGTATGACACATGTGTAAAAACCGACTCATGTAGAGAGGTGAGTAGGCGATTTCAGAAGAGATTTCCCCCGCGGTTCCAGTTCCAGGTAGAAAAACAGATGTCTCGAGAATAAATTAACAGGATCACTTAATGTTGTGACTCCTAAACCAAAACGAAGGGTTCTATTAGAAAATAAATCGACGACATTGACACATCATTCGCACGATCTCCCAACTACATCTGTACTATGTTTTGCACAAGAAGTCGGTATCTCAAAATCCTCCGTACATAGGGCTACTAAAATATTGAAATTAAAGAGGTTAGTACTCATTATCATCAACATTTAATTACCTCCCCTATCATAACCACGATACACGATCTGGCTCCTGTTTAACAATATCTCTCAGTCACTCTAGGACTTACAACCGTTCCTTTGTGGTCACTGCCGCGAGGCTCTGGAATACCCTACCTGCTACCATTAGGGTTTTGCGTTCTCGTAGGAGATTTAAGATAAATTGCCGAAATCACCGGCTGAATACTTCTAGCTGACTTGTTGGATGTGTATAGTATGAATGAGTGCGTGAATGAGCGTATTTTCATAAAAATTAGAAATGTATTTGCTAGTTATAGGTTTTTACTGTGTTTCCGTATTTTATTATTACTAGTGTTAGTTTTATAATTATCATGTTAATTTATATTGTCATGTTGTACATTCTATAATCGTTTCTTTTATTACTGCGCTTATCTCGATATTTGCTATTAGTACTATATTATTTAAAAAGATTTGTTGTATTTAAAAAAGTAGATGTATACGTTGTATTAATTATTTTAAATGTTGTGGTTAAGTGTAAGAGAGGGCCTTGAGCCCTAACTTCGCCGCGAATAAAGACGAATTACTTACTTACTATTGGGTGCATGGATAAGCAATAAATGTAATAATATCGGACATAGAATACGCGGGAGGTTATGAATATACCGCTCGAAAGATGCATGTAGTCTCCCGGCCCCGCTGGGAGTTGGACACACTGTATTTGGAACAGTGCTGCTGATGGAACATTTGACCGGTTCGTGCAAGTATGTATCACATTTTCATTCACTCTCCTTCATTACCACACGTGCTCACTACCTCTCTCTCAAAGTACTACTCTCTGCGTTCGACTGGGGTCGCGTCTAATATCAGTCTCACTCGAACATTCCGTTTGGGTTCAGTATTACACTGAAATATTAATTTTGATGTGACAAGTCGTTTTCCTGTGTTTTCCATGCTTTCCCTATTTTTCCAGTGAAGGGGTACCCTGAGACTAATGGCAGGAATAAATTGTTAAATATCAGCCTATATAAATTGTCTGTAATAGAGACATTTTCGCCTATTATGTTTATATCTCTATTAGAGACATCTTCAGCTACTTTTTGTCCTAATTAATATCAATACCGTGTGTAATGTGTTGGTCCTAAACATAGGTATAAAGGGTTCAATAAAACAGGTATTGAAATGTGGAACACACTCCATAGCTAAGTAAACGTCAATACGGGTATATTATATAATGAAGGTAATAAATTGTATAAAATGGAAATGTATACGCTTTGCTGTCGATAGGCACCACACTCTTGTATCATGTCAAAAATGACACCGTTCACTAGCAGATGAGCATTGCATCCATCACTGAGAAGGCATCTCCAATGGTATGGTCATGTTCTGTGTGCCGCACCTGGAACATTTTTTTTTTTTTTTTTTGGCGGCTTTACGTTGCACCGACACAGACAGGTCTTATGGCGACGATGGGATAGGAAAGGGCTAGGAACTGGAAGGAAGCAGCCGTGGCTTTAATTAAGGTACAGCCCCAGCATTAGCCAGGTGTGAAAACGGGAAGCCACGGAAAACCATCTTCAGGGCTGCCGACAGTGGGATTCAAACCCACTATCACCCGGATGCAAGCTCACAGCTGCCCGCCCCCAACCACACGGCCAACTCGCCCGGTCCTGGAAGAGTTGCCAATTTAATTCACTCCTCTGAAATGAATGGGCAACGTCCACACGAATGTCCAGAGCAAAGCTAGCATGACACAGTAAATGATACGATGACTCCCAAGTTTAAGATCACTTTTTCATTCACTCTCCTTCATTACCACGCGTGCTCACTACCTCTCTCTCAAAGTACTACTCACTGAATGTCTAAGATCGTGTAAAAAGGCGCATAACGGGTAAATGCTAGAAATAAAATATAAATTTGTAGGCCTAATTGCCTTGTAATCATAGAACCAAAATTTAAATTATAATATTTCAAATTAAAAAGACAATAACACTTATCTTCTTAATGCTTTTGTTCAAACGCCCAATGTTTTAAAAGCTGCCCATATAATGTACATACCGTAGAGGTGCTCAAATATTATAGATTGCCCATAATCATTACAGATTTTCCCTCGCTATTAAGGAGAAAATATTATAGAAAACGGAAGCTATCACAGAAAAGAATTCTACAAATAAAGGACTGTGTCAGTGGTGCTTATTTCTGTACACGCTAGTTGACCAGCTTACATATTTAACGACACTTCCCTTTGCGACAGGAACTGGGAACGTACCCGAGTTTCTGAACACTAATCCATATGTTTCTGTCATGAGCGTGTTAACCCTTTGATTACCAAGGAATGAAATAATGAAAATTATTTTAAATGTATAATACTGATGTAATGAAGTACAAATGAAAATTACATAAATGATAATTTTTGTAGCAAAAAATATTTTTGTACAATTTTTTGGGGTGTGGTATCACGGTGAAACCACTGGCAAACTAGGAGTCTTCGCATTTGGCATGGTACTCAGCGAAACAGTTTTTGTTATTGCCCATACATAGTCCAACACCACATGTCTGACATGCCCATCTTGTACGGTGGGGATTTATTTTCGTGCTGCAAAAAGCACACCTTCTAGATGTTCCCTGAACAGGCATATGTGCCGCTTTATCCACCCTCTTCTCTTTCGGAACATATATTCTGAAGTGACTGACGCGAGATGCACGCCTAGAATGAGTTGTAGGGGTGCGTTGTGATGCTCCAACAAGACCCGCAATCACATCCAGTCGAAACTTCTCCAGACTCATTTGTGTTTCAAGATGTACTTCCCTGAAAATTATGAAGGCATTGACAACAGCAACATCAAGGAAGTGCCACATTATCCGATGCCACCACTTCTTGATCTTTCTGCCCAGTTCATAACAGGCTTTTAGCATATCAGCTTTATCCACGTAGCCCGTGTGGGAGTTGCAAGGCTTCTAATAGTTCACTGTTCAACTGATTCGCGCAAACATTCCATGAAACCATGGTCGATGCTTCAAGTTCCTCCTTGCCAGTGGTTACTACCTGAAACCACCCATATTATTTGTACCGCTCCGCTCCGCTAATTCAAACATTGCGCCGGTTGAAACTCCTCTACTGGAGGAAGCCTGAACTTTAACTACAGTGTTAATTCTCAAGTTTCTCAGAAGATGTCCCTACTTGTAAATTTTGAAGTGTTCTGAACTGTGTCGTTTTCGATGTATTTTTGTTTTCCCTGTAGTAAGAAGTGTGGACATTCTCTTCTAGAGGACACTACTTAAGAACTACAATTGTGCACCCTAGTGGAAAGTGAAGGAACCTTTTTTTGAAGAAATTTAGCACTTATAAGTTTGTTCTTTATTAAATTTCTTTCTGCCATTGTTTAAGTTGGCAATGTTAACCTTTTCTTTCCGCCAGTTTTGAATTTGACCAATAAGGAATTTCTGTAATTAATTTTTCACCAATAAGGTGTTTCTTCTTCATCTGGTGTAGTAGTTTTTGCCATTAACCAATAAAATGTTCGTGGGCGGGTGTTATCATTCACGAAACGCCTCGAACTTTCCACGAGGGTATATAAACTGCTGATTTTCGGGTCTCCGGGCTACTTCAGTAACATCTATCTTTGTGTAAATTATGTAGCAGGGGGCGGGAAGCGCCTCTTTCTTCGGGCAGCAGTTCAACCACCAGGTAATGGCCTTTTAATAACTTCTTTCTTGCTAGCTCAGCAGTTTAACTCTCGGGGCAGGTCCGAAGCCTTTTACCATGTAACGTTCCTCTAAAATGTAAAGACACTTGGTATCAATTCTATCTTTTTAAACTACAAATTGGGATAGAGAGTGCTTAACCCTCTCGAGCTCCCACTCATATTGCTTTGAGGTGAACTTATTTTCACAACCGTTTCTTCCCTTCTAGTGTAATGTAAAGCGTTTTCTTATGTAAGTCACCTCTTTAGTATGGGATTAGCCCTTGCATTAGCGGCCTAGTGCCAAGTAGGTTTTAGTGAAGTGTATTAGGAGTGCAGGTTCGCCTCCTCTCAAGTTGGTATTTTGGAGGCCATGTAATTGACCTGTTTCTTTACTTAATAGGCCTCAGTAGGTTGGGTATTTTAACCCCTGTTTTCATGTACTTGGAGGACAGCTTGAAAGTAGAGTTTGGTGTGGCCTTTGATAGGCTTGAACTTTAAGAGCGGGTTGCTCTTTCTTAAAATTTTGATTTCTGCGTGCCTCGAGGAGGCTTTACTGTGTAATTGGGAGCAAGAGCTCCTGGGCATGATTGGGGTCTTCTGCCCCTTTGTTGAATCTCGTATATGTGTCAAGTTGGGCTTATAGCTCAAGAAGTGTGTGTCTGGCTCTCGGAGCCCAAATCCTGTAATCACTGTAATTGTACATTCTCGATTTGTTTCTAGGCTACTAAGTACCTGTTATATTTGTTATTTCTTGATCTTGAAAAGAATATATAACCTTGTTAAATTTTAAATTAATTTTAATTTCGTAGATTGAGACCTGTTCATCCCAGCACCTTCTTTCACCTCTGCTAATCCACCAAACCACGGTAACATTATTATTTTTTATTATGAAACAATTTTCTGAAATGTTGCAAATAACTGTGATACCACTAGCAGGAATACCAAGCCAAACTTACCTGTACAACAAACGAATTAGTGCAACAAACGCAGTCACAAACAATGACAACCACAGCAACACAGCGACCCACAGGTGGCATCACAACATACTACCTCACACGAACGGACTCCTGCACAAGATATGCTCGAAAAACTTGCTCAAATTGACGCCAGAGTACAGCAGCTATCAGCAAGCATAGTGGTTACAACATATTACCGCTGGTAAACTGTGCAAATGACTCTAAAAATGGTGGTTTCATAGACAAACCACTGGTGATCAAAGGGTTAAACACATTGAACACTGGCATATTTATAACCTGTTAACTGCTGTATACTGAGCGTTTTAGCCATACTTTGAGACTTCATAATTTCAACACTTGTGATATAAATGAATTATTCTTGTTGTATTTGAAACTATAATTATCTGTCTCAGCACTGATCTCATTTAATTCTTTAATTTTTTCATCGGAATATGAAAGGGGGACAAAATATTTGACGTTTTTAAACTTTTTTTTTTTTTTTTTAAATTTCACCACGAACCTGCTACGCAGGCGTAGCAGGGGGAGAGGTGACACTCCCACGTGGCGCGTCCCAGGTGGCGGATAGGGGGGTCCTAACCGGCTTGCCGGCGGACTTGAGGGAAATAAAATACCTCTCGCGGACCAAACACACCCCCCCTGTGGGTGGGGGAGGCTGACGAATAATACACCCACGGTATCCCCTGCCTGTCGTGCGAGGCGACTAAAAGGGGCGACCAAGGGATGAATGAATTAGAACCATGAAACTACTCTTGATTCGTACCATCATGCGGGGAACACCATGGGTTGCATGTACTTGCGAGTAGTATCACTAACATGGTACGAAATATGTTTGTGATTCGTTGCAGTAAAAAGCCTGGCCTGGTGGATTCCAGTACCCGTGCGTTGTACCCATGTGGGCAACACCGCGGGTCTGGGCGTAGCCTGTGAGTTGTACCACTACATGAGCGACACCGTGGGTCTGCGTTGCCTGTGATTAGTACTCACTATGTGCGGAACACCACGGGGCCCTTGGGACCGGCACCCGTGACTAGTACCCTAGGTGAGGAAACTCATCGGTTTGCGTTGGCTGTAGGTGGCGCCATTGTGTGCGAAACACCATAGGTCTGCGTTACCTGTACGAAGTACAATACTTGTGAGTAGTACCATCTTTTGTGGAACACCGTGAGTCTTCGCTACTTCTGATTAATACCCCAACATGACACATACCATGGTTCTATTTTACTCGCGACATGTACCATTCTGTGGGGCCTTAGACGTGGATTTTGCACCCCCTTTAGACACCAAGCATCATTGTGCTTTATAAGTAGTTCCTTGGTCAGTAATAATGTTTTTTTTTCGTTCTCTATTGCATCCGATCCACTGGTTTTTGTTTTTGTTTGTTTGTTTTGTGTTTTGTTGGGTTCCTGTCCATCCATTCATTCTTCATGACATTTTTTATTTTTTATTGTGGTCAGTGGATGCCTTTGTAATTTTTGTTCTTTCATTTCGTACCATTAGGGGCCGATGACCATCGATGTTAGGCCCCTTAAAACAACAAGCATCATCATCATCATTTAAAATTTCAATTCATGTTTGTAATATTTTTTTCGTATTTACATTTAACATTTTTACATTAGTACACTATTACTATGCTTGTATGAGAGAAAAAACGATGTTATTTGTCAATATAATCTTTTCTTACAGTCACAATTAACAAAATTTTGACTTCGTGTGATAAAAGTTCAAAACAGTTAGGTAAACAGAGAGGTGTATTGCAGCTTTCACAATGTCATCGCGTCTCTTTCCTAGATCGTTTTCCAGTGTCTTTTAGTGATGTTTCTGAACACACGTTACACACCATTGTAGGTCTTGCCTTATGTTCTGCTGATGGTATTTTCGTTGGAAAATGGCGAGCTGCGAGACGGTTGATAGAAGGTGGTGGCGACGGCAGATCTTTCTGAAATTCCTCTCCACCTTTCTCCGCAAATGCAGCTGAAAGAGCCTTCATGTAGTCATTCAGATGACAAAGATTATTGTTACGTCTCGATTTCTTGTACAGAATGAAGGAATTGACCACTGCCGTGGTGAAGAGATAAAAATACTTTCTTCCACCACTCATTTTTTTTTTTCTGAGCTAGTAGCTGGTCGTTGTGGTCCACACCAGGTTTGTTTTCATTGTAATCTAAGACAACGTCTGGCTTCACTTTTTCCGTTGTACCAAATCTAGATTTTACCTTGACTGTCGAGGCCGAAACACTACGTGCTGTCGACAATATGTTCACATCACGCGTATCCCTCCACTTCAAACCAAACAAGTGATTACTTCTACGGAATGAAAATTCCCCTCTCTTCAGTGGGAAATTCATGAGATATTTTGGAAGCCCCATTCTATTTTTCATTATGGTACCCACCGCAAGAGTTTTTTCCTTCCATAGCTCATAAGATAACATGGGCTTGTGTAAAATCTGTCCATATAGATGACATGATCTTGCCCTAATAGATTGCCGCAAAGTTCACGAACCGAAGTTGTGATGGAATTGTCCTCGTTTCCGACCCTTCCCGAGTACATTTTTATGTTTACTACATAACCGGATTTGGCGTCAGCAACCATGTAAAATTTGATCCCATATTTATGCGGTTTGTTTTTCGTATACACGCGAAACGAAATTCTTCCTCGAAATGGACACAGGCCTTCATCAATTGTCAAGTTACGTTCTGGGTAGAACGAAATTCGACATTTTGCATCTAAAATATCATGAAATGGGCGTATTTTATGCAATGGATCGTGACCAGGCTTATTTCTGGGTATAAAAGTGTCATTATTGTTTTCGTGTAGCATACTTAGAATTTGAAAGATTCGATCCCTGGTCAGTAACCTCCTAGAGAAAGAGGTTTGAATTACGGGATGATTACTCCAGTAATCACTTAGATCCCCTGTGGGTGGGGGACGAAACATACCCACGGTATCCCCTGCCTGTCGTAAGAGGCGACTAAAAGGGGCCCAAGGGGCTCTCAACTTGGGAGTGTGGATTTGGCGACCACGGGGCCCTTAGCCGAGTCCTGGCATTGCTTCCACTTAATTGTCCCAGGCTCCTCACTTTCGTCTATCCTGTCCGACCTCCCTTGGTCAACTCTTGTTCTTTTCCGACCCCGGCGGTATTAGAGCATTCGAGACCTAGGGAGTCTTCATTTTTACGCCCTTCGCGGCCCTTACCTTTCTTCGTCCGTTACTTCACCTTTCGAGGTGACGGATCCCTTCTTTCTTCTTTTCTCTCTCTCTCTTTACCCCCTGTTGGTGGGGGACGCAGACGAATAATACACCCACGGTGTCCCCTGCCTGTCGTTGGAGGCGACTAAAAGGGGCGATCAAGGGATGATTGAATTAGAACCATGAAACTACTTTTGATTCGTACCATCACGCGGGGAACACCATGGGTTGTCTTTACTTGCGAGTTGTACCACTATATTCGGTACGAAATGGGTTTGTGATTAGTAGCAGTAAAGAGCCTGACCGGGTGGATTCCAGTGCCCGTGCGTCGTGCCCATGTGAGCAACACCGCGGGTCTGGGCGTAGCCTGCGAGTTGTACGGCTATATGAGCGGCACCGTGGGTCAGCGTTGCCTGTGATTGGTACCCACTATGTTGAGGAACAGTACGGGATAGTGCGAGTCCCTGTGGTTAGTACACTCGGTGAGGAGCCTTCTAGGTTTGCGTTGGCTATGAGCGGCGCAGTGGGTCAGCGTTGCCTGTGGCTGGTCCCCACTATGTTGAGGAACACCACGGGATTGTGTTAGTCCCTGTGCTTAGTACATTCGGTGAGGAACCATCAGTACTTTGACGTATGTGAATTTCGAGAGCATCATCTTCGGGTATAGTGTCATAATCACAACCATGAAGTCTTCAGTGTTAAGTTCACCCGTACCATCGTCTTCCCCCCTGTTTCTTATAACAGACGGTGGGACAGTCAGAATCCAAAAGCTGCTGCTGGTTGACCCACATGTCCAAAGTAACAAAGCCATTTGGAAGTGTTCTATCACTGTCAAGATTATAATCTCTAATGACATTATAAATGTCCACCATATCAACGGCATGTGTGCGCTCACTTGGAGCACCGGTCCTAAACTCTTTAATAATCTGTTTCTTAGGAATTCCATTCCTAAGTTTCCCAGCGATCAACTCGCTATAAGACCGAGTTAAACGCAGGTACTTGAAACAGTTTGTATGCCCTGCGTGTGATTCATGGACTATTACCAAAACACCATGATTACTTTTCAACACGATGAGTCGAGATGGACACAGTTTTCCAATTTTGACGCTATTTTCAGAATTAAAGATATGTTTACCTTTCCCACGAGTGCGGTGCTTACCTGAACGATGACATGCAAAATAATGTCTTAATGGTTGCTGGCTACCACTTGTGTCCTTGATTCTGGAATACGAAGACGAAGTTTATTTTTTCATCTTTTCCTTCCATTGAAAGAAATCTACAAAGGGAAAGAAGATATAATTTTCCAATTGACATAAGGTGGGCAGCCGTGAATATGTTTGCAAAAGTTACCACGAATGACGTGATCCAGACATGTACACGTGAACTAATGTATGGACACCTTGCACATGGCAGGTTAAAGGACAACCATTGCAAGCAGCTGTTTTATTGAAATTTACCCAGTATGGACCTCGAGAATCCTGCCTTTGAGAACTGAACCCTCCATGAACCTTCTCCCACATTTTCAATAACTTAATCCTTCACAAGTACACTTTTCTTGTGGCTTTCAGAGATCGCTGCCATACGCATTGTGTGTTTCCCTTGCACCATTCGTACGAATCTCTAATACATCATGTCTTTGGAGAACCGAAGGAAAATGAACGCACGTTTATCAACTCTCGTATTGATCTTACCATCAAGGTAACAATACTTCAACTTCTTGTGGAAAACTTCGAAGTACGTATTCGTATATAAACCCAAGACTTTCCTATAACAAAAGGCCCACATTTCGTATGAATGGGCATACTTGGACGAAGAGTACTCATGAAAATACCGAAGCTCTTCATCGCTAGAACATACCTCTAAAAAGGCTTCATGAAGCTGGTAGAAGATTTCTTCATCCAGTTTTACTAGGAAGACAATTGCCAAACTTGTTTTTTTTATCGTTTCTTATTTTCTTCAAATTATTCTTCCACGATCTTAGGATATGTCAAGAACACAGGAGTTTGTGATCGGGGGCAGGCATGACCCGACACCACGAATTGTAATATGCTGGACAATCATCAGACATAAAAACCTGACATATCACACGATGTCCAACAGCATCTCTAACAGCAAGCAAGAACCTTTTCATTGCATACCTACCAATCAGTGTAATAGTGATACAAAATGCAATGTGCACTCCAGCACCAAACTCATCCACTACCATTATTGCAGTTAATTGAAACGCATAGGCATTTGTTCCATGGGTGCTCTCCATCAGAACTTTGACGTTTGTGAATTTCGAGAGCATCAACTTCTGGTATGGTGTCATAATCACAACCATGAATTCTTCAGTGTTAAGTACACCGATCCCATCCTCTTCCCCTTGTTTCTAACAACAAACGGTGGGACAGTCAGAATCCAAAAGCTGTTGCTGGTTTACCCACATTTCCAAACTAACAAAGTCATTTGGCTGTGCTCTATCACTGCCGAGATTATAATCTCTAGTGACATAATTATCCACCATATCAACGGCATGTATGCGCTCACTTGGAGCACCAGTCCTAATCTCTTTTATAATCTGTTTCTTATGAATTCCATCCCTAAGTTTTCCAGCGATCAACTCGCTATAGGACCGAGTTAAACGCAGGTACTTGAGGCAGTTCGTATGCCCTGCGTGTGATTCATGGAATATTACGAAAACACCATTATCACTTTTCGACACGATGAGTCGAGATGGACAATGTTTTCCAATTTTAACGCTATTTTCAGCATTAAAGATTCGTTTTCCTTTCCCACGAGCGTGGTGCTCACCTGAACGATGACATGCAAAATAATGTCTTAATGGCTGCTGGCTACCACTTGTGTCCCTGATTTTGGAATACGAAAACGAAGCTTCTTTTTCCATTTTCTCCTTCCATTGAAAGAAATCTACAAAGGGAAGGAAGATAGAATTTTCCATTCAGAATATTTCTATTAATACATTCAGTTCAAAGGCAATCTGTCTGAAGAATTCCATTATCTCAATGAAATATGCACAGAATTTGATCATTATAATAGTATACCTTCTGCCATAGAATTGGAAGATATTTCCTCAATATCTTCTTCAATGTCATGTTCTGACTTCAGGTATATGCTGAAATCGCTACCATACGTGACATGAGTATCACATGCTGGGCAGAAGGAGGCTAGGATTTTCTTCTCTTCAATACCGTGCACTTTGGTGTCATGCTGTTTGCGTGAATAGCCACTTCGATACATTTTCCCACAGTATGAGCACAGATGTTTGGCCTTATTATCCGTAAAATTGTTTTCAGTGCTGGAATCGTCACTCGGAGTACTTAGATTTAAGTCTACGACGAAAATTACAGAATTCTCAGGAGGAGACTGAAGGATGTTTGACTTTTTTTTTCTCTTGGCTTTACGTCGCAGCGACACAGACAGGTCTTATGGCGACGATGGGATAGAAAAGGCCTAGGATTTGGAAGGAAGCATTCGTGGCCTTAATTTAGGTACAGCCCCAGCATTTGCATAGTGTGAAAATGGGAAACCAGGGAAAACCAACTTCAGGGCTGCCAACAGTGGGATTCGAACCCACTATCCTCCGGATGCAAGCTCACAGCCGCGCGCCCCTATCCGCATGGCCAAATCGCCCGGTATGTTGTTTGACTCTTACAATGGATTTGTCCCATTTCAAAAAACATGCTACGACTTAGAAGTCAGCACTGTTTATGTGTGTTCAAACAAGTGGAGTGAAATTCAGGCTTGCCTCAGAAATGCATGCTTCTCAATTCTCTGAACTGACCTGCGAGAAAAATAACAATTATGTGTTCCTTTAGATGTTCCTACCTTTTTGTATGTGAAAAAATATGATGCTCTTTAGGGGGGCCTAACATCTAGGTCATCGGCCCCTAATTACATAATATAGGATGCATACATCTTCTAAGCCTCCGTGGCTCAGACGGCAGCGCGTCGGCCTCTCACCGCTGGATACCGTGGTTCAAATCCCGGTCCCTCCATGTGAGATTTGTGCTGGACAAAGCGGAGGCAGGGCAGGTTTTTCTCCGGGTACTGCGGTTTTCCCTGTCATCTTTCATTCCAGCAACACTCTCCATTATCATTTTCATAGCATCTGTCAGTCATTAATTAATCACTTTGGGAGTGGCGACCCCATCGTACTAACAGCCTATATATGACTCATTCATTCCATCCATGACCCGGTCAAAACCTGGAAAACAGGTTGTAGGTTTTCATTTCATTTTCACATACATCTCCATTATAGACTGTTACGCCTTTCAGAGTTCAATCTGCAAGTTTTGGCGTACATAACAATCGAACACTAGGACAGCGAAACAAATAACCGAACCCCACCGCCAACACAGTGTCGATTATCAGTACAACCACGTCAAAGTTAAGAGACCAATCCAGTGCAAAACCGCACCAACTACAGTGAGAAGGTCCCGAAGTACAAGAAGAGAAATAAGGAAGCGATGGCCTCTGGGCAAACCAGGGACATAAGGTCCGACATAAGACTGGATCTTAACAATACAGCACATCAGTCAAAATAACCCAATAATATAAATGGTTGATAGACAAAGAGAAAATAAAAAGAATAAAATTAAAAAATTGAACTGCAAGAATTTACATGTCTTGGGACACACTTTAAGTTAGAAATCAGAATTTTAGAAAAATTAATAAATTGGAAAAACCTGGAACGACAATTAAACCGAACCATTACCAAATTTAATTTTCATCAACATACTGAAATTATTAATCTTTCCACACCCTTGGCTTTTACCAGATTAAATTTTTATCAACATAGCCAGCAGGCTTAACTTACCACAAATTATATCATCTTGGTTTTAAAATTAAGGGACCTTCGTGAATAGTGAATCGTTATAATGAGAATAAAAAATAACTCGCGCAAAGGGAAGCACTGGCATAAAAACATCAAAGAATAAACAAATCATCCTAAAAATAAGCAAAATTAAACAAAAGAAAATATAATTTAAACTTGGAGAGCAGAAATAAAATATAAAGTCCACCAGAACAAGTTAAATGCATTTCTGTGACCGTGTTCGACATAATAAACACACACACACAAAGCATATTTATCAACAATACAATGCAGGTGGATAACATTAGGTAATCACCATCATCACGCCGGATGGCAACAATACAACATTCAAGAAGACGTGATCTTATCGGCAAGCAAAAGCAACATCCCACAATAATGCGATGGACGGCATCGGGTCCAGAAAAGAAACAATCTGGAACGTAAATTACCTAAGAGGTATAAAAAATAAATTTAGAATAATCAAATCAAGGCAAATGCAAATCGTATCTTTCAAAATAAGCCCACACTTCAGTATCCACTGGCCACGAACCTACTACGCTGGCGTAGCAGGGGAGAGGTGATACTCCCACGTGGCGCGTCCCAGGTAGCGGTTGGGGGGGGGGGTCCTAACCGGCTTGCCGGCGGACTTGAGGGAAATAAAATACCTTTCGCGGACCAAACACACTACCCTCTGTGGGTGGGGGACGCAGATGAAGAATACACCCACGGTATCTCCTGCCTGTCGTGAAAGGCGACTAAAAGGGGCGACCAAGGGATGATTGAATTAGAACCATGAAACTACTTTTGATTCGTACCATCGCGCGGGGAACACCATGGGTTGCCTGTACTTACTAGTAGTACCACTATATTAGGTACGAAATAGGGTCTGGGCGTTGCCTGTGAGTTGTACCACTATATGAGCGACACCGTGGGTCTGCGTTGCCTGTGATTAGTACCCACTATGTGAGGAACACCCCGGGAATACCCGCGTCCGTGATTAGTACACGTAGGTGAGGAGCACCATCGGTTTGCTTTGCCTATGAGTGGCGCCATTGTGTGAGAAACACCATAGGTCTGCATTACCTGTACGACGTACAATACTTGTGAGTTGTACCATCATGTGTAGAATACCGTGAGTTTACGCTACTTTTGATTAGTACCCCAACATGACTAATACCATGGTTCTACTTTACTAGCGATAAGTACCATTGTGAGGAGCCGCTGACTTGGATTTTGGACTCCTTTTGACTACAAGTGTCATCGATTCAGTATTGTGCTATAGAAGCAGTCCTTTGGTCAGTAGTAATATTGTTCTACGCCAGCTTCTGTGCTTGTGAGGCACTGTGGGTCGGTTTCACTGATCGTTTTCAATTCATATTCATCCATTCATTCTTCGTCCTCACGTTTTGAATTGTGGTCAGTGGATGTTTTATGGCTTTTAATTTGTCATTTCATTTCGTATCATTAAGGACCGATGACCTCGATGTTAGGCCCCCTTAATCAACAAGCATCATCATAATCATCGTAATCACTTAGTTTTGGCAATTTCACAATACACATATGAAGCACTATGCCGAAAAAAAAAATACAGTTCAAATAATTTCACTGTGGTCCACTTCTTCCAGGTAGAACTCGGCTTCAATGTTCCAGCTCGCCGCATTTCTGCAATACTCACAGCAGCATATCTGTTAGTTTCAGTTTTTATAGATGTTATTACATCTGCAACGAAAAACACAGTAAAACAAACGAGCACAGAACTCTCACTATTTATATGAGCGTTCACACCACTACGTCCTTGAAAATCGAGAAGAGATTGTTTGCTATCTTCCTCCGTCCAGTTGTAAGCAGATACAGACTGTTGCCTCGGAGGGCGAAATGGCCTGACGAACTACTCAGCGAAATCCCGAACCTCATAATCATTTTCTTCATTACCTGAAAAATAACAAGTACCGTATACCAAAATATATCGAAACCGTAAGTCGTAATTCAGTTACAAGCTAGCTGATGAACAGTATATATGCCACTGGCGGATTTCTGTGTATGTTTTGATATTGTCCTTATAATTGTGTATGTATCTTTACCTGAATAACTGACGGGTCCTTTATCATCATCACTCTCATCCCGTTCGGATCCTGAATTACAGTTTATTAGGGTTTCTATAGTACTATCGCTGAGCGCGTCAACAGAACGTGACGCCATTGTAGCAATGAGCGGGAAAGCAAACCGCGCGGAATACATTCTCGCTACTCTTCAAAACAAACATTCGTATTCTATCCAGCGAAGGTCAGTGCTCCCATTTAGCAGCAGTATGCGGTACTGTAATGTTGTCATTCATGTTTACGAGAAGAGACATGGACGTATTTCCAGCTAACGAGTATTTATTAGTTAAGAAACCAAGCTCGACCGCCGCTCGTGCACCGTATATGGCAGTAAATGACGGAGCCCGAGCAACGCTCGGGTATCGTGTTCAATGTGTTAAAACTGGCATGCTCACTCATGCCAATTTCAAGAAAGTGTCCCTGATGAGCACAGGCATTAGAAGAGTGATTGATGGTTTGCTGTGAGCAATGCAGTCAAATTTTTTTTTTTTTTTTTTTTTTTTTTTTGTAGATGTGTACAGTGGGATTACTGATGATTCACTTCAAAGATTGACATTTTATGATGAAGTGTAGCTTCTTTGACATATGATACATTTTTTCAAGTTCTTTATGCCATTAGTGTTCATGCAAAATATGTTTCAAGATGACTGTACCAGACTATGATAAACATACTGAAGCATCACTTTTATGTACCGTGTTCTACTAAATGTAATGTAGGGTTACTAGCGGGCACCCTGAGCCTCTAAATTCACACAAAAAAGTTGCAGTCAAGAGGTGGAATTATATACCAGAATACAGTCTTAAGTAGAATCATTTCCAGCTTACCTCTAGCCTTAGGTGTCTCCTGCTGATGTTGGAGCTCTCCATTTTGCCAGCTTCCCTCAGTTGCAGTGGTAGATATACATTCTTCCAACGGCATTATATCATCACTGGTCGAAGCCGCAGTTGGTTCCATTGCAGGAAGAACAATTTCTCCTAGAGAATCTTTTATTCCGAATCCCTGTAAAATAGGAGATTCTCTTCCAATTATGTTTAGAATCTTGCTACTTCCTCCCCCACTTCCAGTTGGACAAGCATTATCAACTTTTGCCTGTAAATAAAAGAAACCATGCAAGTCTAGAAGGAGGATATCCTGTTATAATTGAGTGTACTAAAGCACTAGCTACATCTATTGTATACTCCTACTATAACAAAGATTTATAAATATCTCTGGAGTTCATTTCAGTTTGTGTTCTGCTCGGTCACAGTCATAAAAACACAAAGGATGGCTGTATGATGCATAATGTTAAATGCCTATGGGTAGTATATTGCACAGGAAACTCTTATGCGGAGCTAATAGTCTCCTTGTTCTCCCCTCCCCCTTAAAAAAAAGTTTAATCTACTGCAATATCGACATCCAGTTGAAAACAAACTAGCTTGAACTTAGCAAATAAACACGAAC
Organism: Anabrus simplex; assembly: GCF_040414725.1. Classification (NCBI taxonomy): domain Eukaryota; kingdom Metazoa; phylum Arthropoda; class Insecta; order Orthoptera; family Tettigoniidae; genus Anabrus; species Anabrus simplex. Next base: position 171,151,967 of record NC_090268.1, read on the forward strand.
ATAACCTCCAACTGCAATATCGACATCCAGTTGAAAAAAAAGTGGCTTGAACTTAGCAAATAAACACGAACATAACCTCCAACTGCGAGAAAAAAAACGGCCAAAACTGTTCTGCTCCTCATGTTAGGCCAAGTAGCATCCCGCACATACGTGTAATCTTTGTCGGCTGTTACCAGCCCAATAGCCACAGAATAATCCCGAAGCTCCATCCACGCTTGCCTTTTCGAGTCCTTCGTCACGGTTATTGAAAAGGCTCCGAACAGCTGCCCCTTCACCTCCAGCACTTTGCGTAAGAAACTTTCTTTCCTGACATTATTCTCGTTTCTTTTACCCATCGTATAAAAACTAACAACGAAAATATAAAATTTCAATTGAGGCAATTGAGCATATACGCACTGAATAGCCGGTTATAGTCAAGCACAGAGTATGAGCGGGTAAAGCGCTAGCCTGCTGCAAGGAACAAAAACTAAGAACATACAACAAAACGATTCTAACCTCAAACTGTATCGGCTGACTAATGAACTAATATTATAATTGAAGCCATTTTATTAGTCATGCATATATCTTTATGAAACAGAATTTGGTTAACTAATAATTTGTTGTATGAGTTCTAATATTATTTAGTTTTATGAAATAGGCCCCAGACGTTGAAACGCCTTAGTGAGGATAGTCTACTATATCTCCGTCGTGTGTTCAACCGAATCTGAATAGAGCGTGAGTTTCCGTCTCATTGCCGGGAGGGCATAGTCATTCCTGTCCTCAAGCCTGGCAAAAATTCCAAGTATGCAGGAAGTTACAGACCTATTTGTTTTACAAACTGCCTGTGTAAGCTATTTGAAAGGATGGTAAATCGCCGACTCGTGTGGTGTCTGGAGAAAAAAGGACTCTTGTCCGAGTACCAGTGTGGTTTTCGAGCCGCTCGCTCGACCACTGACCATTTGGTACGCCTGGAGAGCTCAATCCAGGATGCGTTTCTCCCCAAAGAGCATTTCGTCGCTGCCGGGACAAAACCACCTATGTGAAATATTTTAGCTTAGAACTTTGGCCGGTAAGGTTCAGTCATCTAAGGTGCAATATTGTGTGAATATTGTCAAGGCATTCTCGCTCTTCATAATGTATGTGCTGCAGGTCAGTATGTCCCGGCAACGAGGATTTGGTAGCTGTTTCCTTCGACTTAGAAAAGGCCCATGGCACCACATGGCGATATGGTAAACTCTCAGTCCTGCATCAGTGGGGATTCCGAGGTCTCTTGCCGCTATTTATTGCGAATGTTTTGCCCCACCGTCTATTTCGTGTCCGAGTAGGGACGGTATATTCAAATTACCACGTTCAAGAAACTGGAGTCCCATAGGGATCGGTTCTTAGTGTCACTCTGTTCACGATTGCCATAAACGGTATTGTTGCTGCTGCTGGTTCAGCAGTAATACCGTCGCTATACAGGGTTATTCACCTCACATGTTACACGGAAATAACTTCTAAACCGTTAAAGATATCAGCATTCTCTTTTCATATTCGTATTGGTATTCAGGGTCCTGTAAAATAACGTCCTACCTAGTCTCATGGGGTGATTAATAACCGAGATATTGATAGTAACTCCATATTTTGAAATGGAACGTCACAAATTTATACAGCTGGCCTAAACGTTCAACTCCACGAACCTACTACGCTGGCGTAGAAGGGGGAGAAGGGATACACCCACGTGACGCGTACCCAGGTGGCGGATAGGGGGGTCCTAAACAGCTTGCCGGCGGACTTGAAGGAAATAAAATACCTCTCGCGGATCAAACACACTAACCCCTGCGGGTGGGGGACGCACATGTAGAATACACCCGCGGTACCCCTGCCTGTCGTAAGAGGCGACAAAAAGGGGCGACCTTGGCGCGGACATGGATTGCGGTTTGGTATAATACGTTGGACCTCCTGTGGATGGGAGAGGCTGAATACATCCATAGGTAATCCCTGCCTGTCGTAGAAGGCGACTTAAAGGGTCATGTGGCCATGGTCCCCTCTTTATTTTTTATTATTTTTCCGAGGGTCAGATGTAGACCATTCAAAATTTTGATGTGCGTGCTGCTCGGCGATGGAGCTCCTATGTGTGCGACTACGCTCGAAAGCCCGTGCCAGCAACCACCCAGGACGCGGCGGGTGGGAGTGCCATGTACCCGGGCAGTAGTATCCGCCTGACAACGCAGGTCCCCGCACAGCCGAATGCCAGAAGGACATATTATTATTAATTATTTTTATTTATTTATTCTTATTTTTAGTGCTCTGTACACGCTGTGGGGTACATGCTATTGCGGGTGACTGGACGAAGGGAGTACTAGTACTCATTGTCTCAGTCATCCCGTATTAGGCATCGTCCAACATCGGACCCCAGGCCGTACCTGCTTTGACCAGGTGGGTATTGTCCTGGCTGCTTGGTTCGGCTACAGAAACCCCTGGTCGGAGTGGGTGGCATTCGGGGAGGAAGCTTTCGGGCATGGCTTCCAAACGATGTCGGCTCTCTCAAGGTGGTCCCCCACCTAAGTCTTTAACTTTTGCTTCCGTGAGAGGTTCAACTCCCTGGGAACAGGCGCAGCGTGAAGGAATGGGATTCAGCTTCCCTAGGTTTCTGGTCGCTACCAGAACGGATGGGCATGATTTTAAGCTGGTGAAGTCGATACTTTTTAGTCGACACATCGAAGGCGTCTACGGCGAACTTGAGGATCTCAAGAAAATGCGCAACGGTAGTTTGCTCATGAAGACTCGTACAGCATTGCAAGCTGATCAGTTGCTTAAGTGCGAGCACTTTGGCGAAATCCCCGTCGAAGTGGAGGAGGATAAGTCCTTGAACCTGGTTCGCGGAGTCAATTTTCACCGCGACCTTATTTTGAACACTGACGACGAGTTGATGGAAGACATGAAGAACCGTGGCGTGACACACGTCCGGCGCATTACGCACAAGGTCAACACTGAAGACGTTGCCACTGCTGCCTTCATTGTCTCTTTCAAGTTGTCAGTGTTACCAGAGAAAGTCAAGGTAACAACTTATCGTTGCGATGTGAGGCCGTCCATCCCGCCTCCTATGCGATGCTATCAATGCCAGCGATTCGGACATATGATATCTCGCTGCTCGCATCAGGCTGTATGTCGTACATGTGGACGAGTAGCTCACGGCGCGGAGGAATGTACAACTCCATGCAAGTGCACTAACTGCTCCGGTTTTCATTCTCCTCGGGATCGGAATTGTCCGACATACCTGAGTGAGAAGAAGATACAGGAGATCAAGACCCTGGATGGTCTTTCCTACCAGGAAGCGCGCCGTAAGTTGAATTCTACGAATACACCTGCCCGTACACTCGACTATAGGTTGATAGCTCAAAGTCTTCCAGGTTCGTCATTTACAACCTCGACACCTGTCCAGACCGCTGCGCCCAAGGCGACTGTTGCTGCTCCCAGCAACGTCGCAAATAGTCAAAGCTCGAAGGGGGGGACCACCCCACCTTCGACCAACCAGAAGTCTGTGCAGGCTGGCAGTTCCCAGCCGGCACAGCAAGGGGGAAGACTAAGTCTCCCCCCCCCCCTAGGAGGTCGACGAAAGTCGTGCCCCAGCCGGCGGAGGCGGCATCGTCGACCAGGGCTGGGAAACCATCTCCCAGCCCGTCTAAACTAGAAAAGAAGGGGAAAAGAGCGCCCGTTCTGAGCGCTCTCGGACTTCCCCTGCGAAGGAGAAGTCATGCCCCCCATCTGGGGGGGTATAAGTCTGCGCCAGGAGGCACTCCTGCTCCCGAACCTGCGCGCTCTCCTCGTAGGGGACCTACTCGGCCCCGAAAAGCGTCGAAGTACTGGGCGGCATCCCTGCCATCTTTTGATGACGGGATGGATGTCGCGCTGTCCTCTACATCTACAGATGTAGAAGTAGATAGTGTTTAGGCTTACGAGCATTTTGTCGCTCATAACCAAACACTCCTTTTATAGTCCACACTATAGCACTGTTACAGTGGAATTGTAACGGTTATGACAGGCATCTTGCCTAGTTACGTCAGCTCATTATTCAGTACGCAGCGAGTATAGTCTGTATTCAGGAGACCAACTTCAGACCTGATCATCACACGGTCTTGAGAAATTTCAGACTATACTCGACAGAACGATACTATGCTCACCGGGCTTCCGGTGGTGTTGGCATTTTTGTACGTTCTGATACCTACAGCGAAGAGGTTTCATTAAGAACTCCACTCGAGGCTGTAGCTGTTCGCGTTCCGCTGCCTGTCATAACAACAATGTGTAATGTTTATTTTCTAGCAGGTCAAGCTCGTAACATAACTGATGTCACTGAACTTATAGATCAGCTTCCGCCTCCCTTCCTCTTATTGGCCGATTTTAACGCCCATCACCCCATATGGGGCTCTGAGACGCCTTGCCCTAGGGGGAGAGAGCTGGAAACATTAGTAACAGAGCTGGATTATGTATTTTGAACACGGGGGAACCAACTCACTTTACTGTGCGTTACGGCACATATTCTCGCATAGACGTAAGTCTATGCAGCCGAACGTTGGTTCCACTGTTTCGGTGGCATACGCACGATGATCTCTGTGACAGTGACCATTTTCCCATCATTCCTACTTTGTTGAAACATAAATACGTCGAGGCTCCCACTCGATGGATACTTAAACTTGCTGATTGGCCAAAGTACACATCATTAGCTGTCTTTAATGACGATATCAGGCGGAGCGTCGGCGAGGAAATAACGTCACCCAATTTATTCTTGCTGCTGCTGAGGAGTTCATTCCGTTCTTCTCGGGGACTTCTCGCCGAAAACTCGTTCCTTCGTCGAACGATGCAATTGCAGCAGCCATCAAAGAACGCCGTCGCGCTCATAAGCGTTACCGTAGACAGCCTACTGTGGCCAACTTGGTAATATTTAAGAAACTTCGCGCTCAGGCGCGAGTTCTTATTCGACAAGGTAAGAACGCTTCATGGGAGAGATATGTGTCGTCCATGACTTCACATACTCCATCATCTCAAGTGTGGACTAAGCTTCGACTGATTTCGGGTATCCACGGATCATCTCCTATACCTGGAATTTCCATTGCGGGCACTGTCTCCACTGACCCTCTTGCGATTGCTAACCATCTAGCTAGTCATTTCGCGGATGTATCTGGCTCCGGGAATTACCATCGCGATTTCCTCCCTCTGAAGCGGGAGGTAGAACGTCATCATCTTAGTTTGGCCACGCCGGCTTCAGAAAACTACAAGGTGCCCTTTACGGAGTGGGAACTCCGCAGCGCCTTAGCGCTTTGCAAGGACACGTCTCCTGGACCGGACAACATCCACAACCAGATGTTGAAACACCTTCGTGATGGTAGTCTATCTCCTTCGTGTGTTCAACCGTATCTGGATGGAGGGTGATTTTCCGTCTCAGTGGCGAGAGGGCATAGTCATTCCTGTCCTCAAGCCTGACAAAGATCCTAAGTATGCAGGAAGTTACAGACCGATTTGTCTTACAAACTGCCTGTGTAAGCTATTTGAGAGGATGGTAAATCGCAGACTCGTGTGGTGTCTGGAGAAACAAGGACTCTTGTCCGAGTACCGATGTGGTGTTCGAGCCGCTCGATCCACAACAGACCACTTGGTACGTCTGGAGAGCTCTATCCAGGATGCGTTTCTCCGCAAACAGCACTTGGTAGCTGTCTTCTTTGACTTGGAGAATGCCTACGACACCACCTGGCGATGTGGCATCCTTTCAGTCCAGCATCAATGGAGATTCCGAGGTAACTTCCCGGTATTTATTGCGAACTTTTTGTCCCTCCGTCTATTCCGTGTCCGAGTAGGGAGGACATATTCGCAATACCACGTTCAAGAAAATGGAGTCCCAACGGGATCGGTCCTTAGTGTCACTCTGTTCGCGAATGCCATAAACGGTATTGTCGCTGCTGCTAGTCCAGCAGTAATACCGTCCCTATATGTGGCTTTCGTTTTTCCACCACAAAGACCTGTGTTGTCCACTTTTGTCGCCAACGTTCTCTTCACCCTCCTCCTGAACTTTATTTAGGAAATGTAGCTATCTCTGTAGTTGACACTTACCGATCTTGGAATCCTTTTTAATAATAAATTATCGTGGGAGCCACATGTGCGGCAGTAAAAAATGCAATGCACTAAGAAAATATCATGAAGTTTCTTAGCAGCACTTCTTGGGGGGCTGACCGCACGGTGCTCGTACGATTCTATAGGCCACATATTTTATCTCGGCTAGACTACGGCAGTGCAGCATATGGCTCAGCAAGGCCAAGCGTTCTTGCGAAGCTTAACAGCATCCACCACGGCGAGGTTAGGTTGGCGACGGGTGCTTTTCGTACAAGCCCCATTGCCAGCCTCCTCGCTGAGTCTGGTGAGCCGCCTTTACACCTGAGGCGCCAGCAACTTTTACTTACGTATGCTGAAAATTTGCGACAGATGCCACTTCATCCAAGCTATCCCTGCGTGTTCAACAATGCAACCGTTTGTTGTACGCTGCTTGTCCTCGTGCGACGCGGCCGGTCGGGATACGCTTGGATAGCAGTTATTAATTGTTTGACGTACCTTCGGTTCCTTACCTTCTCAGACAACCAAGTGGGGTACCTCCGGGAGTTGTACGACGACCTGAAATCATCCTGGATTTGCACACTGGCCCGAAAGGAGACACGGACCCTTCGATTTATCGGAGGCTCTTCCTGTCCGTTGTTGGCCGCTATCCAGGTTCCATCGTCGTCTACACGGATGGTTCAAGGACAGATACGAAGGTGGGCTGTGCGTTCGTTGTCGGAAATGATAGGTTCTTTTTTGCTCTCCCGGAAACCTGTAGTGTGTACACAGCAGAGCTTTATGCTATTTGTGGAACTCTGCGGTACGCACTGTACAATGAGCGCCCCACGAACCTGCTACGCAGGCGTAGCAGGGGGAGAGGTGATACTCCCACGTGGCGCGTCCCAGGTGGCGGATAGGGGGGTCCTAACCGGCTTGCCGGCGGATTTGATGGAAATAAAATACCTCTCGCGGACCAAACACACACCCCCTGTGGGTGGGGGAGGCAGACGAGTAATACACCCACGGTATCCCCTGCCTGTCGTGAGAGGCGACTAAAAGGGGCGACCAAGGGTTGATTGTATTAGAACCATGAAACTACTTGTGATTAGTACCACCACGCGGAAAACACCAAGGATTGCTTTTACTTGTGCGTAGTACCACTACATTAGGTACGAAATTGGTTTGTGATTAGTAGCACACAGGAGCACCATGAGGTCAGGTTTTGCAGTACCTGTGATTAGTACCACCATATGAGTAGGACCATGGGATGATAGCTACCATGGTTCTGCCTTGCCTATGATTAGTACCCACTATATGAGGAACACCACGGGATAGGGAGAGGTCCCTATGTTTAGTACTCTTATGTGATGAACACCATAGGTTTGCGTTGCCTGTAAATGGCGCCCCAAAGTGAGAAAAACATAGGTCTGTATTTTATGTTGAATTTCATAAGCTCTGAGTAGTACAATAATGTGTGGAATGCCGCAAGTCTCTGCTACTTTTGATTAGTACCGCAACAGTACAAATACCATGGTTCTATTTTGATAGCGATCAGTACCGTTATGAGGGGCCGATAACTGCGATTTAGGACCCCCTTTTGACTGCGCGCATAATCGATTCCGTGTTATGCTATAGCAGTAGTCCCTTGGTCAGTACTACGATATTGTCACGTCTGTTTATGTGAATGTGAGACATTGCGGGTCGCAACCACTGATTGTTTTAAATTCATGTCCATCCATTCATTCTTCGTTCTCACGTTTTTGAATTCTGGCCAGTGGAGAATTTTAGACTTTTAATATGTCATTCCATTTCGTCTCATTTCGTACCATTAGGGGCCGATTACCTAGATGTTAGGCCCCTTTAAACAACAATCATCAATCATCATCACAATGAGCGCCGACACTTTCTCGTGTGTACTGACTCCTTGAGTTCGCTCCAGTCTATTGATACCTGTTTACCTCGGCACCCTCTGGTGCAGCGGATCCAGGACCTGCTGGCCGGGTGTTCGGATGCCGGCACCAGAATCACGTTTGTGTGGCTCCCCAGCCACATGGGCATAGAGGGAAATGAATTAGCAGATAAGGCTGCCAAGCAGGCAGTTACACTGCCCCCGTTGCCTTTCAAGGTTCCAGCAAGTGATATTCGCTCTCAGCTGAGACATCTGGTTATGTCCTTTCGGGAGATAGAGTGGCAGGGCATTCCACTTCCCAATAAGCTAACAGCGATAAAAGGAACAACGAATTTATGGAGGACTTCCCTTCGGGCTTCGCGGAGGGAAGCCGTGGTATTATGTCGCCTTCGGATCGGCCACGGTATGTTGACGCACTCCCATCTACTGAAAGGAGAACCCCCTCCGGTGTGTACCTGCGGCGACCGTCTTACCGTCGTGCACATCCTTACGGAGTGTATGGACCTGGTCGATCTTCGCCGTAGTCTTAACCTTCCGAGTACAATTTCCCTTATCTTGCGAGATGACGAGCAGTCAGCAGACCTCGTCACCCGCTTTCTGAGGGATAGCGGTCTGTTTTATCGTGTGTGATGATGTCCTTTATCCTGGTATTATTTTTGTCAGTTGCGCTTTTATCCCATTGACTTCATTTTAGTGTGTGTTGCGCATTTTAATGTGTTATTTTAACGTCTAACGTCAATTATGTGTTAATATCTGTACTACTGGGCAATGCCTTATTGCTTCGTTTTCCTGTATTTTCTCTTATATTAGAAAATAAGGCATTGCGTATTAGATCCACTGAATGTTTTAATCTCACCCTCATTTTTCTTCATATCCATTTTTTTAAACTCTAGTCAGTGGATACTTTTTAAATTTTTAACTTCATATCTCATGTCGTTCATTTCGTTCCATTAGAGGCCGATGACCTTTGACGTTAGACCCCTTAAAACAACAAGCATCATCATCAAAAGTTCAACTGCGTACACCCCCTGCGGGTGGGGGACGCATCTGTAGAATACACCCGCGGTATCCCCTGCGTGTTGTAAGAGGCGACAAAAAGGGGCGACCTTGTGCGGACATGGATTGCGGTTTGGTATAATATGTGGATGGGAGAGGCTGAATACATCCATAGGTAATCCCTGTCTGTCGTAGAAGGCGACTTAAAGGGTCATGTGGCCATGGTCCCCTCTTTATTTTTTATTATTTTTCCGAGGGTCAGATGTAGACCTTTGCGATTGCCATAAACGGCATTGTCGTTGCTGCTGGTCCAGCTATAATACCGTTCTTATATGTGGACGATTTTGCTCTGCACTATAGCCCGTGCAGTATGGCAGTCGCAGAGCGACAGTTACAGCAAGCTATTAGGAGGGTGGAGCAGTGGACCTTAGAACATAGCTTTCGTTTTTCCACCACAAAGACCTGTGTTGTCCACTTTTGTCGCCAACGTTCTCTTCACCCTCCTCCTGAACTTTATTTAGGAAATGTAGCTATCCCTGTAGTTGACACTTACCGATTTTTTGGGCTCCTTTTCGATAGTAAATTATCGTGGGAGCCACATGTGCGGCAGTTAAAAGTGCAATGCACTAAGAAACTTAATATCATGAAGTTTCTTAGCAGCACTTCTTGGGGGCTGACCGCACGGTGCTCGTACGATTCTATAGGCCACATATTTTATCCCGGTTTAGACTACGGCAGTGCAGCATATGGCTCAGCAAGGCCAAGCGTTCCTGCGAAGCTTAACAGCATCCACCACGGCGGGGTTAGGTTGGCGACGGGGGCTTTTCGTACAAGCCCCGTTGCCAGCCTCCTCGCAGAGTCTGGTGTGCCGCTTTACACCTGAGGTGCCAGCAAGTGCTTCTTTCCTATGCTGCAAATTTGCGACAGATGCCACTTCATCCAAGCTATCCTTGCGTTTTCAACAATGGAAACCGTTTGTTTTACGCTGCTTGTCCACGTGCCCACTCCTCTTCCATAGCAACTGATATCCCAACTCGCAGGACCACTTGCTGGGCCACTCAACCGTTGTCCATGGTTAACGAACTAGGACGTGACTACAGAAACCCACACCATGAACCATAAAAATCTATACAGATAATATTTACAACCACACGAGTCTTAAAATACCTGAGCCTACATATGACAATATGTTACCTAATCAACGAAGGGCAAGCAGTATACAATAGGCTATACACAATATAATACTGTACTTACAACCACACAAGTGTTAAAACTCAATTACCTAGGCCAACATATGGCAAAGCAAATCCAATTGACCAATGAAGAAAATATCTTGGTCCACGAACCTACTACGATGGCGTAGCAGGGGGAGAGGTGATACTCCCACGTGGTGCGTCCCAGGTGGCGGATAGGGGGGTCCTAACCGGCTTGCCGGCGGACTTGAGGGAAATAAAATACCTCTCGCGGACCAAACACACTACCCCCTGCGGGTGGGGGACACACATGCAGAATACACCCGCGGTATCCCCTGCCTGTCGTAAGAGGCGACAAAAAGGGGCGACCTTGGCGCGGACATGGATTGCGGTTTGGTATAATGTGATGGACCTCCTGTGGATGGGAGAGGCTGAATACATCCATAGGTAATCCCTGCCTGTCGTAGAAGGCGACTTAAAGGGTCATGTGGCCATGGTCCCCTCTTTATTTTTTTATTATTTTTCCGAGGGTCAGATGTACACCATTCAAAATTTGATGTGCGTGCTGCCCGGCGATGGAGCTCCTATGTGTGCGACTACGCTCGAAAGCCCGTGCCAGCAACCACCCAGGACGCGGCGGGTGGGAGTATCATGTACCCGGGCAGTGGTATCCGCCTGACAACGCAGGTCCCCGCACAGCCGAATGCCAGAAGGACATATTATTATTAATTATTTTTATTTTTTCTCTATATTTAGTGCTCTGTAAACGCTATGGGGTACATGCTATTGCGGGTGGCTGGAGGAAGGGAGTCTTAGTGCTCATTGCCTCAGTCATGCCGTATTAGGCATCGTCCAACATCGGACCCCGGGCAGTACCTGCTATGACCAGGTGGGTATTGCCTTGGCTGCTTGGTTCGGCTACAGAGACCCCTGATCGGAGTGGGTGGCATTCGGGGAGGATGCTATCGGGCATGGCTTCCAAACGAAGTCTGCTCTCTCAAGGTGGTCGCCCACCTAAGTCTTTAACTTTTGCTTCCCTTAGAGGTTCAACTCCCTGGGAACATGCGCAGCGTGAAGGAATGGGATCCAGCTTCCCTAGGTTTCTGGTCGCTACCAGAACCGATGGGAACGATTTTAAGCTGGTGAAGTCGGTCCTTTTTAGTCGGCACATCGAAGGCGTCTATGGCGAACTGGAGGAACTTAAGAAAATGCGCAACGGTAGTTTGCTTCTCAAGACTCGTACAGCACTGCAAGCTGATCAGTTGCTTAAGTGCGAGCACTTTGGCGAAATCCCCGTCAAAGTGGAGGAGCATAAGTCCTTGAACCTGGTTCGCGGAGTCATCTTTCACCGCGACCTCATTTTGAACACTGACGACGAGTTGATGGAAGACATGAAGAACCGTGGCGTGACACACGTCCGGCGCATTACGCGCAAGGTCAACGGTGAAGACGTTGCCACTGGTGCCTTCATTGTCTCTTTCAAGTTGTCAGTGTTACCAGAGAAAGTCAAGGTAACCACTTATCGTTGCGATGTGAGGCCGTACATCCCGCCTCCTATGCGATGCTATCAATGCCAGCGATTCGGACATATGGTATCTCGCTGTTCGAATCAGGCTGTATGTGGTACATGTGGACGAGTAGCTCACGGCGCGGAGGAGTGCACAACTCCATACAAGTGCACTAACTGCTCCGGTTTTCATTCTCCTCGGGATCGGAATTGTCCGACATACCTGAGTGAGAAGAAGATCCAGGAGATCAAGACCCTGGATGGTCTTTCCTACCAGGAAGCGCGCCGTAAGTTTCATTCTATGAATACCCCTGCCCGTACACTCGACTATAGCTTGATAGCTCAGAGTCTTCCAGGTTCGTCATTAACGACCAAGACACCTGTCCAGACCGCTGCGCCCAAGGCGACTGTTGCTGCTCCCAGCAACGTCGCAAATAGTCAAAGCTCGAAGGGGGGGACCACCCCACCTTCGACCAACCAGAAGTCTGTGCCGGGGGGAAGACTAAGTCTCCCCCCCCCCTAGGAGGTCGACGAAAGTCGTGCCCCAGCCGGCGGAGGCGGCTTCGTTGACCAGGGCTGGGAAACCATCTCCCAGCCCGTCTAAACCTGAAAAAAAGAAGGGGAAGAAGAGCGCCCGTTTTGAGCGCTCTCGGCCTTCCCCTGCGAAGGAGAAGTCATGCCCCCCATCTGGAGGGTATGAGTCTGCGCCAGGAGGCACTCCTGCTCCCAAACCTGCGCGCTCTCCTCGTAGGGGACCCCCTCGCGCCCGAAATTTGTCGAAGTTCTGGGCGGCACCCCTGCCATCTTTTGATGACGGGATGGATGTCGCGCTGTCCTCTACTTCTACGGATGTAGAATTAGATAGTGTTTAGGCTAACGAGCATTTTTCGCTCATAACCTAACACTCCTTTTACAGTCCACACTATGACACTGTTACAGTGGAATTGTAATGGTTATGACAGGCATCTTGCTGAGTTACGTCAGCTTATTAGTGAGTACGCAGCGAGTATAGTCTGTATTCAGGAGACCAATTTCAGACCTGGTCATCATACGGTCTTGAGGAATTTCAAACTATACTCGACAGAACGATACTATGCTCACCGGGCTTCCGGAGGCGTTGGCATTTTTGTACGTTCTGATAGCTACAGCGAAGAGGTTCCATTACGAACCCCTCTAGAGGCTGTAGCTGTTCGCGTCTCGCTGCCTGTCATAGCAACAGTGTGTAATGTTTATCTTCCACCCGGCCAGCATCTGAACATCAATGATGTCGCTGATCTTATAGATCAGCTTCCACCACCCTTCCTCTTATTGGGCGATTTTAACGCCCATCACCCCATATGGGGCTCTGAGACGCCTTGTCCCCGAGGAAGAGAGTTGGAAACACTTATAACAGATCTGGATTTATGTATTTTGAACACAGGGGAACCAACTCACTTTAGTGTACGTTACGGCACATACTCTCGCATAGACGTAAGTCTATGCAGCCGAACGTTGGTTCCACTGTTTCGGTGGAATGCACACGATGATCTCTGTGACAGTGACCATTTTCCCATTATTCTTACTTTGTTGAAACATAAACCCATCGAGGCTCCCCCTCGATGGATTCTTAAACATGCTGATTGGCCAAAGTACACATCACTAGCTGTCTTTCACGATGATGTCAGGCGGACCGTCGGCGAGGAAATAACTTACGTCACCCAAGTTATTCTTGCTGCTGCTGAGGAGTCCATTCCGTTTTTCTCGGGGGCTCCTCGCCGAAAACTCGTTCCTTGGTGGAACGATGAAATAGCAGCAGCCATCAAAGAACGCCGTCGCGCTCATAAACGTTACCGTCGACAGCCTACTGTGGCCAACTTGGTAACATTTAAGAAACTCCGCGCTAAGGCGCGAGTTCTTATTCGACAAAGTAAGAAGGCTTCATGGGAGAGATATGTGTCGTCCATGACGTCGCATACTCCATCATCTCAAGTGTGGACGAAACTTCGACGACTTTCGGGTATTCAAGGATCATCTGCTGTACCGGGAATTTCCATTGCAGGCAGTGTCGCCACTGATCCCCTTGCGATTGCTAATCATCTCGCTAGTCATTTCGCGGATGTCTCTGGCTCCGGGAATTACAATCCTGATTTCCTCCCTCTGAAGCGGGAGGCTGAACGTCATCACCTTAGTTTTGCCACCCAAGCTTCAGAGGACTACAACGTGCCCTTTACGGAGTGGGAACTCCGCAGCGCATTAGCGCTTTGCAAGGACACGTCTCCTGGACCGGACAACATCCATAACCAGATGTTGAAACACCTTAGTGATGATAGTTTACTATATCTCCTTCGTGTGTTCAACCGAATCTGGACAGAGGGTGATTTTCCGTCTCAGTGGCGAGAGGGCATAGTCATCCCTGTCCTCAAGCCTGACAAAGACCCTAAGTATGCAGGAAGTTACAGACCGATTTGTCTTACAAATTGCCTGTGTAAGCTCTTTGAGAGGATGGTAAATCGCAGACTCGTGTGGTGTCTGGAGAAACAAGGACTCTTGTCCGAGTACCAATGTGGATTTCGAGCCGCTCGATCCACCACAGACCACTTGGTACGCCTGGAGAGCTCTATCCAGGATGCGTTTCTCCGCAAACAGCATTTGGTAGCTGTCTTCTTTGACTTGGAGAAGGCCTACGACACCACCTGGCGATATGGCATCCTTTCAGTCCTGCATCAATGGAGATTCCGAGGTAACTTGCCGGTATTTATTGCGAATTTTTTGTCCCTCCGTCTATTCCGTGTCCGAGTAGGGAGGACATATTCGCAATACCACGTTCAAGAAAATGGAGTACCACAGGGATCGGTTCTTAGTGTCACTCTGTTCGCGATTGCCATAAACGGTATTGTCACGGCTGCTGGTCCAGCCGTCATACCGTCCCTATGTGTGGATGATTTTGCTCTGCACTATAGCTCGTGCAGTATGGCAGTCGCAGAGCGACAGTTACAGCAAGCTATTAGGAGGGTGGAGAAGTGGACCTTAGAACATGGCTTTCGGTTTTCTGCCGCAAAGACCTCCGTTGTCCACTTTTGTCGTCAACGTACACTTCACCCTCATCCTGAGCTTTATCTAGGTAATGTCGTTCTTCCAGTTGTTGACACCTACCGATTTCTTGGGCTCCTTTTTGACAGTAAATTATCGTGGGAGCCACACGTGCGGCAGTTAAAAGTGCAATGCACTAGGAAGCTTAATATCCTTAAGTTTCTTAGCAGCACTTCTTGGGGGGCTGACCGCGCGGTGCTCCTGCGATTCTATCGGGCACACATTTTATCCCGGTTAGACTACGGCAGTGCAGCATATGGCTCCGCAAGACCAAGCGTTCTTGCGAAGCTGAACAGTATCCACCACAGCGGGGTTAGGTTGGCGACGGGAGCTTTTCGTACAAGCCCCATCGCTAGCCTGCTCGCTGAGTCTGGTGTGCCGCCTTTACACCTGAGGCGCCAGCAACTTCTACTTTCATATGCTGCAAATTTGCGACAGATGCCACTTCATCCCAGCTATCCTTGCGTGTTCAACAATGGCAACCGTTTGCTGTACGCTGCTCGTCCTCGAGCGACGCGGCCGGTTGGGATACGCTTGGATAACATTTCCGAATTGTTTGACGTACCTTCGGTTCCTTGCCTTGTCAGACAACCAAGTGGGGTACCTCCGTGGGTCGTACGACGACCTGAAGTAATCCTGGATCTGCACACTGGTCCAAAGGAAAACACGGACCCTTCGATTTATCGGAGGCTCTTCCTGTCCGTTGTTGGCCGCTATCCAGGTTCAGTCGTCGTCTACACGGATGGTTCAAGGTCAGATACGAAGGTGGGCTGTGCGTTCGTTGTTAACAATGATAGGTTCCTGTTTGCTCTTCCGGCAACCTGTAGTGTGTACACAGCAGAGCTCTATGCTATCTATGAGGCTCTGCGGTACGCACTGTACAATGAGCGCCGACACTTTCTTCTGTGTACAGACTCCTTGAGTTCGCTCCAGTCTATAGATACCTGTTTCCCTCGGCACCCTCTGGTGCAGCTAATCCAGGACCTGCTGGCCGGGTGTTGGGATGCTGGCACCAGAATCACATTTCTGTGGCTCCCAAGCCACATGGGCATAGAGGGAAACGAGTTAGTAGATCAGGCTGCCAAGGAGGCAGTTACACTGCCCACGTTGCCTTTCCAGGTTCCAGTAAGTGATATTCGCTCCCAGCTGAGACATCTTGTTATGTCCCATTGGGAGATGGAGTGGCAGGCCATTCCACTTCCCAATAAGCTGAGAGCGATAAAAGGAACAACGAAGGTATGGAGGACTTCCCTTCGGGCTTCGGGGAGGGAAGCCGTGGTATTATGTCGTCTTCGGATCGGCCACGGTATCTTGACTCACTCGCATCTTTTGAAAGGAGAACCCCCTCCGGTGTGTACCTGCGGCGACCACCTTACCGTGGTGCACATCCTTACGGAGTGTGTGGACCTGGTCGATCTGCGCCGTAGTCTTAACCTTCCGAGTACTATCTCCCTTATCTTGCGTGATGACGAGCAGTCAGCAGACCTCGTCATCCGCTTTATGAGGGATAGTGGACTGTTTTCTCGTGTGTAATGCTGTCCTTTGTCCTAGTGTGTTTTGTGTCACTTTCGCTTTTATCCTATTGACTTAATTTTAGTTTGTTTTGCGTATTTTAATGTGTTATTTTAACGTCTCTCGTAAATTATGTACTACCAGGCAATGCCTTATTCTTTTGTTTTCCTGTAATTTCTCTTATTTTATTAGAAAATAAGGCATTGCGTATTAGATCCACTGATTGTTTTAAACTCACCCTCATTTTTCTCCATCATTTTTTAAACTCTAGTCAGTGGATATGTTTTTAAAATTTTAACATCATCTCTCATGTCGTTTATCACATTCCATTAGGGGCCGGTGACCTTCGATGTTAGGCCCCTTTAAACAACAAGCATCATCATCATCATCAAATATCTTGGTGGCAGCAAAATGGACAAACAATCATACAGCCTATACAACTACACAAGTCTCAAAACTACCTAGGCCTACATACAGCTAACTTTATAATAAATTCTAGCAAATAGAACATGGTTTACAAACACAATTGGTACTGGGATTTGAATTTTTTTAACCTTTTGTCATGTCTAGCTGAATACTTCCTCTTGACCAAATGTTTACAATCTTTTACGTACTTTTAAATGAGAAATGGTATAGCTGCCTGCAAAATTACATTTTCCAGGCAATGTTTTCTGCAAAAGGAGTAACCTGGCCTAGATAATACACCTTTAAAACTATCTTCTAATGCTCCTGTATGGCCATATTTGTCCAAAAATATATACAGTTGCTCATCATGAATATGAAGAAGAAAATTTTTCAGTTGTTCACTGGCATTTTGCAAGTTAGTTGTGCACTACTACAAAGAACACAACGAAGACCCAATACAGTGGATTTGGTTAAAAACAGACAATACACATGTAAGAGACACAAAGAAATAGGGTAGAATAGGAATAAGGCCTAAAACATAAGCTTATTAAGGAGAGAAAATCAAAAGGTCACAGACTGACATATGAAAAGCAAGGATGTTAAATAATTTGTTTGTTATTTGTACGTGGCCCTTGATGAAAATATACAGATTCACGGTTTATCACACCTTCTCTCTCTCTCTTACCTTAATGTAAATATAAGCAAAGAGAAAGGGTAAAAGGGGAGGTTTCCATGATCGCACACCAAATAAACAAAGATAAAATAGAACGCCGTCCAATTAAGAATAAAACATAATAAACTAGAAAATTGGTAAGGAAAGCCAATGAAGGCAATGCGTAATGAATAATAAATAAGTAAATTAGTCACAAAGGGTACCACGGATCCAAGGGCCAGAACCACCCTCGCCCATACAGAGACCATCGTGTTTAGGTCGCCGATAAGGGGACACGCAGGCCGGACGCATAAGAACGTCAGCCACACAGCACACAACAACAAAAACGACCGCTCTCGAGCTCAAACAGGCAATACGGACCAGAAAATGGTCCATCATAGGGAGACGGTGTGTCTCCGTCCAATACACACAGAAAGCAATCAATCGCGTTGTTAGCTCGTATTCATACCACGTAAATGTAGTGGACATGAAATATACTGAACAAGCGATAAAATAATAGAACATGAGCTCAAGCGGTATGTTAAAGAAGCGACACGAGTATTGTGCGGTGCGGCGGTGCCGTTTGAGGCGGCGTCCGTCTGGCCAGTGCTATTCATGGGAATCATATTAAATATTTCATACGAGTTCTTTAGGACCAGAGGTCTGGGCTTAGTGGAGGTATGGTAGTGAAACCTCCTCCTTTGTTGCCTCCCACTAGGGGACTGGTAGGATTCCTCAACATCAGAGTTCGAGCAAACTGAAGAGCCCGAGCTGTCAGAGTGACTTGGGGTGGATTGAGGGGAGTCATTACTCACAATGGGGATAATAGGGGTGTCATCATTAGTATTAGGTAGTGAGGAGGCAGAATGTTCTTGCGGGGGCGAGAGGGGGCTCTCAGGCGACATAGCTACCGGGGGTGGGGGGGTGTGGTTGGTGGTTGTCGGCGAGCCTGGTGGTACTCCCTCCAGGGTTGGCATTTCGAGTCATGGTGCGGCCTCCTCTCAAGGTCATGGGGGACATCTGGTCTGGTGCCGGGGTTCCCGCAATGGCGTCTGAACTGGGCGGCGTATCGGGGGAACCTTAGGCCCAAGTAGCATCGAGGTGGCCACCTGCCTACGAACCTGCTACGCAGGCGTAGCAGGGGGAGAGGTGATACTTCCACGTGGCGCGTCCCAGGTGGCGGATAGGGGGGTCCTAACCGGCTTGCCGGCGGACTTGAGGGAAATAAAATACCTCTCGCGGACCAAACACACACCCCCTGTGGGTGGGGGAGGCAGACGAATAATACACCCACGGTATCCCCTGCCTGTCGTGAGAGGCGACTAAAAGGGGCGACCAAGGGATGATTGCATTCGAACCATGAAACTACATGTGATTCGTACCCTCACGCGGAGAACACCAAGGGTCGCTTTTACTTGTGCGTAGTACCACTATATTAGGTACAAAATAGGTTTATGATTAGTAGCACACAGGAGCACCGCGCGGTCGGCTTTTGCAGTACCTGTGATTAGTACCACCATATGAGCAGAACCATGGGATGATAGCTACCATGGTTCTGCCTTGCCTATGATTAGTACCCACTATATGAGGAACACCACGGGATAGGGAGAGGTCCCTGTGGTTAGTACTCTCATGTGATGAACACCATAGGTTTGCGTTGCCTGTAAATGGCGCCGCAAAGTGAGAAAAACATAGGTCTGTATTATACGTCGAATTTCATAACCTCTGAGTAGTACAATAATGTGTGGAATACCGCAAGTCTCTGCTACTTTTGATTAGTACTGCAACAGGACAGATACCATGGTTCTACATTACAAGCGATAAGTATCATTCTGAGGGGCCTTTGATCTGTATTTTGGACCCATTTAGACACCAAGCATTCTCGATTCAGGGTTGTGCTTTGGAAGTGGTCCCTTGGTCTGTACTACTATTAACTATGATAGTTTTTGAGACGGATCCACTGATTGTTTTCAATTCATGTTCATTCATTCATTCTTCATGACATTTTTTATTTTGGTCAGTGGATGATTTTGAACTTTTACTTTGTCGTTTCATTTCGTACCATTAGGGGCCGATGACCTTGATGTTAGGCCCCTTTAAACAACAAGCATCATCATCATCATCAGTGGCCACCTGCCGATTCAGGAGGCCGGGTCTGAATACTGAGGGGGCGCAGCCAGATGTGAGTGTGTTTGCCACAAGAATGCAGTCCGAAGTGAGGGTAGTTCGTGAGCAGTGTGGGGGGGGGGGGTTGTCAAACTTCCAAGGGCGGACTGGAGGTCGTTAACTTGTCACTGTCGTGCCAGGGCGAGTTTTTAAAGTGGTTGGAGCCACGGACAAGACACGAGCAGTGGTGCACCAAGTTTACGTACTGTAGTCTATGGTGGCCGCCGGGGCGACTAAAAGGGGGGCCCTACTACTAGATCTAACTCCCGCACTGAGACGCTACCAGTCTCAGTACGGGGCCAGCAGAGCAACACAGCAGCAAGGTTCCGAGGGCAGTCCAGCCGTTGGAGTGTGTAGGCAGCCCGTGACGTGTGAAGAAAGGGGTCCCTCGTCACTACAGTGGCACAGTGTTCCACACAGACAGACAAATCAGCTCACGGTTGGGACCGTGTTACACTAAGTGTAAAGACGGCCCCTGACAAATAGCTCCGTGCCTCAACTGTATCACTGTAAGTGAGAGCAGTTACGGCAATGTGTGTAATTACTGCGCCCCGTAGCACAACGCTTTCCGCTATTTCTTCTTTCTTCTGCGAGGAGGGAGCCCAAGTGACCAAGCCGAGGTTTCCGAAGCGAATGATGGTGATAGTGAAGAGTAAAGAAAATAAATACCTGAGATATATGGGCAATTCATTCTTGAAAGACCGAGAATCGTACAAAGACATCTTGAATCGGTCAAAATGTCCTTTATACGCTCTGAAGGTGAATTGGAAATCTATCGCAGAAAATAAATGATTTGACATGCTGACGCATGAGGTGCCATCTACCGGAATAGGAAAAAGTTTACGTAGTAGTAACAACATATGAAGGGAGAGAGTAACAGTCCACAATTGATACGAGAGATCGTTAGGATTGCGACTTCTTCAGAACAGGCAAACGTACCATAAAATGATATGGTTCGGTTGAGTTGATGAATGTTTTCTTTGAATGATGTAAATAAATGGCTTTCAGTCAAGTTAGGTGGATATAGATTTCCCTTACACACATCTCACTCATTATTTACGGTCAAAACTTCCAAATATATTCTGCTAGATATCTCACAGCTTGATTGTCTTCCAACAGTTCAGACTGGGATTCACTGGTCTGAATTAGACAGTAATTTATGCCTTCAGGATCAACTTAGCCAGTCCACTTACTCCTGGATTGTCATCATCAGCACTCTTCAAAATCTGGCATAAATTGCTAAGGGGAAAACAATCATCACTCTTGCAGTTATTCATAGTCTTGAAGGACAAAGCCATGTTATTTACGATACAGGGTTTTAGAGCTGCTACAAACTGAAAACTTGTAGGATTTGTGTTGGAAATGCCGTGCTATCAAATGGAGCAAAATTGAGAGCTTTCAAATTAAGATTTTTGAATCCTACTTTCTTCAACCTCTCCCACAAAAATATAACAGATTTAATAGTGATCTGCCACCCATCAATGAAGCTAAACATGCATATCTTATCTTTACCATTTTTAGGGTCTATTATTTTCCAGGCACCTATCTCTTTCAGAAAGTTGTTCCAAAACTCAATGCGTGGATAATTTTCCGAAAGGGCACACCTATATATCCTACTTTTATGGGCATTCTGGTTACAGCTGTTCAAGGAATCCAGAAGGTTGTCAATTGTTTCTACAAATTCTGCTGTGTATATAGCTTCTGAGGGTAACACTCGAGTAGCTACATATGTTTCAATTACAGTTGCCACAGTATGGTTTAAATGTGTAGCAGCAACCTTAAATTGAATTTTTCCGTAACTATTCTGGAAGCTGAAATGTTGTTTTCTGAGTTTGAGCAGAGTTTTAATTTTTTCTCTTGGTCTATAATGAATAGCTTCTGAATGTATTCCAATTGTACCTCCTTATGATCATTAACCTGAATCTTATTTTCTATTAAAGCATTTCTTGTGTTTTATAGAAGATGGGGAACATCATATATGACAACAGTTAGTTTACTATTCACAAGAAAATGGAATGGCCTGGGTCTATCTAAATTAGCTTGACAAATATTTCTCAGTGCTATATGATTTGTTGAGCCTTGGTTACGAACTGTGCAGACAACTTTCAACCCAAGTTCCTGTAATTTAGTTATAATAAACAAATCAACTTTTGCAAGGCTACACTACTTACTGAATTTGCGGTGAAATAATAGGCAATTATTTGTTTCTAAGTTCTGTGAATACCTCTTAACATAAAAACTAATGGATTATTTGCTAGAGCAGGTGACCGTCCTAAATGATCAAGATCTTCACACCCACATATACGTTGTTTATTAGCCTCATAATATAACCCCTTCTCTAGTGACATTTCTTCAAATTGGAGGGAACAGTATTTGTCATTGTCAGACATTTTAGAAACCTCTACTTTCAGCACTTCAACTATGGATGGATTAATACCTGTGTCAAAAGGTATTCGAGATAGTATGACCACGTTTATAAATTGAAAGTGCCATAACCTTATCCTCAACATTCCACCGCATAGCAGATGGAGCTTTGGTAGCATTCCGTAACTGAGCATTGATAAATGATTTGCTGACATCATTAGGATTTTCCTCAATATATTGAAATTTCTTGGCTTTGTACAGATCTTTCAGTACTTTTAATTCCTGTCTATCGCTTTTTAACACCTTTCTCAACTTTGCTAGCTTTGCAGTTGTGTTTCTATGAATGGTGTACATTCTTGACGTCTTAAGTGTCAAAACAGATTTTTTTACACCTGACCATAAAACACCACACTTTCGTTTTGTCTCTTATGGATGAGGACAAAAAAAATGATAATCACCGTCATCCATACCAGATTGTGTGTTTTCTCCAGTTTCAGTCTCTCCAACATTAATTAGTACTGACAGATCTGGATTACAAATTACAAATCCTATTTCTTGTGTGAAATTACTAAAATTTCATGTAGGCCTACATTTCTATTTTCTGCAGTACTATTACCGGTACTTGACATGGGAACCTCTAAATTACTGGGATTATAGGGGATACGTTCTAGATGTTTGGAAACATATTCATAATTTAATCGGTGCCTAGTGTGATTAACGAGGTCCTTCTCAAGTAAATGATTTCACGAACATAAAAACTGGAACAATTTACACCATCACTCACACGACACCCTTCCACTGCTTCAGAGCGTCCTTCTTTGTTTCCTTACGAAATATATAAAATGCTTGTTCTTGATTTTGAGGTTGCCAGTTATATTGACATAATAGCCACTTGTACATGCTGGAAACTTGCAGGAGTACTTCAACGTCGCGGTGTTACCTCTCTGAAATAAAGGACATGACTTTCGAAAACAAAGTTTCAAAACCGAAAACAAAGAAATGGAAGGAATGGAAAAGTATAATTTAATACACTATTTACAACTATATTTCCGTAACTTACCTTCGCTGTGCTTAGCAGTTTTTGCAGAAAATAACATCTCGCAATATTTATGTTCTGATTACATGTAGCTTACAATGAAATTGCAAAACTACAGAACTCAAACATATAGCAACACTTGGACACCACGAACCTACTACGAAGGCGTAGCAGGGGGAGAGGTGATACTCCCACGTGGCGCGTCCCAGGTGGCGGATAGGGGGGTCCTAACCGGCTTGCCGGCGGACTTGAGGGAAATAAAATACCTCTCGCGGACCAAACACACTACCCCCTGCGGGTGGGGGACGCACATGTAGAATACACCCGCGGTACCCCCTGCCTGTCGTATGAGTCGACTAAAAGGGGCGACCTAGGCGCGGACATGGATTGCGGTTTGGTATAATGTGTTGGACCTCCTGTGGATGGGAGGGGTCGAGTACATTCACGGGTAATCCCTGCCTGTCGTAGAAGGCTACTTAAAGGGTCATGTGGCATGGTCCCCTCTTTATTTTTATTATTACTTTTCCGAGGGTCAGATGTAGACCATTCCAAATTTTGATGTGCGTGCTGCCCGGAGATGGGCCTCTTACGTGTGCGATTACGCCCAAAAGCCCGCAACTGTCCACCCAGGACCATTGCGTGGTGGGAGCGCCATGTACCTTGGCAGTGGTATCCGCCTGACAACACAGGTCCCCGCACAGCCGAATGCCAGAAGGACATATTATTATTAATTATTTTTATTTTTTCTCTATATTTAGTGCTCTGTAAACGCTATGGGGTACATGCTATTGCGGGTGACTGGAGGAAAGGAGTCTTAGTGCTCATTGCCTCAGTCATGCCGTATTAGGCATCGTTCAACATCGGACCCCGGGCAGTACCTGCTATGACCAGGTGGGTATTGCCTTGGCTGCTTGGTTCGGCTACAGAGACCCCTGATCGGAGTGGGTGGCATTCGGGGAGGATGCTATCGGGCATGGCTTCCGAACGAAGTCTGCTCTCTCAAGGTGGTCCCCCACCTAAGTCTTTAACTTTTGCTTCCCTGAGAGGTTCAACTCCCTGGGAACATGCGCAGCGTGAAGGAATGGGATCCAGCTTTCCTAGGTTTCTGGTCGCTACCAGAACCGATGGGCACGATTTTAAGCTGGTGAAGTCGATCCTTTTTAGTCGGCACATCGAAGGCGTCTATGGCGAACTGGAGGAACTTAAGAAAATGCGCAACGGTAGTTTATTATGAAGACTCGTACAGCACTGCAAGCTGATCTGTTGCTTAAGTGCGAGCACTTTGGCGAAATCCCCGTCAAAGTGGAGGAGCATAAGTCCTTGAACCTGGTTCGCGGAGTCATCTTTCACCGCGACTTTATTTTGAACACTGACGACGAGTTGATGGAAGACATGAAGAACCGTGGCGTGACACACGTCCGGCGCATTACGCGCAAGGTCAACGGCGAAGACGTTGCCACTGGTGCCTTCATTGTCTCTTTCAAGTTGTCAGTGTTACCAGAGAAATTCAAGGTAACAACTTATCGTTGCGATGTGAGGCCGTACATCCCGCCTCCTATGCGATGCTATCAATGCCAGCGATTCGGACATATGGTATCTCGCTGTTCGAATCAGGCTGTATGTGGTACATGTGGACGAGTAGCTCACGGCGCGGAGGAGTGCACAACTCCATACAAGTGCACTAACTGCTCCGGTTTTCATTCTCCTCGGGATCGGAATTGTCCGACATACCTGAGTGAGAAGAAGATCCAGGAGATCAAGACCCTGGATGGTCTTTCCTACCAGGAAGCGCGCCGTAAGTTTAATTCTACGAATACACCTGCCCGTACACTCGACTATAGCTTGATAGCTCAGAGTCTTCCAGGTTCGTCATTTACGACCTCGACACCTGTCCAGACCGCTGCGCCCAAGGCGACTGTTGCTGCTCCCAGCAACGTCGCAAATAGTCAAAGCTCGAAGGGAGGGACCACCCCACCTTCGACCAACAAGAAGTCTGTGCAGGCTGGCAGTTGCCAGCCGGCACAGCAAGGGGGGAAGACTAAGTCTCCCCCCCCCCTAGGAGGTCGACGAAAGTAGTGCCCCAGCCGGCGGAGGCGGCACCGTCGACCAGGGTTGGGAAACCATCTCCCAACCCGTCTAAACATGAAAAAAAGAAGGGGAAGAAGAGCGCCCGTTCTGAGCGCTCTCGGACTTCCCCTGCGAAGGAGAAATCATGCCCCCATCTGGGGGGTATGAGTCTGCGCCAGGAGGCACTCCTGCTCCTAAACCTGCGCGCTCTCCTCGTAGGGGACCCCCTCGCGCCCGAAAAGCGCCGAAGTTCTGGGCGGCACCCCTGCCATCTTTTGATGACGGGATGGATGTCGCGCTGTCCTCTACATCTACGGATGTAGAATTAGATAGTGTTTAGGCTAACGAGCATTTTTTCGCTCATAACCTAACACTCCTTTTATAGTCCACACTATGGCACTGTTACAGTGGAATTGTAATGGTTATGACAGGCATCTTGCTGAGTTACGTCAGCTCATTAGTGAGTACGCAGCGAGTATAGTCTGTATTCAGGAGACCAACTTCAGACCTGGTCATCATACGGTCTTGAGACATTTCAGACTATACTCGACAGAACGGTACTATGCTCACCGGGCGTCCGGTGGTGTTGGCATTTTTGTACGTTCTGATACCTACAGCGAAGAGGTTCCATTAAGAACTACCCTCGAGGCTGTAGCTGTTCGCGTTCCGCTGCCTGCCATAACAACAGTGTGTAATGTTTATTTTCCACCAGGTCAAGCTCTTAACATAACTGATGTCACTGATCTTATAGATCAGCTTCCACCTCCCTTCCTCTTGTTGGGCGATTTTAACGCCCATCACCCCATTTGGGGCTCTGAGACGCCTTGCCCCAGGGGGAGAGAGCTGGAAACATTAGTTACAGAGCTGGATTTATGTATTTTGAACACGGGGGAACTAACTCACTTTAGTGTGCGTTACGGCACATATTCTCGCATAGACGTAAGTCTATGCAGCCGAACGTTGGTTCCACTGTTTCGGTGGCATACACACGGTGATCTCTGTGACAGTGACCATTTTCCCATCATTCTTACTTTGATGAACCTAAAATCCGTCGAGGCTCCCCCTCGATGGATTTTGAAACATGCTGATTGGCCAAAGTACACATCGTTAGCTGCCTTTAACGATGATATCAGGCAGACCGTCGGCGAGGAAATAACTTATATCACCCGAGTTATTCTTGCTGCTGCTGCGGAGTCCATTCCGTTCTACTCGGGGACTCCTCGCCGAAAGCTCGTTCCTTGCTGGAACGAAGAAATAGCAGCAGATATCAAAGAACGCCGTCGCGCCCACAAACGTTACCGTCGAGAGCCTACTGCGGCCAACTTGATAACATTCAAGAAACTCCGCGCTAAGGCGCGAGTTCTTATTCGTCAAAGTAAGAAGGCTTCATGGGAGAGATATGTGTCGTCTATGACGTCACATACTCCATCATCTCAAGTGTGGACTAAGCTTCGACGTATTTCGGGTATCCATGGATCATCTTCTGTACCGGGAATTTCCATTGCAGGCCATATTGTCACTGAATCCCTCCTGATTGCTGACCATCTAGCCAGTCATTTCGCGGATGTATCTGGCTCCGGGAATTACCATCCTGATTTCCTCGCTGTGAAGCGAGAGGCAGAACGTCATCACCTCAGTTTTGCCTCTCAAGCTTCAGAGGACTACAACGTGCCCTTTACGGAGTGGGAACTCCGCAGCGCCCTAGCGCTTTGCAAGGACACGTCTCCTGGACCGGACAACATCCACAACCAGATGTTGAAGCACCTTAGTGATGATAGTCTACTCTATCTCCTTCGTGTGTTCAACCGTATCTGGATGGAGGGTGATTTTCCGTCTCAGTGGCGAGAGGGCATAGTCATTCCTGTCCTCAAGCCTGACCAAGATCCTAAGTCTGCAGGAAGTTACAGGCCGATTTGTCTTACCAACTGCCTGTGTAAGCTATTTGAGAGGATGGTAAATCGCCGACTCGTGTGGTGTCTGGAGAAACAAGGACTCTTATCCGAATACCAGTGTGGTTTTCGAGCCGCTCGATCCACCACTGACCACTTGGTCCGCCTGGAGAGCTCTATCCAGGATGCGTTTCTCCGTAAACAGCACTTGGTAGCTGTTTTCTTTGATTTAGAGAAGGCCTACGACACCACATGGCGATATGGTATCCTTTCAGTCCTGCATCAATGGAGATTCCGAGGTAACTTGCCGGTATTTATTGCGAATTTTTTGTCCCTCCGTCTATTCCGTGTCCGAGTAGGGAGGACATATTCGCAATATCACGTTCAGGAAAACGGAGTCCCACAGGGATCGGTCCTTAGTGTCACTCTGTTCGCGATTGCCATAAACGGTATTGTCGCTGCTGCTGGTCCAGCAGTAATACCTTCGCTATATGTGGATGATTTTGCTCTGCACTATAGGTCGTGCAGTATGGCAGCCGCAGAGCGACAATTACAGCACGCTATTAGGTGGGTGGAGAAGTAGACCTTAGAACATGGCTTTCGGTTTTCTGCCGCAAAGACCTCCGTTGTCCACTTTTGTCGTCAACGTACTCCTGAGCTTTATCTAGGAAATGTCGTTCTTCCATTTGTTGACACCTACCGATTTCTTGGGCTCCTTTTTGACAGTAAATTATCGTGGGAGCCGCACGTGCGGGAGCTAAAAGTGCAATGCACCAAGAGGCTTAACCTCTTGAAGTTTCTTAGCAGCACTAATTGGGGAGCTGACCGCGTGGTGCTCCTGCGATTCTATCGGGCACACATTTTATCCCGGTTAGACTACGGCAGTGCAGCATATGGCTCCGCAAGACCAAGCGTTCTTGCGAAGCTGAACAGTATCCACCACAGCGGGGTTAGGTTGGCGACGGGAGCTTTTCGTACTAGCCCCATCGCTAGCCTGCTCGCTGAGTCTGGTGTGCCGCCTTTACACCTGAGGCGCCAGCAACTCCTCCGTACGTATGTTGCAAATTTGCGACAGATGCCACTTCATCCGAGCTATCCCTGCGTGTTCAACAATGGCAACCGTTTGTTGTACGCTGCTCATCCTCGTGCGACGCGGCCGGTTGGGGTACGCTTGGATAGCAGTTATGAATTGTTTGACGTACCTTCGCTTCCTTGCCTTGTCAGACAACCAAGTGGGGTACCTCCGTGGGTTGTGCGACGACCTGAAATCATCCTGGATTTACACATTGGCCCGAAGGGAGACACGGACCCTTCGATTTATCGGAGGCGCTACCTGTCCGTTGTTGGCCGCTATCCAGGTTCAGTCGTCGTTTACACGGATGGTTCAAGGACAGATACGAAGGTGGGCTGTGCGTTCGTTGTCGGAAATGATCGGTTTCTTTTTGCTCTCCCGGAAACCTGTAGTGTGTACACAGCGGAGCTTTATGCTATCTGTGGAGCTCTGCGGTACGCACTGTACCATGAACGCCGACACTTTCTCGTGTGTACTGACTCCTTGAGCTCGCTCCAGTCTATAGATACTTGTTTCTCTCGGCACCCTCTGGTGCAGCGGATCCAGGACCTGCTGGCCGGGTGTTTGGATGCCGGCACCAGAATTTCGTTTGTGTGGCTCCCCAGCCACATGGGCATAGAGGGAAACGAGTTAGCAGATGACGCTGCCAAGGAGGCAGTTACACTGCCCCCGTTGCCTTTCAAGGTTCCTGCAAGTGATATTCGCTCTCAGCTGAGACATCTGTCTATGTCTCATTGGGAGATGGAGTGGCAGGCCATCCCACTTCCCAATAAGCTGAGAGCGATAAAAGGAACGACGAAGGTATGGAGGACTTCCCTTCGGGCTTCGCGGAGGGAAGCCGTGATATTATGTCGCCTTCGGATCGGCCACGGTATCTTGACGCACTCCCATCTACTGAAAGGAGAACCCCCTCCGGTGTTTACCTGCGGCGACCATCTTACCGTGGTACACATCCTTACTGAGTGTGTGGACCTGGTCGATCTGCGCCGTAGTCTTAACCTTCCGAGTACAATCTCCCTTATCTTGCGCGATGACGAGCAGTCAGCAGACCTCGTCATCCGCTTTCTGAGGGATAGCGGTCTGTTTTATCGTGTGTGATGATGTCCTTTGTCCTAGTGCTGTTTATGTCAGTTGCGCTTTTATCTTATTGACTTCATTTTAGTTTGTGTTGCGCATTTTAATGTGTTATTTTAACGTCTAACGTAAATTATGTGTTAATATCTGTACTACTTGGCAATGCCTTATTCCTTCGATTTCCTGTACTTTCTCTTATTTTAATAGAACATAAGGCATTGCGTATTAGATCCACTGACTGTTTTAATCTCACCCTCATTTTTCTTCATCACCATTCTTTTTTAACTCTAGTCAGTGGATACTTTTTAAAATTTTAACTTCATGTCTCACGTCATTCATTTCGTTCCATTAGGGGCCGATGACCTTCGATGTTAGGCCCCTTTAAACAACAAGCATCATCATCATCATCAGGGGCCGATGACCTTCGATGTTAGGCCCCTTAAAACGACAAGCATCATCATCATCAACACTTGGACATTAAGCGTATCCCAACACTTTAACAGGTTCGTTCTTCGTCGCAACTTCTTCTCATAACCATACCGCATTAAACAGTATTAAGCCTTATAGAACTCATTCGCTGTGAGCTGTGCGTTCGTTGTCGGAAATGATAGGTTCCTTTTTGCTCTCACGGAAACCTGTAGTGTGTACACAGCAGAGCTTTATGCTATCTGTGAGGCTCTGCGGTACGCACTGTACAATGAGCGCCGACACTTTCTTGTGTGTACTGACTCCTTGAGCTCGCTCCAGTCTATTGATACCTGTTTCCCTCGGCACCCTCTGGTGCAGCGGATCCAGGACCTGCTGGCCGGATGTTGGGATGTCGGCACCAGAATCACGTTTTGTGGCTCCCAAGC
Source organism: Anabrus simplex (assembly GCF_040414725.1). NCBI lineage: Eukaryota > Metazoa > Arthropoda > Insecta > Orthoptera > Tettigoniidae > Anabrus > Anabrus simplex. The sequence continues at coordinate 171,181,774 of NC_090268.1, forward strand.
CACATGGGCATAGAGGGAAACGAGTTAGCAGATGAGGCTGCCAAGGAGGCAGTTACACTGCCCCCGTTGCCTTTCAAGGTTCCAGTAAGTGATATTCGCTCTCAGCTGCGACATCTGGTTATGTCCCATTGGGAGATGGAGTGGCAGGCCATTCCACTTCCCAATAAGCTGAGAGCGATAAAGGGAACAACGATGGTATGGAGGACGTCCCTTCGGGATTCGCGGAGGGAAGTCTTGGTATTATGTCGTCTTCGGATCGGCCACGATATATTGACCCACTCGCATCTTTTGAAAGGAGACCCCCTCCGGTGTGTACCTGCGTCAACCATCTTACCGTGGTACACATCCTTACGGAGTGTGTGGACCTGGTCGATCTGCGCCGTAGTCTTAACCTTCCGAGTACAATCTCCCTTATCTTGCGCGATGACGAGCAGTCAGCAGACCTCGTCGTCCGCTTTATGAGGGATAGTGGACTGTTTTCTCGTGTGTGATGCTGTCCTTTGTCCTAGTGTTTTTTTGTGTCAATTGCGCTTTTATCCCATTGACTTCATTTTAGTTTGTGTTGCGTATTTTAATGTGTTATTTTAACGTCTAACGTAAATTATGTGTATATATCTGTACTACCAGGCAATTCCTTATTCGTTTTGTTCCCTGTCTTTTCTCTTATTTTATTAGAGAATAAGGCATTGCGTATTAGATCCACTGATTGTTTTAATCTCACCCTAATTTTTCTTCATCACCTTTTTTATATCTGGTCAGTGGATACGTTTTAAAATTTTAACATCATATCTCATGTCGTTCATCTCGTTCCATTAGGGGCAGATGACCTTCGATTTTTGGCTCCTTAAAACAACACGCATCATCATCATCATCAATTTTAATAAGCATACTTGCTCACCAGTCTCTGAAAATCAAAATTGTGTACAATTCCTCTGTACAATACTATGACTCATTCAATTAATTGAAATAAGTATGTAACCCATGCATGCATGCATATACAAATGTAAATAAAAAAGGACATCTTACAAAAAAATATTAACACACACTTATGCACTGCACTACACTAATATATGAAAAGAGTGGAAGAGCCAAAGTTTTTAACGGTTTAAAATATAAATAAAAAGGACTCTTACAAAAAACAAAGAAATGAATATCATCACACTCTTTTTCACTACACAACACCAATGTATGAAAAGGTGGAAGATCCATACAGTTCATGGTTTAAAATATAAATTAAAAAATGACATCTTAGAAACAAATAAAAATAAATATTATCACACACTTATGCACTACACAACACACAATTATGGAAACAGTGAACGATACATAGTGTTTATGGATTCCTCCTTGGTCTTTTTGTATTTACATCCCACGAACCTGCTACGCCTGCATAGCAGGGGGAGAGGTGATACTCCCACGTGGCGCGTCCCAGGTGGCGGATAGGGGGGTCCTAACCGGCTTGCCGGCGGACTTGAGGGAAATAAAATACCTCTCGCGGACCAAACACACTACCCCCTGCGGGTGGGGGACGCACATGTAGAATACACCCGCGGTATCCCCTGCCTGTCGTAAGAGGCGACTAAAAGGGGCGACCAAGGGCTGACTGAATTAGAACCATGAAACTAATTTTGAATCGTACCATCACGCGGGGAACACCATAGGTTGCCTGTACTTGCGAGTAGTACCACTAAATTCGGTACGAAATAGGTTTGTGATTAGTAGCAGTATAAGCCTGGCCTGGTGGATTCCAGTACCCGTGCGTTGTACCCATGTGAGCAACACCGCGGGTCTGGGCGTAGCCTGTGAGTTGTACCACTATATGAGCAGCACCGTGGGTCTGCGTTGCCTGTGATTAGTACCCACTATGTGAGGAACACCACGGGAATACCGGCGCCCGTGTTTAGTACACCTAGGTGGGGAACCTTCTCGGTTTGCGTTGACTCTGAGTTGGGCCATTGTGTGAGACACACCATAGGTCTGCGTTACTTGTACGTATTGCAATACTTGTGAGTAGTACCATCTTTTGTGGAACACCGTGAGTCTTCGCTACTTCTGATTAATACCCCCAACATGACACATACCATGGTTCTATTTTACTCGCGACATGTACCATTCTGTGGGGCCTTAGACGTGGATTTTGCACCCCCTTTAGACACCAAGCATCATTGTGCTTTATAAGTGGTTCCTTGGTCGGTAATAATGTTATTTTCGATCTGTATTGAGTCCGATCCACTGGTTTTTGTTAGTTTGTTTTGTGTTTTGTTGAGTTCCTGTCCATCCATTCATTCTTCATGCCATATTTTATTTTTATTTTGGTCAGTGGATGCCTTTGCAATTTTTGTTCTTTCATTTCGTACCATTAGGGGCCGATGACCTTTGATGTTAGGCCCCTTAAAACAACAAGCATCATCATCATGTATTTACATCGCTACTATCTGATTCTTCGTCAGCTTCAGTTTGGGGTAGTCTGCATGATGTGGATTGCTGAGGTGATGGACCGTTGCTGATATGGACTGACTGATTGTGGAGGAACATCAGCTTCAGTTGTTGTACTCTCGATGATGTGGATTGTTGAGGTGATGGACTTGAACACTGCTACGGATACAGTAACTGTGATGGAAACATGGAAAATGGGTAAGTTGGGACTTGGGATATATTGATTAAGCGGTCGATTGCAGCTGTGAAACTCCCCACAATTGTGTGTAGGTCCTCCGATCTTCTCCTACTGGCAACTTCCTCTGCTTTTTTCTCGTTCATGAGCTGCCTCTGCTGTTCCATGAATTCTCCCAAACCAACTCCTGGGGTCTGTTCCCTCTTCTTATATAACTGTCTACCTGAAGCACATGATCCACTTGTACTCTCTCCAGCAACAGTTCCACGAGATGACTGGCTCCCAGTCGGTGAATGAAAGAAGTTACTCAGGTCTGTTGTGATTACATCAGGTTCGATGTCCACCTCAGATTCGCTAACAATTACCCCTCCCTGTTTTTGTTGTTGTTCTTGCTGGCTGCTATGTAGGGATTCCAACAGTATCAAAGCCCTCAGTTGAAGTTGAAGGTCTACTTCCTCGTATTTCATCAAGAAGATCAAAATATTCACACTCTTTTCTGTCCGATCCACTCCTACCGTTCTCTTTTCTGCAAGCATTGTACGCGGACTTCAGACTCTTCCACTTATTCTTGATCTGTTCAGCATTCTTATTTACATAACCTCGCTTTCCCATTTCCTGCTCAACTAATTTATATATTTCAGCATTTTTGTATCGCTTTCCGTCGAAGAGTTTATATATTTCCTTCTCTCGTATTATTTCTGATAACGTTATACACTCCTCCGGCGTCCACACGTTTCTACTTATACTACACATGTTAAATTTGTCAACTAACCCAAGAAATAAACACGAACGAAATCACAGGAAGCACACGATAAACAAAGTACAATCGAGCATCCGCAGTATTTTCGAATCGACTTCAATACGTTCCGCGTGTCCATGATACTATATCCGTATTGAGTACGATTCGATCCTACTTTCTAACTGGATCGAGTTTGAGACTCAATACGAACTGAGTCCCCGTTTCCATGAGGTATTGGATACGGAACGCGTATTCAAATCGATTTGAATTCCCCATGGGAACGTGTTAATAGTTTGTCTTGTCCCGAGATTCAGAACTTTTGTAGAAATATACATGAAGGTCATGTGTCGATATGACGCTTAGAATACAATTTAAGAATATGGAAACTGCTGACAACAGGGGGGTGACAGTCATTAAAATTACACCTTGTATTCCCACTTTATATTTGAAAAAAGAAGTGTAAATGACGTCTTACCTTAGAGTAGCTAGAACCTCACACAAAATGGCTGCCTACTGCTTCCTATCAGCACAAGTCTGTGTGCATACTGGTGGGAATTTGCTGAACTAACGAAGTTATTGCATGGAGGTGACCCAGTTACCAGGGACACATATTTAGTCAATTCTAAATATGAAGCGATCTTTCATTCTGTTATAATTTACTGATAATATTTATAAATAGAAAATTTATTTCATTTACACGAAAGACTCAACATATGTTCATCCAGGCAAGGTATTATATGACTTGGTTTCATTTGTGAAACAAGGATGTGGACAATCCATGGAGGTGACATTCAGCACATTTTCTTGTTAAAATATGCAACATACGCTTGCGAAATATAGAAGTTAATTATTCCGATATTATAATTTCATTTGAGAACAAGCAGTACATTTGTGCTGAAGGATATATTAAACTGTAAAAATTGAGAAATATAAGTATGGACATGAATTTCCACTTAAATTAAGAACCGCCCATGTATTCTACCACACTTCAACAAAAAAAAAAAAATGTGGCGCTTTCCTGCAAACCCCACGCAAGTCATTTTTTAATGTTTTTATTTTTGTGCTGAAATGTCTTGATCGCATAAGTTACGCGTACTGATGTACAATAACATGCAAAACTCATTTAAATGTAATTATAATAAGATTTGAGATACTGATTTTTTTCAAAATTCACTTGTCATTAAAACAATTCATTCCAAAACCCACTTAAAGTCAAATCAATATCCTTGAATTCCATTCATCATGGTTTAATATTGATTCCTGTGCAATATGGAATGATAATTGAATTTGAGTTTTGGAGGGAGATGCAAGTTTAACAATGATAGAGCGTTCAAACCGTTAACTGTAAATCTCAACAGTGAAACATATTGAAATAGACAGGAGGTTTGTTTGAGCTTATGTTGAACTGCTGCCTCAGTAGAGTAAAATGGATGATATAGTGTCATGGCCTAAAAGTCAAGGGGGGTGGAAAGGAAGAGGAACAAATGGTAGAAGTGGGTGGTAAGGATGAAGAAGAAAATAGCCATGAACAGTAAGAAGCTCATCGTCCTCCAAGACTGTATTGACGTAATCATCATGGTTTAACTACCGATGACATCAAATACTTTTTCAATGATACATACAGCAATAATCGAAGATTGAACAGGACAACATTTTATTGAGGTTCATCAGATTTAAGAAGAAAAAGCTACGACGACCCACGGTGCAGAATCCGAGAGATCAAGCAGTCGTAGAGTACAATAGTTAGAAAGGAAATGGATTGCTAGTTCCCGTTTGACGGGGAAGGTGATACACCCTATGTTCACAATGTTGAATTTGCCAAATTCCTATTCGTTTTTGTCAAAGGCCGTTGCATAGAAGTTAATAGGGTTTACCACACTTCAAAAGTGAAGCTTCGTGCACACTTTAAGTTTGGTTTTATAAATATTAACCCACAAGGAAATTTTTGAATGTTATTTTCTTAGAAAAAGTAATAAACTGAATAAACATAATTTTGAAAATGTGAAAGAAGTATTATATGAACTCAATATACTTTTAGTTCCAAGAAGATAATTTGATTCAAGTTTCATGTTCCTAACCCTACTGGTTTTAAAGGAAAAGGAAAATGACATTTAAAAATATGTGTTTTGAGATAAATTGAAACAAAGATGAACGATAACTCGGTTCATTCCTCCACGAACCTCCTACGAAGGCGTAGCAGGGAGAGAGGTGATCCTCCCACGTGGCGCGTCCCAGGTGGCGGATAGGGGGGTCCTAACCGGCTTGCCGGCGGACTTGAGGGAAATAAAATACCTCTCGCGGACCAAACACACTACCCCCTGCGGGTGGGAGACGCACATGTAGAATACACCCGCGGTACCCCCTGCCTCTCGTATAAGTCGACTAAAAGGGGCGACCTAGGCGCGGACATGGATTGCGGTTTGGTATAATGTGATGGACCTCCTGTGGATGGGAGGGGTCGAGTACATTCACAGGTAATCCCTGCCTGTCGTAGAAGGCGACTTAAAGGGTCATGTGGCCATAGTCCCCTCTTTATTTTTTTATTATTTTTCCGAGGGTCAGATGTAGACCATTCCAAATTTTGATGTGCGTGCTGCCCGGAGATGGGCCTCTTACGTGTGCGATTACGCCCAAAAGCCCGCAACTGTCCACCCAGGACCATTGCGTGGTGGGAGCGCCATGTACCTTGGCAGTGGTATCCGCCTGACAACACAGGTCCCAGCACAGCCGAATGCCAGAAGGACATATTATTATTAATTATTTTTAATTTTTTTCTCTATATTTAGTGCTCTGTACACGCTATGGGGTACATGCTATTGCGGGTGACTGGAGGAAGGGAGCCCTAGTGCTCATTGCCTCAGTCATCCCGTATTAGGCATCGTCCAACATCGGACCCCGGGCAGTACCTGCTACGACCAGGTGGGTATTGCCTTGGCTGCTTGGTTCGGCTACAGAGACCCCTGATCGGAGTGGGTGGCATTCGGGGAGGATGCTATCGGGAATGGCCTCCAAACGAAGTCGTCCTTCTCAAGGTGGTCCCCCACCTAAGTCTTTAACTTTTGCTTCCCTGAGAGGTTCAACTCCCTGGGAACATGCGCAGCGTGAAGGAATGGGATCCAGCTTCCCTAGGTTTCTGGTCGCTACCAGAACCGATGGGCATGATTTTAAGCTGGTGAAGTCGATCCTTTTTAGTCGACACATCGAAGGCGTTTACGGCGAACTTGAGGACCTTAAGAAAATGCGCAACGGTAGTTTGCTTATGAAGACTCGTACAGCACTAAAAGCTGATCGGCTGCTTAAGTGCGAGCACTTTGGCGAAATCCCCGTCAAAGTGGAGGAGCATAAGTCCTTGAACCTGGTTCGCGGAGTCATATTTCACCGCGACCTTATTTTGAACACTGACGACGAGTTGATGGAAGACATGAAGAACCGTGGCGTGACACACGTCCGGCGCATTACACGCAAGGTCAACGGTGAAGACGTTGCCACTGGTGCCTTCATTGTCTCTTTCAAGTTGTCAGTGTTACCAGAGAAAGTCAAGGTAACAACTTATCGTTGCGATGTGAGGCCGTACATCCCGCCTCCTATGCGATGCTATCAATGCCAGCGATTCGGACATATGGTATCTCGCTGTTCGAATAAGGCTGTATGTGGTACATGCGGACGAGTAGCTCACGGCGCGGAACAGTGCACAACTCCGTACAAGTGCACTAACTGCTCCGGTTTTCATTCTCCTCGGGAGCGGAACTGTCCGACATACCTGAGTGAGAAGACGATCCACAAGATCAAGACCCTGGATGGTCTTTCCTACCAGGAAGCGCGCCGTAAGTTCAATTCCACGAATACACCTGCCCGTACACTCGACTACAGCATAATAGCTCAGAGTCTTCCAGGTTCATCATTTTCAACATCGTCACCTGTGCTGATCGCTGCGCCCAAGGCGACTGTTGCTGCTCCCAGCGACGTCGCAAAGAGTAAAAGCTCGAAGGGGGGGACCACCCCACCTTCGACCAACCAGAAGTCTGTGCAGGCTGGCAGTTCACAGCCGGCACAGCATGGGGGGAAGACTAAGTCTCCCCCCCTAGGAGGTCGACGAAAGTCGTGCCCCAGCCGGCGGAGGCGGCATCGTCGACCAGGGCTGGGAAACCATCTCCCAGCCCGTCTAAACTCGAAAAAAAGAAGGGGAAGTAGAGCGCCCGTCCTGAGCGCTCTCGGACTTCCCCTGCGAAGGAGAAGTCATGCCCCCCACCTGAGGGTATGAGTCTTCGCCGGGCGGTACTCCTGCTCCGAAACCTGCGCGCTCTCCTCGTAGGGGACCCCTTCGCCCCCGAAAAACGTCGAAGTTCTGGGCGGCATCCCCGCCGTCTGTTGACGAGATGGATGTCGCGCTGTCCACTACATCTACGGATGTAGATGTTGATAGTCTTTAGGTTTGTGAGCATTTTATTGCTCATAAGCTAACACTACTTATATCTTCCACACTATGGCACTGTTACAGTGGAATTGTAATGGTTATGACAGGCATCTTGCTGAGTTACGTCAGCTCATTAGTGAGTACGCAGCGAGTATAGTCTGTATTCAGGAGACCAACTTCAGACCTGGTCATCGTACGGTCTTGAGAAATTTTAAGCTATACTCTACAGAACGATCCTATGCTCACCGGGCTTCCGGTGGCGTTGGCATTTTTGTACGTTCTGATAACTACAGCGAAGAGGTTCCATTAAGAACCCCGCTCAAGTCTGTAGCTGTTCGCGTTTCACTGCCTGTCATAGCAACAGTGTGTAATGTTTATTTTCCACCAGGCCAGCATCTTAATATAACTGATGTCGTTGATCTCATAGATCAGCTTCCACCTCCCTTCCTTTTATTGGGCGATTTTAACGCCCATCACTCCATGTGGGGCTCTGAGGCGCCTTGCCCCCGGGGAAGAGAGCTGGAAATATTAGCAACAGAGCTGGATTTATGTATTTTGAACACAGGGGAACCAACTCACTTTAGTGTAGGTTATGGAACGTATTCTCGGATCGACCTAAGTCTATGCAGCCGAACGTTGGTTCCACTGTTTCGGTGGAATACACACGATGATCTCTGTGACAGTGACCATTTTCCTATTATCCTTACTTTGTTGAAACGTAAATCCGTCGAGGCTCCCCCTCGATGGATTCTTAAACGTGCTGATTGGGCAAAGTTCTCATCACTACCTGTCTTTAATGACGATATCAGGCGGACCGTCGGCGAGGAAGTAACTTACGTCACCCAAGTTATTCTTGCTCCTGCTGAGGAGTCCATTCCGTTTTTCTTGGGGGCTCCTCGCCGAAAACTCGTTCCTTGGTGGAACGATGAAATAGCAGCAGCCATCAAAGAACGCCGTCGCGCTCATAAACGTTACCGTCGAAAACCTACTGTGGCCAACTTGGTAACTTTTAAGAAACTCCGCGCTAAGGCGCGAGTTCTTGTTCGACAAAGTAAGAAGGCTTCATGGGAGAGATATGTGTCGTCCATGACGTCACATACTCCATCATCTCAAGTGTGGACGAAATTTCGACGAATTTCGGGTATTCAAGGATCATCTGCTGTGCCGGGAATTTCCATTGCAGGCATTGTCGCCACTGATCCCCTCGCGATTGCTAATCATCTCGCCAGTCATTTCGCGAATGTCTGCGGCTCCGAGAATTACAATCCTGACTTCCTCACTCTGAAGCGGGAGGCAGAACGTCATCACCTTAGTTTTGCCACCCAAGCTTCAGAGGACTACAACGTGCCCTTTACAGAGTGGGAACTCCGCAGCGCCTTAGCGCTTTGCAAGGACACGTCTCCTGGACCGGACAACATCCATAACCAGATGTTGAAACACCTTAGTGATGATAGTTTACTATATCTCCTTCGTGTGTTCAACCGAATCTGGATGGAGGGTGATTTTCCGTCTCAGTGGCGAGAGGGCATAGTCATTCCTGTCCTCAAGCCTGACAAAGATCCTAAGTATGCAGGAAGTTACAGACCGATTTGTCTTACAAATTGCCTGTGTAAGCTATTTGAGAGGATGGTAAATCGCAGACTCGTGTGGTGTCTGGAGAAACAAGGACTCTTGTCCGAGTACCAATGTGGATTTCGAGCCGCTCGATCCACCACAGACAACTTGGTACGCCTGGAGAGCTCTATCCAGGATGCGTTTCTCCGCAAACAGCACTTGGTAGCTGTCTTCTTTGACTTGGAGAAGGCCTACGACACCACCTGGCGATATGGCATCCTCTCAGTCCTGCATCACTGGAGATTCCGAGGTAACTTGCCGGTATTTATTGCGAATTTTTTGTCCCTCCGTCTATTCCGTGTCCGAGTAGGGAGGACATATTCGCAATACCACGTTCAAGAAAATGGAGTCCCACAGGGATCGGTCCTTTGTGACACTCTGTTCGCGATTGCCATAAACGGTATTGTCGCTGCTGCTGGTCCAGCCGTACTACCGTCCCTATATGTGGATGATCTTGCTCTGGACCATAGCTCGTGCAGTATGGCAGTCGCAGAGCGACAGTTACAGCAAGCTATTAGGAGGGTGGAGATGTGGACCTTAGAACATGGCTTTCGGTTTTCTGCCGCAAAGACCTCCGTTGTCCACTTTTGTCGTCAACGTACTCTTCACCCTCATCCTGAGCTTTATCTAGGAAATGTCGTTCTTCCAGTTGTTGACACCTACCGATTTCTTGGGCTCCTTTTTGACAGTAAATTATCGTGGGAGCCACACGTGCGGGAGCTAAAAGTGCAATGCACCAAGAGGCTTAACCTCTTGAAGTTTCTTAGCAGCACTAATTGGGGAGCTGCCCGCGTGGTGCTCCTGCGATTCTATCGGGCACACATTTTATCCCGGTTAGACTACGGCAGTGCAGCATATGGCTCCGCAAGACCAAGCGTTCTTGCGAAGCTGAACAGTATCCACCACAGCGGGGTTAGGTTGGCGACGGGAGCTTTTCGTACTAGCCCCATCGCTAGCCTGCTCGCTGTGTCTGGTGTGCCGCCTTTACACCTCAGGCGCCAGCAACTACTACTTACGTATGCTGCAAATTTGCGACAGATGCCACTTCATCCGAGCTATCCCTGCGTGTTCAACAATGGCAACCGTTTGTTGTACGATGCTCATCCTCGTGCGACGCGGCCGGTTGGGATACGCTTGGATAGCAGTTATGAATTGTTTGACGTACCTTCGATTCCTTGCCTTGTCAGACAACGAAGTGGGGTACCTCCGTGGGTTGTACGACGACCTGAACTCATCCTGGATTTGCACACTGGCCCGAAAGGAGACACGGACCTTTCGATTTATCGGAGGATCTACCTGTCCGTTCTTGGCCGCTATCCAGGTACAGTCGTCGTTTACACGGATGGTTCAAGGACAGATACGAAGGTGGGCTGTGCGTTCGTTGTCGACAATGATCGGTTTCTTTTTGCTCTCCCGGACACCTGTAGTGTGTACACGGCAGAGCTCTATGCTATCTGTGAGGCTCTGCGGTACGCACTAGACAATGAGCGCCGACACTTTCTGGTGTGTACTGACTCCTTGAGTTCGCTTCAGTCTATTGATACCTGTTTCCCTCGACACCCTCTGGTGCAGCGGATCCAGGACCTGCTGGCCGGGTGTTCGGATGCCGGCACCAGAATCACGTTTGTATGGCTCCCCAGCCACATGGCCATAGAGGGAAACGAGTTAGCAGATCAGGCTGCCAAGGAGGCAGTTACACTGCCCCCGTTGCCTTTCAAGGTTCCAGCAAGTGATATTCGCTCTCAGCTGAGACATCTGGTTATGTCTCACTGGGAGATGGAGTGGCGGGCCATCCCACTTCCCAATAAGCTGAGAGCGATAAAAGGAACAACGAAGGTATGGAGGACTTCCCTTCGGGCTTCGCGGAGGGAAGCCGTGGTATTATGTCGCCTTCGGATCGGCCACGGTATCTTGACGCACTCCCATCTACTGAAAGGAGAACCCCCTCCGGTGTGTACCTGCGGCGAGCATGTTACCGTGGTACACATCCTTACGGAGTGCGTGGACCTGATCGATCTGCGCCGTAGTATTAACCTTCCGAGTACTATCTCCCTTATCTTGCGCGATGACGAGCAGTCAGCAGACCTCGTCATCCGCTTTATGAGGGATAGCGGTCTGTTTTATCGTGTGTGATGATGTCCTTTATCCTAGTGTTGTTTATGTCAGTTGCGCTTTTATCTCATTGACTTTATTTTAGTTTGTGTTGCGCATTTTAATGTGTTATTTGAACGTCTAACGTAAATTATGTGTTAATATCTGTATTACTGGGCGATGCCTTATTCCTTCGATTTCCTGTACTTTCTCTTATTTTAATAGAACATAAGGCATTGCGTATTAGATCCACTGACTGTTTTAATCTCACCCTTATTTTTCTTCATCACCATTCTTTTTTAACTCTAGTCAGTGGATACTTTTTAAAATTTTAACTTCATGTCTCATGTCATTCATTTCGTTCCTTTAGGGCCGATGACCTTCGATGTTAGGCCCCTTAAAACAACAAGCATCATCATCATCATCATCATCAATACTATTATTCACGATCTTTTTTTTGTCTGATCCACTGTTTTTGTTTGTTTGTTTGTTTGTTTGTTTGTTTGTTTTTGTTTTTTGTAGGGTTCATGTCCATCCATTCATTCTTCATGACATTTTTTATTTCATTTGGTCCGTGGATGAATCTGAATTTTTTGTCATTTCATTTCGTACCATTAGGGGCCGATGACCTCGATGCTAGGCCCCTATAAACAACAAGCATCATCATCATCATCATCATCATCAACTTAACCATTTTTTCATGACAATATTACAGGTACAAGTAGCAATCATTAAACAATATTGAGGAAAATCCAAGTTTCAGAACCTTAATACTTTGGGCCTTAAGCCACCAGTTTTACAATTCCGGAGATACCGGATTCAGTTTACACAATTTAAGTTAAAATTTGGGAACAAGTAAGTCAAGGGCAGAAACCCCAAAAATCAAGAGCACTGGCTCCCAAAATTACAATATCTAGCCTTCCAGAGGCACTCTTTAATCTTACAAAACTTTGGAAAAGAGCAGACAGGCTCTCAATACCTTCTAGCCTATTCAAGGCAATATCAGAAAATTACAATCACTCGCCCATCAAGGCCCAAATTGAAAGATACTGTTATACAGGGGTATCTAGTACCCAACCTACAAAGCCTTTGCGGAAAAGAACAGGTTAAGTAAATGGCCCGAAACGCAAACTGAATGGAGGCCTATACTAGCACTCCTAGATATGAACACTAAAACAACCTAAGGGGCTCTAGGCCGATGAAACAGGGGCTATTCCCAAACTACTGAGGTGACTCGTATAGAAATTACTTTACCACATTACAGAATGAAAACCAGTTATAAAGACGTAGTCACCTCAAACCAAGATGAAGGGGAGCTCGAGAGGGTAATTCACTCTCTATCCCCGATTTACAGTTAAAGATTTCACGAAGTTTTTACATTAGCCGAAAGAAGATTTAGAAAATTTGGTTACATAGTTAAAGATTCGGACCTTTCCCTCGAGTTAAACTGCGGAGGTAGCTGGAAAGAAATAATGTCCGTTACCTTGAAGATGTTCTGCTGGCTGGAGAAAGAGGGCGCCCGCCTCCAGTTTACCACACATACTAAGGTTGACGACGATCAATTGGCCACGAAACGAGAAAAGCCGCAGTTTATAAACCCTCAGGGAAGGTATGAGATCATTCAAGATGAATCAGGACACGCCCTCTTGATTTTGTTGGTTAAACACAAAAGTGACACTCAGAATAAAGGAGGAAACCTGTGATAGGCTGAAAATTAATTACAGAAATTAGTGATGGCTAGATTCAAAACTAGCTGAAATAAAAAGGGAATATTGCCAACCCGAAAATAAATGATCATAATTCAGTTACAGAAACCTAGAAATACAAAACTTCTTTAAATTATAACTTCTTACAATTCGCAGCAGTGTGCGTGATCATAGTTTTTAGTAGTGTTATCTGTGGAAGAATGTCCAAACTTCTCGATGTATGGCGAACAAAACAAGGAGAAATTCACTCAGTTTAGGAAACTGCACAATAACAAAATTACATCATATTTCTGTGGTGACATCTCCTGGGTAAAGTTCTAAGTTGGTGTAGTTTCAGTTTCACTGTTTTACCAATAGAGTTCATTTAGGCGCTGAATTTGAATGCGCGGCGGTGCGGTGTACCTCCCGGTACAGTCTTAAACTTAATGCAGTTGTTACCCATATCAATGACCGCATTGTACTCTCTAAGAAAATCTGCTCCCAGTATCAAGTTATATTCCATTTTGGGTAACGCTATGCATGGTTCAGACATCGTAGATCCTCCAATTTCTATATCAAAGAACGCCTGCTCCTTGCATATAGTTAGCTTGTCGGGAATTATGCCCCTTTCAATTTGAAGATTGGTATAACCGGGATACGAATACGAGATTGTAATTCTGTGAGTAAAGCTGTTTATGCTACGTTTACTGTCGCACCTGTGTCAATTAATGTTTCTATACGTAAATTGATTATGCGTACATATATTACGGGCAATTTATGAAGTATTCTAGGATTGATTTGTATATAGTCATCGATCAGCTCCTCTGGATCCACAATCCAGCTGTCTATAGTAACGATCGTCCATCCCTCATATGGTCTGTGTGCCTCCGTTTTTAGGTTTTCTTCTACGTCTACCGATTGACTTTTTTACACACCCTCCCCCCCTCTATTTTCTTCGTATTCCGGAGCGTTAGGGTTCAAGTTCCGCCCTCTTTTTTCTTCCATGTGTCGCTGATATTCTCTGCTCATGGCCCCTACTTCATTTATGTCATGGCGGGTCTGTACGACGTCTCTCCAGCGTTCTCCTTCCTAACCTTTGTCCCGTAATTCTTGCACGTATTGCTGCGCTTCCCTTCGGCGATTATCGGCTCCGTTTTCAAAAGAACGATTTCTCGGCCCTTCGTTGCTCATGTTCGCTCGCACATACGGTCGCCTCGGACCTCCAAAATTGCTGTACCGATGTCGATATCCTCTGTCTATTTGTTTATTATTCTGCTGGTTCAGTCTCCTAAATCTTGTCTCTCGATCGGCATCGTCACTCCTCCTATCATTGTTGTAGTTTCCACGGTACGGTCTCCGGTTATCCATGTAACAGTTGTATCAATTAGATTGCCGGGTCTCTCTCATGTTTGTTTGCGTCCCTGAATTACTCTATCGTTTCCGCCGTTTCTAGGTGGTAAATTCTCCTCGTGCGTCAAATCAATAGTGTGTACTTGCTCAGTCTGCCGTACCCTTGGTAAATTGTGCGCTGATGTTTGATCGAGTTGACGCAACGTAAGTTCAGCCTAAACAGCCGTCTTGACGTTCGCAGCTCTGAGAGTACGTTAAACTTCCGCTGGCAACTGACGTGAGATTGCTGTTATTACTTTCGGTTCGCTGTGTTGACAGTCTAATTGGCTTAGCTGGCTGTGCTGTGAAGAATTCTGCGAAACGTGTTGGGCCGATGGCAGCGTATTTTCTGAACACATTTCCATTCTTAACTGTTCCTGAACGCTATGATTCCACTATTTCTCCAAGAACGCTCGTTTAAACTCTTCATAGGTGGAGAAAGTATATCTGAACGCAACCATCCAGCTCAGAGCGGATTCTCCTAAAAATCGTTCCACGGTTCT
The DNA here is from genome assembly GCF_040414725.1 of Anabrus simplex. NCBI lineage: Eukaryota > Metazoa > Arthropoda > Insecta > Orthoptera > Tettigoniidae > Anabrus > Anabrus simplex. Next base: position 171,196,820 of record NC_090268.1, read on the forward strand.
CAGTTTTCTCTTCTCCGGGACCCTTCATGAAAATACGCCTCCATCTCTCTAAGAAATGTTTTGGGAGTGGCACCCTGTGAATTTCTTTTTTTTTTTCCACATTCCTCATTGACATATATAGGGATGGCTCCGTGCGCGTCTGGAGTTGACGTACGGATGTCCGGTCTGGGAAGGCTTAGAATCTCGCTTAAAGGTGCCTGATCGCCTGCGTTACTGTGATCTCTCGTTGCATTCTTCGCTGTTTCCGCTATGCCGCCTGGTAATGTGTGCTTTCCCATGTTCATACCTGCCAACTTTTGAAAAGGGCTATCAGTAAAACTCACGCGTGACGAAAAATCTAAGGATTTTCGACATACCCCGGCTTGAGGAAAATAATAATACTTCTGGGCTACAAAATACAATAATTCATACTTTAAACAGAATATTTCAATGAAATCAAATCTACTTACCTACATCATAGGCCAATGATTTGTAGATGAAAATAACAATCAAGAAGAAATCCATGTTAAACAGCAGCAGGCGTGGAGCTTACATAACAGGACATCCTTGATAAATTAAGCAGATATGTGATAATCGAAAAAAGCTTTACACAATAAAACTTGTTTAACGTAACACAGGCAAGAAGAAATATAATACACACTGCAAATCACACGCTAATTCGACTTTAAAGTCATAGTTGTGGCCTTTTTAGCTACCTGCAAAAAGTTTTGAGAAATTATTTTGTCATAACTGGGACCAGATCTCCTGGTCTTCAAAACAGAAATAGACTGCAGAGATTCATTGGACATGGATGACCTGAACTCTGTTCCATTTTTCTTCACAAGGCTGAAAACACGTTCACATTCTGCATTGCTATGGGGTATGGTGAGAATAGAGAGCATTACCCTAGAAATTCGCGTATACTTAAGAAGTCCATCGGCTCCACGAATTATTGATATTTGTGCCCAACTGGAATCACTCGCAGCATCTTGATTTGCAACCAAAGTTTAATCTACCTGAAGAGCTGTGAACTGCCTCTGAAGCTCATTCACCACCTCATCTGTAGTTTCATTCTCTTCCTTGCATAACATGATAGGAGATTTTTCCAAGAAAAAACGAATGGAAGAAAACTGTGCATCTTCAAGTTTGTCTAACCTAGCAACTTGAGCATGCTTTAACACATCATTCTTGAGTGGAAACTTGTTGATGATGTAGTCACAGGCAGTACAAAAGTAGTTTCTCACTGATGAAAAAAGAGATTTATCTGTACGTTGGAGATCATTCACTAAGTTCAAAATCTGAATGCCAATAACTAACTCATCATCACTTCTTTGATTTTGAATCAAGTTGTACTCAACTTCAAGCAATGAGGAGCTTTTGACAATTTTGGGCTTAACGAACTTGGTGAACAACTGCTTTACCAAATCCATTAGAAGTTCTAATAAAAAGTGAACTTGTGGGGAAGAAGTCTGAAGGGCAACATTGAATTTGTCAAATACAGGAATAGTCACATGAAGGTAAGTGCAAAAGGCCTTGTTCAAGTTTGAGGATAGGAACATAAACAATTTTTCCTCACATGTTGGAGCAGAAGTCGCTTTTTAGGATGGGTTTGTCACATTCGGAAGAATATGCTATTCTTTTAGGGGCATGTGCAGTAGCAGAATCAAGAATTCTCTTCTTCCGATACTCTTTGGATCCACATTGTTCAACTCTAGGTATTTTGAAAGATGTCAAGTTTGTGGAAATGTTTTGGATACTACATAATATTACTTCCTCCTTGCCACGAACCTGCTGCGCAGGCGTAGCAGGGGGAGAGGTGGTACTCCCACGTGGCGCGTCCCAGGTGGCGGATAGGGAGGTACTAACCGGCTTGCCGGCGGACTTGAGGGAAATAAAATACCTCTCGCGGACCAAACACACACCTCCTGTGGGTGGGGGAGGCAGACGAATAATACACCCACGGTATCCCCTGCCTGTCGTGAGAGGCGCCTAAAAGGGGCGACCAAGGGATGATTGAATTAGAACCATGAATCTACTTTTGATTCGTACCATAATGCGGGGAACACCATGGGTTGCATGTACTTGCGAGTAGTACCACTAAAGTAGGTACGAAATGGGTTTGTGATTAGTACCAGTAAAGAGCCTGGCCTGGTGGTTTACAGTACCGTGCGTCGTACCCATGTGAGCAACACCGCGGGTCTGGGCGTAGCCTGTGTGTTGTACCACTATATGAGCGACACAATGGGTCTGCGTTGCCTGTGATTAGTACCCACTATGTGAGGAACACCACGGGGCCCGTGGGACCGGCATCCGTGACTAGTACACCTACGTGAGGAAACTCATCGGTTTGCGTTGGCTCTGAGTGGTGCCATTGTGTGAGAAACACCATAGGTCTGCGTTCAGTGTACGAAGTGCAATACTTGTGAGTAGTACCATCTTGTGTGGAACACCGTGAGTCTTCGCTACTTTTGATTAGTACCCCAACATGACAAATACCATGGTTCTACTTTACTCGCGACATATACCATTCTGTGGGGCCTTCGACATGGATTTTGGACCCCTTTAGACATGAAGCATCCTCGATTCAGGATTCTGCTTTATATGTGGTCCCTTGGTCAGTCATACTATTCTTTATGATCTTTTGTGCGTCGGATCCACTGATTTTAGTTTGTTTGTTTATTGTTTTTTGTTTCTTTCCATTCCTTCCATTCATTCTTCGACACATTTTCTTATTCTGGTCAGTGGATGATTTTGATTTTTGTTGCTATTTCATTTCGTACCATTAGGGGCCGATGACCTCGATGTTTGGCCCCTTTAAACTACAATCATCATCATCATCATCAACTACCTCCTTGAAGAGAGAAAGAAGCGGATCCCACTGGTCCAGTAGTCTATCCAAACATCTGCCTAAAGATAACCACCTAGTACGTACATGTTTCAGAATTTTCTTTGCCTCTTTATTGTGCAAATTCTGAAATTTCTGAAGGCGTTCTTTCCTTTTGACACTCTTCTCTCAGAAATAAAATATATCAACAAGGATCTCATCCACTTTAAGTGGTAATCTTCCAGCACCTTTTTCAGCTGCTAGATTAATCAGGTGGCAAATGCAACCTATGACGGCAATACCTGGTTGAACTATCTTCAGAACTGCTGAAACCCCATTTTTGTGTCCTATCATAACAGGAGCATTGTCGGAGCAGAAAGCCACACAGGTTTTAATTGGTATGTTATGAGAATTCAGCTGTGATATCATCAGTTTACCTATGTTTCGCCCTGTTGAGTCCCCCCTCTAACGCTGGTACAAATAGCACAGTGCTCACTACTTTTTCCCGCGGAATATCGTAGAATGTAACAACAATAGGATACAACTTGGCATTCGTATCATTGCTTCCATCTGTTGCCAAAGAAAATGGTCCATTCTGAAGGCAGTTAACAACTTCAGATGATGCATTTTTGCCATTTTATTCACAATGCATGCCGTTTTTGTGCGACCACAACTGTATTTCTTTGCGACTTCTGATGTGGAAAACATCTTCTTAAATAAAGCCCCAGCATGATCAGCCGCATTTAAAGGCACATTGTGTTCCACCAAAAAGAAAGTAAACAGACACTCAGCCCTAATTACGTCACTGTCATACTTGGCAAACAAGGTGTTGATTTTCTTGTTATCTTCCTTCGATTTAACGTAACTTACGCGCTTACCGCACTTCACATGATTACTTAAATCGTTTCTTCCACCATGTGCAATATTAATATCACACCCACATACCGTACAAAAGGCAAATTTTTCTCCCTTTCTTGATTTTAGTATGCACGGAAAATCAACAGAATATGATTCTTTAAATGTCTGGAAGTACTGTTTCTTGTTGGATTTATTCATAACTAGCTGATGTACCCGTGCTTCGCTACGGGATTCTCAGAAAGACTGACTTTGTGGTTTTCCTAACTGAAATCAACATAGGTCATTACAAAATCGTAAGTATGAATGTAGCGATTAAAAGCAATGCCATCATATAAAATACTCGATCAAATGGAAAGTCGCAGGTTTTATCACTTTTAACGAACAGTGCTTCGGTTAGATTGCGGTGCCAATCTAATAGTCCAAAGTTCCAGAGCTGGAATGACCAGGCCGAAGATTGCCATGAACACTCATCTGTCATTATTCCGCTAAATATTCACACTGTTCATTCCAATCAGTGCCTCAGAGTAGGGATTGAATAGCCCGAATGCTATGATGATCCAGTGTGTTACGTACCAGTAGTATCAGAAAATGTATAAACCAGGGGAATGGCATGCTAAAGAAGAAAGTTATCTAACTCCCCAGCTACTTCCCATCAATATTCAGGCAGGCTGTTACACTCTGTACGACTGGGCGAGTTGACCGTGTGGTAAGCGGTGAGCAGCTGTGAGCTTGCATCCGAGAGATAGTGGATTCGAACCCCATTGTCGGCAGCGCTGAAGATGGTTTTCCGTGGTTTACCACTTTCACGCCAATCAAATGCTGGGCCTGTACCTTAATTAAGGCCTAAGGCACTCCTAGCCCTTTCCTATCCCATCGTCGCCATCTATGTCGGCGCGACGTAAATCAAATAAAAAATACTCTGTACGCAGCAATAATCCTATCTACCGGAGATGAGGGGCAACAGAAGACACAAAGCACATCACGGCAAACAATGGTCAATGTAATGTTATTGTTGATCAATATTATGAGCTTTCTATATTGTAGGCCAACACATTTAGTTTTCTTTCGACTCTGTGATTTGTAGTATATTTTATACCGTAAACTGTAGTTTCTTATTCTCCGACTTTACATACAGATTTCCATTAAATACTGTTTACCCATTTTCTCGTTACTCTGCGCTGATATGGACTTAGGTAACAAAAATCCAAATTCATGAATATCTTTGTGATCATAGCCAGTACGGTAACAATGTATAAGACATGAATATTAGGAAATTTAATACTATATAACCTTAGTTATGTAGCATTCATCGGTTACACCTCTAATAAGAAATATTTGAGAATTACATTTTAGGCTTTCTCCTAAACTACCATTTTACTCAGCGTGAATAAAATAATTTACATCCTAGACTATAGCGACTTATTTTTTGACTTTGCATACCGATTTTCATCAAGATAGGACTACTAATAACAACAATATTTGAGAATTAAATTTTAGGCCTTCCCCTAAACTACCATTTTTCTCAGCGTGAATACAATGATTGATAGCCTAGATTGTAGCAATTTATTTCCCAACTTCGCATACCAATTTTCTTTAAAATACGACCACTAATAACATAAATAGTTGAGAATTAAATTTTAGGCCTTCCCCTAAACTACCATTTCACTCAGCGTGAGTACAATAATTTATAGCCTAGATTGTAGCGGCTCATCCCCCGACTTCACATACCGATTTTCATTAGACCACTAATAACATAAATAGTTGAGAATTCAATTTTAGGCCTTCCCCTAAACTACCATTTCACTCAGCGTGAGTAAAATTATTTATAGCCTAGATTGTAGAGGCTCATCCCCCGACTTCACATACCGATTTTCATTAAATTCTCTTCAACCGTTTTCTCGTGATGCGTGTACATACATACAGACAGACAGACAGACAGACAGACAGAAATTACGGAAAAGTAAAAAGTGCATTTTCTTGTTACTATGGACATGACCGATACAGAAATACCATTATTTTCAAATTCTGAGCAATGTACAGACAAAACTCTTATTTTATATATATAGATAACCTACGGGGTGCCAAATTAATATACCCACTAAGCAAATATGACATTTTTATTATACAACCGTACCTTACCCATTTGTCATCAACGTTCTATAATTCCTTAAGCTTATATTACATTCCTGTGTTCTTAGTAATCTATTTTGAAGCACAAAAGTCATTTATATCACATTTAAAAGAATAAAATATAAAATTTTGAAGAACATGTGCTGAATTGTCAGTATTTGGTATGACCACCTTTCGCTGCAATCAAGTCTTTAATTCTTCTGGGCATACTCAAAATACATTTCTTCGCTATATCCTCCAATTCAGGTGTTCTGTGCCATGCTCGGACAAGCTTTTCTAACTATCTGATATTGTTTGTTGGTACATCTCCTTTCGCAATCTGTTTTTTCAGAGCTTCCCAAACATTTTCAATGGGATTCATGTCGGGGGAGTTCCCTGGCCAGCCCAAAACACGAATTCCAGTCTCATTTAAATAATTAGTAACTGATTTTGCCTTGTGGCATGGTGCAGAATCATGCATGAAGACATACTGGTTGTCTGGAAACCATTCCTTTACTTGGGGAAGGAGGCGAGTTTGCAACACAGATCTGTACTGATCCTGACGCATAGTCCCTTTCACTATATGAAGACGACCTTTTCCTTTGCTACTTATCACAGACCAAACCATTACTGAAAGAGGATGCTTGACTATTTGAACTATACAATCCTCATTGAATTTCTCATGGCTTCTGCGTCTCACAAACTCTGATTTGTCTTGAAGAATATGGATACTTGTCTCATCTGAGAAGCAAACCTGAAATGAAATAGAGTTGGTTAAATATAAAAGACTACAATTATAAACCAGAATGAAGAGTGCTGTTATAGTTTATTTACCTTATTCCAGTCATTCTCGGTCAAGTTTTGATACTTTTTCGCCCATGCTAGTCGTTTTTGCTTCATTTCTGGAGTCAATTTCGGGTTTTTAGCAGGTCTACAACATCTCAGCTCCATTCCATTAAATCTTTTCTGCAGAGTACGGATTGACAGGGGCACTCCACTAGCCTGCAACATGTTTTTGATGACTCTTTTTGGTTTTCTTCGGTTTTCCACTGCAATTCGTTTGATTATTCTGTCTGTTCTTGGAGATGTAATGCGTTTCCGACTACATTTACCTTTCCGAACTGTTTCAAGACTCCCAGAATTTTTAAGTTTATTGCTTATATTCCTAACTGTGGACTGAGAAACTCCTTCCATGCAAGCAATATATCGTTGACTGTATTGACAGTGCGTTAACAGTGTCGATATTCTCGCCTTTTTCCTTGAGGTGAGGTCAACACTTTTCTCCATCTCTGAAAACAGAATGAAGGAATATTCGCTGTTTAAACTATGAATACTTTGAATAATATTATGGTAAAATACATAATGCCTCATAATAATTGAAGTACATCCTCTTTATTAATAGAAGAATTAAAAGACTTACCTATTTCCAGGGTAAAACAGTGCGTATAAAATAACTTCACAAATGCTAGCACCTTAGTGACTAAGCAACAGACCGAATATACGAAGTACGTCCAGAAAGTAAGTTCCGTTTGGTAATAAAACTAAATTGTGTACAGATACAGAAAAAATATTTATTGCACAAAATTCTACAACTCTTAAAATACTTTTCCACGTAACTGCTGAAATTTTGCAGGCATTTGTCATAGCGGGGCACAAGTTTTTGTATACCTTCTTCATAGAAGTTTGTCGCCTGTGTCTTCAACCAGTTGGAAACATTTTCTTTCAGCTCTTCGTCACTGTTGAAGTGTTGACCGCCAAGGAAAGACTTGAGATGTAAGAACAGATGAAAGTCGCTAGGAGCGAGGTCAGGGCTGTACGGAGGATAGTCAAACACGTCCCAGTCAAATCCCTGTAGGAGGTTTTTCGTCACATTTGCAGTGTGTGGTCGTGCGTTGTCGTGAAGGAAAACAACACCTTTTGACAGCAATCCTCGGCGCTTATTCGGTATTGCGCAGCGCAATTTCCTAAGTGTCTCGCAATAAACATCTGCTGTCATTGTTTGACCACGCGGTAAGAAATCAATGAGTAAGATGCCTTTGCAGTCCCAGAACACTGTGCACATCATTTTTCGAGGTGTCAAGATTTGTTTCGGCTTAACCGTTGCTGGGGATGAAGTGTGCCTCCATTCCATTGATTGCCGCTTACTTTCAGGGGTATCGTAAGAAACCCAAGTTTCATCTCCTGTGACTATCTGTGTTAGAAATTCTTCGCCGCCTTCATTATAACGGGTCAAAAACTGAAGTGTACTACCCATCCGTTTTGTTTTGTGTTGCTCAGTAAGAATCTTTGGTACCCAACGTGAGCAAAGTTTACGAAATTTCAGTTTTTCGGTAACAATTTCATGAATTAGTGATCGTGAGATTTGGGGAAATTCCATAGCGAGAGCACTAATTATAAACTTGCGGTTTTCCCGGATCTTGTCAATCGCGTGAGCCAGTTCTTCTGTAACCAAACATGGACGCCCACTTCGTTCTTCATCGTGCACGTCACTACGTCCTTCATTGAACTGTCGGACCCACCTTCTCACCATTGAATCACTTATCGCATTTTGTCCGTAAACTTCGCAAATTTGCCGGCAAATTTCAATTGGTTTCACTTTCCTAGCATTCAGAAAACGAATCACAGATCTGATTTCACAAGCGGCGGGATTTTCAGTCAACACCGACATTGTAAACAAGCACAACAAAGCGTACGTGGCTGACAGCGATCTCAAAATGGCACACGCTTCTTCTCCTTGATACAGAGCGTCTACCGTGCACGTGCGGAACTGCGATCGCAGCGCTAGAGCGGAGATAAATTGAAACGGAACTTACCTTCTGGACGTGCCTCGTATTATTGACTGGCTTTACAATGCCGTCAAACAGACATTATTGCATTCTATACTCATCTACAATGCTATAAAACAATATAACAAAACAATATAACTCTGAGATTATTGAGCTAGAAGAGGGAAAATATAACTAAACATTAAAACCAGTTTAAGCGTCTAGTGAGTATATTAATTTGGCACCCCACTGTAGCGTATGAAAATGTCCGAGAAAAAAATGTATCTATATCCATTCAAACATCGATCACTAAAAGTCACATAAAATTATAACAAACACTCAAGGCAGTCAAACACTTCATTAAAACATGGCAAAGCACACAAAGCCTTAAAAGATTAAATGGACACGACGCCAACCTCGTGAATAATGTGCACATGGTAAAAAAACATACACACGTGGAACGAATTTAATTATTCTTCTTCATTGTAATTTAAGGGGCTTCGCTAATAGCGGTATACCCAGGCATTGGAGTGAGTGTAATTAGTCCAACGAATACAGGAAACTGCGAAGCACGAAGTTATAACACAAAACATCGAACCCTTCATTAAAATATGTCATATCCTCAAAAGGCCACCAAAGAACAACAATCACGTGGTCAAAAAATATGGGTTCAATCACAAGCGAACGGAGCATCATAATGGTTTGTATTAAAAATTATTAAGAAAAGGGAAAGAGCAGCCTATAACTCTCAGACATTTCACTTCACAATCCAACGAACGGAGCGAAACAAAGAATTTGCGGAACAGAGCCTGTCGACACCTAAGATTCACAAGGAAGAACTGTTATCTCGACTTTAAATTCAATTCCAACAACGACACAAACATCACACGATTAAAAATGCCAATCATATTAAAGAATGAGTTATCGACTATCGTGGACTTGCCTTCGACCAAGCCACGAACTTGCTACGCAGGCGTAGCAGGGGGAGAGGTGATACTCCCACGTGGCGCGTCCCAGGTGGCGGATAGGGGGGTCCTAACCGGCTTGCCGGCGGACTTGAGGGAAATAAAATACCTCTCGCGGACCAAACACACACCCCCTGTGGGTGGGGGAGGCAGACGAATAATACACCCACGGTATCCCCTGCCTGTCGTGAGAGGCGACTAAAAGGGGCGACCAAGGGCTGTTTAATTTGGAACCATGAAACTGCTTTTGATTCGTGCCATCACGCGGGGAACACCAAGGGTTGCTTTTACTTGTGCGTAGTACCACTAAATTGGGTACGAAATTGGTTTGTGATTAGTAGCACACAGGAGCACCACGCGGTCGGCTTTTGCAGTACCTGTGAATAGTACCACCATATGAGCAGGACCATGGGATGATAGCTACCATGGTTCTGCCTTGCCTATGATTAGTACCCACTATATGAGGAACACCACGGGATAGGGAGAGGTCCCTGTGGTTAGTACTCTTCTGTGATGAACACCATAGGTTTGCGTTGCCTGTAAATGGCGCCGCAAGGTGGGAAAACATAGGTCTGTATTAAATGTCGAATTTCATATGCTCTGAGTAGTACAATAATGTGTGGAATGCCGCAAGTCTCTGCTACTTTTGATTAGTACCGTAACAGGACAGCTACCATGGTTCTATTTTGATAGCGATCAGTACCGTTATGAGGGGCCGATAACTTCGATTTAGGACCCCCTTTTGACTGCACGCATAATCGATTCAGTGTTATGCTATAGCAGTAGTTCCTTGGTCAGTAATACGATATTGTCACGTCCGTTTATGTGCCTGTGCGACATTGCGGGTCGCAACCACTGATTGTTTTAAATTCATGTCCATCCATTCATTCGTCGTTGTCACATTTTTGAATTCTGGTCAGTGGAGAATTTTAGACTTTTAATATGTCATTTCATTTCGTCCTATTTCGTACCATTAGGGGCCGATGACCTAGATGTTAGGCCCCTTTAAACAACACTCATCAATCATCATCATCACCTTCGACCAAGGCAGACTACGATATATTGTAGTCGGTATTGCCAAAACCGAGCGTGCTTCGACCCACGCAAACAACCGACTGTACGGAAGTGGAGCGATTATCTAATGTTAACGTTTCAAGTTTTTGTCCGCGAAGTCGTAAAATGACATCGTCCATCCGTAAAACCGCAAATTGCAGCAATTTCCGTAAATTTTACGGACAAAGCGTAAAAGTTGGCAGGTATGCATGCTATATTCCTTACCTCGTTTAAGCTCCGGCTTGCCGGCGGACTTGGAGGGAAATAAAATACCTCTCGCGGACCAAACACACTACCCCCTGCGGGAGGGGGACGCACAAATGTAGAATACACCTGCGGTATCCCCTGCCTATCGTAAGAGGTGACTAAAAGGGGTGACCTAGGCGCGGACATGGATTGCGGTTTGGTGTAATGTGTTGGACCTCCTGTGGATGGGAGGCGTTGAATACATTTACAGGTAGTCCCTGCCTGTCGTAGAAGGCGACTAAAAGGGTCATGTGGCCTTGGTCCCCTCTTTATTTTTTAATGTTTTTCTGAGGGTCATTTGTAGACCATTTCCAAATTTTGATGTGCGTGCTGCTCGGAGATGGAGCTCCTACGTGTGCGACTACGATCGAAAGCCCATGTCAGTGACCACCGAGGAAGCGGGGAGTGGGAGTGTCATGTACCCGGGCAGTAGTATCCGCCTGACAACACAGGTCCCCGCACAGCAGATTGCCAGAGGTCTCTGTGGAACAGCAGAGGTGAAAGAAGGTGCAGGCTGGAATAGGTCTCAACTACAGAATTAAAGTTAATTTAAAACTTTAACAAAGGTTATATTTTCTTTTCAAAATCAACAAATAACAGATAACAACATTCAACAATTTCCCACTAGGTGAAATAACAACGAAAGGCAGGTACAAAATAATTTTTCCCGTTAAGGGGTTTTTTACCATGTTTTGGGCTTCGAGCCCCACAATCACAATCCTTGAGCGATTAGCCCAACTTTACCAAGGTACAAAAATGAACAAAGGGGCAGAAAACCCCGTCATGCCAAGGAGCACTTGCTCCTAATTACAATGTTAAGGAAAAGAGCAGTCCCGCTCTCAATTTTACAAGCCTATCAAAGGCTACAACAAACTTCACTTCTATCTGCCCTTAAGGCACACAAGGAATCAGGGGTAATTAATACCCAACCTACGGGGCCTTCGCATGAAGAAAACAAAACATCAAGTTAAGTTACTGGCCCAAAGCAAAGGGGGTGGAGGCGTAAATTTGCACTCCTAACTCTACATATTAAAACCTAGGTGGCTCTAGGCCGATATACAGGGGCTAGTCCCAAGCTAAGGAGGTGACTCGTCTGAAAGATTTAAACACTTTAAGGAAGAGTAGAAACGGTTAGAAAAGCGTAGTCACCTCAATTTCAAAATGAAGGGGAGTTCGAGAGGGTGAAGCACTCTCTATCCCCGAATTACAGTTCAAGAAATAGTAGGTATTACATAGACAGAAAAAGGGATTTACATTTTAAGGAGATGGATTACATATTAAAGGTTTCGAACCTTCTCCGAGAGTTAAACTGCTGAGCTAGCGAAACAAAATAAAGAAGTTAAAAGGCCATTACCTTGTAGAAGAGTCGCTGCCCGAAGAACGAGGCGCTTCTCGCCCCCCTGCTACATATACACACACACAGAGTAGATGTTATACTAGTGGCCCCGAGACAAGAGAATCAGCAGTTTTTATACCCTCGTGGAAAATTCGAGACCTTTCAAGAATGAGTAGACACACCCACCCGACTTTATTGGTAGACTAAGCATTACACATGAAAATTTGAAGAAAGCTATGATTGGTGGAAACTTAATTACAGAAATTCGGGATTGGGTGAGTTCAAAACTGGCGGAAAGAAAGGATTAATATTGCCAACCCACAAACCACAGAACAAAATTTAGTAGAGGCAAAACTTAAGCATACAAAATTTCTGCAAGGGAGTTCATTCCATTGCACCAGAGTGCGTTATCATAGTTTTTGGTAGAGACATCTGTTAGAGAATGTCAAAACTTCTTGATACGGAGCAAACAAACACAAATCGAAATAGACACAGTTCAGAACACTTCAAAATTACAAAATTTACAGTAGTGACATCTTCTGAATAACCGTTGAGTTAGTACAGATTTTCAAGTTCAGAGTTTCTCCTGTAGAGGAGTTTCAATTGGCGCAAGATTTGAACTAGCGTCGCGGAGGTGTACCGCCCGGTACATTATTAATTACTTTTATTTATTTTCACTTAGTGCTCTGTACACGCTATGGGGTACATGCTATTGCGGGTGACTGGAGGAAGGACGATGATGATGATGATTGTTGTTTAAAGGGGCCTAACATCGAGATCATCGGCTCCTGTGGTATGAAATGAGACGAAATGCAATTTAAAATTACAAAATTCATCCACTGACCAGGATTCTAACAATATTGATGAAGAATGAATATGGATTTAAAACAATCAGTGGATCTGACCCGCAGTGCCGCAGAATCCCAGAAACAATATTATTGACCAAGGGGCTGCTTCAAAAGCACAATCCTGGTTCGGTGATTCTTGTCTAAGGGGTTCAATATCCATGTCAACGGTCCCGCATAATGGCACTTACCGCTAGTAAAGCAGATCCATAGTATTTCACAAGTTGCGGTACTAATCAAAGGTAGCGTAAACTCACGGTGTTCCAAACTTTATGGTACTACTCACAAGTATAGTACATCGTACAGGTAACGCAGACCGCTGGTATTTCTCACATAATGTCGCCACTCATAGGCAACGCAAACCCATAGTGTTCCCCATCTAGGTGTACTAATCACGGGCGCCGGTATTCCCGTGGTGTTCCTCACATACTGGGTACTAAACATAGGCAACGAAGACCCACGGTGTCGCTCATATTGTATTAGTAACCAGAGTCAACGCGCCACCAAACTGCTACGCCTGCGTAGCAGCGGAAGAGGTATACTCCCACATGGCGCGTCCCAGGTGGCGGATAGGGGGGTCCTAGCCGGCTTGCCGGCGGACTTGAGGGAAATAAAATACCTCTCGCGGACCAAACACACACCCCCTGTGGGTGGGGGAGGCTGTCGAATAATACACCCACGTTATCCCCTGCCTGTCGTGAGAGGCGACTAAAAGGGGCGACCAATGGATGATTGAATTAGAACCATGAAACTACTTTTGATTCGTACCATCACGCGGGGAACACCATGGGTTGCCTGTACTTGCGAGTTGTACCACTATGTTCGGTGCGAAATGGGTTTGTGATTAGTAGCAGCAGAGAGTTGGTTCCCCTGTGGGTTTTCGAGTACCCGTGCGTCGTACCCATGTGAGCACCACCGCGGGTCTGGTAGTAGCCTGTGAGTTGTACCACTATATGAGCGACACCGTGGGTCTGCGTTGCCTTTGATTAGTATCCACTATGTGAGGAACACCACGGGGCCCGTGGGACCGGCATCCGTGCCTAGTACACCTAGGTGAGGAAACTCATTGGTTTGCGTTGGCTATGAGTGGCGCCATTGTGTGCGAAACACCATAGGTCTGCGTTACCTGTACGAAGTACATTACTTGTGAGTAGTACCGTCTTGTGTGGAACACTGTGAGTTTCGCTACTTTTGATTAGTACCCCAACATGCCAGTACCATGGTTCTACTTTACTCGCGACATGTACCATTCTGTGGGGCCTTAGGTGTGGAGTTTGCACCCCTTTCGACATCAAACATCATCGTGCTTTATGAGTGGTCCCTTGGTCAGTAATCAATTATGTATGATCTTTGTTTGAATCTGATCCACTGTATTTTGTTTGTTTCCTTTTTTTTTCTTTGTTGGGTTCATGTCCATCCATTCATTCTTCATGTCATTCTTATTTTTTTGGTCAGTGGATGAATTTGACATTTTTGTTCTTTCATTTCGTACCATTAGGGGCCGATAACCTTGATGTTAGGCCCCTTTAAACAACAAACATCATCATCAAATATCAGAGATTTAGACACATGGTATCTCGTTGTTCGAATCAGTCTGTGTGTGGTACATGTGGGAAAGTAGCTCACGGCGCGAAGGAGTGCACACCTCCGTACAAGTGCACTAACTGCTCTGGTCTCCGTTCTCCTCGAGATCGTAACTGTAGACCTATCTGAGTGAGAAGAAGATCCAGGAGATCAAGACTCTGGATGGTCTTTCCTACCAGGAAGCGCGCCGTAAGTTTAATTCTCTGAATGCACCGGCCAAGACACTTGACTTCAGCTTGATAGCACAGTCCCTGCCAGGTTCCTCATTTTCAACAGGAACACCTTTTCAGAAGATCGCTGCGCCCAAGACGGCAGTTGCTCCTGGGAGCACCGCTGGAAACCGAACGAGCTCGAGGGCGGGTGCATCCCGGCCGCGACCACCAATATACCTGTGCCGGCTAGGAAACCTACGCCGGCACAGAAGGGGAAGAAGACAACGTCTCCTTCCCCCACGAGGTCGGCGAAAGCCGCGCCTAAGCCGGCGGAGGCGGCATCGTCGACCAGGGCTGGGAAACTACCTCCCAGCCCTTCTAAACAAGAATCGACGGTGGGGACGTAGAGCGACCTTAGCAGGCGTTCTTCCAATTCTACGAATGGGGCTTCACGCCCTCCACCCGCAGGGCCTGATTCTCCGCCAGCGGGTCTTCCTTCTAGAAGACCCGCGCGCTCCCCTCGTAAGAGGAAACCCCACCCCCGAAATCAGTCGAAGAAATTGAAGGCATGCTTCACCTCGTCTAGTCACGGGGAGATGCACGTGGAGCATGAATCTCCATCTTCGGATGGGGATGTGAGTGTAGGTTAGGTTAGGCGGCATTACGCTGCTCCTATCCTAAGCCTCATAAAACCACACTTACAATATGGCACTGTTACAATGGAACTGTAACGGTTATGATAGGCATCTTGCTGAGTTGCGCCAGCTCATTAGCGAGTATTCGGCGAGTATAGTCTGTATTCAGGAAACAAATTTCCGACCAGATCATCTTACGATACTGAGAAATTTTCGACTGGAGAAACAAGGACTCTTGTCCCACTACCAGTGTGGTTTTCGAGCCGCTCGATCCACCACTGACCACTTGGTACGCCTGGAGAGCTCTATCCAGGATGCGTTTCTGCGCAAATAGCATTTGGTAGCTGTTTCTTTGACTTAGAAAAGGCTTATGACAACACATGCAGTCCTGCATCAGTGGTGATTCCGAGGTCAATTGCCGGTATTTATTGCGAATTTTTTGTCCCTCCGTTTAATCCGTGTCCGAGTAGGGAGGACATATTCGCAATACCACTTTCAAAAATGGAGTCCGACAGGTATCGGTTCTTGGTGTCACTCTGCTTGCGATTGCCATAAACGGTATTGTTGCTGCTGCTGATCCAGCGGTAATACCGTCGCTATATGTGGACTATTTTGCTCTGCACTATAGCTCGTGCAGTATGGCAGCCGCAGTGCGACAATTACAGCAAGCTATTAGGAGGGTGGAGCAGTGGACCTTAGAACATGGCTTTAGGTTTTCTGCCGCAAAGACCTCTGTTGTCCACTTTTGTCGTCAACGTACTCTTCACTCCCATCCTGAGCATTATTTAGGAAATGTTCTTCCAGTTGTTGACACTTACCGATTTCTTGGGCTCCTTTTTGACAGTAAATTATCGTGGGAGCCACAAGTGCGGGAGCTAAAAGTGCAATGCACCAAGAGGCTTAATTTCTTGCAGATTCTTAGCAGCACTAATTGGGGAGCAGACCACGCGGTGCTACTGCGATTTTACAGGTCGCACATTTTGTCCAGGTTAGACTACGGCAGGGCAGCATATGGCTCAGCAAGACCAGGTGTTCTTGCGAAGCTGAACAGCATCCACCACAGCGGGGTTAGGTTGGCGACAGGAGCTTTTCGTACAAGGCTAATCGCCAGCCTGCACGCTGAGTCTGGTGTGCCGCCTTTACACCTGAGGCGCCAGCAAATGCTTCTTTCCTATGCTGCTAATTTGCGACAGATGCCACTTCATCCAAGCTATCCTTGCGTGTTCAACAATGGCACCCGCGTGCTGTACGCTGCTTGTCCTCGAGCAACGCGGCCGGGTGGAATACGCTTGGATAGCATTTAGAGATTGTTTCACGTACCTTCGGTTCCTTGCCTTGTCAGACAACCAAGTGGGGTACCTCCGTGGATAGTACGGCGACCTGAAATAATCCTGGACTTGCACACTGGCCCGAAGGAAAACACGGACCCTTGTATTTATCGGAGGCTCTTCCTGTCCATTGTTGGCCGATATCATGGTTCAGTCGTCATCTACAAGGATGATTCAAGGACAGATACGAAGGTGGGCTGTGCGTTCGTTGTCGACAATGATAGGTTCCTTTTTGCTCTCCCGGAAACCTCTAGTGAGTACACAGCAGAGCTTTATGCTATCCGTGAAGCTCTGAGGTACGCACTGTCCAATGAGCGCCGACACTTTCTTGTGTGTACTGACTCCTTGAGTTCGCTCCTGTCTATTGATACTTGTTTCCCTCGGCACCCTCTGCTGCAGCGGGTCCAGGACCTGCTGTCCAGGTATTCGGATGCCGGCGCCAGAATCACGTTTCTGTGGCTCCCTAGCCACATGGGTGTAGAGGGATATGAATTAGCAGATCAGGCTGCCAAGGAGGCAGTTACACTGTCCCCTTTGCCTTTCAAGGTTCCAGGAAGTGATATTCGCACTTAGTTGAGACATCTGGTTATGTCCCATTGGGAGATGCAGTAGCAGGCCATTCCACTTCCCAATAACTGAGAGCGATAAAAGGAACAACGAAGGTATGGAGGACTTCCCTTCGTGTTTCGCGGACGGAAGCCGTGGTATTATGTCGTCTTCGGATCGGCCAGTGTATCCTGACTCACTCGCATCTTTTGAAAAGGGAACCCCCTCCGGTGTGTACCTGCGGCGACCATCTTACCCTGGTACACATCCTTACGGAGTGTATGGACCTGGTCGATCTTCGCCGTAGTCTTAACCTCCCGGGTACCATATCCCTTATCTTGCGAGATGACGAGCAGTCAGCAGACCTCTTCATCCGCTTTATGAGGGATAGTGGTCTGTCTTATCGTATGTAATGATGTCCTTTGTGCTGGTTTCTTTGTGTCAATTGCGCTTTTATCCTATTGACCATTTTAGTTTGTGTTGCGTATTTTAATGTGTTATTTTAACGTCTAACGTAAATTATGTATGTATGTATATATACATCTGTACTTGCAGGCAATACCTTACTCCTTTGTCTCCTGTAATTTCTCTTTATTTTGTTAGAAAATAAGGCATTGCGAATTAGATCTACTGATTGTTTTAATCTCATACTCATTTTTCATCACCTTTTTTAAAAAAAATTCTTGTCAGTGGATAAGTTTTAAAATTTTAACTGTCATATACCATGTCGCCATTAGGGGCCGTTGACCGATGTTAGGCCCCTTAAAACAATAAGAATCATCATCATCCCTAGACGGGCGGAGTGGATCAGACGTCTGAAGCGCTGGTCTTCTAACTCCATTTGGGCAGGTTCGATCCTTGCTCAATCCGATGGTATTTGAAGGTGCTCAAATACATCAGCCTCGTGTCGGTAGATTTACTGGCACGTAGTGAACTCCTGCGGGACAAAATTCCGGCACTTCGACGTCTCGGAAAATCGTAAATGTAGTTAGTGGGCCGTAAAGCAAATAACATTATTATTATCTTTTGTCCCTGAAGAACGTACTATACTATGCAACTGATGACAAAAATATGAGATAGCAAAGTAGGTCTAATATCGTTCATTCATATTATTTCGTAACAAAGATTCCCAACATTTCTTACTTACAAAGTTCTTTATAAAATTCATGATACTTTGGATCCATATATTCCAGCGTTGCCAGAAGATCTTTATTTTTTTGTCTGTGCTGTAATTTTGCTCCCAGAATTCGAAGGGGTGAACTTCAAAGTCGAAATGTCTTGCAATTTCTTCCCTTTTTTTAGAACTTTGTGACTTCCATAGAATTGAATGTGTGCCTAGTTTTGATAGTCGTGGGAGTAGTGGAGTAGATCTGAACTCATGAAACCTTACTTATTTGTACCTTCGTAGTATTCAAGAACTCATCGGCCTTAGAAGCAAAATCGAGGAAGTCACTACTTTGCATAGCTATTTCCTTGAAAGGTTTCTTAATCCTGGCCGACCTAACAATGTTATGAAGATCCTCTGGTGGTGGTGTTGGTGGTGATAATTTTTTTAAGAGGAAGTCCAACTCGGCAACCATCCTCTATTTGACACTAATCAGAAGGAAAAATGGAAGGGATCCGACATTTCGAAAAATGAAGATATTGGTCAAAGAAAGACAAAGGCCACGAAGGGCGTGAAAATGAAGGACTCCCTAGCCCTTGCAAATCTAATAGCGTCGGGGTCGGAAAAGAATAAGAGTTGACCAAGAGAGGTCGGATAGGATAGATGAAAGTGAGGAGCCTGCCACAAGTAAGTGGAAACAATTCCAGGACTCAGCTAAGGGCCCCGTGGTCGTCAACCCACGCTGCAAAGTTCAGAGCCCATGGGGCCCCTTTTAGTCCCCTCTTACGACAGGCAGGGGATACCCTAGGTGTTATTCTACCGCCCCCACCCACAGGGGGTGGATATCCTCTGGCACCATAGCTTTACACACTTTCTTACGTTCCTCGATCACACCGAAATCACGATCACATAGCATGTAACATGTAACTGTGGCCGCTGACAAGACATTTCATATCTATGTACTCAAACTGCCTTTGTGTTGCTAGGTACACTAGTACCATTAAAATTATTTGATTTTAGTTTTGTCCGGCGCAGTTATTACACCACAGTATCAGTCTCATCTTAGTAGTGTTATGGGATTTGAGAACACGGAAGAGACATGAAGCAATTTCGTTGCCTCCGCGACCTGCTATACGTTCGTGCCACGTTCTCATGTAGCTATCACCAGTATCGCCAATATTAACACACAAATTAAAATTAGAGAGCTGCCTTGAATAGAACATAGCACTATGTGTTAAGGTTGGTATGAAAAGAACTTGCTGCAGGTCCATGGATACACATAACATGTCACTTACAGGCATCTGTAATGCATGTCTACCTTGGCTTAGTAAAGAGAGTGCTTTCTCAGTCCTACGTTGATGTAATTCAAGTTGCTTTTCTGTTGCAGTTTTTGTAGCTGAAGAAGCTTTAAGTTGAAATGCATATGATCACAGGTACGGCATGTGTCAGTTTTAGGCTTACCAAATGACACATTCGGAAAATCGTTCATTAAAACTCCTTGATAATACTTGTATTGCACATGGGATTCAGGATACTTGAGGTGGAATGCATGATACATGCGATTGACATTTAAATCAACACTCGGATACAGCTTGCTACTAGCATTCCTTCCATAATGGCTCTCTTCTGTCGGAAATGACCGTATGTGCTCGCGAGCGAGGTTATGGTCTTCCTCAGTATAGTTCACCTTATGGATATGTGACAAAGGGTTTCTTCCTCTTTGATCATTGTAGGCACTGTTTTCCCAATTTCTTCTTCATATTCAATGTTTGTAGCCTTCTGTTGGACACACCAAGAATATCTTTAAATGTTTTCGCACATACCTGGATAAGGCCGTTTCCACTCGGAACTCCACGAACCTGCTACGCAAGCGTAGCAGGGGGAGAGGTGATACTCCCACGTGGCGCGTCCCAGGTGGCGGATAGGGGGGTCCTAACCGGCTTGCCGGCGGACTTGAGGGAAATAAAATACCTCTCGCGGACCAAACACACACCCCCTGTGGGTGGGGGAGGCTGACGAATAATACACCCACGGTATCCCCTGCCTGTCGTGCGAGGCGACTAAAAGGGGCGACCAAGGGATGAATGAATTAGAACCATGAAACTACTCTTGATTCGTACCATCATGCGGGGAACACCATGGGTTGCATGTACTTGCGAGTAGTATCACTAACATGGTACGAAATATGTTTGTGATTCGTTGCAGTAAAAAGCCTGGCCTGGTGGATTCCAGTACCCATGCGTTGTACCCATGTGGGCAACACCGCGGGTCTGGGCGTAGCCTGTGAGTTGTACCACTATATGAGCGACACCGTGGGTCTGCGTTGCCTGTGATTAGTACTCACTATGTGCGGAACACCACGGGGCCCTTGGGACCGGCACCCGTGACTAGTACCCTAGGTGAGGAAACTCATCGGTTTGCGTTGGCTGTAAGTGGCGCCATTGTGTGCGAAACACCATAGGTCTGCGTTACTTGTACGTATTGCAATACTTGTGAGTAGTACCATCTTTTGTGGAACATCGTGAGTCTTCGCTACTTCTGATTACTACCTTAACATGACACATACCATGGTTCTATTTTACTCGCGACATGTACCATTCTGTGGGGCCTTAGACGTGGATTTTGCACCCCCTTTAGACACCAAGCATCATTGTGCTTTGTAAGTGGTTCCTTGGTCGGAATTAATGTTATTTTCTATTTGCATTGAGTCCGCTCCACTGGTTTTTGTTTGTTTGTTTTGTGTTTTGTTGGGTTCCTGTCCATCCATTCATTCATTCTTCATGACATCTTATTTTTATTTTGGTCAGTGGATGCCTTTGAAATTTTTGTTCTTTCATTTCGTACCATTAGGGGCCGATGACCTTCGATGTTAGGCCCCTTAAAACAACAAGCATCATCATCATCATCTTAACATCAATGATGTCACTTATCTTCTAGATCAGCTTCCACCTCCCTTCCTCTTGTTGGGCGATTTCAACGCCCATCACCCCATCTGGGGCTCTGAGTCGCCTTGCCCCCGGGGAAGAGAGCTGGAAACATTAGTAACAGAGCTGGATTTATGTATTTTCAACACAGGGGAACCAACACACTTCAGTGTACGTTACGGCACTTATTCTCGCATAGACGTAAATCTGTGCAGCCGAACGTTGGTTCCGCTGTTTCGGTGGAACACACACGACGATCTTTGTGACAGTGACTATGTTCCCATAATTCTTACTTTGCTTAACTACAAATCCGTCGAGGCTCCCCCACGATGGATTTTTAAACATGCTGATTGGCCAAAGTACACATCACTAGCTGTCTTTAACGACAAAATCAGCGGACCGTCGGCGAGGAAATAACTTACATCACCCAGGTTATTCTTGCTGCTGCTGAGGAGTCCATTCCGTTCTACTCGGGGACTGCTCGCCGAAAGCTCGTTCCTTGGTGGATCGATGAAATAGCAAAAGCCATCAAAGAACGCCGTCGTGCTCATAAGCTTTACCGTAGACAGCCTACTGTGGCCAACTTCGTAACATTTAAAAAACTCCACGCTCAGGCACGAGTTCTTATTCCACAAAGTAAGAAGGCTTCATGGGAGAGATATGTGTCGTCTATGATGGCACATACTCATAATCTCAAGTGTGGACTAAACTTCGACGGATTTCGGGTATCCAAGGATCATCTCCTGTACCGGGAATTTCCATTGCAGGCCGTGTCGCCACTGACCCTCCCGCGATTGCACACCATCTCGCTAGTCATTTCGCCGATTTCTCTGGCTCCGGGAATTACCATCCTGATTTCCTCCCTCTGAAGCGGGAAGCAGAACGTCATCACCTTAGTTTTGCCACCCAAGCTTCAGAGGACTACAACGTGCCCTTTACGGAGTGGGATCTCCGCAGCGCCTTAGCGCTTTGCAAGGACATGTCTCCTGGTCCGGACAACATCCATAACCAGATGTTGAAACACCTTAGTGATGATAGTCTCCTATATCTCCTTCGTGTGTTCAACCGAATCTGGATAGAGGGTGATTTTCCGTCTCAGTGGCGAGAGGGAATATTCATTCCTGTCCTCAACCCTGACAAAGATCCTCAGTATGCATGAAGTTACTGACCGATTTGTCTTACAAACTGCCTGTGTAAGCTATTTGAGTGGATGCTCAATCGCTGACTCGTGTGGTGTCTGGTGAAACAAGGACTCTTGTCCGAGTACCAATGTGGCTTTCGAGCCACTCGCTCGACTACTGACCACTTGGTACGCCTGGAGAGCTCTATCCAGGATGCGTTTCTCCGCAAACAGCACCTGGTAGCTGTTTTCTTTGACTTGGAGAAGGCCTATGACACCACATGACAATATGGCAACCTTTCAGTCCTGCATCAATGGAGATGCCCAGGTAACTTGCAGGTGTTTATTGTGAATTTTTTGTTCCTCCGTCTATTCCGTGTCCGAGTAGGGAGGACATATTCGCAATACCACGTTCAAGAAAATGGAGTCTCAGAGGGATCGGTCCTTAGTGTCACTCTGTTCGCGATTGCCATAAACGGCATTGTCGCTGCTGCTGGTCCAGCAGTAATACCGTCCCTGTATGTGGACGATTTTGCTCTGCACTATAGATCGTGCAGTATGGCGGTCGCAGAGCGACAATTACAGCAAGTTATACGGAGGGTGGAGCAGTGGACTTAGAACATGGCTTTCGGTTTTCTGCCGCAAAGACCTCTGTTGTCCACTTTTGTCGTCAACGTACTCTTCACCCCCATCCTGAGTTTTATTTAGGAAATGTCGTTCTGCAACTTGTTGACACTTACCGATTTCTTGGGCTCCTTTTTGACAGTAAATTATCGTGGGAGCCACACGTGCGGCAGTTAAAAGTGCAATGAACTAAGAGGCTGAACATTATGAAGTTTCTTAACAGCATTTCTTGGGGGGCTGATCGCGCGGTGCTCCTACGATATTATAGGGCACATATTTTATCTCGGCTAGACTACGGCAGTGCAGCATATGGCTCAGGAAGACCAAGTGTTCTTGCTAAGCTGAACAGCATCCACCATGGCGGGGTTAGGTTGGCGACGGGAGCTTTTCGTACAAGCCCCATTGTCAGCCTGCTCGCTGAGTCTGGTGTGCCTCTTTTACACCTGAGGCGCCAGCAACTCTTACTTTCATATGCTGCAAATTTGCGACAGATTCCACTTCATCCAAGCTGTCCTTGCGTGTTCAATAATACCAACCGTTTGCTGTACGCCGCTTGTCCTCGAGCATCGCAGCCGGTTGGGATACTCTTGGATAGCTGTTGCGAATTGTATGATGTACCCACGAACCTGCTACGCAGGCGTAGCAGGGGGAGAGGTGATACTCCCACGTGGCGCGTCCCAGGTGGCGGATAGGGGGGTCCTAACCGGCTTGCCGGCGGACTTGAGGGAAAAAAAATACCTCTCGCGGACCAAACACACTACCCCCTGCGGGTGGGGGACGCACATGTAGAATACACCCGCGGTATCCCCTGCCTGTCGTAAGAGGCGACTAAAAGGGGCGACCAAGGGCTGACTGAATTAGAACCGTGAGACTAATTTTGAATCGTACCATCACGCGGGGAACACCATAGGTTGCCTGTACTTGCGAGTAGTACCACTAAATTCGGTACGAAATAGGTTTGTGATTAGTAGCAGTTAAAGCCTGGCCTGGTGGATTCCAGTACCCGTGCTTCGTACCCATGTGTGCAACACCGCGGGTCTGGGCGTAGCCTGTGAGTTGTACCACTATATGAGCAGCACCGTGGGTCTGCGTAGCCTGCGATTAGTACCCACTATGTGAGGAACACCACGGGAATACCGGCGCCCGTGTTTAGTACACCTTGGTGGGGAACCTTCTCGGTTTGCGTTGACTCTGAGTTGGGCCATTGTGTGAGACACACCATAGGTCTGCGTTACTTGTACGTATTGCAATGCTTGTGAGTAGTACCATCTTTTGTGGAACACCGTGAGTCTTCGCTACTTCTGATTAATACCCCAACATGACACATACCATGGTTCTATTTTACTCGCGACATGTACCATTCTGTGGGGCCTTAGACGTGGATTTTGCACCCCTTTAGACACCAAGCATCATTGTGCTTTATAAGTGGTCCCTTGGTCGGTAATAATGTTATTTTCGATCTGCATTGAGTCCGATCCACTGGTTTTTGTTTGTTTGTTTCGTGTTTTGTTGAGTTCCTGTCCATCCATTCATTCTTCATGCCATATTTTATTTTTATTTTGGTCAGTGGATGCCTTTGCAATTTTTGTTCTTTCATTTCGTACCATTAGGGGCCGATGACCTTCGATGTTAGGCCCCTTAAAACAACAAGCATCATCATCATCAACTGTATGATGTACCTTCGGTTCCTTGCCTTGTCAGACAACCAAATGGGGTACCTTCGTGGGTCGTACGACGACCTGAAATAATCCTGGATCAGCACACTGGACCGAAGGAAAACACGGACCTTTCGATTTATCGGAGGCTCTTCCTGTCCGTTGTTGGCCGCTATCCATGTTCGGTCGTCGTCTACACGGATGGTTCAAGGACAGATACGAAGTTGGGCTGTGCGTTCGTTGTCGACAATGATAGGTTCCTTTTTGCTCTCACAGAAACCTGTCGTGTGTACACAGCAGAGCTCTATGCTATCTCTGAAGCTCTGCGGTACGCACTGTACAATGAGTGCCGACACATTGTTGTGTGTACTGACTCTTTGAGTTCGCTCCAGTCTATTGATACCTGTTTCCCTCTGCACCCTCTGGTGCGGCGGATTCAGGACCTGCTGGCCGGGTGTTGGGATGTTGGCACCAGAATCACGTTTCTGTGGCTCCCAAGCCACATGAGCATAGATGAAAAGGAGTTAGTAGATCAGGCTGCCAAGGAGGCAGTTACACTGCCATCGTTGCTTTGCAAGGTTCCAGCAAGTGACATTCACTCTCAGCTGAGACATCTGGTTATGTCCCATTGGGAGATGGAGTGGCAGGCCATTCCAATCCCCAATAAGCTGAGAGCGATAAAAGGAACAACGAAGGTATGGGGGACTTCCCTTCGGGCTTCTCGGAGGGAAGCCGTGGTATTATGTCGTCTTCGGATCGGCCACGGTATCTTGACTCAATCGCATCTTTTGAAAGGAGAACCCCGTCCGGTGTGTACCTGCGGCGACCATCTTACCGTAGTACACATCCTTACGGAGTGTGTGGACCTAGTCGATCTGTGCCGTAGTCTTAACCTTACAAGTACAATCTGCCTTATCTTGCGAGATGACGACCAGTCAGCAGACCTCGTCATCCGCTTTATGAAGGATAGTGGTCTGTTTTATCGTGTGTGATTATGTCCTTTGTCCTAGTGTTTTTGTGTCAATTGCGCTTTTATTCCATTGACTTCATTTTAGTTTGTGTTGCGTATTTTAATGTGTTATTTTAACGTCTTCCGTAAATTGTGTGTATATATCTGTACTACCAGGCAATGCGTTATTCCTTTGTTTTCCCGTATTTCCTCTTATTTTATTAGAAAATGAGGTATTGCGTATTAGATCCACTGATAGTTTTAATCTCACCCTCATTTTTCTTCATCACTATTTTTTTAAACTCTAATCAGTGCATACTTTCTAAAATTTTAACTTCATATCTCATGTCCTTCATATCGTTCCATTAGGGGCCGATGTCCTTCGATGTTTGGCTCCTTAAAACAACAAGCATCATCATCATAACTTCCTCCCTTCCTTTTGATGGGAGATTTTACCGCTCGTCGCACCATATGGGGCTCTGAAACGCCTTGCCCAAGAAGGAGGGTGTTGAAAACATTAGTAATGGAGCTGGATTTATGTATTTTGAACACAGGGATTCAACTCATTTCAGTGTACGTTACGGCACATATTCTCGCATAGACGTAGGTCTATGCAGCCGAACGTTGGTTCCACTGTTTCGGTGGAATACACACGATGATCTCTGTGACAGTGACCATTTTCCCATCATCCTTACTTCGTTGAAACATAAATCCGTCGAGGCTCCCCCTCGATGGATTCTTAAACATGGTGATTGGCCAAAGTTCAGATCACTCGCTATCTTTAACGACGAGACTAGGCGGAGGGTAGACGGTGATATAACTTATGTAACACAAGTCCCTGCTGCTGGTTCTGCAGTAACACCGTCGCTATATGTGGATGATTTTGCTCTCCTCTATAGCTTGCGTAATATGACAGACGCAGAGCGACATTTACAGTTAGCTATTAGGAGAGTGGAATAGTGGGCCTTAGAATATGGTTTTTCGGGTTTCGACCGCAAGGTCCTCTGTTGTCCACTTTTCTCGGCTCCGTACTCTTCACCCACAACCTGAGATTTATTTAGGAAATGTCTTTCTTCCCGTTGTTAACACTTACCAATTTCTTGGGCTCCTTTTCGATAGCAAATTATCGTGGGAGCCGCACGTGTGGCAGTTAAAATTACGGTGCACTATGAAGCTAAATATCTTGAAGTTTCTTAGTAGCACTAACTAGGGTGCTGACTGCGCGGTGTTCCTACGCTTCTATAGGGCACACATTTTATCCCGGATAGACTACGGCAGTGCAGCATGTCTCAGCAAGACCAAGAGTCCTTGCGTACCTGAACAGCATCCACCACAGCGGGGTTAGGTTGGCGAGTGGAGCTTTTCGTACAAGCCCCATTGCTAGCCTGCTCGCTGAGTCTGGTGTGCCGCCTTTACACCTTAGGCGCCAGCAAATGTTTCTATCGTATATTGCAAATTTGCGACAGATGCCACTTCTTCAAGCTATTTTTGCATATTTAACAATGGAAACGGTTGGCTGTACGCGTCTTGTCCACGAGCAACGCGGGCGTTTGGAATACGCTTGGATAGCAGTCACAGATTGTTTCACGTACCTTCAGTTCCTTTCCTTGTCAGACAACCATGTGGGGTACCTTCGTGGGTAGTACGACGACCTGAAATAATCCTGGATCTGCACACTTGCCCGAAGGAAAACTCGAACCCTTCGATTTATCGGAGGCTCTTCCTATCCGTTGTTGGCCGGTATCGATGTTCGGTCGTCGTTTACACGGATAACTCGCGAACAGACACGAAAGTGGGATGTGCGTTATTTGTAGACAGTGATAGGTGCTCTCCCGGAAACTTGCAGTGTGTAGACAGCGGAGCTCTATGCCTTCTGTGAAGCTCTGCGGTATGCACTGTCCGATGAGTGCTGACACTTTCTTCTATGTAGTGACTCCTTTCAGCTCGATACTGTGTATAGATACCTGTTTCCCTCGGCATCCTCTGATGCAGCGGATCCAGAACCTGCTGCCCGGTGTTGGGATGCCGGCGCCAGAATCTCGTTTCTGTGGCTCCCAAGCCACATGGGTGTAGGGGGAAACGAGTTAGCAGATCAGGCTGCCAAGGAGGCAGAAAACCGAGCTCGGTTGCTGCAGTCGCTGTGCTGCCAGTATCCAGTATTCGGGAGAAAGTGGACTCGAATCGCACTATCGGCAGCCCTGAAAATGGTTTCCCGTGTTTTCCCGTTTTCACACCAGGCAAATGCTGGGGCTGTACCTTAATTATGGTCCCGGCTGCTTTCTTCCAACTCCTAGCCCTTTCCACGAGCCTATTAGCAGGGGGAGAGGTGATACTGCCACGTGAGGCATCCCAGGTGGCGGTTAGTGGGGTCCTAACCGGCTTGCCGGCGGACTTGAGATAAATAAAATACCTCTCGCGGACCAAACACACTACCCCCTGTGGGTGGGGGAGGCTGACGAATAATATACCCACAGTATCCCCTGCCTGTCGTCAGAGGTGACTAAAAGGGGCGACCAAGGGATGATTGTATTATAACCATGAAACTACTTGTGATTAGTACCACCACGCGGAGAAAACCAAGGGTTGCTTTTACTTGCGCTTAGCACCACTATATTGGGTACGAAATAGGTTTGTGATTAGTAGCACACAGGAGCACCGTGCGGTCGGCTTTTGCAGTGCCTGTGATTAGTACCCGGTACCACCATATGAGCAGGACCATGGGATGATAGCTACCATGGTTCTGCCTTGCCTATGATTAGTACCCACTATATGAGGAACACCACGGGATAGGGGAAGGTCCCTGTGGTTAGTAATGTGATGAACACCATAGGTTTGCTTTGCCTGTAAGTGGCGCCGCAATGTGAGAAACACCATAGGTCTGAATTATATGTCGAATTTCATAACCTGGGATTAGTACCATAATGTGTGGAATACCGCGAGTCTACGATACTGTTGATTAGTACCGCACCATGTCAAATACCATGGTTCTACTTTCCAAGCGATAGGTACCATTATGAGAGTGCGATGACCTATATTTTGGACCCCTTTAGCTTGCAAGCAACTTCGATTTAGTATTGAGCTATAGAAGCACTCCCTTGGTCAGTATTACTATTGTTTTCCGTCAGTTTCTGAGACTGAGGCATTGCGGGTCGTCTCCACTGATTGTTTTAACTTTATCCATCCGTTCGTTTTTCGTCCTCACGTTTTGAATTCTGGTCAGTGGAGGATTTTGTTTTTTTATTTTGTCATTGCTCATTTCGTACCATCAGGGGCCGATGACCTCGATGTTAGGCCCGTTAAAACAACAAGCATCATCATCATCATCATCAAAGTCTACTGTGAATTTCTCTGGTTCCCATTCTGGAACAACTTGCACAATGTTTTCGAGCATCCTAATATATGTTCATTTTTTCTTGTCAGGAAGAAGTGCAAATACAGTAGGAGTTATGTTAGTTTCACTTTCACTACATACCAGGTCCACATGTATCGTGTATAGTTGTGCCGTCAACGAAAAACGTTTTCTCTCGCAACATTTCCTTAGCTAAGGAACTGGCGAAAATGAACATTCTGTCATCTGTGGCGGCATTTGAAAGGAGACAGCTCTTTCCGTCAAACATCGTCAACAATTCTTCACCGATGATGATTTCTGACGCTAACTTCGGTTCCTTCTGCACTCCATGATCCTTATTCCTTCCATAGTACATTGAATGTCTGATATTTGCAAACTGAGAAATTTGTGTTAAGTTCATATCCTTTATTATGCAAATTTTGAAATTCTTCAGAATAAAATCTAAGGTATACCTACGTAGAAGAACTAGACTCTTCTCTAGCCCGTTTCTTTGCACGAAATATTGCTTGTTTTACATGCAGTTGAGCCTCATCAGGTATACAGTCATGATTTACAATTATCACGACTTCATTACCTAAAGTAAGTAAGCAAATAAATAACAATGAGTAATAAAATATTAATAATCAAAATAAGAATAACAAATATTTAATAATAAAAAGCAATTATTTTGGTTGCTAATAAATACAACCAAATTAAGTTAAAACATTTCTACGCGCTTCATAACACGTGCAGAAACACTTTAAGTTTGTCAATCTGGAAAAAATTAATTAGATCACAAATAGTAAATATAATGTATTTTAATAGATTTGAGACTAAAGTTTAAATGAATCAGAGTTGAAACACAAAAGAGAGGTATACATATTACAACTATTAAAATCTCATAAGATTAAGTTCTGTTATATATCTTAAGTAAATAATTTTCCTTGCACTTCTTCGTCCTCTCCTTCAAACAAATCCATGTGGTAACACCATATTTACTAATTCTAAACTGCCTGTGACTATAACCATACAATAAGGCACATGGCTTACCTCTCTCCGTCTCAGTAAATTCCATAATAGCACAACGATTAATGTGCAGAAACAAGCAAACGAACTAAAAACTCAACATAGCGGTAAGAGCTAATGTTCAGTATGACAACTAGAGCAGAACTGGATTGGTAAGAGGGGTGGAAAACCCTGGAACGAGCTGGCACTCTTCCCAAATATTTTGTGTCCGCAATCGAGACTGTTAATGAGGTGTCCGCAATCAACACAGCACCCTATCTGTATTGGTGCGACGTAAAACAACTAGCAAACAAAAAAAAATAGAGTGAATAATATTTTTTATATAGTAATTTCAAAATCTCAGTACTACAGATATTCACACATTCCTTGAACTTGGAAATAACCCCCTGCGGTGCAGCGCAGGTAGCAGATGCATAAGATAGCTGTCAAACCACTTCTACTCCCGGCGGGAAATCTCCACGGCGCAAATTTTACTCGGCGCAACTCATACAGAACCGGGGAATATCAACATAGGAGGAATGTGGTTCCCAATGGCATTTATTGCATCGATCATAGTCACGATGGTTCCACGTTCAGCAGAAGTTGTTGCAGCCACTTGCTTCATGCCCTTTGGAGCTAGAACACTTCATGGCTCTTGCACAGTTGATAAACCTGTCTCATCTACGTTGTGGATTCTTTCTGGTCGTATTGGCCCAAACATAGCATGTACACCCTCGCATTATTATAAAATAGGTCAACATTTGTTTGGTTGAAGCCGGTAGCTCGTGAGAGATTTGTTGCCTCAGGTTTCCTTAGAGAAAGTTTGCCACAGTGACGCTTCATAAAAAGTTTTCCACCGGTGTTGAATTCGGTTTTTATTAGCAACAGCATACTTGTATGCTAATTCTCGAGAGTCCTTTTTTTTAAGCCATAATTTATTTTGGCAGATGTCTGCAAATTGTCAACTAAAACTTTCTCCTCCTCCTCAGAAAAATCTTTCTTGGTATCATAGCGAACATTTTAGGAAAATGGCTTGGTTGATCCCGAGTCCCTGTACAGCTTTATATGCTTGTGTAGGGCACGTAATTTCACACCGTAAACTTTGCGTGCTTCACGCAAGGAAATCGTTTTCTTTGGTAATGTCGTAATAGCAGCCACTGCTGCATTCATTGAATCTGTATTAGTAGGATCTCTCATCTTGCCCGTTTTGCTCCTCAGCATTATTACTGGAATAGAAGGTATCCGTAACAATAACTAACCATTACTATACGTAGCTTACAATAATTCAATTTGTTATAACTATCTAAAGCACAGTCGTATTCATAATCTCATGTACCTTTATACAGTATTCGTGTTCAAAGTTACAATATGCACTAGTGTTCACAGGTACAAGATGCGGTGTTAATGAGTAAAAGCCGTGTTACTGACTTTTAGGTTAAGTTAATCCTGAAAAATATTGCTCCAGCATTCTTACCAATTGATAATTACACTGTGTTGATATAGTTTAAGTATCTCAGATTCATTATGAAATGAAAACTTGGCTGATTAAATGTACGTTCACAAGACCAAAAACGTACAGGCTTGATCATAAAGAAAACACGTCATGGAAACGTAACAAGCATAAATGCTCTATCTGTTATCAGCTTAATGAACTAATGAAACTGGCAGCCACTAGATGTCTCTGTAATTCTCACAAAGCATATGAAGAGTGGAGATATATAATGGGCCAAGAAACAAAAACACAATTGTTGGGAAAATGAGCCTTTTTCGGAACACACACTAAACACGAGAATAAAATCCTGAAATATTTTTTTTTGAGAAAACAAACGTGTTTACATGTGAACATGAACAATTTTTAATGTTTTTTATAGTAACAAAGCTAAACAATAAATACAAAAGCTCCCATTGTAAAACGAGCTTTGTGTCAATGTTATTGTTCCATTATAATGAGGTGACAGTGTTGTTTCCTCTTATTATGAGGTACTGGTAAGTGACTACTTTGTGTTCCATTGAAATGGGGCGAAGTTACATAATAACAGTCTTTAATCCTTTAGAACTAAGCCTTCCTTCCATATAGGGTTGGCTCCAGGAAGGGCATCCGGCCGTAAAACAGGGTCAAATCCCCACGTGCGACGCAGTTCGCACCCGCAACCCCACGGGTGTGGGATAAGCTGTACAAAAAGAATAATAATAATTTAGAACTAAGCGATTTAACCTCATCAGTCTCTTCCTGCCTTCTTCCCATAATACTAAAGCAGCAGTTACACAGGTTTACACGCTCAAGTCTACATAAAACCCTTTGTTTTCATTCGTCAAATAGCTCAGCATTCCTCTAAGATCCTTTTTTTTAAATCTTCGGTTAGCCTACTTTTGCAATCTAGCCCTGGAATAGTAACGTTCAAGTTTTCGTACATTAATGCTAACGTGGGGAATTGTATGCCCCATAAATTAAATCGCAATATTTTGGTTTTCGACTAATTTTAATACGTCAGAAATGCATATATATAAAATAATACATACAAAGCACTAATATTGTACACTATTATTATCATAGTATATACATACACTGAAAATCAACAAAAGTTTCAGATTAGATCTGTTTCGTTCGTATTTCTCTCATGTCCTTCTCATATCGCACACTGCCTGCAAATCGCTAGTTTGTGTCCTGAACACACAGAATTCTTACACTCAGAGCAAATGACTGTAGTTTTCATGTCCTTGGAACGTTCATACATATGGCAACGACCCTTAAATTTCGCCTCTGCTGCTGCTGTGGTTGGAGGCGGTGGAACCTGGGTTTCCACACGGAGTTGTTCCATGATAGCTGTCTTTACGCCCCGTGGTACAGTGGGGACATTCAATCTCTTCATCATCCATGGCTTCATATGCTGTTCACCTAAATTCAGTAGAAACTTACGGCGTACTTCCTTGGAACGGTTAGATATCCCTCGATTTTCCTGACGTCACTCGCACCTACGGCTGGATCAGTCATTTTTACACTAAAACTGTTCCAGTATATTAAATATAGTGTTCCAAACAATAACACACCAAAATATATCCGAAAAAAACGAAGCGATAGCCTAACAAGATAAACAAACAAAAAGACACTATACCGCTGAAAAGTTGCACGAACACTAACGTGGGGAATAGCATGCCCCAGAACATCGATAAAACAGCGATTCGGCCAAGGTTGCATCACTGCGCGGTTGGATACTGTTGAGCGGTGGAGATAAAGTATTCGAGGCTGAGTCACATTAGGGCTGCCAATCCACAACTAGAGAGAAAATAAATTTCTCTGGGGCACTGAGTTCCCCACGTTACTATTCCACGGCTAGTGGTTAACAGGAATGATGCAATGTTGTCCATTGTGATGTTCTTTTTGAATACCTTTATCTCAGTCCACTCCTCAATCTCATTTAAGGTTTGTTGAGTCAACACCACTCCAGGTTTGTTTTTCTCGACCCTTAGAGGAAACAGTTAGGACATTTGAACGTATTTTGTTTTGAGGGTTTCTTCTGCTGCCGATTTAAAATGAAAGAAGTTCACATTTTCCAAAAAGGTGGCGAGATAAGGGTGATGAAGTCTTGCTGAAACGATCACTCTCAACAGATCCAAAGGTACTTAACAGTGGGACATTCTTTTACTTTTTTCAATTTGAGTGAAGTCCCTGTCGCAACTTAAAAATCAATGTCCTGCAACTAGGAACTTCTGTTCGACTTCATCAATATTCCCTCTGCAATAAGAAAAAAAACATAGGTACACAATCATTGGTAAACACGCCACGTATTTGCGTTGCAATAAGTGCGAAGAGACATTCACAGATATTGCATGCGCTGGTTCATTTTGGGAAGGAGAGACACAGGTGCAATATTAGCGGGCAGACGTTCACACTGGAGAGAAAATCCACAGTTGTAATAAGTGATGTCACATAAGCGAATTGTTTGCCATCGGTAGGATCTTTGTTTAGATGGTCGATTTGCAGATCGTCGTGCTTAACCTCGCAGTTGGCTTGGTCTCACGTGTATCCAATATCATGACTCTTACCACTCAGTTTTGCTTGCTAACACCTCTTCACACCCAGAACACTTGATTGTATCGCGCGAGTCGTCCAAACCTTACACTTACACTCGGGTTTACTTATATTTCACTCACATATCACTCCCTCACCAACAAGCTGGTGCCAGCAATGACAGGCAGAAATAGCCGAATGGAGTTACGATGGGATTTACTGTATACATCTCTTTGCAACTCAAGGTTTAATGTGGAAGACCAAAAGGTGGTATCACGGCGCTCTTAAAAACAAGACTATCCCCATTCACCGTCATACTAAAATCTGATACTACCCTAGTAGTAAGAACGAAGCTCTGTGTAATAATAGCGGTCTACTTTCAACCAGACTATTAAAAAAAACTATATCATTGACGATCTGTCTGTAGCTCTCAATGCAGTATCCCGCAAAGAAATAACAGTACTAGCAGGGGATCTAAACTGCATGATTGATATAAAACAGGACAAGTCAAAGACCGTAGTAAACTGTCTGGAAAGGGAAGGCCTAAACCTTATAAATAAGAAAGACTCTCCAACATATACACTGACTGACAGAGCAAATGCAACACCAAGAAGGAGTGGTCAGAACTTTATGCCAATTGCAGGGTAGACTGACGTCACTGAGGTATGCTCATGATGTGAAATGCGCCGCTGTGCTGCGCACGTAGCGAACGATAAATGGGACACGGCGTTGGCGAATGGCCCACTTCGTACCGTGATTTCTCAGCCGACAGTCATTGTAGAACGTGTTGTCGTGTGCCACAGGACACGTGTATAGCTAAGAATGCCAGGCCGCCGTCAACGGAGGCATTTCCAGCAGACAGACGACTTTACGAGGGGTATGGTGATCGGGCTGAGAAGGGCAGGTTGGTCGCTTCGTCAAATCGCAGCCGATACCCATAGGGATGTGTCCACGGTGCAGCGCCTGTGGCGAAGATGGTTGGCGCAGGGACATGTGGCACGTGCGAGGGATCCAGGCGCAGCCCGAGTGACGTCAGCACGCGAGGATCGGCGCATCCGCCGCCAAGCGATGGCAGCCCCGCACGCCACGTCAACCGCCATTCTTCAGCATGTGCAAGACACCCCGGCTGTTCCAATATCGACCAGAACAATTTCCCGTCGATTGGTTGAAGGAGGCCTGCACTCCCGCCGTCCGCTCAGAAGACTACCATTGACTCCACAGCATAGACGTGCACGCCTGGCATGGTGCCGGGCTAGAGCGACTTGGATAAGGGAATGGCGGAACGTCGTGTTCTCCGATGAGTCACGCTTCTGTTCTGTCAGTGATAGTCACCGCAGACGAATGTGGCGTCAGCGTGGAGAAAGGTCAAATCCGGCAGTAACTGTGGAGCGCCCTACCGCTAGACAACGCGGCATCATGGTTTGGGGCGCTATTGCGTATGATTCCACGTCACCTCTAGTGCGTATTCAAGGCACGTTAAATGCCCACCGCTACGTGCAGCATGTGCTGCGGCCGGTGGCACTCCCGTACCTTCAGGGGCTGCCCAATGCTCTGTTTCAGCAGGATAATGCCCGCCCACACACTGCTCGCATCTCCCAACAGGCTCTACGAGGTGTACAGATGCTTCCGTGGCCAGCGTACTCTCCGGATCTCTCACCAATCGAACACGTGTGGGATCTTATTGGACGCCGTTTGCAAACTCTGCCCCAGCCACGTACGGACGACCAACTGTGGCAAATGGTTGACAGAGAATGGAGAACCATCCCTCAGGACACCATCCGCACTCTTATTGACTCTGTACCTCGACGTGTTTCTGCGTGCATCGCCGCTCGCGGTGGTTCTACATCCTACTGAGTCGATGCCGTGCGCATTGTGTAACCTGCATATCGGTTTGAAATAAACATCAATTATTCGTCCGTGCCGTCTCTGTTTTTTCCCCAACTTTCATTCCTTTCGAACCACTCCTTCTTGGTGTTGCATTTGCTCTGTCAGTCAGTGTATATGTGTAAACGGCTGCAGCACAATCGACTTGGTGTTCAGCAATAGTCAATCATCACAACAAAAAGTACTAACAAACGTCGTAGCAAGGAAACACTTACCTGTGGACACCACCATAAACCTACAATGCACACCAATAACTAAAAATGGAAGAGGGAATATACTTAAAGGAAGAAAACTGGACCTAGACATATTAAAGGACACAGATACTGGAGATATTATAAGAGAAATACAAAAAGGAGATATAGTTAATGCAACAACCAATATAGAAAGACTCATTAAGAGTGCAATTATACGCAACATCCATCAAAACAGGAAGGCGAAGCCATGGTTCAATCACATCTGCTATAAATAGAGACAAGTTGCACTAGAGGCACTCAGAAGAGCAAGAAATTCACCAACAGACACACCCCTTAGACAATATAATGAAGCTAGGAAGATATGCAAAGACATCATAAGGGAAGCGAAAGAAATCTTCCAGGCAAAAGAAGAGATAAGGATGATAGAAGAGGCAGAACAACAATGGTACAAGATAGGATCACCAAGACAACCACATTTCCCAAGAGACATTCCGCTGGAAACGTGGGAGCGGCATTTAAAAAGCGTTCTACAAGCATACGAAACGCGACCCGATCTGAGGGAAGAAGATTACTCGACAATTAGCTATGAACCTTTCACTGTGAAAGAGGTAGAACGAGCGATTAATACGACGAAAAACAAAAAGGCATGTGGACCGGATGGAATATATTATGAAAATCTCAAAAGTACCGCAACTAACCTCAAGGAAGTATGGGCAAAACTGTTTAATGAATGTTTGAAACAAGGACGTATTCCTCAAAATTGGAGAACTGCCAATCTTAAAGTACTATACAAAGGAAAGGGAGACACGGAAGATCCAAATTCATATCGTGGCATTGCCCAAGAATGTACAGCTTTGAAAATACTAACAGACCGTTTATACACCCTAGTAGAGGGAGCAATACCAGAAGAACAGTTTGGATTCACAAAGGGAAAGTCAACCTTACAGGCAATACAATGTCCATTAGAAGATATGAAAGACGCATTAAGAATCTCTAAAGGAAAGCTCATGCTGTCTTCCTAGACTACAAGAAGGCTTCGGATTTATTAAACAAGACTTTTGATCATTGAGAAACTAGAAGTAATTGCTGGTAAAAACTACATCACAAATATTTTGAGGATTATTCTGAATAACAACATGATACAGATAGATGATAATGTGGACGTGTCAGACCCACTAGAGCAGAAGATTGGCGTATTACAAGGAGATCCAATCAGCCCCTTGCTCTTCAGTATTGCGACTGTGGACATTTCCAGGATCATTGCTTCAGGAAATGTGAAAATATATGCATACGCAGACGACATGGTACTGGTGTCTCGTGAAATAAAAAACCTTCAAGAAGCATTCAGTAAACTTACAACATGGGCTACACACAATGAATTGCAACTAAATGAGAAGAAAACAGTGACATGACTTTCAGGAAGGGTGGCAAACCAGCAGCCAGTGATATGATATACTACAGACGAGAACCACTAACAGTTGTATCACAGTTTAAGTATCTTGGATTAACAGTACAGACAAACGGAAACACGTTCAGCTACCACATCAAGGAAAAAGTGGCAGTTGCCATATCTGCCATGAACAGCATCCAGAATATACAGAAAATGTCATTGGAAACTACGTTGAAAGTGTTTAAGCGAAAGATCTCACCGATATTAACCTACGGCCTGACACTAATCTGGGAACAACTGCAAAAGAAAGACATCAAAGAAATTGAAAACGTAAAAGCTAGATTCCTGAAAAATGCATTGGGAGTCTCTAAGTTTACCCCATCACGCTTGGTCTACCTGCTTGCCAGAGAACCCTTCTATATTGAATATCTAAGGCTTGAATTATCATTGCCCACGTCAGGAGCATACCAGAGCCTATTAAAGGAACTTCAGGACAAAAGGGGAAGGTATATGGCTAGATTTCTTCTCCACAGACGCGATGATCAACAGGGAATGGATAACGGCTAACTATGAACTGAGGCACACCATGACTCGCTTTGCAGTCCATGCTTTCCACTACAAAATCTGCAAGAGGGATACCTACCATGACCCCAGTGAACTGTGCCAGTGTAAACTCTGTGGCGATCAATGTGATAGATACCATGTGATAAAATGGAAAAGCAGACAAATCTCGCTGACAAAATTCTGTAATAGTTAAGTGCTATATAAACCACTGTGGCTATAACTGTATTATTATATGGCCATTGGCTGCATTAAATATTATTATTAAAACATAGGTACAACAGCATTTTGTTTCTGTTTTGACCAGAGCAGTTATCCCTCCAGAATATGAGCTTTTTCTTCGGTGTAATGTTGCTCCGGATTCCTTTCAATATAGCAGATACTATCTCATTTCCACCGCTGCCAGTTTGACCCTCATGCCACATAAAAGTGAACACACAGTCGTCTCCAATGTGTATATCGAG
Organism: Anabrus simplex; assembly: GCF_040414725.1. Lineage (NCBI taxonomy): Eukaryota > Metazoa > Arthropoda > Insecta > Orthoptera > Tettigoniidae > Anabrus > Anabrus simplex. The sequence continues at coordinate 171,235,257 of NC_090268.1, forward strand.
GTTATAAACACTCAGCTGACTGGAGTAATACATCTTACTGTTGGTGAGAACTGATAGCGAGAAAACTTGTTGAAGGTCCATACTAAGCGTGCAAAGATCACTACTGGGCATTTGCGATTGTTTGTGATTGTTATCAATTATTTTTCTTGCGCTTTCAGCTTTATGATGGTGTAAATCTAGGCGACGTTTGAAACTCAAGTCCTTAGCATTGCTCTTGACTGAAGCTTGAAGCAGATCGCAAGTACCGTATGTGTCAATGTGTCAATGCGAGGCTGACAAAAGAAAGTGTAGGAAATTTGAGTTGAAAATTTTGTGAAGAAGTATTTATGTCCAATTTTGTTTTCTGGATGTTTTTCATTGAAAGCTCGAAATATTCTAATTTGATTTAAATCCGCGCTGAAATGTTCTTTTTCACTCTTGCATCTTGAATAATGGCTGTCTTGTCTGGGAAAGCTGTTCACATGGTCTACAATTCGTTTGACATCTTCGTCGCTCTACTTTTTATTTCTACCTTTACTGCCTCTTTTTTCGGTGTAAGTTACTGCCCCTGCTTTAAGATAACCTATAAGTGTTTCAATTCGCCTTTTAGTAATTCCAAACAAGTCCATAAAAGTCTTTTTACACACTCTTACAATGTTTCCTGATCCATTTGGAATACTGAACGACACAGAAGTTTGCTTATGGCTGGTATCTGCATCTACACCTTTCCGGCGACGGTTGATAAGTTGAAGATTTATCAGACCCATTAAATAAGTATTTTGCACTTTTAAATCCTTTATTTTGTAGAAGTCAAGAAACATTTTCAATTTGTTTTTATGGTTTACATTCCTGCAGTCGTACTTGCACTTGCAGAGAACCTTAAAAAAGAACACCGAATGTTATGCTTGTTGAAACAATGCAAGCACTCGGTCCATTTTATATCTCCACTCCATTCTTTTATACAACAATTACAAAAAACATTACGTTACAGTATTGCAAACGCTAAAGCTAGGCATAGGAATACAACCAATAAAAATATAGCCTAGTGAGGTACCATAACCTCAACACAACTGTACGTATTCCACGTAGCAGGGGCAGAGGTGATACTCCCACGTGGCGAGTCCCAGGTGGCGGATAGGGGTGTCCTAACCTGCTTGCCGGCGGACTTGAGGGAAATAAAATACCTCTCGCGGACCAAACACACACCCCGTGTGGGTGAGGGAGGCAGACGAAGAATTCACCCACGGTATCCCCTGCCTGTCGTAAGGGGCGACCAAGGGATGATCGAATTAGAACCATGAAACTACTTGTAATTAGTACCATCACGCAGGGAACACCATGGGTTGCACTTACTTGCGCGTAGTACCACTCTGTTAGGTACGCAATAGGTTTGTGATTAGTAGCGACAGTAGAGTACCTGTGATTCGTACGCCTGTATGAGCGACACCATCGTTCTGCCTTACCTATGCTCCGTTCCCACTATGTGAGGAATTCCATGAGATAGTACGGGTCCCTGTGGTTAGTCCATTATGTGAGGAACGCCATAGGTTTGCGTTGCCTTTATAGGTTTGCGTTGCCTGCAAACAGCGCCGCAATGTGCGAAACACCATAGGTCTGTGTTACAAATGCGCATTACACTACCTGTGAATAGTAGCCTACCATAATGTGTGGAGGGGCTGACGACCTGGATTTTGGACCCGTTTCGACTATAGGCGTAATCGATTCAGCATCGTGCTATAGAAGCTGACCCTTGGTCGGTAATACCCCCTGTGGGTGGGGGAGGCAGACGAAGAATTCACCCACGGTATCCCCTGCCTGTCGTAAGAGGCGACTAAAAGGGGCGACCAAGGGCTGACTGAATTAGAACCATGAAACTAATTTTGAATCGTACCATCACGCGAGGAACACCATAGCTTGCCTGTACTTGCGAGTAGTACCACTAAATTCGGTACGAAGTAGGTTTGTGATTAGTAGCAGTAAAAAAGCCTGGCCTGGTGGATTCCAGTACCCGTGCGTCGTACCCATGTGAGCAACACCGCGGGTGTGGGCGTAGCCTGTGAGAAGTACCACTATATGAGCAGCACCGTGGGTCTGCGTTGCCTGCGATTAGTACCCACTATGTGAGGAACACCACGGGAATACCGGCACCCGTGTTTAGTACACCTAGGTGGGGAACCTTCTCGGTTTGCGTTGGCTATGAGTTGCACCATTGTGTGAGACACACCATAGGTCTGCGTTACTTGTACGTATTGCAATACTTGTGAGTAGTACCATCTTTTGTGGAACACCGTGAGTCTTCGGTACTTCTGATTAATACCCCAACATGACACATACCATGGTTCTATTTTACTCGCGACATGTACCATTCTGTGGGGCCTTAGACGTGGATTTTGCACCCCTTTAGACACCAAGCGTCATTGTGCTTTATAAGTGGTTCCTTGGTCGGTAATAATGTTATTTTCGATCTGTATTGAGTCCGATCCACTGGTTTTTGTTTGCTTGTTTTGTGTTTTGTTGGGTTCCTGTCCATCCATTCATTCTTTATGCCATATTTTATTTTTATTTTGGTCAGTGGATGCCTTTGAAATTTTTGTTCTTTCATTTCGTACCATTAGGGGCCGATGACCTTCGATGTTAGGCCCCTTAAAACAACAAGCATCATCATTATCATCAATAATTCTCCCTCATCAGTAGTGAGATTCTCTGTGTTATTACCTCGAATAAAATATTGAAGGCAACAAGCAGCTTTAACATTGTGTACAGCAGTATCACACTGGATAGGGCTAAAAGACACACGACCGAGCTCGATAGCTGCAGTCGCTTAAGTGCGGCCAGTATCCAGTATTCGGGAGATAGTAGGTTCGAACCCCACTGTCGGCAGCCCTGAAAATGGTTTTCCGTGGTTTCCCATTTTCACACCAGGCAAATGCTGGGGCTGTACCTTAATTAAGGCCACGGGCGCTTCCTTCCCACTCCTAGCCCTTTCCTGTCCCATCGTCGCCGTAAGACCTATCTGTGTCGGTGCGACGTAAAACAAATAGCCAGCAAAAGACACACGCCACTTTTGAGCTAAAATGCCGAATGCATTTTCAACGATGCGCCGTGCTTTGCAAAGTCGTCTCTTGTACCTTATTTTCTCTAAATCATCGACGACTGCTTTTCTTAGAAAAGGGCGCACTAAATACGTATGTAACTTGAACCATTCCTCACCTTCAAACACATGAGGGACGGGGTATTTGTCCCAGGGTATGGCTTGGGATTCAAAATTGTTTTGTTAGCAGCAAAATCGCAATAGGAGGAGGAATTCTCGAAGATAGCACTATCGCTGTGCCGCCAGTAACTACCAGGGTTGCCAGCTCCTAGATACTCAATATCACCAGATATGAATTTGAAAAACACCAGAAATCTCCAGATCTGGATTTGAAAACTATAAATTCTCCAGATGTAGTAAGATAATGCATTAAATTTACACTTACCTCCTTTCAGTTGTGCTGTTCTGCCTCTAAAGTTTAGTAAGTCTAATGGTGTCCTCTTGTAAAGATAGGTCTAGCCTATATTATAGCCATATGATTAATTGAATACAAGTCACACTCAAACACTAGCACTATTATAATAATAAAATGTTCACTGCGTGTTATCAATTGTCGTAATCCTAACATAAGTGTATTTAATTGCAAACTATATACACAAATTAAAAACTGTACTATATTTGTTTATTTATGGTTGATCTGTATAAGTTGAGGGTACTTGACCGGGATAGTTGTATGACTCCAATGTGCCTATTTTCTGCAGTGCTTCTTTCGGTAGATCGTATGTATAACAGCATTTCCCTGTCCTATTCAATCCAAATTTTACACACAAGACCGAATGGAGAGTTTGTATTGACATTCTATTTCTCAGTTTATTTTTAGTTATATTGACTTGGCTGAACACTCGTTCTACATCCGCATTAGAATGAGGAAGTACGAGAGTCGATATAACTAAATTTGCAAGTTCGCTGAAAGGGTTTTCACCAGTTGAATCCCTATACATATCAACTTCTGCCCAAAATTTCACAGTGTCCTTAACTTCAGTCCACTGGATATGATGCAGATTTCTCCACTGGTTTTCTACTTTCGCAATAACATTATTGTCAGCATAAAAGAGTTGTGCTATATCAATAATTTGCAACTTAAAAGGCCTTAAACAATTTTCGGGTGAAAAGAGAGACATGTTTTCAAGGATCCCTATATTTTCAGGTAATCTTTGCCTCAATTGTTGGATAAGTTCAACAATGAATTGCACGCATCTATCGCGTAGTTGTTTCTGTTGGTCTTCAGAAAGCGAGGACGATGATACTTTAGTTTCGAAATCATAACCTAGATAGGGCTTTGGGTCCAGATGATTATTAATTTCTGTTTTCAGGACATCTACTTTGACAGTGGGCAGTAGAACCTTGGTGCATAATGACTTAATGAGAAGGATTAGGTCACCTAATAATTTTGTAGGATCTTGGTTTCGACTTTCGAACTTCTTATTTACGGTCTGCACTTCACCCAAAATTGGCTTCATAAAAGACAAGTACAAGTAATTCCGAGGGTCGCTATACATTGAATATAAAATATCGGCTGTATAACAGCGATCTTTAAGACGAGCGATTTCAAAGTGTGTTTTTAACTCGGTCCACTGTTGTATTATTCTTGTCACTGCACTTTCGACGGACAGCCACCGAGTTTGGCTTAACTGTACTAATTTCAGGGGAGAGTCGCCTTCATTTATTGTCTCGTATAGTTCTTTGTATATAACCTGCCGTAGAGATGATTGTGAAAACCAATTGCAACTTCCCCTTATGAGGAAATCTAAGTTCCTCGGTAAACACCCTGTTGCATGTGAAACTGCCAATTGTAGAGAGTGACAAACGCATCTGATTAATTGTAGATTTGGCACTTTAGCTTTTAACTTTACATACACGCCATGATTTATGCCTACCATAACAGACGCATTGTCTGTTCCTATTGCTTATAATTTAGTCGAATCCAAACCTTTATTACACAGACATTTCTTCAAAGCCTCAACTATAGCATCAGCTGTACATTCTGACAACTCTACTAACTGTAGATATTGCGCCGTTCCCGCGTCCAGGCAAGGACACAAGAGATCCAGACTAGCTCTAACTTCAATAAATCCGGTGACTGAGTTCTACGGGTGTGAGTTCCGCAACAGAAAAACGTCCAGGTCAATCAACGGTATTCTCTAACTAACGCAGAAAGACGTCTCTTACTCGTATTTAGTTAGGTACCATTCTCATTAATTCTTAAGGACATCGTCGTCGATCGTTACTTCTACAGTCTTACAACTAATCCTTATGCTAAGAACACAGAGAAAGAGTTTTTAGGTTTCACCATTCAAAATTTATTTGAATATTAAATCAGATATTCAAGAAATTATTTCAAAATTTTACTAATGAAGTAGCCTTTGTAATGAGTGACTCATTGTCGACCTAGTAATCCATGTCCGTCGATAACTTTGGAAAAATCACGTCTTTCGACTTCACCCTAAATGATTGAATGCCTTCTCGGCTTAAATAGCTTCCTTTCTTAGTACTCATTCATCTCCGAAATCATCAATTAATAGTGTAAATGACATGTAACATGTAGGAAGATTCTTAAAAAGAAACTGCCCTATCCTTCTCTTTCAATTCACCTAGCGAGTTGGGTGATGAGTAAATAAATTAAATTGAACATAGCTAATAGTATTTACAAGTGCCTTCTTGGCAAGAAAATAAAACATGAAAATTATTTACATTAAAAATGTAGGATGCATCCACAGAAAAGAAAAGAAAACTCCTATCAACTATTATTTACAGTCTTTCTAGTTGTATTCCTTTGAGAAATAAAGAATCGCATATGGAATTTCTGAGCTATTGTTCAGTCAAGAAATGGAGTTCCATTTGTTTAAGTCAACCATTCTTGGAAATCGCATTAGATTATGGTAATTAACACTTGATATTTATTCTAAAAACTGTCACATTACTTAAATTTTCACTGACTGATTGGCTGTCTGTAGTTTTAAGACTATCAATAAGGCTATTATAAACTCTTCTTGCGTTGTTCTGACAAGTACACACGTATATGTTTTACGTCTTAAATATTGATTTCTGCCTATCTAGTCGCTTCTTAGACACTCATATTTCCTTGTGTTACACATCATGAGCTAAGCTACGTCCATTGTAAGCCGTAATCATCCCATAAGTAACATCTTCGCAAGATTTAATTCATGAATTTAAGGTAATATGACCTTATCTTATTGACATAGACTACGTGCGTACGAAGTAGCAAGAAACATCACCACACTGGTTATACAGGGTTATAATAACACATGCTACCAATGGAAAATCTACTTAATCGGATGACACTATCTCCAGCTAAAAGAAAATGATTCTCCTTCGAAAACCTAGGTCACCAGTGATCGGCCTATAGATTGAAATTTATACAGAAATGTAATTATTCAGTGAGAGTTCTCGAGATCTTCCTAAGCGAATCAGTGAAGGCTCAAATCTATCCAGAGTAAGCATATGCTCCTCCAGGTAACTTAATATGGATAAAAGAAACATTGCACTACACGTCCCGAGATCATGTCCTGAGCTAGATAAAATGCGTAGGCTTAGAATCATTGCGTGGAATTGGCGAGAAATCAGTGACCTTCTCAATTATAACATTTGAAGTCACGAGACCTTATTTCATGCAACTATGACTCTCTCTCGAAGAAACAATAACTACAACCCTCATACATCATCAACAACAACTCTATATCATATCCATGACGCGTTAATTATTACTCTTATTTCATATAACCACACTATCACTTCATCACGTAATTCATTACCTTGACTTGCACATCAACGTGCCGCGACATTACTAAAATGCCTACTTTATTTACTACAGTCATAGTGCCAAATTTAACGTAACTTGGAGTAGTCTACTGCCATTCCTTCATAACACAAATCCTATGCATGATCTCGAACAATTTGACGTTGCTTAAGTTTAGGACACGCAGATATAAATGCCTACTTCTTTCTTTACACATCACTGATAATAATAATAATAATAATAATAATTTTAGCGATCTCTTCACGCATATCTCTGGAAAACATTACGATCGGGACATCACTTGGTGACCACGCCTACAAATGGAATTGACGTTTCATACGGATGAGTACCTACTTCCAATCAATTTAGCTAGATGTTTATTTACGCACTGTGTTCGCACAAATAAATATTACCAAGCAAATAAAGAAATAATATCTTCTTACTTACGAAAACGACTTGGATATTGGACTTAGCTTTGCTCAAGATGGTCTCGGCGTTTCCTCCTCTCTGGTCATCTGAGACTAGGAACTGGTCATCTGGTTCCTCCACAAGTGGTCGGGTACATCGTGGCTTCTCATCATCGCTCACTGGTCATCCGGAACAGCCAACATCGTCTCGCCTCGTCAGGATCCAAGCAGCATCGCCTTGCTTCCTTACAGACCCATGGTGAAGACTCGTGCGTATGGAACAGAACAATGATAGAATATTTGGCTCATTGCTGATATTTTCCAAGTACTATAGCTCTTGCGTTGCTCAGATTGCATAGGTTTTTACTGGGACACAGTTAAATCAATAAATAGTCCAGAATTGTCTAAGACATATATTCGGTCTATTCTGATTTGAAAATAAATTTCTTTCCGACGTCTTTTATCAGCCTAAATGCATTCAATTACTGGTCCGTAAGTGTCTTTCAATGTTAAAGGGTGTCGGGCAAATTTCATCAAGGGCTTGCGTCACTGCGTGACGTAGTTCCACAGTAGTATATCTTATCTCTTATTGTTTCTCGTATTAAATCTCCCGCGCGGCGTTTAAATCTTGATCTCCGCAAAATAGCGTGTAGTCGGGAATTAATCTTCGTTTCCAAATCTCCAATATATCGCTCCGCTGGATAATTCCTTTAAAATGAGTTTTACGTCTTCTTAATACACCGAAGTCAGATTAGATAATAAAAGATGAGCATCTTTTTTCTTGAATAATGGTTTCAAATAATGTCCATCTGTCATTTTTTTCTGCGCCTTCTAAACGCGGCTATTACCGTAACCGACTGACGAAAAGACTTATAATTTGGCCCGTACTGACGTTAAATGTATTTTATTTGAGATTTTGACCGCAGAGACTCCATCTTTGTTGCTCTAGCTCTTATAAAGAATTGTGAAACGGCACATTAACTTCCCCTACGTTGAAAGAAATATATGGCTTGCTATATATTTATTATATTCGTCTTCGTTTTTTATGATGGGACTTTTCACTATTCTTTATGAGTTCTTTTCTTGCATTATTACTCCTTTCTTTGGAACAATTTGTTTATTCATGCTGTAAGTGGCTTCAATCTGTACTTCTTTGACTCGTCATCATCTGAGATGGTTTGCCCCTTTCCTATTCTTTGAAATATAACTTGATGTTTGCACTGTTATGTACTCCTTTACTGTTTCCATTTAAGTCGTGAATTTCGTATGCATTATTTCTGAATGAACGGTTAATCCTAAATGGTCCTTCAAATAAATGCAGGAATTTCGCAAAGATTTTGTTCGTTACACTGGAAATTGCGGGTTTCTTTATTAATACAAGGTCACCTTTCTTCAACTCAGGTTTGAATTTCTTATGCTGTACCCTCCTTAACCTTCTCTGTGCTTGTCTGTACAGCCTCTCGCGAACCAGTTTGTTAATTTCGTCGATATCTAAGTTAGGTTCAGCAGGTAGGTGAACAATTGCGTCCCAAGGTCTTTCAGGTTTAATACTATGATGAATAATTTTAGGTATCTGTCCGCTGGATTCATGTATTGTGTTATTCATGCTGTCTTCTATTATTCCTATTACCTCTAACCACTTCCAGTGTTGGTTTGGACAATAGATTCGACAGAATTTCGCTATTTCTTTCATGCATCTTTCAACAGGATTGGACGCTGGATGTCTCACCGAGCAAAGAATGTGTTTAATTCCTAACTCTTCCATGGTTTCTCTGAATTGAAGCGACGTAAATTGTGTCCCTCTGTCTGACAGTAATTTCTCAGGCTTTCCCATGTTAGGTAAGGTGTTTTTGATTAGACGTTGTAATACCTGCTTTGTGTTGGCGCGTTGAATTGGTTGCAACGACACATATTTAGAGAACACATCCATCACTACGACTATGTACTTGTGTCCCCTTCTGGCAGTTGGGAGTCTGCCAAAGATATCTATAGCATATAGTTCTCGAGCTTTATGAGGCAGTATAGCTCTGGGTTCGTGTCTTACTGTACCACTGCCATGTTTAACCTTTTGGCATATGTCGCATGTTCTCACGGTATTCCTCACCGTTCTTCGAATACCTTTCCAAGTAAATTTCTCGAGTATGACTTGTGTTACCTTTTCCACGCCACCGTGACCTGTAATTCTGTGTATGTGCCAGATTACTTCCTTGTATAACATCGAAGGTAGTACTATACGTATCCTCTTATGACCTTTACCTGATCTAGCCATTAGTATGCCTTGCTCTAAGCTGTAGATTTTCGTAATTCTCAATTTTGTTTCACTTTCACAGTTTCCATCTTCCAATTTATCTATGATTTGTTTCAACCTTTCGTCTTGACGCTGCAAGTGTACTAGGTTCTGTAGTTTCTCTAATGTTTCTTCATCGTCCGGGACCAATTCAATTCTATGAATTACTTCCTCTTTCTCCACAGGGTTACGACTTAAGGCGTCAGCAAGGATGTTTTCCTTTCCCTTACAATACTCTATTTTTATCTGGAACTGCTGCGTGAACAACATCCACCTTGTTATCCGCTCATTAGTCATTGCAGCTTTCAATCCAAATGTTAATGCCTTATGGTCTGATCTGACCGTTATTGGGTATCCGTAAATAGTTTTTCTCCATTGCTGTAATGCGTAGATGATTGCTAATAGCTCCTGTTCTGTCGTAGTATAGTTAACCTCGTGGCTCCTTAATTTTCGGCTAGTGAATGCTAGATATATCCTTTTGGGAGGTGTTCCTTCTTCTTCTTGGTATAAACAAGCTCCGATGCCAACATTAGATGCGTCTGACTGTATTATAAATTCTTTTTCATAGTTAGGATAGCCTAATTTGATGCTTTCTGTTAACAAGGTCTTTAATTCTTGGAATGCTCTTTCTGCCTTTTCATCCCATTTCCACCTGTTGTTGATCTTTAACAAATCCTGTAAAGGCGCGGCGGTCTGGGTATATCCTTGACAATGGTTAGAGAAAAACTGCGCCATACCAAGAAATTGTCTGACGTGCTTTATACGCTTTGGTCGGGGAAAATCGCATATGGCTTGGATCTTAACTGGGTTAGGCCGTACTCCTGTACCGTCTATCATGTGACCGACGAATAAGACCTCTTCTTGACAGAATTTTGATTTTGAAAGGTTGATCTTAAATCCAGTGACTCTCAGGTTTTGAAACAACTTCCCAAGCTTGTCACAATGTTCTGTAAATGTTTTAGTTGCCAGAATTAGATCGTCCACATAGTAAGTTAAAAACTCTTTTACTTCCGGCGTTAAATTTCTGTCTAATGCTCTCACCAAAACAGCACAACTATTTCTCAAACCGAATGGGAGACGACAGTAGATATATGTCTGATTATCAAACATAAATCCGGTTAACAATCGGGATTTTTCCTCCAGAACGATGTGATGATATGAGGATGTAAAATCCATGGTTGAAAAATACCTCATGTCACGGAATTTCTGAATAATATCCTTTATTTTTGGAGTTTGATTATACTCTGGAATCAATCGACCATTCAAAAAACGCGCGTCAAGGCACAAACGGAGTTTCCCGTTGCTTTTTACGACAATTACCAAGGGATTCAAATACGGACTTGATGTCTTCATTATAATGCCATCGTCTTCCATTTCCTTTATGATCTTCTTCACTTCTGGGAAGTGTTTCTCCGGAATTCCATAGAGTTTGCCTTTATAGAGTGTCCAATCGTTCACTATTAATTTATATTTAAAATTTGGAATCTGTCCTGGTTTATTCTTAAATAAATCCGAGTATTCCTGTAAGATTCCATGAAGTTTTGATTTTTCGATCGTGGAAATTTTAGCATTCGCCACTGCTTCCGCTATGTTCGGCATGTCTTCTTCCTCCTCCATAGCCATTACCCTTTCTATGCTCGCAACAACGTTTTCGTCCGCCGGAGATATCTCTCCTTCCTCTAAGTGAAAGTTCGGATGCTCTTCCGATGGTACGTTTTCTTCTTCCGATACCTCCTTGTTATCTATGATCATAATGTCGTCATTGATCTTAATCCGTTCTTGGTTTTCCCTGGTGTGTTCGTCAGATATAGGGAACCTTATTTCTTGTTTCTCCATATCGATCGTCATTCCAGTTACCGTCATGAAGTCTATTCCTAGTATAATATTATATTTAATCTTGTTCATGACTATGAATGGATGCTCAAAGTGCCGGTTTCCAATATTTATTTCCAAATATGTTTGTATATTGCATTCCACTGTTTTATCTGGAATTATCCCTCTTATTTTAATTTTCGAAACTGGGATGGTTAATAATTTCATTCTTCTACTCATATCTTGGAATAATTCCTTCGAAAGCACACTGATGGTAGCCCCAGAATCAACTAAACAACGTACTTTCATCTCTCCAACTCTTGCTACGATAATAGGCAATTCATACTTTCTCTTCATGTGATGTACTGTCAAATCCTTCATCAGTTCTTCCGAATCGATTTCCCACGAATCCACCTGTGTTATGAAATAACTATAAATTTTGGAATCCAATGCGTTCTTTATATTCTCAACCTCACCTTCTAATTCAAAATCGGCGTTTTTTTTTTTGCTTGTTATTTTTTCATTTTCTCTTCTACATTCGAATTCTCTCGCGTTTGGATCGAGGATCTGTTCTTCCTGTTTCCTCTTTTTGTATCTCTGCAACTCAAGACTCTCCGCTCCCTCTACATCAGCGTTGACGTCCTGTTCTCTAATTGCCTTTTCCCACTTGATCTTTTCGTTTCGGTCCTCATTTACATCGCGTGTAGTTCTCCGATTATAAGTTTCCCTTCCTTGGTCATCTCTCGTATTTCTTCTTCCGTAACCATATCTTCCTCTAAAATTATTTCTTCCTCTGTTTTCTCTATACGGGTTCCTGTACCGCATGTTGGGTCTATATGCTCTATTTCCCCTATATGCTTCTTGGTTGTAGAACCCTTTCCTGCAATAGCATTTTTCTTCATCTCTCCTTCCATTCTCCTGGTTTCCCCATTGTCTCTTCCTGTTCATTTTTCCTCTTTCTTCAGGGGTATTTCCATCGACGTTTTCCTGTGTGAGCACATTAACCGTTTCTTCACTGTAAGCGTTCCTAATCATTCTTTGAGGGTGTGGTGCTGTAGTCATATCGATCTGTCTGAGTGTCGTTTCCATTTGCACTGCCGTAGTTGGGTTAGCAGTAGCCAGCAACCTTTGTATATCGGAAGGAAATTGTCGTTGTATCGTCTTGATCGCTTCAAGCTCACTGGGTGGCGAATCAAGGTCTTGAAAACGATGAAACTGGTAGGCGAAATAATCACTAAACCCTGTTTGACCGTTCGTAGCATACTTGCGAGAGTACAACTCTAAGCGTAAATTCTGCTGCACCTCCGGACTCCAAAATTTCTGTAAGAACGCCGTTTTAAAGTCACTATACTCATGGAAAGTATATTTAAATGCTTGGAACCATAAGCTTGGATTAGCATCTAAATGCTTCTCCACTATTTTCAATTTCTTCTCCTCAGCGATGCCATGTTCCTTGAAGTAATCCTCCATTTCCCTAAGGAAACGTTTGGGCGAAATACTGGTGGAATTATTAAAGTGCTTCGGTCTATCATCGAAGGTTTTTATGACATTAATAATCGTAGGATAACCACTGTTTCCGTTATCCACATTTGTCTCCCCCATACTGTGGTTAGAACGTGTGGCTGGTATGGGTGTCACTTCTCTTTCATTTATTTGAAACTCAACTCCTCTGTTCCGCTCGCTACTAGACATCATAACAGTCTTTCCTGTTCCTTCCTCCCGAATTTCTTGTAATTGAGCTTGCATTTGTCTAAGCCCTTCTTCAGATTTCGTTATTCTTTGGTTTAATTCATCCTTATGTTGTTCTATTTCGTCTCTTATCTCCGTTATTCTGCTTCCAATTTGGTTTGCAGCTTGGTCGTATTTCTTTTCCAGACTTGTACTCGTGGTTAGCACGTCCTCACCTAGTTTTCCTATACTTTCCTCACATAATCTCCACTTTTCTTGGGAATCTAGGCTTAATCTTTCCATATTATCTGATAAATCTTTTATGACATTCTCCTTTAAAGATTGGAGATAGTTATTGTTTCCTGCCATTTCTCTCCTAATTTCGTTTATTTCTTCTCGTATCTCTCGGTTCTTCTCTTCCATACTTCCACTAATTTCAGCTTTCCATTCATCTATATTGTTCTTCATCTCCTCCATCTTCTCCTGATATTTATTCATTTCTTCCTTTTGTTCTTGATGACCTCTCCTTATTTCCTCCATCATTTCTTTATGTTTTTCTTCCATAAATCTTTGGTATCGTTCCTCTTGTTCTTGCTTCTCTTTCTTCCTCTCTTCTTCCTGCTTCTTCTCCTTCTCCTCTCGTTCTTGTCTCTCTTTATTCTTCTCTTCTTCCTGCTTCTTAGCCATTTCTTCCATCTGCTTCTTATTCATTTCTTCCATCATCTTCTTCAACGTCTCTTCCTGCTTTCTCATCTCTTCCTGCCTCTCTTTCTTGGCTTCCTCGTCGCGTCTTCTAGCTTCTTCCTCCCGTTTTCTAGCTTCTTCATCGCGCTTCCTGTTCTCTTCCAACCTCTCCTTTCTAGCTTCTTCATCGCGCTTTCTAGCTTCTTCATCACGCTTTCTATTCTCTTCTAATCTCTCTTTTTTAGCTTCTTCATCGCGCTTTCTAGCTTCTTCATCACGCTTTCTATTCTCTTCTAATCTCTCTTTCTTAGCTTCTTCATCGCGCTTTCTAGCTTCTTCATCGCGCTTTCTGTTTTCTTCCATCATTTCCTTTATAGCCTGCAACAATCCCTGATGCTCTTCTTTCTGTCTTCTTTCTTTCTCTTCCTGTTCTTTTTGATATTTCTCTTGTTTCTCTTCTTGGTCTTTCCGATACTGTTCTTGTTCTTCTCGTTGTTCCCTTTGATACTCCTCAAATTGAGCTTTCAAATGGCTTAACGTCGTCATATCGATATTCAATTAGTATCCTAACTTCTAAAAATCCTAATAAACTCTATGGTTTCCCTAAATTCTCCACAACTCAAGTTCTCCAGCAATGTCTCTCCCACTACTCCAATCAACAATATATATATTCAGCAAATAAACAGGCAGGCTTCACTACTTGGATCTGATTCAGCTCACGATGTTGACCCAATCACACTAGGAAATATGAGGTACTTGTTCATGTACTTATGACTCCAATTCTTAACTGAAAATAACTCAAATAACCTCCTACAATCTATCTCTTATATCTAAGTTACATCTAAATAAATTGACATATTAGCAGTAATTTATCCTTCTTTCCTAGTTCTGACTGCTACCAGCTATTTTCTGTCATCCTCTTCAGAGCAACCATCCTTTTCTTCTCTCTCCTGTTCCATTATCTATACTGGGCATCTACTCGTTCTCACGGTCTAATATCTTGCTGTGTCCACTTCGATCCCATAAGATAATAACGCCTAACAGTCCAGTAAAGAAATTACCGTATAACATCTCCATTTCCATGCAATCATCCTGCTGTTACCATCAATAATTCCTCATCCATTAGTTTCTAAAATATCTCCTTCATCTTACCCACTTCTTTGAGTAAATTCTCCCATTTTACTCTAATATTGCACCAAAGATCCGTCATTCGACTATCATCTCTGTTATCTTCTTAACAGGTTTCCCGATGTTTTCCTCATTCTTATTGCTACATATGGGAATCGACCTCTTCACAGTTCTGTGTCGTATTCTTTCTCTTGACTTCCCACGACGACTTTCTCTTGAATTTCCACATATATGAGTATCTCGAAAAAAAAATTCTATTTGGTTTGCAACCAACAGTTCCCATGGCGTTTTCCTCCATTCGCATCACGTTGAGGCGCCATTTTCTACTTGCGCCGTTCCCGCGTCCAGGCAAGGACACAAGAGATCCAGACTAGCTCTAACTTCAATAAATCCGGTGACTGAGTTCTACGGGTGTGAGTTCCGCAACAGAAAAACGTCCAGGTCAATCAACGGTATTCTCTAACTAACGCAGAAAGACGTCTCTTACTCGTATTTAGTTAGGTACCATTCTCATTAATTCTTAAGGACATCGTCGTCGATCGTTACTTCTACAGTCTTACAACTAATCCTTATGCTAAGAACACAGAGAAAGAGTTTTTAGGTTTCACCATTCAAAATTTATTTGAATATTAAATCAGATATTCAAGAAATTATTTCAAAATTTTACTAATGAAGTAGCCTTTGTAATGAGTGACTCATTGTCGACCTAGTAATCCATGTCCGTCGATAACTTTGGAAAAATCACGTCTTTCGACTTCACCCTAAATGATTGAATGCCTTCTCGGCTTAAATAGCTTCCTTTCTTAGTACTCATTCATCTCCGAAATCATCAATTAATAGTGTAAATGACATGTAACATGTAGGAAGATTCTTAAAAAGAAACTGCCCTATCCTTCTCTTTCAATTCACCTAGCGAGTTGGGTGATGAGTAAATAAATTAAATTGAACATAGCTAATAGTATTTACAAGTGCCTTCTTGGCAAGAAAATAAAACATGAAAATTATTTACATTAAAAATGTAGGATGCATCCACAGAAAAGAAAAGAAAACTCCTATCAACTATTATTTACAGTCTTTCTAGTTGTATTCCTTTGAGAAATAAAGAATCGCATATGGAATTTCTGAGCTATTGTTCAGTCAAGAAATGGAGTTCCATTTGTTTAAGTCAACCATTCTTGGAAATCGCATTAGATTATGGTAATTAACACTTGATATTTATTCTAAAAACTGTCACATTACTTAAATTTTCACTGACTGATTGGCTGTCTGTAGTTTTAAGACTATCAATAAGGCTATTATAAACTCTTCTTGCGTTGTTCTGACAAGTACACACGTATATGTTTTACGTCTTAAATATTGATTTCTGCCTATCTAGTCGCTTCTTAGACACTCATATTTCCTTGTGTTACACATCATGAGCTAAGCTACGTCCATTGTAAGCCGTAATCATCCCATAAGTAACATCTTCGCAAGATTTAATTCATGAATTTAAGGTAATATGACCTTATCTTATTGACATAGACTACGTGCGTACGAAGTAGCAAGAAACGTCACCACACTGGTTATACAGGGTTATAATAACACATGCTACCAATGGAAAATCTACTTAATCGGATGACACTATCTCCAGCTAAAAGAAAATGATTCTCCTTCGAAAACCTAGGTCACCAGTGATCGGCCTATAGATTGAAATTTATACAGAAATGTAATTATTCAGTGAGAGTTCTCGAGATCTTCCTAAGCGAATCAGTGAAGGCTCAAATCTATCCAGAGTAAGCATATGCTCCTCCAGGTAACTTAATATGGATAAAAGAAACATTGCACTACACGTCCCGAGATCATGTCCTGAGCTAGATAAAATGCGTAGGCTTAGAATCATTGCGTGGAATTGGCGAGAAATCAGTGACCTTCTCAATTATAACATTTGAAGTCACGAGACCTTATTTCATGCAACTATGACTCTCTCTCGAAGAAACAATAACTACAACCCTCATACATCATCAACAACAACTCTATATCATATCCATGACGCGTTAATTATTACTCTTATTTCATATAACCACACTATCACTTCATCACGTAATTCATTACCTTGACTTGCACATCAACGTGCCGCGACATTACTAAAATGCCTACTTTATTTACTACAGTCATAGTGCCAAATTTAACGTAACTTGGAGTAGTCTACTGCCATTCCTTCATAACACAAATCCTATGCATGATCTCGAACAATTTGACGTTGCTTAAGTTTAGGACACGCAGATATAAATGCCTACTTCTTTCTTTACACATCACTGATAATAATAATAATAATAATAATAATTTTAGCGATCTCTTCACGCATATCTCTGGAAAACATTACGATCGGGACATCACTTGGTGACCACGCCTACAAATGGAATTGACGTTTCATACGGATGAGTACCTACTTCCAATCAATTTAGCTAGATGTTTATTTACGCACTGTGTTCGCACAAATAAATATTACCAAGCAAATAAAGAAATAATATCTTCTTACTTACGAAAACGACTTGGATATTGGACTTAGCTTTGCTCAAGATGGTCTCGGCGTTTCCTCCTCTCTGGTCATCTGAGACTAGGAACTGGTCATCTGGTTCCTCCACAAGTGGTCGGGTACATCGTGGCTTCTCATCATCGCTCACTGGTCATCCGGAACAGCCAACATCGTCTCGCCTCGTCAGGATCCAAGCAGCATCGCCTTGCTTCCTTACAGACCCATGGTGAAGACTCGTGCGTATGGAACAGAACAATGATAGAATATTTGGCTCATTGCTGATATTTTCCAAGTACTATAGCTCTTGCGTTGCTCAGATTGCATAGGTTTTTACTGGGACACAGTTAAATCAATAAATAGTCCAGAATTGTCTAAGACATATATTCGGTCTATTCTGATTTGAAAATAAATTTCTTTCCGACGTCTTTTATCAGCCTAAATGCATTCAATTACTGGTCCGTAAGTGTCTTTCAATGTTAAAGGGTGTCGGGCAAATTTCATCAAGGGCTTGCGTCACTGCGTGACGTAGTTCCACAGTAGTATATCTTATCTCTTATTGTTTCTCGTATTAAATCTCCCGCGCGGCGTTTAAATCTTGATCTCCGCAAAATAGCGTGTAGTCGGGAATTAATCTTCGTTTCCAAATCTCCAATATATCGCTCCGCTGGATAATTCCTTTAAAATGAGTTTTACGTCTTCTTAATACACCGAAGTCAGATTAGATAATAAAAGATGAGCATCTTTTTTCTTGAATAATGGTTTCAAATAATGTCCATCTGTCATTTTTTTCTGCGCCTTCTAAACGCGGCTATTACCGTAACCGACTGACGAAAAGACTTATAATTTGGCCCGTACTGACGTTAAATGTATTTTATTTGAGATTTTGACCGCAGAGACTCCATCTTTGTTGCTCTAGCTCTTATAAAGAATTGTGAAACGGCACAATATGTCACGACAATCTCTCTTTTTCTTTTTGAATAGTATCTTATAACAATGCCTAGTAACTTAGTAACTGAAATATCATTCGTTTCATCCAACAACAAACTATAACCGTTTTCACTTCCACGTAAATCATCTATCAAGTCTTTTTCAAAATGAGGAGCTAACACGTTTTGTATTATAGCAGTGCATTTTGTACGATGCAACTTCAAATTATTAATCCCTTTGCTATCGGGAAAATTCACTTTACACAACTCGCTAAGTTGGTCAACCACTTGAACCGAGCAATGTTCTGCTATGAAAAGTGCCGTTCTTCCTTCCACTAAATTTGTCTCAATATTAACTGGTTTAAAATTCAAAGTTTTCTGCCTATTACAACTAAAGGTTTCGGCTGCCTTGAGGTGTTTAGCAGTGTTCCTATGTTTTTCAATATCTCCTAATTTAGCAGCTAGTTGAGTTTTACAGTATTTGCAGAAGCCTTTTGTGGCATTTCCTTCTACTTTTAGTAACCACTTATTATACCTATCATCCTTGAGCCATTCCTCTCTAAATCGCTGTTTATACTGAGGCTTCCCCATGGTTCCCAACTACACTAACTCTGTAATTAACACATTTAACATAAATTAAGAAGTAGACACTACCACACAATCACAACTGAAAAGTCCAGCGCACTATCTTAAATCACACAGCGACATTGGCACTGGAGCTGGGCTCCTCGCATGATTCATTCTAACTTTTCCAGTTACAACTGTTACAAGTAAGAATGATGTCGACCGCGCTATTATTCACCTTAATAATAAGATCAATAATGCACGGAAATACAACACTGATGCTGTTAAAAATCCAGCGCTCTTGCTCACACGCGACAATGGCGCTGGTTTTATTGTCAAGCGAGTCGCTTACGTAAACATGTTAAGATCATATTTTATATGATAGGTCATAATATTTTACTAAGTTATACGTCTCATGACCGTAGTTCTTTTTTAAATTGACATTTTATTATAAAATCACCAAATATGTCACCAAATTTTAAAGAAGAACACCATATTTTCGACTTGTCGCAAAATTCAAATTTTGTCACCATACGCCTTCCTGAAAACACCAGATCTGGTGACAAAATCACCAGATTGGCAACTCTGGTAACTACCTATATCAACAACAATGAACTTGTTGTAAGGATCAACTATGGCCAAGAGAACAATATAATAATAGTTTTTGTAGCAAGAATAACTTGATCCGCTGTTATTATGACGTGTTTCCCATCTATGCCCCCGATGCAGTTGGAAAAGTTCCATCGTTCTCTAAACTCAACTTCGGACTTCCTCCAAATCTCCTCCGTTGGAGTGGGCAAGTACAGTGGTTGTAGAACACTCCAGATCTCCATACATGCTTCTTTAATGATGCTCGAAACAATGGTGCGTACAACACGGAACGAGAAAGCTATAGTGTGATGGTAATCACCTGTATCCAAATACCTGTAACAATGAATACAACATGAATAATTGCATAAACACACAAAAATTAAAAACTATTATTGTGACACATTATTTTAACATTATTTTAATAACGATATACCCAAATAGTAATTGGAATAGTGCTATTTGTAACAATTATTTTTATTCATTTCTCACTTATATTTAACTTGACTGATTTCTTCTAAAATTATTGTTTTCTATAGGTGACGCTGTGAGGCAGGAATGGAAGAATTTGAGGGATTCATATCTGAAGTATCTCAAATTCTCAAAGGGCGTTCCTGGTTCGGCAAAGAAATACAAACATTGGGCTAAAAATTTGCAGTTCCTTCAAGACACAATCTCTCCGCGGCCAACTCTGTCAAATGTACCACAGACAGGTGCGACAGATATTGTTCAGGTGGATGAGGATAGCACCGAGGATGCCTGTACAACCGACGGATCCCTAACAAAGCCACTGCCTCCGAAAAAATCAAAGCCAAAGGACGTCACCACGGATGTTGATACGGTTTTACAGTATCTAGAGAGCAAAAAGGGTAACAAGTTTAAAAATTGTCTTGACCGTATCGATCACCTATTTTTCACGCAAATTCATCGATGATGTCCTCGGTCGCACTTCATCTCCATCTAGAGTAAACATCAGCAAATCGAAATACCACAGTGTCGGTTTAGGTACATCATCTGCACCGTTGCCAGTTGATGTTCGCGCATCTTGAATTCTTCGGAATTGGCGACGAAAGGATGCCCTCACGAAGTTATCTTTTTAATTAAATAACTTCTATCAGCATCAGGCTTAATTTTTTTTGCACTTTTTAACTAGTGCTTCATAGGCACTATTTCGGAGGTTACGGTTTGAATATTCCTTTGATTTTTACAACCCATAAACAAGGACTCGCCCGGTACATTTCAATAAATTCTTCCCAGAACTGCTTATTCTCCTCAAAAGTCATTGTTATTCGAGGTAGGCCTAATTAACTCACACAGAAACAAAATTAAGCTACATACGAAACCACACCGAGCCGGTCATGTAGTGACCATACACGCACTGATGGCTTGGCGAACCGGTGGGGTTCGCCGGCTTAGCTGTCGAACCGCCAACACACATCCAACCTCGAGCCCAACCCTCATCAACCCCCATACACCTTCGAGCCGGTCAGTGCGACCAAGGTCACGAACCGGCTCGCCAAGCGGCTCTACTGTGAATGGGCCCCTTAACAGAAACCACGAACCTGCTGCGCAGGCGTAGCAGGGGGAGAGGTGATACTCCCACGTGGCGCGTCCCAGGTGGCGTTAGGGGGGTCCTAACCGGCTTGCCGGCGGACTTGAGGGAAATAAAATACCTCTCGCGGACCAAACACACTACCCCCTGCGGGTGGGGGACGCACATGTAGAATACACCCACGGTATCCCCTGCCTGTCGTGAGAGGCGACTAAAAGGGGCGACCAAGGGCTGACTGAATTAGAACCATGAAACTAATTTTGACTCGTACCATCACGCGAGGAACACCATAGGTTGCCTGTACTTGCGAGTAGTACCACTAAATTCGGTACGAAATCGGTTTGTGATTAGTAGCAGTAAAAGCCTGGCCTGGTGGATTCCAGTACCCGTGCGTCGTACCCATGTGTGCAACACCGCGGGTCTGGGCGTAGCCTGTGAGTTGTACCACTATATGAGCAGCACCGTGGGTCTGCGTTGCCTGTGATTAGTACCCACTATGTGAGGAACACCACGGGAATACCGGCGCCCGTGTTTAGTACACCTAGGTGGGGAACCTTCTCGGTTTGCGTTGACTCTGAGTTGGGCCATTGTGTGAGACACACCATAGGTCTGCGTTACTTGTACGTATTGCAATACTTATGAGTAGTACCATCTTTTGTGGAACACCGTGAGTCTTCGGTACTTCTGATTAATACCCCAACATGACACATACCATGGTTCTATTTTACTCGCGACATGTAATTCTGTGGGGCCTTAAACGTGGATTTTGCACCCCCTTTAGACACCAAGCATCATTGTGCTTTATAAGTGGTTCCTTGGTCGGTAATAATGTTATTTTCGATCTGTATTAAGTCCGATCCACTGGTTTTTGTTAGTTTGTTTTGTGTTTTGTTGAGTTCCTGCCCGTCCATTCATTCTTCATGCCATATTTTATTTTTATTTTGGTCAGTGGATGCCTTTGCAAGTTTTGTTCTTTCATTTCGTGCCGTTGGGGGCCGATGACATTCGATATTGGGCCCCTTAAAACAACAAGCATCATCATCATCAGCATCACCTTAACAGAAATACCATGCAGCTTACCTCTACATCCTGATAAATGCTTACACTGACTGCCACTAACACACACACATATCACACTTACAGAAACACTTATAAAAAACAAGGAAATATACTATTGAGCTGAGTTGTTTCATGTCAGTTCCCACTGTTATCTCGCAGATTTTTTATGCTGTCCAGTTCAGCGACAGTGGTGATGGATCTTTTCGTCCCATTAGGAAGATGAATCACGACGCATCCGTCTTGGGTCCAGGCGCGGGATGGCACGAAGTGATCCCTAGCAAGGTTTAATATACACTTACGGGTTTTGGTGAGGGACTCTGTTGTCAGTACCTTTGTGCCCTCCAGGGGTCGCTTCGCCTTCCACACTCGGTCACGTTCGTAGTAGCGGGTAAATTTAACTATTATAGGGCGCTTGGCTGTAGATAACCACGTCAGCTGTTGAGCGCTGAGGCCGCCCAATCCTGTGACACCGGTCGAAGCTCTCCATCGTGAACTCCACGTTCAACTTCGCTCGGAAGGTTTCCCTCACTTTCTCGTAAATACCCTCCCGCGGTTCCTTGGAGACTCGATGGATTAGGAGGCAGTTTCTACGGCTGTATTGCTCTCTTTCATCAATGAGTTCTTCTTGATGATCGGGCTGCCGTGTTAAATTGTACAGCTCTTCTTTCAGCACGGTAAGTTCAGAGAAGATGGCGCCTCGAAAGTCTCGAAAATCCTGACTCAGCGTGTCTAGGGACTCTTCGCTGGGGTTGGCTGAGCTGGATAACAATTGAAGGCGCGCCTCAAAGTCCTTCATCGTTGCTTCAAAAGCATTAATTCGCTTATTCACTTTCTGGACGGACATATCTGTTATTGTTTATGTCCAAACTCGAACCACACTTGTACAATATCACTTAGCACACACGTGCAGGACAAATATGCTATCAGTTATGCGGCTTGTGCGAGATAGAGCACTCCTACGCGTACGTTACAGTAGACGCTTTCTTTCCACGGAGAAATTACTTAGAAGAAAAAAAGGCGGATGTCCTACATGCGACCTTGCAGCACTAAAAAGTTTTCTGCAAAAGGTGGATGTCCCACATGCGCCCTTTCCGTCCTAAAAGCACTCTGGACTACCGCCTTTATGCTACACTCTAAATCCACAGGGAATGGCAACAGAACAACCCCCTTTGTTCCATAGATGCGGTCGATTATACTGAACACAGAAATGGCCGTAACTCAGAATCACAGAGAAAGGACATACGCCCTTTTGCCTCTCGGGTACGTAATTAATTTCAGTAATTTCACTCGCCATTTTAAAACGGACATCGTTACAGTTTTCTCGGATATTGATATGTCTTTTGCCAGTAGATTTTGATACGTAGACTACGTACCGGAACGATGGCAGTGGTAAGTATATAATTTTATAATTATATAATTGTATTCTATCTGCACGTGTTTCCGCAGCTGCGCGTCTTAGGAAGGAATGATCCTCGCTCTCATAACTTTCTGTTAAAATTTGTATCACACTACACATGTACACTATCGCTGAACACTTATCAATTATACAACTGGGTTAATTTTGATTGTCACTCACCATCACAAAACCACCAAGTTCCCCAGAAATAGTCCATCGCACATAAATTGGAGTTAATTTCGGAGACAGGATATGATAATATCACTAAGAGAACGTAATAGTTTCTGTCCTTAAACATTTAACATTAATTCTGGTCATCTTCGTAATTTTCAGCACTAGCATGGAGAGCCAAATTTGTCGCAATGTTTTGTGCTTCTTGGGTCTTTCCTGATTTTTTTCTTAGATGTTTTATTTGAAACAGTCTTTGGCGGGATGTGTTTTTGTTAGATGGCCCAGAGCTGGTGCTTATTCTGTGTTATTCTCTATTCTTCTTCTGTCGAATAGCAGCCAGTATGGCATTTATTGGTGCCATTTACTTTTCTATGGCCTTAACTTCCTCGTCTGTCTCTGTATCGTTATGATTTTTGTTAGTGTCTGCATTAATTTGCTGAGATACAGACGCAGCAGATCTTTCAGGCTGTCTCAATGCCTGCGTAAGTATGCGAACCTCATTTTCACGTGCGTCATTTGTGTCCATCACTAGATTATCTGTCACATCATCTTCCTTGAACTGCTCTCCTGGTTGGTTCTGCACGCGGCAAATCAAATGAATATACTTACGCATATTCCATTTGACGACGGAATCCCGACAGCTGCATATGTATTTTTGTATGCATGCACTGCATTTGTTGCATACAATCTTGCAGTCACATGTTCCACTGTCTTCCGCACACTGTACATGCCCTTTGTAGACGAGGAAGAAGAGATCACGTCCCATGAGTTAATATCGTTTTCCATAACAAGTCCCTCAGGCATTGCGGTACTTGCTTTGTGTCTTTGCCGAAGGTCTGTGAACTTAGAAGTTATTTTGGCTTTGTGAATGATGACTAGTCAATCAATAACCTTGCCCTGACAAAAGTCATTAAAGCGTGTATCGATTTATCGAGGCGTTTTGCACTCTTGCCGTGCAGATATATATACTTAATTGTCTTGTACATTAGCCGGCCCCGTGGTGTAGGGGTAGCGTGCATGCCTCTTACCCGGAGGGCCCGGGTTCGATTCCCGACCAGGACAGGGATTTTTACCTGGACCTGAGGGCTGGTTCGAGGTCCACTCAGCCTAAGTGATTAGAATTGAGGAGCTATCTGACGGTAAGATAGCGGTCCCGGTCTAGAAGGCCAAGCATAACGGCCGAGAGGATTCGTCGTGCTGACCACACGACACCTCGTAATCGAGCTGAGCAGCGGTCGCTTGGTAGGCCAAGGCCTTCAAGAGCTGTAGCGCCATGGGGGGGGGGGGGGCTGCTGTGGGGGGCTTCTATATGCATATTGGTATTTAAACCACAGTGCACTCTGTAGCTGTAGGCCCACGTCTCTTTGCTTGGAATATAGAAATCTCGAAAATAGTTGCCACATTCTGGCGTGTCAGGATCTTCACATAACATTTTCAAACCAGCGTGTAACATAACATCAAATGAAGTTGATTCTCTCTCCCATTATTGTTCTTAACAACTTGTATACTTCAACTTGTTTTTCCTTCTTTGTCACATTTGAAAGCCATGAACCTACTACGCTGGCGTAGCAGGGGGAGAGGTGATATTCCCACGTGGCGCGTCCCAGGTGGCGGATAGGGGGGTCCTAACCGGCTTGCTGGCGGACTTGAGGGAAATAAAATACCTCTCGCGGACCAAACACACTATCCCCTGCGGGTGGGGGACGCACATGTAGAATACACCCGCGGTATCACCTGCCTGTCGTATGAGTCGACTAAAAGGGGCGACCTAGGCGCGGACATGGGTTGCGGTTTGGTATAATGTGTTGGACCTCCTGTGGATGGGAGGGGTTGAATACATTCACAGGTAATCCCTGCCTGTCGTAGAAGGCGACTTAAAGGTTCATGTGGCCATGGTCCCCTCTTTATTTTTTATTATTTTTCCGAGGGTCAGATGTAGACCATTTCCAAATTTTGATGTGCGTGCTGCCCGGAGATTGGCCTCTTACGTGTGCGATTACGCCCAAAAGTCCGCAATGAACCACCCAGGACTCTTGCGGGTGAGAGCGCCATGTACCTTGGCGGTAGTATCCGCCTGACAACACAGGTCCCCGCACAGCCGAATGCCAGGACATATTATTATTAATTATTTTTGTTACGGACTTTTCCGTGGTAGGTAGAGGTGAAAGAAGGTGCGGGTGTGAATGGGTTTCAAGCTGCGAAATTATAGTGCAATGTAAAATTAATTTAAAAGTTAACAAGGTTATATTTTCTTTTCGAAAACAAAGAAATAACAAGCATGGCAGGTACAAAGTAGCAATTCAAAAGGGGTTAGTTACAATATTTACAGAATTTGGGCTTCGCGCCCTGACTTCACAATGCTTGGGCAGTCAGCTCAGTTTTACCTCAAACACAAGTTTTAACAGAGGGGGAGAAAACCCCATTTATACCTAGGAGCCCTTGCTCCAAATTACACTGAAAAACCTCCATGAGGCATACAACCCAGAATTTTCAAAAGAGCCACTCGCTCTCAAAATTTAAGCCTCTCCCAGGCCACACCAAACTCCACCTTCAAGTTGTCCTCAACGGACATAAACACAGGGGTAAAATACCCAATCTACTGAGGTCTATTAAAAGAAAAGCAGGTTAATTAAATGACCTCTAAAATAACAATTTGAGAGGAGGTGAACTAGCACTCCTAATACACTTTGATTAAGACCTACTTGGCACTAGGCCGTTAATACAAGGGCTAATCCCATGCTAAAGAGGTGACTTAAGAAAAGAACAATTTGTTTTACATTAACGAAGAATAGGTTGAGAAAATAAGTTCACCTCAAGACAATGTGAGTGGGAGCTCGAGAGGGTTAGCACTCTCTATCCCAATATGTCGTTTTACAAGAGAATAGATGAAAAGAGAAGTTACATTTTAGGAAAAGGTTACATGGTTGAACGCTTAGAACCCGCCCCGAAAGTTAAACTGCTGAGCTAGCAAAGAAAGAAGTTATTAATCGGCCACGACCTTGTGTTGAACGGCTGGAGAAGAAAGAGGCGCTTCCCGCCCCCTGCTATGTACTTAACACACTGAAAGATGGAACAGAAGTGGCCGAGAGACCCAAAAATCAGCAGTTTAAATACTCTCGCGGAAGTTTCTAGGCGTTAGGGGAAAGAAAACACCCTCCCACAAACTCTTTATTGGATAGGACCCCGCAACAGATTCAAGTTGGGGGAAGATACATCTGATTGGATAGAAATTAATTGAAGAAATTCGGGATTGGATACATTCATAACAAGGGGAAGAAAGGGGTAAATATTGCCAACTTAAACAATGATAGAAAGAAATTTAACAAAGAACAAACTCTTGAAATTAAATTTTCTCCAAAAAAATAGTTCTTTGACTCCGCACTAGGTTGCACTATTGTAGATCTTCAGTAGTGTCCTCTAGAAGAGAAAGTTCACACTTCTTACTTCAAGCGAAACAAAAACACATCAAAAATGACACAGTTCAAAAACTCAAAATTTTCCACGTGGTGACATCTTCTGAGACGGTAGAAAATTAATACTGTCAATAAAGTTCAGACTTCCTCCAGCAGAGGAGTTTCAACAGGCGCACATTTTAAATTAGCGGAGTGGAGGTGTACCGCCCGGTACAGACCTCCCCCCCCAAAAGTTCCTCCAGGGATGACACATGAAATCAGTTTGAAACAAGGTCCAAGTTATGCTGTGGGTATGAAGATTGATTGCCAACAAATTTATAAGATTTTCTTACTTTGGGTTGATTTGGTTTCAAAATTTGTTGTTGCAGATGAAGTAAAGTCTTTATATTTGTAGAAGTTGAATTTCTGAAGATAACTTTTTATACTTGAAAGTGAAGGAAAAAAAAAATTTCAAAGTCCACCAAATATTGCAGTTGAATTCCCCAGTGTAGTCATTACTTATAGTATCTGTTCATGTAGTAGATGGTGATGAAGAGGGATGGCCAGACCGGCCGTTGCGGCTTGCGTCCAAAGGAGGCCGCTCGGACCCCTCAAGTACCCTGAGATACCGCTCGCCCGCACTATGAGGGGAGCAGAGGTGTTGAAGCACGCCGCGCCCGCGGTGAACATAAACAGGCTGCGGGCAAGTAGCAGGTTGTGCGCCGCACATCAGCCTTGGCCGGGAGGAGAGCTCCGGCTCGCCGTGCACACGTCTTCCTCGCTGGGGCCGAGGGGGCCCGTCCTCAGCTCCAGTTGCTGCACGGCGCCGCGCGGCTGCGCGGGCACTGAAACATTAAAGCTTGGCGGCAGAATTGTGTTGGACCATCATCTTTTTTGAGGGTACAGGCTTGTGGAGAGGTTGAGGGGCCAGCGGCGTGCAAATATCCATGGCATAAGTTATGCCACTGTGTGTATTGAAGCAGGAGACGGGAGCGTGGTAATGGCCGAGGTAAGGACAGGATGGCAGTTTAACAATCGGGGAGGTTTACAAGAAATGCTTACATATAAAATACAATAGAAGGAGCAGAATGCCTTAAGAGTGGAACTCAAAAAAAAATATAACCTTCATATTCCTATCAAATTATATGAAGCAAGTTGACACCAAATTTACACCGGTTTCACCTGGGACAGGTGAACCCTAAATATCCTCTCGGTGGCTGGATTGCTTACTAACAATGCAACCGGTGTGAGGAAATCGAGAATTATACAAGGCCCATGAAATCTGGGGGCAAGCTTGCCCGCGGGAACAAAATTTTTGACCATAACCTGGTCACCTACCTTCAAAGGGGTGGGTCTCCGTCCACGATCATACCTTTCCCTAACCTTTTCATGAGACACTTTAAGATTGGCTTTAGCCTTCTTCCAAAGATCTTTAATGTTATCCGGATCTATTGTCTCGGGTAGAATGTCATTCAGAGACCAGAGGTTAGAGAGCGGCGAGTTGGGAACAAACTTGAACATCAAAGAAGCTGGAGTAAACTTGTGAGATTCATGAACCGCCGAATTCAAAGCAAAAGCTATCCAATGCAGGGACGTGTCCCACCTGGAATGATCTTCATGATGATAGGCAATAAGTGCTGACCTGAGATTACGGTTAACCCTTTCAGCCAGAGATGGTTGAGGGTAATAAGCAGAAGTAGTTACATGAGAGATTGATAAGTCAAAACAGAATTTACGAAATAAATTAGATGTAAAAGCCTTAGCATTATCAGATACAATATATTGACACGGACCAAAAGAAGCAAAAATAGAATTTAAGCAGGTAATGGTAGACTGAGCGGTAGCCAGCTTAGTCGGAAATAACCAAGAAAATCTGGTAAGACCATCTACGCACACAAAGATGAACTTGTTAGCATTACCCTTTGACTGGGGGAAGGGTCCTACATAATCGATATACAGACGTTCCATGGGGCGCGACGCTTGATGCGAAGACAAAAGGCCTACCTTGGTGGACATGGTGGGTTTACTGAGCAAACAAGATTTACAAACTTTTACAAGTTCACGGATTTCACCGTCCATACCTTTCCAGATGAACATTTCACGAATCTTTTCACGAGTTTTAAAGATACCCAGATGCCCTCCTAGTGGGGTCTCATGATAATACTTGAAGATCATAGGTACCAGAACAGCTGGAACGACAACTTTCATCATCTTGTCATGCCTCGAAGGGCAACATAAAACACCATTCCTCAGAACATAAGGGACAACATGTTCCCCAGAAGAAAGGGTTTCCATTATCGGAGCCAGCGTCGGATCTTCACGTTGGTATTTCTCAATATCCCTAAAAAGCATGGGAGCATCTGTTAGGATGGCATTAACCTCAGATAGCATGGACTCGGGAGGTGATGAACTGTCGACCTGTTCATGGTTCTCAACGTCTTCTGAAAACATACGGCTGAGTCCATCAGCAACAACATTTTCGGTACCTCTGATATGTCTAACATCAAACTGGAAGGCGGAAATACGAATAGCCCAGCGGGCTATACGACCAGTACGACGCGGCCTACCTAAGACCCAGCTTAATGCTTGATTATCTGTCTCCAGGTCGAATTTGACGTGTTCCAGATAGAGACGGAACTTTTTGTAAGGCGAATAAGACTGCCAAACCTTCGAGCTCATAGATGGAATACTTGGCTTCTTGAGCCGACAAGGTCCTAGAGGCATAGGCGATAGGTCGCCTCCCTAGTTCAGTCTCTTGAAGAAGGACTGCAGCTACTGCTGACGACGACGCGTCGGTTTGGACGATGAATTTCTTCGAGAAATCAGGCATAGCAAGTACAGGGGCATTACAAAGTGCTAATTTAAGGTCTTCAAAAGCGGCTTGTTGAGAAGGTCCCCACTCGAATTTGATGCCTTTCCTACGAAGAAGGTTTAAGTGCGCCGCTCTATTAGCAAAGTTAGGAAGGAACTTCCTGAAGAAATTCACCATACCAATGAACCTGGCGATACCTTTAATGTCCTTGGGAGGTTTAAAATCACGGATGGCCTGTGTTCTAGAATGATCGACTGCTACACCATCGGGTGACACAATATGCCCTAGGAATGACATAGAGGGCTTAGCAAAGACAACCTTGGACAACTTAACAGTTAACCCAGCCTTACGAAGGCGATCGAGAACTTCTCGCAAATGATCTAGATGTTCTACAAAAGTCTCTGAAAATACGACGACATCATCTAAATAGTGATATAAGTACTCGAATTTGATGTCGGAGAAGACCCTATCTAGTAGCCTAGTGAGCACAGCTGCCCCCGTGGGGAGCCCGAAAGGCACGCGGTTGTATTCGTATAAATTCCAGTCCGTGGCAAACGCTGTAAGGTGTTTAGACTCTTCGGCAATGGGAATTTGATTATAGGCCTGATTCAAGTCTAAGATAGTGAAGAACTTGGCCTTACGAAACCATGAAAAGCAAGAATGAAGGTCAGGAAGGGGCACAGATTGCAACACCACCTTCCGATTGAGAGCCCTGTAATCAATGACAGGCCTGAAGCCTCCTTGGGGTTTCGGGACTAGAAAAATAGGCGATGAATACGCAGACTTAGAGGGCCTAATAATACCATCCTTCAACATCTGATCGATAATTTCTTTCAGAGCCTTCATTTTAGGTGGAGATAGCCTATAAGGTGGAAAACGGACAGGAATCGAATCCGTGACCTCAATTTTGTATTCAATAAGGTCAGTAACACCAAGAGTATCAGAGAACACCTCGGGAAACGACTGACACAGTTTGCGAATACTATCAGCCTGCTCCTCAGGTAGATGTCTAAGGTCTAACAACATCTCATCCTGGGTAGGCGAAATAGATGAACATGACACAGAATTACACTTTAACAAGGGAATTTTACAATTGGACGCAAATTTGAATGTGCACGACTTACTCTGAAGATCGAGCACAAGACCAGTGTGAGAAATAAAGTCCGCTCCCAGTATGATGGGGCAAGACAGGTGCTTAGCCACAAACAATTTAATTTTCCAAGTAAACTTAAAAATACGAATCTTGACCAGTAAGGAACCTAGAATTTCTAATGGAGATGAATTAGCCGAAACGTATTGAAGAGAAGATGAGACGTAGTCAGGTAGTTTACAAACAGCTTTCAATTTAGAATACCATTCAGCCGAAATAATCGAACAAACACTGCCTGAATCTAAGAGAGCTGTTATAGGCTCGTTATTTAACTCAATCTTAAGTAAAGGAACAGGTGCGGGGGTATCCGCCGCAATCCTAAGGCACTCTTTGGGGCATTCAAAAGATGTATTCGAAGACTTATCGTTCCCTGAATTCTCGACCTTTTTGCCAGGGGCTGAGCCTTGGGAAGCAGAATTAGTTGACTCAGCCGCAGCCACTAGTCACTTTTGATTGTTGTTGGAAGTTACACCAGAAGTTGAGCAGGAGGGGGTGCTATTCGAATTGGGACAATTCTTTGCGATATGTGAGAAAGCCCCACATTTAAAACAGCCTTGTGATGAACCAGCTCCATTATTTGCCCTACTAGTTTTGATCAGAGGACACTTATTGCGCAGATGGTCAGGCGACCCGCAAGCATAACATTTACGGGGGGTGACTGATCGGCGAGGTGGAGGCCGAGTATTACTAATGGAAGGCGGGGGTTCTTTCGCGACACGCAAGGAATCGGCGTCTCAGCGGAAGGAGTTAGCTCCTTCCGCTGAGACGGCCAATGCTTCAAGTTCCGAGAAAGTTTGCGGGCACGCCGCGAAACACAAATATGACCTATAGGGAGGTGAAATTCCCTCTACAATAGCCTGTACAATCTGATCTTCAGGAAAATGAAGGGCAAACACCCTAGTATAAAACTTAATGTCCTGTATGAAATCAGCCAAGTTTTCATCCAAGCGCTGTACACGATAATAGTACTTCTGAATAAGGGAGGACCTGGCCCTAGCAGGGATGAAGTTAGCTAGCAAATGGGCATGGAAATCCTCAATAGATGATTGCTCGGCAATGGCTCTTACGATTTTATCAGAGAGAATACCAATAGCATACGGATAGATAATTTGCAAGATTTGACATGGAGAAAGAGAAAAAACAAGGGCATGATCCTGGAATTCCACTAGAAATCTTAAAAATGAAATTACATCACTGGTGGTATTAACGGAAAACTTAGAGATACCTCTGAGCAACATTGCCAATGGATGAGGCAAGCTGCTAAACCCGGGTGACATAGTAGGTAAAGGTTTCAATGGTAAGGAAGTTAATTCAGAACGGATGTTACTCAATGATGCACGACGTTCGGACTCGTTGTCCAATGGGGCAGAGATAGTTTGAGCAGCGACGGTTATTCTATTAACTTCTCCCTTGGGAGGCGCTTCCTCACTACCTGCATTTACTATGGTGGGTTGATCAGATTTGGGAGGAACTTCCCCAGTTAACAATTGAGTGACCTTACTAGATAATTCGGAAATATTTTCCAGGAGCGTACTAGCTTCCTTCCTCTGAACATCATTCAGTTTTAGAGACAACAGATCGTTAACCCTATTCGAAAAATGATATAGCCTGCCTTGCACACGCTTAATTTGATTAGGAGACGGATCATTTTCATCAAAAAAACTAACTACAGAAGCTAGCCCAGTAATATTCTCCGTGATCGTGGAAAGAGAGTCGTCAATTTCTTTCTCTCCCAAATTGGGGATAGAAATGGGCAAATCAAGGGACTCTCTAAGTTTGTTAGTGTCTATTGGAACCGTGCCTCCAGATTGCACATTTCTGATAGTTAATTCATAGATCAACTCCTCCTTACGCAAATAGTTAAGAAGGAGAACATCGCGAGGGCCGGGCATGATGACAGACCAATTTTGAAAAACTCAAAAAATTCCAGCAACAGGGAAAATAGAGTTCGGAACAAACAATATTTAGCCGTCAAAAAGGGGCTAAATTGAGACCCATTCAACCACGCTCTGCTACCACTTGTTACGGACTTTTCCGTGGTAGGTAGAGGTGAAAGAAGGTGCGGGTGTGAATGGGTTTCAAGCTGCGAAATTATAGTGCAATGTAAAATTAATTTAAAAGTTAACAAGGTTATATTTTCTTTTCGAAAACAAAGAAATAACAAGCATGGCAGGTACAAAGTAGCAATTCAAAAGGGGTTAGTTACAATATTTACAGAATTTGGGCTTCGCGCCCTGACTTCACAATGCTTGGGCAATCAGCTCAGTTTTACCTCAAACACAAGTTTTAACAGAGGGGGAGAAAACCCCATTTATACCTAGGAGCCCTTGCTCCAAATTACACTGAAAAACCTCCATGAGGCATACAACCCAGAATTTTCAAAAGAGCCACTCGCTCTCAAAATTTAAGCCTCTCCCAGGCCACACCAAACTCCACCTTCAAGTTGTCCTCAACGGACATAAACACAGGGGTAAAATACCCAATCTACTGAGGTCTATTAAAAGAAAAGCAGGTTAATTAAATGACCTCTAAAATAACAATTTGAGAGGAGGCGAACTAGCACTCCTAATACACTTTGATTAAGACCTACTTGGCACTAGGCCGTTAATACAAGGGCTAATCCCATGCTAAAGAGGTGACTTAAGAAAAGAACAATTTGTTTTACATTAACGAAGAATAGGTTGAGAAAATAAGTTCACCTCAAGACAATGTGAGTGGGAGCTCGAGAGGGTTAGCACTCTCTATCCCAATATGTCGTTTTACAAGAGAATAGATGAAAAGAGAAGTTACATTTTAGGAAAAGGTTACATGGTTGAACGCTTAGAACCCGCCCCGAAAGTTAAACTGCTGAGCTAGCAAAGAAAGAAGTTATTAATCGGCCATTACCTTGTGTTGAACGGCTGGAGAAGAAAGAGGCGCTTCCCGCCCCCTGCTATGTACTTAACACACTGAAAGATGGAACAGAAGTGGCCGAGAGACCCAAAAATCAGCAGTTTAAATACTCTCGCGGAAGTTTCTAGGCGTTAGGGGAAAGAAAACACCCTCCCACAAACTCTTTATTGGATAGGACCCCGCAACAGATTTAAGTTGGGGGAAGATACATCTGATTGGATAGAAATTAATTGAAGAAATTCGGGATTGGATACATTCATAACAAGGGGAAGAAAGGGGTAAATATTGCCAACTTAAACAATGATAGAAAGAAATTTAACAAAGAACAAACTCTTGAAATTAAATTTTCTCCAAAAAAATAGTTCTTTGACTCCGCACTAGGTTGCACTATTGTAGATCTTCAGTAGTGTCCTCTAGAAGAGAAAGTTCACACTTCTTACTTCAAGCGAAACAAAAACACATCAAAAATGACACAGTTCAAAAACTCAAAATTTTCCACGTGGTGACATCTTCTGAGACGGTAGAAAATTAATACTGTCAATAAAGTTCAGACTTCCTCCAGCAGAGGAGTTTCAACAGGCGCACATTTTAAATTAGCGGAGTGGAGGTGTACCGCCCGGTACAATTTTTATTTATTTTTTTCTTATTTTTAGTGCTCTGTACACGCTATGGGGTACATGCTATTGCGGGTGACTGGAGCAAGGGAGTCCTAGTGCTCATTGCGTCAGTCATCCCATATTAGGCATCGTCTAACATCGGACCCCGGGCAGTACCTGCTATGACCAGGCGGGTATTGCCTTGGCAGCTTGGTTCGGCTACAGAGACCCCTTATCGGAGTGGGTGGCATGGCTTCCAAACGAAGTCGGCTCTCTCAAGGTGGTCCCCCACCTAAATCTTTAACTTTTTGCTTCCCTTAGAGGTTCAACGCTTTGGGAACATGCGCAGCGTGAAGGAATGGGATCTAGTGTCCCTAAGTTTCTGGTCGCTACCAGAACCGATGGGCATGATTTTAAGCTGGTTAAGTAGATCCTTTTTAGTAGACACATCGAAGGCGTCTACGGCGAACTTGAGGACCTCAAGAAAATGCGCAACGGTAGTTTGCCTATGAAGACTCGTGCAGCACTGCAAGCTGATCAGTTACATAAGTGCGACCACTTTAGCGAAATCGCCGTCAAAGTGGAGGAGCATGTCTGTCTGTTAGGTCATCAGCCCAGAGGCTGGCTGGATCCTCAAATAGCACCACCAAAGGTTATGCGGTTATAAGGAAACCCCAAAAACTAATGGCAGCACCAAAATGAGGCGTACTAGGCAAGATGAAGAGTGAGGTAGTTTGCCATTGCTTTCCTCACTGGGTCAGAAAGTACTATTGTAGCACGACTGACCCTATGCGCAGCACCCTTCGTAAAACTCAGATGCACTAGTCATGCTCCGAATGTCATTGCTCAGAAGTCTCTGGGCTAAGACCAGACACAAGAAGCCTATGATTGGCAGAAAAATAAATACACAAAATTTTTGATTGGCCAGAATCCAAAGTCGGCGGGATAAGTAAGAAGTGTTGCAAACCTTGAAGTACCAAAACAAAGAAAGTCAATTCAGTTCAGAAAACTAATAACCACAAAATATCTTTAAATTTCTAGTTGTTCCACTTTGCACCAGAGTGCATGACATCAGTTTTTTAATAGAGACATCTATGGGAAAAATTCCAAACGTCTTGAAATAGTTGTTGCAAACTGTGATACACCAAAAATAAAAGAAATCCAGTCAGTTTAGGAAACCTTAAAATAACACATTACTCTATCACTTTAGTAGTGACATCTGTTGATCAACATCCCAACTTCTTTCATTACCCGGTAGTTGTTTCAATTTTTATGTGATAGATAGCGTTCTTCAAGGCGCTTCATTTAAATTCATGGGGTTGAGGTGTACCTCCCGGTACAACCACCAAAGCGGAACCTCTTTCTTGAGCCCAGGGTACTCCTTTCCTGGTTGTTTATACAATAATACACACATGTTGCCGCTTTCTTCCATTTCCTTTACCCATGCACTAACACTAATACCATCATCTTGATGTCGCATCATATCACTGTCCTGATTGAACTTTGTTCGATATTATGCAGGTCTTTCTTAGTGATAAGATGTCTCCTGTCCAACTCATCTACAATAGAATTTCGAACTTCGTCCAAAATCGTATCCATAGGAATATGAGCTGCAATTTTAGAAGCTATCACTTCGCGTTCTTGCTGTTCAAGTCGTAGATGCCCCAGATCACATTTATGACGTACATGTGTAGTTGCAAAAAAGAAAAAAATGACATATTCCGTCTTGCGAAAGTGTCATTTTCATGCTTGCTGTCCAAAATTCATTTACCTTGCAACTTTCTTGGGTTTTAACACGTCTTTTGTCCGTAGATTTTGACACATGTGTACCGGAACGATGGCAGTGGTAAGTGTACATTATTAATGAATATTGAATTTTCACGACCGCATTGTAATCGAAACAGATTTTCAACGTATTAGGTCGTGTTACGTACATGTAGTACGTGTTGGAGAGATGTTAAGTACAGAACAAAAATGGCCAGCCGGACACCAGTGGGATCCGAACCCACAACCTCCCGATTTCGCGTCGGTTGCTCTACCAATTGAGCTATGGTGGCCTAGGCCATCTTTGTTCTGTTTGAAAGGATCTGAGCTACAGATCTGGCACTGCTGCTAGCACACTGTAGAGTGCGTTTAAGTCGCCCGTTGTGGGGCATGTCAATGAATATTGAATTTTCACGACCGCATTGTAATCGAAACAGACTTTCAACGTATTAGGTCGTGTTACGTACATGTAGTACGTGTTGGAGAGATGTTAAGTACAGAACAAAAATGGCCAGCCGGACACCAGTGGGATCCGAACCCACAACCTCCCGATTTCGCGTCGGTTGCTCTACCAATTGAGCTATGGTGGCCTAGGCCATCTTTGTTCTGTTTGAAAGGATCTGAGCTACAGGTCTGGCACTGCTGCTAGCACACTGTATAGTGCGTTTAAGTCGCCCGTTGTGGGGCATGTCATCGCCCTCTACTATGACTGCGCTAATACGCCTTCCCAATAGAGGAATATGAGCGATATGGGCCTAGTTCTCATTTTTACCACCGAGCGCTGCTAAGCTGGCATTGAAATACGATTGTTCATTACAGTACACGTTAAGTGTTTTGTATATTTCTGTTCAAATATAAAGCCAATCATTCAATAAACATATTTGAATCGCACCTTACACCTTAATAACGAAATTCAGTGAAGACCGTACCCCTCTGCAGCGGAAAAACCGTACAAAATAATGTTAAC
Organism: Anabrus simplex; assembly: GCF_040414725.1. Classification (NCBI taxonomy): domain Eukaryota; kingdom Metazoa; phylum Arthropoda; class Insecta; order Orthoptera; family Tettigoniidae; genus Anabrus; species Anabrus simplex. The sequence continues at coordinate 171,272,414 of NC_090268.1, forward strand.
GGTAGGTAGAAAATACTGTAGAAAATAAATAATATCACACACTTTTCTGTTTAAGTGTTTCGAGTTCTCGCGTTCAAATATTTCAAAGATCTATGTTATTTATGTGGCCATATTATTTAAGAATACGGGAATAGCACACTGGCAAATAACTTCACTCAATAAGTATGAATGTCCGATTTCAGGAAAACTGAAGTGAGGAAAATCACGCAACACAGGCACTAAATAGTCACTCGTAGACGCAACAGGATTTTTATGCACAAATGGTTGTGCTTTCAATACAAAATCATTAATAACTTTCAAAATCCACACTGGCAAATCAGATGGGTACTGCAGCCTGCTGTTTTAATCTCTTTTATAAATCAAGTCCATTAGCACTGTTGAACACCTTGGTCTTATCAAAAGAATCAAGCATCTTGTCTGACTGCAATGTTGCTACATTTGTACTACTGACACGTAGCCTATGTCGAATCAACTTGTTATTGATAACATGTATTTGACAGTGGTACCTGCATTAAAAAATCGTGCATATCTGTATACGAATGGTTTTATATATTCTAGGGCTGTTATTACTTCAGTCGCGAAAATATCTTTCTCGCGCCGCACATTCATTTTCTTGAACTTAGACGGCTCGATGTTTTTGCATGTCAGAAAAAAGAACCGGTTTCACAGTTTCATTTGATTTCATCTGATACAGTTTCTTGGTAAAATCACCATTTATATCCTGGGAACCGTCAAACATAGAATTTTGAGTAAAGAATTTCTTACTTTTCAGAATGTGCTATTTGTCGAAAACAAGAAGAGGCATTTCACTGTCAACACGATGACAGATCTTCGGTTTATGTGTTTTGAAGAAGACATTCTTCTTATCCTGCTAACATTAGTCTTACGATTATCACTCACAATGCGCATCACGAAAAAACCGCAAGCTTCGACTTCCTTTATTGTTTTGAGTGTTAAAGTATGTAGCTCTGTACCTAAAAGCCTCCTAAAGAAGAAAAAATGCTGCCGTAACCTTTATTTTGTAGTCACAGCAGAAATTATAAAACAGAAAAGGTTATTGACATGGGTCATTCGATTTCTACTTTCGCTTGCATGAGAGTCATCTTGAGTAGTATTTATTCGCTCAACATGGAATGAAGCATCTCTCTGTTGAAGGAAGGTGTGAAGTTTCTTGTCATTTAACATCTGCTGTTCGATGGACTACCAACAATCACAATCTCTCTGCTTCATTTAGGCACTGACTTTCTGCTAAAAGCCGCTCCTTTACTAAGTGTGTTACTCCAGTCTCGCAGTTTATATCTCCTACGTAGCGTGAAAGTGTAGATTTATTCGATGTGGAAAACATACCGTTTCGATGATCTCGAATTGAAATTCGGCGAGAAATCCTTTCTTGAAATAACATTTAGCCGTTTATGACGTTGTTGCTTGTTGAGAGGAAATTCATGAAACGAAATCCCACTTTCCGATCTGCTTTCCATCTTATATTAAGGCACACAGCAGTAAACACTATTATGTACATACACATTAAGACGGTTCACGACCAAAGAAACAATCCAAATAAGGTAAACACAGGCTCAAATTACACCAACACTCTTTGCAATGATCACCAAGCGTGTCTCGTCAAGCACAATAATGCCAGCTTCTCAGCGCTCCAAGCGCCTGAACTGGTAACTACGCCGTGTTCGCTCGTTTACATGTGTGACTGGGCGAATGAGAAGGCGTATTAGCGCAGTCATAGTAGAGGGCGATGGGCATGTCAATGAATATTGAATTTTCACGACCGCATTGTAATCGAAACAGACTTTCAACGTATTAGGTCGTGTTACGTACATGTAGTACGTGTTGGAGAGATGTTACACTTAAAGGGGGTTGAAAAGAAGTGAGGGAGAAGTTGAATTATTTATATAAGGATACAGATATCTCAGAAACGGAAGATGTCACAGACGTTAAAATTAGTAGGCCGTACTTGGAATCTCTTTTAAAAATACATGAACGCATTTTTTCTGGAAAATCCACTTAAGGGGGTGATATATTTTTTAATGCGGGTGATATTTTGAAATGAGTATCTTCTCTTCTACCAGTTTTTCCACACCTGTCGGGTCGCGGGTGCGAACGGTGTCGCACATGTGGATGTGACGCTGTTTTACGACTGGATGATCTTCCTGACGCCAACCCTATGTGTAGGGATGTAATTATTATTGCGTATTCCTGTTGTGGTTGGTAATGTGGTGTGTTGAGTGAATATGAAGAGGTGAGTGTTGGGACAAACACTAACAACCTGTCCTCGACCCAGCCCGGAATCGAAAGCGGAACTCTGTGAACCGAATGCCTCAACGATGAAATCTCAGCCAAGGAGTGGGGCAGTTTTAAAAATTAGTATATCTACAGTATATCTCATAAACTTAACATGTTACAGGCATGAACATTTTTATTTTTAATCTCCTTTAGAAATAAAGAAACCACTTTTTTTATATCTCACATGTAGAGTTCCATGTCGCATTTTCCAGATTTAGCTTTGCCAGTAGCTTGATCATCTTAGCCCCAAACAGCAATGCCACAAACGTGGTTGCGTGGTTGACAAAGAGGTTCTGACGTAAATGAAATGCATTTCTTCGGCGAGTTTTTATACTTTAGGGATTTTCAGATGATGTCTTAGTGCATTACCGAGGAAAAATTAATTTTTATCGACTTACGAAATCCTCGCGAGCGAAGCCATGGGTAACAGCTAGTACTTAATAAAATTAGAATTCATATCGATCTTACAAGAATGTTTATTAATTAGCAAATATTTTGTAGAAATGTAATGCTAATTAGCAATATAGGCATACAAAAATCTACTTCCTTTTCAAATTTCTAGCGCGTAACCATGGGAGTGGGGAAGGAGATGTGTCACCGCAGGGAGAAGAGGAAAAAGTTCGCGCATGTGCCCTTTCTGTCTGGTGCAAAGTCTGGACTATCTCTAGACGCTCGTGTGGGGAAAGACAACACACTAACTCAAAGGTGTAAGAATTACTTAATATGATAAACTAGTGAAAATAAAGTAATACAGTTCATTTTACAAATCGAGTCTTGCTTTTCGATTGTCTGTGTTAAACCTTGTCAGTTAACTACACAGGCCTTTGAGCTTAACATTCTAAAATTCCGGTTTCATTCGTAGTAAATGTTGGTGACATCAAGAAATCAGAGGATAACGCCTAAATTAATATGCATATTGGATGATGCTTTCGATACAATGTCAAATATATCTCAGTGTTTAGCAAAAGAGAGGGCCATTCTCTTGACACTCTCTAGCATTTACTTTATTCTTGTGCCATTTATTATCACACATTGTTACAAATATGTTATCTCCAGTGGCGAAGCTATTAGTTAATGAATGGGTAGGCAGGAAATCTTAGCTTAAAGTTTCTTGTAGAGTAGTTCCAAACGTCGAGTTTTCTTGGTTGCAAAATGATCAATCACACGGTCCTTCAATAGTTCATCACTCATCCTTTCACGGGTTGTTTCTTGATAGAAACAGTCCTAAAACTGATGAATCTTTCATTGTTATTTGTATTACGCAAGAAGGTTTTTATTCTCTTCAGGGTACTCATGCTCCTTTCAGAGGAAGCCGTGGTCACAGGAAATGTTTATGTTAAGCGAATTAATTTTGACACTTCAACATACTCTGGTTCAAGGTCATTGAAGACAATATAACGTAAAAGCTTTTGACGAGACAAATGTTCTTGTATATCGGAATAAATGTTTATCAATTCATTTTCCAATATTTCTCTAAAAAAAGGGTTATATGTTCATTGTTCAGTTTAATAGCAGGAAAGCTCTCTTTATAAACTATGAAGCGAGTTGGATCCAACAACTCAACAAACTGAATGCTTTCAGAATCGTTAAACCGTATTTCCATTTGCATAATTAAGGTGTCAAGGAATGTTCTGTCGTCTACATCTCACTATTTATTTTACGATATTTTCCAACACAAGAGGATACCGTGTTTTATGATCGCATGTCCTTGAGGATACAAGCGGGTTTCCTAATTTCAGTACTGCACAGATGTACATCAGATGTGGTTTTATGTTGCAGTAGAACGAGGAGATGGTCCATTTGAATAAAAATTCTCTGTAGAGACAGGTTTAAAAGGAATTGTGTTATGAATTGAGTGGTAAGGAGAGATCGAAGGAACTTAATAGAAAATTGAATTTCAAAAATGTTGGCTAAGAATACAATGACAGCAAACATAATTGCAGTCATATGAAGTTTAGTGAAGAAAAGGAAGGGTGATACGTGGTGTGGGTTACCGTAGTCACCTCCTAGTGAACCATGAGCGACATGGGACTGGCCTAGTGAGTAGCCTTGAGAGTTGGGACACCAGTTGCTATGTCGGCAAACTTGTTTAACGTAATTGACCTTAGATGTTAGGCCCCTTTAAACAGCATGCATCATCATCGTATTCTGAATACCGCCATGCTTTCCTGTCATTGTGGAGCATCCGTCATAAGTCTTGAAAACCATCCACTTTGCAACCGTGATAACGTCATGGTCCATATCGATAAAACAAGCAGAGAAATTGTTCCACCACGTTAAAAGCTGAGGCTAGGGGTGCAGGGCCACTCCCAAAGTAGTAAGAACGTAGGGTAACGCTCCTTTATTCGGGGTCGTATCCAGTGGCGGCTAACCTGCTAAAGGAGAAGTGAATTCTCCATTTCCAAAAATTATTACTCCCCATGGAGTTAGAATATCAAAAATGGCTTTCACGGCCGCAGATCTTACAATCACATGAATAGAACCAGCTTTTGGGTGGTTAGGCCGTGTGCATTTTACAGAGTTTCGCCCAGACGTGCCATTTGGGCTCATCAGCTGGATTGGCACGCCCCTTCAGGACTCTGCTTAGCAGTGGCAGACCAAGCGCATGGTCCCGCCGTGTTAGCAAATAGAGATTTCTAACCTGCTAAAGGAGAAGTGAATTCTCCATTTCCAAAAATTATTACTCCCTATGGAGTTAGAATATCAAAAATGGCTTTCACGGCCGCAGATCTTACAATCACATGAATAGAACCAGCTTTTGGGTGGTTAAAGCATCTTTTTTTTTTTCAAATACATTATTGACTGTTTTCGATCAAAATTCCATGTTGTGGCTCCAGCAGCAGGTATCCGTTTAGCCACACAAGAATCTAAAACAGACTCTTTAGGGTGATAGGGAAAAGAATGCCGGTATTGAAGATAAATTTTCAAAAAACATTCATGCTTTCATGGTTTCTTTTAGCAGGTCTTTCCATTATCAGATTAAGTTGGTGTGCAAAGCAGTGTATAAAATGGGTGTTCTGGTACACTTCCTTAACTCTCGTCTGCACGCCACTGACGGCACCCCTCGTAATAGACGCGCCATCGTACGTCTGGGCAATGAGTTAATTCTTATCTTTCAGAATAACGCCAAGCTGGAAAGAATACATTCTGAAATAGGCTCTGCATTTTGACCAGAAAGATTACAAAATCCCCAAAACCGTTCTGCAGCATTACCTTGCGAATCACAGTACTTCAGCACAAGAACAAGCTAAAATCCATCCGACACATCCGTTATCTCGTCAGCCATGATTGCTAAAATTCGGACTCGGATACCTCTTCCAAAATAGCTTCTCTGCATACCTCCCTCCAACATACACTGCAACAATTCTTCCTGGATCATTTTCGATGTTCCTTTGAAACACGAAACACCCTCTAGACGTGACTTAAAACAGTGTCTAATTCACTCGTGTATTTAATTAAATTCAGGAATATACCAGGATTCTCGGAGTCTGGTCTCTCGTCATGTCCTCTCAACGCCAGTTAGTTTGACCCTCAATACTTAACACAGTTTATTATTCTGGATAGTACTTGCCTGTTTTTGCTTACTTCATTGTTATGACGCTGTACAGATTCCTCATAGACCTTACTTAAACCCTGGCGCACATCTACGGAACCTAGAAGAGCTAAGTCTAGCACACTGTTCACATGTTTTTCCTTCTGATTTTTCATGTGGCGGATAGGGGGGGGGGGGGGGTCCTAACCGGCTTGCCCGCGGACTTGAGTGAAATAAAATACCTCCCGCGGATCAAATACACTACCCCCTGCGGGTGGGGGACGCACATGTAGAATACACCCGCGGTATCCCCTGCTGTCGTAAGAGGCGACTAAAAGGGGCCCAAGGGATGATTGAATTAGAACCATGAAACTACTTTTGATTCGTACCATCACGTGGGGAACACCATGGGTTGCCTGTACTTACGAGTAGTACCACTATATTAGGTACGAAATAGGTTTGTGATTAGTAGCAGTAAAGAGGCTTGTCTGTGGGTTTCCAGTACCCGTGTGTCGTACCCATGTGAGCAACACCGCGGGTCTGGGCGTTGCCTGTGAGTTGTACCACTATATGAGCGACACCGTGGGTCTGCGTTGCCTGTGATTAGTACCCACTATGTGAGGAACACCACGGCAATACCGGCACCCGTGACTAATACACCTAGGTGAGGAACCTCATCGGTTTGCGTTGGCTATGGGTGGCGCCATTGTGTGAGAAACACCATAGGTCAGCGTTACCTGTACAACGTAAAATACTTGTGAGTAGTACCATCATGTGTGGAACATCGTGAGTCTTCGCTCCTTTTGATTAGTACCCCCAAACATGACACATACCATGGTTCTACTTTCCTAGCGATAAGTATCATTCTGGGGGGCCTTTGACCTGGATTTGGACCCCTTTAGACATCAAGCATCCTCGATTCAGGATTGTGCTTTAGAAGTGGTCCCTTGGTCAGTAATAGGGGCCTACCATTATTTATGAACTTTTTTTTTTAAGTCGGGTCCACTGATTGTTTTAAATTCATGTCCATCCATTCATTCTTCGTGACATTTTTTATTTTGGTCAGTGGATGATTTTGAACTTTCAATTTGTCATTTCATTTCGTACCGTTAGGGGCCGATGACCTCGATGTTAGGCCCCTTTAAACAACAAGCATCTATCAGTCAATCAGATCACGAACTCCTGCATCAACCCACGCACTGTTTGCTCCTTCACTGGCACTTTCAAAAATAAGGCACGGGAAACAAAAGTGCATTTTGAACTTCGCTCCCACACAACCATTGATGTTTACTATATGCATCTGGATTGAAAATTGTTGTGTACTCTTAGTACGGCTCTTACCACTCTGAGAGATTTTCAATTCTGGGGTAGGTCCTCCTCGAGCTTTAATATCACACTTTTCATTTAGGGTTAAACTGTTAAGTTTGATAGTTTTTAAAAACTGCACTGAGTTAAGTATACTCATATTTTTGTTAGAACTTCTACTATCGCTATCGGTAGACCTAGGACCTAGGGGTATGTTTTCATTCCCCTTCCCGAAGGGAAGGGGCGGGCCACCTAGAAGGTTACGCCTTCTCTCTGGCCAGAAGATTTGGCGGGGTTCGGGGATTTGGTTTGGTTTGAAGTTAAAAGGAAGGAGCTTTGGATTTGGTGAAGTGGGGGTGTTTGACCTCTTGGCTAAGGGTGCAGTATCTGTTCTTGTGCTTTTTATTGAGATTTTACATACAATTGGTTACATGAGGTTCACAATACAGGTTTACAGTACATATAGGTTATACATTGGTTACATACATGTTACAAATATTGCGAATTACATAAAGTTGCTTATCTGGTACTAGTGAGTAGGAAGGGAAGAATTTGATGGTAGAATGATGTGATGTTGGCTAGGGATGTGAGTAGAAGGTGGAGGAGATTGGTATTGTGGTGTGGATTCGGGAGATGGTGTTGAGGACGGGACTAGTTGTGAGGTGGGTTTGGGCGATTTTGAGTTTTGGGAGGGGAGCGAGATGGTTCTACTCGGTGTTGCTTCCCGAAGAGCTGGATCCCGTGTTCGATGAGGCTTTGGGTCTCTTCGGGAAGGTGGAGTTGGAGCCGTACCATGTAGGTTGGCCCGGCTGCGTTCTGGATCCTTGTTGCTTTCTTGGGCTGGAGTCCTGTTCTTCGGATTTCCTGTATTATGAGTTCCGGAGGGATGGCTGGGCTTACGCCTCGTATGACGCAGCTGGTGGTGGTTTATGGTGCTGAAGGCGGCGGGGTTATTCTGTTAGACTCGGACTCGGGAGCTGGTGGCGGTGGTATCGGTCGTCCTGTTTCCATGGTGATGCTGTTGATGTGGGCTTCTTCTTCCATCGGTGGTCGGGTTGGACTGGGGAGGGTAGAGGTAGTGGGTGACATCATGGTGGGGGTGGAGTGGGCCATGGTGGTAGTGGTTACAGGCGTATGGGACGGGGTGCGGGTGGAAGTAGTGGCTATAGTGGTGATTATGGTAGTAACTGGGGTGGTGAACGGATGGGTTGACAGCTGGGGTGGTGGGGTATATGGTGGTAGAGGTATTCTTGTTGCTGTTCGTGGTGACTGGTGGGATGGCTTGGTTTCCGGGTCCGGTCCGAAGTCATCTGCCATATGGGGTGGGCATGGCTCTGCGAAATGAGGTTTGCCATTAATGTAGATTCCGTATCTTATGGCCGCATGGACTGCACGTTCTGTGGCGAGCTGGATAAGAACTCGGTCGGTAGGTATGAAGTCTGTCTGGATTCTGCTTAGATTTATCACTGGAACTCCTTCGTTCTTCAGATATTCGAGTAGAGCAGCAACAGTGAAAGAGAAATCTACACCTGGTAGTATGACGTTGGGCATTGTAGGGGAAGCCGGCTTACTGTTTGGTGCCTGGCCTGATTATGTTTTATTGGCACGGCTAGGGTACGAAGATAGAGATGTGGTGTCCCCTAGCCGTAATAAAAGCGGTGTAGGTATCGGTAGACAAGAAATGACACACTGGTCTGCAATGCATGCAGACCGCTAGAGCGGGATTTGCGGGCGCCTTCTAGCGCACACGGAGGGGGAAGCGGATTCAAAGACTTATGGCCAGATAGAGCCATGTCCTGGCAGTCCCAAGAGAGGGAAGTGGAATCATACATTATCATGTGAAGAGAAGCCGGAGTTGAAAATCAAATATTAAAGGAATTCGGAGAACGGATTGGCAATATTTCCCTACTGAATATGTAATGTTGCTTCGTGTAAATTACGTGTGAAGAACCGGGGGGGCTGCAGTCCTGCAGACCACCCACTAAATCCGCCACTGGTCGTATCACAAACCAACTAACCAGTCAATGTTCAAACTTTTGAATTCCTTGAGCAGTATTAAATTCCACCACAAATATACCATTAGTCTCAACATATAAGACACAACTAGGAATTTCCAGTTCAAACACAGTGCTATAAGAATACAGTTCACATTCTACGTTCCAAGCTACGGGAACACCAAGAGAACGAATAATTTTTTAGTAATCATTTATAACATGTATTTAGAAATATTTACTAGCTATAAGTTGTAATGAATTTAATGTTATTTGTTTTACGTCCCGCTAACTACTATTTTACGGTTTTCGGAGACGCCGAGGTGCCGGAATTTAGTCCCGCAGGAGTTCTTTTACGTGCCAGTAAATCTACCGACACGAGGTTGACGTATTTGAGCACCTTCAAATACCACCGGACTGAGCCAGGATCGAACCTGCCAAGTTGGAGTCAGAAGGCCAGCGTCTTAACCGTCTGAGCCAATCAGCCCGGCAGCTATAAGTTTTAACCAAAACGGAAATAGCTGAGTTCTTAACCTTCCTCCCACCACCAACCCCTCTCCCCTTCCAACGTTTTTAAGATCTAACCTTAAAAAGTTTTTAATATGTTAGAGATTTTTTAAGATTCATGTAAAGTTGTATGTCTTTACTTTTATGAAAGTATACCAAAAAGTGTAGTTGATGATATTTAGTCAATCTAAACAAAATAAATACTACTTGTAAATAAAATTTGCCAAAGGCAAAATAACAAGTATCAATTTGGTGGAACAATTTCCCTGCTTGATTTATTGATATCCTGAGTCATTGCCCTCATGGCGCTCAAGCGGCTAGGACTATACAATCCATCGATGGTTCCTAACCTGTTAGGATAGATTCTCAATGTGACTTAAGTGTAAGTAGGGCAGCATCCTGCTTCACGGAATTTTTTTCAAGCGTGCTCAGAACACTTTAAGTAAGTTATGAACCTATGCGAGTAGAAGGGGAGCTATCAATATCAATGGGGCTTATGGAAGAAATAAAGTAGAACTGGCTGAGTGAGCAAACAGGAAGTTGTTATAATGTTTGCTTATCTCGCTGCATAATATAGTCTGTTGAAATATTCCTTGAACTTGTCTCTAATTTCTCTTGATGCATTCATATTCATTTCTTTGTTGCTGTGTACTGGTGTGTCATTGGTGAGGTTTGCAAATGCTTCTGGAGCTGGCAGGAGTTCATCACACAATTCCCCATCTCTATCCAATATCATATTATGCAGAATACAGGCAGCTTTTGTTATTTTATCTACATTGACAGGTTTTACTGATATAGGTGAGTGGAAAATCCTGAACTTAGAAGCGAGTACGCCAAAGGCACACTCAACTGTGCGTCTTGCATGTGACAATCGGAAGATGAACAATCGCTTATCATCAGTGAGTCCTCGACTTGGATAAGGTTTCATAAGATTGGTAACAATCTAAATGCCTCACCAGCCACTAGCTCGTGAGGCATTGGCTGGCCTTCATACAGTGGCTTATCATCTGGGAAGTCTATCTGTTTACTTTCTTCCCAAATGCTGAATTAGCAAACACCCTACCATCACTGTTTCTCCCATATGACCCAACATCAATTACAATGAAATGAAGGTCTGCAGATACAAGTGCCATAAGGATAACGGACGTGTACATTTTATAATTAAAATATTGAGAACCACTATTGTCTGGCTTTTTTATTCTCACGTGCTTCCTATCTAAAGCACCCACACAATTAGGAAATTGTTTTTTCACTGCAAACTTCTGTGCCATGGTTGCCCAGTCTTCTTTCTTAGGGAATCCCAAGAATTCTGGCTGCAGTGACGAATAAATGGCATCACAAATTTCAGGGATGAATCCACTGATGGTATTGTGTGCCATCCTGAATCTATAGGATGCAGACATGTAGTAGTCATCGGTTGCCAGGAACCTGTAAATAAATATGACCATTATTAGCTAGTGTCACAGTTGAATTAAAAATCTAGCAAGTTTCACCTTTTTCAATACAAAATACAATGTTGCTTAATTTACAACATATATTTCATTACAGAACTAATTTCGGTATTAATTTAGACACCATCATCAGCTGCATAGTAAGTGAAAAAACTTGGCGATATTAACAATGAACAACAACAACATATTGCTATACTTAACTCCTTAATATCTACATTATGCTAGTTTAAAAACTCTAATTTGTAACAAGAAAAACCTTGTAAGTCAAAATTGTAAAATCTCATCTCTGAATGATGAGTTGTTTCAAATTCCGTAATGGCTATTATTCTATAATGTCGTAAATGTCGGGTTCATATACGATCTTAAAATTGAGGAATTAAAGTTGGATACAGTCCTTTAATGTTAAAAGGTTCATTTCATATATACGTTGATAGCCATTTGTTGGATAAAAACTCGTTGTGTACAATAAAAATTATTAAACTGCGCCGTCTTCTTAACTTTGTTGGTGTGCAGAAACGTAGTTTTTATGCTGTATATGATGGTTCAGTGCAACCCTGTAATGATGAAAGCCCAATGTTAATACAAAAGCAAGAAAAATTGATGAAGACCTGATTGAATCAAAATATTGATGAGGCCAACTCACCTTCTACGGCTGTATACTTCGCGTGACGACTGCAGCAAAACGAGTGTGTCTGCTCGTATCGTGTACTATGTTATTACTTAGTGTGGTGTAGGGATTAGAAGGTAGAAATGGTAAAATGATACTTCACGTATCCACGACCATTTTAGTTGGCCAAATATGCCCTTTCCATACTAATATAACTAACCTAACGTGCAATTTCTGCCCATACTAACATAGCATTATCCAGGTAAGGTCAAAGCAGTGGTTAAGTACAATTTCGTCAATAACTATTACCATTATTATTTAGTTCACAGCAAATATTAGAAAAAATAGTATATTTCTTTACTGTTTTATTCCTAATTATTCCACGAACCTGCTACGCAGGCGTAGCGCGGGAATAGGTGATACTCCCACGTGGCGCGTCCCAGGTGGCGGATAGGGGAGTCCTAACCGGCTTGCCGGCGGACTTGAGGGAAATAAAATACCTCTCGCGGACCAAACACACACCCCCTATGGGTGGGGGAGGCAGACGAATAATACAACCACGGTATCCCCTGCCTGTCGTGAGAGGCTACTAAAAGGGGCGATCAAGGGATGATTGAATTAGAACCATGAAACTACTTTTGATTCGTACCATCTCGCGGGGAACACCATGGGTTGCCTGTACTTGCGAGTTGTACCACTATATTCGGTACGAAATAGGTTTGTGATTAGTAGCAGTCATGAGCTTGGCCTGGGGGTTTCCAGTACCCGTGCGTCGTACCCATGTGAGCAACACCGCGGGTCTGGGCGTTGCCTGTGAGTTGTACCACTATGTGAGGAACACCACGGGGTCCGTGGGACCGGCACCCGTGCCTAGTACACCTAGGTGAGGAAACTCATCGGTTTGTTGGCTATGAGTGGCGCCATTGTGTGAGAAACACCATAGGTCTGCGTTACCTGTACGAAGTACAATACTTGTGAGTAGTACCATCTTTTGTGGAACACCGTGAGTCTTCGCTACTTCTGATTAATACCCCAACATGACACATACCATGGTTCTATTTTACTCGCGACATGTACCATTCTGTGGGGCCTTAGACGTGGATTTTGCACCCCCTGTAGACACCAAGCATCATTGTGCTTTATAAGTGGTACCTTGGTGGGTCATACTGTTATTTTCGTTCTCTATTGAATCCGATCCACTGGTTTTTGTTTGTTTGTTTTGTGTTTTGTTGGGTTCCTGTCCATCCATTCATTCTTCATGACATTTTTTATTTTTATTTTGGTCAGTGGATGTCTTTGTAATTTTTGTTCTTTCATTTCGTACCATTAGGAGCCGATGACCTTCGATGTTAGGCCCCTTAAAACAACAAGCATCATCATCATCATCATCATCATCAGTACCCCAACATGACAAATACCATGGTTCTACTTTACTCGCGACATGTACCATTCTATGGGGACTTGGACATGGATTTTGTACTCCTTTAGCCATCAAGCATCATTGTGCTTTATGCGTGGTCCCTTGGTCAGTAATACTACTATTAAGATCTCTTTTTGAGTCTGATCCACTGTATTTTGTTTGTTTGTTCTTTTTTGTTGGGTTCATGTCCATCCATTCATTCTTCATGACAGTTTTAAAAAAAATTATTATTTTATTTTGGTCAGTTTATGTATTTGAAATTTTGTTCTTTTATTTCGTACGATTAGGGGCCGATGACCTCGATGTTAGGCCCCTTTAAACAACAAGCATCATCATCATATTTCTAATTGTTTTCCTACAAATCAAATTAATTCTCTTAAATTTCTACACCACAAATCGCAGAATGGTGTGAAAATGCTTACCCACCTTAAAGTTTCAGTCAGCCTTTCTTCCAGTCTGACGCTCTTCCTGAAATTTGAATGTCCAGTATCTACTAGTGGTCTGACTTTCTCCACTAATTCCTTGTATGCATTACTGGACATTCGGTAATAATACTTAAACGTTTCCTCGTCGCCCCACAAGGAAGGTACAAGCTGGTGGAACTCTCCCAAGCTTTCGCGTTTAAGAAATATCTGTCTTGTCCACTGTGTTCGTCTACGTCTTTTCTTTCTTTTAAGATATTCGGCAATCAAAATAATTTCTTCACCAGAGCTATCACTATCAGTACTCGTTACTCCGTTCGCATAAATTCCCGCACAAGGCACACGTACAATAACAGCTGTTTCAACGCGGATGATCGCCATCGATCGCTATCCTATGTGACAGCCGGATAAAAAATTAGTCGATCCCCCTCGATTGTAGTCGGATGCTCTTAATCGATCGATGCTCAATGTGACAGCCTACTTATTGTGAATGTCAATAAACATCATGGCGTCAGGCCGCCAGTTCCGCCAAGTAGAGCGAGTTCGTTCAGTCTTCAGCCCTAAGGCTGGCTGATCCTCAACAGCTCTGCCATCAGCTGTCACAGATGGCCTAGGCATCACTGAAGAGGCGTACTAGGGAAATGAGGAGCGAGATAGTTTCCCGTTGCTTTTCTCACCGAGGCAGACGTCGCTATTACATATCGGTTTGCCAAGCCCACTGACAAGCATGCATCAACCGACCCTGTGAGCAACATTTTCACACCATTCATAGCAGGGACTGGCTGCAGAAGGAATGGCATTACTAGCATCGCCCATACCTCCGTCACTTTCATATAGTCACCACGAACCTGCTACGCAGGCGTAGCAGGGGGAGAGGTGATACTCCCACGTGGCGCGTCCCAGGTGGCGGATAGGGGGGTCCTAACCGGCTTGCCGGCGGACTTGAGGGAAATAAAATACCTCTCGCGGACCAAACACACACACCCCCTGTGGGTGGGGGAGGCTGACGAATAATACACCCACGATATCCCCTGCCTGTCGTTAGAGGCGACGAAAAGGAGCGACCAAGGGATGCTTGGATTAGAACCATGAAATTACTTGTGATTAGTACCATCACGCGCGAAACACCATCGGTCGCTTTTACTTGCGAGTAGTACCACTCTGTTACGTACTCCATAGTTTTGTGATTTGTAGCACTCGAGTGGGGTTCAGTGTGGGTTTCCAGTACCCGTGAGTCGTGCCCGTGTGTGCAACCCCACAGGTCTGGGCGTTGCCTGTGAGTTGTACCCGTGTGAGCGACACCACGCGTCTGGGCGTAGCCTGTGAGTTGTACCACTATACGAGCGACACCGTAGGTCTGCGTTGCCAGTGATTAGTACCCACTCTGTAGGAACACCACGGGAATACCGGCGCCCGTGATTAGTACACCTAGGTGAGGAACCTCATCGGTTTGCGTTGGCTATGAGTGGAGCCATTGTGTGTGAAACACCATAGGCCTGCGTTACCTTTACGACGTACAATACTTGTGAGTAGTACCTTAATGTTTGGAACACCGTGAGTTTACGCTACCTTTTGATTAGTACCGCAGCTTGAGAAATATCCTGGTTCTCCTTTACTACCGATAAATGCCATTAGCATCATTGTGCTTCATGTGTCCCTTGGTCACTAATACTATTATTTACAATCCTTTTTGAGTCTGATCCACTGTTTTTTGTTTGTTTTTCTTGTGTCCATGTCCATCCATTCATTCTTCATGACATTTTTTATTTATTTTTATTTTGGTCAGTGGATGCTTTTCATTTTTTTGTTATCTCATTTCGTACCATTAGGGGCCGATGACCTCGATGTTAGGCCCCTCTAAACAACAAGCATCATCATCATCATCATCATCACTTTCATATAGTCAAAGCCAAGGATAAGACAGAGAGAGATCAATGAAAGTAACAAAATTGTTCTAGCCCATACCAGAAGACATAGTACACTGTAAACACTAGGTCCTGCCAGCAAAGGCATAAGTAGAGCGAGGTTACCGCTTATTTTTCGAGAGATCAAATGAAGGTGTGCACGCGTTCGGAAACAAAGCAGTCATATAAAAATCATACTTACTATGTCATAATATGTGGCCAGGTGTCAACTACTGGTGCTTTTACCCTAGTTGTATGTCGAGGTGCTTAACTATGATCCAACTCACATTCCTTACCATGGTTCATAGTTGTAGCATTTCTATTATTTTACTGTGAAATTCGAAAAAATGGCTTGTACTTTTTAAATGATGATTTATTGAATCAATAATGACAATTAAAATGCAGAAAATCACAAAGTTATGTTACCCCATTTAGCTCTCAGTTCATTCACAGAATATAACTCCCACCGGGCGAGTTGGCCGAGCGGTTAGAGGCGCGCTGCTGTGAGCTTGCATTCGGGAGATAGTGGGTGCGAATCCCACTGTCGGCAGCCCTGAAGATGGTTTTTCGTGGTTTCCCATTTTCACACCAGGCAAATGCTGGGGCTGTACCTTAATTAAGGCCACGGCCGCTTCCTTCCCACTCCTAGGCCTTCCCTATTCCATCGTTGCCATAAGACCTATCTGTGTCGTTGCGACGTAAAGCAAATAGCAAAAAAGAAAAAAAATACTCCCGTTCGGAGGATACCTTTACTGGAGGGTTTATTTTAGAGATGACATCGGAAAGTTCATAGTTGAGGATATCTTTGTCTTTTGGCCAGATCCACAACCTCTTACTTCAGCTCCTGTATCAGAAATATTTAAAACAATACCAGGCCAGAATTCTCCCTCATAATTCACTATGACAATATCATTTACTCTAGGATAATAATCACACTTTTTAGAAAACACTTCCTGCTCTTCTTCTGATTGGTGGAAATCAGAGTCTGTATCAGATTCGAGAAGGACGTTATCCTCATTTTCAGTGCTGCTGTTGTTGCTGCTTCCTTTTCGCTGTTTCTGCAAACAAAGTTAGTTTACAAAAGCATGCTAAACAATGTTCTCAAAGTTAAGCATCATACCTGTCTTCTTTTCTTCTCCCTGAATGTTTGTGTCTGTGAAGGACCAGCTTCATGTAAGCCATTGTTAGGACTGTTCCGAGGTTCCTGTGGAATAGCAGAGGTGAAAGAAGGTGCTGGGATGAACAGGTCTCAACTTACGAAATTAAAGTTAACTTAAAATTTAACAAAGGTTATATTTTCTTTTCGAAATTAAGATATGGCAAGTACAGCAGGAATTCAGTTATATATATATATATATATATATATATATGTATCGACAAGTTAAGAATGTACAATTACAGTTTATTAATGGCTTTTGGGCTTCGAGCCCCAGAATCACAATCCCTGAGCAATGAGCCCAACTTTACTTATACACAAGGTTCAACAAAGGGGCAGAAAACCCCAATCATACCAACGAGCTCTAGCTCCCAATTACCCAGTAAAGCCTGCTCGAGGCACACAGAAACCAAATTTAAGAAAGAGCAACCCGCTCTCAAAGTTCAAGCCAATTCAAAGGCCACTCCAAACTCCACTTTCAAGCTGCCCTACGGGCACACAACAACAGGGGTAATGATACCCAACCTACTGAGGCCTATTCCATAAAGAAACAGGATAATTACATGGCCCCAAAATACCAACTTGAGTGGAGGCGTAACTTGCACTCCTAATACACCATTTTAAAAACCTATTTGGCTCTAGGCCGCTTATGCAAGGGCTAATCCCATACTATGGAGGTGACACGATAGGAAAACTTTATTACATTATGAAACAAAGAAAAAACGGTTGAGAAAACGTAGTCACCTCAAAAACAATATGAGAGGGAGCTCGAGAGGGTTAGGCACTCTCTATCCCGATTTGTAGTCAAAGAGACAGAATTTTATACCAAGAGTCTTTTACATTTTAGAGGAAAGTTACATGATAAAAGTTTCGAACCTGCCCCGAGGATTAAACTGCTGAGCTAGCAAGCAAAGCAGTTATTAAAAGACCATTACCTGATGGACGAACTGCTGCCCGAAGAAAGAGGCGCTTCCCGCCCCCTGCTACATAATCACACTAGGAAAGATGTTACTGAAGTGGCCAGGAGACAAGAAAATCAGCAGTTTATATATCCTCGCGGAAAATTCGAGACGTTTCAAGAATGAGCACCCACTCCCCCTCAACTTTATTGGCTAGGGTCAAGCATCATATCCATATCGGAGAAGACACACATTATTGGTTAAAAATTAATTAAAGAAATTCGGGATTGGCTAAATTCAAAACAAGCGGAAAGAGAAGGGTTATACTGCCAACCCAAAAAAATGACTGAAAGAAATTTAACAAAGAACAAACTTATGAACACAAAATTTCTCAAACAGTTCCTTCACTTCGCACCAGGGTGCACAATTGTAGTTCTTCAGTAGTGCCATCTAGAAGAGAATGTTCACACTTCTCACTACAGAGAAAACAAATATAAATCGAAAAAGACACAGTTCAGAACTCTTCAAAATTTACGATAGTGACATCTTCTGAGAAACTTTAGACTTAACATGGTGGTTAAAGTTCAGGCTTCCTCCAGTAGAGGAGTTTCAACTGGCGCAATGTTTGAATTAGCGGCGTGGAGGTGTACCGCCCGGTACAAGGACCATTGTTTCTGGGCTCAGCATTCCCATTCCTATTTGCAATGTCGTCTGGTCCAATGCTTTTTCCTGGTTCCACATTCACTTTGGAGCGCTTTCTCTTCTGAGTTGCTACATTGTCGCCTGCCCTCAGAATGTTAAGATGTTCCACAAATGAACAGCTGATAGCTTCAATATTACAAGCAGATCTTGTACCGGTACTTGGTAGTCTTCCGAGGACTTGCATTCGATCAGTGGGGAATATACCTGTCTTCCTGAAACCTGATCTTAAGTTCGATGGACCATTTACTTTCAATTTCTCAATTAGTTCCTTCAACAATGATGGAAATGTATCTTTACGGATAGTTGGAAGTATTGTTGTTAGTGGAGTACTTTTCCATCCATCAAGGACCTGGCGCCATGCCACCTTCATTGGCCTGAAGTATGCCACGTCAAATGGCTGCACGAGATGCGTTGCATTAGGCATCAAAGCAACAAAGGCTACATTGTTGGCTAAACATGCGCGCAAAAGCTTGTCGCTGATGTGGCTACTTAGTTGCCTCCAATCACAACTTTCTTCTCACTTAATTTTCTGAGACGTGGAAACAATGTGCTAAAAAACAGTCCTCAAAACTGTTGCAGTCAAACCAACCACTCTTTGTTCTATTATACTGAGCTCCTTCAGGGGCATGTGTCCCACATCGTTCCCGCTTTGTAGTTGATGCATGGTGGACACATTTCACCAGCGGAATTGCCGCACATCATCACCGAAACTGCAGCTTTGGGGGAGTTCCTTATTATTTCTGGGTATTTGCAACCTCTCCTGCATAAGATTTTCTTTTTTCCCCGGATCGTCGACAAGGTTAGTTTCATCGAAATTGAATATATTTTCCGGAGGAACATTTTCAACATCCTTCTCAAAACTGTTGAAAAAATTTCCAAGAATTTCTTCATTCACTACCGCTCTGCTCCTTTTAATGTTGCTACCGAATCTGTGGGACAACGTCTTCTTATGGCGATGCAGAAATGATTCCGCCCAGGGTTTCTTAGGCATATTGTTCGAGAACATCTTTTATTTCCGCCCAGTGCTATCTAACTATGTTTTGACAATAAATCTCAAGTCCAGTGGAGTAACTGGGAAACCAAAATCACACATTTTCACTATATGGTCAACGAAAGAGTCTTCTTCCTCTCGTGTGAATACACATGTTTGACCTGGCAACTGCACATTGCCATTGCGTATAGCTTTCATTTTGAGAATTAGAGTACTGCGAGATATGTTGTGTTTGGCTGATGCTTCTCTTTGAGTTAATTTCTTTCCAATAATCGCTATTAAGCATAACTCCATTTTTTCAGCACTGTCTGGAACATAAGGACGACCCCCAATTTTTCGTCTGTTGTATTTTGAATTCAATACTGCAGCTAGGAATAACCTGCAATTAAGATACAAGTGTATTATTACTGTTATATTGTTTTAAATCGGATCTAGTTAGGAATATGGGGAAGCCCACAACTATGGTCCAACGGACTTATTGGACCATAGTTGTGTTTCAAGTTACAATTTTTAATTTTGTATTAATTTGAAGTTACCTGAAGTAGCTTTAAAGAATAAATGATCGTCGCCATAAGACCTATCTGTGTCGGTGCGACGTAAAGCCCCTAGCAAAAAAAATAAAAATAAAATAAAGAATAAATGGAAATTAAACACGTCACTAATACATTGCTACCCAAACTAAAAGCTAAATTTATCCAATGCTCCTACCTGGATAACAGCAGACGACAAAGTTCACAGGACAAAACAAAACATGTGCATCTGTAACGGAAGATTTACTGCTCTGAGCTCGTTCAACGTTGCACCACTAGTATTGAAGTGCACGCATAAATAGCAGCAGTTGCTTAGCTCTCCAATCCACTGTAGCGAAAACGCGGAAGAAAATGGCACTAACTCCTAGAACGCTTCAAGGATATGTATGGACCATAGTTGTGGGAAATTACGGTACATAATACTCTTGAATAACCTGCTATTGTTATGATTGAGAGACAGGTTTCCCACAACGACGACGACAACAACAACAACAGTAACAAAATGATCCGGAACAATAGACAATATAAATCTGTCGCACTGCTTACTTTTCATATGATCACGTTTATTTAATTTTCGGAGTTCAGGGATCTTATTTACAAAATATTCAGAATAATCTTCGCTCTCGTCTGAATCAGTGTCATCTGAACTTTCACCGAGGTTGATGATAAACTGGTCTAATTCTAATTCCTCATCCATGAGGTCACGCTCGCAATATTGCTGTTCAATACCTTTTACTTAGTCACAACAATGTGTCTGTTTATCTTGCAAATACTGTGCAAACAATATCCAGCAAAGAGCATCCTTTTGTTCAAGCGTGTCTGCTGTCAAGTCACAGGCGATCTATAAGTGAGAAAGATATTTCGTACAGAATGGTCATTTTTATTTATATTGAGAATAGGAGCGCCTCATTTATGAACAGTGAAGGTATTAAATATGCTACGGCACACATTTTTGAGCGTTATTACTATTAGTTAAAATATATCTTTATTACGTAATGCCTACCTCACCTTTGATGTCTGCCCAAACCAACTCAATGGGATTGAGATCTGGATGATATGGAGGAAGATGGAGAACTCCATGTTCATAGCTTTTCAAAAGATTATCCATTTTGCATATCTTCTTCAGGCTAGCTCATCTTACGAGCCCCAACAATTCAGCCTTTGTCATACCTGGATCAAACTCAATTCATTTCTTCTGCAGCCATTCCTGTACATCCTTCTTTAGATAGGTAGAATTAGGCTTCTTGTCTTCCTGAACACAATGATAGGCTGCATTGTCCGTTATTACTACGCTCCGTGGGGTTAAATTTGGAGCAAACCGCTCATTTATCCACCTAGAAAAATTATTATAATTCATGTCGTCACGATAGTCCTCAGTCTTTAGGTGAAACTTATAAATTAAAAGGGCATTGAGGACAAAACCATTCTCTCCTCCACCGTGCACTATAATTAATCTGTTACCCGATCCTATTGAACAAAGAACCCCCAGTTCTTCAGATCCTTGCCAGCACCGAGAAACATGTGAAGCATGAAGATAGGTTTCGTCTATAAATATAAAATTTCTACCTTCGTTTCGGAAAATCCGTAACTGTCGTAGGTATTTCGCTCGCCATTCCACAATTTCTGGTCTCTCAACTAAAATCTTACCCTTTGATTGACATTTCAATCGACGAAATCCCAAGTCACGCATTATTTTATGCAGATGTGAGAGACTGCACTGCTCTGTCAACCTCTTCCAAAGCTTCAGAAAGACTTCTCACCGTGGGCACTTCTTTTCTCATGAAACTTTCTCCTAATGGCTGCTTTTACGAAATCATCAACTGGAACTCTCTTCTTTCTTTCACCTTGTTTTCCTGTCGGAGTGCTAAAGTTAAGTTGACCCCTAGCCAGACTCGACATGCCCTCTTTCATTATCTTCTTCAGCAGTGTTGTTCCCAGTCCTGTCACTTCTGAAACTGTCTGCACAACATTCAATTTTAAGTCGTGTTCTCGCTTCATAACTCACATTTCACGTGCCTGGCCTCGCAGTGGTCTCCCGGATTTGGAAAAGGACGTAGACGCCATGATTGTCCCTTTAGTAATTTCAACTTAGCCCGCACGTAACAACAGACACCGCTTGAGCGCTAGCCTGGTGACTCGACCAGCTGCAGGAGTGGGGGGACGATAAACGCGGAAACACACTGATGTCACTGCATGCGTCGTGAGGACAGGAAACACACTGTCCTCACATTCACACATTACAGTATACTTCGTCCGATGATAAACTACGATAGTACATCCAATTCATCGGATTCTGATCTTTTAATTGCCTGTGATGTTTCTGTTGCCATGAGTACTGTCCGTCGCAAACGACTGTGGGTGCATGAAAGTAATTTGCGGTGAATACCCCAATTTAGTAAGGGAGCTAAATGGGCATCCAGAAAAATTTCAGATGTACTTCAAGCTGATTAAAAAATTGAATTCAACTACTTACATAATCTCATCAAGGATGAAATTGTTGGCCGAAGTACGCTCTGCATTTGCAATATATTCGGAGGAGTCCTACACAAGCATTTCAGTATGGGAAAATTTCAAAAAATTATTAAACTCATTTGAGGGCTCTGTGCCATGGCAATTACCAACAGTTCGTCATGGAAGAATACATTGAACAAAGAAGAAATGAACTGGATATCTTCTTCTTCTTATTATTATTATTATTATTTTTTATTTACGTCGCGTTTATGTCAGTTGCGCTTTTATCTCATTGACTCCATTTTAGTTTGTGTTGCGCATTTTAATGTGTTATTTTAACGTCTAACGTACATTATGTGTTAATATATGTATTACTGGGTGATGCCTTATTCCTTCGATTTCCTGTACTTTCTCTTATTTTAATAGAACATAAGGCATTGCGTATTAGATCCACTGACTGTTTTAATCTCACCCTCATTTTTCTTCATTACCATTCTTTTTTAACTCTAGTCAGTGGATACTTTTTAAAATTTTAACTTCATATCTCATGTCCTTCATTTCGTTCCATTAGGGGCCGATGACCTTCGATGTTAGGCCCCTTAAAACAACAAGCATCATCATCATCATCGATTTACGTCGCACCGACACAAATAGGTCTTATGGTGACGATGGGACAGGGAAGGACTAGGAGTGGGAAGGAAGCGGCCGTGGCCTTAATTAAGGTACAGCCCCAGCATTTGCCTGGTGTGAAAAAGGGAAACAACGGAAAACCATCTTCAGGGCTGCCTACAGTGGGGTTCGAAGCCACTATCTCTCGGATGCGAGCTCACAGCTGCGCGACTCTAAACGCACGACCAACTCGCCCGCTGATCTCTAATTCAACAGGATAATTTGTATTTGTAATTTGTGTAGGACTTAATTTACTATTATTATTATTATGTACTGCTCCGTAGCTAAATGGTTAGCGTGCTGGCATTTGGTCACAGGGGTCCCGGGTTTGATTCCCGGCAGGGTCGGGAATTTTAACCATCATTGGTTCACTTCATTGGCACGGGGACTGGGTTTATGCGCCTCAACATAATTTCATCCTCATCACGACGCGCAGGTCGCTTACGGGAGTCAAATCAAAAGACTTGCACCTGGCGAGCCGAACTTGTCCTCGGACACTCCCAACACTAAAAGCCATTCGCCATTTCATTTATTATTATTATTATTATTATTATTATTATTATTATTATTATTATTATTGGGATAACAATCATAAGCACAATTGTGAACTGTTTTCAACAAATGAATCCCTATTAAAACTAGTACGTGTGATCTAAATTCCTTTCCTATTTTGTACCATGCCTCGTGTCATATTTACTGATTTCTATAGTTAATCGAACCTATGTCATACAGATTCTCATGCACCCGCACCAATTCAATTAATATTCCTTCCATATCCTAAAAGAAACTGCTTCTATTCGCAATTCATGTCGCCAGATATGTGCAAGAGCAGAAAATTGTGCTCCGCGTGAAGAGCGCTGTCACCAGATTCTACGTCACAATGACGTCAGCCGACGTCAACAGCCGTGACATGAGTACAGTGTGATCATTCTACATTTCATACAGTGTGGAAAAGGCATAGCACATCTTTCTTGACAGGTTCGATTGCGTCATGATACGCGCAAACTCACGTGAAGTGACAGCAATGTGTTTCCGCCCTAACTCCCACCACTGCATGCGCAACCATTTCTCGCGCAGGACGCTTTCAACCATAATGAACTATAACCATTAAATTTCGGATATGCAATGTGTGGCTTGTTATGATTTTAAATCGGGTGTTGCCCCTCATCATTTTTCGCAAGAAATGAAACATTGTCACTTTACGATCAGAGGTGTATACGAGTTGCAGAGGAACTAGTGCAGGGATGGCGAACCTATGCCACGCGTGTCACTAAGTGACACGCGATCACGATTTCGGTGGCACGCCTCATGAACATAATAATGTTTACGTCTTGTACTGCAGACAATACATATTAGTGATTAACGTGTAAGAACTAAATATCGAAAATCTCAATACTAGTTCCATCCGGACGTGCAATATGGCAACGCTGCTACACTGATAGGTCCGAAAGTCAAGTGAGATAACAGTGTCGTTTTCTGGTGGTTTTGTATACGGACCTCACAAGCATGTTTTCGGTGCCGAAAAGAACAAAAACTTAACAAAGGTTGCCGGATTTTTCAAGAACAGTGGACAAGGTAATTCGGACTGATAGAAAGATGTGTTGGCTGTGTTTGAAAACAATATTGTGTCCCTCACATTTAATGTAAAGCGACATTTCGAGACTAATCATTCATATGTTTGTTCCACGCCAAAAGAAGAAAGAAGAGAGAGTTCGTGTCACAAAATATCGAACATTAGACAAAGCAAACTAGTTCTTTTGTATCATCTTTTCGTCCAAGGAATAATATCAGTGCAGTGTTTCCATCTGTCTCACTGCATAGTACAGCATGCATAGAACACCGCTTTCTGACGGTGAGTTCTTGAAATAAACTTCCTTATTGATGTCCGACACATTATTTGAAAACTTCCCTAACAAACAACAAATAATTAACAGAATGAAATGAATTTCAGCCAGCAGAACTGCTGTAATAAGAATGGGTGAAGAAGTTTTGGAGCAATTGAAAGCTAAGTTGAATAACTCCCAGATGTATGCAGTATATTTTGATGAAAGCATGGATGTGACCTTACAGGCAAGGATAGCTGTTTTCTTCTGTTTTACTTGCGGAAACGTAATGAGGTAGAAATTAGTTAAATTGTTGAGCATACGAACTACAACAACATCGAAAGATAATGAAGCTAATGCAGGAAGTGAAGTCCATTGGCAATATTAGTGTTTTTGGTTTTTATCTCTAATAATATTTATCTTCTTACAATTTGTTTTCGTCGCACCGACAGAGATCGGTCTTACGGCGACGATGGGATAGGAAAGGTTTACGAGTGGGAAGGAAACCGCCGTGGCCTTAACTGAGATAGAGCCCCAGCATTTGCCTGGTGTGAAAATGGGAAACAACGGAAAACAATCTTCGGGGCTGCCGACGGTGGGACTCGAACCCACTATCTCCCGGATGCAAACTGACAGCTGCGAGCCCTTAACTGCGCGGCCAGCTCGCCCGGTAGTAATATTTAATGACGAAGTGTGTTACAATTGGTGCCTATTATTTATTTATTTATTTACAAATAATATGTATATTCAAAACTTACAGTATTAAAAATGTATTTTTGCAGTATTTCCAAAATACGAGCACGGAACATACAGTTAAATGTATTTACAACATAAATAAATAAATAAATAAATAAATAAATAAATAAATAAATCAGTAAATAAATAACATATTATGAAATATAATTAGGAATTCGGAAAGGAAGTCGCCGGGGGGGGGGGGGGTGCGGGAGAGGGCATTCCTTAAAGAAAAATAACAAGTGGCACAGTCAACAGTTGAGAATAATACACCAGACTTAAAATGGCACATTAGTTGGGAAAGGTTCGCCATCCCTGAACTAGTGCATAATGTTGAAGCGCTCTTGTTAAGGTAATCTTTATTAGTTATATAACAGAGGATACAACATGGGTATTTCTCGTACTAAGGCTTAGTGTTTTTCTTTGTTTAGTATATTCCGGATCATTTACGAAGGCCGCCGTTACGTTCGCCATGAGAAAAGTCCGTATTCTAGGAAGAGAAAGAGACATGTTAAGGGGATACGTATGAATAAGAGGAGGAGAAACGAAGGAAGAGAATATGTGGCGAATAAGCCCAGAAATGTTGTTCCTGGGGCAAAAGTCGGAGAGCTGTGTCGCAGTGTCCTGAGAAGTTTCGAACTCGAAGAACAACAGATACTAAAATATGTAATGGGTTTTGGGATATTGGTGGTTTTGATAAGCAAAATGTTTGTTTGGATGTATTCGTGCTGTTCCTGTAAAGCGGAGATGAAGGATATCTGAAGGTGAGCCAAGCTACAAACAAAATTCATTTGTTTACCGAGTGAAACCGGATGGTATAACCCGGCGAATCTGCAAGATGGGATAGGAAAAGTCTAGGAGTGGGAAGAAAACGGCCTTAATTAAGGTGCATCCCCAACATTTGCCTGGTGTGAAAATGGGAAACCGCGGAGAACCATCTTCAGGACTGCCGACAGTGGGGTTCGAACCCACTATCACCAGGATGCAAGCACACAGCTGCGCGCCCCTAACCGCACGACCAACTCGCCCGGTTCTTTATTTCTTGCTGTTTTGGTAGCTCAGTATCAATGCGTTTTTCTTGATAACGTAACCTACCCTGCTATTTTTTTTCTAGAACACCAGACTTTCTCTTCATTGCATGTTTTTTTTCCTGGTTACACTTACTTTACCTGCTTCCTCCTGCTCGCCGTTGTTTTGTTCCTGCAGCTGAACTAACTCTCCAGCTTCCTCACCTATCGTACCTGGCACATGGACAATATCGCTGTTCAACACTATGCCAGGATTCAGAATCTTCTTGTCAGCAAAAATCATGTCCATTTCCTCTGCATAATCAAAGTACTTCCTACCCCTCCCAGTGCATTTTTGTTATCTACGTACTTTTTGCAGTTCCTTTCAAGTACTCTCCACCTATTCTCACAATGATTAGGCGAGATGTTCATTCGCAAGTCCTCACTTAACACTTCAGCGATGACCACCCACATCTGTTTCACATTTCTAATTTTAAAACTCTCCACTTCTGATGTATATTTTTTGTAGAGGTGTATCAATATTTTCATCAGAATACTCCACTTGCACTCAGGATTCCATATAGGACTGGGCAGCGTAGACACCGACGTTGTTGACGGTACCGGTACTCCTGGTACGCCAGGCAGAGTGATAAATTCACGTAATTCTGGAATACAGTAATTATTGTTTTAGAAACAGATCCATTAGTCTATCATCTTCTTAGTTGCTTCTTGTCCAACCCATGTCCCGTTTTCCTATGGGGTCGGGTATGAGGTGAGATGAATCTGTCGTGGCGGGTTTTTATGACCGGATGCCGTTCCTGACGTCAACCTCACCAGAGTAGTTAATGAGATGAAATGAATGACGTGATATATAATAGTAGGAAGTGGTGAAACCCTGTGCTGGCACATAGCCTCCTACTATCGAAGAGCACCAAGAGGTCTGCCCAAGGCTTAACGTCCCCATCCGACGGACGAATCACCATCAACAGCGTCATATGCCCTCACTCCATATGAGCACTGCGGAGAGGTTTGGAATTTTAATCCAGGCTTTTGGCACGCAATCTAGTGATTAGAAATCGTATACCACCACCTCCCCTACCCTGTCGGCCAACATTCTGATGGTGAATTTTTTTCGACCAACGGGACTCGAACGGCTAACCTCGGTGTCAGACCGTTTTAGACTTCAGTGCCTTAACGATCATGGCCACCAGGCGGGCAACTATCATCTTATTAGTTAATTCATTTTATTGCTAATATCTTGCCTTCCACTGATTAGGCCTAACGGGTTGTTTAGCAGAGCTGAACAAGAACAGCTGTTTATTCACCCTCAAACGTGAATCTCCCGCATAATCGTGAACGCATGCGCATTGTAGTTTTTCTTGACCGTTCACGAACCGTTCAAACAGACTGCTGTTTAGCGACGGTTCCCAACGAGTACATAGCTCGTACTTGCGCTTACATCAGTCCATGAATCGATACGAATCCACTCCCTGCGGGTGGGGGGACGCAGATGTAGAAAACACCCTCGTTATTCCTTGTCTGTCGTAAGAGGCGACTAAAAGGGGCGACCTAGGCGCGGATATGGATTACGGTTTGGTATCATGTGTTGGACTCCCCGTGGATGGGAGGGGCTGAATATATTCACAGGTAATCCCTGCCTGTCGTAGAATGAATATAATAGAATAGACTGTCGTGGAATGAATAGAATAGAATAGATTTATTTATCATCAACAGGTTATTTTCCCAATTAAAGATGATTCAATAAAACATAATATACAACAAATACACCTTAAGTAAATAATACTAATTTCCTATAATGATAACCAAGTTCAAACTAAATCTAGAGACCCTTTTATATGCATATTTACAAAACCTTTAATAAATTAAATAAATAAATAATACTCAATCTCCTTAAATAATTGACATTATTAAACTACATCTAGTAACATTTACATATTTACATATCTTAGATGTAGGGCTCATGAGGTCATCAGGACATGTTTGATTTTAGACGGGGGTGAGTGAAAAAGGTCCACTGATTCACCCATCTCATTCAGTGATGTTAGTGTCCTCACAAGCCATGAGTTAGCCCGAGCCACAGTTCTCACTTTAGGCAGATGGAAAATATGCCTTTGCCTAGTATTGCGACGAGGAGCATGTAATGGAATCAGCTCCAGTAATGTTGAGCAATCGACTCTGTTCGTCAGACACTTATAAAGAAAGAGGGCATTGGCACATCTGCGACGTGAGTGCAATGTCCTCATGCTCATAGTCTCACAAAAAGACTGGTAATCGGACGAAGAGAGAGAAATGCCCAAACCCTTGTAGCTGATTCATTTCATGAACCTTCTTTGGACTCTTTCCAAGTTTTGTATTAAATACTGCTGAGAAGGTAGCCACACCTCGCAACAGTATTCTAACGATGGCCTGATTAGAGTGCAAAACAAAGTTATTTGAGTTTTAGGAGAAACAAATTCGGCACAATTTCTTTTCAGAAAACCAAGTAATTTAAACCCTTTCCTAGAAATCCTGTCTAAATGTTTCTCGAAGGAAAGACCGTAGCAGTTTGAAAGTGTCACACCAAGATCATTTATTTCATTCACACGAGTTATTTGGATATTGCATAAATGGTAAGGGTAATTTACTGGTTCCAACTTGCGTGAAAATGTAATTGTGTTGCATTTTGAAGTATTCAAACCAAGCAGCCACTTTTTACACCAGTTACTTAGTAGGTTTAAGTCAGACTGTAACAACGTACAATCCAACTCACTATTAATTACCTTAAAGAGCTTTAGATCGTCAGCATAGAGAAGGCAATTTACTGTGTTGTATAACTGATGTTATATCATTTATGAATATGACTGTTACGGGGTTACCCGTGGAATGCAGAGGTGAGAGAAGGTGCGGGCTGGAATGGGTCTAAGTACAAAGCTGAGATATTAATTAAAATTTAATTAAAGGTTATATTTTCAAAAACTTAACAATTGACATAGAATTTGAACATACAACAAATAACAACAAGTTAACGAATCAGGTACAAGACCAGGAAAGCCAAGATTTAGAGATACTTTAACGATCTGGGCTTCGAGCCCCACGTTTTACAATTCCTGAGCTCTCAGCTCACAACCACATATTACCAAAGGGCAGAAACCCCCTTATTGCATGGAGCAATTGCTCCCACCTTTTAACCTCAAGCCTCCCAGAGGCACTTTTCAAACACAAGAAAGAGGTGACCCGCTCTCAATTTTTCAAGCCTATTAAAGGCAATACCAGACTTTTACACTAAATTGCCATCAAGGCACCGCTTACATCAAATGAAACGTGGGTATCTCGTACCCAACCTACTGGGCCTCAGTGGAAAAGAACAGATTAATTAAATGGCCCAAAATACCAAGATGAATGGAGGCGTTGCTTGCACTCCTACATGAAACCTTTTAAAACCTAAGGGGCACTAGGCCGATGACACAGGGGCTATTCCCAAACTAGGGAGGTGACTCCTATAAGAAAACATTTTAACACATTAAGAAGAGAAGAAAATCGGTTATAAAACGTAGTCACCTCAAATCAGAAATGAAGGGGAGCTCGAGAGGGTAAAGCACTCTCTATCATCGATTTACAGTAAAGTAATAAGAAAATTTTACATAAGCCGGCACTAAGTAACATTTTTAGACATGTAGGTTACATTGAAAAGGTTTCGGACCTTCCCCGAGGTTAAACTGCTGAGCTAGCAAAAAATATAGATGTTAAACGGCCATTACCTTGTTGAAGAGCTGCTGCCCGAAGGAAGAGGTGCTACCCGCCCCCTGCTACACGTCCATACACTAAGCTAGAGGTTGAAGAAGTGGCGAGGAGCCGTGAAAATCAGCAGTTTCTAAACACTCAGGGATGATTCGACATCTTTCATGAATAATTAAGACACACCCACTACATTTTATTGGTCGCTTAAAGTTACGCATCAAAATAGAAGAAGAAACCTAGGATTGGTTGGAAATTGATTGCAGAAATTACTGATTGGCTAAGTTCAAAACTGGCGGAAAGAAAGATTAATATTGCCAACCCACAAATGAAAGAACAAAATTTAGTAAAGACAGAAACTTCTGAATACAAAATTTCTTCAAGAAAGTTCATTCACTTCGCACCAGGGTGCATAATCCCAGTTTTACAGTAGAGACATCTATGAGAGAATGTCCACACTTCTTGATCAATAGAAAACAAAATACGTTGAAATCCACACAGTACTGACAACTTCGTAATCATCAAATTTCTTGTAGTGACATCTTCTGAGAAACTTATAAATTGATACAGTTGTTAAAGTTCAGAGTTTCTCCTGTAGAGGAGTACTTTAAGGCGGAAAATTCAAATGTGCGGCGTAGAGGTGTACCGACCGGTACAATGACAAAGAAAAGAGGGCCCAGTAAAGAGCCTTGTGGGACACCTGAAGTAGGGTGGTACGGCTTTGACATAATACCATCAGCTTTTACTACGCAAACTCTATTAGTGAGATAGCTTCTAATCCACTCCAAAGCACTTCCTCCTATCCCATATGCTGACAATTTGGTGAGTAGAGCATCATGTTGAACTGAATCAAAGGCTTTGGAGAAGTCCGTATAAACAACATCCACTTGTTGCCTCCTATCGAGACATTCTGAAATGAAATTGATATACACCGCCATATTGGACACGTTAGAGCGTTTCTGTACAAAACCGTGCTGCGCTATATTAATATACTGTGAAGCTGAACTGTACAATCTCTTATACACGATCTTCTCTGCCACCTTTGAAATTAGGGACAATAACACAACAGGCCTATAGTTATCAAACACCAATTTGTCTCCTTTCTTGAACACTGGTATGAAGTATCCTTTCTTCCACTCACACGGAAAATACCCTGACGAGAATGACATATTTTTTATGATGCTAAGTTGCCTACCTAGCTTAGATGCACATTCTTTCAATACTATTGCGGGTACGTCATCTGGACCACATGATTTGGAGGTATCCAAAGAAGTCCCCCTGTGGGTGGGGGCGGTAGAATAACACCCACGGTATCCTCTGCCTGTCGTAAGAGGCGACTAAAAGAGGTCCCAGGGGCTCTGAACTTTGGAGCGTGGGTTGGCGACCACGGGGGCCTTCGCCGAGTCCTGGCATTGCTTCCACTTACTTGTGCCAGGCTCCTCACTTTAATCTATCCTATCCAACCTCTCTTGGTCAACTCTTGTTCTTTTCCGACCCCGACGGTGTTAGGTTCCCGAGGCCTAGGGAGTCTTTCATTTTCACGCCCTTCGTGGCCCTAGTCTTCCTTTGGTCGATATCTTCATTTTTCGAAGTGTCGGACCCCTTCGATTCTTTTCCCTCAGTGTTATATAGAGGATGGTTGCCTAGTTGTACTTCCTCTTAAAATAATCACCACCACCACCACCACCACTATCCAAGGAAGCAAGAATTGAAGTTACCTCTGCTGGAGAGGTCACTCTTGAAGTTAGGCCTATATCACACACGGACGAAGTGGATAGATTACGCTGTGCGGCTGGTGAGTGATACTTTTCAAAAGTATCTGCAAATCTGTCCAAGATGCTCCTCTTGTCCTGTAATTCTTTCCCGTCCTGAAGCATAGTAGATGGCAGGCGAGATGACCTCCGTTTGTTGTTTACAAAATTCCAGAAACACTTCGGGTTGGCAGCTAATGTCGATTCCATCGAAGTTATATAATTACTGTATTTTTTGAGCTGAAGACGCTTAAATTCACCGCGTATGGTCGAAAATTGCACATAATCACTATTATGGCCCGGTTTTTAAAACTTCCTTCTTGCCCTCTCCTTTTCTTTTAATTTATCTATTACCTCAGAGTCGTACCAGCATGGGTACTTCCGCGTGCTAACTATCCGGGACGGTACAGTGTCTTTTATTACAGCGCGAAGGAAGTCGTAGAAAAGGGTTAACGCCTCGTCAACGGAGGGGG
The DNA here is from genome assembly GCF_040414725.1 of Anabrus simplex. NCBI lineage: Eukaryota > Metazoa > Arthropoda > Insecta > Orthoptera > Tettigoniidae > Anabrus > Anabrus simplex. The sequence goes on from NC_090268.1 coordinate 171,304,770, forward strand.
AGTCCTCGATTAAATTCCTGGGACACAACGAAAGGAGATCTCTCATTTGAGGAAAATCGGCCTTAGTCCATGCGAACATTAACTTCCTCTGCGGTACAGGGCGCATAAGTCGCGGTAAAGATAGAGTGAATTCTACAGCTCGATGGTCAGATGTAATTACCTTTTCCGTCTCAAAGCAGTTCAAGTGTCCACAGTATTGATCCGATATTAGAACAAGGTCCAGGAAGTTCTCGTTTCTTGTTGGGAAGTGACACATTTGATTGAGTCCGAATTCACTGACGATTTCAAGAAGTAAGAAGACTTCCGCACATCTTTGTTTTATAACGGGACCAGGATTCCAAGCCAAATGCCTGATGTTAGTCTCCGCAAACTACAAGGATGTCCTGCAGGTTTAAAACAGCTGTGACATTGACCAGTGTTGCTCGAAGATTACTCATCCTAGCAGTCACTTCGTCCGGTGGCAGGTAGCAGCACACCACAAACACAGATCTCCCTGATGTTGGGGTTGCCTTGACCACGAGACACTCCCAGTCTCGCGCCAGACTAAAAGGCGACTAAAATGTGGCCATCGGTCCCCCCTAATTTTATTATTTTCTTAAGGGTTAGTTCTAGACCGATTCAAAATTATTGATGTGACTACTGCTCGGAAAAGGACCTCTTACGTGTGCGATTACGCCCGAAGGCCAGCTCGTGAACCCCCAGGAAGCCTACGGGTGGGAGCGCCATGTAACTCGTGCTGTAGTATCCGCCTGACAACACAGGTCCCCGCACAGCCGAATGCCAGAAGGGCATATTATTGTTGATTTTTTCTCTATATATTTATTGCTCTGTATACACTATGCGGTATATGCTATTGCGGGTGATTGGGGAAGATAGTCCTAGTGCTCATTGCCTGCCCATTGCCTCAGTCATCGCGGACCCCGGACAGTACCGGCTACGACCAGGTGGGTATTGTCTTGGCTGCTTAGTTCGGCTACAGAGACCCCTGATTGGAGTGGGTGGCATTCGGGGAGGCTGATTTCGGGCATGGCTTCGAAACGTCTTCAGTCTGCCCGGGGTGATCCCCCACCGAAGTCTTTAACATTCGATTCCTTGCGGGACTCAACCCCCTGCAAACAAATGCAGCTTGAAAGAATGGAATCCAGCTTCCCTAGGTTTCTGGTTGCTACCAGAACTGATGGGAGTGACTTCAAGCTGGTAGAGTCTGTTTTATGTAGGGTCATTCCATGGTTGCGAGTGTGACATTTGGACATCATATTCACTTGCAAAATACACTGTAGATTAAATGTCTTTAGAGCTAACATTCTGATTTTCATATATCATATAGAACTGCAATTACATAACTCATTCATGAAGTTTTGAGTTAGTTAAGAGGAATAGGTTTGAATAAAAAATAAGTTAACCTTTGTTGCATGTGTGACAAATTAATACACCTCTTTCCTAACTAAATAAATATTTTACTAAAATTCTGTCCTCGTGGATGATGAATGTGACTGAAAATTGCTGGTAATATAGATAAAATATACACTATTTATTTATTCGTGTCAGAGATACCAATATATACAAGAAAGAGATACTGAATATGAAAAATGTACATGAACAAATTATCGTATATAGTTATGAATGAAGCACTTGACAAATTTGCATATTAAGTATAACAAATGGAAGAACATACATAAAAATCAAAAAGGAGAAATCAAGTATTATATGAAAATATCTACATTATATATACATTATTTACACAAGTTGTGACCAGTACTTGGCTACATTGATGGCATTGTTTCCAGCCAGTGCTAATTCCAACCCTGTACATGAATCTGGACATAGACGACAGTGCAAGAGATGCCTAGAAGTCTGTTCCTCTCCACATTCGCACAATGAGTCCCCATCATGCACGATGCCCCATTTCATAAGATTGTCCTTAGATCTTGCAACGCCGGTCCGCAGTCTGTTTAACGACTTCCATATACACCATCCCTCTTCGTGACCAGGTAGCAACTTTTCTTCATTTTCAACACGTTCCGGATGATCTGGGTACCTTCGTTTCCATAGCTTAACCCTGGCCTTTTTTTTGGGTCAGAATCAAGTGGAACAGAAGACTGTAGAAAACTCTTCCTGGACTTCAGTCGAGCTGGTGGTTGCTGATGTTCATGAAGGGGATGGGCTGAGATGCTGCAAACCTTTCGTCTCTCGATATTAGCGAACACCCCACGTCTGATATCAGGTGGAACTATACCTGCTAGTGAATACATCTTCTGTGTGGGTGTTGTTTTTAAACAGCCTGTGATTAGCCTGCAGGTTTCATTCAAGGCAATGTCGACTTTCTTTGCGTGAGCTGATTTGTACCACACGGGACTAGCATATTCAGCAGCAGAGTGTTAGGGCAGTTGTCCTTACTGTCTGGGGATGGGCACCCCATCCAGAACCAGTTACCTTACGCAATAGGCAGTTTCGTGATGAGTTTGGTGCAGTGTGTGGTGAAGGTCAGCGAACGATCTAGGGTAACACCAAGGTAAACTGGAGTATTGCTGTGTTCCAACTCCATTCCTTTCCAATTCACACGCAGCTTCCGCAGGGCTTCTTTGTTCTTTAAATGAAAGGCGCACACATTAGTTTTCGATGGGTTTGGCTTGAGGTGATTTTCCTCATAATAATCTGAGAGCATCTTCAAAGAAGCAGTGAGGTTTTGTTCCACTTGCTCGAAGATTTTACTCTGAGTTGCGAGGGCCAGCTGTAGGGCAAGAGAAGAAGGTTCGTGTCATCGTGGGCGATTTCAAATATACACTTATAAAATGATATAGTTGAAGTTGCTCAGAAATATTTTTATTCCATATAAACTCTAATTGGAGTATGATGTGTGTGTGACCGTTGCGTGTGTGACAGTCGGAGACCTGTTACGATTATACATATTTATAAGTTGTAATGTAAAGTAAACCCCATAGCGTAAAAGCCCGTGAAGGGCCTAAGCTTGCTAAGCGACCGCTGCTCAGCACGAAGGCCTGCAGATTAAGAGGTGACGTGTGGTCAGCACGACGAATCCTCTCGGCCGTTATTCTTGGCTCCCGAGACCGGGAGTTGTAATGTGACAGATATATTTATTCACAGAAGAAAGAAACAAAGGACCATTGCTCTTGTAATAATTAATTTAAAACATTGTTGCAAACAATAATATAAATGCAAACACAAAAATAATCACCTAAAAACAAATTGACCCCTGTTATTAAGCAAATTAGGAGGTTTCACTTTCTTCAAAATCACTGACATGTCTTCCCAAGGTGTATCCTCATTTGCTGGCCACACCCAACACTTCCCACTGGGTTGCATATACTTGAGCAAAACTTGATTAGTTTCTTCCTCATACTCCATCACAACAGCAAAGAAGTCTTCTTTTCTGTTAGACTTCCCTGTATCAGTTAAAGATACAAGTACAAAGTCCCCTGGTTCAATTTTTCTATCATCCTTGTTGCTTAATAAAGATCCAGACTTCACTATTTTTTCCTCATCCTTGTTTTCTTCTTCTTCTTCTTCTTCTTCTTCAATATGCTGGAGTAAAACTGGTCTTAAATCTTCTTGTTGAGAGGTTACAGATACCTCCACCACACCTTCTTTAACGGGAGAGGCAAGGTAAACTTCATGCAGGCTCGGAATTGGCAGTACATTTTTCCAACGATCATCCAGGAACGATGATGATGATGAATCCACTTCTTCAGCAGATATGAAGAGCACTATTACACCTTTTGCATTCTGTTTGGTACATTGAAAGAATTCATAAGGCGTGTTTATTATAACTTGCCGTGATTTGACCATTCGCCAAACAGTCCTTTTCAAAGTTCCTCCATCACCATCAACTGTTCCTTTGCCGTGGGAAGTGGTAAAACTATTCCAGTCAGCAGAAATGTTGAAGTCAGACTGAAAATGTGTGAGATTTAACAACGTGAAGCGGTTCTTGAACTGTCCAGCACAGCCATCATAGAAAATCTTCACATGATGAATAGTTGGAACTATTAGCTTCAAGTCTTGTAGTAAGGTGTTAAGAAATGCCCAAACAGAATATTTGCTGTGTGACAAGTCATCACTTATAATGGTATAATTGTATATATTTAACACCTTAAGTGCCACACCTGCAGTAAAAAGATTCTACCCAGGCCATTCTCTCTCTCTCTCTTTTTACTATAGAGTATAAAATAGTGCACCTTATTACAGAAATGTACCTTTTAGTCGTCTTGGGCCAAAATTGTAGTCATAACATTGTGTTGAAATTGTGGTGACACATTGGTCTCACGCGGCCACTGACACTACCTTCCAGCTGTATAGATCGCGTGAGACCACGTATCCTAGCACAGTTTTCATTTCCTGACACACTCGTATACGTCTGTCTCATTAACTCCTGAACTGCTAAAGAATAAAACTCATATCTTTGGAACATTGAAATCTAATCGGAAGTATAATCCAATCGATGGTACTAAAAGGAAGTCAGCAAGAGGAGAGACAAGAGCCCGTAAAAGTAACACTGGTGTGGTTGTTCAAAAATGGCAACTAAACACACTGGTGAGATGGTCACTATTCAGAGGAGGGATGGTGAAGTGCAAAAACCATGGAGTGTTATAGAGTAGGCCTATAACAAATGCAAACCGTACAATGATTTAACAGATCATAATAAGAGCTATAGTACTTCCCTGAGACGGGGAGTACAATGGTACAGAAAAATAGCTATAGAGATACTGATCGGCACAAGTATAGTAAATGCCATCTACATTTCCAATCAGCTTGGAAATGAGAGTATATCTGTTACCCAGTTCAAAGAGGATATTGTTGAACAGTTAACAGGTACTAGTACCGGTATCAAAGATCTTCACATGCCCCCACAAGTACCAAAAAAACCAGGTATTACCCCACCGACTGGAGGATCTAGGCCGGCAGGGAAGACGGAGATGCAGTAAGTGTTATGAAGAGGTTTATCGGGAATCGGGAAGGCAATATGCCATGAGGAAGACTCTAAGTTCAAGTGGCCAGTCTGTGAAAATTTCTTTTGTTTGAACTGTTTCTACAAAGTGCACAGATTTGTATTGTGATTGTGAAACACAGTTTGAATTATATTTCTTCAGAAAGTCTCATTTGTTATGCTTTAAATTCATATGCAAAAAGTGTACCAATTTGTGCTGTGATTGCGAATGGGACAAAGTTACACTTTTTTTTTTCTAGAAAGTTCATTTAATTTTTTTTGTGCTACGTTTTCAATTCGTCTATGGACCCTGATATGAGACAATGAACAATGAGTACACTATACAGTACATTCTTTTGTTATTTGTACGTATGACATGATCTGAAAACAATAAATAATGTCACCATAATTTATTTATTGTGGTTGATATATTACAGTGATGTACAGGCTGCGTGGTGCCACATCGGACTCGCAAATGAACAGGCCAAGAATAGATTCATGACGTACTGGCCACTACTTTCATTTAACATACGTTTACATGTCAAGTCCACGAACCTACTACGATGGCGTAGCAGGGGGAGAGGTGATACTCCCACGTGGCGCGTCCCAGGTGGCGGATAGGGGGGTCCTAACCGGCTTGCCGGCGGACTTGAGGGAAATAAAATACCTCTCGCGGACCAAACACACTACCCCCTGCGGGTGGGGGACACACATGCAGAATACACCCGCGGTATCCCCTGCCTGTCGTAAGAGGCGACAAAAAGGGGCGACCTTGGCGCGGACATGGATTGCGGTTGGTATAATGTGATGGACCTCCTGTGGATGGGAGAGGCTGAATACATCCATAGGTAATCCCTGCCTGTCGTAGAAGGCGACTTAAAGGGTCATGTGGCCATGGTCCCCTCTTTATTTTTTATTATTTTTCTGAGGGTCAGATGTAGACCATTCAAAATTTGATGTGCGTGCTGCCCGGCGATGGAGCTCCTATGTGTGCGACTACGCTCGAAAGCCCGTGCCAGCAACCACCCAGGACGCGGCGGGTGGGAGTATCATGTACCCGGGCAGTGGTATCCGCCTGACAACGCAGGTCCCCGCACAGCCGAATGCCAGAAGGACATATTATTATTAATTATTTTTATTTATTTTTTCTATTGTTAGTGCTCTGTACACGCTATGGGGTACATGCTATTGCGGGTGACCGGAGGAAGGGAGTCCTAGTGCTCATTGCCTCAGTCATCCCGTATTAGGCATCGTTCAACATCGGACCCCGGGCAATACCTGCTACGACCAGGTGGGTATTGCCTTGGCTGCTTGGTTCGGCTACAGAGACCCCTGATCGGAGTGGGTGGCATTCGGGGAGGATGCTATCGGGCATGGCTTCCAAACGAAGTCGGCTCTCACAAGGTGGTCGCCCACCTAAGTCTTTAACTTTTGCTTCCCTGAGAGGTTCAACTCCCTGGGAACATGCGCAGCGTGAAGGAATGGGATCCAGCTTCCCTAGGTTTCTGGTCGCTACCAGAACCGATGGGCAGGATTTTAAGCTGGTGAAGTCGATCCTGTTTAGTAGACACATCGAAGGCGTCTATGGCGAACTGGAGGAACTTAAGAAAATGCGCAACGGTAGTTTGCTTCTAAAGACTCGTACAGCACTGCAAGCTGATCAGTTGCTTAAGTGCGAGCACTTTGGCGAAATCCCCGTCAAAGTGGAGGAGCATAAGTCCTTGAACCTGGTTCGCGGAGTCATCTTTCACCGCGACCTTATTTTGAACACTGACGACGAGTTGATGGAAGACATGAAGAACCGTGGTGTGACACACGTCCGGCGCATTACGCGCAAGGTCAACGGTGAAGACGTTGCCACTGGTGCCTTCATTGTCTCTTTCAAGTTGTCAGTGTTACCAGAGAAAGTCAAGGTAACAACTTATCGTTGCGATGTGAGGCCGTACATCCCGCCTCCTATGCGATGCTATCAATGCCAGCGATTCGGACATATGGTATCTCGCTGTTCGAATCAGGCTGTATGTGGTACATGTGGACGAGTAGCTCACGGCGCGGAGGAGTGCACAACTCCATACAAGTGCACTAACTGCTCCGGTTTTCATTCTCCTCGGGATCGGAATTGTCCGACATACCTGAGTGAGAAGAAGATCCAGGAGATCAAGACCCTGGATGGTCTTTCCTACCAGGAAGCGCGTCGTAAGTTTCATTCTATGAATACACCTGCCCGTACACTCGACTATAGCTTGATAGCTCAGAGTCTTCCAGGTTCGTCATTTACGACCAAGACACCTGTCCAGACCGCTGCGCCCAAGGCGACTGTTGCTGCTCCCAGCAACGTCGCAAATAGTCAAAGCTCGAAGGGGGGGACCACCCCACCTTCGACCAACCAGAAGTCTGTGCCGGCTGGGAACTGCCAGCCGGCACAGCAAGGGGGGAAGACTAAGTCTCCCCCCCCTAGGAGGTCGACGAAAGTCGTGCCCCAGCCGGCGGAGGCGGCTTCGTTGACCAGGGCTGGGAAACCATCTCCCAGCCCGTCTAAACTTGAAAAGAAAAAGGGGAAGAAGAGCGCCCGTCCTGAGCGCTCTCGGACTTCCCCTGCGAAGGAGAAGTCATGCCCTCCATCTGGGGGATATGAGTCTGCGCCGGGAGGCACTCCTGCTCCCAAACCTGCGCGCTCTCCTCGTAGGGGACCCCCTCGCGCCCGAAAAGCGTCGAAGTTCTGGGCGGCACCCCTGCCATCTTTTGATGACGGGATGGATGTCGCGTTGTCCTCTACATCTACGGATGTAGAACTAGATAGTGTTTAGGCTAACGAGCATTTTGTTGCTCATAACCTAACACTCCTTTCATAGTCCACACTATGGCACTGTTACAGTGGAATTGTAACGGTTATGACAGGCATCTTGCTGAGTTACGTCAGCTTATTACTGAGTACGCAGCGAGTATAGTCTGTATTCAGGAGACCAATTTCCGACCTGGTCATCACACGGTCTTGAGGAATTTCAAACTATACTCGACAGAACGATACTATGCTCACCGGGCTTCCGGAGGCGTTGGCATTTTTGTACGTTCTGATAGCTACAGCGAAGAGGTTCCTTTAAGAACCCCTCTTGAGGCTGTAGCTGTTCGCGTCTCGCTGCCTATCATAGCAACAGTGTGTAATGTTTATCTTCCACCTGGCCAGCATCTGAACATCACTGATGTCGCTGATCTTATAGATCAGCTTCCACCACCCTTCCTCTTATTGGGCGATTTTAACGCCCATCATCCCATATGGGGCTCTGAGACGTCTTGCCCCCGAGGAAGAGAGCTGGAAACACTCCTATCAGATCTGGATTTATGTGTTTTGAACACAGGGGAACCAACTCACTTTAGTGTACGTTACGGCACATATTCTCGCATAGACGTTAGTCTATGCAGCCGAACGTTGGTTCCACTGTTTCGGTGGAATGCACACGATGATCTCTGTGACAGTGACCATTTTCCCATCGTTCTTACTTTGTTGAATCATAAACCCGTCGAGGCTCCCCCTCGATGGATTCTTCAACATGCTGATTGGCCAAAGTACACATCACTAGCTGTCTTTAGCGAAGATGTCAGGCGGATCGTCGGCGAGGAAATAACTTACATCACCCAAGTTATTCTTGCTGCTGCTGAGGAGTCCATTCCGTTTTTCTCGGGGACTCCTCGCCGAAAACTCGTTCCTTGGTGGAACGATGAAATAGCAGCAGCCATCAAAGAACGCCGTCGCGCTCATAAGCGTTACCGTAGACAGCCTACTGTGGCCAACTTGGTAACATTTAAGAAATTCCGCGCTAAGGCGCGAGTTCTTATTCGACAAAGTAAGAAGGCTTCATGGGAGAGATATGTGTCGTCCATGACGTCACATACTCCATCATCTCAAGTGTGGACGAAACTTCGACGAATTTCGGGTATTCAAGGATCATCTGCTGTACCGGGAATTTCCATTGCAGGCAGTGTCGCCACTGATCCCCTCGCGATTGCTAACCATCTCGCTAGTCATTTCGCGGATGTCTCTGGCTCCGGGAATTACCATCCTGATTTCCTCCCTCTGAAGCGGGAGGCAGAACGTCATCACCTGAGTTTTGCCACCCAAGCTTCAGAGGACTACAACGTGCCCTTTACGGAGTGGGAACTCCGCAGCACCTTAGCGCTTTGCAAGGACACGTCTCCTGGACCGGACAACATCCATAACCAGATGTTGAAACACCTTAGTGATGATAGTTTACTATATCTCCTTCGTGTGTTCAACCGAATCTGGACAGAGGGTGATTTTCCGTCTCAGTGGCGAGAGGGCATAGTCATCCCTGTCCTCAAGCCTGACAAAGATCCTAAGTATGCAGGAAGTTACAGACCGATTTGTCTTACAAATTGCCTGTGTAAGCTATTTGAGAGGATGGTAAATCGCAGACTCGTGTGGTGTCTGGAGAAACAAGGACTCTTGTCCGAGTACCAATGTGGATTTCGAGCCGCTCGATCCACCACAGACCACTTGGTACGCCTGGAGAGCTCTATCCAGGATGCGTTTCTCCGAAAACAGCACTTGGTAGCTGTCTTCTTTGACTTGGAGAAGGCCTACGACACCACCTGGCGATATGGCATCCTTTCAGTCCTGCATCAATGGAGATTCCGAGGTAACTTGCCGGTATTTATTGCGAATTTTTTGTCCCTCCGTCTATTCCGTGTCCGAGTAGGTAGGACATATTCGCAATACCACGTTCAAGAAAATGGAGTCCCACAGGGATCGGTTCTTAGTGTCACTCTGTTCGCGATTGCCATAAACGGTATTGTCGCTGCTGCTGGTCCAGCCGTAATACCGTCCCTATATGTGGATGATTTTGCTCTGCACTATAGCTCGTGCAGTATGGCAGTCGCAGAGCGACAGTTACAGCAAGCTATTAGGAGGGTGGAGAAGTGGACCTTAGGAAAAGGCTTTCGGTTTTCTGCCGCTAAGACCTCCGTTGTCCACTTCTGTCGTCAACGTACACTTCACCCTCATCCTGAGCTTTATCTAGGTAATGTCGTTCTTCCAGTTGTTGACACCTACCGATTTCTTGGGCTCCTTTTTGACAGTAAATTATCGTGGGAGCCACACGTGCGGGAGCTAAAAGTGCAATGCACCAAGAGGCTTAACCTCTTGAAGTTTCTTAGCAGCACTAATTGGGGAGCTGACCGCGTGGTGCTCCTGCGATTCTATCGGGCACACATTTTATCTCGGTTAGACTACGGCAGTGCAGCATATGGCTCCGCAAAGCCAAGCGTTCTTGCGAAGCTGAACAGTATCCACCACAGCGGGGTTAGGTTGGCGACGGGAGCTTTTCGTACTAGCCCCATCGCTAGCCTGCTCGCTGAGTCTGGTGTGCCGCCTTTACACCTGAGGCGCCAGCAACTACTACTTACATATGCTGCAAATTTGCGACAGATGCCACTTCATCCGAGCTATCCCTGCGTATTCAACAATGGCAACCGTTTGTTGTACGTTGCTCATCCTCGTGCGACGCGGCCGGTTGGGATACGCTTGGATAGCAGTTATGAATTGTTTGACGTACCTTCGATTCCTTGCCTTGTCAGACAACCAAGTGGGGTACCTCCGTGGGTTGTACGACGACCGGAAATCATCCTGGATATGCACACTGGCCCGAAAGGAGACACGGACCCTTCGATTTATCGGAGGATCTACCTGTCCGTTCTTGGCCGCTATCCAGGTTCGGTCGTCGTTTACACGGATGGTTCAAGGACAGATACGAAGGTGGGCTGTGCGTACGTTGTCGACAATGATCGCTTTCTTTTTGCTCTCCCGGACACCTGTAGTGTGTACACGGCAGAGCTCTATGCTATCTGTGAGGCTCTGCGGTACGCACTAGACAATGTACGCCGACACTTTCTCGTGTGTACTGACTCCTTGAGTTCGCTTCAGTCTATTGATACCTGTTTCCCTCGACACCCTCTGGTGCAGCGGATCCAGGACCTGCTGGCCGGGTGTTCGGATGCCGGCACCAGAATTACGTTCGTGTGGCTCCCCAGCCACATGGGCATAGAGGGGAAACGAGTTAGCGGATCAGGCTGCCAAGGAGGCAGTTACACTGCCCCCGTTGCCTTTCAAGGTTCCAGCAAGTGATATTCGCTCTCAGCTGAGACATCTGGTTATGTCTCATTGGGAGATGGAGTGGCAGGCCATCCCACTTCCCAATAAGCTGCGAGCGATAAAAGGAACAACGAAGGTATGGAGGACTTCCCTTCGGGCTTCGCGGAGGGAAGCCGTGGTATTATGTCGCCTTCGGATCGGCCACGGTATCTTGACGCACTCCCATCTACTGAAAGGAGAACCCCCTCCGGTGTGTACCTGCGGCGACCATCTTACCGTGGTACACATCCTTACGGAGTGCGTGGACCTGGTCGATCTGCGCCGTAGTATTAACCTTCCGAGTACTATCTCCCTTATCTTGCGCGATGACGAGCAGTCAGCAGACCTCGTCATCCGCTTTATGAGGGATAGCGGTCTGTTTTATCGTGTGTGATGATGTCCGTTGTCCTAGTGTTGTTTATGTCAGTTGCGCTTTTATCTCATTGACTCCATTTTAGTTTGTGTTGCGCATTTTAATGTGTTATTTTAACGTGTAACGTACATTATGTGTTAATATCTGTATTACTGGGCGATGCCTTATTCTTTCGATTTCCTGTACTTTCTCTTATTTTAATAGAACATAAGGCATTGCGTATTAGATCCACTGACTGTTTTAATCTCACCCTCATTTTTCTTCATTACCATTCTTTTTTAACTCTAGTCAGTGGATACTTTTTAAAATTTTAACTTCATATCTCATGTCCTTCATTTCGTTCCATTAGGGGCCGATGACCTTCGATGTTAGGCCCCTTAAAACAACAAGCATCATCATCATACATGTCAAGTGTGATGACAGTATGGCACCACGGGGCCTGAGCCTTGGAGAGTCCACAGCGGACTCACGCGGCCCGAATGGCATTAAGCTCTTAGAGTCAACGTTGGTCTCACCTGCCACTCAAGGTGTTAAACACGGTAACCAAACAACAGCAGTGAAAATGGTGGTTTGCCGCTGGCTCCAGTGAGCACTTTGTATTTCGTCTTGACTCACAGCAGTGTAGTTCTCTGCAAAATCAGTCTGAATAAGTGCATGATTAGATAAGTTTTTCTTTACATCTTCAAAGTGTTTGGATTGTTTTCTTTTCACATAACAATGGAGCTTGAATGCTGTCAATTGCATCTGTATTTTCTTCACACATTCAGATACAGTTCCAGTTTCAATGACAATTTGAGGATGTCCTTCCACATCTTTCCATTGTGGCCATTTAATTTCATTACTGATTCCCTTCTTATCACAAATTATATTGTGAACAGAATTGCAGGCCGACTTACATTTCTCTCATATTCCTGACATACAGCCAAAGCGTTCAATGTCACACACAAGAGTGGCTAATAAATCTTGTGCATTACGTGGAAATACGCCTATTTCTTTTTCTACACTTTCCACTAAAAACTGCATGTTCGCATGGTAACTACATACACATACATTATGGGTCATAGAGGAAACAGGAAATACAAATGGTGGGCGAAGCTCAAAAAAATTAGATTTCTTTATCACAGAGTCAGGATATTCCTTCACAAATTCTTCATAAACTTCAGCAATGGTCATCATCATTATTCGTTTCTGTATAGCTTCTTTCCTGCCAGTTTGAGCGAACTTAATGGGGCTTAGTCTTTTTTTTTTCCTGGCTCAGTCCTGCTTATATCATCACGGAGATAAAACTGCACGACATTATATTTTGTTTCTTCACTGAGTCTTTTACCAGGATCTTTTCTGATTGTATGTAGTAAGTTCAATCTTTTTCCAAATTCAGGTAATTCATCAACGAACAGTTATGCTACTACACCTTTACGTTTCTCTGGATTGTTCGGTAAACCTCTCTTCACTTTGGAAACTGCTTTCCCTAATGATCTGTTGCTCTTATATGAACCCTTGGTTGGAGATGCGTTGCTCGTCTCAGGTGGTAATTTTAACGATTCTCTGTGCCGCCTCTGTCTTATTCTATCTTGCTCTCGCTTTAGCTTTAACTCCACTTTATCACTTTGAAGTGCTTGTTTTTTGGTTTTCCCTTCGTAATTTAAATCCTCGCTCTTGGATTAGGTACGCTTCATACTTTTCTGGATCCTGTTTAAGTTTTTCTCTGAATGCCCGTGACCTCTCAGTAGAAGGCATTATTGATTGATCTGCAAAAGTGTGAAATATTAGGACCACTGCCTCAAATAAATAAACACATAAACTTAACTTGCATGAGGTGTAACACAGTCATAGATAAATTTTGTGATACAATAAAATTATGGTCACACACGCAACACATTTCTAAGTATAAAACAGTTACGTTACAAAAATAAATTAGAATAATAAAATCCAGTTCATGTGACTAATCTCACATTCATCAAATTTCTCATTTAAGTCACTTTAATGCAACAAATCAAAAGTTTTGTGATGGGAGTGTGAAATTTGATATTAGGTCGAGATCACACAGTGCAATTTATTTTGAGTACGAAATAATCATGCTACGAACAAAAGTTTGTATAGTAATATGTAGACCATGTGGAAAACCTCACATTCAGAAAGTTTCACATTGATAACTTAATTACTTTCCAGTGAGCATAAATAAAATCATGTTTTGTGTTGCGTGCGTGACATAAGAACATTGTATTTTAATTTAGTGTCATGTACTTGTAAAACTTACCGTATTTGCTCAAAAATTTCACAGTAGATTCTCGAACCTCTATATAGCAAGTATGACACAAATAACAATTGAGAAGCCAAACAACTGATGATCAGGGTAGCCAAAATTTGAGGTGCCTTTTCCCTTTTTATCAGCAGTACTATTAAAACTGAAGTCAAATATGTATATAAAATAAGTTAATATTTTAATGAAATTAACAGCTTATATGATAGAAGAATTCTTCCGCTTTAAATTTTTACATATTACAACTACATCGAAATAAATATATTTTTTTTACCTCAGAGGGTCCTTTGACACGGAATTACCCCGTAGTAGGCACATAGAAGGTGTCTACGGCGAACTGGAAGATATGAAGAAAATGTGCAATGGTAGTTTGTTGCTAAAGATGCGCGCTGCCGTGCAAGCTCATCGGTTGCTCAAGTGCGACCACTTTGGCGATATTCCCCTCAAAGTCGAGGAGCACAATACCTTGAATCTGCTTCGTGGAGTTATCTTCCACTGCAATCTCATCTTGAACACCGACGATGAATTGATGGAAGACATGGAGCACTGTGGCGTGGCACACGTCCAGCGGATCGCGCGCAAAGTCGTCGGTGAAGACGTTGCCACGGGTGCGTTGATAGTCTCCTTCAAATTGTCAGTGTTGCCAGAGAAAGCCAAAGTTACAACATATCGTTGCGATGTGACGCCGTACATCCCGCCTCCAATACGATGCTATCAATGCCAGAGATTGGGACACGTGGTGTCTCGTTGTTCGAATCCCTCTATGTTTGGTACGTGGGGAAGTGTGCACAACTCCATATAGGTGCACTAACTGCCCTGGTCTTCATTCTCCTCGAGATCGAAACTCTCTGGTGTACCTGAGTGAGAAGAAATCCAGGAGATAAAGACCGTGGATGGTCTTTCCTACTAGGAAGCGCGCCGTAAGTTTATTTCTCTGAAAGCCCCGGCCAAGACACTAGACTTCAGCTTGATAGCACAGTCTCTCCCAGGTTCGTCGTATACAACTGGAACACCTTCCCAGATGATCGCCGAGCTCAAGGCGGCAATTGCTTCTGTGAGCAACGCCGCAAAGAGAAAACGCTCGAAGGCGGTTCATCCCACCCTTCGACCACAAACAAGTATGTGCCGGCTAAGAAACCTACGCCGGTACAGCGGGGGAGGAAACAACGTCTCCTTCTCTCAAGAGATCGGCGAAAGACGCGCCTAAGCCGGCGGAGGCTGCATCGTCGACTAGGGCTGAGAAATTACTTCCCAGCCCGTCTAAACAAGAAGCGACGGCGGGAAAGAAGTACGTCCTTATTTGGCGTTCTTCCACCTCTGCTACAAATGGGGTCTCACGTCCTTCACCTAGAGGGTCTGAGTCTGCTCCAGCAGATTTGCCTCCCGGAAAAAGTGCGCGCTCCCCTCGTAGGAAGAAACCCTGCCCCCGTAATACGTCGAAGAAGTTCAAGGAGCATGTATCTCCATCTTCGGATGGGGATGTGAGTGTAGGGTAGGTAGCATCTCGTTGGTTCTAACCTTAACATCAGAAGTCCACACTCACACTGTGGCACGGTTACAATGGAATTGTAACGGTTATGATAGGCATCTTGCTGAGCTGCGCCAGCTCATTACTGATTATTCGGTGAGTATAGTCTGCATCAAAGAAACAAATCTCACTCACCCCTTTCCACCACCCCAACCCGTACGGGTGCTCGGGCATACGCAAACCAACTCACCAAAGTTTCATCGCAATCGGGTGAATGGTATAGAAATACACACGGGACAAAGAGACATTCATCTTTATATACACAGCTTATAGTTATTAGATGGCCAGTCATGTGGTCAGCATGAGGACATCTGCAGGCTTTCGTAACCAGGTCTGCTGCAATTTGCATTGAACAACTTCTCTGTTGGTCTCACGAGGTTGAGTGAATCTTCCTATTCCTTAGCTTTACACATTCTGTGATATGATCGACAAAAAGATCAGCAGCACTTACATGTGGTGGGGTATTTCCTTTTCCTAGATACGGTCCAGCTTCCATCGTGTACTTTGTTATACTATCACATATCATAACAATTTTAATGCCATATTTGTTAGGTTTCGAAGGAATAAACATTCTAAAGCGGCATTTCCCCCGAAAGCCTACTAGCTGTTCATCTATTGTGAGGTACGTGCCTGGTTTGTACTTACTTCTACAGTTTGTTAAAGACATTTCCCAAATCTTAGAAATAGCTGCAAGGTTGTTTCCTTCTTTTTTCTTGTTCCCGCGTATCCTTATCATAAAACCTTAAACAATTAATCAAGAAACAAAACCTTCTCTCAGACATTGTTGTCTTGTATCTTTCACCGGAAAATGTTGTGTCAAACATGATTTTTGAGTTTAGATTGTTGTCCTTTAGGACTGCAGTTAGTACCAATAATCCTAGTAGAGCTTCAAGTTCTTTCATCGTGACATCTTGAAGACTTACATCAGCCGATTTCTTATAATTAACCCGCTGGCGCGCCATTTCTTCATTGGTATGAATCAAACTATCTTCAAGTAAATCAAGTATGATAAATTTCTTGCAAGCGTCCACTGGTTCTGTGACACCACTTGCATTTGGTGTGGGACCTGGCCTGACGTGAACAAATTTTTTAGCATGTTTTTTCCGTCTAAATGTACGCACTCGCTGGTTTTCCACTATCTTTCTGATGATTTTTTCTTTATCTTATAATTTAATTACGTAAGGTCTCCCTGTAATATCACTAGTTGGGCACTCTTCCTCCACTCCAGTATCAATGTTTCTTTCAGCTGATAGCTCGCCACAACTGCCAATATGTTTCCTGATAAAAGTATTGGGTGATCTACTTAACAAATAAACACAAAAATAAATGGTTATCTGGAAAATTGATTAGGTATGAGATAACATAGAATTACATCGAGGGGTATGAGTAAATCGAGTTCCCAGAAGACGGGATGAAATGAGGAAAGGTAAGAGCTTACTGGAAGATGGGTTGAAGATATTGGAAGTGAACAGGAGGAAACCCAGAGAATGTAACTTATGTTGCAATGCTGTATTTACCATAAATTCAATAATTTAACAAATAACAAAGTGAAGGTTAACTTCGTGACTAAACTGACTGCAATACACTAAAATAAGAAAGTCTAAATAGTTCACAGAACATTTAGGTACTTAATTTAAATTTGATTAAATATAGAAGTAACACTGAGGCAGAAAAAAGGAACCCTCAGCTCATAGTCCTAAATTTTACTTCAAGCGCCTGAAGAATTTCTTGCGAGGCACAGTAATCAAGTAGCATGATTGACACTGAGAAAAAGTAGAGTAAAAGACTCATAGTCCAAGATTTTCCTTGAATTGTTTGTAGTTAAAGACAATCTTTAATTGAATCACAGCCTTGAAGTTGTTAAATTGACTGTCACAGTTCTAACTATAGCAAAAACGCTTAATGTTTGAATGTCCCAATAAGATAGAAGAGTATACAAAGTTATATCCATTTATGGCCGCGCCTGGCAGGATTACCATTATTTCAGCCGCTAAAAAACTTTATAATAAAGTAACTTGTGACACTAGGTTACAGCTGACTGATCAAAATAAAGGCATTTTGTAGACCACCGTATAGATCCAAGTAGTGGTACAAAAGTTGCCAGCAGGTTTTTAAAAAATAAATGTTTCTGTAAAGCTACACAGTGATGACGTAGAGTAGCTGGAGAAAGGCACGACGGTAAGGCCCATACCAGCTGTGTTGATATGACGCTGAAATGCTGCCACGGCCCGCGCTTCAGCCTGGCAAAGCGTAAGATCACACCATGGCCTGCTTCTGGAGTTGCGATGATCTGTTTGCCCAGCAAGCAAATCTGTTTGCTAATTGAATGTTCTGAAGATTTTCAGAGTTATGTTAACATACCACTCCCTCCACGTGACTTTCCTGTCAAAAATGTATATCCTAGTCACAGAAAATCTCAGCACTTTAGCTAGTACGATCAAGGCAGGTCTTCCTTTGATGCTCTTAGCAAATGTACTTCCCCGCATGCACAGTAAGTAGTGGTCATCCTTCTTTTACGCCATCCGAGTCTGGTCAACGGTTTTTGTTGCCTTCTGTACATATTGTTAGCATAGACTATGAAGGAATCGATGCCGCAAATATTTATCATGTTGCAGAAGTACCATAGTGGCCATCTTTTGGTTTTGCTAGATGTGTCCATGAGTTGACTCATTTGATCTAGACAGTCAACTCCACCTTTCGTGTTGTTATGTACTTAACCATCTCTGGTTTCTTCGTGGCAGGATCGATAGCAGCAGAATGGTGCATTGAGGAAATGAGGATGCGATTTTATTACCCTTTGGCTTGTATGACACCAAAGATGTATCTTCATCGAAGAGAAATAGGGACGATCCGGTTCTTCGACCTTGCAACTTACGGTCTGTCACTTCTTTTGGCAGTTCTCTCTTGTTTCCTTTCATGGTAGCTACTACAGTCAATTGCTTTTCCGATAACAGGTTTTGAACTACAGGAGCACTGATGAACCAGTTGTCCATAGTGATGTCCCTATTGCTTCCCTTTACACAATCAGTGACTTGATCGACAAGAAAGATCAGCAGCACTTACATTTGGCGGGGTATTTCCTTTTCCTAGAGACGGTGGAGTATCCATCATGTACTTTGTTCCACTGCCACATATCATAACAATTTTAATGCCATATTTGTTAGATTTGGAAGGAATAGACATTCTAAAGCGGCATTTCCCCCGAAAGCGTACTAGCTGTTCATCTATTGTGAGGTACTTGCCTGGTCTGTATTTGCATCTACAGTTTGTTAAAAACATTTCCCAAGTCTTAGAAATAGCTGCAATTTTGTTTCCTTCTTTTTTGTTGTTCCGCCGTATCCTTATTTTCAGATCTTAAACAATTAATCAAGAAACAGAATATTATCTCAAACATTGTTGTCTTGCATCGTTCGCCGGAAAATGTTGTGTCAAACATGATTTTTTGGGTTTAGATTGTTATCCTTTAGGGCTGCAGTTAGTACCAGTAATCCGAGTAGAGCTTAAAGTTCTTTCATCGTGACATCTTGAAGACTGGCATCAGCCGATTTCTTATAATTAACCCGCTGGCGCGCAATTCCTTCATTGGTATGAATCACAAGATATTCAATGTGAAAAAATTCTTGCAGGCATCCACTGGTTCTGTGACATCATTTGCATTTGGTGAGGGACCTGGCCTGACGTGAACAAATATTTTGCATAATTTTTCCGCCTAAATGTACGCACTCGCTGGTTTTCCACTTTCTTTCCGATGATTTCTTCTTTACCTTGTAATTAAATACGTAAGGTCTCCCTGTAATATCACTAGTTGGGCACTATTCCTCCACTCCAGTATCAATGTTTCTTTTAGCTGATAGCTCGCCATAACTGCCAATATGTTTCCTGATAAAATATTGCGTGATCTACTTAACAAATAAACACAAAAATAATTGGTTATCTGGGAAGTTGATTAGGTATGGGATAACATGGAATTACATCGAGGGGTATGTGTAAATCGAGTTGCCATAAGTTGGAATAAAATGAGAAAAGGTAAGAGCTTACTGGAAGATGGGTTGAAGATATTGGAAGTGAACAGGAGGAAACCCAGAGAATGTAACTTACGTTGCAATGCTATCTTCTTCTTCTATCGATTTTGGCCAGCTGTGGACCACGTAAATAACTCCTCATGATTTAAACTTTCTTTGGCGCCAGTACGCCTTCATCCTCCTGCTTGCTGCTTCTTTTCTTTCAGCCGTCCATTGTTGTTTCTTCTTGGTCGCTGTTTCTGGCTCTAGGAAACCCTTAAATGTGTGTAACTTGTTTCTGAAGGTGGTTCTATTGTGGATGTCTTGATGTGTGATGTTCATTTCTTGCAAATCCTTCTTCGTGTTAACAAACCATTTTTCATGAGAGCTGCCTTTCCTATTGGGCTTATTGAAGTGGTTAAAGATTTTCTTGGCAAGTCTGTTATCAGACATTCTTGAAATATGTCCAAAAAATTTAACTCTTCGCTTTCGAATGACATCTGAAATCCTACTGCATGTTTTATATATTTCTTTGTTACTGCGTAATCGATATGTGTCAGTACATTTCTTTGGACCGAGGATTTTTCTTAGAATCTTTCTTTCCTTCTTCTCGATTTCTTCAATGTCTTTTCTGGTTGTTAATCCCAGGCATTCTGAAGCATATAAGCACTCTGGTTGAATTACTGCCTGATAGTGGCGTAGTTTTGTCCTAATAGAGATCGCTTTCTTGTTATATGTGTTTTTTGTAAGGTGGAATGCAAGCTCCATTTTTCTGGCTCTCTCGCGGTTTGCTTCTTTATCAAGCCCATTAGGTTGTATAATCTCACCAAGGTATTTGAATTTAACAACTTTATCTATCTTATCATTGTTTGTTGTTACTATGTATCTTGGGGCTTCTGTAATGTTGGTCATGAAATGTGTCTTTTCAAATGATATCTGCAGGCCAGTTTTCATTGCTACCTCTTTTAAAGTGTTAACTTGTATTATCGCCGATTCAATATTTTCTGATAACAGTACAAGATCGTCAGCAAATGCTAAGCAGTTGATAGTGATGTTCTCTTTCTTGTATCCTATCCTTATTTCGTCTTTAATGCCTTTTTCTGCGAGTTCTTTTTCCCATTCTTTGATGACTTTATCCAGGACACAATTGAACAGCAGTGGGGATAGGCAATCTCCTTGCCTTACACCTGTCTTGATTTCAAAGGGTTCAGATATCTCTCCCATAAACTTAACCTTTGAGTATGTGTTTGTTAAGGTCTCCTTTATTAGTTGTAATGTCTTGTTATCTGTACCCATTTCTCTAAGGATGTTAAACAATGTGCTCCTATCAACTGAATCATATGCTTTTCGAAAGTCAACAAAAACTGCTACATACTTCTTGCCCCTGGCAACTCTGTCCTTCAGTATTGTCTTAAGGTTCCAAATTTGTTCCACACATGATCGTCCCTTCCGAAAGCCCTCCCTGGTATTCGCCGATTTTGTGTTCAACTTGTTGTTCTGATCTTGATAGCAATGCCATAGATAGTATCTTGTATGTCTCTTGAAGGAGTGAGATGCCTCTGTAATTGCTGACATCTGTTCTGTCCCCTTTCTTGTGTAGTTGGTGTATTAAGGCTAATTTCCAATCATCAGGAATCTTACAAGTGTTCCAGATTTCTTGCATTAACTGGCATAGGTTCTTGATCATTTGGGAGCTCACATGCTTCCATAGTTCACCACTCGTTATTGAGTCTTCACCAGCTGCTTTGTTGTTCTTAAGCTTCTTGATTAGATTTGTGATTTCTGTTTTATCTGGCGGTGTGGAGTCTGGGTTCTGTTGAGTATGTTCTGTGGCGAGCTTCTCCTCTGGAACTGGGCAGTTAAGTAGCTGTTTAAAGTATTCTGCTAACAGTTGGCAATTTTCTTCATTGTTTGTTGCGATGGTGCCATCCTCTTTCTTGAAACACAACTCGGTGGTTGGTATTTAGAAAGACTCCTCTTAAATGTCTTGTAAAAGTCCCTCGTGTTATTCTTTTGGAAGTTTTGTTCTATTGCAGCCAGTTGTTCTTTCTCAAATTTTCTTTTTTCTCCTCTTATGATTTTTGCTGTTGATTTTCTTTGTTCTTTGAAGCTGTTGTAATCTTCCTCTTTCTTTGATGAGTACCACTTCTTCCATCTTTGTAGTCTGAGTGATATTGCCTGTTCACATCTTTCATTCCACCTTGGATGTTTTCGTGTTTTCTTGAGTAATGCTGTTTCTTTGGCTGCTCCTATCATGGTCTGCTGCATTTGCTTCCATTCAGTTGTTTCAATGTTCGTCAGTTCTTGGTACTTGTTGCTGTTCTGTTTCAGCTTTTGAGTGTCGAATCTTAGTACTCTGTTGTTTGTGCGTTTCTTCTTGCTGCTGGGAATAAACTTTATCTTGATGATTGTTAAATAGTGATCTGTTTCTATGTTGGCTCCTTTCTTAACTTTAACATTCATGATTTCTTTTTGACTTCTATGGGAGATTGCAACGTGATCAATTTGATATTCTCCTAATAGTTTGTTTGGTGATGCCCACGTCGTTTGTTTCCTAGGAAGCTTCTTGAAATGAGTGGACATCAGTTTCAAATTAAAGTTCCTACAGAACTCTATAAGTCTTTGCCCATTTCTGTTGGTTCTTCTATGAGCTGGGAAATCCCCCACTATTCTCTTGTAGACTTTTTCTCGTCCTACCTGTGCGTTGAAATCCCCAAGTAGTATTTTCACATGATTATCAGGAATTTCTGATGTCACCAATTCTAATTCTTCCCAAAAATCATCTACCTTTTGTGGGTTAGTTCGATTGTCGTCATTAATTGGCGCATGAACATTAATGAGGGTGTATATTTTCTTTGCACACTTAATGGTTAGTAGTGAGAGCCTTCCATTTGGAGACTGGAAGTCTATAACCGAATTTAGAATCTTTTTATTGATTACAAATGCTGTTCCTAAGTGTGGCATATTCTTCATGATCCTTATGCCAACCTTGCCTTTCAGGATTCTATAGTTGCTTGATTCCATCGCGATGTCATCCATGAATCTTGTTTCTTGAAGTGCCATGATCAGAATATTTTGCTGGTCCATTACGTCTGTAAGTTGTTTAAGTTTTCCTGTTTTTAGGAGTGAATTTATGTTCAGCGTGCCAAAAAAGTGTTTCCGTTTAGGATTTAATTTTGTTGTATTCAGTCTGATGGCAATAGGTTTCCTAGATGCTCCGACTCATCTATGCATGGTGGTTTGGGCTCTCCAGAATCCGATGGCCCAAATGCACTGCTTGTAGCAGTGGTGGATTTCCTCTTCAGGCTGCCACCTGGAGTAGTTTCCGTAAGAAATGTTTCCATCATGCGAGTTAATGGGAGTTGTTGGGGGAGCCGACCGCGGTCAGCTCAAGATACCACTAAAGTTGTAAGCCTTAGGGTTGCTCCTTTCCAGCAGATATATCTGGATTGTAGCTCAACTGTCGGGGATAGATTATTCTTCACCTTCAACACCATTGAGGTTATTGAGGGTATTCTATTTCTGTGAAAGCTGTTGATCGCCTTCTTCGTCTGTAACTCCGACAGGGGCCCTTACAGGGTGCTATCATCCGGAGCCAGATGAACCCTGGTTTTTTTACGAGGTGTTACTCCTCCCCCTCCTCCTTCCTCATCACTTGCGAGATGAAGACCCGGGCTTGGGACCGGCACTGGCGGAGTTGTTGCAATGCTATATTGACCATAAATTCAATAATTTAAAAAAATAACAAAGTGAAGATTAACTTCGTGACTAAACTGACCACAATACACTCAAATAAGAAAGGCTAAACAGTTCACAGAACATTTAGGTACTTAATTTAAAATTTGATTAAATATAGAAGTAACACACTGGCAGAAAAAAAAGAGCCCTCAGCTCATAGTCTTAAACAGAATCTTCTCTCAGATATTGTTGTCTTGTATCTTTCACCGGAAAATGTTGTGTCAAAGATGATTTTTGAGTTCAGATGGTTATCCTTTAGGGCTGCAGTTAGTGCCAATAATCCGAGGAGAGCTTCAAGTCCTTTCACCGTGACATCTTGAAGACTGGCATCAGCCGATTTCTTATAATTAACCCGCTGGCGCGCAATTCTTTCATTGGCATGAATCAAACCATCTTCAAGTAAATCAAGTGTGAAAAATTTATTGCAAGCGTCCACTGGTTCTGTGACACCACTTACATATGGTGTGGGACCTGGCCTGACGTGAACAAAAAACTTTTTGCATAATTTTTCCGTCTAAATGTACGCACTCACTGGTTTTCCACTTTCTTTCTGATGATTTCTTTATCTTGTAATTTAATTACGTAAGGTCTTACTGTAGTATCTCCAATTGGGCACCCTTCTTCCACTCCAGTATCAAAGTTTCTTTCACCTGGTAGTTCGCCACTACTGCCAATATGTTTCCTGATAAAACATTGGGTGATCTACTTAACAAATAACGACAAAGTTAATTGGTTATGTGGAAAGTTGGTTAGGTATGTGATAACATAGAATTACATCTAGGGGTAGGAGTAAATCGAGTTCCCAGAAGATGGGGTAAAATGAGAAAAATTAAGAGCTTACTGGAAGATGGGTTGAAGATATTGGAAGTGAACAGGAGGAAACCCAGAGAATGTACCTTACGTTGCAATGCTATATTTATCATAAATTCAATAATTTAACAAATAACAAAGTGAAGATTAACTTCGTGACTAAAATGACTGCAATACACTAAAATAAGAAAGGCTAAACAGTTCACAGTGCATTTAGGTACCGTGCCCTGTAGCAGTCTGATTGCAATAAAGCTGACACTGAGAACCGATCAGATGTGCTATAGTGGAAAAACTTACTCACCGGAACGGTGCCCAAACCCTGGTACATAGCTTACCTGAACTTCGAAATTCATCTTCTGCAGCTCCAGCAAGCTCAGCCGTTATAAAATCGGGTGAAATAGGACGTCGAAGAAATAAATAGAACAGAAAAGGATCATTCAGGTTTAAACTACATCACCACGAACCCGCTACGCAGGCGTAGCAGGGGGAGAGGTGATACTCCCACGTGGCGCGTCCCAGGTGGCGGATAGGGGGGTCCTAACCGGCTTGCCGGCGGACTTGAGGGAAATAAAATACCTCTCGCGGACCAAACACACTACCCCCTGCGGGTGGGGGACGCACATGTAGAATACATCCGCGGTATCCCCTTCCTGTCGGAAGAGGCGACTAAAGGGGCGACCAAGGGATCATAGAATTAGAAACATGAAACTACTTTTGATTCGTACCATCACGCAGGGAACGCCATGGGTTGCCTGTACTTGCGAGTTGTACCACTATATTCGGTACGAAATGGGTTTGTGATTAGTAGCAGTCATGAGCTTGGCCTGGGGGTTTCCACTACCCGCGCGTCGTACCCATGTGAGCAACACCGCGGGTCTGGGCGTTGCCTGTGAGTTGTACCGCTATATCAGCGGCACCGTGGGTCAGCGTTGCCTGTGATTAGTATCCACTCTCCACGAACCTGCTACGCAGGCGTAGCAGGGGGAGAGGTGATACTCCCACGTGGCGCGTCCCAGGTGGCGGATAGGGGGGTCCTAACCGGCTTGCCGGCGGACTTGAGGGAAATAAAATACCTCTCGCGGACCAAACACACACCCCCTGTGGGTGGGGGAGGCAGACGAATAATACACCCACGGTATCCCCTGCCTGTCGTGAGAGCCGACTAAAAGGGGCGACCAAGGGATGGTTGTATTCGAACCATGCAACTACATGTGATTAGTACCACCACGCGAACACCAAGGGTCGCTTTTACTTGTGCGTAGTACCACTATATTAGGTACGAAATAGGTTTGTGATTAGTAGCACACAGGAGCACCGCGCGGTCGGCTTTTGCAGTACCTGTGATTAGTACCACCATATGAGCGGGACCATGGGATGATAGCTACCATGGATCTGCCTTACCTGTGATTAGTACCCACTATATGAGGAACACCACGGGATAAGGAGAGGTCCCTGTGGTTAGTACTCTTATGTGATGAACATCATAGGTTTGCGTTGCCTGTGAATGGCGCCGCAGAGTGAGAAAAACATAGGTCTGTATTAATGTCGAATTTCATAAGCTTTGAGTAGTACAATAATGTGTGGAATACCGCAAGTCTCTGCTACCATTGATTAGTACCGCAACAGGACAGATACCATGGTTCTACATTACTAGCGATAAGTATCATTCTGAGGGGCCTTTGACTTGTAGTTTGGACCCATTTAGACACCAAGCATCCTCGATTTGCTTTGGAAGTGGTCCCTTGGTCAGTAATACTATTAACTATGATAGTTTTTTTGAGTCGGATCCACTGATTGTTTTAAATTCATGTTCATTCATTCGTTCATTCATTCTTGATGACATTTTTTATTTTGGTCAGTGGATAATTTTGAACTTTTACTTTGTCGTTTCATTTCGTACCATTAGGGGGCAGTGACCTCGATGTTAGGTCCCTTTAAACAACAAGCATCATCATCATCAGTATCCACTCTGTGAGGAACACCACGGGGCCCGTGGGACCGGCACCCATGCCTAGTACACCTAGGTGAGGAAACTTATTGGTTTGCGTTGGCTATGAGTGGCGCCATTGAGTGAGAAAGACCATAGGTCTGCGTTACCTGTACGAAGTACAATACTTGTGAGTAGTACCATCTTGTGTGGAACACCGTGAGTCTTCGCTACTTTTGATTAGTACCCCAACATGCCAAATACAATGGTTCTACTCTACTAGCGAAAGTACCATTTTGAGGGGCCTTAGACCCGGATTTTGAACCCCTTTAGACATCGAGCATACTCGATTCGAGATTTCGCTTTATAAGTGGTCCCTTTGTCAGTAATACTACTATATATGATCTTTTTTTTTGAGTTGAATCCACTGTTTTTATTTTGTTTTTTGCTTTTGTGTCCATCCATTCATTCTTCATGACCCCCTGCGGGTGGGGGACGCACATGTAGAATACACCCGCGGTATCCCCTGCCTGTCGTAAGAGGCGACTAAAAGGGGCGACCAAGGGCTGACTGAATTAGAACCATGAAACTAATTTTGAATCGTACCATCACGCGGGGAATTCCTTAGGTTGCCTGTACTTGCGAGTAGTACCACTAAATTCGGTACGAAATAGGTTTGTGATTAGTAGCAGTAAAAGCCTGGCCTGGTGGATTCCAGTACCCGTGCGTCGTACCCATGTGTGCAACACCGCGGGTCTGGGCGTAGCCTGTGAGTTGTACCACTATATGAGCAGCACCGTGGGTCTGCGTTGCCTGTGATTAGTACCCACTATGTGAGGAACACCACGGGAATACCAGCGCCCGTGTTTAGTACACCTAGGTGGGGAACCTTCTCGGTTTGCGTTGACTCTGAGTTGGGCCATTGTGTGAGACACACCATAGGTCTGCGTTACTTGTACGTATTGCAATACTTGTGAGTAGTACCATCTTTTGTGGAACACCGTGGGTCTTCGCTACTTCTGATTAATACACCAACATGACACATACCATGGTTCTATTTTACTCGCGACATATACCATTCTGTGGGGCCTTAGACGTGGATTTTGCACCCCCTTTAGACACCAAGCATCATTGTGCTTTATAAGTGGTTCCTTGGTCGGTAATAATCTTATTTTCGATCTGCATTGAGTCCGGATCCACTGGTTTTTGTTTGTTTGTTTTGTGTTTTGTTGAGTTCCAGTCCACCCATTCATTCTTCATGCCATATTTTATTTTTATTTTGGTCAGTGGATACCTCTGCAATTTTTGTTCTTTCATTTCGTACCATTAGGGGCCGATGACCTTTGATGTTAGGCCCCTTAAAACAACAAGCATCATCATTCTTCATGACTTTTTCTTTATTTTGGTCAGTGGATGATTTTGAACTTTTTGTTGTAATTTCCTTTCGTACCATTAGGGGCCGATGACCTCGATGTTAGGCCCCTTTAAACAAGCATCATCATCATCATCATAAACTACCTCAAACTATTTTTTTAAAATGTGAGTTGCCACAAATTCACAAATCAAATGACAAATGTAATTACAAATAATGTTATTTGTTTTACGTCCCACTAACTACTCTTTTGCGATTTTCGAAGACGCCGAGGTGCCGGAATTTTGTCCCGCAGGAATTCTTTTACGTGCCAGCAAATCTACCGACACGAGGCTGACGTTTTTGAGCATCTTCAAATACCACCGAACTAAGCCAGGATCGAACCTGCCAAGTTGGGGTCAGAAGGCCAGCGCCTCAACCGTCTGAGCCACTCAGCCCGGCAAAATGTTATTACAAACTCAGAGATGTGATTTCACATGTTTAAACTGGCTATAAAATTACATTAAT
Organism: Anabrus simplex; assembly: GCF_040414725.1. Lineage (NCBI taxonomy): Eukaryota > Metazoa > Arthropoda > Insecta > Orthoptera > Tettigoniidae > Anabrus > Anabrus simplex. The sequence continues at coordinate 171,332,373 of NC_090268.1, forward strand.
ACATTTTAATATCAGATCAATTAGAAAGCCAAGAAGTGGCATCCTCGCTCATTGCCAGAGTTTCAGACGGGAAAGTCCTATATCTTCGTCCTCCGATCCGTTTGCTGGATATGTTTCCTCATGTCTTGTCTAGGTGCAGACAGATTCTAGCTAGGTCATTTCTCTAAACTCAAACATAAAGAAATATGAGTCAGAGGGGGATTACTTTGCATATTACCTAATAAATACCGTTCATCCAAGCTATCCTTGCGTGTTCAACAATGGCAACCGTTTGCTGTACGCTGCTCGTCCTCGAGCGACGCGGCCGGTTGGGATACGCTTGGATAGCAGTTACGAATTGTTTGACGTACCTTCGGTTCCTTGCCTTGTCAGACAATCTAGTGGGGTACCTCCGTGGGTCGTACGCCGACCTGAAATAATCCTGGATCTGCACACTGGCCCAAAGGAAAACACGGACCCTTCGATTTATCGGAGGCTCTTCCGGTCCGTTGTTGGCCGCTATCCAGGTTCAGTCGTAGTCTACACGGATGGTTCAAGGACAGATACGAAGGTGGGCTGTGGTTTCGTTGTTGACAATGGTAGGTTCCTTTTTGCTCTTCCGGCAACCTGTAGTGTGTACACAGCAGAGCTCTATGCTGTCTGTGGAGCTCTGCGGTACGCACTGTACAATGAACGCCGACACTATCTTCTGTGTACTGACTCCTTGATTTCGCTCCAGTCTATAGATACCTGTTTTCCTCGGCACCCTGTGGTGCAGCGAATCCAGGACCTGCTGGCCGGGTGTTGGGATGCTGGCACCAGAATCACGTTTCTGTGGCTCCCAAACCACATGGGCATGGAGGGAAACGAGTTAGTAGATCAGGCTGCTAAGGAGGCAGTTACACTGCCCCCGTTGCCTTTCAAGGTTCCAGCAAGTGATATTCGCTCCCAGCTGAGACATCTTGTTATGTCCCATTGGGAGATGGAGTGGTAGGCCATTCCACTTCACAATAAGCTGAGAGCGATAAAAGGAACAACGAAGGTATGGAGGACTTCCCTTCGGGCTTCGCGGAGGGAAGCCGTGGTATTATGTCGTCTTCGGATCGGCCACGGTATCTTGACTCACTCGCATCTTTTGATAGGAGAACCCCCTCCGGTGTGTACCTACAGCGACCATCTTACCGTGGTACACATCCTTACGGAGTGTGTGGACCTGGTCGATCTGCGCCGTAGTCTTAACCTTCGGAGTACTATCTCTCCTATTTTGCGTGATGACGAGCAGTCATAGTGGACTGTTTTATCGTGTGTGATGCTGTCCTTTGTCCTAGTGTGTTTTGTGTCACTTGCGCTTTTATCCCATTGACTTCGTTTTGGTTTATGTTGCGTATTTTAATATGTTATTTTTACGTCTCACGTAAATTATGTACTACCAGGCAATGCCTTATTCCTTAGTTTTCCTATATATTCTCTTACTTTATTAGAAAATAAGGCATTGCGTATTAGATCCACTGATTGTTTTAATCTCACCCTCATTTTTCTTCATCACCATTTTTTTAAACTCTAGTCAGTGGATATGTTTTTTAAAATTTTAACTTCATCTCTCATGTATAGGATGTTAGGCCCCTTTAAACAACAAGCATCATCATCATCATCATCATCAATAAATACCGTGTAGTTATACATATTTACATTACACTGCAGGACATTTAAAACTATAAACACACGTACTTAACACTATACTTGTCTTAACTAAAGTTGGCGTCTGACAGGTAAGGTTGGAGGGAGGAACACTGCACGTGCCATTTCACGATTTTGCAACATTCCAGCATTCCTTTTGTAACGGACTCCTCACTTCACCGGCAACTACTGTTATGAACTTCTCCACGCACATAACCTTTTTTCTACTATTAATATGGACTTACCCTCATCATGATATAAACCGCATTTTCTCTCCAACTGGAACTTACATACTTATGTGAATTTGCACACATCATACCTTGCATGAACTCTGCTCTATCCACCTTTACGATCTACGATAAACTAACTTCCTTTTCGCCGCCTGACGTCATGTGACATCGCCTGGTTTGTCACGCATGCTCCACTAACCTCTGGAATCTTCCAGACATATTTCTCATTATTCCACACTATAAATACCCGGCCTTCCTCTGAACGTATCGAGATGGACTTTGGCCTGTGTGGAGGGAGCAACATCCAACGTCAACTCCGTCCTTAGGGACATGTGCCCAGAAGTCTCCATTTTCGGGCAGTTGGTGCAATTTGGTTCATTATGAGGTATGACAAACTGATTTCTTTACTGTAAATACCTCTAGTTGCATTGGGAGATACTTTCCTTGCAAATTCTGACTGGGAGTATGGCATTTCCAGGCCGAAATTTCACTTGTCTTTTTTGTATTTAAACTTTTCATTGACGAACCTAGTAACGACTTTCTTTCTAAATGTGCGTGTGGTGTATTGGCAACTGTGCGACTCCTACTGTATACACACTTCCACCCGTTCAGTGCTTCGCCATTTGAGTTTCTGAATGTTGTGAAACTGATTCACTTGAAGTATATTGTGATTATTCTCCTGTAGAACTACGTCAATCGAGTGATAACGGAAGCAGTTGTGACTTGCATATTACATTTAGATTTTGCTCAGAAGATTTCCTGCTGGCATACTCGAATTTGGTAACCGTGAACATCCTCTTTTTCTCTTTGTTCTGGGTTTCTTTTTTTACAGCTATATTTATCCTTTCCTTGTTCGTCCCTTTCCATTCCTGTGCTGTTCTCTCTCATTTGCTTTCTTTTTCTTGGATATCTTATTTTACTATAATGAATCTGTATTTTGTATATGTGGTTGGGAAAATTTCATATTTGTACAGTTCTCCTTTCATGTAAATTGTTAAGAGTTTTGATTTATTATTCTAATATATGTTTTCAAATTTTCTTTTGGTTTCTCATCTATTTTCACCCGTCATGTCCCTTATTTCTCCTCACATTCTCTTTTAATTTTTTAATATTATGTAGCATGGTTTCCACTGCGCTATCTGCTGTTACTCTGGAATGCTTATTGGAGATCTTTTTTTTTTCCCACGGCCTCCATTCTCAATTTGGCGTTTAACTCGCTGCGTAATATTACTGCCTACCAATTGAAAGTACTCGGTGTCACCGATACTTTGTGATTTCCCTCGGCAGTATTATTATATATACATGTGCATATAACCCCCATGACGGGTTATACTGTCCCCGTATAGCCACCAAAATCTGGTGATGCCCCAACTAGCCAGCCACTCAGGCGTGTCCGGTCCTAACCCTCTATGAAAAAGTTCGAACTTACACCGCTATTTCAGATTTTGGGAACATATACTTCGATAAACAGACATTGTATAATGGGTGAAGCTATCTACAGAATAATGGGCAACAGTTGATTTAAAACAGATCCTAATTTATTCAAAATAAACACATAAATAGCAAGGCAAATTAAACAAAACAAATTAAACATCCCTGGATTCGATAACTGTAAAATTCATTGCGCATATGAACGTCCAAAGTCCTATATCTAATGAACACGAATATACCATATTACACTCGTGGATTTAATTCTTTAATGTTGACGCAAAACGGAAACTGTGCTTGTATTTTATTTCTCGTTGAATGGCGTGAGTAGCTAAATTTCATGCCCACAAAACATTGTGGTGAAATCCTATCCGACCTCTACGTAAATATTTAAGGGATGACTAACGCTAACTCTAAAGCTTGGTAAAATGAATCGCAATAATAAATTACTTATGCACAAACAATATTACAAATCAATTATATCATCCCTCACGTGGATTTCAATTTCCCACGGACACACATTATTTTCAACATAAATTAAACACATGACGCACTCACACCACCTGTAAACATAATGTCAGTCTCACATACAACCCAAAATACATAATATTAACATTCAGCCATGAACACTGTTCTCCTGTCATTCATACCAACGATGACTATCTCTGAAATGAACCTAGCATATGCCCTTCCCAGGTCACTTCCCGAAAGCACTGTCTAACTCATTAAATAAAACTGTGGGTGATGAATGCGCATGGGCCTTCGTTTATGACAATCCCTGGGGTATTAACTATTCGCTTCGCCCGACCACACTAGCCCTGGCGAAAATTTACACACTGGGAGATCACACACGCTCCCTAATATCTATAACTTGAGGCATGACACTTCTTAATCTCACTATCTCTATAGCTTGAGGAATTACACTTCTCAATCTCACTATTACCTTCCCAAGGCCTGTCTGTACACTATAATCAGATTCACATGACTATCGTGTCATTACAATGAAGACTCTATCCACGTTTAGTTAGACCATTCTACAATACGACGACCTGTAAATATGGACTCTTCCTACAATAACAGGAATTATTCCTTGAATTTACATCTTACTACCTGGTTCATTCCTAGATGCTGAATTTTAACACTCCTCAACACACATTTGACGGCCGAACATTTCACTAATTTAATTTACCACTTTGAATTCTCTCGATGATTCTCCTCTTAATTAGGATCGAAGAATTGACAACATGCATGTAACGATCACATTCATTCTCTAGCATACGTAGAAAATCACACATATCCACGCATGTCCTCATTCGTTTCAAAGCATGCATACTACTAGATTACACTAGGCCTGACATTATATTTGAGGCTTGTCTGCGCGTTTATTAAGAAAGGAAAACTATCACTGAGTGAAATGTAGTTATCCACATTGATTTGACACTTATTTACAGTTTATTTCCAAATGACTCTCCTTCTTACGTTAAACTCCCACACAACACAAGATGAAATGAGATGAAATGGGTCGATTCATTTACCAATTCTAGCTTTCACTTTTACGTTACTGGCGATTGCCTCTTGGAAAATACAAAGTTCTACATATTAAACTACTATTTACAAATCCCTCTAAATACCTACGTAAAGTGCTACATGATTAAAATGGTATGTTTGCTACTCAGCCTTCAGGTCACTCCTTGCTTCGGATCGGACGGCCCCATCCTGTTTAAGCCATCATTGTAGTGGGCGTCGGATGTCCAGATCTCAGTTCCGTCTTCCCTGTGGTCCAGCTGCTGTTCTCCATTGTCGCGCCCTCGTCCTGGATAGGTTGCTCCTGAGGCTGCGTCTCCGGACTATCCCGTGCACTGCTGTCTTGTCGGTAGCCTAGTGACACTATAAAATTACGGTCACCTTATGAGCTATGTGTAACTGAGCTCCTGAGTTTGTGTGGCTACTATAGCATCCTAGAATTTGTAATGGTTTTAAATGTCGGTGCTAACATTGTCTATCTCTCCCTCTGCTCACAGTTCATGGGTCTCCCCTCTCGTTCGCGCCGCGGTCGCCCGACAGAACATTTCCCGCACTGCCAATTCACTGTTCTGTATTTCCGGGACACGATTTGGACTTCGACGTCGGTCAAGCCCCGTTAGTCACTTTATGCGGTGAACAATAGCCTTCCACCGTCGCGCATGTTCCAATGGACTCGATTGTAAAATGATAACTCTGATTAAAATAACTGTTTGTCTGGTTATTATTTTCTTGTAAGTTCAGATAACTGCGTTCCCGAACTTTGATTCAGAGTGCCTAGACAACTCTCTGACACGAGGTAAAGTGATATCTAAATATTACTACGATATAACAGTGTCTCAATGCATCTGTCTGTAAATACGAATGTTACCAGTCAATATGTAGAGTGTACCAGTGAGACGTTCAAAGTAACACGAACTCGCGTGCCGATTCACAAGTACAAGGGTCTGACAATCTATGAACGAGAAATAAACTGTTCGACGAATGATGCTAAGACCGATATTACTAAGAATTCTGATGTCGATAAGACTAAAACTGCGATTACGATACCACTCAGGATTAAAGAGTGCCTTTCCATGTCCTGCGCGGCTAAATTTATCAACTCGGTTTTCTCCCTCCAGTATATTCTTCATTTTGGTTTCTCTTGCCTTTAACCAATCCTACAGGGATAATTTACATGACGCTTTTCCTCATTGGCTGGTTCGTGGTGATTCCTTGCACTGAATTCGATTCTTCCCCTGTTTGTGCGGGCTTGGGTTAAACTTTCTACTATTGTACGAGCTTGGTCATATTTTCTAGGCCTCCACTTTGTATTTTTGACGTTAGCTCAGATCTGTTGTGAATGTATCACTTGGGCTCAATTGCGTTACTTTTCAATTGTTTTTATGACACTTCCGTCCCACTACTTTTAACCGTGAAGCTGGATATCGAGTGTATTGTTTCCTCCTGGTCAATTGTCTTTCCTCGCTCCCAACCCGACTGTTGTCCTTCCCGGTCAGTCCTCCTGAGAATTTATGGCCGGGTTGGCATTTTAACCTCTCGTCGAAAACACTTGCACGTCAACCCAGGGTTCTTTCTCTGTTCGCTGTATAAGATTTATTTCCTTGTCCATTCTTTAGAGAATAAATATAATTGATGCCAGGATACGCTTTCAATGAGCTCATATTGAAAACGGGCGCAATACATGGTAGTAGAGCATGGTTTTCGAAGTACTTCTTCGCCACTTCCAACAACTTCATGGTGGATACAACGCCGCTGCCAGTTGGGAGCAGTTCGAGAATTCCGTCGCTCTTCAGAAGACTTTCGCCCTTTTAATGTACGGGCTGCAGGGACGGCTGGGCTATGATTCTTTGTAAGCCGGAAGTTGTTTGCTTAAGCATTGCCCTTATTAATGCTAACCTGGTGTCATGTAGCTTCGGTGAAAATCTGACTTTCATTGGCCAACGCCGAATATGGTCCAAAGCATGCACAGGGTGTGCGCAGAGTCTGCCTGTGGCATCTAGAACAACGACGATCCACGATGCTCCAAGAACGTTCATGCTTAGAAGTGCCCAATCACACAATGACAAGAATTTTTCATCTATCGATTCCACGACTATCCAGTCGCAGAATCTACACCAGTACAACCAAGCACACCTCATGAGCTGGTAAATGACTCCTACGGCTGATGGGAATAACAGTATAGCCACAAGAGCGATGTATTCTAAGTCGACTTCCCCTACGTCTTGGCCGAAGTCCAAGGCGTATGTGTATGTTGTCATGGCCAATAATAAGAGGCCTATTGAAACAATGAAGCTCCCTGACACAAAGAGGAACACGGCCGCGTACAAGAGCGCAAATGTAGCTACTAACTTTAGCAAGTTCCCTTGGAAGAAGTCTACATTGAGCCAGCTAGGCAAGCTAAGTCCGAGTAGAGCGTCCCACAACCAATCCATGGGCCCTTGAGATGCTTTGGCCGCCAACGCCTGGGTGATGTTATACGTTTGGTAAACATTTTGCCACACAGCATTCCACTTGCGTTCTAGGCCGGTTATCGGGTAGCTTTTAACGACGTTAGCGGAAAGGCGCACATACACTTTTGCTGCTAATCTTAGCCCGCAGCTTACGTAGATAGTGCTTGTAGCCAGGGGTGCTACCGACAATCGAGACCCACTCTGCTTTGTACACGGGTGGATGTCTATCAGCACATAACAAGGGCTTGGCACTACCATTTCTACTTCCACTTCTTGCCAACTGTTGTCTGCTGCATTCCCAATTACAGAGAAGCTCGCTTCCTCTAATGTAACGCACTGAACCAAATCTTTGTCTCTGATTTCCAAAATAGACCTTACACCGAGCACGGCACTAACAAGAGGATGGCTGATCAATATGTTTGACCCTTTCTGTTCTTGAACCCTCTTCATGTAAGTGACCAACCTGAACTTCTTTAACACTAGGTTAAACTGGTCACTTGCATAGGAGAAGACCATAGAGTCGTACCCATTTTCGAATCGCTCATCTATGCACCTGCGGTTCACTAGTTTGGATGCATTATTGGGATCCATGCTATGGCAAAGCCCATCGACCTGGAAGATCTCATCAGTAGCTAACAGCTTCTCAGAGTCTTCACCATTCTGGTAGGCAACGTAAGTGGGGGCCACATAACCCGCCGCGTTGTACAACACGAAAGATAAGCCCTGCTCCCTATATTGCGAGCCTGCCTCAATGGTCACAGTCTCTAATTTATTGTTATGCTCTTTGTCTAAGACAATTTTTACAGACTCACGATCTTGTTTGGCCTTATATAAGTGATAAATTGGTTCCTTGCACTCTATACAATAGTACGACACCAGCTTGAGCATAGTCGTAGTAAGGTCCGAACACCCATCTCCTTTAAAGTACGAATGGTCTACGCAGTTAAACATCATCCAAGTGCCTGGTTTGTTGCAACGCTTCTTGTATTCTGGACCGTAATGTTTGCAACATCCAGAGATGCCATAGTAGCCGCTCCGGCAACACCAGTCATGGTCGGAGTCAATGACTCCGAACTTTGAATAGATAGTTCCCACGTAAGTGTATCGCCGATGTTCCAGGATATCTGTCACCTTGAAAGTCTCGTCTCCCAATGTGAAACAAGTTCCTTTCTGTAATGTCAAACTGCCTTGGTATATGGTCTTTCCGTCAGTGTAGGCCGTTGGTGGAGTGGCCATACCGAACATGTCGTTCGCGCATATTGCGGTGGCTGTGTTGCTATACAACAACCACAACCCCACTGTGATCGCTGCCATCCAAGGCCCAACAGCCCTAGCGGAAACCATCACCAACACTATAAGTGCCAATACGTGGACAATCTCTACTGCCAATTCACGAGTCACTTTTGTTGGTACTTCACGCTCTCGATAACTGCACCAACACATAGTGTCCACGAGCAATGCCACCTCACCTTTCTTTGCCAGTTGCATGCCTTCTGGGCAGCACGCTCTGTCGTAATTTCTGCGTGTCTCACAACACTGTCGACTAACCTCAGTGCAGATGTAATCATGAAAAACACTCACTCCAGGTCGTTCTTCCTCAATGCAAGTTTCGGTTGTCAGCAACCGCGTGATTGGCAGGATACAGGCTGCATATATAGGTTGTTTGTCAAGTTAAGTAATGAGAATTTCATCACTCAAGCAACCCAGGGCCAAGTATCCCGAGCATTCCAATAAGCTTTGTTGCACTCTTCCCAAATTATTCTGAAATAAGCCGGAGAATGCAATTTGAGGATATGATCCTTTGGCGCAACCGATGTATCTAGTCGGTTGTGTCTTGCCGCCTTCGCATTTTCCAATCGGGTCAGAGATGATTGCTGCAAGGTCACGGCTGTCGTGAGTACAGCAATCAGTGGTTCTGCGCTGGCCAATCACATACTGATATTGTCGTCCCTGGCAAGCCATATCTTCGTGCTCACAATCGCGCCTAGATACGTTGCCCATCACTGGCAACTTGGTCAGCGACTCACCTTTTAAGGTGCCATTCTCGTTAATCATTATCACAATATCAGTACTAGGCGGCACAGTTGTTGGAAATCCGAGAGCCCCAGTAGCATAACACGTTATAAAAACGATCATGGCGATCTTTCGCGACAAAAGGAACAAGATTAGCAGAATCATTAATACGCTTGCATTATTGGCATGAACTTTATGGTTTGCTTGACTATGATAAGCCTGCAACACGTACTGATAAGCCTCTGCGTGCATCTCTTTCAAAATGACATTCGCTTGTTTCATCACTTCCACGACAGAACTCCAGTCTAGATCCTGTGTAGACTTGTAGCTGCGATGGGCAATCTCTCTGGCTTGGTTGCCGAGTGCGTTAACCTGCTCTAGTTTGTTAACATCTTCTTGCTCCAACTGAACAATCAGATGTCGCCAAGCCTGTGAAATATTGCTCACCGTCAGCGCAAATTCTGAAGTTAGATTTAGGACAGTCACAGCAGCAGTTCTATACATTCTGATGCTATGTTCGAATGTGCCTATTTACTGGGTTATCGCGTTTAGGGCAGTTGCGGCATTGCCAGTTCTCAATTGCTTTTCTTCAGGCATGTAGTACTCGACCTCGAATTCGGTGAAATTGAAACTTTCCGCCTGGTCGAATGCGTGTCGAACAGCCCTCACGATGTCATCAAGCTTGTCGAGTTCATCCGTTGTATCTTCTATAGGTTTCATCATGACTTTTGTCCGTCCCTTGGTCCGCTTTACGGGTTCCCCGAGCTCTCTGGTCACTGTTTTGATATGTTGCCTGGTGTTATCGACGTGCGCCCTGAAGCCGTAGTCGCACTGTATCTACGCAAAAGAACGCTAAGCAAACCAGCAAGACTAAGCCGCAAACAATGTCAAATAATGTGTTTCTCACTGAAGTTTTTCTGGTCTTTGGCTTTGACTTGTTGGGCTTCCACACAGGTGTTGTCGACGCTGTATTAAGTCTCACGGCATTTTGAACAGCAATTTTTCTTGTAACGTTTGCCTCAAAGCAATGTTTGTTCTGCCACTTTCCTTGCTTCTAATTCTTTGGTCTTTGCTGCCTCCATAAGTTGATGAGGATCCAGCGGTCGCGGTTTGCTATTGGAAGCCACAGGTTGCTTCACTGAGCGCTTAGTCTTTCTCTTTATGTCCGCTTTGCTGATCTCTGACGTCAAAAATTTAGGCTGGGATATTACTCCTTCAGATTTAGCCATATCTTTCACAGATAAGGTTCGATTCATTGTTAAATATCCCGATACCAAGTATGAACTTTCGCCATCACACACGTGGAGAACATTGGAGTATCGTGATAATGCCCACAGATTAAATTCTGGATCTGGTCTCACCTTAATGTGCATTATGTCGGCGCCTATTTGAGAAGCAGATACGGGGTATCGCGAATCATAATTTCTATGATTCTTGTAGTCTCCGTAGAACAGAGATTTGTATTGGACGGCGTGTTTACTATAGCCCCACGTTTGGTTCACCACTGCGTATTGTCTCGTATTTCCTGGTTCCAGACATGCGGTGATGATAGAAACTAACCACTTATGGCCATTTCTGCTCTGATATATCGGAGTTCCCGAAACGTATTCTCTCTCAGTTTCGATCACCGGGTAAAACCCCCACATCACGTTTTCTGAGTCTTCACCGTACACCAACATGGTCACGTTATCTACTAACTTCACCGTTTCATCGCCTATTAGAAATACGAGTATACCATTTCTATCGGCGGGAGCCAGCTCTACATTAGACATGATATCTGGCAATACCTGCTTCAACCCTGACCGCTTGCCTGATCTGGCTTCTCCATGTGAAGGTGACACCTTGCATGGCGCCTCGATCGTGTAGTAATGTAGTCCATCCACTTTGACTTCGTGCATTATCGGGTCACCGGTGATCCATGCAGAAGGAGGCCAATCTAAGATATCAAAAAACGTTGCCCCCTTCTTAAAGATATATTGCATGACTTTCAATCGCGATGACAACAGATAGTTAAGCATGTCTGGGTCGGCTCCCTCCAGTTCAAATCTTCCGTCTCCTCTGGTCTTACCTTCCTTCTCGTAGAGTGAATCTACTAAAGCATCTCGCTCAAGCAGTGGTTGGGCATGAACGATGCGCCTATGTTTGCTAAGCCCCAAGGCGACAAAAAAATGTCCACGTAGTGCTAGAAAGTTCCTCTTTCCAGAGCGACATCGCGGCGAAAGGTATTAAGTTGTCCCATTGAAAGATGCTACTTACTAGCCAACACTGCTCTAAGGCCTCCGTCAGGGTTTGCTCCGCGAGCTCCTCATCTCGCTCACCAAATCCCCAACTCGAGAAATACCTGTAGCAATCTCGATACTGCACAACCGGGAGTGTTCTCATTATGATCTTTTTATATTTTCGCTCCCCATTCAAAACCTCAATTAAAGGTTTTAGGCTGGTTTCGTAATCTTTAAGGCTAACAACTGGAGCCTCCGAATTTGACTCTGACGCGAGAGTGTCCCTTACCGATGTGTCGGCCGATGACGCAACTTCTCTAATGCTCTCAACATTGGCAGACTGGTCCGACGCGTTAGTAACGTCGTCACCGTCGTCATTGGTGGACTGTACGCCCCCTTCCTCATTAACATGTTCTTGGGTCGCTGCTACCAATGTTTCGGAAGATGCCTGTTTAACACTGAGATAATGGCCTGTTATGGCGTAGTGCCCCTTGCCGTCAGACTTCGTCACACATGAAATCAGGTTGCCATCTGTATCAAAGATTGGCGTTCTAGATACAAGGTTGCCACTATAATATACTGCTGGCAGTTTACTTCTGATCTCTAGATCACTCACTGTGTGGTGCCACGATACCGCTTCACAGCAAATAAAGAATTCTTTAACCACACCTGTGTCGGTAGGGATTAACACCGACCTCAATGAGTCGAGATTTGACGGCTCTCGACGCCATACAGCATCTGGTGTTTGACGTGCTCTTTCGCTATTTTTCTTCTCTGCCGCACTGAGAGTGTGGTACGCCAATATTTCGTCCCCTACAACTCGGTTGTGGTTTTCTCTAGCTTCCCACTCAATTCCATAAAATTGACCGCTGAAAGAGTTGCAACTACTGTGCTCAGTTATTGCGATATGTTCGACGCTAGGGATGTGGCATTCCAACTGGCCACTAAAGGAGTCACATCTAGTGTACTCAGTTATGGCAAATTGTTCAGCGTCTTCGTCATCTGCCAGCCAGCGTAATAACAATCTTGCCACGCCGTCTTCACGATATTCGAACACTCTACGACGCATCTCTTCTTCGGAAATCGAATTCCAGATAAGTGGCTCCTTTAATCGCGACTCCAATCTACCGACTCAGCCTTTCCATCAAAAATCAGACCTCGTTCCTGCGCCAGGCACATTACATCAGCCATTTTGCTCCATATAGCGGAGTCCATTGCAACAAATTTCTGCATGTCTCTAATGGTAAGAAGCTGATTAACGTATCTCACACCACGCTTGACATTCTCTTCTCCTACGACACACGTAAATGAAATTAATCGCTCGATGTCTCGCGTAGTTATCTCTTTTTTCCTCTTCAAAAAAGTTCGCTATCTGCCACTCGACTTCGTTACAGCCTTCTCTTCTAAAGTTCCTAAGTCTGATTTGGCTAAGATCATCGATATCGGCTGACCTGGGGTTGGCTCTGCTTCTTCGTTTTCTTACGATTTTGTTGCTGGTAGACGCTCTTTGTTCATCCTCCCTCTGCTTTCGCCTTTGGCGGCGATGAGCTTTGCGTCCCTCTACATTTATTTCCTTAATCCGGCAAATTACATGGACGTTTCCGAGTATGTTACTGCTGGACACACTTTGATAGAGCCTATCAAGTGTGGTCTTTGTCCTAACTACAATATTGCAGTCTTTGTGGCTCCTTATCTTTGTGATACTCCTGACAGCCTCAACCTCGTAGGTGCGGCTGTATACCTTTGACGGACCTCTTGTTAGGTTAATGCATCCAAGCCGCACCTTCCTAAGTTCCTTTTTCTTCTCAATGCTGGGAGTTTTTTCCTGCGATGTAGTCTTTCGACTTCTGAAGGAGGCAGTTGTCTTTTTTCGCCCAAAGCCTGGGATGCTGCTTTTGAAAGGGGTTGGCTCAGCAGCCTCGTCTGGGGTACCCAGCAGTGGCATGCCTATGCTCTTCACTGCGGCTTTCACCGCATCTCGTAGCGTCACTATGGCCCTCTTGACATAGCCTGTTGGGCCTTCCGCTTCCTGGCGCCCAAGCACCATTGGGACCCTGCCATTCCCTTTCGGCCCACTGAGTGGGGCCTTGGCTTTCCGCTGTTTCTCCCTCTTTTGCCGCTTCATCTCGGCAATCTTCGCCTGCTGCTCCTTCTTGCGAAGGTATCTCTCTCTCATCTTCTCCTTGTGTTCAGCGGGCTTGGTGCTGACCTTGATTGGTTCCTCTTCGGGCTGGCTTGCTCGTTGGCCTTTTTGACCATAGCACGGTCTTATTTCAGCATTCATGCAGGCCGTGCAGTCGTTGAGGGTGCGGTTCTGCCTCTGTCGAATATGGCGCGGAATCCCAGCATGTCTTGAATACGTCGCCGTTGAATGTTGGGCGACAGACCCACAAGTGCTTCTGAGCACTAACCTTTTGTGCTCAATTAAGTGCTGGCATTTCTCGACCGGTCCTGGCCCGTCCCAATTTTCTGGCTTGGCGTGCTTGGTCTTCTCGTCGTACTCCACCATGTGCTTAAGTAGGTGGACCTCCTTCATTTGGTAGGCGCGAATCAACTCAGTCCTTATAGAACTGTGGTGCTTAGTCCTCGCGATGTCGCGGGACATTATTTGCATGCTCTTGTAAGCATGCCTTATCTCCTCGACATCGCCGACAGTGAATGCCGTTGGCTTCTTGGCCACTATCATCTCCACACTTAGCTGAACGGATGTCAGCGAAATTCTTGGGTGGAGAGGTCTAGTTTTGAAGCCGGCCTTGTTCGCCAAGACCTCAAATTGACTTAACTCCCTTGTGGGGGGCCGGTTAACTTGAGGCTTGGGGTGGGCTCTGGGAGCGGCTTTCGTAGCCGGCCCTTGTTGGATCTTGGCCTGAGGAACCCTCATATTCTCATAACCCCTCTTGAGGCATATAAGCTTAGGGGCTGTGGCAGCGGCAGGCAGGTCGGCAGTGGAGCAAACCGGGTGCTCATCGTGCTCGCCTACAACCTGAGCGTAGGTCACGTGATCAGTGGCTTGCGGCTGTTCCTGGTGAGCCGCCATTGGTCCTCCGATCCGTTTGCTGGCTATGTTTCCTCATGTCTTGTCTAGGTGCAGACAGATTCTAGCTAGGTCATTTCTCTAAACTCAAACATAAAGAAATATGAGTCAGATGGGGATTACTTCGAACATTACCTAATAAATACCGTATAGTTATACATTTACATTACACTGCAGGACATTTAAAACTATAAACACACGAACTTAACACTATACTTGTCTTAACTAAAGTTGGCGTCTGGTGGAAGGAGGAACACTGCACGTGCCATTTCACGATTTTGCAACATTCCAGCATTCCTTTCTACATGCTCTTACACCTCGCTTCCGGCTCACTTGTTCCCTCCTTCATTCTGACCGCTGTGATCTGTTGTAGACTACCTGGCCAGGTGGTGTCGTCCCATTTGCGATCACTCTTATACAATCAGGTTCTTATCAGTGACAGTGACAAGTTTGGCAACTCCCAGGAAGACGAGCTGCCCTGAAGTTGTATCTCCATGGCAACCGCAGTCGCCCCACCCTCGTTTCCATGGCAACCACGCAGCCACTCCCTTTATCCCGCCTCGGCAGGCAGTAAACGGACCTCCCTCTAAGAAATGTCATATGCCAACTCTTATTATTAGCAGTATAGACATGCAACACACGACGCCTGATGTCCGAGACATGGTCCCATGACACGTCTGGAAGACATGGAATACCTCAAATTAAATCACAATACAAAAACAATAAATTGATTGCGCAGAATAGTACGGGATCTCCACATTCCTGCAATAAAAAGTACAACCGAAACTGCGTATATATTTCGCTTCTAAAAGCATGTTGAAACCAGATTAAACTGTGTGTCGTTGACAGTGTCTTCCTTGTCAGCTCAGTAAAAGAACGAGCTTGCCCCAAACAAAATGACGTCAGAATACTCTACCTTTTAGCAAGTCCGGGCAGCCGACAGCGGTCGTTAGCGGCCGTCATGCATTCCACGTGATTTACGACCCAGCTGGTAAGTGGTAAAATAGGGTAACGGGGAGACTTCATTCATAGAAATTCAGGCTCTAGTAAAGGGACTTATTTGCTATGCCCTCTCATTAACATTAACTGACCTGAAACTGTCACATGTATTCTTATTACACATTGTGTGAATCCCGGCACACCAATTGATTCATCAATAGAGCTCGACTTACAGCATTCGTAACCCTTAATTCCAGTGCATTTTCCTGCACGCACATATTCTCATTAGCACAGCTTACAACTAGCAATTATATATCATATTAACGCCTATTCTTGCGTTACTCGCACAAATTAGGGCTCTGTTCCATCTTATCACTGGGCTTATTAAACAGATACCTCTCGCCTGTGATTTACTTTCTGCATGAATGTATGGCCGTTCTACTCTCGTGCATTGTCCGGAGATGCGTTCAAGGAAATATTGTGAGGGTCTTACAGTTTTTATAGCTGTCCACCAAAGAAAACTTATGTCTAAGCATGCCTCATGCATTTCTAACTAGGCCCTAAGACACCAAGTTTGCCTATAAAAAAATATTAGACTGCGCAAGTCCTTCAGTTGACGATCTTATAAACAATCCCTTCTACAAATGAATGATAACCTTATGTACAGCAAAACAAGACGCAAGCTGTAATCGAAGAATATAACATGCAAACCACTAAGCTACACTAATCATGCATGACTGTCCTGAGCGTAAATTTTATTTACATGTGCCTGACGGATATAAAATGATATTTACATAGTCGCCTTAAGCCACCAGCGCAGTAAGTCACTACACTAGCGGTTAGCAAACATGCACCGGCCGGTACTACCTATAAACCGGTGTTAAATAAACAAAGTTTATTAAACAAATTAAGGAAATCAGTCACAAGGATAGGAAAATTACATCCAACAGTAACTTACCCAGGAAGGCCCAAATAAAACTCCCAGAGGAAATGGATAAAATTCCTTGTTTCGGCACTGAACCACACAGATAATAAAGGAGACACTGGTTTCAATGAAATAAACTTTTAATTAAAGAATGAAAACTTAACATGAAACCAAAAGAACATCGTCCTATCTGAGGGAATAAAGGTATTTTAAGTAGTTCAAAACAATTAGTGAATAATAGAAAATACACGGATGAAACTGAAAAACGTAGTCCTTTTCAGAAAATGATACTGATCCAAATCATTAACTTAAAAACAGTAGGTTGTACTAATTAAAGACACTAAATCATTACCAGAAACAGTACACCTTGATAACATTACTATAATAACAGAAAATGATTCGAATTAAAACTTAAATTGTTCACAGAAGGTTTAAACGGGCCCCGTTTGTTAGACTACTAAAATTAAATTAAAACTAACGCATTAAACCTAGGGAAAGCCACTCTATTAACGAGTTTCATTGAACTTTCTTAATAAGAGGAGGCTTCGCAGGAGCATGGAACTCTAGCCCAATTAATAAACTACGAGGGGTTTAAAAGATTAGCGAACGGAAAACACACACAGTTAAACAGGGGAAAAGGAAGAAAACCGTAAGAGATCAAGTGAGGAACCAAGAAATCTTCCACCAAAATCGAAAATACTTAAGTAAACTCAGGCTCCACAATTAACACGCAAAACCCATAGGCAACAATCACCGTCCTGCCCCCAAAAGCCAAACGTTACCATAGCAACGAAAACATACGCCCGCAAACCAATCATGTTACAAGGCACAACAAAGGCCAGAAACAAAATAAAATCAGGAAACACAAAAGTTTAAAATACCAGGAAAATAGAAGCAAGGTTTTTTTTCAAAACCGAGGAAACCAGAATTATATGCTTCTGCGGAACCTCACGCAGTATAAAGGGCACTAAGTGCCCGACACATTTTGAATTTACATGATCAATGAAGTTCTTTAACGGGTGAAAATGATAGTTAATTTAAAAAGGATTTCCTTATTTTCGTATTCTATACATGCCAATAATTTTGATATATTTTTAGACTTATCCACTCGTTCGTCCGCTTAGTAATTTCCAAAATAATTATTTTCACGAAATTCCACCTTGAAAGAGTTAATTTTCAAGACACAAATCACACGAATTTCCTTGCAGTTTCATAATCACTGGATATAACTTGCCAAATGATGAAGCCACTTACTTGGGTGAAGTTGACGCTCAGGCATGTTGAGCTAGTTCCTCACATACTTACAGATGCTTACAGTTAGGTTTCCCCGCTCAGAATTCGTTGAAAAGTATCATAATAGGACGATGCAGGAAACAAAGTAATTTGGGTTTAAAACCCACATCTCAAGACCCTTAGCCGGGGTCTATACTCCAACATGACGCCAACATCTTAACAATCCAGTTAACACAACCGCATGCCATGACTTCCCAAAGCGTACTGTTTGGGGGTCAAAATGGCGAGGTTTGCTGCATCAGGAAGTCGCCGCGCTCTGATAGGTAGAAGAGCGCTTGGGGAGGGGAAACTCATTGTGGGTGTCTGGCGGAAGATTGCAGCACTTATTAGAAGAGAAAAGAAACAGTCCGTACAATTCAGAAATGCGATAATCCAAAGACGTTGCCATCAGTCCACAATAAGAATTATAAATAAGTTCGATGAGTATCACCAAAGCACGTAGTAGTACGAGGGAAACCATCCGCTTAGACATATAGAAAGATTAAGATTTTCTACGGCGATATTGCCAGTTCAAAATAGGTTTACAGGGTAGGGCAAATTGCGTTACACCGTAACAGCCTGAAGGACGTTAAATTATTTCTACATATTTGTACATATTGTTAGCATAGCCAATGAAGGAATTGATGCCCCAAATATTTATCATGTTGTAGAAGTAGCATAGTGGCCACCTTTTGTTTTTTCTAGATATGTCCATGTGTTGACTCATTTGATCTAGACAGTCAAATCCATCTGTGGTTTCTTCGTAGGAGGATCGATAGTAGTAGAATGGTGCCTTGAGGAAATGAGGATTACTATTTTATTACCCTTTGGCTTGTATGACACCGAAGTGGTATCTTCATCGAAGAGAAATAGGGACGATCCGCTTCTTCGACCTTGCAACTTAAAGCCTGTCACTTCTTTTGAAGCCACGAACCTACTACGATGGCGTAGCAGGGGGAGAGGTGATACTCCCACGTGGCGCGTCCCAGGTGGCGGATAGGGGGGTCCTAACCGGCTTGCCGGCGGACTTGAGGGAAATAAAATACCTCTCGCGGACCAAACACACTACCCCCTGCGGGTGGGGGACGCACATGTAGAATACACCCGCGGTATCCCCTGCCTGTCGTAAGAGGCGACAAAAAGGGGCGACCTTGGCGCGGACATGGATTGTGGTTTGGTATACTGTGTTGGACCTCCTGTGGATGGGAGAGGCTGAATACATCCATAGGCAATCCCTGCCTGTCATAGAAGGCGACTTAAAGGGTTATGTGGCCATGGTCCCCTCTTTATTTTTTATTATTTTTCCGAGGGTCAGATGTAGACCAATCAAAATTTTGATGTGCGTGCTGCTCGGCGATGGAGCTCCTATGTGTGCGACTACGCTCAAAAGCCCGTGCCAGCAACCACCCAGGACGCGGCGGGTGGGAGTGTCAAGTACCCGGGCCGTGGTATCCGCCTGACAACGCAGGTCCCCGCACAGCCGAATGCCAGAAGGACATATTATTATTAATTATTTTTATTTATTTTTTCTATATTTAGTGCTCTGTACACGCTATGGGGTACATGCTATTGCGGGTGACTGGAGGAAGGGAGTCCTAGTGCTCATTGCCTCAGTCATCACGTATTAGGCATCGTTCAGCATCGGACCCCGGGCAATACCTGCTATGACCAGGTGGGTATTGCCTTGGCTGCTTGGTTCGGCTACAGAGACCCCTGTTCGGAGTGGGTGGCATTCGGGGAGGATGATTTCGGGTATGGCGTCGAAACAACTTCCGCCAGCAACCTGGGGTAGTTCGCTACCCAAGTCTTTAACTTTGGATTCTCTAAGGGGGGCAACCCCTTGGGAACAGGCGCAGCGATTAAATTTGGGATCCAGCTTCGCTAGGTTCCTGGTTGCTACCAGAACCGATGGGCAGGACTTCAAGCTGGTTAAATCCATCCTCTTCAGTAGGTACATCGAAGGTGTATATGGCGAACTTGCGGACC
This sequence comes from Anabrus simplex, assembly GCF_040414725.1. NCBI lineage: Eukaryota > Metazoa > Arthropoda > Insecta > Orthoptera > Tettigoniidae > Anabrus > Anabrus simplex. The sequence continues at coordinate 171,352,049 of NC_090268.1, forward strand.
TGAAGAAAATGCGCAATGGTGGTTTGCTTCTGAAGACGAGCACTGCGCTCCAGGCCGATCAATTGCTTAAGTGCGACCATTTTGGCGACATCCCCGTCAAAGTGGAAGAGCACAAAACATTGAATCTGGTTCGTGGAGTTATTTTCCACCGTGATCTCGTCCTGAACACTGACGATGAATTGATGGAAGACATGAAGCACCGTGGCGTGACCCACGTCCGGCGTATCACACGCAAAGTCAACGGTGAAGACGTTGCCACGGGTGCGTTCATAGTCTCCTTCAAATTGTCAGTGTTGCCCGAGAAAGTCAAGGTAACAACCTATCGTTGCGATGTGAGGCCGTACATCCCGCCTCCTATGCGATGCTATCAATGCCAGAGATTCGGGCACATGGTATCTCGTTGTTCGAATCCGTCCGTGTGTGGTACATGTGGGAAAGTAGCTCACGGCGCGGAGGAGTGTACACCTCCGTTCAAGTGCACTAACTGTTCTGGTCTTCATTCTCCTCGGGATCGGAATTGTCCGACCTATCTGAGCGAGAAGAAGATCCAGGAGATCAAGACCCTGGATGGTCTTTCCTACCAGGAAGCGCGCCGTAAGTTTAATTCTCTGAATGCACCGGCCAAGACACTTGACTTCAGCTTGATAGCACAGTCCCTGCCAGGTTCCTCATTTTCAACTGGAACACCTGCCCAGAAGATCGCTGCGCCCAAGCCAAAGAGAACCAGCTCGAAGGTGGGTCCGTCCCGGCCTTCGACCACCAATATACCTGTGCCGGCTAGGAAACCTACGCCAGTATAACAGGGGAAGAAGACAACGTCTCCTTCCCTCACGAGGTCAGCGACAGCCGAGCCCAAGCCGGCGGAGGCGGCATCGTCGACCAGGGCTGGGAAACCACCTCCCAACCCGTCTCAACAAGAATCGACTATGGGGAAGAAGAGCGACCTTACCAGGCGTTCTTCCACTTCTCCTACGAATGGGGCTTCACGCCCTCCACCCGGAGGGCATGATTCCACGCCAGCGGGTCTTCCTCCTAGAAGACCTGCGCGCTCCCCTCGTAAGAGGAAACCCCACCCCAAACCAACGTCGCGTAGCAGGGGGAGAGGTGATACTCCCACGTGGCGCGTCCCAGGTGGCGGATAGGGGGGTCCTAACCGGCTTGCCGGCGGACTTGAGGGAAATAAAATACCTCTCGCGGACCAAACACACTACCCCTGCGGGTGGGGGACACACATGCAGAATAGACCCGCGGTATCCCCTGCCTGTCGTAAGAGGCGACAAAAAGGGGCGGCCTTGGCGCGGACATGGATTGCGGTTGGTATAATGTGATGGACCTCCTGTGGATGGGAGAGGCTGAATACATCCATAGGTAATCCCTGCCTGTCGTAGAAGGCGACTTAAAGGGTCATGTGGCCATGGTCCCCTCTTTATTTTTTATTATTTTTCTGAGGGTCAGATGTAGACCATTCAAAATTTGATGTGCGTGCTGCCCGGCGATGGAGCTCCTATGTGTGCGACTACGCTCGAAAGCCCGTGCCAGCAACCACCCAGGACGCGGCGGGTGGGAGTGTCATGTACCCGGGCAGTGGTATCCGCCTGACAACGCAGGTCCCCGCACAGCCGAATGCCAGAAGGACATATTATTATTAATTATTTTTATTTATTTTTTCTATTGTTAGTGCTCTGTACACGCTATGGGGTACATGCTATTGCGGGTGACCGGAGGAAGGGAGTCCTAGTGCTCATTGCCTCAGTCATCCCGTATAAGGCATCGTTCAACATCGGACCCCCGGGCAATACCTGCTACGACCAGGTGGGTATTGCCTTGGCTGCTTGGTTCGGCTACAGAGACCCCTGATCGGAGTGGGTGGCATTCGGGGAGGATGCTATCGGGCATGGCTTCCAAACGAAGTCGGCTCTCATAAGGTCGTCGCCCACCTAAGTCTTTAACTTTTGCTTCCCTGAGAGGTTCAACTCCCTGGGAACATGCGCAGCGTGAAGGAACGGGATCCAGCTTCCCTAGGTTTCTGGTCGCTACCAGAACCGATGGGCACGATTTTAAGCTGGTGAAGTCGATCCTGTTTAGTAGACACATCGAAGGCGTCTATGGCGAACTGGAGGAACATAAGAAAATGCGCAACGGTAGTTGCTTCTAAAGACTCGTACAGCACTGCAAGCTGATCAGTTGCTTAAGTGCGAGCACTTTGGCGAAATCCCCGTCAAAGTGGAGGAGCATAAGTCCATGAACCTGGTTCGCGGAGTCATCTTTCACCGCGACCTTATTTTGAACACTGACGACGAGTTGATGGAAGACATGAAGAACCGTGGCGTGACACAAGTCCGGCGCATTACGCGCAAGGTCAACGGTGAAGACGTTGCCACTGCTGCCTTCATTGTCTCTTTCAAGTTGTCAGTGTTACCAGAGAAAGTCAAGGTAACAACTTATCGTTGCGATGTGAGGCCGTACATCCCGCCTCCTATGCGATGCTATCAATGCCAGCAATTCGGACATATGTTATCTCGCTGTTCGAATCAGGCTGTATGTGGTACATGTGGACGAGTAGCTCACGGCGCGGAGGAGTGCACAACTCCATACAAGTGCACTAACTGCTCCGGTTTTCATTCTCCTCGGGATCGGAATTGTCCGACATACCTGAGTGAGAAGAAGATCCAAGAGATCAAGACCCTGGATGGTCTTTCCTACCAGGAAGCGCGCCGTAAGTTTCATTCTATGAATACACCTGCCCGTACACTCGACTATAGCTTGATAGCTCAGAGTCTTCCAGGTTCGTCATTTACGACCAAGACACCTGTCCAGACCGCTGCGCCCAAGGCGACTGTTGCTGCTCCCAGCAACGTCGCAAATAGTCAAAGCTCGAAGGGGGGGACCACCCCACCTTCGACCAACCAGAAGTCTGTGCCGGCTGGGAACTGCCAGCCGGCACAGCAAGGGGGGAAGACTAAGTCTCCCCCCCTAGGAGGTCGACGAAAGTCGTGCCCCAGCCGGCGGAGGCGGCTTCGTTGACCAGGGCTGGGAAACCATCTCCCAGCCCGTCTAAACTTGAAAAGAAAAAGGGGAAGAAGAGCGCCCGTCCTGAGCGCTCTCGGACTTCCCCTGCGAAGGAGAAGTCATGCCCTCCATCTGGGGGATATGAGTCTGCGCCGGGAGGCACTCCTGCTCCCAAACCTGCGCGCTCTCCTCGTAGGGGACCCCCTCGCGCCCGAAAAGCGTCGAAGTTCTGGGCGGCACCCCTGCCATCTTTTGATGACGGGATGGATGTCGCGCTGTCCTCTACATCTACGGATGTAGAACTAGATAGTGTTTAGGCTTACGAGCATTTTGTTGCTCATAACCTAACACTCCTTTTATAGTCCACACTATGGCACTGTTACAGTGGAATTGTAACGGTTATGACAGGCATCTTGCTGAGTTACGTCAGCTTATTAGTGAGTACGCAGCGAGTATAGTCTGTATTCAGGAGACCAATTTCCGACCTGGTCATCACACGGTCTTGAGGAATTTCAAACTATACTCGACAGAACGATACTATGCTCACCGGGCTTCCGGAGGCGTTGGCATTTTTGTACGTTCTGATAGCTACAGCGAAGAGGTTCCTTTAAGAACCCCTCTTGAGGCTGTAGCTGTTCGCGTCTCGCTGCCTATCATAGCCACAGTGTGTAATGTTTATCTTCCACCAGGCCAGCATCTGAACATCACTGATGTCGCTGATCTTATAGATCAGCTTCCACCACCCTTCCTCTTATTGGGCGATTTTAACGCCCATCACCCCATATGGGGGTCTGAGACGCCTTGCCCCCGAGGAAGAGAGCTAGAAACACTCCTATCAGATCTGGATTTATGTATTTTGAACACAGGGGAACCAACTCACTTTAGTGTACGTAACGGCACATATTCTCGCATAGACGTTAGTCTATGCAGCCGAACGTTGGTTCCACTGTTTCGGTGGAATGCACACGATGATCTCTGTGACAGTGACCATTTTCCCATCGTTCTTACTTTGTTGAATCATAAACCCGTCGAGGCTCCCCCTCGATGGATTCTTAAACATGCTGATTGGCCAAAGTACACATCACTAGCTGTCTTTAGCGAAGATGTCAGGCGGACCGTCGGCGAGGAAATAACTTACATCACCCATGTTATTCTTGCTGCTGCTGAGGAGTCCATTCCGTTTTTCTCGGGGACTCCTCGCCGAAAACTCGTTCCTTGGTGGAACGATGAAATAGCAGCAGCCATCAAAGAACGCCGTCGCGCTCATAAGCGTTACCGTAGACAGCCTACTGTGGCCAACTTGGTAACATTTAAGAAATTCCGCGCTAAGGCGCGAGTTCTTATTCGACAAAGTAAGAAGGCTTCATGGGAGAGATATGTGTCGTCCATGTCGTCACATACTCCATCATCTCAAGTGTGGACGAAACTTCGACGAATTTCGGGTATTCAAGGATCATCTGCTGTACCGGGAATTTCCATTGCAGGCAGTGTCGCCACTGATCCCCTCGCGATTGCTAACCATCTCGCTAGTCATTTCGCGGATGTCTCTGGCTCCGGGAATTACAATCCTGATTTCCTCCCTCTGAAGCGGGAGGCAGAACGTCATCACCTGAGTTTTGCCACCCAAGTTTCAGAGGACTACAACGTGCCCTTTACGAAGTGGGAACTCCGCAGCGCCTTAGCGCTTTGCAAGGACACGTCTCCTGGACCGGACAACATCCATAACCAGATGTTGAAACACCTTAGTGATGATAGTTTACTATATCTCCTTCGTGTGTTCAACCGAATCTGGACAGAGGGTGATTTTCCGTCTCAGTGGCGAGAGGGCATAGTCATCCCTGTCCTCAAGCCTGACAAAGATCCTAAGTATGCAGGAAGTTACAGACCGATTTGTCTTACAAATTGCCTGTGTAAGCTATTTGAGAGGATGGTAAATCGCAGACTCGTGTGGTGTCTGGAGAAACAAGGACTCTTGTCCGAGTACCAATGTGGATTTCGAGCCGCTCGATCCACCACAGACCACTTGGTACGCCTGGAGAGCTCTATCCAGCATGCGTTTCTCCGAAAACAGCACTTGGTAGCTGTCTTCTTTGACTTGGAGAAGGCCTACGACACCACCTGGCGATATGGCATCCTTTCAGTCCTGCATCAATGGAGATTCCGAGGTAACTTGCCGGTATTTATTGCGAATTTTTTGTCCCTCCGTCTATTCCGTGTCCGAGTAGGTAGGACATATTCGCAATACCACGTTCAAGAAAATGGAGTCCCACAGGGATCGGTTCTTAGTGTCACTCTGTTCGCGATTGCCATAAACGGTATTGTCGCTGCTGCTTGTCCAGCCGTAATACCGTCCCTATATGTGGATGATTTTGCTCTGCACTATAGCTCGTGCAGTATGGCAGTCGCAGAGCGACAGTTACAGCAAGCTATTAGGAGGGTGGAGAAGTGGACCTTAGAACATGGCTTTCGGTTTTCTGCCGCAAAGACCTCCGTTGTCCACTTTTGTCGTCAACGTACACTTCACCCTCATCCTGAGCTTTATCTAGGTAATGTCGTTCTTCCAGTTGTTGACACCTACCGATTTCTTGGGCTCCTTTTTGACAGTAAATTATCGTGGGAGCCACACGTGCGGGAGCTAAAAGTGCAATGCACCAAGAGGCTTAACCTCTTGAAGTTTCTTAGCAGCAGTAATTGGGGAGCTGACCGCGTGGTGCTCCTGCGATTCTGTCGGGCACATATTTTATCTCGGTTAGACTACGGCAGTGCAGCATATGTCTCAGCAAGGCCAAGCGTTCTTGCGAAGCTGAACAGTATCCACCACAGCGGGGTTAGGTTGGCGACGGGAGCTTTTCGTACTAGCCCCATCGCTAGCCTGCTCGCTGAGTCTGGTGTGCCGCCTCTACACCTGAGGCGCCAGCAACTACTACTTACATATGCTGCAAATTTGCGACAGATGCCACTTCATCCGAGCTATCCCTGCGTGTTCAACAATGGCAACCGCTTGTTGTACGTTGCTCATCCACGTGCGACGCGGCCGGTTGGGATACGCTTGGATAGCAGTTATGAATTGTTTGACGTACCTTCGATTCCTTGCCTTGTCAGACAACCAAGTGGGGTGCCTCCGTGGGTTGTGCGACGACCTGAAATCATCCTGGATTTGCACACTGGCCCGAAAGGAGACACGGACCCTTCGATTTATCGGAGGATCTACCTGTCCGTTCTTGGCCGCCATCCAGGTTCAGTCGTCGTTTACACGGATGGTTCACGGACAGATACGAAGGTGGGCTGTGCGTTCGTTGTCGACAATGATCGGTTTCTTTTTGCTCTCCCGGATACCTGTAGTGTGTACACGGCGGAGCTCTATGCTATCTGTGAGGCTCTGCGGTACGCACTAGACAATGAGCGCCGACACTTTCTTGTGTGTACTGACTCCTTGAGTTCGCTTCAGTCTATTGATACCTGTTTCCCTCGACACCCTCTGGTGCAGCGGATCCAGGACCTGCTGGCCGGGTGTTCGGATGCCGGCACCAGAATTACGTTTGTGTGGCTCCCCAGCCACATGGGCATAGAGGGAAACGAGTTAGCAGATCAGGCTGCCAAGGAGGCAGTTACACTGCCCCCGTTGCCTTTCAAGGTTCCAGCAAGTGATATTCGCTCTCAGCTGAGACATCTGGTTATGTCTCATTGGGAGATGGAGTGGCAGGCCATCCCACTTCCGAATAAGCTGCGAGCGATAAAAGGAACAACGAAGGTATGGAGGACTTCCCTTCGGGCTTCGCGGAGGGAAGCCGTGGTATTATGTCGCCTTCGGATCGGCCACGGTATCTTGACGCACTCCCATCTACTGAAAGGAGAACCCCCTCCGGTGTGTACCTGCGGCGACCATCTTACCGTGGTACACATCCTTACGGAGTGCGTGGACCTGGTCGATCTGCGCCGTAGTATTAACCTTCCGAGTACTATCTCCCTTATCTTGCGCGATGACGAGCAGTCAGCAGACCTCGTCATCCGCTTTATGAGGGATAGCGGTCTGTTTTATCGTGTGTGATCATGTCCTTTGTCCTAGTGTTGTTTATGTCAGTTGCGCTTTTATTTCATTGACTTCATTTTATTTTGTGTTGCGCATTTTAATGTGTTATTTGAACGTCTAACGTACATTATGTGTTAATATCTGTATTACTGGGCAATGCCTTATTCCTTCAATTTCCTGTCCTTTCTCTTAGTTTAATAGAACATAAGGCATTGCGTATTAGATCCACTGACTGTTTTAATCTCACCCTCTTTTTTCTTCATCACCATTCTTTTTTAACTCTAGTCAGTGGATACTTTTTAAAATTTTAACTTCATGTCTCATGTCATTCATTTCGTTCCATTAGGGGCCGATGACCTTCGATGTTAGGCCCCTTAAAACAACAAGCATCATCATCATCAGCATCGTTCTTGCGAAGCTGAACAGTATCCACCACAGCGGGGTTAGGTTGGCGACGGGAGCTTTTCGTACTAGCCCCATCGCTAGCCTGCTCGCTGAGTCTGGTGTGCCGCCTCTACACCTGAGGCGCCAGCAGCTACTACTTACGTATGCTGCAAATTTGCGACAGATGCCACTTCATCCGAGCTATCCCTGCGTATTCAACAATGGCAACCGTTTGTTGTACGTTGCTCATCCTCGTGCGACGCGGCCGGTTGGGATACGCTTGGATAGCAGTTATGAATTGTTTGACGTACCTTCGATTCCTTGCCTTGTCAGACAACCAAGTGGGGTACCTCCGTGGGTTGTACGACGACCTGAAATCATCCTGGATTTGCACACTGGCCCGAAAGGAGATACGGACCCTTCGATTTATCGGAGGATCTACCTGTCCGTTCTTGGCCGCTATCCAGGTTCGGTCGTCGTTTACACGGATGGTTCAAGGACAGATACGAAGGTGGGCTGTGCGTTCGTTGTCGACAATGATCGGTTTCTTTTTGCTCTCCCGGACACCTGTAGTGTGTACACGGCAGAGCTCTATGCTATCTGTGAGGCTCTGCGGTACGCACTAGAGAATGTACGCCGACACTTTCTCGTGTGTACTGACTCCTTGAGTTCTCTTCAGTCTATTGATACCTGTTTCCCTCGGCACCCTCTGGTGCAGCGGATCCAGGACCTGCTGGCCGGGTGTTCGGATGCCGGCACCAGAATTACGTTCGTGTGGCTCCCCAGCCACATAGGCATAGAGGGAAACGAGTTATTAGATCAGGCTGCCAAGGAGGCAGTTACACTGCCCCCGTTGCCTTTCAAGGTTCCAGCAAGTGATATTCGCTCTCAGCTGAGACATCTGGTTATGTCTCATTGGGAGATGGAGTGGCAGGCCATCCCACTTCCGAATAAGCTGCGAGCGATAAAAGGAACAACGAAGGTATGGAGGACTTCCCTTCGGGCTTCGCGGAGGGAAGCCGTGGTATTATGTCGCCTTCGGATCGGCCACGGTATCTTGACGCACTCCCATCTACTGAAAGGAGAACCCCCTCCGGTGTGTACCTGCGGCGACCATCTTACCGTGGTACACATCCTTACGGAGTGCGTGGACCTGGTCGATCTGCGCCGTAGTATTAACCTTCCGAGTACTATCTCCCTTATCTTGCGCGATGACGAGCAGTCAGCAGACCTCGTCATCCGCTTTCTGAGGGATAGCGGTCTGTTTTATCGTGTGTGATGATGTCCTTTGTCCTAGTGTTGTTTATGTCAGTTGCGCTTTTATCTCATTGACTCCATTTTAGTTTGTGTTGCGCATTTTAATGTGTTATTTTAACGTCTAACGTACATTATATGTTACTATCTGTATTACTGGGCGATGCTTTATTCCTTCGATTTCCTGTACTTTCTCTTAATTTAATAGAACATAAGGCATTGCGTATTAGATCCACTGACTGTTTTAATCTCACCCTCATTTTTCTTCATTACCATTCTTTTTTAACTGTTGTCAGTGGATACTTTTTCAAATTTTAACCTCATATCTCATGTCCTTCATTTTGTTCCATTAGGGGCCGATGACCTTCGATGTTAGGCCCCTTAAAACAACAAGCATCATCATCATCATCATCAAAACAACGTCGAAGAAATTGAAGGCATGCTTCACCTCGTCTAGTGACGGGGAGATGCACGTGGAGCATGAATCTCCATCCTCGGATGGGGAGGTGAGTGTAGGTTAGGTTAGGTGGCATTACGCTGCTCCTAACCTAAACCACAATAGTCCACACTTACATTATGGCACTGTTACAATGGAATTGTAACGGTTATGATAGGCATCTTGCCGAGTTGCGCCAGCTAATAAGCGAGTATTCGGCGAGTATAGTCTGTATTCAGGAAACAAATTTCCGACCTGGTCATCATACGGTACTGAGAAATTTTCGACTATACTCGACAGAACGACATTATGCTCACCGGGCTTCCGGTGGCGTTGGCATTTTTTTCCGTTCTGATACCTACAGCGAGGAGGTTCCAATACGAACCCCGCTGGAGGCTGTTGCTGTTAGCGTACCGCTGCCTGTCACAACTACAGTGTGTAATGTTTATTTTCCACCAGGTGAGGCTCTTAACATCAATGATGTTACTGATCTTCTGGGTCAGCTTCCACCTCCCTTCCTCTTGTTGGGCGATTTCAACGCCCATCACCCCATCTGGGGCTCTGAGTCGCCTTGCCCCCGGGGAAGAGAGCTGGAAACATTAGTAACAGAGCTGGATTTATGTCTTTTGAACACAGGGGAACCAACACACTTCAGTGTACGTTACGGCACTTATTCTCGCATAGACGTATGTCTGTGCAGCCGAACGTTGGTTCCGCTGTCTCGGTGGAACACACACGACGATCTTTGTGACAGTGACCATTTTCCCATAATTCTTACTTTGCTGAACCACAAATCTGTCGAGGCACCCCCTCGATGGATTTTTAAACATGCTGATTGGCCAAAGTACACATCACTAGCTGTCTTTAACGATGATATCAGGCGGACCGTCGGCGAGGAAATAACTTACATCACCCAGGTTATTCTTGCTGCTGCTGAGGAGTCCATTCCATTCTACTCGGGGACTCCTCGCCGAAAGCTCGTTCCTTGGTGGAACGAAGACATAGCAGCAGCTATCAAAGAACGCCGTCGCGCTCACAAACATTACCGTAGACAGCCCACTGCGGCCAACTTGGTTACATTTAAGAAACTCCGCGCTAAGGCGCGAGTTCTTATTCGCCAAAGTAAGAAGGCTTCATGGGAGAGATATGTGTCGTCTATGACGTCACATACTCCATCATCTCAGGTGTGGACTAAGCTTCGACGTATTTCGGGTATCCAAGGATCATCTTCTGTACCGGGAATTTCCATTGAAGGCAATATCGTCACTGAACCCCTCCTGATTGCTGACCACCTCGCTAGTCATTTCGCGGATGTATCTGGCTCCGGGAATTACCATCCTGATTTCCTCGCTCTGAAGCGGGAGGCGGAACGTTCTCACCTTAGTTTTGCCTCTCAAGCTTCAGAGGACTACAACGTGCCCTTTACGGAGTGGGAACTCCGCAGCGCCCTAGCGCTTTGAAAGGACACGTCTCCTGGACCGGACAACATCCATAACCAGATGTTGAAACACCTTAGTGATGATAGTCTACTCTATCTCCTTCGTGTGTTCAACCGAATCTGGATGGAGGGTGATTTTCCGTCTCAGTGGCGAGAGGGCATAGTTATTCCTGTCCTCAAGCCTGACAAAGATCCTAAATATGCAGGAAGTTACCGACCGATTTACCTTACAAACTGCCTGTGTAAGCTGTTTGAGAGGATGGTTAATCGCCGGCTTGTGTGGTGTCTGGAGAAACAAGGACTCTTGTCCGAGTACCAATGTGGATTTCGAGCCGATCGATCCACCACTGACCACTTGGTACGGCTGGAAAGCTCTATCCAGGATGCGTTTCTCCGCAAACAGCACTTGGTGGCTGTTTTCTTTGACTTAGAGAAGGCTTATGACACCACATGGCGATATGGTATCCTTTCAGCCCTGCATCAATGGAGATTCCGAGGTAAGTTGCCGGCGTTTATTGCGAATTTCTTGTCCCTCCGTCTATTCCGTGTCCGAGTAGGGAGGACATATTCGCAATACCACGTACAAGAAAATGGAGTGCCACAGGGATCGGTCCTTAGTGTCACTCTGTTCGCGATTGCCATCAACGGTATTGTTGCTGCTGCTGGTCCAGCAGTTATACCGTCGCTATATGTGGACGATTTTGCTCTGCACTATAGCTCGCGTAATATGGCAGTCGCAGAGCGACAATTACAACACGCTATTAGGAGGGTGGAGCAGTGGACCTTAGAACATGGCTTTCGGTTTTCTGCCGCAAAGACCTCTGTTGTCCACTTTTGTCGTCAACGTACTCTTCACCCCCATCCTGAGCTTTATTTAGACAACATCGTCCTTCCAGTAGTTGACACTTACCGATTTCTTGGGCTCCTTTTCGACAGTAAATTATCGTGGGAGCCACACGTGCGGCAGTTAAAAGTGCGATGCACTAGGAAGCTTAATATCCTTAAGTTTCTTAGCAGCACTTCTTGGGGGGCTGACCGCACGGTGCTCCTGCGATTCTATCGCTCACACATTTTATCCCGGTTAGACTACGGCAGTGCAGCATATCTCTCCGCAAGACCAAGCGTTCTTGCGAAGCTGAACAGTATCCACCACAGCGGGGTTAGGTTGGCGACGGGAGCTTTTCGTACAAGCCCCATCGCTAGCCTGCTCGCTGAGTCTGGTGTGCCGCCTTTACGCCTGAGGCGCCAGCAACTTCTCCTTACATATGCTGCCAATTTGCGACAGATGCCACTTCATCCAAGCTATCCTTGCGTGTTCAACAATGGCAACCGTTTGCTGTACGCTGCTCGTCCTCGAGCGACGCGGCCGGTTGGGATACGCTTGGATAGCATTTCCGAATCGTTTGACGTACCTTCGGTTCCTTGCCTTGTCAGACAACCAAGTGGGGTACCTCCGTGGGTCGTACGACGACCTGAAGTAATCCTGGATCTGCACACTGGCCCAAAGGAAAACACGGACCCTTCGATTTATCGGAGGCTCTTCCTGTCCGTTGTTGGCCGCTATCCAGGTTCAGTCGTCGTCCACACGGATGGTTCAAGGACAGATACGAAGGTGGGCTGTGCGTTCGTTGTTAACAACCTGTAGTGTGCACACAGCAGAGCTCTATGCTATCTATGAGGCTCTGCGGTACGCACTGTACAATGGGCGCCGACACTTTCTTCTGTGTACCGATTCCTTGAGTTCGCTCCAGTCTATAGATACCTGTTTCCCTCGGCACCCTCTGGTGCAGCTAATCTAGGACCTGCTGGCCGGGTGTTGGGATGCCGGCACCAGAATCACGTTTCTGTGGCTCCCAAGCCACATGGGCATAGAGGGAAACGAGTTAGTAGATCAGGCTGCCAAGGAGGCTGTTACACTGCCCCCATTGCCTTTCAAGGTTCCAGTAAGTGATATTCGCTCCCAGCTGCGACATCTTGTTATGTCCCATTGGGAGATGGAGTGGCAGGCCATTCCACTTCCCAATAAGCTGAGAGCGATAAAAGGAACAACGAAGGTATGGAGGACTTCCCTTCGGGCTTCGCGGAGGGAAGCCGTGGTATTATGTCGTCTTCGGATCGGCCACGGTATCTTGACTCACTCGCATCTTTTGAAAGGAGAACCCCCTCCGGTGTGTACCTGCGGCGACCATCTTACCGTGGTGCACATCCTTACGGAGTGTGTGGACCTGGTTGATCTGCGCCGTAGTCTTAACCTTCCGAGTACTATCTCCCTTATCTTGCGTGATGACGAGCAGTCAGCAGACCTCGTCGTCCGCTTTATGAGGGATAGTGGACTGTTTTCTCGTGTGTGATGCTGTCCTTTGTCCTAGTGTGTTTTGTGTCACTTTCGCTTTTATCCTATTGACTTAATTTTAGTGTGTGTTGCGTATTTTAATGTGTTATTTTAACGTCTCTCGTAAATTATGTACTACCAGGCAATGCCTTATTCTTTTGTTTTCCTGTAGATTCTCTTATTTTATTAGAAAATAACGCATTGCGTATTAGATCCACTGATTGTTTTAATCTCACCCTCATTTTTCTCCATCATTTTTTTTAAATCTCTAGTCAGTGGATATGTTTTTAATATTTTAACATCATCTCTCATGTCGTTCTTCTCGTTCCATTAGGGGCCGATGACCTTCGATGTTAGGCCCCTTTAAACAACAAGCCCACGAACCTACTACGATGGCGTAGCAGGGGGAGAGGTGATACTCCCACGTGGCGCGTCCCAGGTGGCGGATAGGGGGGTCCTAACCGGCTTGCCGGCGGACTTGAGGGAAATAAAATACCTCTCGCGGACCAAACACACTACCCCCTGCGGGTGGGGGACACACATGCAGAATACACCCGCGGTATCCCCTGCCTGTCGTAAGAGGCGACAAAAAGGGGCGACCTTGGCGCGGACATGGATTGCGGTTGGTATACTGTGATGGACCTCCTGTGGATGGGAGAGGCTGAATACATCCATAGGTAATCCCTGCCTGTCGTAGAAGGCGACTTAAAGGGTCATGTGGCCATGGTCCCCTCTTTATTTTTTATTATTTTTCTGAGGGTCAGATGTAGACCATTCAAAATTTGATGTGCGTGCTGCCCGGCTATGGAGCTCCTATGTGTGCGACTACGCTCGAAAGCCCGTGCCAGCAACCACCCAGGACGCGGCGGGTGGGAGTATCATGTACCCGGGCAGTGGTATCCGCCTGACAACGCAGGTCCCCGCACAGCCGAATGCCAGAAGGACATATTATTATTAATTATTTTTATTTATTTTTTCTATTGTTAGTGCTCTGTACACGCTATGGGGTACATGCTATTGCGGGTGACCGGAGGAAGGGAGTCCTAGTGCTCATTGCCTCAGTCATCCCGTATTAGGCATCGTTCAACATCGGACCCCGGGCAATACCTGCTACGACCAGGTGGGTATTGCCTTGGCTGCTTGGTTCGGCTACAGAGACCCCTGATCGGAGTGGGTGGCATTCGGGGAGGATGCTATCGGGCATGGCTTCCAAACGAAGTCGGCTCTCACAAGGTGGTCGCCCACCTAAGTCTTTAACTTTTGCTTCCCTGAGAGGTTCAACTCCCTGGGAACATGCGCAGCGTGAAGGAATGGGATCCAGCTTCCCTAGGTTTCTGGTCGCTACCAGAACCGATGGGCAGGATTTTAAGCTGGTGAAGTCGATCTTGTTTAGTAGACACATCGAAGGCGTCTATGGCGAACTGGAGGAACTTAAGAAAATGCGCAACGGTAGTTTGCTTCTAAAGACTCGTACAGCACTGCAAGCTGATCAGTTGCTTAAGTGCGAGCACTTTGGCGAAATCCCCGTCAAAGTGGAGGAGCATAAGTCCTTGAACCTGGTTCGCGGAGTCATCTTTCACCGCGACCTTATTTTGAACACTGACGACGAGTTGATGGAAGACATGAAGAACCGTGGCGTGACACACGTCCGGCGCATTACGCGCAAGGTCAACGGTGAAGACGTTGCCACTGGTGCCTTCATTGTCTCTTTCAAGTTGTCAGTGTTACCAGAGAAAGTCAAGGTAACAACTTATCGTTGCGATGTGAGGCCGTACATCCCGCCTCCTATGCGATGCTATCAATGCCAGCGATTCGGACATATGGTATCTCGCTGTTCGAATCAGGCTGTATGTGGTACATGTGGACGAGTAGCTCACGGCGCGGAGGAGTGCACAACTCCATACAAGTGCACTAACTGCTCCGGTTTTCATTCTCCTCGGGATCGGAATTGTCCGACATACCTGAGTGAGAAGAAGATCCAGGAGATCAAGACCCTGGATGGTCTTTCCTACCAGGAAGCGCGCCGTAAGTTTCATTCTATGAATACACCTGCCCGTACACTCGACTATAGCTTGATAGCTCAGAGTCTTCCAGGTTCGTCATTTACGACCAAGACACCTGTCCAGACCGCTGCGCCCAAGGCGACTGTTGCTGCTCCCAGCAACGTCGCAAATAGTCAAAGCTCGAAGGGGGGGACCACCCCACCTTCGACCAACCAGAAGTCTGTGCCGGCTGGGAACTGCCAGCCGGCACAGCAAGGGGGGAACACTAAGTCTCCCCCCCCTAGGAGGTCGACGAAAGTCGTGCCCCAGCCGGCGGAGGCGGCTTCGTTTACCAGGGCTGGGAAACCATCTCCCAGCCCGTCTAAACTTGAAAAGAAAAAGGGGAAGAAGAGCGCCCGTCCTGAGCGCTCTCGGACTTCCCCTGCGAAGGAGAAGTCATGCCCTCCATCTGGGGGATATGAGTCTGCGCCGGGAGGCACTCCTGCTCCCAAACCTGCGCGCTCTCCTCGTAGGGGACCCCCTCGCGCCCGAAAAGCGTCGAAGTTCTGGGCGGCACCCCTGCCATCTTTTGATGACGGGATGGATGTCGCGCTGTCCTCTACATCTACGGATGTAGAACTAGATAGTGTTTAGGCTAACGAGCATTTTGTTGCTCATAACCTAACACTCCTTTTATAGTCCACACTATGGCACTGTTACAGTGGAATTGTAACGGTTATGACAGGCATCTTGCTGAGTTACGTCAGCTTATTAGTGAGTACGCAGCGAGTATAGTCTGTATTCAGGAGACCAATTTCCGACCTGGTCATCACACCGTCTTGAGGAATTTCAAACTATACTCGACAGAACGATACTATGCTCACCGGGCTTCCGGAGGCGTTGGCATTTTTGTACGTTCTGATAGCTACAGCGAAGAGGTTCCTTTAAGAACCCCTCTTGAGGCTGTAGCTGTTCGCGTCTCGCTGCCTATCATAGCCACAGTGTGTAATGTTTATCTTCCACCAGGCCAGCATCTGAACATCACTGATGTCGCTGATCTTATAGATCAGCTTCCACCACCCTTCCTCTTATTGGGCGATTTTAACGCCCATCACCCCATATGGGGCTCTGAGACGTCTTGCCCCCGAGGAAGAGAGCTGGAAACACTCCTATCAGATCTGGATTTATGTATTTTGAACACAGGGGAACCAACTCACTTTAGTGTACGTTACGGCACATATTCTCGCATAGACGTTAGTCTATGCAGCCGAACGTTGGTTCCACTGTTTCGGTGGAATGCACACGATGATCTCTGTGACAGTGACCATTTTCCCATCGTTCTTACTTTGTTGAATCATAAACCCGTCGAGGTTCCCCCTCGATGGATTCTTCAACATGCTGATTGGCCAAAGTACACATCACTAGCTGTCTTTAGCGAAGATGTCAGGCGGACCGTCGGCGAGGAAATAACTTACATCACCCAAGTTATTCTTGCTGCTGCTGAGGAGTCCATTCTGTTTTTCTCGGGGACTCCTCGCCGAAAACTCGTTCCTTGGTGGAACGATGAAATAGCAGCAGCCATCAAAGAACGCCGTCGCGCTCATAAGCGTTACCGTAGACAGCCTACTGTGGCCAACTTGGTAACATTTAAGAAATTCCGCGGTAAGGCGCGCGTTCTTATTCGACAAAGTAAGAAGGCTTCATGGGAGAGATATGTGTCGTCCATGACGTCACATACTCCATCATCTCAAGTGCGGACGAAACTTCGACGCATTTCGGGTATTCAAGGATCATCTGCTGTACCGGGAATTTCCATTGCAGGCAGTGTCACCACTGATCCCCTCGCGATTGCTAACCATCTCGCTAGTCATTTCGCGGATGTCTCTGGCTCCGGGAATTACCATCCTGATTTCCTCCCTCTGAAGCGGGAGGCCGAACGTCATTACCTGAGTTTTGCCACCCAAGCTTCAGAGGACTACAACGTGCCCTTTACGGAGTGGGAACTCCGCAGCGCCTTAGCGCTTTGCAAGGACACGTCTCCTGGACCGGACAACATCCATAACCAGATGTTGAAACACCTTAGTGATGATAGTTTACTATATCTCCTTTGTGTGTTCAACCGAATCTGGACAGAGGGTGATTTTCCGTCTCAGTGGCGAGAGGGCATAGTCATCCCTGTCCTCAAGCCTGACAAAGATCCTAAGTATGCAGGAAGTTACAGACCGATTTGTCTTACAAATTGCCTGTGTAAGCTATTTGAGAGGATGGTAAATCGCAGACTCGTGTGGTGTCTGGAGAAACAAGGACTCTTGTCCGAATACCAATGTGGATTTCGAGCCGCTCGATCCACCACAGACCACTTGGTACGCCTGGAGAGCTCTATCCAGGATGCGTTTCTCCGAAAACAGCACTTGGTAGCTGTCTTCTTTGACTTGGAGAAGGCCTACGACACCACCTGGCGATATGGCATCCTTTCAGTCCTGCATCAATGGAGATTCCGAGGTAACTTGCCGGTATTTATTGCGAATTTTTTGTCCCTCCGTCTATTCCGTGTCCGAGTAGGTAGGACATATTCGCAATACCACGTTCAAGAAAATGGAGTCCCACAGGGATCGGTTCTTAGTGTCACTCTGTTCGCGATTGCCATAAACGGTATTGTCGCTGCTGCTGGTCCAGCCGTAATACCGTCCCTATATGTGGATGATTTTGCTCTGCACTATAGCTCGTGCAGTATGGCAGTCGCAGAGCGACAGTTACAGCAAGCTATTAGGAGGGTGGAGAAGTGGACCTTAGAACATGGCTTTCGGTTTTCTGCCGCAAAGACCTCCGTTGTCCACTTTTGTCGTCAACGTACACTTCACCCTCATCCTGAGCTTTATCTAGGTAATGTCGTTCTTCCAGTTGTTGACACTTACCGATTTCTTGGGCTCCTTTTTGACAGTAAATTATCGTGGGAGCCACACGTGCGGGAGCTAAAAGTGCAATGCACCAAGAGGCTTAACCTCTTGAAGTTTCTTAGCAGCACTAATTGGGGAGCTGACCGCGTGGTGCTCCTGCGATTCTATCGGGCACACATTTTATCTCGGTTAGACTACGGCAGTGCAGCATATGGCTCCGCAAGGCCAAGCGTTCTTGCGAAGCTGAACAGTATCCACCACAGCGGGGTTAGGTTGGCGACGGGAGCTTTTCGTACTAGCCCCATCGCTAGCCTGCTCGCTGAGTCTGGTGTGCCGCCTTTACACCTGAGGCGCCAGCAACTACTACTTACGTATGCTGCAAATTTGCGACAGATGCCACTTCATCCGAGCTATCCCTGCGTATTCAACAATGGCAACCGTTTGTTGTACGTTGCTCATCCTCGTGCGACGCGGCCGGTTGGGATACGCTTGGATAGCAGTTATGAATTGTTTGACGTACCTTCGATTCCTTGCCTTGTCAGACAACCAAGTGGGGTACCTCCGTGGGTTGTACGACGACCTGAAATCATCCTGGATTTGCACACTGGCCCGAAAGGAGACACGGACCCTTCGATTTATCGGAGGATCTACCTGTCCGTTCTTGGCCGCTATCCAGGTTCGGTCGTCGTTTACACGGATGGTTCAAGGACAGATACGAAGGTGGGCTGTGCGTTCGTTGTCGACAATGATCGGTTTCTTTTTGCTCTCCCGGACACCTGTAGTGTGTACACGGCAGAGCTCTATGCTATCTGTGAGGCTCTGCGGTACGCACTAGACAATGTACGCCGACACTTTCTCGTGTGTACTGACTCCTTGAGTTCGCTTCAGTCTATTGATACCTGTTTCCCTCGACACCCTCTGGTGCAGCGGATCCAGGACCTGCTGGCCGGGTGTTCGGATGCCGGCACCAGAATTACGTTCGTGTGGCTCCCCAGCCACATGGGCATAGAGGGAAACGAGTTAGCGGATCAGGCTGCCAAGGAGGCAGTTACACTGCCCCCGTTGCCTTTCAAGGTTCCAGCAAGTGATATTCGCTCTCAGCTGAGACATCTGGTTATGTCTCATTGGGAGATGGAGTGGCAGGCCATCCCACTTCCCAATAAGCTGCGAGCGATAAAAGGAACAACGAAGGTATGGAGGACTTCCCTTCGGGCTTCGCGGAGGGAAGCCGTGGTATTATGTCGCCTTCGGATCGGCCACGGTGTCTTGACGCACTCCCATCTACTGAAAGGAGAACCCCCTCCGGTGTGTACCTGCGGCGACCATCTTACCGTGGTACACATCCTTACGGAGTGCGTGGACCTGGTCGATCTGCGCCGTAGTCTTAACCTTCCGAGTACTATCTCCCTTATCTTGCGCGATGACGAGCAGTCAGCAGACCTCGTCATCCGCTTTATGAGGGATAGCGGTCTGTTTTATCGTGTGTGATGATGTCCTTTGTCCTAGTGTTGTTTATGTCAGTTGCGCTTTTATCTCATTCACTCCATTTTAGTTTGTGTTGCGCATTTTAATGTGTTATTTTAACGTGTAACGTACATTATGTGTTAATATCTGTATTACTGGGCGATGCCTTATTCCTTCGATTTCCTGTACTTTCTCTTATTTTAATAGAACATAAGGCATTGCGTATTAGATCCACTGACTGTTTTAATCTCACCCTCATTTTTCTTCATTACCATTCTTTTTTAACTCTAGTCAGTGGATACTTTTTATAATTTTAACTTCATATCTCATGTCCTTCATTTCGTTCCATTAGGGGCCGATGACCTTCGATGTTAGGCCCCTTAAAACAACAAGCATCATCATCATCATCATCACCATATCTAGGTAATGTCGTTCTTCCAGTTGTTGACACCTACCGATTTCTTGGGCTCCTTTTTGACAGTAAATTATCGTGGGAGCCACACGTGCGGGAGCTAAAAGTGCAATGCACCAAGAGGCTTAACCTCTTGAAGTTTCTTAGCAGCAGTAATTGGGGAGCTGACCGCGTGGTGCTCCTGCGATTCTATCGGGCACACATTTTATCTCGGTTAGACTACGGCAGTGCAGCATATGGCTCCTCAAGGCCAAGCGTTCTTGCGAAGCTGAACAGTATTCACCACAGCGGGGTTAGGTTGGCGACGGGAGCTTTTCGTACTAGCCCCATCGCTAGCCTGCTCGCTGAGTCTGGTGTGCCGCCTTTACACATGAGGCGCCAGCAACTACTACTTACGTATGCTGCTAATTTGCGACAGATGCCACTTCATCCGAGCTATCCCTGCGTATTCAACAATGGCAACCGTTTGTTGTACGTTGCTCATCCTCGTGCGACGCGGCCGGTTGGGATACGCTTGGATAGCAGTTATGAATTGTTTGACGTACCTTCGATTCCTTGCCTTGTCAGACAACCAAGTGGGGTACCTTCGTGGGTTGTACGACGACCTGAAATCATCCTGGATTTGCACACTGGCCCGAAAGGAGACACGGACCCTTCGATTTACCGGAGGATCTACCTGTCCGTTCTTGGCCGCTATCCAGATTCGGTCGTCGTTTACACGGATGGTTCAAGGACAGATACGAAGGTGGGCTGTGCGTTCGTTGTCGACAATGATCGGTTTCTTTTTGCTCTCCCGGACACCTGTAGTGTGTACACGGCAGAGCTCTATGCTATCTGTGAGGCTCTGCGGTACGCACTAGACAATGTACGCCGACACTTTCTCGTGTGTACTGACTCCTTGAGTTCGCTTCAGTCTATTGATACCTGTTTCCCTCGGCACCCTCTGGTGCAGCGGATCCAGCACCTGCTGGCCGGGTGTTCGGATGCCGGCACCAGAATTACGTTCGTGTGGCTCCCCAGCCACATGGGCATAGAGGGAAACGAGTTAGTAGATCGGGCTGCCAAGGAGGCAGTTACACTGCCCCCGTTGCCTTTCAAGGTTCCAGCAAGTGATATTCGCTCTCAGCTGAGACATCTGGTTATGTCTCATTGGGAGATGGAGTGGCAGGCCATCCCACTTCCCAATAAGCTGCGAGCGATAAAAGGAACAACGAAGGTATGGAGGACTTCCCTTCGGGCTTCGCGGAGGGAAGCCGTGGTATTATGTCGCCTTCGGATCGGCCACGGTATCTTGACGCACTCCCATCTACTGAAAGGAGAACCCCCTCCGGTGTGTACCTGCGGCGACCGTCTTACCGTGGTACACATCCTTACGGAGTGCGTGGACCTGGTTGATCTGCGCCGTAGTATTAACCTTCCGAGTACTATCTCCCTTATCTTGCGCGATGACGAGCAGTCAGCAGACCTCGTCATCCGCTTTATGAGGGATAGCGGTCTGTTTTATCGTGTGTGATGATGTCCTTTGTCCTAGTGTTGTTTATGTCAGTTGCGCTTTTATCTCATTGACTCCATTTTAGTTTGTGTTGCGCATTTTAATGTGTATTTTAACGTCTAACGTACATTATGTGTTCTTATCTTTATTACTGGGCGATGCCTTATTCCTTCGATTTCCTGTACTTTCTCTTATTTTAATAGAACATAAGGCATTGCGTATTAGATCCACTGACTGTTTTAATCTCACCCTCATTTTTCTTCATTACCATTCTTTTTTATCTCTAGTCAGTGGATACTTTTTAAAATTTTAACTTCATATCTCATGTCCTTCATTTCGTTCCATTAGGGGCCGATGACCTTCGATGTTACGCCCCTTAAAACAACAAGCATCATCATCATCATCATCAAGCAACAAGCATCATCATCATCACTTCTTTTGAAATGAGTGGGTTGAGTGTGATGTTGCAGATCTACTTATAGCTTGTTCGTGTATCATTCCCTGTGAATAGAAGTCCAAACTTCCGTTCCGTTCAGGATTTTGCACCCCTTTCGACATCGAGCATCATCGTGCTTTATGAGTGGTCCCTTGGTCAGTAATTAATTATGTATGATCTTTGAGTCTGATCCACTGTATTTTGGTTGTTTGTTTCCTTTTTGGGGGGGGGGTTTCATGTCCATCCATTCATTCTTCATGACGACATTATTATATTTTTGGTCAGTGGATGAATTTGACATTTTTGTTCTTTCATTTCGTACCATTAGGGGCCGATGACCTTCGATGTTAGGCCCCTTAAAAGAACAGGCATCATCATCATCAACCATCCCTAGTGTGCAGTGACAAGGTATGGCACTAGAGCTCGTCAATACTGGCTTAACGGAAACGTCTCCCATGAGAGGTTCAACGTTTGACAACATTCGGCAATCTTCACTTTTAGTGGCTTGTGACGGGACACTTCCCTGTGCAGATTAGAAAGCTATTGGTTTTGGATGACTAGGCCCAGAAGGGCAGGTGTGAGTTATCGAAAGTTTGCATTTCCTAGAGGTTTCACTTGGAGTTGCTGAGGTCTAGATGTGGAGGTACAGGCCTCACATGTGCCGTTGGTGACTGGACATGGCATGTGGAATATCAAGAGTTTTAGTTCACGCTGGAATGCTAAACCTCCAAGAGTAAGTGCTGTTTCATGAGGAGGTAGACATTTGTGGCATTCGCAGAATACATTAGCAATATTAAGACCATTTCAACACTCCACACCGCAAGGAACACATTCCTCTAAAGGACCAGGATCGTGTTGATCACCAAGGATATCAGTGCGGAAGTATGGAAAATCACAAATGTTGATCTGAAAAGCAAAGAGGGTTTGGCTAGGACTGAGAAAGGAAAATGCCTCATACAGTTCGTGATTTAGACAGTAACACTCCTTCAATTCATCTTTATTACCATTCATTTGCGACATATTAAAAGGAAAAGAAATATTCTACTGATAACATATCACTAAATTACAAAATAAATTAAGATTATCACAAACTTGCATAATCTCTATGTCACAAAACAACCTAGACTTCACAAGTTAATTGCAGAAACCGTAACACATCTTGTTCCATAAGCTGTGAAAATACTTCTTTCTTGAGAAAACCGCTTTTCATTTAAAAAAATTAACATGCATTGCTCATAATTTAAATTGTTACGGAATTATCCGTGGAAGTCAGAGGTGAAAGAAGGTGTGGGCTGGAATGGGTCTAAGTTCGAAAGATGAATTTAAAATTTAAATAAAGGTTATATTTTCAACTGATAACAATTTTAACAATTAACAATTTCCACTAGGTGAAACAAAGAAAATCAGGTACAATGCAACTTTACAAAGAAAGCACCAGTTAAGGGGTCTTTACAAATTCTGGGCTACGGGCCCACATTCATCAATCCTTGAGCTCTCAGCTCACAACCACAAAATACCAAAGGGTAGAAAACCCTTAATTACATGGAGCTCTTGCTCCCGCTTAGTAATGTCAAGCCTCCTAGAGGCACGTTCCAAAATACCAGAAAGAGCTGACCTCTCAATTTTACAAACCTATCAAAGGCCACAACAAACTTTACTTCTAACTGCCCTCAAGGCACACTTACAAAGAAACAGGGGTATTTGTACCCAACCTACAGGGCCTTCCCATGAAAAAAAATAACAGGTTAAGTTACTGGCCCAAAGTACAGAAAGGACTGGAGGAGAGAACTTGCACTCCTAAATACACATTTTAAAACCTAAGTGGCGCGCTAGGCCGATACACGGGGGCTAATCCCAAGCTATGGAGGTGACTAGTCTGCAAAATAAATTTAACACATTAAGAAGGAAGAGAAAAACAGTTACGAAAACGTAGTCACCTCAAATTCCAAAAATGAAGGGGAGCTCGATAGGGTAAAGCACTCACTATCCCCGAATTACAGTTAAAGAAATTGTAGTTTTTACATAGAGTGAAAAGGGATTTACATTTTAAAGAGATGGGTTACATATTAACGGTTTCGAACCTCCCCCGAGAGTTAAACTGCTGAGCTAGCAAGAAACAAATACAGATGTTAAAAGGCCATTACCTTGTTGAAGAACGGCTGCCTGAAGAACGAGGCGCTTCCCGCCCCCTGCTACATATTCATACACTGAACAAGATATTATAAGAGTGGCGCGGAGACAAGAAAATCAGCAGTTTATATACCCTCGTGGAAAATTCGAGACCTTTCAGGAATGAGTAGACACACCCACTCAATTTTTATTGCTTGACAGCAAAAACTTATACCCAAGGCGATGAAGAAACACCTTATTGGTGGGAAATTACAGAAATTTATGATTGGTTAAATTCAAAACCGGCGGAAAGGAAGCTTAATATTGCCAACCCTCAAATAAAAGAACAAAATTTAGTAAAGACAAAACTTATGAATAAAAAATTGCTTCAAGAAAGTTCATTCCTTTACACTAGAGTGCATAATCATAGTTTTTGGGTAGAGACCTCTGTTAGAGAATGTGCACACTTCTTGATCAATGAAAAACAAAAGCAAATCAAAATCACACCATGACATCTTCTGATAAACAGTAGAGTTAGTTCAGTTGTTAAGGGTTTCTCGCGTAGCAGGGGGAGAGGTGATACTCCCACGTGGCGCGTCCCAGGTGGCGGATAGGGGGGTCCTAACCGGCTTGCCGGCGGACTTGAGGGAAATAAAATACCTCTCGCGGACCAAACACACTACCCCCTGCGGGTGGGGGACACACATGCAGAATACACCCGCGGTATCCCCTGCCTGTCGTAAGAGGCGACAAAAAGGGGCGACCTTGGCGCGGACATGGATTGCGGTTGATATAATGTGATGGACCTCCTGTGGATGGGAGAGGCTGAATACATCCATAGGTAATCCCTGCCTGTCGTAGAAGGCGACTTAAAGGGTCATGTGGCCATGGTCCCCTCTTTATTTTTTATTATTTTTCTGAGGGTCAGATGTAGACCATTCAAAATTTGATGTGCGTGCTGCCCGGCGATGGAGCTCCTATGTGTGCGACTACGCTCGAAAGCCCGTGCCAGCAACCACCCAGGACGCGGCGGGTGGGAGTGTCATGTACCCGGGCAGTGGTATCCGCCTGACAACGCAGGTCCCCGCAAAGCCGAATGCCAGAAGGACATATTATTATTAATTATTTTTATTTATTTTTTCTATTGTTAGTGCTCTGTACACGCTATGGGGTACATGCTATTGCGGGTGACCGGAGGAAGGGAGTCCTAGTGCTCATTGCCTCAGTCATCCCGTATTAGGCATCGTTCAACATCGGACCCCGGGCAATACCTGCTACGACCAGGTGGGTATTGCCTTGGCTGCTTGGTTCGGCTACAGAGACCCCTGATCGGAGTGGGTGGCATTCGGGGAGGATGCTATCGGGCATGGCTTCCAAACGAAGTCGGCTCTCACAAGGTGGTCGCCCACCTAAGTCTTTAACTTTTGCTTCCCTGAGAGGTTCAACTCCCTGGGAACATGCGCAGCGTGAAGGAATGGGATCCAGCTTCCCTAGGTTTTTGGTCGCTACCAGAACCGATGGGCATGATTTTAAGCTGGTGAAGTCGATCCTGTTTAGTAGACACATCGAAGGCGTCTATGGCGAACTGGAGGTACTTAAGAAAATGCGCAACGGTAGTTTGCTTCTAAAGACTCGTACAGCACTGCAAGCTGATCAGTTGCTTAAGTGCGAGCACTTTGGCGAAATCCCCGTCAAAGTGGAGGAGCATAAGTCCTTGAACCTGGTTCGCGGAGTCATCTTTCACCGCGACCTTATTTTGAACACTGACGACGAGTTGATGGAAGACATGAAGAACCGTGGCGTGACACACGTCCGGCGCATTACGCGCAAGGTCAACGGTGAAGACGTTGCCACTGGTGCCTTCATTGTCTCTTTCAAGTTGTCAGTGTTACCAGAGAAAGTCAAGGTAACAACTTATCGTTGCGATGTGAGGCCGTACATCCCGCCTCCTATGCGATGCTATCAATGCCAGCGATTCGGACATATGGTATCTCGCTGTTGGAATCAGGCTGTATGTGGTACATGTGGACGAGTAGCTCACGGCACGGAGGAGTGCACAACTCCATACGAGTGCACTAACTGCTCCGGTTTTCATTCTCCTCGGGATCGGAATTGTCCGACATACCTGAGTGAGAAGAAGATCCAGGAGATCAAGACCCTGGATGGTCTTTCCTACCAGGAAGCGCGCCGTAAGTTTCATTCTATGAATACACCTGCCCGTACACTCGACTATAGCTTGATAGCTCAGAGTCTTCCAGGTTCGTCATTTACGACCAAGACACCTGTCCAGACCGCTGCGCCCAAGGCGACTGTTGCTGCCCCCAGCAACGTCGCAAATAGTCAAAGCTCGAAGGGGGGGACCACCCCACCTTCGACCAACCAGAAGTCTGTGCCGGCTGGGAACTGCCAGCCGGCACAGCAAGGGGGGAAGACTAAGTCTCCCCCCCTAGGAGGTCGACGAAAGTCGTGCCCCAGCCGGCGGAGGCGGCTTCGTTGACCAGGGCTGGGAAACCATCTCCCAGCCCGTCTAAACTTGAAAAGAAAAAGGGGAAGAAGAGCGCCCGTCCTGAGCGCTCTCGGACTTCCCCTGCGAAGGAGAAGTCATGCCCTCCATTTGGGGGATATGAGTCTGCGCCGGGAGGCACTCCTGCTCCCAAACCTGCGCGCTCTCCTCGTAGGGGACCCCCTCGCGCCCGAAAAGCGTCGAAGTTCTGGGCGGCACCCCTGCCATCTTTTGATGACGGGATGGATGTCGCGCTGTCCTCTACATCTACGGATGTAGAACTAGATAGTGTTTAGGCTTACGAGCATTTTGTCGCTCATAACCTAACACTCCTTTTATAGTCCACTCTATGGCACTGTTACAGTGGAATTGTAACGGTTATGACAGGCATCTTGCTGAGTTACCTCAGCTTATTACTGAGTACGCACCGAGTATAGTCTGTATTCAGGAGACCAATTTCCGACCTGGTCATCACACGGTCTTGAGGAATTTCAAACTATACTCGACAGAACGATACTATGCTCACCGGGCTTCCGGAGGCGTTGGCATTTTTGTACGTTCTGATAGCTACAGCGAAGAGGTTCCATTAAGAACCCCTCTTGAGGCTGTAGCTGTTCGCGTCTCGCTGCCTGTCATAGCAACAGTGTGTAATGTTTATCTTCCACCAGGCCTGCATCTGAACATCAATGATGTCGCTGATCTAGTGGATCAGCTTCCACCACCCTTCCTCTTATTAGGCGATTTTAACGCCCATCACCCCATATGGGGCTCTGAGACGCCTTGCACCCGAGGAAGAGAGCTGGAAGCACTCCTATCAGATCTGGATTTATGTATTTTATACACAGGGGAACCAACTCACTTTAGTGTACGTTACGGCACATATTCTCGCATAGACGTTAGTCTATGCAGCCGAACGTTGGTTCCACTGTTTCGGTGGAATGCACACGATGATCTCTGTGACAGTGACCATTTTCCCATCGTTCTTACTTTGTTGAATCATAAACCCGTCGAGGCTCCCCCTCGATGGATTCTTAAACATGCTGATTGGCCAAAGTACTCATCACTAGCTGTCTTTAGCGATGTTGTCAGGCGGACCGTCGGCGAGGAAATAACTTACATCACCCAAGTTATTCTTGCTGCTGCTGAGGAGTCCATTCCGTTTTTCTCGGGGACTCCTCGCCGAAAACTCGTTCCTTGGTGGAACGATGAAATAGCAGCAGCCATCAAAGAACGCCGTCGCGCTCATAAGCGTTACCGTAGACAGCCTACTGTGGCCAACTTGGTAACATTTAAGAAACTCCGCGCTAAGGCGCGAGTTCTTATTCGACAAAGTAAGAAGGCTTCATGGGTGAGATATGTGTCGTCCATGACGTCACATACTCCATCCTCTCAAGTGTGGACGAAACTTCGACGAATTTCGGGTATTCAAGGATCATCTGCTGTACCGGGAATTTCCATTGCAGGCAGTGTCGCCACTGATCCCCTCGCGATTGCTAACCATCTCGCTAGTCATTTCGCGGATGTCTCTGGCTCCGGGAATTACAATCCTGATTTCCTCCCTCTGAAGCGGGAGGCAGAACGTCATCACCTTAGTTTTGCCACCCAAG
Organism: Anabrus simplex; assembly: GCF_040414725.1. Classification (NCBI taxonomy): domain Eukaryota; kingdom Metazoa; phylum Arthropoda; class Insecta; order Orthoptera; family Tettigoniidae; genus Anabrus; species Anabrus simplex. The sequence goes on from NC_090268.1 coordinate 171,379,834, forward strand.
CTTCAGAGGACTACAACGTGCCCTTTACGGAGTGGGAACTCCGCAGCGCCTTAGCGCTTTGCAAGGACACGTCTCCTGGACCGGACAACATCCATAACCAGATGTTGAAACACCTTAGTGATGATAGTTTACTATATCTCCTTCGTGTGTTCAACCGAATCTGGACAGAGGGTGATTTTCCGTCTCAGTGGCGAGAGGGCATAGTCATTCCTGTCCTCAAGCCTGACAAAGATCCTAAGTATGCAGGAAGTTACAGACCGATTTGTCTTACAAATTGCCTGTGTAAGCTATTTGAAAGGATGGTAAATCGCAGACTCGTGTGGTGTCTGGAGAAACAAGGACTCTTGTCCGAGTACCAATGTGGATTTCGAGCCGCTCGATCCACCACAGACCACTTGGTACGCCTGGAGAGCTCTATCCAAGATGCGTTTCTCCGCAAACAGCACTTGGTAGCTGTCTTCATTGACTTGGAGAAGGCCTACGACACTACCTGGCGATATGGCATCCTTTCAGTCCTGCATCAATGGAGATTCCGAGGTAACTTGACGGTATTTATTGCGAATTTTTTGTCCCTCCGTCTATTCCGTGTCCGAGTAGGTAGGACATATTCGCAATACCACGTTCAAGAAAATGGAGTCCCACAGGGATCTGTTCTTAGTGTCACTCTGTTCGCGATTGCCATAAACGGTATTGTCGCTGCTGCTGGTCCAGCCGTAATACCGTCCCTATATGTGGATGATTTTGCTCTGCACTATAGCTCGTGCAGTATGGCAGTCGCAGAGCGACTGTTACAGCAAGCTATTAGGAGAGTGGAGAAGTGGACCTTAGAACATGGCTTTCGGTTTTCTGCCGCAAAGACCTCCGTTGTCCACTTTTGTCGTCAACGTACACTTCACCCTCATCCTGAGCTTTATCTAGGTAATGTCGTTCTTCCAGTTGTTGACACCTACCGATTTCTTGGGCTCCTTTTTGACAGTAAATTATCGTGGGAGCCACACGTGCGGGAGCTAAAAGTGCAATGCACCAAGAGGCTTAACCTCTTGAAGTTTCTTAGCAGCACTAATTGGGGAGCTGACCGCGTGGTGCTCCTGCGATTCTATCGGGCACACATTTTATCCAGGTTAGACTACGGCAGTGCAGCATATGGCTCCGCAAGACCAAGCGTTCTTGCGAAGCTGAACAGTATTCACCACAGCGGGGTTAGGTTGGCGACGGGAGCTTTTCGTACTAGCCCCATCGCTAGCCTGCTCGCTGAGTCTGGTGTGCCGCCTTTACACCTGAGGCGCCAGCAACTACTACTTAGGTATGCTGCAAATTTGCGACAGATGCCACTTCATCCGAGCTATCCTTGCGTGTTCAACAATGGCAACCGTTTGTTGTACGCTGCTCATCCTCGTGCGACGCGGCCGGTTGGGATACGCTTGGATAGCAGTTATGAATTGTTTGATGTACCTTCGATTCCTTGCCTTGTCAGACAACCAAGTGGGGTACCTCCGTGGGTTGTACGACGACCTGAAATCATCCTGGATTTGCACACTGGCCCGAAAGGAGACACGGACCCTTCGATTTATCGGAGGATCTACCTGTCCGTTGTTGGCCGCTATCCAGGTTCAGTCGTCGTTTACACGGATGGTTCAAGGACAGATACGAAGGTGGACTGTGCGTTCGTTGTCGACAATGATCGGTTTCTTTTTGCTCTCCCGGACACCTGTAGTGTGTACACGGCAGAGCTCTATGCTATCTGTGAGGCTCTGCGGTACGCACTAGACAATGAGCGCCGACACTTTCTTGTGTGTACTGATTCCTTGAGTTCGCTTCAGTCTGTTGATACCTGTTTCCCTCGACACCCTCTGGTGCAGCGGATCCAGGACCTGCTGGCCGGGTGTTCGGATGCCGGCACCAGAATTACGTTTGTGTGGCTCCCCAGCCACATGGGCATAGAGGGAAACGAGTTAGCAGATGAGGCTGCCAAGGAGGCAGTTACACTGCCCCCGTTGCCTTTCAAGGTTCCAGCAAGTGATATTCGCTCTCAGCTGAGACATCTGGTTATGTCTCATTGGGAGATGGAGTGGCAGGCCATCCCACTTCCCAATAAGCTGCGAGCGATAAAAGGAACAACGAAGGTATGGAGGACTTCCCTTCGGGCTTCGCGGAGGGAAGCCGTGGTATTATGTCGCCTTCGGATCGGCCACGGTATCTTGACGCACTCCCATCTACTGAAAGGAGAACCCCCTCCGGTGTGTACCTGCGGCGACCATCTTACCGTGGTACACATCCTTACGGAATGCGTGGACCTGGTCGATCTACGCCGTAGTATTAACCTTCCGAGATGTATCTCCCTTATCTTGCGCGATGACGAGCAGTCAGCAGACCTCGTCATCCGCTTTATGAGGGATAGCGGTCTGTTTTATCGTGTGTGATGATGTCCTTTGTCCTAGTGTTGTTTATGTCAGTTGCGCTTTTATCTCATTGACTTCATTTTAGTTTGTGTTGCGCATTTTAATGTGTTTTGAACGTCTAACGTAAATTATGTGTTAATATCTGTATTACTGGGCAATGCCTTATTCCTTCGATTTCCTGTACTTTCTCTTATTTTAATAGAACATAAGGTATTGCGTATTAGATCCACTGACTGTTTTAATCTCACCCTCATTTTTCTTCATTACCATTCTTTTTTAACTCTAGTCAGTGGATACTTTTTAAAATTTTAACTTCATATCTCATGTCCTTCATTTCGTTCCATTAGGGGCCGATGACCTTCGATGTTAGGCCCCTTAAAACAACAAGCATCATCATCATCATAAGGGTTTCTCCAGTAGAGAAGTTTCAATTGGCGCAAGATTTGAACTTGCGTCGTAGAGGTGCACCGCCCGGTACATAAATCATGACCTCCTTGGTGACCAACCAACGGTAATGTTATCCAGGTACCATGCCCCACTAAAAAGAAATTGTAAATTTTAATTTAACACCAGTACTAAAATTAGTATTTTTTTAATATTCACACAAAATACTATTCCTCATTCAATTCTGAAGAGTTTGAAAGAAACGCCCTATATATTCCAGTGTTTTAAAACACTCTGGCAACAAATGCAGTAATAATAATACCAGCAATACTGCATACATATATGAGACTCTGAGAACCAAACTGCCAAATTGTAACATTTTCTTGTTTGGATTGACTCACTGTTCTGTTGTTCATAAAAACAAATAACTTGACTGACATCTGTTAAAATGGTTTCAATAAAATACTTGTTATACAACCATAACCTTAGTTTGAAATAAAAGCCAAAGAAGTTCAAGAACCGTTGAATACAGTAGGTATTTATTTTTACTATAAATTTGTTTTGGCACCACTGAAAACTCTTTAGTTTTACAATGCCAAAGGAACTTAACCGACCAAATTATATGGTTTGTTCGGAGGTTTGAAGATACGGCTGATTACTGAGTTGCATTATCTGGCAGAATAAGTGGCCTAGTAGAGGCAAAATGATTTTGAATGTGTGTTTGAACTCCAAGAACAGTGAAAATGATGTCGTTATCAACAGAAGTATCGAAAAATTAATAATCAAGACTAGTCGTTTCATAAGCTCCATGCGTTTGAACTGCGATTGGGTTATTCATAGCTAAGTAACTCACTTTTTGTGCTCGACAAAGTCATTTAACATATATTATAAACTAGTTTCAATATCAAAATTCAATAATACGATTCAAATTGAGGTTCATTTTATATTATTTCAAACTGATGTTATGGTTGTGTAACACATTTGTTATGGAAACCATTTTAACAGATATCAGTCAAGTTATTTGTTTTTATGAACAGAACAGTGAAATACTTATTATAATCAGTTTTCATCCCCTCGTTTAGCATGTAAAGCCAAAATTAACCCTTACATGAAAGAAAAGGCAGTTAAGTTACTTTGGCATTGACGGTTTTTGTTCATACCACAACTCTTGGTGCATAAGTTACTCTGGCTTTGAATTTTTTTAAATCTGAAGTAATGCCTTAACCTGATTTTTGCAAATGATGTTCATTTCAGGAAGAGATAGTCCCAAGGAACTTAAACATACTTTTATTAAAGGATAAGAAATAAATATGGATAGTGTAGAAATTACTTGTCCAATTTTAGGTACAGTATTTCAGTTTTGTTTACTGTAGTTTTTAACATATCAGCATAGTGATACTCAGTTTGTTGTAATTTTTATTTTAATGGTGAAATAGTTTAAATACTAGTGTACCCCCTGTGGGTGGGGGACGCAGCTGAAGAATACACCCACGGTATCCCCTTCCTGTCGTAAGAGGCGACTTAAAGGGGCCCCAGGAGCTCTCAACTTGGGAGTGCGGTTTGGCAAACACGGGGCCCTTAGCTGAGTCCTAGCATTGCTTCCTTTACTTGTGCTAGGCTCTTCACCTTCATCTATCCTGTCCGACCCCGAAACTCTTAGGTTTCCGAGGGCGAGGGATTCTTTCATTTTCACGCCCTTCGTGGCCCTTGCCTTTCTTCGTCTGTTATTTCATTTTTCGAAATGACGGCTCCCTTCTTTTTTTCACTCTGTCTAGCCCTGTGGGTGGGGGACGCAGATGAAGAATACAGCCACGGTATCCCCTGCCCGTCGTAAGATGCGACTAAAAGGGGCGACCAAGGGATTATCGAATTAGAACCATGAGACTATCCGTAATTAGTACCATCACGCAGGGAACACCATGGGTCGCTTACTTGCGCGTGGTACCACTATGTTAGGTACAAAATAGGTCTGTGATCAGTAGCGACAGTGTGTGGCCCAGGATGCATTTTACAGTACCTGTGATTCGTACCCCTATATGAGCGACTCCATGGGATGAGCGACACCATGGTTCTGCCTTGCCTATGCTTAGTATCCGTTATGTGAGGAACACCACGGGACAGTGCGGGTCCCTGTGGTTAGGCCACTTATGTGAGGAACGCAAAAGGCTTGCGTTGCCTGTAAATAGCGCCATAGGTCTGTTACATGTGTTACATGTGCGCATTACGTTACCTGTGAATCGTACCATAATGTGTGGAATACCGCGAGTACGCTACTTTTGATTAGTACCGCAACATGACAAATAGCATGGCTCTACTTTCTTAGCGATAAGTACCATTACGAAGGGCCGATGACCTGGATTTTGGACCTGTTTCGACTACAAGCATCCTCGATTCAGTAGTGTGCTTTAGAAGCAGTCCCTTGGTCAGTAATACTATGGTTTAACGCTAGTTTCTGGAATGTGGAGCATTGCGGGTCGAATTCACTGATTGTTATAACTTCATATCCATCCATTCATTTTTCGTCCGTACGTTTTCGAATTCTGGTCAGTGAAGGATTATGGATTTTTAAATTGTCATAACATTTCGTCTCATTTCGTACCATTCGGGGACGATGACCTAGATGTTAGGCCGTTCAAACAAGCATCATCATCATCAGCAGCAGAAGCACGTTCCGGAAGACGCGGATAAATTTTGAAAAACAATATTTTTATAAAATGTAAAGGCAGTTTTGAATTAAAATCTGAATTTCTGTAATAGGAGGGACACTAGTCTTGGAATTACGAGTTATCCGTATTTCGAATTAAACAATTTAGGTGCGATTTTGAATTATCGACGTTCTACTCTACTGCAATTTGAAGCATATGTCAACGGTGTCCTAGCATTCACTGGCCAAGCAGATGATTCTTCCATTCCAGTATTTCTCCATCTGTTATATTATTTGACTGTTTTCCTGCAAATCTTGTCTCCTTTGTTGAGAAAAAATGTGAGATTGGCACTCGATGCATCTCTTAGTTGCATGTGAATCCAAGTGGGAAGAATTGCTCTCACCGTTTCTCAAGGCTACATGCACCATAGTCATGAGTCTTTCAGCACTTCTAATGATACGTGGTAAGTATCTACACTTAGCGTAGCACCATTGCAAATTTCAAGGAGCCTGTTAACTTTCCTCTAGTCGTGGTTGACTTCAGCTAATTTCTCACCAACGGCAGGCAGACACATCGCCATTTCTTCCAACGCCTCAAATAATGCACAGCTTTCACCTCTTCTGTACTAGACCCATTATCTATTGAATCAACGAAATTAACATAAGGTGGGCAGGCGTGAATACGTTTGCAAAAGTTACTACGAATGAGGTGATCCAGACATGTACATGTGAACTGATGTATGGACTTCGAGACTCTGCCTTTGAGGACTGAACTCTCCATGAACCTTCTACCACATTTTCAATAACTTCATCCTTCACAAGGACACTCTTCTTGTGGCTTTCGGAGATCATTGCCATACGCATTGTGGGTTTCGCTTACACCAGTCGTATGAATCTCCCATACATCATGTCTTTGGATAACCGAAGCAAAATGAACACACGTTTATCAACTCTCCTATTGATCTTACCATCAAGGCAACAATACTTCAACTTCTTGTGGAAAGCTTCGAAGTACTTATTCGTATTTAAACCCAAGATTTTCCTATAACAAAAGACCCATATCTCACATGAATGGGCATACTTGGACGAAGAGTACTCAAGAAAAGACTGAAGCTCTTCTTCGCTAGAACATATCTCTAAAAAGGCTTCAAGAAGCTGGTTGAAAATTTCTTCATCCAGTTCTACTAGGATGGCAATTAATGCCTGCCTAACGTGAAATTGTTTTTCATCATTTCTTATTTTCTTCAAGTTGTTCTTCCACGATCTTAGGATATGCCAAGAGCACAGGAGTTTGTGATCGGGGACAGACATGCCTTGACACCACGAATTGTAATATGATGGATAATCATCAGACATAAAAATCTGACATATCACACGATGTGCAACAGCATCTCCAGCCACAAACAAGAACTTCCTCATTGCAGACCTACCAATCTGTGTAATACGAATACAAATTGCTAGGTGCACTCCAGCACCAAACTTATCCACTACCATTATTGTAGTTAATTGAAAATCATAGGCAATTTTTCCATGGGTGCTGTCCATCAGTACTTTAGCGTTTGTGAATTTCGACAGCATTATCTTCGGGTATAGTGTCATAATTACAACCATGAATTCTTCAGTGTTAAGTTTACCGGTCCCATCCTCTTCCCCTTGTTTCTTATAACAAACGGTGGGACAGTCAGAATCCAAAAGCTGTTGCTGGTTTACCTACATTTCCAAACTAACAAAGTTATTTGGATGTGCTCTATCATTGCCAAGATTATAATCTCTAATTACATTATAAATGTCCACCATATCAACGGCATGTATGCGCTCACTTGGAGCACCAGTCCTAATCTATTTTATAATATGTTTCTCAGGAATTCCATTCCTACGTTTCACAGCGATCAACTCGCTATGACCGAGTTAAACGAAGGTACTTGAGACAGTTTGTATGCCCTGCGTGTGATTCATGGAATATTACCAAGACACCATTATTACTTTTCGACATGATGAGTCGAGATGGACACAGTTTTCCCATTTAAACGCTATTTTCAGCATTAAAGATTCGTTTACCTTTCTCACGAGTGCGATGCTCACCTGAACGATGACATGCAAAATAATGTCCTAATGGCTGCTGGCTACTTCTTGTGTCCCTGATTTTGGAATACAAAGACGTTTTTTTTTTTCATCTTCTCCTTCAATTGAAATAAATCTACAAAAGGAAAGAACATAGAATTTTCCTATCAGAATATTCCTATTAATACATACAGTTCAAAGACAATCTGTCTAAAGAATTCCATTACCTCAATGACATATGCACAGAATTTAATAAATTATAATAGTATACTTTCTGAAAATAATTACCTGGCATAGAATTGGAAGATAGTTCCTCAATATCTTCTTCAATGTCATGTTCTGACTTCAGGTATATCCTGAAATCACTACCATACCTGACATGAGCATCATACACTAGGCAGGAGGAGGATAGGATTTACTGCTCTTCAATACCGTGCACTTTGGTCACATACTGCTTGAGCGAATAGCCCCTTTAAGATGCTTTCCCACAGTATGAACACAGATGTTTAGCCTTATTATCCGGGCAATTGTCTTCAGTGCTGGAATCATCACTCGGAGATATAAGAACTGAAAAAAAAAATGTAAAAATATCCAGTTGCAATTTTTCATGGCACAAATAAGTACAGTACTTAGATTTAAGTCTACGAGAAAAATTACAGATTTTTCAGATGGATACTGAAGGTTGTGTGACTCTTTTCCTTTTCTTTTTTTTTTTTGCTGGTGGCTTGACGTGGCACTGCCACAGATAGGTCTTATGCCGTCGATGGGATAGGAAAGGCCTAGGAAGCATATGTGGCCTTAATTAAGGTACAGCTCTAGCATTTGCGTGGTGTGAAAATGGGAAACCAGGGAAAACCAACTTCAGGGCTGCCGACAGTGGAATTCGAACCCACTATCTCCCGGATGCAAGCTCACAGCCGCGCGCCCCTATCCGCACAGCCAACTCGCCCGGTATGATGTTTGACTCTTACAATGGATTTGTCCCATTTCAAAAAAACATGCTACGACTTTGAAGTCAGCACTGTTTATGTCTGTTCAAACAACTGGGGTGAAGTTCAGGCTTGGCTCAGAAAAATATGGTTCTCAATTCTCTGAACTGACCAGCGAGTAAAATAAAAAATCCTGTGTGTTAGCCAGGTTGTTCTAAATGTGAAAGCGTGATGGAAAGGTGCTAACAGTGCAGATCCCATTATTTTTGTGTTCCTTTAGATGTTCCTATCTTTTTGTATGTGAAAAAATATGATACTGTTTAGAGGGGCCTAACATCTAGGTCATCGCCCTTAATTACATAATATAGGATACATACATCTTCATTATAGACTGTTACGCCTTTCAGAGTTCAATCTGCAAGCTATGGCGTACATACCAATCATTAAATATACATTAAATATACGGTTGGATCTGTTCAATGACACAAGCACCCCAGTCTAATGACGGTTATGTCTCTGAAGCCCGACTTTATTTCTTCCTCAATTACCTATCCTCCTTATTGATAGTTAATATATGCCCTGAAGTTTCACTTGTTCATTAGAAATGTCACTGGATACGTTACTAATTTGTCAACACTCTCGTGCTATATAACAATAATTCAGGTCTACTCCACTGCATTTAGTCATACGTAGGTCGAGCTCTACTGCGTTAGGGATTTATCTGACAACGCACTGCCCTTATATATTGCCGATACTGAGCTCTTCATTCACTTTCCTAAATATTACTCGCCCGTTTCTGATACACTCCCTTCGTGCACTTAGCTAAATAGGTGCCTATTTTATGTTAATTGAGCCGTACTAGTTTAGCCTTATATCAGGCTCGATGCACGACGTCCACGTCACACGCACAGCGGTCATCACACTTTCGTACCGTTTCTACTAGATTTTTTAGCGGCACACTGTACCTAACACTGTACACGTAAATTGCTTAATCAGATTGTGGTTACTTCCATATAAAATCACAAAACTTGAATACATCACTATAGTGTACTATTCACATTTCAGAATGATTGCTTCACAAAGAAGTCACACACGAGCCACAGCGAACTGGTAACGAACTGTTGAACTGAAAATGAACTGATGACGCCTGTTTCGCAGCTCCGTAATATATAGGCAAGACACCCTGCAGCTGGTGGAGAGGAAAAAATAGGCCTCTTTCTCAAAATGCGCTCCGCTCCGCTAATACGTGGCGTACGCATGGGGTGTTAAATTATAGCTCCTGTACTCCCATTTTCACTGAGTGAATCTTATTAAAATCGCCTCGTGAATTCTCGAGTAGTCTTAGAAGCGTCCTTTGGTCTCTGTCGATGGGCGTGGGCAAGTGGTAGGGGAATCCTTGCGCTCGTTACCGCGGTCGAGACCCAACATCTGGTAACCATTACGGCGCACCCTTGTTTACGGCGTAATTACCGTTCCTTCAATTATGTAGAGCACTTCCCCGCTTATCCGTATTTCGAATTAAACCACTTAAACAACAAACAAAACCGTACGTAATGTTTCCAGGAATGAGAGCTGCTTCGAATTAGGCAGGATTTTGAATTATCGACGTTCTACTGTACTGCAATTTGAAGCATATGCAAACCGTGTTCTAGCATTCACTGGCCAAGCAAATGATTCTTCCATTCCAATATTTCTCCATCTGTTGGTTTAGTTGACTGCTTTTCTGCAAATCTTGTCTTCTTTGCTGTGAAGAAATGGTGTGATTGGCACTCGATACTTCTCTTTGAGTTGCAGGTGAATCATTGTGGGAAGAATTGCTCTCACCGCTTCTCAAGGCTTCATGCACCACACTCATGAGTCTTTCAGCACTTCTGATGATACGTGGCAAGTGTGAATTGTCTACACTTGGCGTAGCACCAGTGCAAATTTCAAGGAGCCTGTTAACTTTCCTCTTGTCGTCGATGACTTCAGCTACTTCCTCCCCAACGGCAGGCAGACACATCGCCATTTCCTCCGTCTCCTCAAATAATGCACCAGCTTTCACCTCTTCTGTATTAGACGCATTATCTATTGAATCAACGAAATTGTCATAACGTAGGCAGGCGTGAATATGTTTGCAGAAATTACCCCGAATGAGGTGATCCAGACATGTACATGTGATCTGATGATTGGACACCTTGCACAAATGCCAGGTTAATGGACAACCATCGCAAGCAGATGTTTTTATTGAAATTTACCAAGTATGGACCTCGAGACTCTGCCTTTGAGGACTGAACTCTCCATGAACCTTCTCCCACATTTTCAATAACTTCATCCTTCACAAGGACACTCTTCTTGTGGCGTTCGGAGATCATTGCCATACGCATTGTGGGTTTCCCTTTCAGCTGTAGTATGAATCTCTCATACATCATGTCTGTGGAGAACCGAAGCAGAATGAACACACGTTTATCAACTCTGCTATTGATCTTACCATCAAGGTAACAAAATTCAAGTTCTTGTGGAAAACTTCGGAGTACCTATTCGAATTTAAACACAAGACTTTCCTATAACAAAAGGCCCACATTTCATATGAATGGGCGTACTTGGACGAAGAGTACTCATGAAAAGACCGAAGTTCTTCATCGGTAGGAGATATCTCAAGAAAGGCTTCATGAAGCTGGTGGAAGATTTCTTCATCCAGTTTTACTAGGATGACAATAGCCAAACTTGACTTGCTTTTAATTGTTTCTTATTTTCTTCCAGTTGTTGTTCTTCCACGATCTTAGATATGCCAAGAGCACAGGAGTTTGTGATCGGGGACAGACATGACTTGACACCACGAATTGTAATATGCTGGATAATCATCAGACATAAAAACCTGACATATCACACGATGTTCAACAGCATCTCTAGCAGCAAGCAAGAACCTTTTCATTGATGACTTGCCAATCAGTGTAATACTGATTAAAAAAAATGCTAGGTGCACTCCAGCACCAAACTCATCCAATACCATTATTGCAGTTAAATGAATGTCATAGGCATTTGTTCTATGGGTGCTATCCATCAGTACTTTGACGTTTGTGAATTTCGAGAGCGTCATCTTCGGGTATAGTGTCATAATACCAACCATGAAGTCTTCAGTGTTAAGTTCACCGATACCACCCTCTCCCCCCCCCCCCTGTTTCTTATAAGAAACGGTGAGACGGTCAGAATCCAAAAGCTGCTGCTGGTTGACCCACATGTCCAAACTAACAAAGCCATTTGGAAGTGTTCTATCACTGTCAAGATTATAATCTCTAGTGACAATATAAATGTCCACCATATCAACGGCATGTATGCGCTCACTTGGAGCACCAATCCTAAACTCTGTTATAATCTGTTTCTTAGGAATTCCATTCCTAAGTTTCCCAGCGATCAACTCGCTATAAGACCGAGTTAAACGCAGGTACTTGAGACAGTTTGTATGCCCTGCGTGTGATTCATGGAATATTACGAAAACACCATTATCACTTTTCGACACGATGAGTCGAGATGGACACAGTTTTCCTATTTTAACGCTATTTTCAGCATTAAAGATTCGTTTACCTTTCCCACGAGTGCGGTGCTCACCTGAACGATGACATGCAAAATAATGTCTTAATGGCTGCTGGCTACCACTTGTGTCCTTGATTTTGGAATACGAAGATGAAGTTTCTTTTTTCATCTCCTTTCATTGAAAGAAATCTACAAAGGGAAAGAAGATAGAATTTTCCAATCAGAATATTCCTATTAATACATTCAGTTCAGAAGGCAATTTGTCTGAAGAATTCCATTACCTCAATGAAATATGCATAGAATTTGATAAATTATAACATTGTACCTTCTGAAAATACTTACCTACCATAGAATTGAACGATAGTTCCTCAATATCTTCTTCAGTATCATGTTCTGACTTCAGGTGTTTGCTGAAATCACTACCATACCTGACATGAGCATCACATACTGGGCAGGAGGAGAATAGGATTTACTGCTCTTCAATACCGTGCACTTTGGTGACATACTGTGTGAGCGAATAGCCCCTACAGTACATATTTCCACAGTATGAGCACAGATGTTTGACCTTATTATCCAGAAAATTGTCTTCAGAGCAGGAATCATCACTCGGAGATATAAGAACTGATAAAATGTAAAACTATCCAGTTGCAATTTTTCATGGCACCTGTAAATGAGGCGTCCCATTCCAAACCTCGCCTTCTCCACACTAACAAATTTTTCAGGAAACACAAAAAACGAATTGCTAACATAATGCCTAGCCTAGTGTTTTTTGATGAAAACAATTCTAAAATTAAGAAAGAAATCATCCAAGGTCATTAAATATTAAGTAAATAAATCATGTAATGTAGAGACTGAGTTATTTATGTTTAAAAAATGGAGAAGGTGAGTTTTGGCATGACTGATGGGATAAGGCAAGTTTTGCTCCAACCCAGATGGGATAAGACCAGTTTTGCTGCAACCGAAAATTACTTTGAATATCTGTTTACATCGAACAAGGTGGACCCAATTAATTAACACCTTTGAAAATTACGTTTAAACATTTATTTATTTATACATAAAAGGTCAATTAATTTTTAAGAGGTACATCAAGTAGTGTTTCATTAGTCCTTGATGATTTTATTTTAACCTGGCAAGAGTAAGGTTCTTCATTCTCGTCCTCATTGGCACCAACAACAGCTTCATAATACGTACTGAGAACATTCTTCAGATAGTTCGTTGATGGATTATCAAACCACTGATCACCAAAGTGACTGATAAGTAGTTTTTTGATGTCACTGATCTTGGCTGGCTTAACCATAACACCTCGTGGAACCTCATTAACAACTACGTCTTTAATGTGTTACCTTTCTTCATAACTGACCTTGGTACGTTCATGTCAGTATTGTACGATACTTCACCTCTGATCAGAACATCATTCATTGATGTTTTTCGTGAAAGTATGAACCGTTTGCACAAGAATAACTGGAAATGCCACTGTCCTGGTTTTTTCATAACTGCTGTGGCACAGTTTTTCCAGTCTGACACTTGGCAATCTTCACCTAGTTTTGTTACTGTTCCATGTTTGTTGAAGACCTCAGTATATGTATGAGGTTCATAGATAAATGACATTTTTCTGAGTGATTTTTCGATTAAACCAAAAATCCTGTCTGATGGCAGGAAAAACTGGAAAAACAAGTTCTATTTTCTTCACATTCTGTGGAGCACTATTTAGTAAATAACGAGCATACATAAGTAGCATTATAGAATTGCGATTATGGCCACCGCAACCATCAGCACAGAACCTGATTACAGGGGTATCAAACAGGTCAGTTTTCACTAAGCAATCATGGACTGCAGAAGCTATTTCATTGGATGACTTGCTATACTCATTTTCATTCCGAGTGTAAATGTGTACTCTGTCTTTAGTCAACTTTTCTTTGGATGAACCTTTGACTATGGTAAAATTGTAGGTGTAGAGTTGCCTACAATAGTAGGCACATTAGTCTGGTACTTCGGGAACTACTAAGTTCTTCTGACAGTCAAAACTAAATATTTGCATTCCTTCTGCACTGCAGTTTACGGGGTCTGCGGTCCTCTTCCTGCCTTTCCCCTTTTCTGCCGGAGTTATACTAGTATTCATTCTATTTTATCAAATATAGCAACAGTATTGCACCATCATGGGCGACCTATCAAATGCTCCGGCTATTTTCCCCTCCTCCGTCTATCATCTCTGCGGATCAGTAGAATGGATCAATGCATTTATGAAAACGATGCTTAGTGTTGGTAGCTATACTTGCTTCTATTAATCAATGAATAAATCAGTGACCGCGCCATTAAAAAAAATTAAGCAACGCCGCAATCTTCATTTCACATGTCACATTTGTCATCAAAATAGTTTCCAAATTGCCACGCGACACCTCTCAGGGATAATTAAAATGCATCTGTGAATAGTATTTTTAACGTGAGGTCAACTGGGAACCCGCATTTCCTTTTAATAATTTACCAGCGATACCATCCATCCGTCGGAATCGATGTTAAGTTGTTCATGTCCATTCATTCGAGAAAGAAAAAAATAAGATAATTTTGAATTAATTAAAAAATATTTTTATCTACCATAATTATATCAGCCTATTTTCAATAATAACCTCTAAATTGTATATATCTACAATTTTATTCACGATTCTAGAATCATAAAAGAAAATATGATAACAGACATTTCCATCAATCACCTTTCTCTTCTTTCTGTTGAAAAATATAAACCTAAACTATCTACGATATGATTCAATTAATCCTCTTGCTAAATACTTGTTATCCGCATCATAAAAACAAAGAAAAATTCCCATAATCGCATAAATCGTTGGTACCAGTCATATTTGATGAGGATGTAGTCAAATATTCTTTGAAATTAAGTACCTCATAGTAATAACGACAATCAATTGGTAAGCAGATAAATTAATATTGGTTTAAAAAACCAAGTCCCTAAGCCTTAGAAAAATGCATAGTTAATATGCTTAATTAGAGTCCCTCGGCTCTTGTTTTTTTTAATGCTTATTTTCGTCGATATTGAATTCATATTTTGTCACTAAACAAATGCATATCTTCCAAAATTGTAACGTAAGCAGTTGCTAGTAAGTTCCAAGTACATATATAATAGCTCAAAATGGCTATTTCGAACATACATCGATCATTAAATGAAAAATATTGGTCAGTTTGACCATGTCATTTGGTAAAAATAATCATATTACATCATAAAATTAAATGTAGGTATCGTATAACGATCAGTTGTTATTATCGTAATTCTATCAGAAATTATACCTATCATGATTTATGGTTGCACCTATGTCCAATCAAGTACCATAAAATTCGTAGGAATATATTTAGTAACATTTTTTATTTAATTGTGGTAGAGATTCAAATTATGAAGTCGCTTTATCCATTAAAATATATCCTTGAGACGAAACATCAAATAACATTCATTACAGTGTTGACATATTCTCCATGAAGACAACAAGTTTACCCTTATTTATTCCTTATTTGGAGATTTAATCTGAAGACAATTTACGGTAACCAACATACGAATTCTGCGACGTATTTCATTGTATACATGTATCATTAACCCAACATATCTTGCATTACTATTTTAAAATCATGCCGCATACGTTAAATAACATTATTGGTTAGTAACACATCGTATTTACTACCAAAAATTCATAAGTATATTTATCTCTCCATATACTAATATTAAACATTATAATACCGCGTCATTCATTACCATAAATATATCTCAACGAATAATTATACGTATAACCTCATCAACATGTCGTTCAAATCCTTACTTTCCTACATAAACATTAATCACTTCCATCTAGGCGGCAAATCATCTTAACATATCGTTAATATACTACAGCGGTGCATTTCTGGGTTAAGTTTCACTTGTAATACACATGATCACGTTATTCTGTAAAGGAAACACATGTATAAACAAAATAAGTTAATATTTACTCACCTGTAGTCGCATCGTAATAGTAACCAAGTCTAAACAACTCAGAAATTAATTATCTTCTTTAAAACGTTATGTCTGGAATATATCACATTGTCTACGTCGTTTCATTTCCATAATGGTTGAAAACATCATTTGAAATCTCTCCTTGTTTAACTTTAAGCATTCCTATATCATGACATTGATTATATACACTCGAAGAATACCTACTCCCATAATGATAAATCAACTAGGATAACCTCATTGCAAGGATAGTATCGACTGAGATTTCATCATGAAGAATTTCGTAACAAGCTACACACCAACGTTTACTGCAAGTATTTATATACTACGTCTACGACACAGAAATTTCAAGATTATAAAATAATTCTCTGGAACTTAACTTGCGACTGCCGATGTTAAATGACTGGGTTAGGCTCCGATGTTGTCATCTTAGGGCTGCGTAGATAGTCTTCAACATCCGTTACGTAATCATCAGGCGGTAGACTCAAGACTCGGGCTAGCAGGAACAGCTGGGCGGTCTACGTCGGAAAGTCAGCCCCATCTCCGATTTAGCCTCTCATGTTGTAGCCGTTAGCCACACGTGAAAGAAACATTTCCAGCATCGTAATTAATGTCACGACTATAGCCTTCAAAATATACTACAAAGAAGCTAGATTATAGTTTTGTAGCAGGTTATTACAGCAGAAATTCAATGTCAATTTCTCGTAACAGACATTAACAAGTAAATTATCGAATTAGCTCTTAGTTTTTCATTCAGACATTCGGCATATGAGAAGTCTAATTTGTTTTGGTATTTCGCGACGACCTTCAGTTTGTATTCCGACTACTGTCCAAATATTATTCAATTTCTTCTGCTTATCCGCCTCGATATTAGGTTGGATATCGGCGTATCTTTAAAAATTCTTCAATGTGCTGGATCTTTAGGTCTTGCTCTGTATATATCTCCCTTCTTCTTCCCGCGATGACTATTTTCTTCGTGGATGAACTTGCTTCGAAGCTTTGGGTAATTTTTTTTATTGTTCATTCACTTCTTTTTTAAACAAATTTAAAAACTTTCTACTACTTTTTTATCACGGCCGCATGGATCCTTTATGCCTTTATGTCTAATTTCGTGACCTAGGCATACTTATTCGCCAGATGAATATCTTTGCCGTCACATTCATGGCCTCCTTGATTTTATGCGTCCGTATTTTATATATATTCTGAAATCACGGCCTATTTAACCGGATATCCGTTCCCTTTTTTTTAGATGTATGGCTCAATTAAATAATCTCTGTGATCTCATTTCTGTGCATGGCAAATTTTAACGCCGTATGACATCATTTATTCCGTTATCAGGATGATGAAAACGGTACAGTATACCTTTACTCAAACACAACATAAACAGTAAAGAACAACAACTAACTGGCTGTCGGACGGGTACTCACGTGACCTCCCAGAATGTGCTGTGATTGGCCAGTTGGATTAGACCAGTTTAGGAATGACAGGTGCATTGGAAAAGGCAAGTTTTGCTATGACACTCAATTTTCTGTGCTCATTTTAACAGGAAATGACCAGTTCTAGCACGATACGTGCATCACCATCAAATAGGGATTAGCCCAAGGAATCCAGTACTATATCTATCTCCATTTCGGAAAAAAAAGTGGATAAGGCGAGTTTTGGCATGGGACGCCTTAAATACAGTACTTAGATTTAAGTCTATGAGGAAAATTACAGATTTCTCAGAAGGATACTGAAAGTTGTTTGACTCTTTTTATTTTTTTGCTAGTGTCTTTACGTGGCACCGACACAGATAGGTGTTATGGCGACGATGGGATAGGAAAGAAAGAAGCGTTCGTGGCCTCAATTAAGGTACTGCCTCCATTATTGCCTGGCTAAGCCCAGCCAGTGAGTGTGAGATCCCGAGGTGGACCGTTCGTTCCTTGCTTTCCGTTTTCTAGAGGCATTTAAGGGTAAAGGGGTAGACGACCAAGCAAAATAAAATAATTTTAAAAAAACAACACTCTCACATTTATTAACACAAGCATTTATAACATAAGAATTCCTTGCTGGATTTCTTGCAACGAACTTTCATAATATCTCATTCTCCAGTAGCATTTTCTAACCAAACGTACTTCTCGTCCTCCCGCATTACTGGTCTGGAATGAAAATTAACAAACAAAATTAGGCCTTTACTGCCTTTAAAAATTAAAGTATTTAACTGAAAGAGACCACAGACTTCAAAAAAGGTTTGTACAAAATTAGTAGACAGCTATCTCGCTTATTTTTCCACAGATTAATTTGCTTAAGGCTCCATGAATTTTTATTAATCTCAACACGTGGTGAATTTTGAATTCTGATGAATCTCAGTCTTTATAAAGTGTATAATACTCATCAATAACACCAGTAGAAGTTTTAGTGAAAATGAAAATTAATTCAAAAATTTTATAATTAATTAATTTATTATTATTAATTATAATCTCTTAACATTGTCTGTGGTATATTTTACCTTGTCATCACACGATCGTGTTTTCCAACTAGTGTATGTCACTAAATAATTCTCATGGCAATTACAATTCACATTTTAAATGATTATTCTTCAATTAATTACTATTACTCATTATCACAGAATCCAAGTTGATTATGCCATTTGTGAACGTTTAATTCTTACATTTACATAGCATTCAAAATTTCAAATTAATTTGAAAATATTTCGGAATTTAAATATAAATGTATTGGAAAATTTCTTATCCACGTGTGAGTTAATTGGAAATTAATTTACAGATCGTTTGCCTTTGCGGAAAAATAACGAGACGATCTTTCCCTTAAATCTTTATAAACAGCAAATTAAATCCTAGTCTAGTCTTACTTGACACTAATCTCATTAAACTTTTCCTTAAGGTGCGCAAAATAAATCGTCATGGTGGCAAACAACGTCGAGCACAATCTGTGCCGTTGCCATAAATGCACGACCAGATTAAATCATATTGGACAATCAAAAGCCATGGAAAATATTCATATTTACAACACACACACACCACATTCACACAAGGTAACACGTACTTTTTATATACATTATTTACAGCGAATCCTGCCCTTATAAATTAACTAGCAAATGTACCCGTGCTTCGCTACGGTATTCTACATTGTATACGGATATCGACGTAAATACTGTGCGTGCAGCAAATGAGATTGCATGTCTCTTAGCCTTATCCGAGAAATAGCATGGGGAGGTCCACATACGTTGTTTCCAATGTAAAGTGAGGGTTGCGGAGTTGTGATGATAACGCCAGGCTCACTTGCCTACTGCCATTCACAATCGAGTTGGCAAGTTTACATTATAATTGCAGGCCCCAATGCCTACTGCGCGGTCACAATCGATTTGGGGAGTTTTAGTTACAATGGCAGACCCATTTCCTACTTTCAGACAGGTTACAGTTGAGGAGTTTTTATTATAATACCAGGCAACTTCCCTACCACCAGTCAAAATTGAGTTGTGCAGTTATCATTATAATGACAGTCCCTTTTTACTGCTGCTAGCCAGCTTACTGCCAGTCACACAGAATTAGTGAGTTTCCATGAAAATAGCAGGCCACTATGCCTAATGCTAGTCAAATTTTAGATTGGAACATTTGTTTATAATGGCGGGCACCCTGGCCTAGAGCCAAACACAATAGAGTAGGGGACTTTCGAACAAAACTGCATGATCCCTTGCCTTCTGCAAGACAAATCGAAAAGTGAATTATTCATTAAAATCGTAGGCCCTCCTTACTAATGCCAGTTACACAGGAGTTGGAGAAGGACCCCATTCCTACTGCCAGCAGTCAAAGTCGGTGTAGGGAGTACTGATTACAATAGCAGACACATCCTTTCTCGATCGCTACAAATCGACATCAATGAATATATATACAGATGGACATACGAAAGTATATGAATGTTTGCAATATTGCAGACCTTCATTTACAGATTAACTGCTGCTAAACGGCACGTCATATCGACAAAGGATTGTACCGTAAGGCGCAGTATTTAGCGATCTAAATGGCTGGTCCTATGATATTTTCTCGCATCTAATCTATTCATGGGTCAGATTGAATCAAAAACGTTGAATAGGTTGAAATTTGTGTAAGAATATCTTACATTGCATTACTTTTCGGATAATTATGTGACATAGCATTTGGCTCACATATGGGTACTGGGTGGGCCAATGTTCGTGTAGAGTTTGATCATACTATCTTTCCTGTAAGTGATTGAAATGATGCACATGAGAAGAAAAGGTTTAGAAATTAATTTCCATTAAGGCAGGTAGATTTCCATAAAGTTTGGTTGTGTGTATTTTGAGGGAGTGCAAAATCACGGTTTCGGTTTCGTATAAAACCCCAATTAGTTCAGGGATTTAGAAACAATATTTGCCCTAAAACCTCCCCAAAGGACAGGTGGATTATAAATATGAAGTTTGGTGGAAATATATCCAGTAGTTTTCAAGTTAGAGAAAGACAAACAGACCAACAAACAAACAAACAAACAAACTAACTAACTAACTAACTAACTAACTAACTAACTAACTAACTCACTAACAGACACCAAGGAAACCTACCATTGAACAGATGGATGCTATATATAAAATTTGGTTCAAATATCTTGTTAGTTTTCAAGTTGTAAGAAGTACGCTTTACACGCACCCGCTCTTGCGTTAAGTCCGCTGGGATTTGTACCGAAAAACGGTCCGTTAATGATATCTCCCTTACTAAATCCTGTTATCGAAATGATGCACATGAGAAAAAAAGGTTTAGAAATTCATTTTCATTAAGGCAGGTTGATTTCCATTAAGTTCGGTTGTGTATACTTTGAGGGAGTGCAAAAGCACGGTTTCGGTTTCGTAAAAATCCCCACTCAGTTCAGGGATTTAGAAACGATATTTGCGCTAAAACCTACCCAAGGAGAGGTGGATTCTAAATATGAAGTTTGGTGGAAATATATATTTAGTAGTTTTCAAGTTATAGAAGGACAGACAAACAGACAAACAGACAAACAAACAGACAAACAGACAAACAGACACCAAAGTTAAAATGATGCAGATGGTCATTATTACACCTGAAACGGATAACTGTACGGAAATTTCGCCAAAATAAACAATGTACAAACACACGGTCGTTACGATTTTATTTTTTGCGCTAAAACCTACCCAACGACAGGTGGATTCTAAATATGAAGTCTGGTGGAAATATATCCAGTAGTTTTCAAGTTATAGAAGGACAGACAAACAGACAAACAAACAGACAAACGGACACCAAAGCAAAAAATGATGCAGATGGTCATAATTACACCTGAAACGGATAACTGTACGGAAATTTCGCCAAAATAATCAATGTACAGACACACGGTCGTTACGATTTTATTTATATAGATGACGGATAAGCATGAGCACGTTGAAAAGTGCAGACTTCCACTTCGAGATTCATATCTCCTAAACGGTTTATGATATTAAGAAACGGTTTGCGCCATCAGACGCCTCATTTATCGCTCTACATGTTTGTTTCTAAACCATTGCCTCGTATCTCCCATATTAAGGGGGTAAATTGAGATCAAATTTTGAATAGGGTGAAATTTGGGTGCATTTTTAACATTTTACATTACTTTTTGCCTACTTATGTATAAGCTAGAATCATGAAATTTGGTACACATATGTCCCTCAATCGCGCCAATGTGCACACACAACGTGATGATCCTATCATTCTTATAAGTGTGTCAAACAATGAAATATACTTGTAAAAATCACCAAATTTACGATCAATCCAGAAATACGGCCAAATTTAACGTATAAGGGAGAGAGATACGACAAAATGTCACAGGACCAAAGTTGTAGATCACTCCGAATTGAAGGGACATTGTGCCATCCGTTTTGTGATACGACTTACCGTTTAGCCAAAAAATAGCTCAAAAGGAATGAATTTCCGATTTTTCTAGGGATCCTGGGGTCATCAGTTTCCTCCGTACCAAGTTTCAAATTTCTGAGATTTCTGGAAGTGCCTCATTAATTCACGTCTTTTTTCATTTTTAAATATTTATATATACATCGCTCCAGCCCGACTTGCGTTTATATATATAGATAGATGACGGATAAGCATGAGCACGTTGAAAAGTGCAGACTTCCACTTCGAGATTCATATCTCCTAAACGGTTTATGATATTAAGAAACGGTTTGCGCCATCAGACGCCTCATTTATCGCTCTACATGTTTGTTTCTAAACCATTGCCTCGTATCTCCCATATTAAGGGGGTAAATTGAGATCAAATTTTGAATAGGGTGAAATTTGGGTGCATTTTTAACATTTTACATTACTTTTTGCCTACTTATGTATAAGCTAGAATCATGAAATTTGGTACACATATGTCCCTCAATCGCGCCAATGTGCGCACACAACGTGATGATCCTATCATTCTTGTAAGTGTGTCAAACAATGAAATATACTTGTAAAAATCACCAAATTTACGAACAATCCAGAAATACGGCCAACTTTAACGTATAAGGGAGAGAGATACGACAAAATGTCACAGGACCAAAGTTGTAGATCACTCCGAATTGAAGGGACATTGTGCCATCCGTTTTGTGATACGACTTACCGTTTAGCCAAAAAATAGCTCAAAAGGAATGTCTGCACAGTCATTAAAATTGCCTCCATATTTCGATATCTTTGGGGGGTAAAAAGTGAAAAATTTGAACATCTTGGAATTTTCCCGTCGGTTAGGGACCAAAAGCTATAATTTCACCAAATTTCAATTGTCTACCTCGTCTGGCAGGTTGTGCCGCCATTTTGATTTGGGGGGATAGGGGATAAAAATGAGGAAATTCCCGAAAATTTTTAAGCCCACGAAACCTATAGGTTATCGTTTTGGATATACTATACGACTGTGTTCTTATGCTGAGCCCAAAATTTGAGCCCCCCCAGCGTGCCCCCTTCAGGGAATTTTGAGAATTTCCGATTTTTCTAGGGATCCTGGGGTCAACAGTTTCCTCCGTACCAAGTTTCAAATTTCTGAGATTTCTGGAAGTGCCTCATTAATTCACGTCTTTTTTCATTTTTAAATATTTATATATACATCGCTCCAGCCCGACTTGCTTTTATATATATAGATGACGGATAAGCATGAGCACGTTGATAAGTGCAGACTTCCACTTCGAGATTCATATCTCCTAAACGGTTTATGATATTAAGAAACGGTTTGCGCCATCAGACGCCCCATTTATCGTTCTAAATGTTTGTTTCTAAACCATATCCTCGTATCTCCCATATTAAGGGGGTAAATTGAGTTCAAATGTTGAGTAGTGTGAAATTTGGGTGCATTTTTAACATTTTACATTACATTTTGCCTACTTATGTATAAGCTAGAATCACGAAATTTGGTACACATATGTCCCTTAATCGTGCCGATGTGCACACCTAACGCGATCATCCTATCATTCTTATAAGTGTGTCAAACATTGAAATTTACTTGTAAAAATCACCAAATTTACGAACAATCCAGAAATACGGCCAAATTTAACGTATAAGGGAGAGAGATACGACAAAATGTCACAGGATCAAAGTTGTAGATCACTCCGAATTGAAGCGACATTGGGCCATCCGTTTTGTGATACGACTTACCGTTTAGCCAAAAAATAGCTCAAAAGGAATGTCTGCGCAGTCATTAAAATTGCCTCCATATTTCTATATCTTTGGGGGTAAAAAGTGAAAAATTTGAACATCTTGGAATTTTCCCGTCGGTTAGGGACCAAAAGCTATAATTTCACCAAATTTCAATTGTCTACCTCGTCTGGCAGGTTGTGCCGCCATCTTGATTTGGGGGGATAGGGGATAAAAATGAGGAAATTCCCGAAAATGTTTAAGCCCACGAAACCTATAGGTTATCGTTTTGGATATACTATACGACTGTGTTCTTATGCTGAGCCCAAAATTTGAGCCCCCCAGCGTGCCCCCTTCAGGGAATTTTGAGAATTTCCGATTTTTCTAGGGATCCTGGGGTCATCAGTTTCCCTCGTACCAAGTTTCAAATTTCTGAGATTTCTGGAAGTGCCTCATTAATTCACGTCTTTTTTCATTTTTAAATATTTATATATACATCGCTCCAGCCCGACTTGCTTTTATATATATAGATGACGGATAAGCATGAGTACGTTGAAAAGTGCAGACTTCCACTTCGAGATTCATATCTCCTAAACGGTTTATGATATTAAGAAACGGTTTGCGCCATCAGACGCCTCATTTATCCCTCTACATGTTTGTTTCTAAACCATATCCTCGTATCTCCCATATTAAGGGGGTAAATTGAGTTCAAATGTTGAATAGGGTGAAATTTGGGTGCATTTTTAACACTTTACATTACATTTTGCCTACTTATGTATAAGCTAGAATCATGAAATTTGGTACACATACGTCCCTTAATCGTGCCAATGTGCACACCTAACGCGATCATCCTATCATTCTTATAAGTGTGTCAAACATTGAAATTTACTTGTAAAAATCACCAAATTTACGAACAATCCAGAAATACGGCCAAATTTAACGTATAAGGGAGAGAGATACGACAAAATGTCACAGGACCAAAGTTGTAGATCACTCCGAATTGAAGCGACATTGTGCCATCCGTTTTGTGATACGACTTACCGTTTAGCCAAAAAATAGCTCAAAAGGAATGTCTGCGCAGTCATTAAAATTGCCTCCATATTTCTTTATCTTTGGGGGGTAAAAAGTGAAAAATTTGAACATCTTCGAATTTTCCCGTCGGTTAGGGACCAAAAGCTATAATTTCACCAAATTTCAATTGTCTACCTCGTCTGGCAGGTTGTGCCGCCATTTTGATTTGGGGGGGTAGGGGATATAAATGAGGAAATTCCCGAAACTTTTTAAGCCCACGAAACCTATAGGTTATCGTTTTGGATATACTATACGACTGTGTTCTTATGCTGAGCCCAAAATTTGAGCCCCCCCAGCGTGCCCCCTTCAGGGAATTTTGAGAATTTCCGATTTTTCTAGGGATCCTGGGGTCAACAGTTTCCTCCGTACCAAGTTTCAAATTTCTGAGATTTCTGGAAGTGCCTCATTAATTCACGTCTTTTTTCATTTTTAAATATTTATATATACATCGCTCCAGCCCGACTTGCTTTTATATATATAGATAGATGACGGATAAGCATGAGCACGTTGAAAAGTGCAGACTTCCACTTCGAGATTCATATCTCCTAAATGGTTTATGATATTAAGAAACGGTTTGCGCCATCAGACGCCTCATTTATCCCTCTACATGTTTGTTTCTAAACCATTGCCTCGTATCTCCCATATTAAGGGGGTAAATTGAGATCAAATTTTGAATAGGGTGAAATTTGGGTGTATTTTTAACATTTTACATTACTTTTTGCCTACTTATGTATAAGCTAGAATCATGAAATTTGGTACACATATGTCCCTCAATCGCGCCAATGTGCGCACACAACGTGATGATCCTATCATTCTTGTAAGTGTGTCAAACAATGAAATATACTTGTAAAAATCACCAAATTTACGAACATTCCAGAAATACGGCCAACTTTAACGTATAAGGGAGAGAGATACGACAAAATGTCACAGGACCAAAGTTGTAGATCACTCCGAATTGAAGAGACATTGTGCCATCCGTTTTGTGATACGACTTACCGTTTAGCCAAAAAATAGCTCAAAAGGAATGTCTGCACAGTCATTAAAATTGCCTCCATATTTCGATATCTTTGGGGGGTAAAAAGTGAAAAATTTGAACATCTTGGAATTTTCCCGTCGGTTAGGGACAAAAGCTATAATTTCACTAAATTTCAATTGTCTACCTCGTCTGGCAGGTTGTGCCGCCATTTTGATTTGGGGGGATAGGGGATAAAAATGAGGAAATTCCCGAAAATTTTTAAGCCCACGAAACCTATAGGTTATCGTTTTGGATATACTATACGACTGTGTTCTTATGCTGAGCCCAAAATTTGAGCCCCCCAGCGTGCCCCCTTCAGGGAATTTTGAGAATTTCCGATTTTTCTAGGGATCCTGGGGTCAACAGTTTCCTCCGTACCAAGTTTCAAATTTCTGAGATTTCTGGAAGTGCCTCATTAATTCACGTCTTTTTTCATTTTTAAATATTTATATATACATCGCTCCAGCCCGACTTGCTTTTATATATATAGATGACGGATAAGCATGGGCACGTTGATAAGTGCAGACTTCCACTTCGAGATTCATATCTCCTAAACGGTTTATGATATTAAGAAACGGTTTGCGCCATCAGACGCCCCATTTATCGTTCTAAATGTTTGTTTCTAAACCATATCCTCGTATCTCCCATATTAAGGGGGTAAATTGAGTTCAAATGTTGAGTAGTGTGAAATTTGGGTGCATTTTTAACATTTTACATTACATTTTGCCTACTTATGTATAAGCTAGAATCACGAAATTTGGTACACATATGTCCCTTAATCGTGCCGATGTGCACACCTAACGCGATCATCCTATCATTCTTATAAGTGTGTCAAACATTGAAATTTACTTGTAAAAATCACCAAATTTACGAACAATCCAGAAATACGGCCAAATTTAACGTATAAGGGAGAGAGATACGACAAAATGTCACAGGATCAAAGTTGTAGATCACTCCGAATTGAAGCGACATTGGGCCATCCGTTTTGTGATACGACTTACCGTTTAGCCAAAAAATAGCTCAAAAGGAATGTCTGCACAGTCATTAAAATTGCCTCCATATTTCTATATCTTTGGGGGTAAAAAGTGAAAAATTTGAACATCTTGGAATTTTCCCGTCGGTTAGGGACCAAAAGCTATAATTTCACCAAATTTCAATTGTCTACCTCGTCTGGCAGGTTGTGCCGCCATCTTGATTTGGGGGGATAGGGGATAAAAATGAGGAAATTCCCGAAAATTTTTAAGCCCGCGAAACCTATAGGTTATCGTTTTGGATATACTATACGACTGTGTTCTTATGCTGAGCCCAAAATTTGAGCCCCCCCAGCGTGCCCCCTTCAGGGAATTTTGAGAATTTCCGATTTCTCTAGGGATCCTGGGGTCATCAGTTTCCCTCGTACCAAGTTTCAAATTTCTGAGATTTCTGGAAGTGCCTCATTAATTCACGTCTTTTTTCATTTTTAAATATTTATATATACATCGCTCCAGCCCGACTTGCTTTTATATATATAGATGACGGATAAGCATGAGCACCTTGAAA
Organism: Anabrus simplex; assembly: GCF_040414725.1. Taxonomy (NCBI): domain Eukaryota; kingdom Metazoa; phylum Arthropoda; class Insecta; order Orthoptera; family Tettigoniidae; genus Anabrus; species Anabrus simplex. Next base: position 171,406,972 of record NC_090268.1, read on the forward strand.
AGTGCAGACTTCCACTTCGAGATTCATATCTCCTAAACGGTTTATGATATTAAGAAACGGTTTGCGCCATCAGACGCCTCATTTATCGCTCTAAATGTTTGTTTCTAAACCATATCCTCGTATCTCCCATATTAAGGGGGTAAATTGAGTTCAAATGTTGAGTAGGGTGAAATTTGGGTGCATTTTTAACACTTTACATTACATTTTGCCTACTTATGTATAAGCTAGCATCACGAAATTTGGTACACATATGTCCCTTAATCGTGCCAATGTGCACACCTAACGCGATCATCCTACCATTCTTATAAGTGTGTCAAACATTGAAATTTACTTGTAAAAATCACCAAATTTACGAACAATCTAGAAATACGGCAAAATTTAACGTATAAGGGAGAGAGATACGACAAAATGTCACAGGACCAAAGTTGTAGATCACTCCGAATTGAAGCGACATTGTGCCATCCGTTTTGTGATACGACTTACCGTTTAGCCAAAAAATAGCTCAAAAGGAATGTCTGCGCAGTCATTAAAATTGCCTCCATATTTCTTTATCTTTGGGGGGTAAAAAGTGAAAAATTTGAACATCTTCGAATTTTCCCGTCGGTTAGGGACCAAAAGCTATAATTTCACCAAATTTCAATTGTCTACCTCGTCTGGCAGGTTGTGCCGCCATTTTGATTTCGGGGGGTAGGGGATATAAATGAGGAAATTCCCGAAACTTTTTAAGCCCACGAAACCTATAGGTTATCGTTTTGGATATACTATACGACTGTGTTCTTATGCTGAGCCCAAAATTTGAGCCCCCCCAGCGTGCCCCCTTCAGGGAATTTTGAGAATTTCCGATTTTTCTAGGGATCCTGGGGTCAACAGTTTCCTCCGTACCAAGTTTCAAATTTCTGAGATTTCTGGAAGTGCCTCATTAATTCACGTCTTTTTTCATTTTTAAATATTTATATATACATCGCTCCAGCCCGACTTGCTTTTATATATATAGATTCTTTATTTTTAACAATAGTCACATCGATAGTTTCTGGAAGATAAATTCGTGTATGAAAATACTCTTTCTTCAATAGTGGCTAGTGATCGAAATTCGTGATATCACTTGGGTTGAAATATTCCTCAGCCAATGATGGGGATTCATCTAAATTTCCGAAATTTTATTTGAAGTTTCCAATAAGATTCCCTAATCATCACCATCACATGAGTTACAAGTCGCAAACATCGCGTTGGTGAGCCTCAATCGCATTATTATTACTCCCTATTCGTGAAATATATACGCAACATGTGCTCCACTTATAATAAATTATTATGCTCCCAAAGACACAACAACCAGTCATTCAGCAATAATAAATTCTCCAATTAATAAATTACATAATTAACATCCTGCAGGATAGCCGTATTCCAGGCACATCGTGAACTGAACACTTTAAACCTCACATATAAGGAATCTAAGATAATTTATAGCTCACGACCGTTTAATTCCATTTTAACCCGATCTTTACTTGATTTTATTATTATTCAAGTGATTATTATACCGTACCTATCAATCCTCATGAAATATCATGAAATCAGATGACTCGATCCTAAAGAATACAACCGGCTTGCCGATGGACTTGAGGGAAATAAAATACCTCTCGAGGATCAAACACACAACCCCCTGTGGGTGGGGACGCAGACGAAGAATACACCCACGGTATCCCCTGCCTGTCGTAAGAGGCGACTACAAGGGGCGATCAAGGGATGGTCAAACTAGAACCCCACGAACCTGCTACCTTGCGTAGCAGGGGGAGAGGTGATACTCTGACGTGGCGCGTCCCAGTTGGCGGATAGGGGGGTCCTAACCGGCTTGCCGGCGGACTTGAGGGAAATAAAATACCTCTCGCGGACCACACACACACCCCCTGTGGGTGGGGGAGGCTGACGAATAATACACCCACGGTATCCCCTGCCTGTCGTGAGAGGCGACTAAAAGGGGCGACCAAGGGATGCTTGGATTAGAACCATGAAACTACTTTTGATTAGTACCATCACGCGCGGAACACCATCGGTCGCTTTTACTTGCGAGTAGTACCACCCTGTTGGGTACTCCCTATTTTTGTGATTCGTAGCACTCGAGGGGGGTTCAGTGTGGGTTTCCAGTACCCGTGAGTCGTGCCCGTGTGTGCAACACCACAGGTCTGGGCGTTGCCTGTGAGTTGTACCCGTGTGAGCGACACCACGCGTCTGGGCGTAGCCTGTGAGTTGTACCACTATACGAGCGACACCGTAGGTCTTCGTTGCCAGTGATTAGTACCCACTATGTGAGGAACACCACGGGAATGCCGGCGCCCGTGCTTGGTACACCTAGGTGAGGAACTTCATCGGTTTGCGTTGGCTCTGAGTGGCGCCATTGTGTGAGAAACACCATAGGTCTGCGTAACCTTTACGACGTACAATACTTGTGAGTAGTACCGTACTGCTTGGAACACCGTGAGTTTATGCTACCTTTGATTAGTACCGCAGCTCGAGAAATATTATGGTTCTACTTCTCGCGACTTGTACCATACTGAGGGGCCTTGACCTGGTTTTTGGACCCCTTCAGACATCAAGCATAATCGATTCAGGACTATGCTTTATAAGTGGACCCTTGGTCAGTAATACTATTATTTATGACCGTTTTTGAGTCGGATCCACTGTTTTTTTGTTTGTTCTTGTTTGTTTTTTGTTATTTTTTGTTATATTTTGGGTTCATGTCCATCCGTTCATTTTTCATGACATATTTATTTATTTTGGTCAGTGGATTGTTTGACTTTTTGTTCTTTCATTTCGTACCATTAGGGGCCGATGACCTCGATGTTAGGCCCCTTAAAACAACAAGCATCATCATCATCATCAAACTAGAACCATGAGACTATTTGTAATTAGTATCATCACAGAGGGAACGCCATGGAACGCGTTTAGTTGCGCGTAGTACCATTATGTTACGTACAGAATAGGTTTGTGATTATTAGCGACAGTGTGTGAATCAGGATGCATTTTACAGTACCTGTGATTCGTACCCCTAAATGAGCGACACCATGGTTCTGCCTTTCCTATGCTTAGTACCCATTATGGGAGGAGCACCACGAGATAGTGCGGTTCGCTGTGGTTAGTCAAATTATGTGAGGAACGCAAATGGTTTGCGTTGACTGTATAGGTTTGCGTTGCAGGTAAATAGCGCCATAGGTCTGTTACATGTGTTACATGTTCTCATTACATTACCTGTGAATAGTACTATAATGTGTGGAATACCGCGAGGACGCTACTTTTGATTAGTACCGCAACATGACAAATAGCATGGCTCTACTTTCCGAGTGATAAGTACCATTGCGAGGGGCCGATGACCTGGATTTCGGACCCGTTTCGACTACAAGCCTCATCGAATCAGTATTATGCTTTAGAAGCAGTCCCTTGGTCAGTAATACTATTTTTAACCCTACTTTCTGGGAATGTGGGGCATTTCGGGTCGAAACCAGCGATTTTTGGAACTTCATTCTTCCTTCTTCGTCCGCACGTTTTCGAATTCTGGTCAGTGAAGGATTATGGATTTTTAAATTGTCATAACATTTTGTTCTATTCCAGGCCGATGATCGTGACGTTAGGCTCCTTTAAAGAAGCATCATCATCAGCAGCACGTTGCGGAAGACGCGGACAAATTTTGATCAAAGTTACTCTGTAAAACAATATTTTTATAAAATGTAAAGGCAGTTTGGAATGAAAATCTGAATTTCTGTAACAGGAGGGACACAGATATTCTAATTACGAGTTATCCGTATTTCGAATTAAACAATTTAAACAACAAGCAAAACCGTACGTATTGTTCCCAGGAACGAGAGCTTCTTCGAATTAGGCAGGATTTTGAATTATCGACGTTCTACTGTACTGCAATTTGAAGCATATGCCAACCGTGTTCTAGCATTCACTGGCCAAACAGATGACGCTTCCATACCAGTATTTCTTCATCTGTCGGTTTAGTTGACTGCTTTTCTTCAAATCTTGTCTTCCTTGTTGAGAGGAAATGTGTGATTGGCACTCGATACTTTTCTTTGAGTTGCAGGTGAATCCAAGTGGGAAGAATTGCTCTCACCGTTTCTCAAGGCTTCATGCACCATAGTCATGAGTCTTTCAGCACTTCTGATGATACGTGGCAGGTGTGGATTTTTCTACACTTGGCGTAGCACCAGTGCAAATTTCAAGGAGCCTGCTAAATTTCCTCTTGTCGTCGATGACTTCAGCTACTTCCTCGCCAACGGTTGGCAGACACATCGCCATTTCCTCCGTCTCCTCAAATAATGCACCAGCTTTCTCTTCTTCTGTAGTAGACCAATTATCTATTAAATCAATGAAATTGGCATACCGTAGGCAGGCGTGAATATGTTTGCAAAAGTTAGTACGAATGAGGTGATCCAGACATGTACATGTGAACGGATGTATGGACACCTTGCACAAATGCCAGGTTAATGGACAACCATGGCAAACAGGTGTTTTTTGAAATTTACCAGCTATGGATTCCGAGACTCTGCCTTTGAGGACTGAACTCTCCATGAACCTTCTCCCACATTTTCAATAACGTCATCCTTCACAAGGACACTCTTCTTGTGGCGTTCGCGGATCATTGCCATACGCATTGTGGGTTTCCCTTTCACTAGTAGTATGAATCTCTCATACATCATGTCTTTGGAGAACCGAAGCAGAATGAACACACGTTTATCAACTCTCCTATTGATCTTACCATCAAGGTAACAAAACTTCAAGTTCTTGTGGAAAACTTCGAAGTACGTATTCGAATTTAAACCCAAGACTTTCCTATAACAAAAGCCCCACATTTCATATGAATGGGCATACTTGGACGAAGAGTACTCACGAAAAGACCGAGGCTCTTCATCGGAAGAAGATATCTCAAGAAAGGCTTCATGAAGCTGGTAGAAGATTTCTTCATCCAGTTTTACTAGGATGACAATAGCCAAACTTGACTTGCTTTTAATCGTTTCTTATTTTCATCAAGTTGTTGTTCTTCCACGATCTTAGGATATGCCAAGAGCACAGGAGTTTGTGATCGGGGACAGACATGACTTGACACCACGAATTGTAATATGCTGGATAATCATCAGACATAAAAACCTGACATATCACACGATGTCCAATAGCATCTCTAGCAGCAAGCAAGAACCTTTTCATTGATGATAATAAATAATAATGTTATTTGTTTTACGTCCCACTAAATACCTTTTAACGTTTTCCGAGACGCCGAGGTGCCGGAATTTAGTCCCGCAGGAGTTCTTTTACGTGCCAGTAAATCTTCCGACACGGGGCTGTCGTATTTGAGCACCTTCAAATACCACCGGACTGAGCCAGGATCGAACCTGCCAAGTTGGGGTTAGAAGGCCAGCGCCTTAACCGTCTGAGCCACTGAGCCCGGCTTTCATTGATGACTTATCAATCAGTGTAATACTGATACAAAATGCTAGGTGCACTCCAGCACCTAACTCATCCAATACCATTATTGCAGTTAAATGAAAGTCATAGGCATTTGTTCTATGGGTGCTATCCATCAGTACTTTGACGTTTGTGAATTTCGAGAGCCTCATCTTCATGTCTAGTGTATAATCACAACCATGAATTCTTCAGTGTTAAGTTCACCGGTCCCATCCTCTTCTCCTTGTTTCTTATAACAAACGTTGGGCAGTCAGAATCCAAAAGCTGTTGCTGGTTTACCCACATGTCCAAACTAACAAAGCCATTTGGAAGTGTTCTATCACTGTCAAGATTATAATCTCTAGTGACATTATAAATGTCCACCATATCAACGGCATGTATGCGCTCACTTGGAGCACCAATCCTAATCTCTTTTATAATATGTTTCTTAGGAATTCTATTCCTACGTTTCCCAGCGATCAACTCGCTATGACCGAGTTAAACGCAGGTACTTCAGACAGTTTGTATGCCCTGCGTGTGATTCATGGAATATTACCAAGACACCATTATCACTTTTCGACATGATGAGTCGAGATGGACACAGTTTTCCAATTTAAACGCTATTTTCAGCATTAAAGATTCGTTTACCGTTCTCACGAGTGCGGTGCTCACCTGAACGACGACATGCAAATTAATGTCTTAATGGCTGCTGGCTACCTCTTGTATCCCTGATTTTGGAATACAAAGACGAAGTTTCTTTTTTCATCTCCTTCAATTGAAATAAATCTAAAGAAGGAAAGAGCATAGAATTTTCCAATCAGAATATTCCTATTAATACATACAGTTCAAAGGCAATCTGTGTGAAGAATTCCATTACCTCAATGAAATAAGCACAGAATTTGATAAATTATAACATTGTACCTTCTGAAAATACTTACCTGCCATAGAATTGAACGATAGTTCCTCAATATCTTCTTCAATGTCATGTTCTGACTTCAGGTGTTTGCTGAAATCACTACCATACCTGACATGAGCATCACATACTGGGCAGGAGGAGAATAGGATTTACTGCTCTTCAATACCGAGCACTTTGGTGACATACTGCTTGAGCGAATAGCCCCTATAAGACGTTTTCCCACCGTATGAACACAGATGTTTAGCCTTATTATCCGGGCAATTGTCTTCAGAGCTGGAATCATCACTCGGAGATAGAAGAACTGAAAAAAATGTAAAAATATCCAGTTGCAATTTTTCATGGCACAAATAAACAGAGTACGTATATTTAAGTCTACGAGGAAAATTACAGTTTTCTCAGTAGGATACTGAAGGTTGTGTGACTCTTCTCCTTTTTTTGCTAGTGGCTTTACGTGGCACCGACACAGATTGGTCTTGTGGCTTCGAAGGGATAGCAAATGCCTAGGATTTGGAAGGAAGCATACGTGGCCTTAATTAAGATACAGCCCCAGCATTTGCGTGGTGTGAAAATGGGAAACCAGGGAAGACCAACTTCAGGGCTGTCGACAATGGCATCTCGGGGATGCAAGCTCACAGCCGCGCGCCCCTATCCGCACGGCCAACTGGCTCAGTATGATGTTTGACTCTTACAATGGATTTGTCCCAAAAAAAAAAAAAATGCTAATAGTTAAATCAGCACTGTTTATGTCTGTTCAAACAACTGGGTTGAAGTTCAGGCTTGCCTCAGAAATGTATGCTTCTCAATTCTTTGAACTGACCTACGAGTAAAATAACAAATTCTGTGTGTTAGCCAGGTTGTTCTAAATCTGAAAGAGTGATGGAAAGGAGCTAACAGTGCAGATCCCATTATGTGTGTTCCTTTAGATATTCCCATATTTTTGTATGTGAAAAAATATGATGCTCTTTAGAGGAGCCTAATTACATAATATAGGATACATACATCTTCATTATCCACGAACCTACTACGATGGCGTAGCAGGGGGAGAGGTGATACTCCCACTTGGCGCGTCCCAGGTGGCGGATAGGGGGGTCCTAACCGGCTTGCCGGCGGACTTGAGGGAAATAAAATACCTCTCGCGGACCAAACACACTACCCCCTGCGGGTGGGGGACACACATGCAGAATACACCCGCGGTATCCCCTGCCTGTCGTAAGAGGCGACAAAAAGGGGCGACCTTGGCGTGGACATGGATTGCGGTTGGTATAATGTGATGGACCTCCTGTGGATGGGAGAGGCTGAATACATCCATAGGTAATCCCTGCCTGTCGTAGAAGGCGACTTAAAGGGTCATGTGGCCATGGTCCCCTCTTTATTTTTTTATTATTTTTCCGAGGGTCAGATGTAGACCATTCAAAATTTGATGTGCGTGCTGCCCGGCGATGGAGCTCCTATGTGTGCGACTACGCTCGAAAGCCCGTGCCAGCAACCACCCAGGACGCGGCGGGTGGGAGTATCATGTACCCGGGCAGTGGTATCCGCCTGACAACGCAGGTCCCCGCACAGCCGAATGCCAGAAGGACATATTATTATTAATTATTTTTATTTATTTTTCCTATTGTTAGTGCTCTGTACACGCTATGGGGTACATGCTATTGCGGGTGACTGGAGGAAGGGAGTCCTAGTGCTCATTGCCTCAGTCATCCCGTATTAGGCATCGTTCAACATCGGACCCCGGGCAATACCTGCTACGACCAGGTGGGTATTGCCTTGGCTGCTTGGTTCGGCTACAGAGACCCCTGATCGGAGTGGGTGGCATTCGGGGAGGATGCTATCGGGCATGGCTTCCAAACGAAGTCGGCTCTCCCAAGGTGGTCGCCCACCTAAGGCTTTAACTTTTGCTTCCCTGAGAGGTTCAACTCCCTGGGAACATGCGCAGCGTGAAGGAATGGGATCCAGCTTCCCTAGGTTTCTGGTCGCTACCAGAACCGATGGGCACGATTTTAAGCTGGTGAAGTCGATCCTGTTTAGTAGACACATCGAAGGCGTCTATGGCGAACTGGAGGAACTTAAGAAAATGCGCAACGGTAGTTTGCTTCTAAAAACTCGTACAGCACTGCAAGCTGATCAGTTGCTTAAGTGCGAGCACTTTGGCGACATCCCCGTCAAAGTGGAGGAGCATAAGTCCTTGAACCTGGTTCGCGGAGTCATCTTTCACCGCGACCTTATTTTGAACACTGACGACGAGTTGATGGAAGACATGAAGAACCGCGGCGTGACACACGTCCGGCGCATTACGCGCAAAGTCAACGGTGAAGACGTTGCCACTGGTGCCTTCATTGTCTCTTTCAAGTTGTCAGTGTTACCAGAGAAAGTCAAGGTAACAACTTATCGTTGCGATGTGAGGCCGTACATCCCGCCTCCTATGCGATGCTATCAATGCCAGCGATTCGGACATATGGTCTCTCGCTGTTCGAATCAGGCTGTATGTGGTACATGTGGACGAGTAGCTCACGGCGCGGAGGAGTGCACAACTCCATACAAGTGCACTAACTGCTCCGGTTTTCATTCTCCTCGGGATCGGAACTGTCCGACATACCTGAGTGAGAAGAAGATCCAGGAGATCAAGACCCTGGATGGTCTTTCCTACCAGGAAGCGCGCCGTAAGTTTAATTCTACGAATACACCTGCCCGTACACTCGACTATAGCTTGATAGCTCAGAGTCTTTCAGGTTCGTCATTTACGACCAAGACACCTGTCCAGACCGCTGCGCCCAAGGCGACTGTTGCTGCTCCCAGCAACGTCGCAAATAGTCAAAGCTCGAAGGGGGGGACCACCCCACCTTCGACCAACCAGAAGTCTGTGCCGGCTGGGAACTGCCAGCCGGCACAGCAAGGGGGGAACACTAAGTCTCCCCCCCTAGGAGGTCGACGAAAGTCGTGCCCCAGCCGGCGGAGGCGGCTTCGTTTACCAGGGCTGGGAAACCATCTCCCAGCCCGTCTAAACTTGAAAAGAAAAAGGGGAAGAAGAGCGCCCGTCCTGAGCGCTCTCGGACTTCCCCTGCGAAGGAGAAGTCATGCCCTCCACCTGGGGGATATGAATCTGCGCCGGGAGGCACTCCTGCTCCCAAACCTGCGCGCTCTCCTCGTAGGGGACCCCCTCGCGCCCGAAAAGCGTCGAAGTTCTGGGCGGCACCCCTGCCATCTTTTGATGACGGGATGGATGTCGCGCTGTCCTCTACATCTACGGATGTAGAACTAGATAGTGTTTAGGCTTACGAGCATTTTGTCGCTCCTAACCGAACACTCCTTTTATAGTCCACACTATGGCACTGTTACAGTGGAATTGTAACGGTTATGACAGGCATCTTGCTGAGTTACGTCAGCTTATTAGTGAGTACGCAGCGAGTATAGTCTGTATTCAGGAGACCAATTTCCGACCTGGTCATCACACGGTCTTGAGGAATTTCAAACTATACTCGACAGAACGATACTATGCTCACCGGGCTTCCGGAGGCGTTGGCATTTTTGTACGTTCTGATAGCTACAGCGAAGAGGTTCCATTAAGAACCCCTCTTGAGGCTGTAGCTGTTCGCGTCTCGCTGCCTGTCATAGCAACAGTGTGTAATGTTTATCTTCCACCAGGCCAGCATCTGAACATCAACGATGTCGCTGATCTTATGGATCAGCTTCCACCACCCTTCCTCTTATTGGGCGATTTTAACGCCCATCACCCCATATGGGGCTCTGAGACGCCTTGCCCTCGAGGAAGAGAGCTGGAAACAGTTCTATCAGATCTGGATTTATGTGTTTTGAACACAGGGGAACCAACTCACTTTAGTGTACGTTACGGCACATATTCTCGCATAGACGTCAGTCTATGCAGCCGAACGTTGGTTCCACTGTTTCGGTGGAATGCACACGATGATCTCTGTGACAGTGACCATTTTCCCATCGTTCTTACTTTGTTGAATCATAAACCCGTCGAGGCTCCCCCTCGATGGATTCTTAAACATGCTGATTGGCCAAAGTACACATCACTAGCTGTCTTTAACGATGATGTCAGGCGGACCGTCGGCGAGGAAATAACTTACATCACCCAAGTTATTCTTGCTGCTGCTGAGGAGTCCATTCCGTTTTTCTCGGGGACCCCTCGCCGAAAACTCGTTCCTTGGTGGAACGATGAAATAGCAGCAGCCATCAAAGAACGCCGTCGCGCTCATAAGCGTTACCGTAGACAGCCTACTGTGGCCAACTTGGTAGCATTTAAGAAACTCCGCGCTAAGGCGCGAGTTCTTATTCGACAAAGTAAGAAGGCTTCATGGGAGAGATATGTGTCGTCCATGACGTCACATACTCCATCATCTCAAGTGTGGACGAAACTTCGACGATTTTCGGGTATTCAAGGATCATCTGCTGTACCGGGAATTTCCATTGCAGGCAGTGTCGCCACTGATCCCCTCGCGATTGCTAACCATCTTGCTAGTCATTTCGCGGATGTCTCCGGCTCCGGGAATTACAATCCTGATTTCCTCGCTGTGAAGCGAGAGGCAGAACGTCATCACCTTAGTTTTGCCTCTCAAGCTTCAGAGGACTACAACGTGCCCTTTACGGAGTGGGAACTCCGCAGCGCCCTAGCGCTTTGCAAGGACACGTCTCCTGGACCGGACAACATCCACAACCAGATGTTGAAGCACCTTAGTGATGATAGTCTACTCTATCTCCTTCGTGTGTTCAACCGTATCTGGATGGAGGGTGATTTTCCGTCTCAGTGGCGGGAGGGCATAGTCATTCCTGTCCTCAAGCCTGACAAAGATCCTAAGTATGCAGGAAGTTACAGGCCGATTTGTCTTACCAACTGCCTGTGTAAGCTATTTGAGAGGATGGTAAATCGCAGACTCGTGTGGTGTCTGGAGAAACAAGGACTCTTGTCCGAGTACCAATGTGGATTTCGAGCCGCTCGATCCACCACAGACCACTTGGTACGCCTGGAGAGCTCTATCCAGGATGCGTTTCTCCGCAAACAGCACTTGGTAGCTGTCTTCTTTGACTTGGAGAAGGCCTACGACACCACCTGGCGATATGGCATCCTTTCAGTCCTGCATCAATGGAGATTCCGAGGTAACTTGCCGGTATTTATTGCGAATTTTTTGTCCCTCCGTCTATTCCGTGTCCGAGTAGGGAGGACATATTCGCAATACCACGTTCAAGAAAATGGAGTCCCACAGGGATCGGTTCTTAGTGTCACTCTGTTCGCGATTGCCATAAACGGTATTGTCGCTGCTGCTGGTCCAGCCGTAATACCGTCCCTATATGTGGATGATTTTGCTCTGCACTATAGCTCGTGCAGTATGGCAGTCGCAGAGCGACAGTTACAGCAAGCTATTAGGAGGGTGGAGAAGTGGACCTTAGAACATGGCTTTCGGTTTTCTGCCGTAAAGACCTCCGTTGTCCACTTTTGTCGTCAACGTACACTTCACCCTCATCCTGAGCTTTATCTAGGTAATGTCGTTCTTCCAGTTGTTGACACCTACCGATTTCTTGGGCTCCTTTTTGACAGTAAATTATCGTGGGAGCCACACGTGCGGGAGCTAAAAGTGCAATGCACCAAGAGGCTTAACCTCTTGAAGTTTCTTAGCAGCACTAATTGGGGAGCTGACCGCGTGGTGCTCCTGCGATTCTATCGGGCACACATTTTATCTCGTTTAGACTACGGCAGTGCAGCATATGGCTCCGCAAGACCAAGCGTTCTTGCGAAGCTGAACAGTATCCACCACAGCGGGGTTAGGTTGGCGACGGGAGCTTTTCGTACTAGCCCCATCGCTAGCCTGCTCGCTGAGTCTGGTGTGCCGCCTTTACACCTGAGGCGCCAGCAAATGCTTTTTTCGTATGCTGCAAATTTGCGACAGATGCCACTTCATCCGAGCTATCCCTGCGTATTCAGCAATGGCAACCGTTTGTTGTACGTTGTTCATCCTCGTGCGACGCGGCCGGTTGGGATACGCTTGGATAGCAGTTATGAATTGTTTGACGTACCTTCGATTCCTTGCCTTGTCAGACAACCAAGTGGGGTACCTCCGTGGGTTGTACGACGACCTGAAATCATCCTGGATTTGCACACTGGCCCGAAAGGAGACACGGACCCTTCGATTTATCGGAGGATCTATCTGTCCGTTCTTGGCCGCTATCCAGGTTCAGTCGTCGTTTACACGGATGGTTCAAGGACAGATACGAAGGTGGGCTGTGCGTTCGTTGTCGACAATGATCGGTTTCTTTTTGCTCTTCCGGACACCTGTAGTGTGTACACGGCAGAGCTCTATGCTATCTGTGAGGCTCTGCGGTACGCACTCGACAAGGAGCGCCGACACTTTCTCGTATGTACTGACTCCTTGAGTTCGCTGCAGTCTATTGATACCTGTTTCCCTCGACACCCTCTGGTGCAGCGGATCCAGGACCTGCTGGCCGGGTGTTCGGATGCCGGCACCAGAATTACGTTTGTGTGGCTCCCCAGCCACATGGGCATAGAGGGAAACGAGTTAGCAGATCAGGCTGCCAAGGAGGCAGTTACACTGCCCCCGTTGCCTTTCAAGGTTCCAGCAAGTGATATTCGCTCTCAGCTGAGACATCTGGTTATGTCTCATTGGGAGATGGAGTGGCAGGCCATCCCACTTCCCAATAAGCTGAGAGCGATAAAAGGAACAACGAAGGTATGGAGGACTTCCCTTCGGGCTTCGCGGAGGGAAGCCGTGGTATTATGTCGCCTTCGGATCGGCCACGGTATCTTGACGCACTCCCATCTACTGAAAGGAGAACCCCCTCCGGTGTGTACCTGCGGCGACCATCTTACCGTGGTACACATCCTTACGGAGTGCGTGGACCTGGTCGATCTGCGCCGTAGTCTTAACCTTCCGAGTACTATCTCCCTTATCTTGCGCGATGACGAGCAGTCAGCAGACCTCGTCATCCGCTTTATGAGGGATAGCGGTCTGTTTTATCGTGTGTAATGATGTCCTTTGTGCTTGTATCTTTGTGTCAATTACGCTCTTATCCTATTGACTTCATTTTAGTTTGTGTTGCGTATTTTAATGTGTTCTTTTAACGTCTAATGTAAAGTATGTATATATATCTGTACTAGCAGGCAATGCCTTATTCCATTATCTCCTGTAATTTTTCTTCTTTTGTTCCAAAATAAGGCATTGCGAATTAGATCCACTGATTGTTTTAATTTCATACTCATTTTTCATCGCATTTTTTTAAAACTCTAATCAGTGGCTACGTTTTAAATTTTAACTATCATATGTCATTTCGTCCATCTCGTTCCATTAGGGGCCGATGACCTTCGATGTTAGGCCCCTTTAAACAACAAGCATCATCATCATCATCATCTTCATTATAGACTGTTACGCCTTTCAGAGTTCAATCTGCAAGCTATGGCGTACATACCAATCATTATATATACGTTTGGATCTGTTCAATGATACAAGCACCCCAGTCTAATGACGGTTATGTCTCTGAAGCCCGACTTTATTTCTTCCTCAATTACCTATCCTCCTTATTGATAGTTAATATATGCCCTGAAGTTTCACTGGTTCACTTAGAAATGTCACTGGATACGTTACTAATTTAGTGTTTAGGCTAACGAGCATTTTTTCGCTCATAACCTAACACTCCTTTTATAGTCCACACTATGGCACTGTTACAGTGGAATTGTAATGGTTATGACAGGCATCTTGCTGAGTTACGTCAGCTCATTAGTGAGTACGCAGCGAGTATAGTCTGTATTCAGGAGACCAACTTCAGACCTGGTCATCATACGGTCTTGAGAAATTTCAGACTATACTCGACAGAACGGTACTATGCTCACCGGGCGTCCGGTGGTGTTGGGATTTTTGTACGTTCTGATACCTACAGCAAAGAGGTTCCATTAAGAACTCCCCTCGAGGCTGTAGCTGTTCGCGTTCCGCTGCCTGTCATAACAACAGTGTGTAATGTTTATTTTCCACCAGGTCACGCTCTTAACATAAATGATGTCACTGATCTTATAGATCAGCTTCCACCTCCCTTCCTCTTGTTGGGCGATTTTAACGCCCATCACCCTATCTGGGGCTCTGAGACGCCTTGCCCCAGGGGGAGAGAGCTGGAAGCATTAGTTACCGAGCTGGATTTATGTATTTTGAACACGGGGGAACCAACTCACTTTAGTGTGCGTTACGGCACATATTCTCGCATAGACGTAAGTCTATGCAGCCGAACGTTGGTTCCACTGTTTCGGTGGCATACACACGATGATCTCTGTGACAGTGACCATTTTCCCATCATTCTTACTTTGATGAACCAAAAATCCGTCGAGGCTCCCCCTCGATGGATTTTGAAACATGCTGATTGGCCAAAGTACACATCATTAGCTGCCTTTAACGATGATATCAGGCAGACCGTCGGCGAGGAAATAACTTATATCACCCGAGTTATTCTTGCTGCTGCTGCGGAGTCCATTCCGTTCTATTCGGGGACTCCTCGCCGAAAGCTCGTTCCTTGGTGGAACGAAGAAATAGCAGCAGCTATCAAAGAACGCCGTCGCGCTCACAAACGTTACCGTCGACAGCCTACTGCGGCCAATGATTACATTCAAGAAACTCCGCGCTAAGGCGCGAGTTTTTATTCGTCAAAGTAAGAAGGCTTCATGGGAGAGATATGTGTCGTCTATGACGTCACATACTCCATCATCTCAAGTGTGGACTAAGCTTCGACGTATTTCGGGTATCCATGGATCATCTTCTGTACCGGGAATTTCCATTGCAGGCAATATTGTCACTGAATCCCTCCTGATTGCTGACCATCTAGCCAGTCATTTCGCGGATGTATCTGGCTCTGGGAATTACCATCCTGATTTCCTCGCTGTGAAGCGAGAGGCAGAACGGCATCACCTTAGTTTTGCCTCTCAAGCTTCAGAGGACTACAACGTGCCCTTTACGGAGTGGGAACTCCGCAGCGCCCTAGCGCTTTGCAAGGACACGTCTCCTGGACCGGACAACACCCACAACCAGATGTTGAAACACCTTAGTGATGATAGTCTCCTATATCTCCTTCGTGTGTTCAACCGAATCTGGACAGAGGGTGATTTTCCATCTCAGTGGCGAGAGGGCATAGTTATCCCTGTCCTCAAGCCTGACAAAGATCCTAAGTATGCAGGAAGTTACAGACCGATTTGTCTTACAAATTGCCTGTGTAAGCTCTTTGAGAGGATGGTAAATTGCAGACTCGTGTGGTGTCTGGAGAAACAAGGACTCTTGTCCGAGTACCAATGTGGATTTCGAGCCGCTCGATCCACCACAGACTACTTGGTACGCCTGGAGAGCTCTATCCAGGATGCGTTTCTCCGCAAACAGCACTTGGTAGCTGTCTTCTTTGACTATTAGAAGGCCTACGACACCACCTGGCGATATGGCATCCTTTCAGTCCTGCATCAATGGAGATTCCGAGGTAACTTGCCGGTATTTATTGCGAATTTTTTGTCCCTCCGTCTATTCCGTGTCCGAGTAGGGAGGACATATTCGCAATACCACGTTCAAGAAAATGGAGTCCCACAGGGATCGGTTCTTAGTGTCACTCTGTTCGCGATTGCCATAAACGGTATTGTCGCTGCTGCTGGTCCAGCCGTAATACCGTCCCTATATGTGGATGACTTTGCTCTGCACTATAGCTCGTGCAGTATGGCAGTCGCAGAGCGACAGTTACAGCAAGCTATTAGGAGGGTGGAGAAGTGGACCTTAGAACATGGCTTTCGGTTTTCTGCCGCAAAGACCTCCGTTGTCCACTTTTGTCGTCAACGTACTCTTCACCCTCATCCTGAGCTTTATCTAAGAAATGTCGTTCTTCCAGTTGTTCACACCTACCGATTTCTTGGGCTCCTTTTTGACAGTAAATTATCGTGGGAGCCACACGTGCGGGAGCTAAAAGTGCAATGCAACAAGAGGCTTAACCTCTTGAAGTTTCTTAGCAGCACTAATTGGGGAGCTGACCGCGTGGTGCTCCTGCGATTCTATCGGGCACACATTTTATCCCGGTTAGACTACGGCAGTGCAGCATATGGCTCCGCAAGACCAAGCGTTCTTGCGAAGCTGAACAGTATCCACCACAGCGGGGTTAGGTTGGCGACGGGAGCTTTTCGTACAAGCCCCATCGCTAGCCTGCTCGCTGAGTCTGGTGTGCCGCCTTTACACCTGAGGCGCCAGCAAATGCTTCTTTTGTATGCTGTAAATTTGCGACAGATGCCACTTCATCCGAGCTATCCCTGCGTGTTCAACAATGGCAACCGTTTGTTGTACGCTGCTCATCCTCGTGCGACGCGGCCGGTTGGGATACGCTTGGATAGCAGTTATGAATTGTTTGACGTACCTTCGATTCCTTGCCTTGTCAGACAACCAAGTGGGGTACCTCCGTGGGTTGTACGACGACCTGAAATCTTCCTGGATTTACACACTGGTCCGAAAGGAGACACGGACCCTTCGATTTATCGGAGGCTCTACCTGTCCGTTGTTGGCCGCTATCCAGGTTCAGTCGTCGTTTACACGGATGGTTCAAGGACAGATACGAAGGTGGGCTGTGCGTTCGTTGTCGGAAATGATCGGTTTCTTTTTGCTCTCCCGCAAACCTGTAGTGTGTACACAGCGGAGCTTTATGCTATCTGTGGAGCTCTGCGGTACGCACTGTACAATGAACGCGGACACTTTCTCGTGTGTACTGACTCCTTGAGCTCGCTCCAGTCTATTGATACCTGTTTCCCTCGGCACCCTCTGGTGCAGCGGATCCAGGACCTGCTGGCCGGGTGTTCGGATGCCGGCACCAGAATTACGTTTGTGTGGCTCCCCAGCCACATGGGCATAGAGGGAAACGAGTTAGCAGATCAGTCTGCCAAGGAGGCAGTTACACTGCCCCCGTTGCCTTTCAAGGTTCCAGCAAGTGATATTCGCTCTCAGCTGAGACATCTGGTTATGTCTCATTGGGAGATGGAGTGGCAGGCCATCCCACTTCCCAATAAGCTGAGAGCGATAAAAGGAACAACGAAGGTATGGAGGACTTCCCTTCGGGCTTCGCGGAGGGAAGCCGTGGTATTATGTCGCCTTCGGATCGGCCGCGGTATCTTGACGCACTCCCATCTACTGAAAGGAGAACCCCCTCCGGTGTGTACCTGCGGCAACCATCTTACCGTGGTACACATCCTTACGGAGTGTGTGGACCTGGTCGATCTGCGCCGTAGTCTTAACCTTCCGAGTACAATCTCCCTTATCTTGCGCGATGACGAGCAGTCAGCAGACCTCGTCATCCACTTTATGAGGGATAGCGGTCTGTTTTATCGTGTGTGATGATGTCTTTTGTCCTAGTGTTGTTTATGTCAGTTGCGCTTTTATCTCATTGACTTCATTTTAGTTTGTGTTGCGCTTTTTAATGTGTTATTTTAACCTCTAACGTAAATTATGTGTTAATATCTGTACTACTGGGCAATGCCTTATTCCTTCGATTTCCTGTACTTCCTCTTAAGAGAACATAAGGCATTGCGTATTAGATCCACTGATTGTTTTAATCTCACCCTCATTTTTCTTCTTCACCACTCTTTTTTAACTCTCGTCAGTGGATACGTTTTAAAATTTTAACTTCATGTCTCATGTAATTCACTTCGTTCCATTAGGGGCCGATGACCTTCGATGTTAGGCCCCTTAAAACAACAAGCATCATCATCATCATCATCATCACGTTACTAATCTGTCAACACTCTCGTGCTATATAACAATAATTCAGATCTACTCCACTGCATTTAGTCATACGTAGGTCGAGCTCTCCACGAACCTGCTACGCAGGCTTAGCAGGGGGAGAGGTCATACTCCCACGTGGCGCGTCCCAGGTGGCGGATAGGGGGGTCCTCACCGGCTTGCCGGCGGACTTGAGGGAAATAAAATACCTCTCGCGGACCAAACACACACCCCCTGTGGGTGGGGGAGGCAGACGAATAATACACCCACGGTATCCCCTGCCTGTCGTGAGAGCCGACTAAAAGGGGCGACCAAGGGTTGATTTTATTAGAACCATGAAACTACTTGTGATTAGTACCACCACGCGGCGAACACCAAGGGTTGCTTTTACTTGTGTGTAGTACTACTACATTAGGTACGAAATTGGTTTATGATTAGTAGCACACAGGAGCACCACGCGGTCGGCTTTTGCAGTACCTGTGATTAGTACCACCATATGAGCAGGACCATGCGATGATAGCTACCATCCACGAACCTGCTACGCAGGCGTAGCAGGGGGAGAGGTGATACTCCCACGTGGCGCGTCCCAGGTGGCAGATAGGGGGGTCCTAACCGGCTTGCCGGCGGACTTGAGGGAAATAAAATACCTCTCGCGGACCAAACACACACCCCCTGTGGGTGGGGGAGGCTGACGAATAATACACCCACGGTATCCCCTGCCTGTCGTGCGAGGCGACTAAAAGGGGCGACCAAGGGATGAATGAATTAGAACCATGAAACGACTCTTGATTCGTACCATCATGCGGGGAACACCATGGGTTGAAAGTACTTGCGAGTAGTATCACCAACATGGTACGAAGGATGTTTGTGATTCGTTGCAGTAAAAAGCCTGGCCTGGTGGATTCCAGTACCCGTGCGTTGTACCCATGTGGGCAACACCGCGGGTCTGGGCGTAGCCTGTGAGTTGTACCACTATATGAGCGACATCGTGAGTCTGCGTTGCCTGTGATTAGTACTCACTATGTGCGGAACACCACGGGGCCCTTGGGACCGGCACCCGTGACTAGTACCCTAGGTGAGGAAACTCATCGGTTTGTGTTGGCTGTGGGTGGCGCCATTGTGTGCGAAACACCATAGGTCTGCGTTACCTGTACGAAGTACAATACTTGTGAGTAGTACCATCTTTTGTGGAACACCGTGAGTCCTCGCTACTTCTGATTAATACCCCAAAGTGACACATACCATGGTTCTATTTTACTCGCGACATGTACCATTCTGTGGGGCCTTAGACGTGGATTTTGCACCCCCTTTAGACACCAAGCATCATTGTGCTTTATGAGTGGTTCCTTGGTCGGTAATAATATTATTTTCGTTCTCTGTTGAATCCGATCCACTGGTTTTTGTTTTTGTTTGTTTGTTTTGTGTTTTGTTGGGTTCCTGTCCATCCATTCATTCTTCATGACATTTTTTATTTTTATTTTGGTCAGTGGATGCCTTTGTAATTTTTGTTCTTTCATTTCGTACCATTAGGGGCCGATGACCTTCGATGTTAGGCCCCTTAAAACAACAAGCATCATCATCATCGATAGCTACCATGGTTCTGCCTTGCCTATGATTAGTACCCACTATATGAGGAACACCACGGGATAGGGAGAGGTCCCTGTGGTTAGTACTCTTATATGATGAACACCATAGGTTTGCGTTGCCTGTACATGGCGCCGCAAAGTGAGAAAAACATAGGTCTGTATTATATGTCGAATTTCATAAGCTCTGAGTAGTACAATAATGTGTGGAATGCGGCAAGTCTCTGCTACTTTTGATTAGTACCGCAACAGAACAAATACCATGGTTCTATTTTGCTAGCGATCAGTAACGTTATGAGGGGCCGATAACTTCGATTTAGGACCCCCTTTTGACTGCACGCATAATCCATTCAGTGTTATGCTTTAGCAGTAGTCCCTTGGTCAGTAATACTATATTGTCACGTCTGTTTACGTGCATGTGAGACATTGCGGGTCGCAACCACTGATTGTTTTAAATTCATGTCCATCCATTCATTCTTCGTTCTCACGGTTTTACATTCTGGTCAGTGGAGAATTTTAGACTTTTAATATGTCATTCCATTTCGTCTCATTTCGTACCATTAGGGGCCGATGACCTTCGATGTTAGATCGACAACAAGCATCATCATCATCATCAGGTCGAGCTCTTTACTGCGTTAGGGATTTATCTGACAAAGCACTGCCCTTGTATATTGCCGATACTAAGCTCTTCATTCACTTTCCTAAATATTACTCGTCCGTTTCTGATACACTCCCTTCGCGCACTTGACTAAATACGTGCCTATTTTATGTTAATTGAGCCGTACTTTTTAGCCATATATGAGGCTCGATGCAAGACGTCCTTGTCACACGGACAGCGGTCATCACAGTTTCGTACCGTTTCTACTAGATTTGTTAGCGGCACACTGTACACGTAAATTGCTTAATCAGATTGTGGTTACTTCCATATAAAATCACAAAACTTGAATACATCACTGTAGTGTACTATTCACATTTCAGAATGATTGCTTCACAAAGAAGTCACACACGAGCCACAACGAACTGGTAACGAACTGTTGACGAACTGAAAATGAACTGATGACGCCTGTTTCGCAGGTCCGTAATGTATAGGCAAGACACCCTGCAGCTGGTGGAGAGGAAAAAATAGGCCTCTTTCTCAAAATGCGCTCCGCTACGCTAATACGTGGCGTACGAATGGGGTGTTAAATTATAGCTCCTGTACTCCCATTTTCACTGAGTGAATCTTATTAAAATCGCCTCGTGAATTCTCGAGTAGCCTTAGAAGCGTCCTTTGGTCTCTGTCAATGGGCGTGGACAAGTGGTAGGGGAATCCTTGCGCTCGTTACCGCGGTCGAGACCCAACATCTGGTAACCATTACGGCGCACCCTTGTTTACCGCGTAATTACCGTTCCTTCAATTATGTAGAGCACTTCCCTGCTTATCCGTATTTCGAATTAAACCACTTAAACAACAAGCAAAACCGTACGTAATGTTTCCAGGAATGAGAGCTTCTTCGAAATAGGCAGGATTTTGAATTATCGACGTTCTACTGTACTGCAATCTGAAGCATATGCAAACCGTGTTCTAGCATTCACTGGCCAAGCAAATGATTCTTCCATTCCAATATTTCTCCATCTGTTGGTTTAGTTGACTGCTTTCCTGCAAATCTTGTCTTCATTGCTGAGAAGAAATGGTGTGATTGGCACTCGATACTTCTCTTTGAGTTGCAGGTGAATCATTGTGGGAAGAATTGCTCTCACCGCTTCTCAAGGCTTCATGCACCACACTCATGAGTCTTTCAGCACTTCTGATGATACGTGGCAAGTGTGGATTGTCTACACTTGGCGTAGCACCAGTGCAAATTTCAAGGAGCCTGTTAACTTTCCTCTTGTCGTCGATGACTTCACCTACTTCCTCGCCAACGGCAGGCAGACACATCTCCATTTCCTCCGTCTCCTCAAATAATGCACCAGCTTTCACCTCTTCTGTATTAGACGCATTATCTATTGAATCAACGAAATTGTCATAACGTAGGCAGGCGTGAATATGTTTGCAGAAATTACCACGAATGAGGTGATCCAGACAGATACATGTGAACTGATGTTTGGACACCTTGCACAAATGCCAGGTTAATGGACAACCATCGCAAGCAGATGTTTTTATTGAAATTTACCAACTATGGACCTCGAGACTCTGCCTTTGAGGACTGAACTCTCCATGAACCTTCTCCCACATTTTCAATAACATCATCCTTCACAAGGACACTCTTCTTGTTGCGTTCGGAGATCATTGCCATACGCATTGTGGGTTTCCCTTTCAGCTGTAGTATGAATCTCTCATACATCATGTCTTTGGAGAACCGAAGCAGAATGAACACACGTTTATCAACTCTGCTATTGATCTTACCATCAAGGTAACAAAACTTCAACTTCTTGTGGAAAACTTCGAAGTACGTATTCGAATTTAAACCCAAGACTTTCCTATAACAAAAGGCCCACATTTCATATGAATGGGCGTACTTGGACGAAGAGTACTCATGAAAAGACCGAGGCTCTTCATCGGTAAAACATACCTCTAAAAAGGCTTCATGAAGCTGGTAGAAGATTCCTTCATCCAGTTTTACTAGGATGACAATTGCCAAACTTGACTTGCTTTTAATCGTTTCTTATTTTCTTCAAGTTGTTGTTCTTCCACGATCTTAGGATATGCCAAGAGCACAGGAGTTTGTGATCGGGGACAGATATGACTTGACACCACGAATTGTAATATGCTGGATAATCATCAGACATAAAAACCTGACATATCACACGATGTCCAACAGCATCTCTTGCAGCAAGCAAGAACATTTTCATTGATGACTTACCAATCAGTGTAATACTGTTAAAAAATACTTGGTGCACTCCAGCACCAAACTCATCCAATACCATTATTGCAGTTAAATGAAAGTCATAGGCATTTGTTCTATGGGTGCTATCCATCAGTACTTTGACGTTTGTGAATTTCGAGAGCATCATCTTCGGGTATAGTGTATAATCACAACCATGAAGTCTTCAGTGTTAAGTTTACCGATACCATCCTCTACCCCCCCGGCCCCTCTGTTTCTTATAATAAACGGTGGGACAGTCAGAATCCAAAAGCTGTTGCTGGTTTACCCACATGTCCAAACTAAAAAAGCCATTTCGAAGTGTTCTATCACTGTCAAGATTACAATCTCTAGTGACAATTTAAATGTCCACCATATCAATGGCTTGTATGCGCTCACTTGGAGCACCAATCCTAAACTCTTTTATAATCTGTTTCTTAGGAATTCCATTCCTAAGTTTCCCAGCGATCAACTCGCTATAAGACCGAGTTAAACGCAGGTACTTGAGACAGTTTGTATGCCCTGCCTGTGATTCATGGAATATTACTAAAACACCATTATCACTTTTCGACACGATGAGTCGAGATGGACACAGTTTTCCAATTTTAACGCTATTTTCAGCATTGAAGATTCGTTTACCTTTCCCACGAGTGCGGTGCTCACCTGAACGATGACATGCAAAATAATGTCTTAATGGCTGCTGTCTACCACTTGTGTCCCTGATTTTGGAATACGAAGACGAAGTTTCTTTTTCATCTTCTCCTTCCATTGAAAGAAATCTACAAAGGGAAAGAAGATAGAATTTTCCAATCAGAATAATCCTATTAACATATTCAGTTCAAAAGGCAATCTGTCTGGAGAATTCCATTACCTCAATGAAATATGCACAGAATTTGATAAATTATAACATTGTACGTTCTGAAAATACTTACCTACCATAGAATTGAACGATAGTTCCTCAATATCTTCTTCAATGTCATGTTCTGACTTCAGGTGTTTGCTGAAATCACTACCATACCTGACATGAGCATCACATACAGGGCAGGAGGAGAATAGGATTTACTGTTCTTCAATACCGTGTACTTTGGTGACATACTATGTGAGCGAATAGCCCCTACAGTACATTTTCCCACAGTATGAGCACAGATGTTTGACATTATTATCCAGAAAATTGTCTTCAGAGCTGGAATCATCAATCGGAGATATAAGAACTGATAAAATGTAAAACTATCCAGTTGCAATTTTTCATGGCACCTGTAAATGAGGCGTCCCATTCCAAAACTCGCCTTCTCCACACTAACAAATTTTTCAGGAAACACAAAAACGAATTGCTAACATAATGCCTAGGGTAACCTGCCCAGTAATGGACACCCTTAAGGAAATTTTAAATTTAATAATTTTTTGCAGTTCCCCAGTCATTGTCAGAGATAATTTGATACTTGATTGTGATACCTACTGGCTTCTCTTATCAGTTCCGTTTATCCTTTTCCTCCTCTATATTTAATGTTTTACTGAGTTTACATATCTGTAAAATAAGTACATAAATGCTAATAGTGGACACCTTGAAGGCCAGTAGTGGACACCCAATTTTGGACACTGGTTGGAACTGAAGGAAAAATCAACTTTATGAACAATAAACAACTCTGATGTTAAAAATTAGAAAAATAAACTTTTATTGACCCTCAAGCACAAGAAAAATGTCACCTTAACACTACAAAGAATGATTCACTAGCACTCAGTACCTATGAAGTAATGCCATCCCTTAACTCTTTGGTATGGTTGCACAGTTTTCAAAATTTGACTTATATTTACACATTGAACATGTTCAACACCAGGAAATATGTAAACATTATCAACCTTGGTGAATTTCCCCAAAAATGTTGCAGTTACTAATCCTCCACCTACTTCCACCAACTCTCCGATTAAGACTTTCTTCGTTTCTCGTTTAGTGTTCTCATTATATACTGTACCGGGCGGTACACCTCCACGCCGCTAATTTAAAATGTGCGCCAATTGAAACTCCTCTGCTGGAGGAAGTCTGAACTTTATTGACGGTATTAATTTTCAAATTTCTCAGAAGATGTCACTACGTGGAAAATTTGGAGTTTTTGAACTGTGTCATTTTCGACGTATTTTTGTTTTGCTTGTAGAAAGAAGTGTGAACTTTCTCTTCTAGAGGACACTACTGAAGATCAACAATAGTGCACCCTAGTGCGGAGTGAAAGAACTGTTTTTTTTGGAGAAATGTTTATTTCAAAAGTTTGTTTCTTGTTAAATTTCTCTCTGTTATTGTTTAAGTTGGCTGTATACCCCTCTCTTTCCCCTTGTTTTGTATTTAGCCAATCCCGAATTTCTTTTATTAATTTCTGACCAATCGGATGTATCTTCCCCCAACTTGAATATGTTGCTGTATCCTACCCAATAAAGTTTTTGTGGGAGGGTGTTCTCATTCCCCTAACGCCTCGAACTTTCCGCGAGAGGATATAAACTGCTGCTTTTTGGGTCTATGTGCCACTTCTGTTCCATCTTTCAGTGTGTAAAGTACATAGCAGGGGGCTGGAAGCGCCTCTTTCTTCGGCGACAGTCAACAACCAGGTAATGGCCGACTAATTACTTCTTTTCTTGCTTGCTCAGCAGTTTAACTCTCGGGGCGGGTCCGAAGTTTTTCCATTATGTAACCTTCCTTAAAATGTAAAGAAACTTGTATCTATTCTATCTTTTAAACTACATATTGGGATAGAGAGTGCTTAACCCTCTCGAGCTCCCACTCATATTGTTTTGAGGTGAACTTATATTTTTCTCAACCTATTCTTCTTCGACTTAATGTAAATTGTTTCCTTCTTAAGTCACCTCTTTAGTATGGGATTAGCCCTTGTATTAACGGCCTAGTGCCAAGTAGGTTTTAAACAAAGCGTATTAGGAACGCAAGTTCGCCTCCTCTCAAATTGTTATTTTAGAGTTCATGTAATTACCCTTTTTCATTTAATAGACCTCAGTAGGTTGGGTATGTTACCCCTGTGTCTATGTCCAGAGAGGACAACTTGAAGGTGGAGTTTGGTGTGGCCTTTGAGAGGCTTAAAGTTGAGAGCGAGTGGCTCTTTTTCGAAAATTGAGTGTTGTATGCCTCGAGGAGGCTTTTCGGTGTAAATTGGAGCAAGTGCTCCTGAGCATGAATGGGGTTTTCTGCCCCTCTGTTAATTCTTATTTTGAAGTAAGGTTGGGCTGATTGCCCAAGCATTGTGAAGTCGGGGCGCGAAGCCCAAATCCTGTAAATATTGTAACTACCTTTTGACTTGCTACTCTGTACCTGCCATGCTTGTTATTTCTTTTGAAAAGAAAATATAACCTTGTTAAATTTTAAATTAATTTTACTTTCGTAGCTTGAGACCTGTTCACCAACCCGCACCTTCTTTCACGCATAACTACCGCAAAAACACGGTAACAAGTGGTAGCGTGGTTGAATGGGTCTCAATTTAGCCCCTTTTGACGGCTAAACATTGCTTTGATTCAAACTCTAACAATTTTCTCAGTTGCTGGAATCTTCTGATTTTTTCAAAATTGTTCTGTCATCATGCCCGGCCCTCGCGATGTTCTCCATCTTAACTACTTGCGCAAGGAGGAGTTGATCTATGAATTGACTATTAGAAATGTGCAATCTGGAGGCACGGTTGCGGTAGACACAAACAAGCTTAGAGAGTCCCTTGAATTGCCAATTTCCATCCCCACCTTCGGAGAGTAAGAAATTGACGACTCTCTTTCCACGATCGTCGAGAATATTACTGGGCTAGCCTCTGTAGTTAGTTTTTTTGATGAAAATGATCCTTCTCCTAATCAAATTAAGCGTGTGCAAGCCAGGCTGTTTCATTTTTCAAATAGAGTTAACGATCTGTTGTCTCTGAAGTTGAATGACGTTCAGAAGAAGGAAGCTAGTACGCTACTTGAAAATATTTCTGAGTTATCTAGCAAGGTCACTCAATTGTTAACTGGGGAAATTCCTCCCAAAATTGATCAACCCACCACGATGAATGCAGGTTCCGAGGAAGAGCCTCCTAAGGGAGAAGTTAATAGGATAACCGTTGCTGCTCAAACTATCTCTGCCCCATTGGACAACGAGTCTGGACGCCGTGCATCGTTGAATAATATACGTTCGGAATTAACTTCCTTGCCACTGAAACCTTTACCTACTATGTCACCCGGGTTCAGCAGTTTGCCTCATCCATTGGCAATGTTGCTCAGAGGTATCTCTAAGTTTTCCGTTAATACCACTAGTGAAGTAATTTCCTTTTTAAGATTTTTAGTCGAATTTCAGGATCATGCCCTTGTGTTTTCTCTTTCTCCATGTCAAATTTTGCAAATTATCTATCCCTATGCAATTGGTATTCTCTCTGATAAAATAGTAAGAGCCATTGCCGAGCAATCATCTATTGAGGATTTCCACGCCCACTTGCTAGCTAACTTCATCCCGGCTAGGGCCAGGTCCTCCCTTATTCAGAAGTACTATTATCGTGTACAGCGTTTGGATGAAAACTTGGCAGACTTTATCCAAGATATTAAATTCTATACTAGGGTGTTTGCTCTTCATTTTCCTGAAGACCAGATTGTACAGGCTATTGTAGAAGGAATTTCACCACCCTATAGGTCATATTTGTGTTTCGCGGCGTGCCCGCAAACTTTCTCCGAACTTGAAGCGTTGGCCGTCTCAGCGGAAGGAGTGAGATACGCCGATTCCTTGCGTGTCGCGAAAGAACCCCCGCCTTCTTTTAGTAATACTCGGCCTCCACCTCGCCGATCAGTCACACCTCGTAAATGTTATGCGTGCGGGTCGCCTGACCATCTTCGCAATAAGTGTCCACTGATCAAGTCTGGTAGGGCAAATAATGGAGCTGGTTCATCACAAGGCTGTTTTAAATGTGGGGCTTTCTCACATATCGCCAAGAATTGCCCAAACTCAAATAGCACCCCCTCCTGCTCAACTTCTGGTGCAAATTCCACCAATGCCAATAATAAAATGTGACTAGCGGCTTCGGCTGAGTCGACTAATTCTGCTTCTCAAGGCTCAGCCCCTGGCAAAAAGGTCGTGAATTCAGGGAACATTCAATTTGCAAATCCATCTTTCGAATGCCCCAAAGAATGTCTTAGGATTGCGGCGGATACCCCCGCACCTGTTCCTTTTCTTAAGATTGAGTTAAATAACGAGCCTATAACAGCTTTATTAGATTCAGGCAGTGTTTGTTCAATTATTTCGGACCAATGGTATTCAAAATTGAAGTCTGTTTGTAAATTACCTGACTATGGCTCATCTACTGTACAATATGTTTCGGCTAATTCATCTCCATTAGAAATTCTAGGTTCTGTACAGGTCAAAATTCGTATTTTTAAATTCACATGGAAAACCAAACTGTTTGTGGCTAAGCACTTGTCTTGCCCCATCATACTGGGAGCGGACTTCATTTCTCGCACTCGTCTTGTGCTCGATCTTCAGAGTAAGTCGTGCACGTTCAAATTTGCGTCCAATTGTAAAATTCCCTTGCTAAAGTGTAATTCTGTATCATGTTCATCTATTTCGCCTACCCAGGATGAGATGTTGTTAGACCTTAGACATCTACCTGAGGAGCAGGCTGATAGTATTCGTAAATTATGTCAGTCATTTCCAGAGGTGTTCTCGGATACTCTTGGCGTTACTGACCTTATTGAATACAAAATTGAGGTCACGGATTCGATTCCCGTCCGTTTTCCACCTTATAGGCTATCGCCACCTAAAATGAAGGCTCTGAAAGAAATCATCGATCAGATGTTGAAGGACGGTATTATTAGGCCCTCTAAGTCGGCGTATTCGTCACCTATTTTTCTAGTTCCGAAACCCCAAGGGGGCTTCAGGCCTGTCATTGATTATAGGGCTCTCAATCGGAAGGTGGTGTTACAATCTGTGCCCCTTCCCGACCTTCATTCTTGTTTTTCATGGTTCCGTAAGGCCAAGTTCTTTACTATCTTGGACTTGAATCAGGCCTATAATCAAATTCCCCTAGCCGAAGAGTCTAAACATCTTACAGCGTTTGCCACGGACTGGAATTTATACGAATACAACCGCGTGCCTTTCGGGCTCCCCACGGGAGCAGCTGTACTCACTAGTCTACTAGATAGGGTCTTCTCCGACATCAAATTTGAGTACTTATATCACTACTTGGATGATGTCGTCGTATTTTCAGAGACTTTTGAAGAACATCTAGATCATCTGCGAGAAGTTCTCGATCGCCTTCGTAAGGCTGGGTTAACTGTCAAGTTGTCCAAGGTTGCCTTTGCCAAGCCCTCTATGTCGTTCCTAGGGCATATTGTGTCACCTAATGGTGTAGCGGTCGATTATTCTAGAACACAGGCCATCCGTGATTTTAAACCTCCCAATGACATTAAAGGTATCGCCAGGTTCATTTGTATGGTGAATTTCTTCAGGAAGTTCATTCCTAACTTTGCTAATAGAGCGGCGCCCTTGAACCTTCTTCGTAGGAAAGGCATCAAATTCGAGTGGGGACCTTCTCAACAAGCCGCTTTTGAAGATCTTAAATTAGCTCTATGTAATGCCCCTGTACTTGCTATGCCTGATTTCTCGAAGAAATTCATCGTCCAAACCGACGCGTCGTCGTCAGCAGTAGCTGCAGTCCTTCTTCAAGAGACTGAACTAGGGAGGCGACCCATCGCCTATGCATCTAGGACTCTATCGGCTCAAGAAGCCAAGTATTCTATCTATGAGCTCGAAGGGTTGGCAGTCTTATTTGCCTTAGAGAAGTTCCGTCTCTATCTGGAACATGTCAAATTCGACCTGGAGACAGATAATCAAGCCTTAAGCTGGGTCTTAGGTAGGCCGCGTCGTACTGGTCGTATAGCCCGTTGGGCCATCCGTATTTCTGCCTTCCAATTCGATGTCCGTCATATCAGAGGTACCGAAAATGTTGTCGCTGATGGACTCAGCCGTATGTTTTCCAACGACGTCGAGACCCACGAACCGGCCGACAGTTCATCACCTCCCGAGTCCATACTATCTGGTGTTAATGCCATCTTAACTGATGCTCCCATGCTCTTTAGGGATATCGAGAAATACCAACGTGAAGATCCGACGCTGGCTCCGATAATGGAAACCCTTTCTTCTGGGGAACATGTTGTCCCTATGTTCTGAGGAATGGTGTTCTATGTTGCCCTTCGAGGCATGATAAGATGATGAAGGTTGTCGTTCCAGCTGTTCTTGTGCCTATGATCTTCAAATACTATCATGAGACCCCATTAGGAGGGCATCTTGGAATCTTTAAAACTCGTGAGAAGATTCGTGAAATGTTCATCTGGAAGGGTATGGACGGTGAAATCCGTGAACTAGTAAAAGCTTGTAAATCTTGTTTGCTCAGTAAACCCACCATGTCGACCAAGGTAGGCCTTTTGTCTTCGCATCAAGCGTCGCGTCCCATGGAACGCCTGTATATCGATTATGTAGGACCCTTCCCCCAGTCAAAGGGAAATGCCAACAAGTTCATCTTTGTATGCGTAGATGGCTTTACTAGATTTTCCTGGTTATTTCCGACTAAGCTGGCTACCGCTCAGTCCACCATTACTTGCCTAAATTCTATTTTTGCTTCTTTTGGTCCGTGCCAATATATTGTATCTGATAATGCTAAGGCTTTTACATCTAATTTATTTCGTAAATTCTGCTTTGACTTGTCCATATCTCATGTAACTACTTCTGCTTATTACCCTCAACCATCTCTGGCTGAACGGGTTAACCGTAATCTCAGGTCCGCGCTTATTGCCTATCACCATGAAGATCATTCCAGGTGGGACACGTCCCTGCATTGGTTAGCTTTTGCTTTGAATTCGGCGGTTCATGAATCACATAAATTTACTCCAGCTTCTTTGATGTTCAAGTTTGTTCCCAACACCCCGCTCTCTAACCTCTGGTCTCTGAGTGACATTCTACCTGAGACAATAGATCCGGACAACATTAAAGATCTTTGGAAGAAGGCTAAAGCCAATCTTAAAGTGTCTCATGAAAAGGTTAGGGAAAGGTATGATCGTGGACGGAGACCCACCCAGTTGAAGGTAGGTGACCAAGTAATGGTCAAGAATTTTGTTCCCGCGGGCAAGCTTGCCCCCAGATTTCATGGGCCGTGTATCATTCTAGATTTCCTTACGCCGGTCACATTATTATTAAGCAATCCAGCCACCGAGAGGATATTTAGGGTTCACCTGTCACAGGTGAAACCGGTGTAATTTCTGGGTTAACTTGCTTCATATAATCGCAAAAGGAATATTAAGGTTATATTTTTTTTGAGTTTTCACTTTTAAGGCATTCTGCCCCTTCTATAATATTTTGTTTCATATGTAAGTTTATTCTTGCTGCTGCTGAGGAGTCCATTCCGTTCTTCTCGGGGACTCCTCGCCGAAAACTCGTTCCTTGGTGGAACGAGGAAATAGCAGCAGCTATCAAAGAACGCCGTCGTGCTCATAAACGTTACCGTAGACAGCCTACTGCGGCCAACTTGGTAACATTTAAGAAATTCCGCGCTAAGGCGCGGGTTCTTATTCGCCAAAGTAAGAAGGCTTCATGGGAGAGATATGTGTCGTCTATGACGTCACACACTCCATCATCTCAAGTGTGGACTAAACTTCGGCGTATTTCGGGTATTCATGGATCATCTTCGGTACCGGGAATTTCCATTGCAGGCAATATCGTCACTGAACCACTCTCGATTGCTAACCATCTTGCTCGCCATTTCGCGGACGTGTCTGGCTCCGGGAATTACCATCGTGACTTCCTACCTCTGAAGCGGGAGGCAGAACGTCGTCATCTCAGTTTTGCCACTCAGGCTTCAGAGGACTATAACGTGCCCTTTACGGAGTGGGAACTCCGTAGCGCATTAGCGCTTTGCAAGGACACGTCTCCTGGACCAGACAATATCCATAACCAGATGTTGAAACACCTTAGTGAGGACAGTCTTCTCTATCTCCTTCGTGTGTTCAACCGAATCTGGATGGAGGGTGACTATCCGTCTCAGTGGCGAGAGGGCATCGTCATTCCTGTCCTCAAGCCTGACAAAGATCCTAAATATGCAGGGAGTTATAGACCTATTTGTCTTACCAGCTGCCTGTGTAAGCTGTTTGAGAGGATGGTAAATCGCCGCCTTGTGTGGTGTCTGGAGAAACAAGAACTCTTGTCCGAGTACCAGTGTGGTTTCCGAGCCGCTCGATCCACCACTGACCACTTGGTACGCCTGGAGAGTTCTATCCAGGATGCGTTTCTCCGCAAACAGCATTTGGTAGCTGTTTTCTTTGACTTAGAAAAGGCCTACGACACCACATGGCGATATGATATCCTTTCAGTCCTGCATCAATGGAAATTCCGAGGTAACTTGCCGGTTTTCATTGCGAATTTTTTGTCCCTCCGTCTATTCCGTGTCCGAGTAGGGAGGACATATTCGCAATACCACGTTCAGGAAAATGGAGTCCCACAGGGATCGGTTCTTAGTGTCACTCTGTTCGCGATTGCCATAAACGGTATTGTTCTGCTGCTGGTCCAGCAGTAATACCGTCGCTATATGTGGACGATTTTGCTCTTCACTATAGCTCGCACAGTATGGCAGTAGCAGAGCGACAATTACAGCAAGCTATCCGGAAGGTGGAGCAGTGGACCTTTGAACATGGTTTTCGGTTTTCTACTGCAAAGACCTCCGTTGTCCACTTTTGCCGTCAACGTACTCTACATCCAGATCCTGAACTTTATCTAGGAAATGTCGCTCTTCCCGTGGTTGACACTTACCGATTTCTTGGGCTCCTTTTCGACAGTAAATTATCGTGGGAGCCACACGTGCGGGAGCTAAGAGTGCAATGCACCAAGAGGCTAAATCTCTTGAAATTTCTTAGCAGCACTAATTGGGGAGCTGACCGTGCGGTGCTCCTACGATTCTACAGGGCACACGTTTTATCTAGGTTAGACTACGGCAGTGCAGCATATGGCTCCGCAAGACCAAGCGTTCTTGCGAAGCTGAACAGCATCCACCACGCCGGGGTTAGGTTGGCGACGGGAGCTTTTCGTACAAGCCCCATCGCTAGCCTGCTCGCTGAGTCTGGTGTGCCGCCTTTACACCTGAGGCGCCAGCAAATGCTTCTTTCGTATGCTGCTCATTTGCGACAAATGCCACTTCATCCCAGCTATCCTTGCGTATTCAACAATGGCAACCATTTTCTGTACGCTGCTCGTCCTCGAGCTACGCGGCCGGTTGGAATACGCTTGGAGAGCAGTTACAGGTTGTTTAACGTACCTTCCGTTCCATGCCTTGTCAGACAACCGAGTGGGGCACCTCCGTGGGTAGTTCGACGTCCTGAAATAATCCTGGACCTACACACTGGCCCGAAGGAAAACACGGACCCTTCGATTTATCGGAGGCTCTTCATGTCCGTTGTTGGCCGCTATCCAGGTTCAGTCGTCGTCTACACGGATGGTTCAAGGACAGATACGAAGGTGGGCTGTGCGTTCATTGTCGACAATGATCGGTTTCTTTTTGCTCTCCCGGAAACCTGTAGTGTGTACACGGCAGAGCTCTATGCTATCTGCAGAGCTCTGCGGTACGCACTATACAATGAGCGCCGACGCTTTCTTGTGTGTACTGACTCCTTGAGTTCGCATCAGTCTATTGATACCTGTTTCCCTCAGCACCCTCTGGTGCAGCGGATCCAGGACCTGCTGGCCGGGTGTTGGGATGCCGGCACCAGAATCACGTTTCTGTGGCTCCCAAGCCACATGGGCATAGAGGGAAACGAGTTAGCAGATCAGGCTGCCAAGGAGGCAGTTACACTGCCCCCGTTGCCTTTCAAGGTTCCAGCAAGTGATATTCGCTCCCAGCTGCGACATCATGTTATGTCCCATTGGGAGATGGAGTGGCAGGCCATTCCACCTCCCAATAAGTTGAGAGCGATAAAAGGAACAACGAAGGTATGGAAGACTTCCCTTCGGGCTTCGCGGCGGGAAGCCGTGGTATTATGTCGTCCTCGGGTCGGCCATGGTATCGTGACTCACTCGCATCTTTTGAAAGGAGAACCTCCTCCGGTGTGTACCTGCGGTGACCATCTTACCGTTGTACACATGCTTACGGAGTGTACGGACCTGGTTGATCTTCGCCGTAGTCTTAACCTCCCGGAGACCATCTCCCTTATCCTGCGTGATGACGTGCAGTCAGCAGACCTCGTCATCCGCTTTATGAGGGATAGTGGTCTGTTTTATCGTATGTAATGATGTCCTTTGTGCTTGTATCTTTGTGTCAATTACGCTCTCATCCTATTGACTTCATTTTAGTTTGTGTTGCGTATTTTAATGTGTTCTTTTCACGTCTAATGTAAAGTATGTATATATATCTGTACTAGCAGGCAATGCCTTATTCCATTATCTCCTGTAATTTTTTCTTATTTTATTCCAAAATAAGGCATTGCGAATTAGATCCACTGATTGTTTTAATTTCATACTCATTTTTCATCGCATTTTTTAAAACTCTAATCAGTGGCTCCCACGAACCTGCTACGCAGGCGTGTTACCTTTCTTCATAACTGACCTTGGTACGTTCATGTCAGTATTGTACGATACTTCACCTCTGATCAGAACATCATTCATTGATGTTTTTCGTGAAAGTATGAACCGTTTGCACAAGAATAACTGGAAATGCCACTGTCCTGGTTTTTTCATAACTGCTGTGGTACAGTTTTTCCAGTCTGACACTTGGCAATCTTCACCTAGTTTTGTTACTGTTCCATGTTTATTGAAGACCTCAGTATATGCATCAGCTTCATAGATAAATGACATTTTTCTGAGTGATTTTTCGATTAAACCAAAAATCCTGTCTGATGGCAGGAAAAACTGGAAAAACAAGTTCTATTTTCTTCACATTCTGTGGAGCACTATTTAGTAAATAACGAGCATACATAAGTAGCATTATAGAATTGCGATTATGGCCACCGCAACCATCACCACAGAGCCTGATTACAGGGGTATCAAAGAGGTCAGTTTTCACTAAGCAATCATGGACTGCAGAAGCTATTTCATTGGATGACTTGCTATACTCATTTTCATTCCAAGTGTAAATGTGTGCTCTGTTTTTAGTCAACTTTTCTTTGGATGAACGTTTGACTATGGTAAAATTGTAGGTGTAGAATTGCCTACAATAGTAGGCACATTAGTCTGGTACTTCGGGAACTACTAAGTTCTTCTGACAGTCAAAACTAAATATTTGCATTCCTTCTGCACTGCAGTTTACGGGGTCTGCGGTCCTCTTCCTGCCTTTCCCCTTTTCTGCCGGAGTTATACTAGTATTCATTCTAAAACTTTTTATCAAATATAGCAACAGTATTGCACCATCATGGGCGACCTATCAAATGCTCCGGTTATTTTCCCCTCCTCCGACTATCATCTCTTCGGATCAGTAGAATGGATCAATGCATTTATGAAAACGATGCTTAGTGTCGGTAGCTATACTTGCTTCTATTAATCAATGAATAAATCAGTGACCGCTCCATTAAAAAAAAATTAAGCAACGCCGCAATCTTCATTTCACATGTCACATTTGTCATCAAAATAGTTTCCAAATTGCCACGCGACACCTCTCAGGGATAATTAAAATGCATCTGTGAATAGTATTTTTAACGTGAGGTCAACTGGGAACCCGCATTTCCTTTTAATAATTTACCAGCAATACCATCCATCCGTCGGAATCGATGTTAAGTTGTTCATGTCCATTCATTCGAGAAAGAAAAAATAAGATAATTTTGAATTAATTAAAAAATATTATTATCTACCATAATTATATCAGCCTATTTTCAATAATAACCTCTAAATTGTATACATCTACAATTTTTTCATGATTCTAGAATCATAAAAGAAAATACGATAACAGACATTTACATCAATCACCTTTCTCTTCTTTCTGTTGAAAAATATAAACCTAAACTATCTACGATCTGATTCAATTGATCCTCTTGCTAAATACTTGTTATCCGCATCATAAAAACAAAGAAAAATTCTCATAATCACATAAATCGTAGGTACCAGTCATATTTGATGAGGATGTAGTCAAATATTCTTTGAAATTAAGTATCTCATAGTAATAACGACAATCAATTGGTAAGCAGATAAATTAATATTGGTTAAAAAAACCAAGTCCCTAAGCCTTAGAAAAATGCATAGTTAATATGCTTAATTAGAGTCCCTCGGCTCTTGTTTTTTTAAATGCTTATTTTCGTCGATATTGAATTCAGATTTTGTCACTAAACAAATGCATATCTTCCAAAATTGTAACGTCAGCAGTTGCAAGTAATTTCCAAGTATATAATAGCTCAAAATGGCTATTTCGATCATATATCGATCATTAAATGAAAAATATTGTCTCACAACATAAGGTAAATGTCAAGAGTGTTAGCACGACCAGGGATAAATAAGCAAATTTAAAGGAAATACTTACAAGTTATCCCAACAAAAGGCCGTCCCTGATTGAGGAAGCACAGGACACAAGAGGCCAAGCGAATCAACTTAAAATAAGCTTAATTAATTGGCTGAAATAATAATTCCTTGATCAATTTAAAGGAAAACTTTAATAAGGCAAAAACATTTAAGAACATCTGACCTCCATAATAATAATTTAAATTTCCGAGCAATTAAAGAAAAATCAATTCAAAATTATAATATTAAAATCAAGTTTTAAGAATGAGCGCTGAAAATCTTCCAGAACAATAAATCAATGTAGTTCAGTTCAAAATTAAAATGCTAAAACAACCCAAATCATTTAAGGTATGTACCACCTTCCAATCTGTAATTCAAATTCTGATCCCTTAAGTAATGGGAGGTCAACTCAAAATAAGAAAACTTGAATCAAATATTTCAATATGCAGGCTGAAAACTTCTCCAATGGGTTATCTCGGTCACCCCAAATGGTATAAGAAACAGTCATAACCCACAACACACATTACTTCAGAAATGAGCCAGAAATAATGCAATGACATGCAATAAATCCACAAGTAGCACCATAATTAAATATCCCACAATGAACAGTAACTTCAATTAAATCAGTCACACAAGAGTGAAGAAAGGTAACCAACACGGGCAAACAATCCTTCCCAAAAATCAGATCACAGTCAAGACATAATGATTAGCCGACACTCATGTGTCAGACACAAAGGAGCAACGCCCCCTTTACATTTGCATTCTGTTACACGGTAGGTGTAACAGAGTGACAACCACCATGATCAAATCCCAACTCTAGTACCGAGTAATTCATCAGAAAAGCTTTCATCCTAAAACTTATTCTTTTCCTCTTACTTGCTCGGAAGAGCTTGAATATATTTAAATAATAACATAATTATTACGATTTAAAGGAGGAAATGAAGTTAACCACCATAAGCTTAAGCAGACACTTCGTATATAGTAGTTAGCTGGGAGCTCCGCAACGTAAATATACCTTTACTAACATGGAACCTTAATAATAGCTTTAAAGCAAACATCAATATCTTTCATACACCCCGAATTGTAACATGCTGGATAATCATCAGACATAAAATCCTGACAAATCACACGATGTCCAACAGCATCTCTAGCAGCAAGCAAGAACCTTTTCATTGATGACTTACCAATCAGTGTAATACTGATACAAAATGCTAGGTGCACTCCAGCACCAAACTCATCCAATACCATTATTGCAGTTAAATGAAAGTCATGGGCATTTGTTCTATGGGTGCTATCCATTAATACTTTGACGTTTGTGAATTTCGAGAGCATCATCTTCGGGTATAGTGTCATAATCACAACCATGAAGTCTTCAGTGTTAAGTTCACCAATACCATCCTCTTGCCCCCCGCCCCTGTTTCTTATAACAAACGGTGGGACAGTCAGAATCCAAAAGCTGCTGCTGGTTACCCACATGTCCAAACTAAAAAAGCCATTTGGAAGTATTCTATCACTGTCAAGACAATATAAATGTCCACCATATGAACGGCATGTATGCGCTCACTTGGAGCACCGATCCTAAACTCTTTTATAATCTGTTTCTTAGGAATTCCATTCCTCACTTTCCCAGCGATCAACTCGCTATAAGACCGAGTTGAACGCAGGTACTTGAGACAGTTTGTTTGCCCTGCGTGTGATTCATGGAATATTACTAAAACACCATTATCACTTTTCGACACGATGAGTCGAGATGGACACAGTTCTCCATTTTTAACGCTATTTCCAGCATTAAAGATTCTTTTACCTTTCCCACGAGTGCGGTGCTCACCTGAACGATGACATGCAAAATAATGTTCTAATGGCTGCTGGCTACCTCTTGTGTCCTTGATTTTGGAATACGAAAACGAGGTTTCTTTTTTCATCTTTCCTTCCATTGCAAGAAATCTGCAAAGGGAAAGAAGATAGAATTTTCCAATCAGAATATTCCTATTAATACATTGGGTTCAAAAGGCATTCCATTACCTCAATAAAAAAAAGCACAGAAATTGATAAATTATAACAGTGTACCTTCTGAAAATAATCACCTGCCATAGAATTGAACGATAGTTCCTCAGTATCTTCTTCAATGTCATGTTCTGACTTCAGGTGTTTGCTGAAATCACTACCATACCTGACATGAGCTCTGCATACTGGGCAGAAGGACGATAGGATTTAATGCTCTTCAATACCGTGCACTTTGGTGACATACTGTGTGAGCTAATAGCCCCTATAAGACATTTTTCCCAGAGTATGAACACAGTTGTTTAGCCTTATTATCCGGGCGATTGTCTTCAGTGCTGGAATCATCACTCGGAGATATAAGAACTAAAAAGGAAAATTACAGATTTCTCAGAAGGATACTGAAGGTTGTGTGACTCTTTTTCTTTTTTGCTAGTGGCTTTACTTGGCACCGACACAGATAGGTCTTATGGCGACGATGGGATAGGAAAGAAAGAAGCGTTCGTGGCCTTAATGAAGGTACTGCCTCCATTATTGCCTGGCAAAGCCCAGCCAGTGAGTGAGAGATCCCGAGGTGGTCCGTTCGTTCATGGCTTTCCGTTTTCTAGAGGCAATTAAGGGTAAAGGGGTTGACGACCAAGCAGAATAAAATAATTTTAAAAAAACAACACTCTCACATTTATTAACACAAGCATTTTGAACATAAAATATCCTTGCTGGATTCCTTACAACGAACTTTCATAATATCTCATTCTCCAGTAGCATTTTCTAACCAAACGTACTTCTCGTCCTCCAGCATTACTGGTCTGGAATGAAAATTAACAAACAAAATTAGGGCTTTACTGCCTTTAAAAATTAAAGTATTTAACTAAAAGAGTCCAAAGACTTCAATAAAGGTTTGTACAAAAATAGTAGACAGCTATCTCGCTTATTATTCCACAGAAAAAATTTGCTTAAGGCTCCATGAATTTTTATTAATCTCAACACGTGGTGAACGTTTAATTCTGATGAATCTCAGTCTTTGAAGTGTATAATACTCATCAATAACACCAGAAGAAGTTTTAGTGAAAATCAAAATTAATTCCAAAATTTTATAATTAATTTATTATTACTATTATTACTATTATTAATCTCTAACCTTGTCTGTGCTATATTTTACCTTGTCGTCATACGATCGTGTTTTCCACCTAGTGTATCCCACTAAATAATTCTCATGGTAATTATAATTCACACTTTTAAATGATTATTCTTCAATTAATTACTATTAGTCATTATCACAGAATCCAAGTATATTATGCCATTTGTGAACATTTAATTCTTACATTTACATAGCATTCAAAATTACAAATTAATTTGAAATTATTTCGGAATTTAAATATTAATGTATTGGAAAATTTCTTATCTACGTGTGAGTTAATTGGAAATTAATTTACAAATCGTTTGCCTTTGCGGAAAAATAACGAGACGATCTTTCCCTTAAATCTTTATAAACAGCAAATTAAATCCTAGTCTTACTTTAAAGAATACACAAAAATATAATAATCATAATATGTACATCACTTAACAGAAAGAAACTGTGCAACATCACTTGGAACATGCCAAAATGTTGTTCATATACTGCTGTCAACATAAGTGTGATGCTATGTAGGTGGACATTTTCTCCCAGGACCTTCCTGATTGCTCAAACAGTTTTGAAGTATCTTAAGTTTTAATTTAGCCTTATATTTAGTTCAGTCATATTTTGTTCTCTACAACTCTACGAAAAGGTCACTAACCTCTCTCCACTTCCCCTTTCTGCTCTGAAGTTACCTGAGATCCAGATTCACTTGGAGGATCAAGTCACTCAAAAAAAGAATAAGCACAACTCCTCACACGTATACTGAACAAATGAACTTATAATGTTCATTGTGAGAACCTACAAGAAATGAATTATATTTTGATAAAATGTAATAAAATAATAAATGTGAGAAACACATAATAGATTATTTTTATAAGCAACTATAAATGCAACATCCTACACATTGGGTTGAAATGTACATGGATACTACAATATTTACAATAGATTCTCGCCAGTGCTCATCCTGAATGCTCAAACTGAAATCATCTTGATAACCGTTACACTAGTCACATTTTATTGTGGTTGGCACATCCATCTTCTTAATTCGGAAAAGAAAATAGTTGAAGGAAGAAACCAAAACTTAAAAAACGCTTCAAGAAGTCTAAGAATCATGATGTGGAATATAGAAGGGCTAAAAGGTGCAATGAATATGAGCCCGGAAAACTTTCTATCAGGGTACGATATAGCAATTTTATTGGAAACATTCGTCACTGACGACTGGCAACACCCAGACTTCTATGGTTTTCATCTTACTGCTAGACAGGGAGAAAAAGGAAGACCTTCTGGGGGGATAACTATCCTCATAAAACCACACCTAACCCCAATATTATCAACAAGGCAACAGAACCATACCCTACTACTGGAAATAGGCGGCCTCGTAATTATAGCCGCTTACTTCCAACCGAACATAACAGCGATCGACATAATGGACGAGCTAGGCCAAATGATCACTCAGAGCAAGCAAGATAAACCAATAATTATAGCAGGTGACCTTAACTGCAGACTGGACATTCCGAATTACAAAGCAAAGCTAGTCCTCGAGAAACTGGAAGAAGAAGGCTTCATCCTGCTAAACAACCCCACTATCCCTACATACATCTCACATAATGGAAAGAGCACAATAGATATTGCACTTACGAAAGGACCAATAACAGGCATCATGACTACAATATGGACAACAAACCAAGCCGTGATTAGGAAACACTTACCAATTGAAATATGTATCCAAGGGGAGTGGGAAAAACTACAGAAAAAGACAATTCACCTCCTTTCAAGGAAAATAGATGCTGAGAAAGTTAAAGAAATGCTAGATTCAACTACACATCTAGACACATTAATAGATAATTCAAGATTGGATGATGCAACAGGAATAATAGAAGAAATCCTACAAAAGGCCGCCATTCCGCGGGCCACAAGAAGAACAAAGATATGGTTTGATAGTGAGTGCTATAGGCTGAGGAGGGAGACCCTAGACAAATTGCAACAGTTAAGGCAGAACTTGAATGATCAAAGTCTAATATACATATACAATGAGAAGAGGAAACTCTACAAAAGAACACTGAAAGAAAAGAAACGCGCCTACTTAGAATCGGAGAGCAAGAAGCTAGCAGAGGAAGCCAAGAAAAATCCGTTCATAGCCCTACACCCAAAGAAACAACAACAGACGCACTACATAGACATGGAAATCTGGGAATCGCACTTTAGTAAGATTCTCAACATCGAAGGTCCAGCGCACCCCAGAAAAGATCTACATACCACTACTCAACATATACAATTAGACTGGGTACCCCTGACCATAGAGGAAACTAGAACCGCTATAGACAGCACCAAAAACAAGAAAGCCGCAGGTCCGGACGGGATCTATAATGAATATGTAAAAGACACTGCACACCTGCTAGCCCCTATATGGACAAAATTATATAACAAATGTATAGAAACTGCTTCCATTCCCGACCAGTGGAGAAAGTCAATTGTAAAAGTTCTATATAAAGGCAAAGGAGACCCAAGAGATCCCAATAAGTACAGAGGCATAGCACTGGAAAACTGCCCCTTCAAAATATTCACCAAAATTATAACAGGAAAAATAAATGAGGAAATAAATGAGCATCTGCCAGAGAACCAATTTGGTTTTAGGAAGGGACGATCTACCCTAAACGCTATTGAACTCCTGCTAAACCAAATCTGGGATGCCTTAGAAGACAACGGAAAATATTACACCATCTTCATAGATTTTACTAAAGCTTTTGACCTGATAAACAGGAAGCTAGTGATAGACAAGCTTAAGGAGATGCTAGGCACGAACAACATATGGACCTATCTCATCACATCAATACTACAATGGAACGAAGTACGAGTTTCGGATAACCTCACTCTATCAGATCCAATAGCTCAATCAAACGGGGTCCTACAGGGTGACCCACTGAGTCCTTTGCTGTT
Organism: Anabrus simplex; assembly: GCF_040414725.1. Lineage (NCBI taxonomy): Eukaryota > Metazoa > Arthropoda > Insecta > Orthoptera > Tettigoniidae > Anabrus > Anabrus simplex. The sequence goes on from NC_090268.1 coordinate 171,449,002, forward strand.
TATAGTTGCAACCGCAGATATCCTAAGAATTACCCAAAAGGAGGGAGTATTTTCTTGCGCGTATGCCGATGATATTGTAATTGGCTCAAGAGACATAACAAAATTACAGGAAACTGTAAATGACGTCCAAAACTGGTGCTCCGAAAACAAGCTGTTCATAAACATCTCAAAAACAGACACCATGGTGTTCAGGAAAGGAGGGAGAGTACCCGCCTCAGCAGAGACCTTCATTCGGGATAAAAAATTAAAGATAGGATCAGACTTCAAATATTTAGGCATCACCCTGCAATCGAGCGCATATTGTTTCACAAAACATGTCACAGAAAAGGCAACTCAAGCAATGATGGCAATGCATGAAATAAAAGACATTAGATCACTTAGTCTGGAGACAGCAATGTTGCTATTCAGAGTAAAAATTCTTCCAATAATGACTTATGGCATTGAAATTATTTGGACACATTTAACAACGAGGAACTTATCAACCTTGGAAAAGGTGAAAGCGAATTATATAAAGAAGGTGATAGGTGTATCAAAAACGACACGATCTAGACTTGTATATCTCCTCGCAAGGGAATCATTTCTCATAGAAGATCTCAGGACAAGTATGCCACTACCGAACACCGGTGCATCAAAGAAACTGCTAGCAAATCTGACGGAGAAGAGAGAAGAAGTCCAACCAGACTTCTATGGCACAGGGGCAATGATAGATCGCTCGTGGACAAAAGCTAATTTTGAATTAAGACATGTCATTACAAGATTAGCAGTTCACGGTTTTCATCACCTACTCTGCAAATCAAAACACTTCCATGACCCAAGTATAGACTGTGAGTGCAAACTATGTGGAAAAACGTGTGAACAGTACCACATTGAATTCTGTACAAGAAGAACAATGTCTATAAGTGATTATGCAAATATGTAACCCATCAATGTAACCTATATTCTCTGTTATGGCTATTTGGCTGCATTAAATATATTATAAAAAATCCTAGTCTAGTCTTACTTGACACTAATCTCGTTAAATTCCTTAAGGTGCGCAAAATAAATCGTCATGGTGGCAAACAACGTTGAACATAATCGGTGCCGTTGCCATAAATGCACGACCAGATTAAATCATATTGAACAATCAAAAGACATGGAAAATATCCATACTTACAACACACACACACACACACACACACACACACACACCACATTCACACAAGGTAACACGTACTTTTTATATACATTATTTACAGCGAGTCCTGCCCTTATAAAGTTATTCTTTATTTTTAAGCATGGTCACATCGATAGTTTCTGGAAGATAAATTCGTGTATGAAAATACTCTTTCTTCAATAGTGGCTAGTGATCGAAATTCGCGATATCACTTGGGTTGAAATATTCCTCAGCCAACGATGGGGATTCATCTAAATTTCCGAAATTTTATTTGAAGATTCCAATAAGATTCCATAATCATCACCATCGCATGAGTTACGAGTCGCAAACATCGCGTTGGTGAGCCTCAATCGCATTATTATTACTCCCTATTTGTGAAATATATACGCAACATGTGCTCCACTTATAATAAATTATTGTGCTCCCAAAGACACAACAACCAGTCATTCATCAATAATAAAGTCTCCAATTAATAAATTACATAATTAACATCCTGCAGGATAGCTGTATTCCAGGCACATCATGAACTGAACACTTTAAATCTCACATATAAGGAATCTAAGATAATTTATAGCTCACGACCGTTTAATTCCATTTTAACGCGATCTTTACATGATTTTATTATTATTCAAGTGATTATTATATCTATCAATCCTCATGAAATACCATGAAATCAGAAAACTCGATCCTAAAGAATACAAGTGATATTAAAATGACACTACCACGAACCTGCTACGCAGGCGTACCAGAGGGAGAGGTAAAACTCCTACGTGGCGCGTCCCAGGTGGCGGATCGGGGGGTCCTAACCGGCTTGCCGACGGACTTGAGGGAAATAAAATACCTCTCGAGGATCAAACACACAACCCCCTGTGGGTGGGGGGCGCAGACGAAGAATACACCCACGGTATTCCCGCCCTGTCGTAAGAGGCGACTACAAGGGGCGATCAAGGGATGGTCAAACTAGAACCATGAGACTACTTGTAATTAGTATCATCACAGAGGGAACACCATGGGTCGCGTTTAGTTGCGCGTAGTACCACTATGTTACGTACAAAATAGGTTTGTGATTATTAGCGACAGTGTGTGAATCAGGATGCATTTTACAGTACCTGTGATTCGTGCCCCTAAATGAGCGACACCATGGTTCTGCCTTCCCTATGCTTAGTACCCATTATGGGAGGAACACCACGGGATAGTGCGGTTCGCTGTGGTTAGTCAAATTATGTGAGGAACGCAAATGGTTTGCGTTGATTGTATAAGTTTGTGTTGCATGCAAATAGCGCCATAGCTCTGTTACATGTGTTACATATTCGCATTACATTACCTGTGAATAGTACGATAATGTGTGGAATACCGCGAGGACGCTACTTTTGATTAGTACCGCAACATGACAAATAGCATGGCTCTACGTTCCTAGCGATAAGTACCATTACGAGGGGCCGATGACCTTCATTTTGGGCCCGTTTCGACTACAAGCATCATCTAATCAGTATTGTGCTTTAGAAGCAGTCCCTTGGTCAGTAATGCTATTGTTTAACCCTACTTTCTGGGAATGTGGGGCATTTCGGGTCGAATCCAGTAATTTTTTAAACTTAATTCTTCCTTCTTCGTCCGCACGTTTTCGAATTCTGGTCAGTGAAGGATTATGGATTTTTAAATTGTCATAACATTTCGTTCTATTCCAGGCCGATGATCGTGACGTTATGCTCCTTTAAAGAAGCATCATCATCAGCAGCCCGTTCCGGAAGACGCGGATAAATTTTGATCAAAGTTAGTCTGTAAAACAATATTTTTATAACATGTAAAGGCAGTTTGGAATTAAAATCTGAATTTCTGTAACAGGAGGGACACAGATATTCTAAGTACGAGTTACCCGTATTTCGAATCTAAACAATTTAAACAACAAGCAAAACCGTACGTATTGTTTCCAGGAACGAGAGCTTCTTCGAATTAGGCAGGATTTTGAATTATCGACGTTCTACTGTACTGGAATTTGAAGCATATGCCAACCGTGTTCTAGCATTCACTGGCCAAACAGATGACGCTTCCATTCCAGTATTTCTCCATCTGTTGGTTTAGTTGACTGCTTTTCTTCAAATCTTGTCTTCCTTGTTGAGAGGAAATGTGTGATTGTCACTCGATACTTCTCTTTGAGTTGCAGGTGAATCCAAGTGGGAAGAATTGCTCTCACCGTTTCTCAAGGCTTCATGCACCATAGTCATGAGTCTTTCAGCACTTCTGATGATACGTTGCAGGTGTGGATTTTTCTACACTTGGCGTAGCACCAGTGCAAATTTCAAGGAGCCTGCTAACTTTCCTCTTGTCGATGACTTCAGCTACTTCCTCGCCAACGGCTGGCAGACACATCGCCATTTCCTCCGTCTCCTCAAATAATGCACCAGCTTTCACCTCTTCTGTAGTAGATCCTTTGTCTATTGAATCAATGAAATTGGCATAACGCAGGCAGGCGTGAATATGTTTGCAAAAGTTAGTACGAATGAGTGATCCAGACATGTACATGTGAACGGATGTATGGACACCTTGCACAAATGCCCTGTTAATGGACAACCACCACGAACCTGCTACGCAGGCGTAGCAGGGGGAGAGGTGATACTCCCACGTGGCGCGTCCCAGGTGGCGGATAGGGGGGTCCTAACCGGCTTGCCGGCGGACTTGAGGGAAATAAAATACCTCTCGCGGACCAAACACACTACCCCCTGCGGGTGGGGGACGCACATGTAGAATACACCCGCGGTATCCCCTGCCTGTCGTAAGAGGCGACTACAAAGGGCGACCAAGGGCTGACTGAATTAGAACCATGAAACTAATTTTGAATTGTATCATCACGCGGGGAACACCATAGGTTGCCTGTACTTGCGAGTAGTACCACTAAATTCGGTACGAAATAGGTTTGTGATTAGTAGGAGTTAAAAAAGCCTGGCCTGGTGGATTCCAGTACCCGTGCGTCGTACCCATGTGAGCAACACCGCGGTTCTGGGCGTAGCCTGTGAGTTGTACCACTATATGAGCAGCACCGTGGGTCTGCGTTGCCTGTGATTAGTACCCACTATGTGAGGAACACCACGGGAATACCGGCGCCCGTGTTTAGTACACCTAGGTGGGGAACCTTCTCGGTTTGCGTTGGCTATGAGTTGCGCCATTGTGTGAGTTACACCATAGGTCTGCGTTACTTGTACGTATTGCAATACTTGTGAGTAGTACCATCTTTTGTGGAACACCGTGAGTCTTCGCTACTTCTGATTAATACCCCAACATGACACGTACCATGGTTCTATTTTACTCGCGACATGTACCATTCTGTGGGGCCTTAGACGTGGATTTTGCACCCCTTTAGACACCACGCATCATTTTGCTTTATAAGTGGTTCCTTGGTCGGTAATAATGTTATTTTCGATCTGTTTTGAGTCTGATGCACTGGTTTTTGTTAGTTTTTTTTGTTTTGTTGGGTTCCTGTCCATCCATCCATTCATTCTTCATGACGTTTTTTATTTTTATTTTGGTCAGTGGATGCCTTTAAAATTTTGGTTATTTCATTTCGTACCATTAGGGGCCGATGACCTTCGATGTTAGGCCCCTTAAAACAACAAGCATCATCATCATCATCAATGGACAACCATGGCAAACAGCTGTTTTTTGAAATTTACCAACTATGGACCTCGAGACTCTGCCTTTGAGGACTGAACTCTCCATGAACCTTCTCCCACATATTCAATAACATCATCCTTCACAAGGACACTCTTCTTGTGGCGTTCGGAGATCATTGCCATACGCATTGTGGGTTTCCCTTTCAGCTGTAGTATGAATCTCTCATACATCATGTCTTTCGAGAACCAAAGGAGAATGAACACACGTTTATCAACTCTGCTATTGATCTTACCATCAAGGTTACAAAACTTCAACTTCTTGTGGAAAACTTCGAAGTACGTATTCGAATTTAAACCCAAGACTTTCCTATAACAAAAGACCCACATTCCATATGAATGGGCATACTTGGACGAAGAGTACTCATGAAAAGACCGAGGCTCTTCATCGGTAGAAGATATCTCGAGAAAGGCTTCATGAAGCTGGTAGAAGTTTTCTTCATCCAGTTTTCCACGAACCTGCTACGCAGGCGCAGCAGGGGGAGAGGTGATACTCCCACGTGGCACGTCCCAGGTGGCGGATACGGGGGTCCTCACCGGCTTGCCGGCGGACTTGAGGGAAATAAAATACCTCTCGCGGACCAAACACACACCCCCTGTGGGTGGGGGAGGCAGACGAATACTACACCCACGGTATCCCCTGCCTGTCGTGCGAGGCGACTAAAAGGGGCGACCAAGGGTTGATTGTATTAGAACCATGAAACTACTTATGATTCGTACCACCACGCGGAGAACACCAAGGGTCGCTTTTACTTGTGCGTAGTACCTCTACATTAGGTACGAAATTGGTTTGTGATTAGTAGCACACAAAAGCACCGTGCGGTCACTTTTGCAGTACCTGTGATTAGTACCACCATATGAGCAGGACCGTGGGATGATAGCTGCAATGGTTTTGCCTTGCCTATGATTAGTACCCACTATATGAGGAACACCACGGGATAGGGAGAGGTCCCTGTGGTTAGTACTCTTCTGTGATGAACACCATAGGTTTGCGTTGCCTGTAAAGGGCGCCGCAAAGTGAGAAAAACATAGGTCTGTTTCTATGTCGGATTTCATAAGCTCTGAGTAGTACAATAATGTGTGGCATGCCGCAAGTCTTTGCTACTTTTGATTAGTACCGCAACAGAACAAATACCATGGTTCTACTTTGCTGGCTATCAGTACCGTTATGAGGGGCCGATAACTTCGATTTAGGACCCCCTTTTGACTGCACGCATAATCGATTGTTATGCTATAGCAGTACTCCCTTGGGCAGTAATATTTTGTCACGTCGGTGTATGTGAATGTGCGACATTGCGGGTCGCATCCACTGATTGTTTTAAATTCATGTCCATCCATTCATTCTTCGTTCTCGCGCTTTTGAATTCTGGTCAGTGGATAATTTTAGACATTTAATATGTCATTCCATATCGTCTTATTTCGTACCATTAGGGGCCGATTACCTCGATGTTAGGCCCCTTTAAACAACAATCATCATCATCCAGTTTTACTAGGATGACAATTGCCAAACTTGACTTGCTTTAAATCGTTTCTTATTTCCTTCCAGTTGTTGTTCTTCCACGATCTTAGGATATGCCAAGAGCACAGGAGTTTGTGATCGGGGACAGACATGACTTGACACCCCGAATTGTAACATGCTGGATAATCATCAGACATAAAATCCTGACAAATCACACGATGTCCAACAGCATCTCTAGCAGCAAGCAAGAACCTTTTCATTGATGACTTACCAATCAGTGTAATAGTGATACAAAATGCTATGTGAACCCCAGCACCAAACTCATCCAATACCATTATTGCAGTTAAATGAAAGTCATAGGCATTTGTTCTATGGGTGCTCTCCATCAATACTTTGACGTTTGTGTATTTCGAGAGCATCATCTTCGGGTATAGTGTCATAATCACAACCATGAAGTCTTCAGTGTTAAGTTCACCAATACCATCCTCTTGCCCCCCCCCCCCCTGTTTCTTATAACAAACGGTGGGACAGTCAGAATCCAAAAGCTGCTGCTGGTTACCCACATGTCCAAACTAAAAAAGCCATTTGGAAGTGTTCTATCGCTGACAAGATTATAATCTCTTGTCGTGACAGACAGGATTAGAGCTTATAGGTGAGCTCTTAGGAAAGATCAGATTGGTTGGAAGGTTGTTTGGATCGTTCCCGAGCGGTTGGAACGTATAGGTTGGGAAGTTTCGACTAAGGTGCAGATCAGGAGGAAGACGACGAAGTGGACTCCCACGAAGTTAATATATTCTGATACTGAAGGTTGACTACAATATGTACACTATGTACAATTAAAATAAAGACTTAATGTTGGCAAGTCTTGAGCGAGAAGTCTGTCTACTAGCCGTCCGTTGAAGTATATAATACTTATTATTATTATTACTGATTGCGTAATCGTCCTACCGACCGGCAGGGATTCTACTGGCAACTGGTCCGCGAAGTGAATGGTAGAAGCCCTGAATAATGACTTCCTTGCCCTTATATAGCCTCCGGGGCCACACCCCATGTTCTCGAAGCTTGTGGTAACCGGCGTACATGACTGCCTAACTTTCCATAATTCCGGCCAATCAGAGGCCTGTATCCAAGAGACCCTTCTAGTATATTCTTACTGCGTCTACGCTGCTGAACCATGCCCTGTCAACATGAGTCACATCCTGTATGACAAACTTCTCTGTTACTCAAGATTTCTTAACATGCACGAAATATGATTTCCACTCTTAACTATTCCACTGAATATAATTATTTTACATCTTTTAATTATTATCAGGTACGCCTATTAGGTATGCTTATACCTGACTTCTAGCCTCTTATGACAGGCTAATTCCTAATACATCAGGTACAGCTATTCCTCCTACGTTCCCTGGGTTCGATCCTCGGAGGGAATAGCAGTCCTGGGTTCAAGTCCCTGGGAGGATACGACACCTCCCTCCCCTAGGGAGAAATGAATGCAAACATCTCTTGCATTCATTTCGTTACTCTCAAACTGTAATCTTTACAGCTTATGATACTTATGAATTACAATCTTTTGGAGCTTACTCTCATACTAGTGGGACTACGCTGTGCCAATACCTCTTCCGGTAACACCCTTGACTCTGGTGTTTCTATTAATTCTAACTCTGACTGCAAAACAGACTCACTGGGGGCCCTTCCAGTACCCCTGTGTTGCTTAAATTGGACGGTAATGTCTTCGTCCGATACCCTTGCCTTACTGTTGGCAGTAATCACATTTTGATAGATACAGAGATTGGGGCAGCGTTCCTTGTAGTCCTCAATGCACTTGGGTTTATACTTACAGCTTTTCCAACAGCCACAACAACAACACAATATTACTATCATTATGGTTAAAACACTCCAAGTTACAATTTGATATACACTTATATACCTTAATGCTATATTATGCTTGAGTTCAGTTTCTTGCTGTTGCACCAAGCGTTCGACTTCGCTTACTTTCTGGCTTGTCCATTTCAGATCGTTTACATGATTCAATAAGTTACCTAAAGTCACTTTGTTTAATTCAGGAATTTCACTGAGTTTTATTTTACTATAACTTGATTCACAATAATCATATTCCAGTGCAATTTCAGGTATAACGTCCTTTTTCATGGTGGAGTTTATACTCCCTGAACTTTGTATCTTACTATCTACAGAATATACAGTACACAATTCCATGAAACTTATTATACCTAGGCCATGTAATTTTACATCACTAGTAGACTCTTTACAAATGCATGTCACTTGGGTTTCATTAGGGGAAATGTAAATGTATTTATTATCATTCACAGGGATCCAAGTGAGCTCGAAAATTGGCAATACCCTCTTTTCACAATCTTCGGGAAGGTGATTCACACCTGTTAACAAACTGATTATACAAGGTCTCTTGGTAATTACATTTCTGAGAGGAAAATTATATTTACACAACCTTTGATTGTCTCTATTAATTTGCACTCTTGCAGTCCGGCTCCATGGCTAAATGGTTAGCGTGCTGGCCTTTGGCCACAGGGGTCCCGGGTTCGATTCCCGGCAGGGTCGGGAATTTTAACCATCATTGGTTAATTTCGCTGGCAAGGGGGCTGGGTGTATGTGTTGTCTTCATCATCATTTCATCCTCATCACGACGCGCAGGTTGCCTACGGGCGTCAGTTCAAAAGACCTGCACCTGGCGAGCCGAACATGTCCTCGGACACTCCCGGCACTAAAAGCCATACGCCATTTCATTTGCACTCTTGCACTTGTTCCTTACCTAGTTGTGCGTATGTTTGCTTCTCTTTGTCTAAGATTACATACTCCTTTTCTTCCTGTAGGTATACAAAATGGTTGGGGTTGTTCTTTATTTTTGTAGGGAAGGGAATACATCTATACAGGGAATATTTAATTCCGTTTGTCAATGGAAGCTTTAAAATATATACCAAGGATTCTTTTGTTAGGTACACGCTCACTGTTGAAATTTGATATGTGAGATACCCATAACTTTCTCTTATCTCTATTGGCAGGTCATAACCTTTGGGAAATTCCCCTTGTACCTTCTTGTAAGCCTTTAAGATATCATGAGGACTAAGAATGCGTACTTGTACTAGTCCTAACCGAGCATTTACAATACTATCTAAGATTATCTGATAGTGTTCATGCAGCTGCAGTAACACCCCTTGCAATTCAATCAGGTGTTTATTTAACGTTATCTGTAATTCTGAATGTCGGAAGGCCTCTGAAATTTGCAAAGTTTCATTTTGTACGTATGTCTTTAGCTGCTCAAAATTTTCGCTCAATTTCAATTCGTTAGCTGTGACATCATATAGCGTGCTGTTAACCGACTGATGAGTAGATCTCACTACTACTAATTGTTCCTTGGTTGACTTTATAACGGATAATTGTTCCTGTTCTAGCTCATTAATTTTACCTTGGTAAAACCTCGCGTCCTCGTCATCAAGGGTTCCAAATAATGTTTTAGCTATGGTTCCTACTACGTTAATTAATCCCCTTTTATTTCGTTTACTGTCTAAAGTCCTTCCCCTTGAAATTTTCTTTATTATATCCTTTAATCCCTGTACGCGTGCTAACTGGAGTTCTACTAGCCTTATGTCGTGCTGACATGATAAGTGCATTTCTCTTTCAATATCAATACAAAGAGTCTGGGTCCTTTGTAAATTCTTACGGGCTAAATTGTACATCTCGGACAACTTATTTAACTGAACGTACGTAACTAGTGTCCATTCGGTGTTGTACAGCCTTACTTCTCCCTTATCTTCAAAGTGCACTCCGGGTGAGTTGTCGTAGGGAGTTATTTGTAGATCTAACGGCTCGCTGGCGGCTACCAGCGTTATCAGCACCAGCAAGGTCGCTGTCCTGGGCATTGTGCCTGCAAATGAATACGGTCTCTCTTATCTTCTGACAGAGTAACTTCGCGCTGTCTTACGCCTAATCTCGTCTTACATTTAAGTTAGATAATCACAACACTAAAGTGTTAACACAACAAGTTATCACTATTCATTTCCGAATGACATTCGAGTAACTCTCTGGGGATTATTGTTTATACTGACCACACGCTCGCTTGCGGAACCGTGGGTCTCGGGTTCGATTCCATCCCATGAGTATGGTATTTAATTCATTTTTTCCTTATTAATCTCACGGCCATCTTCGGTATCATGAGTCCTGAGTTCCCAAGAACCTTTTCCAATATGCTATTGGATGCAGATTATGGTTCTTCTTACCTGGCTTATCCATAAGCACTCAGGTAACTACCCGCCTTACGGGGTCTTCTCAGGGGGTGACTCCCGGCCAAAGCGTAGCTCACCTTCTGCCTTCAACATCCTCTGATAGGAGACATAGCGTTGCCGGCCCAGGGTAACGGCTATGTAATTTGAAGGTCAGAATTTTACCTTGAGGGTAACGTATTATGGGACATACATTCCCCAGTTATTCGCTGTGCGCAGAGTGGCACAGAGTAACCGTGCATGGAGCTTGCAGAGTGGCATATGATGCCTTGGTCTGGATTCATTACAATTCATGTCCACAGTATGACTTTTCTTTCTAACAACAACAAAACCTGGTTGTAGTTCACAACCTCTCTTTGGGTGGGTTTCTGCGCTTGCAGATATCACACCTCCTTGAGTAGCCACCGGCTCAATGGTGACATATCCCAGGTGGAATCCGTCCCAAGGGATTCACACCTCCCATAGGGCGCCCGCACTTGTGCTAAAGACTACATGCAAGGCCGCTCCCTATGAGGATCCATTTGTCGCCTCCTACGACAAGCTGGATCGGCTGTGGTGCTATTCTGGTATACAGGACTACTTATGTTGATCCCCGGCACCACACGGGGTTTTTCCGTGTGCCTTACTACAGGACTCATTCTATTCTTTCCTTCGTGAGAGAATCACTGTGTATGTGACCGTATTGTTTAATTCTTAACACCGATTTGTGACTCTGTGACTGTACCTATTCACAATTTCCTACCCTTCATATTAGTGATTTTTGTGCAGCCTTTTCTCTATCTTGCCCGTTCAATAAAATACTATGTTGCGTATTAGCAATGTTCCTATTAACTCTGAACTAAATTGTAAGCCTTCTGCTTTCACTACATGAGTGAGCCTTGTGCTCAGCTCAAGACCTCGTGGGTCAAGTTTGGCGAGGGTTGACATATAGACTCACAGCCTCGCCACTGTGGTCTTTCTGACGGGTACTGAGGATCGTGCACTGTTTGACGTCTCGTACCAATAATCCTTGGTTCTGAAATTTCTAGGTTAAATTTCTAACATCGGTATCCCTAATTTGGCACGTGACTTGACAGGGTATTTCATACTAACCTTATCAGCAGTCATCGAAAGTTCACAATGCCGTTGAGGTAAAGGGAGTGTGTTTACCGCGGCCGAAATCAGAACCAAATACAACTATTTATGCCCGCTTCTAATCAATATAGAGCTTCAATCTATTTTTGTGGACAGTAGTCCGTTTTCCTCGCTTATTCAGCTCCAGTGTGCAGTTCACACCATTTACCTTTATGACCTTATAGGGGCCTTGATATGGTGGCGATAATTTTGATTTGCTACGCCCTCGTCTTAGAGCATCATAAACTTCGTTCTGTGATTCATCGTACCTACACTTCTCTTGCTCTTTACTCTTAATTAGAGTTTTCCTGGCTATTTCGTGACTCTCCTGGAGTCGTTGTGTTAATTCTTCTACCACATTCTGATATTCATTGTAAGTTGGCTCAGGTTTTCTCTGCAGTACGCCTGGAATATTGGCCTTTCTTCCGAATATCAATTCAAATGGTGTATAACCAGTGCTAGTATGTTTGGTAGTATTATACACAAACATAGCCATTGGGAGATACTTATCCCAGTCATTCTGAGAGTTACACACATAATGTCTCAGAAATTCACCTAGCACTCTATGTGACCTTTCTAGACTTCCGTTTGATTGTGGACGGAAAGCGGCTGTGTGTACCTTCTTAATTCGTAAGGTTCGACACAGTTTCTTAAACATGTCCGCCATGAAATTCGCACCTTGATCTGTTAAGATCGTTCCTGGTATTCCAAAAATACTGATTACACTATTTATCAGTGTTCTAGGTAGTGTCTCTGTAGTCTGATCAGGCATTGCACTCACGACAAGGTACTTCGATAACTGGTCCTGACAGGTGAGTATATATCGATTTCCGGCCTCTGTTAGGTCTAGAGGGCCTACGATATCTAATGAGACCTTATCAAACACTGTCGCTGGAGTGTCCGTTATTACCATTGGGGCTCTCACTTCTGGCCCGGTAATCTTATTCTTTTGGCTAGAAGGGCATGAACGAATATAGTTTTCTATGTCCTTATCCATCCCATCCCACTGGATGTGGTCTTTCACCCTAGCATACGTCCTGGTAATGCCTTGGTGACCTCCGACCAGCGAAGCATGCGCTTCTTCAATTATGTCCCGTTTTTCCTGCTCTGTTAGCTCAGACTTCGAATAGCTTGTAGCAGGCGTTCCTACCTCATTCTTAGGCTCTGTCACCTCTACCGAAGCGTCCTCGGATTCAGAGCTGAGTCTGCCTGTCTGCTCAATTTCCCCGTTCGACCTCATGCTGGGAGTCGACGTCCTTTCATTACTTCGTTCCCCATTGCCTGCCATGTCTGGCTCTTGGCCTTCAGAGCTAACTATTCTCACTTCCTGTTCTGGGGGAGCAGGAATTCTACTCAGAGCATCCGCGTTGCAATTACGCTTGCCCTCTTTCTACACGATATCAAAATCGTATTCGGCTAACTTAAGCCTAAATTTCAGTAGCCTAGAGGATGGGTCTCGTACACTGAAAACCCACTTTAATGGTTTATGGTCGGTCACAACGGTGAAATGACGTCCAAACAAATAAGGACGAAAATATTTCACACCGAATACAATGGCCAACGCTTCTCCTTCCGCGGTACTGTAGTTTCTTTCTGCCTTATTTAGTGTCCTACTGGCATAAGCCACCGGTAAATCCTTGCCTAGCGGACCCTGAGACAGTATAGCACCTAACGCTTCCCACTTGCGTCTGTGGTTAAAATGAATGGCTTTTCAAAGTCAGGGTACTGTAAAACTGGTTTTTCAATGAGTTTCTGCTTCAGTACCTGGAACGCATGTTCCTGCTGTTCTGTCCACACATAAGGTACGTCCTTCTTTAGGAGCTCGTACAGTGGTTTCGCTATCTTACTATAATTAGGTATGAACCTACGGTAATAACCTGACAACCCTAAAAATCCCTTCAACTGTTTCGTGGTAGTGGGTTGTGGAAAATCCCTCACTGCTTGGGTTTTCCTCTCATCGGGTTGGACTCCGTCCTTCGTAATGACGTGACCTAAGAATGTGACTTCAGTTCGTAAGAACTCGCACTTGTCCGGTCCTAATTTTAAGTTGGCTTCTCTTAGCCGTTCCAATACGTCTCGTAGCTTCTGGTTATGGTCATCTATCGAGCTACCATACACGATGACGTCATCTAAATAACAGAGGCACTTTATGCCTTCTAGCCCTGTTAATAGGGTTTTCATTAACCGCGTGAACGTCGCGGGACTGTCCCTGAGCCCCATGGGCATTCTTAAATACTCGTAATGCCTCCCTAGTGCAGAGAATGCGGTCTTTTCTCTGTCTTCTGGCTTCAACATGACCTGATGATAGCCATGCGCCAAATCCATGGTGGAAAAGTATCGGGCCTTTCCTAGGGCATCTAATATTTCCGTAATTAACGGAAGCGGGTACGCTGTACCGATAGTAATCCGGTTGAGCTCACGAAAATCAACTACCAGACGGTACTTTTGCTTCCCAGAGGCGTCCATTTTATTGGGGATCAAAAGTATGGGCGAGGACCATGGAGAAGTAGAAGGAGCTATAATTTGATCATTTAGCATTTTGTCGATTTGTCTACCTATTTCCTCTTTCTGGGCTTCGGGCAATCTATATTGCCGTAAATGTATGGGAGGTTGATCCGCGGGTGTCGGAATGGCATGTTGCAGCACATCCGTGTGCGTCAACTTATCACCTTCCAAGTAAAACACATCTTGGTAGGCGGTACAGATCGCTCATATTTCTTCGCAATCTTTAGGCGCTAAGTGGTCTAAACGCAACTGTTCTCGCAATCTTTGAGCCCTAGACTTGGTGACGGGAGACCTGATCTCCACTTGTTCACCACTGACATTATTATTATTATTATTACTGCCATTCCTTGAGTGCTCTTGCGTTCCGCTGTTTGTTCTAGATAAGGCGGCTCGCTCGACCTTATTTACTACAGTGGGTGATTCAGCTGTCTCTTTCCCTACAGCATGAAGCTCTACCACTGGACTTTATAATCTCCAAGCCTTATCAGTAGTGTTCAACATACTGACAATAGCAGTGTAATCTTCCGACTTGGTCAAGCACTCTGCTAAGTAAACGCCCGGTTTTACTTCTTGCTTTTCAACAAGGCCTTCGGCATTATTTTTATCTACTTCGATAGCCACTATCTTTTCGGTTCGGGGTTCCAAAGTGACCCATACGGCTTCTCGTGCACCAAAGAGATATTTCTTTCCTGCTATTAGCGCATACCCATCCTGGTAATTTAATATGCTATTATGCAGGATATCCTTCCCAATGATCCCATCTTCCTTCAGATTGAAATCATTGCCTACCAGATGGAATTCTAGGATTTTCCTCCTATTGGGATCCGAACTTCGCCTTTCGTGAATACTACGTCTCCACTGATGCCTTTCAGTGTGAGGATCTCCTTTCGATTCATGAAAACGTCCTTAGGTGCGCACTTTTCCTTAATGAGAGATACAACACTACCTGTATCTATTAAAAATCTAGTAGGGATCTTCAGACGGCTAAATCTATTAAGATTGAGCCTTCTGTTTTAGATAATTCTGTTGCGGCGGGACTTGATACTTTCGGGGATTTCACAGCAGTCCCTTGCTCGTGACCCCTTGTTAGTTTAACGTGTCCCGGGTATTGAACCAACAGTCTTTGCTATCATGAGACCATCGCTTACATATTTTACACCGTGTTTTATTAGGACTATTCGGCTTGTCTTGGCTGTTTTGTGTCTCACCAGCCTGAGTTACTACCCTCCGACCCTTTCCTTGAGGGCTAACTTGTGCCTCTTTGCTTTGCTTGCCCCTTCCTTGAGGGCTAACTTGAGCCTTTCGGCTTTGCCTGGCGCTACATTGCCACCCTAAATGGCCTTGCCTCCCACAGGCATAACATCGCTTACGTGCACGTCCACGGTCCTTATTACGTTGTGGACACTCGGGCCTCTTATGACCCACTTCATTGCACTCATAGCATCGTATGACGGGCTCAGATGGCCCCTTACGACTTCCTGCTCCCTGCGCATGCTGGGATTGTACCTTGATTGGTACTTTCGTAGACCTGACTATCCTTACTTCCCCGGTAGTAGGTTTCTCTTCGTCTTTTCATTTTCTTCTACATTCTCGCTCCTTATGGCCTAACTTTTTGCAGTACGTGCACTTAGGAGCCGGTGTGTCAAACTTGGTTCTTGGCCGTTCGCACTCTTTTGCGATATGGCCCTCTTGCTTACAGTTGAAGCAAGTTACCAATACGTTTCGGGATTTGCCTTGCCTATTTCCCGTTGCCTGACGTCGCCCTAAATTGCCCTTAAAGCTGCCCTTTGTAGGCACTACCTGCCAACTTTCCTTACGAGGGGTTCTAAACGGTTGTGGCTTGTACAGGGCTTCACGCTCTTCCTGAGAGAGGAGTAATGCCTCTTCCTGCCTGGCTGTACTTACAGCGTCTTCGAACGTTCTAGGATCTCTGTCTTGCACCTTGTGCTGGATCCTCCCATTTCGGAGCCCTTGAGTGAAACCGGCTATGGCTATTTTAACTATAATTCGGCGCTGATATTCGCGGCCTTCTATCGGTTCTTCCTCTAAAATCGCATTTCTGAGCCCATTCTGCCACGGAATCCCTAGTCCCTTGCTTGGACTGAAATAGTTTGCATAAATATAGCTCAAACGTACCTTGTTTGCCATAGTATTCCCACAACGCGTTTCTTGCGTTCCTCCAATTTATGATATCCCCCCGTGATAGTAACTTCTGGCGAGCTGGACCCGTTATTTTCGTTAAGATGTATTTAAAGAATAATCCTTTCTCGTTAGGTCTTACCATGCAATGTGCGGCTTCTACATTTGCAATAAATTCGCGGAGGCGTTCCGTCTTACTGCCGTCAAATTCATGACCGATTAACTTATGGCCTTCTGATGCCGATATAAACAATCGTTCCTCTGCATGCACACTACCCGTATCCGAACCTGCGTCACTGACATTATCTACCAGGTTACCCGTTACATTTGACTCTGCCATTATAGAAGAGAAAATTATAAGTACTCACCCTTAAGGTTGATCGGTGCCGAAGTTGGGCTGGATCCTCGGTCTCTGGATGCTGTCTGCTACCGCGCGCTGGGCTGGTTCAGTAGGCTGCTGTCGAGCTGCTGGCACCTCTCACTGGAACGGGAACTCTGCAAGGGCCGTTACTTCTTTCTTGAGCTAAGCCTCTTCTGCGGGGCTTAAAATAAATCGTCTCCTTCTCTGTTGAGGTTGTCTGCTTCCCACCCTACATCTGACACCAAAAAATATTTGTCTTCTGTCGTGACAGACAGGATTAGAGCTTATAGGTGAGCTCTTAGGAAAGGTCAGATTGGTTGGAAGGTTGTTTGGATCGTTCCCGAGCGGTTGGAACGTATAGGTTGGCAAGTTTCAACTAAGGTGCAGATCAGGAGGAAGACGAAGAAGTGGATTCCCACGAAGTTAATATATTCTGATATTGAAGGTTAACTACAATATGTACACTATGTACAATTGAAATAAAGACTTAATGTTGGCAAGTCTTGAGCGAGAAGTCTGTCTACTAGCCGTCCGTTGAAGCATATAATACTTATTATTATTATTATTACTGACTGCGTAATCGTCCTACCGACCGGCAGGGATTCTACTGGCAACTGGTCCGCGAAGTGAATGGTAGAAGCCCTGAATAATGACTTCCTTGCCCTTATATAGCCTCCGGGGCCACACCCCATGTTCTCGAAGCTTGTGGTAACCGGCGTACATGACTGCCTAACTTTCCATAATTCCGGCCAATCAGAGGCCTGTATCCAAGAGACCCTTCTAGTATATTCTTACTGCGTCTACGCTGCTGAACCATGCCCTGTCAACATGAGTCACATCCTGTATGACAAACTTCTCCGTTACTCAAGATTTCTTCCACGAACCTGCTACGCAGGCGTAGCAGGGGAGAGGTGATACTCCCACGTGGCGCGTCTCAGGTGGCAGATAGGGGGGTCCTAACCGGCTTGCCGGCGGACTTGAGGGAAATAAAATACCTCTCGCGGACCAAACACACTATCCCCTGCGGGTGGGGGACGCACATGTAGAATATACCCGCGGTATCCCTGCCTGTCGTAAGAGCCAACAAAAAGGGGCGACCTTGGCGCGGACATGGATTGCGGCTCGGTATATTGTGTTGGACCTCCTGTGGATGGGAGGGGTTGAGTACATTCACAGGTAATCCCTGCCTGTCGTAGAAGGCGACTTAAAGGGTCATGTGGCCATGGTCCCCTTTTTATTTTTTATTATTTTTCCGAGGGTCAGATGTAGATCATTCAAAATTATTGATGTGCGTGCTCCTCGGCGATGGTGCTCCTATGTGTGCGACTACGCTCGAAAGCTCGTGCCAGCAACCACCCAGGACGCGGCGGGTGGGAGTGTCATGTACCCGGGCAGTAGTACCCGCCTGACAACGCAGGTCCCCGCACAGCCGAATGCCAGAAGGACATATTATTATTAATTATTTTTATTTATTTTTCTTATTTTTAGTGCTCTGTGCACGCTATTGGGTACATGCTATTGCGGGTGACTGAAGGAAGGGAGCCCTAGTGCTCATTGCCTCAGTCATCCCGTATTAGGCATCGTCCAACATCGGACCCCGGGCAGTACCTGCTACGACCAGGTGGGTATTGCCTTGGCTGCTTGGTTCGGCTACAGAGACCCCTGATCGGACTGGGTGGCATTCGGGGAGGATGCTATCGGGAATAGCTTCCAAACGAAGTCGTCCTTCTCAAGGTGGTCCCCCACCTAAGTCTTTAACTTTTGCTTGCCTGAGAGGTTCCACTCCCTGGGAACATGCGCAGCGTGAAGGAATGGGATCCAGCTTCCCTAGGTTTCTGGTCGCTACCAGAACCGATGGGCACGATTTTAAGCTGGTGAGGTCGATCCTTTTTAGTCGACACATCGAAGGCGTTTACGGCGAACTTGAGGACCTTAAGAAAATGCGCAACGGTAGTTTGCTTATGAAGACTCGTACAGCACTGCAAGCTGATCAGCTGCTTAAGTGCGACCACTTTGGCGAAATCCCCGTCAAAGTGGAGGAGCATAAGTCCTTGAACCTGGTTCGCGGAGTCATCTTTCACCGCGACCTTATTTTGAACACTGACGACGAGTTGATGGAAGACATGAAGAACCGTGGCGTGACACACGTCCGGCGCATTACGCGCAAGGTCAACGGTGAAGACGTTGCCACTGGTGCCTTCATTGTCTCTTTCAAGTTGTCAGTGTTACCAGAGAAAGTCAGGTAACAACTTATCGTTGCGATGTGAGGCCGTACATCCCGCCTGCTATGCGATGCTATCAATGCCAGCGATTCGGACATATGGTATCTCGCTGTTCGAATCAGGCTGTATGTGGTACATGTGGACGAGTAGCTCACGGCGCGGAGGAGTGCACAACTCCGTACAAGTGCACTAACTGCTCCGGTTTTCATTCTCCTCGGGATCGGAACTGTCCGACATACCTGAGTGAGAAGAAGATCCAGGAGATCAAGACCCTGGATGGTCTTTCCTACCAGGAAGCGCGCCGTAAGTAATTCCACGAATACACCTGCCCGTACACTCGACTACAGCATGATAGCTCAGAGTCTTCCAGGTTCATCATTTTCAACATCGTCACCTGTTCTGATCGCTGCGCCCAAGGCGACTGTTGCTGCTCCCAGCGACGTTGCAAAGAGTAAAGGCTCGAAGGGGGGACCACCCCACCTTCGACCAACCAGAAGTCTGTGCAGGCTGGCAGTTCCCTGCCGGCACAGCATGGGGGGAAGACTAAGTCTCCCCCCCCCCTAGGAGGTCGACGAAAGTCGTGCCCCAGCCGGCGGAGGCGGCATCGTCGACGAGGGCTGGGAAACCATCTCCCAGCCCGTCTAAACTAGAAAAGAAAAAGGGGAAGAAGAGCGCCCTCCTGAGCGCTCTCGGACTTCCCCTGCGAAGGAGAAGTCATGCCCCCCGTCTGGGGGGTATGAGTCTGCGCCGGGCGGTACTCCTGCTCCGAAACCTGCGCGCTCTCCTCGTAGGGGACCCCCTTGCCCCCGAAAAACGTCGAAGTTCTGGGCGGCATCCCCGCCGTCTGTTGACGACGAGATGGATGTTTCGCTGTCCACTACAATGTTGATAGTCTTTAGGTTTGTGAGCATTTTATTGCTCATAACCTAACACTATTTATATCGTCCACACTATGGCACTGTTACAGTGGAATTGTAATGGTCATGACAGGCATCTTGCTGAGTTACGTCAGCTCATTAGTGAGTACGCAGTGAGTATAGTCTGTATTCAGGAGACCAACTTCAGACCTGGTCATCGTACGGTCTTGAGAAATTTTTAGCTATACTCTACAGAACGATACTATGCTCACCGGGCTTCCGGTGGCGTTGTAATTTTTGTACGTTCTGATACCTACAGCGAAGAGGTTCCATTAAGAACCCCGCTCGAGGCTGTAGCTGTTCGCGTTTCACTGCCTGTCATAGCAACAGTGTGTAATGTTTATTTTCCACCAGGCCAGCATCTTAATATAACTGATGTCGTTGATCTCATAGATCAGCTTCCACCTCCCTTCCTTTTATTGGGCGATTTTAACGCCCATCACCCCATGTGGGGCTCTGAGGCGCCTTGCCCCCGGGGAAGAGAGCTGGAAATATTAGCAACAGAGCTGGATTTACGTATTTTGAACACAGGGGAACCAACTCACTTTAGTGTACGTTATGGCACGTATTCTCGGATTGACCGAAGTCTATGCAGCCAAACGTTGGTTCCACTGTTTCGGTGGAATGCACACGATGATCTCTGTGACAGTGACCATTTTCCTATTATCCTTACTTTGTTGAAGCATAAATCCGTCGAGGCTCCCCCTCGATGGATTCTTAAACGTGCTGATTGGGCAAAGTTCTCATCACTAGCTGTCTTTAATGACGATATCAGGCGGACCGTCGGCGAGGAAGTAACTTACGTCACCCAAGTTATTCTTGCTGCTGCTGAGGAGTCCATTCCGTTTTTCTTGGGGGCTCCTCGCCGAAAACTCGTTCCTTGGTGGAACGATGAAATAGCAGCAGCCATCAAAGAACGCCGTCGCGCTCATAAACGTTACCGTCGACAGCCTACTGTGGCCAACTTGGTAACATTTAAGAAACTCCGCGCTAAGGCGCGAGTTCTTATTCGACAAAGTAAGAAGGCTTCATGGGAGAGATATGTGTCGTCCATGACGTCACATACTCCATCATCTCAAGTGTGGACGAAACTTCGACGAATTTCGGGTATTCAAGGATCATCTGCTGTGCCGGGAATTTCCATTGCAGGCAGTGTCGCCACTGATCCCCTCGCGATTGCTAATCATCTCGCCAGTCATTTCGCGGATGTCTCTGGCTCCGGGAATTACAATCCTGATTTCCTCCCTCTGAAGCGGGAGGCAGAACGTCATCACCTTAGTTTTGCCACCCAAGCTTCAGAGGACTACAACGTGCCCTTTACGGAGTGGGAACTCCGCAGCACCTTAGCGCTTTGCAAGGACACGTCTCCTGGACCGGACAACATCCATAACCAGATGTTGAAACACCTTAGTGATGATAGTTTACTATATCTCCTTCGTGTGTTCAAACGAATCTGGACAGAGGGTGATTTTCCGTCTCAGTGGCGAGAGGGCATAGTCATTCCTGTCCTCAAGCCTGACAAAGATCCTAAGTATGCAGGAAGTTACAGACCGATTTGTCTTACAAATTGCCTGTGTTAGCTATTTGAGAGGATGGTAAATCGCAGACTCGTGTGGTGTCTGGAGAAACAAGGACTCTTGTCCGAGTACCAATGTGGATTTCGAGCCGCTCGATCCACCACAGACCACTTGGTACGCCTGGAGAGCTCTATCCAGGATGCGTTTCTCCGCAAACAGCACTTGGTAGCTGTCTTCTTTGACTTGGAGAAGGCCTACGACACCACCTGGCGATATGGCATCCTTTCAGTCCTGCATCAATGGAGATTCCGAGGTAACTTGCCGGTATTTATTGCGAATTTTTTGTCCCTCCGTCTATTCCGTGTCCGAGTAGGGAGGACATATTCGCAATACCACGTTCAAGAAAATGGAGTCCCACAGGGATCGGTTCTTAGTGTCACTCTGTTCGCGATTGCCATAAACGGTATTGTCGCTGCTGCTGGTCCAGCCGTAATACCGTCCCTATATGTGGATGATTTTGCTCTGCACTATAGCTCGTGCAGTATGGCAGTGGCAGAGCGACAGTTACAGCAAGCTATTAGGAGGGTGGAGAAGTGGCCCTTAGAACATGGCTTTCGGTTTTCTGCCGCAAAGACCTCCGTTGTCCACTTTTGTCGTCAACGTAATCTTCACCCTCATCCTGAGCTTTAGCTAGGTAATGTCGTTCTTCCAGTTGTTGACACCTACCGATTTCTTGGGCTCTTTTTTGACAGAAAATTATCGTGGGAGCCACACGTGCGGGGGCTAAAAGTGCAATGCACCAAGAGGCTTAACCTCTTGAAGTTTCTTAGCAGCACTAATTGGGGAGCTGACCGCGTGGTGCTCCTGCGATTCTATCGGGCACACATTTTATTCCGGTTAGACTACGGCAGTGCAGCATATGGTTCCGCAAGACCAAGCGTTCTTGCGAAGCTGAACAGTATCCACCACAGCGGGGTTAAGTTGGCGACGGGAGCTTTTCGTACTAGCCCCATCGCTATCCTGCTCGCTGAGTCTGGTACGCCGCCTGTACACCTGAGGCGCCAGCAACTACTACTTACGTATGCTGCAAATTTGCGACAGATGCCACTTCATCCGAGCTATCCTAGCGTTTTCAACAATGGCAACCGTTTGTTGTACGCTGCTCATCCTCGTGCGACGCGGCCGGTTGGGATACGCTTGGATAGCAGTTATGAATTGTTTGACGTACCTTCGATTCCTTGCCTTGTCAGACAACCAAGTGGGGTACCTCCGTGTGTTGTACGACGACCTGAAATCATCCTGGATTTGCACACTGGCCCGAAAGGAGACACGGACCCTTCGATTTATCGGAGGACCTTCCTGTCCGTTCTTGGCCGCTATCCAGGTTCAGTCGTCGTTTACACGGATGGTTCAAGGACAGATACGAAGGTGGGCTGTGCGTTCGTTGTCGGAAATGATCGGTTTCTTTTTGCTCTCCCGGACACCTGTAGTGTGTACACGGCAGAGCTCTATGCTATCTGTGAGGCTCTGCGGTACGCACTAGACAATGAGCGCCGACACTTTCTTGTGTGTACTGACTCCTTGAGTTCGCTTCAGTCTATTGATACCTGTTTCCCTCGACACCCTCTGGTGCAGCGGATCCAGGACCTGCTGGCCGGGTGTTCGGATGCCGGCACCAGAATTACGTTCGTGTGGCTCCCCAGCCACATGGGCATAGAGGGAAACGAGTTAGCGGATCAGGCTGCCAAGGAGGCAGTTACACTGCCCCCGTTGCCTTTCAAGGTTCCAGCAAGTGATATTCGCTCTCAGCTGAGACATCTGGTTATGTCTCATTGGGAGATGGAGTGGCAGGCCATCCCACTTCCCAATAAGCTGAGAGCGATAAAAGGAACAACGAAGGTATGGAGGACTTCCCTTCGGGCTTCGCGGAGGGAAGCCGTGGTATTATGTCGCCTTCGGATCGGCCACGGTATCTTGACGCACTCCCATCTACTGAAAGGAGAACCCCCTCCAGTGTGTACCTGTGGCGACCATCTTACCGTGGTACACATCCTTACGGAGTGCGTGGACCTGGTCGATCTGCGCCGTAGTATTAACCTTCCGAGTACTATCTCCCTTATCTTGCGCGATGACGAGCAGTCAGCAGACCTCGTCATCCGCTTTATGAGGGATAGCGGTCTGTTTTATCGTGTGTGATGATGTCCTTTGTCCTAGTGTTGTTTATGTCAGTTGCGCTTTTATCTCATTGACTTTATTTTAGTTTGTGTTGCGCATTTTAATGTGTTATTTGAACTTCTAACGTAAATTATGTGTTAATATCTGTATTACTGGGCAATGCCTTATTCCTTCCATTTCCTGTACTTTCTCTTATTTTAATAGAACATAAGGCATTGCGTATTAGATCCACTGACTGTTTAATCTCACCCTCATTTTTCTTCATCACCATTCTTTTTTAATTCTAGTCAGTGGATACTTTTTAAAATTTTAACTTCATGTCTCATGTCATTCATTTCGTTCCATTAGGGGCCGATGACCTTCGATGTTAGGCCCCTTAAAACAACAAGCATCATCATCATCAACAACAAGATTTCTTAACATGCACGAAATATGATTTCCACTCTTAACTATTCCACTGAATATAATTATTTTATATCTTTTAATTATTATCAGGTACGCCTATTAGGTATGCTTGTACCTGACTCCTAGTCTCTTATGACAGGCTAATTCCTAATACATCAGGTACAGCTATTCCTCCTACGTTCCCTAGGTTCGATCCTCGGAGGGAATAGCAGTCCTGGGTTCAAGTCCCTGGGAGGACACGACACTCTAATGACAATATAAATGTCCACCATATGAACGGCATGTATGCGCTCACTTGGAGCACCGATACTAAACTCTTTTATAATCTGTTTCTTAGGAATTCCATTCCTCAGTTTCCCAGCGATCAACTCGCTATAAGACCGAGTTAAACGCAGGTACTTGAGACAGTTTGTTTGCCCTGCGTGTGATTCATGGAATATTACTAAAACACCATTATCACTTTTCGACACGATGAGTCGAGATGGACACAGTTCTACATTTTTAACGCTATTTCCAGCATTAAAGATTCTTTTACCTTTCCCACGAGTGCGGTGCTCACCTGAACGATGACATGCAAAATAATGTTCTAATGGCTGCTGGCTACCTCTTGTGTCCTTGATTTTGGAATACGAAAACGAGGTTTCTTTTTTCATCTTTCCTTCCATTGCAAGAAATCTGCAAAGGGAAAGAAGATAGAATTTTTCAATCAGAATATTCCTATTAATACATTGGGTTCAAAAGGCATTCCATTACCTCAATAAAAAAAAGCACAGAAATTGATAAATTATAACAGTGTACCTTCTGAAAATAATCACCTGCCATAGAATTGAACGATAGTTCCTCAGTATCTTCTTCAATGTCATGTTCTGACTTCAGGTGTTTGCTGAAATCACTACCATACCTGACATGAGCACTGCGTACTGGGCAGAAGGACGATAGGATTTACTGCTCTTCAATACCGTGCACTTTGGTGACATACTGTGTGAGCGAATAGCCCCTATAAGACATTTTTCCCAGAGTATGAACACAGTTGTATAGCCTTATTATCCGGGCGATTGTCTTCAGTGCTGGAATCATCACTCGGAGATATAAGAACTAAAAAGGAAAATTACAGATTTCTCAGAAGGATACTGAAGGTTGTGTGACTCTTTTTCTTTTTTGCTATTGGCTTTACTTGGCACCGACACAGATAGGTCTTATGGCGACGATGGGATAGGAAAGAAAGAAGCGTTCGTGGCCTTAATGAAGGTACTGCCTCCATTATTGCCTGGCTAAGCCCAGCCAGTGAGTGAGAGATCCCGAGGTGGACCGTTCGTTCCTGGCTTTCCGTTTTCTAGAGGCATTTAAGGGTAAAGGGGTTGACGACCAAGCAAAATAAAATAATTTAAAAAAAACAACGCTCTCATATTTATTAACACAAGCATTTTGAACATAAAATATACTTGCTGGATTTCTTACAACGAACTTTCATAATATCTCATTCTCCAGTAGCATTTTCTAACCAAACGTACTTCTCGTCCTCCAGCATTACTGGTCTGGAATGAAAATTAACAAACAAAATTAGGGCTTTACTGCCTTTAAAAATTAAAGTATTTAACTAAAAGTGTCCAAAGACTTCAATAAAGGTTTGTACAAAAATAGTAGACAGCTATCTCGCTTATTATTCCACAGAAAATTTTGCTTAAGGCTCCATGAATTTTTATTAATCTCAACACGTGGTGAATATTTAATTCTGATGAATCTCAGTCTTTGAAGTGTATAATACTCATCAATAACACCAGTAGAAGTTTTAGTGAAAATCGGAATTAATTCAAAAATTTTATAATTAATTTACTATTACTATTATTACTATTCTTAATCTCTAACCTTGTCTGTGCAGTATTATACCTTGTCGTCACACGATCGTGTTTTCCACCTAGTGTATACCACTAAATAATTCTCATGGTAATTATAATTCACACTTTTAAATGATTATTCTTCAATTAATTACTATTAGTCATTAGCACAGAATCCAAGTTGATTATGCCATTTGTGAACATTTAATTCTTACATTTACATAGCATTCAAAATTACAAATTAATTTGAAATTATTTCGGAATTTAAATATTAATGTATTGGAAAATTTCTTATCCACGTGTGAGTTAATTGGAAATTTATTTACAAATCGTTTGCATTTGCGGAAAAATAACGAGACGATCTTTCCCTTAAATCTTTATAAACAACAAATTAAATCCTAGTCTAGTCTTACTTGACACTAATCTCGTTAAATTCCTTAAGGTGCGCAAAATAAATCGTCATGGTGGCAAACAACGTTGAACATAATCGGAGCCGTTGCCATACATGAACGACCAGATTAAATCATATTGACCAATCAAAAGACATGGAAAATATCCATAGTTACCACACACACACACACACACACACACACACACACACACACACACACACGCGCACGCACGCACACACACACACACGCACACACACGCACACCACATTCACACAAGATAACACGTACTTTTTATATACATTATTTACAGCGAATCCTGCCCTTATAAATTTATTCGTTATTTTTAAGCATGGTCACATCGATAGTTTCTGGAAGATAAATTCGTGTATGAAAATACTCTTTCTTCAATAGTGGCTAGTGATCGAAAC
This sequence comes from Anabrus simplex, assembly GCF_040414725.1. Taxonomy (NCBI): domain Eukaryota; kingdom Metazoa; phylum Arthropoda; class Insecta; order Orthoptera; family Tettigoniidae; genus Anabrus; species Anabrus simplex. The sequence goes on from NC_090268.1 coordinate 171,475,538, forward strand.
TCTCACATTTATTAACACAAGCATTTTGAACATAAAATATCCTTGCTGGATTGCTTACAACGAACTTTCATAACATCTCATTCTCCAGTAGCATTTTCTAACCAAACGTACTTCTCGTCCTCCAGCATTACTGGTCTGGAATGAAAATTAACAAACAAAATTAGGGCTTTACTGCCTTTAAAAATTAAAGTATTTAACTAAAAGAGTCCAAAGACTTCAATAAAGGTTTGTACAAAATTAGTAGACAGCTATCTCGCTTATTGTTCCACAGAAAATTTGCTTAAGGCTCCATGAATTTTTATTAATCTCAACACGTGGTGAATGTTGAATTCTGATGAATCTCAGTCTTTAAATTGTACAATACTCATCAATAACACCAGTAGAAGTTTTAGTGAAAATCAAAATTAATTCCAAAATTTTATAATTAATTAATTAATTTTTTATAATCTCTAACATTGTCTGTGGTATATTTTACCTTGTCATCACACGATCGTGTTTTCCAACTAGTGTATGTCACTAAACAATTCTCATGGCAATTACAATTCACATTTTAAATTATTATTCTTCAATTAATTACTATTACTCATTATCACAGAATCCAAGTTGATTATGCCATTTGTGAACGTTTAATTCTTACATTTACATAGCATTCAAAATATCAAATTAATTTGAAAATACACTGACTGACAGAGCAAATGCAACACCACGAAGGAGTGGTTCGAAAGGGATGAAAGTTGGGGAAAAACAGAGACGGCACGGACGAATAATTGATGTTTATTTCAAACCGATATGCAGGTTACACAATGCGCACGGCATCGACTCAGTAGGATGTAGGACCACCGCGAGCGGCGATGCACGTAGAAACACGTCGAGGTACAGAGTCAATAAGAGTGCGGATGGTGTCCTGAGGGATGGTTCTCCATTCTCTGTCAACCATTTGCCACAGTTGGTCGTCCGTACGAGGCTGGGGCAGAGTTTGCAAACGGCGTCCAATGAAATCCCACACGTGTTCGATTGGTGAGAGATCCGGAGAGTACGCTAGCCACGGAAGCATCTGTACACCTCGTAGAGCCTGTTGGGAGATGCGAGCAGTGTGTGGGCGGGCATTATCCTGCTGAAACAGAGCATTGGGCAGCCCCTGAAGGTACGGGAGTGCCACCGGCCGCAGCACATGCTGCACGTAGCGGTGGGCATTTAACGTGTCTTGAATACGCACTAGAGGTGACGTGGAATCATACGCAATAGCGCCCCAAACCATGATGCCGCGTTGTCTAGCGGTAGGGCGCTCCACAGTTACTGCCGGATTTGACCTTTCTCCACGCCGACGCCACACTCGTCTGCGGTGACTATCACTGACAGAACAGAAGCGTGACTCATCGGAGAACACGACGTTTCGCCATTCCCTCATCCACGTCGCTCTAGCCCGGCACCATGCCAGGCGTGCACGTCTATGCTGTGGAGTCAATGGTAGTCTTCTGAGCGGACGCCGGGAGTGCAGGCCTCCTTCAACCAATCGACGGGAAATTGTTCTGGTCGATATTGGAACAGCCAGGGTGTCTTGCACATGCTGAAGAATGGCGGTTGACGTGGCGTGCGGGGCTGCCACCGCTTGGCGGCGGATGCGCCGATCCTCGCGTGCTGACGTCACTCGGGCTGCGCCTGGACCCCTCGCACGTGCCACATGTCCCTGCGCCAACCATCTTCGCCACAGGCGCTGCACCGTGGACACATCCCTATGGGTATCGGCTGCGATTTGACGAAGCGACCAACCTGCCCTTCTCAGCCCGATCACCATGCCCCTCGTAAAGTCGTCTGTCTGCTGGAAATACCTCCGTTGACGGCGGCCTGGCATTCTTAGCTATACACGTGTCCTGTGGCACACGACAACACGTTCTACAATGACTGTCGGCTGAGAAATCACGGTACGAAGTGGGCCATTCGCGAACGCCGTGTCCCATTTATCGTTCGCTACGTGCGCAGAACAGCGGTGCATTTCACATCATGAGCATACCTCAGTGACGTCAGTCTACCCTGCAATTGGCATAAAGTTCTGACCACTCCTTCTTGGTGTTGCATTTGCTCTGTCAGTCAGTGTATTTCGGAATTTAAATATGAACCTATTGGAAAATTTCTTATCCACGTGTGAGTTAATTGGAAATTAATTTACAAATCGTTTGCCTTTGTGGAAAAATAACGAGACGATCTTTCCCTTAAATCTTTATAAACAGCAAATTAAATCCTAGTCTAGTCTTACTTGACACTAATCTCGTTAAATTCCTTAAGGTGCGCAAAATAAATCGTCATGCTGGCAAAAAACGTAGAACACAATCTGTGCCGTTGCTATAAATGCACGACCAGGTTAAATCATACTGAACAATCAAAAGACATGGAAAATATTCATATTTACAACACACACACCACATTCACACAAGGTAACACGTACTTTTTATATACATTATTTACAGCGAATCCTGCCCTTATAAATTTATTCTTTATTTTTAAGCATGGTCACATCGATAGTTTCTGGAAGATAAATTCGTGTATGAAAATACTCTTTCTTCAATAGTGGCTAGTGGTCGAAATTCGCGATATCACTTGGGTTGAAATATTCCTCAGCCAACGATGGGGATTCATCTAAATTTCCGAAATTTTATTTGAAGATTCCAATAAGATTCCATAATCATCACCATCACATGAGTTACAAGTCGCAAACATCGCGTAGGTGAGCCTCAATCGCATTATTATTACTCCCTATTCGTGAAATATATACGCAACATGTGCTCCACTTATAATAAATTATTGTGCTCCCAAAGTTACAACAAGCAGTCATTCATCAATAATAAATTCTCTAATTAATAAATTACATAATTAACATCCTGCAGGATAGCCGTATTCCAGGCACATCATGAACTGAACACTTTAAATCTCACATATAAGGAATCTAAGATAATTTATAGCTCACGACAGTTTAATTCCATTTTAACCCGATCTTTACTTGATTTTATTATTATTCAAGTGATTATTATATCTATCAATCCTCATGAAAGATCATGAAATCAGATGACTCGATCCTAAAGAATACAAGTCATCTTAAAATGACACTACCACGAACCTGCTACGCAGGCGTAGCGGAGGGAGAGGTTATACTCCCACATGGCGCGTCCCAGGCGGCGGATCGGGGGGTCCTAACCGGCTTGCCGACGGACTTGAGGGAAATAAAATACCTCTCGATGATCAAACACACAACCCCCCGTGGGTGGGGGACGCAGACGAAGAATACACCCACGGTAACCCCTGCCTGTCGTAAGAGCCGACTACAAGGGGCGATCAAGGGATGGTCAAACTAGAACCATGAGACTATTTGTAATTAGTATCATCAGAGAGGGAACACCATGGGTCGCGTTTAGTTGCGCGTAGTACCACTATGTTACGTACAAAATAGGTTTGTGATTATTAGCGACTGTGTGTGAATCAGGATGCATTTTACAGTACCTGTGATTCGTACCCCTAAATGAGCGACACCATGGTTCTGCCTTCCCTATGCTTAGTACCCATTATGGGAGGAACACCACGGGATAGTGCGGTTCGCTGTGGTTAGTCAAATTATGTGAGGAACGCAAATGGTTTGCGTTGACTGTATAGGTCTGTGTTGCTTGTAAATAGCGCCATAGGTCTGTTACATGTGTTACAAGTTCGCATTACATTACCTGTGAATAGTACTATAATGTGTGGAATACCGCGAGGACGCTTCTTTTGATTAGTACCGCAACATGACAAATAGCATGGCTCTACCTTCCGAGTGATAAGTACCATTACGAGGGGCCGATGACCTGGATTTTGGACCCGTTTCGACTACAAGCATCATCGAATCAGTATTGTGCTTTAGAAGCAGTCCCTTGGTCAGTAATACTATTATTTAACCCTACTTTCTGGGAATGTGGGGCATTTCGGGTCGAATCCAGTGATTTTTTAAACTTCATTCTTCCTTCTTCGTCCGTACGTTTTCGAATTCTGGTCAGTGAAGGATTATGGATTTTTAAGTTGTCATAACATTTCGTTCTATTCCAGGCCGATGATCGTGACGTTAGGCTCCTTTAAAGAAGCATCATCATCAGCAGCACGTTCCGGAAGACGCGGATAAATTTTGATCAAAGTTAGTCTGTAAAACAATATTTTTATAAAATGTAAAGGCAGTTTGGAATTAAAATCTGAATTTCTGTAACAGGAGGGACACAGATATTCTAATTATGAGTTATCCGTATTTCGAATTAAACAATTTAAACAACAAGCAAAACCGTACGTATTGTTTCCAGGAACGAGAGCTTCTTCGAATTAGGCAGGATTTTGAATTATCGACGTTCTACTGTACTGCAATTTGAAGCATATGTCAACCGTGTTCTAGCATTCACTGGCCAAACAGATGACGCTTCCATTCCAGTATTTCTCCATCTGTCGGTTTAGTTGACTGCTTTTCTTCAAATCTTGTCTTCCTTGTTGAGACGAAATGTGTGATTGGCGCTCGATACTTTTCTTTGAGTTGCTGGTGAATCCAAGTGGGAAGAATTGCTCTCACCGTTTCTCAAGGCTTCATGCACCATAGTCATGAGTCTTTCATCACTTCTGATGATACGTGGCAGGTGTGGATTTTTCTACACTTGGCGTAGCACCAGTGCAAATATCAAGGAGCCTGCTCAATTTCCTCTTGTCGACGATGACTTCAGCTACTTCCTCGCCAACGGTTGGCAGACACATCGCCATTTCCTCCGTCTCCTCAAATAATTCACCAGCTTTCACCTCTTCTGTAGTAGATCCATTGTCTATTGAATCAATGAAATTGGCATAACGTAGGCAGGCGTGAATGTGTTTGCAAAAGTTAGTACGAATGAGGTGATCCAGACATGTACATGTGAACGGATGTATGGACACCTTGCACAAATGCCAGGTTGATGGACAACCATGGCAAGCAGCTGTTTTTTGAAATTTACAATTTATGGACCTCGAGACTCTGCCTTTGAGGACTGAACTCTCCATGAACCTTCTCCCACATTTTCAATAACATCATCCTTCACAAGGACTCTCTTCTTGTGGCGTTCGGAGATCATTGCCATACGCATTGTGGGTTTCCCTTTCAGCTGTAGTATGAATCTCTTATACATCATGTCTTTGGAGAACCGAAGCAGAATGAACACACGTTTATCAACTCTCCTATTGATCTTACCATCAAGGTAACAAAACTTCAACTTCTTGTGGAAAACTTCGAAGTACGTATTCGAATTTAAACCCAAGAGATTCCTATAAGTAAAGACCCACATTTCATCTGAATGGGCGTACTTGGACGAAGAGTACTCATGAAAAGACCGAGGCTCTTCATCGGTAGAAGATATCTCGAGTAAGGCTTCATGAAGCTGGTAGAAGATTTCTTCATCCAGTTTTACTAGGATGACAATTACCGAACTTGAATTGCTTTAAATCGTTTCTTATTTTCTTCCAGTTGTTGTTCTTCCACGATCTTAGGATATGCCAAGAGCTTGTGGAGTTTGTGATCGGGGACACACAGGACTTGACACCCCGAATTGTAATATGCTGGGTAATCATCAGACATGAAATCCTGACATATCACACGATGTCCAACAGCATCTCTAGCAGCCAGCAAGAACTTTTTCATTGCAGACCTACCAATCTGTGTAATACTAATACAAATTGCAAGGTGCACTCCAGTACCAAACTCATCCACTACCATTATTGTAGTTAATTGAAAGTCATAGGCATTTTTTCCATGTGTGCTATCCATCAGTACTTTGGCGTTTGTGAATTTCGAGAGCATCATCCTCGGGTATAGTGTATAATCACAACCATGAAGTCTTCAGTGTTAAGTTCACCGGTCCCATCCTCTTCCCCTCGTTTCTTATAACAAACGGTGGGACAGTCAGAATCCAAAAGCTGTTGCTGGTTTACCCACATGTCCAAACTAACAAAGCCATTTGGAAGTGTTCTATCACTGTCAAGATGATAATCTCTAGTGACAATATAAATGTCCACCATATCAATGGCTTGTATGCGCTCACTTAGAGCACCACTCCTAAACACTTTTATAATCTGTTTCTTAGGAATTCCATTCCTCAGTTTCCCAGCGATCAACTCGCTATAAGACCGAGTTAAACGCAGGTACTTGAAACAGTTTGTTTGCCCTGCGTGTGATTCATGGAATATTACTAAAACACCATTATCACTTTTCGACACGATGAGTCGAGCTGGACACAGCTCTCCATTTTTAACGCTATTTCCAGCATTAAAGATTCTTTTACCTTTCCCACGAGTGCGTGCTCACCTGAACGATGACATGCAAAATAATGTCTTAATGGCTGCTGTCTACCACTTGTGTCCCTGATTTTGGAATACGAAGACGAAGTTTCTTTTTTATCTTCTCCTTCCATTGAAAGAAATGTACAAAGGTAAAGAAGATAGAATTTTCCAATCAGAATATTCCTATTAATACATTCAGTTCAAAAGGCAATCTGTCTGAAGAATTCCATTACCTCAATGAAATATGCACAGAATTTGATAAATTATAACATTGTACCTTCTGAAAATACTTACCTACCATAGAATTGAACGATAGTTCCTCAATATCTTCTTGAATGTCATGTTCTGATTTCAGGTGTTTGAAGAAATCACTACCATACCTGACAAGAGCATCACATACTGGGCAGGAGGAGAATACGATTTACTGCTCTTCAATACCGTGCACTTTGATGACATACTGTGTGAGCGAATAGCCCCTACAGTACATTTTCCCACAGTATGAGCACAGATGTTTGACCTTATTATCCAGAAAATTGTCTTCAGAGCTGGAATCATCACTCGGAGATATAAGAACTGATAAAATGTAAAACTATCCAGTTGCAATTTTTCATGGGACCTGTAAATACAGTACTTAGATTTAAGTCTATGAGGAAAATTACAGATTTCTCAGAAGGATACTGAAAGTTGTTTGACTCTTTTTCTTTTTTTGCTTGTGGCTTTACTTGGCACCGACACAGATATGTCTTATGGCGACGATGGGATAGGAAAGAAAGAAGCGTTCGTGGCCTTAATGAAGGTACTGCCTCCATTATTGCCTGGCTAAGCCCAGCCAGTGAGTGAGAGATCCCGAGGTGGACCGTTCGTTCCTGGATTTCCGTTTTCTAGAGGCATTTAAGGGAAAAAGGGGTTGACGACCAAGGAAAATAAAATAATTTTTAAAAAACAACACTATCACATTTATTAACACAAGCATTTATAACATAAAAATTCCTTGCTGGATTTCTTACAAGGAACTTTCATAATATCTCATTCTCCAGTAGCATTTCTAACCAAACGTACTTCTCGTCCTCCAGCATTAGTAGTCTGGAATGAACATTAACAAACAAAATTAGGCCATTACTGCCTTTAAAAATTAAAATATTTAACTGAAAGAGTCAGAAGACTTCAATAAAGGTTTGTACAAAATTAGTAGACAGCTATCTGGCTTATTTTTTCCACAGAAAAATTTGCTTAATGCTCCATGAATTTTTATTAATCTCAACACGTGGTGAATTTTGAATTCTGATGAATCTCAGTCTTTAAAGTGTATAATACACATCAATAACACCACTAGAAGTTTTAGTGAAAATCAAAATTAATTCCAAAATTTTATAATTAATTAATTATTATTGTTAATAACCTCTAACCTTGTCTGTGCAATATTTAACCTTGTCATCACACGATCGTGTTTTCCAACTAGTGTATCTCACTAAATAATTCTCATGGCAATTATAATTACATTTTTAAATGATTATTCTTCAATTAATTACTAATACTCATTATCACAGAATCCAATTTGATTATGCCATTTGTGAACATTTAATTCTTACATTTACATAGCATTCAAAATTTCAAAATAATTTGAAAATATTTCGGAATTTAAATATAAACGTATTGGAAAAGTTCTTATCCACGTGTGAGTTAATTGGAAATTAATTTACAAATCGTTTGCCTTTGCGGAAAAATAACGAGACGATCTTTCCCTTAAATCTCTATAGACAGCAAATTAAACCTAGTCTAGTCTTACTTGACACTAATCTCATTAAACTTTTCCTTAAGGCGCGCAAAATAAATCGTCATGGTGGCAAACAACGTTGAACACAATCTGTGCCGTTGCCATAAATGCACGACCAGATTAAATCATATTGAACAATCAAAAGACATGGAAAATATTCATATTTACAACACACACACACACACACACACACGCGCGCGCGCGCACACACGCACACACACACACACACACACACACACACACACACCACATTCACACAAGGTAACACGTACTTTTTATATACATTATTTACAGCGAATCCTCCCCTTATATATTTATTCTTTATTTTTAAGCATGGTCACATCGATAGTTTCTGGAAGATAAATTCGTGTATGAAAATACTCTTTCTTCAATAGTGGGTAGTGATCGAAATTCGTGATATCACTTGGGTTGAAATATTCCTCAGCCAACGATGTGGATTCATCTAAATTTCCGAAATTTTATTTGAAGATTCCAATAAGATTCCATAATCATCACCATCACATGAGTTACAAGTCGCAAACATCGCGTTGGTGAGCCTCAATCGCATTATTATTACTCCCTATTCGTGAAATATATACGCAACATGTGCTCCACTTATAATAAATTATTGTGCTCCCAAAGTTACAACAAGCAGTCATTCATCAATAATAAATTCTCCAATTAATAAATTACATAATTAACATCCCGCAGGATAGCCGTATTCCAGGCACATCATGAACTGAACATTTTAAATCTCACATATAAAGAATCTAAGATAATTTATAGCTCACGGCCGTTTAATTCCATTTTAACCCGATCTTTTCTTGATTTTATTATTATTCAAGTTATTATTATATCTATCACTCCTCATGAAATATCATGAAATCAGATGACTCGATCCTAAAGAATACAAGTTATCTTAAAATGACACTGGGTTCGATCCGATCTCACAAAATTTGCACATAGCTCCAATCCAGATTAATTCCAATATCACAAGCAAATAAATAAAGTTTATCTCGTGTTCAGTGATTTTTAGATCTATCTAACATATGCATGGAAACTCACTGAAAGACAGACTACACATCTAATCTAATAGGCTCCAATTTTCAGTCACACACATGTAACTCGACTACCATGACACCTCAAGAAATGGAAAATGAAATACTTATATCTACAACAAGAATTAATAGATCTACGATTTAGAGAAGAAAGATCATCTAGTTTTACAAAGATGAGAAAGAAAGTAAATTTTTAGATGGTACTCAAGTTTTAGATGAGGTTCGATCCCAGGTTGCAGTCAGTCATTCCGCCATTTCCCAGGTCAGTCACTTTCCCTGTCGAGAAGCGCCTCACATACTTAGAAGATCGTGGAGGCACGGCAGTAGACGTCCCACGATGAAATTAAAATGCACATTGTAGAGGAGTAATCCATCTTGATGTACACGGCGATCACTGGGATGAATGAAGTCACGTTCCAGAAGTGTAAGGTGTAACTAAGACGACAAACGTTAAGATATAATCACGCGCAGAATTACTGAATGTTCTCCTGGATAAATACACTTAACTCGGATCTCGTAAGTTGGAATTCACTCCATAAGAGTTGTTAATAAACGTCACTAAATTCGGCAGAACGGACGGCTGCTTGCACGGCAAAGTTCTCCTTCCACGTGGTTTCGATGAACTGCGGAAGAGCGTAGAGTAGACCAGAGTAGAGTACAGCAGAGTAGAGAGTGATTTACTTTGAACATGGATTTTTATAGCCTCGGCTCGGGAGGTGTGTATTTTTTCAAGGCGATCGTCGGTTCACGGTGTCTCTTATAATTGGCTACGATTGTTCTCGGAGCTTGCTCGTTCCCCGGGTCGTCCGCGCGTGGCAGGCTAGAAACACAGGCTCGTCACGTGATCTACCTTGCACTCAGTCGAACGTGGATCAATACATCGCCCCTCAGAATGACAAAAAAAGTGGTTTGGTGCTCGCTCACTGCTCTCCAAATGACAAATACAGCTCCCGGCGAACAATAAAACTTTCAATGTTTACTTGTAAATATTCTGAAGAATGCCAAATTTGAAGAGGACACTACAGCCCCAGCATTTGAGTGGTGTGAAAATGGGAAACCAGGGAAAACCAACTTCAGGGCTGCCGACAGTGGCATTGGAACCCACTATCTCTAGGATACCAATGGGGTGTTAAATTATAGCTCCTGTACTCCCATTTTCACGGAGTGAATCTTATTAAAATCGCCTCGTAAATACTCGAGTAGTCTTAAATCGTCCTTTGTCTCTGTCGATGGGTTTGGATGAGCTCGTTACCGCGGTCAAGACCCAACATCTGGTAACCATCAAGGCGCACCCTTGTTTACGGCGTAATTACCGTTCTTTCATTATGTACGGCACTTCCCTGCTTCATAATTATGTGTCAAGTTATCCCATTCAAAAGGATCTTTACATGTGACTATCTGTTTGAGTATGGTGCGATATGTATTCATTGTCTTGTTAAAAATTGAACTCGGTGAGTTCGTAATGGTGAATGAACGAGAGAATTACGTTGGGTATCCTCCATGAGCTCTCCTAATGACCTATATTATCAGCTACGTGCTAACGCGCTTCTCTTCGTCTCGCTTGCGGTTGGAGTGAGAGAACTTCAAGTACAAGCGCTGATGCAATGCCTCGCTGCTAATCACCAGCAACTAGAGTTGGGGCGCGCGAGTCAGCGTTCTGTTGTTCGTGTCCCGGAACGGGTGGAATAATCCTAACTTGGACAATTTATATCGTTGAATGACGCGGATGACGGCTTGTTTCATCTCCAGTGTATCATGACGTACTATGGGTGACGTTGTGAACGGTCACAGTGTGAAGAGGGGAGGAAGTCTCTCGCTTCCATGTGCATTACAATACAGTACGACCTCCACCCTTGTACGATTTCCCGGCTGGCACTTCTGTCCTTTAAAACGATAAGCCGGTTTGGGTTCGGCATAAAAATACAGTTTTATCAGCAATGACAATATTGTTTGGTGCGTGCGAATTGATTATATGAGCCACGCTTTTTCGCCAACTGTGGGCATCGCCAGTGTTCGCGGATTCCGCTTCTCCGCACGCTGTGTGCTACGTGATATTGTGGCATTCCTTAGAGCACTGAATACAAAACCATTATGATTTCACTCGATCTTAGCATATATGAAGCATACTGTAGACACACCGAAGTGAGTGGAAATGCGGGAAACTACCCCTGCACGTTCCGGACGAACCTACTACGCTGGCTTAGGAGGCAGAGGGGAGATACTCCCACGAGGCGCGTACCAGGTGGCGGATCGGGGGATCCTAACAGGCTTGCCGGCGGACTTGAGGGAAATAAAATACCTCTCGATGATCAAAGACACAACCCCCTGTGGGTGGGGGACGCAGACGAAGAATACACCCACGGTATCCCCTGCCTGTCGTAAGAGGCGACTACAAGGGGCGATCAAGGGATGGGCAAACTAGAACCATGAGACTACTTGTAATTAGTATTATCACAGAGGGAACACCATGGGTCGCGTTTAGTTGCGCGTAGTACCATTATGTTACCTACAAAATAGGTTTGTGATTATTAGCGACAGTGTGTGAATCAGGACGCATTTTACAGTACCTGTGATTCGTACCCCTAAATGAGCGACACCATGGTTCTGCCTTCCGTATGCTTAGTACCCATTATGGGAGGAACTCCACAGGATAGTGCGGTTCCCTGTGGTTAGTCAAGTTATGTGAGGAACGCAAAAGGTTTGCGTTGACTGTAAATAGCGCCATAGGATTGTTACATGTGTTACAAGTTCGCATTACATTACCTGTGAATAGTACTATAATGTGTGGAATACCGCGAGGACGCTACTTTTGATTAGTACCGCAACATGACAAATAGCATGGCTCTACTTTCCGGGCTATAAGTACCATTACGAGGGGCCGATGACCTGGATTTTGGACCCGCTTCGACTACAAGCCTCATCGATTCAGTATTGTGCTTTAGAAGCAGTCCCTTGGTCAGTAATACTATTGTTAACGCTACTTTCTGGGAATGTGGGGCATTTCGGGTCGAATCCAGTGATTTTTTAACTTCATTCTTCCTTCTTCGTCCGCACGTTTTCGAATTCTGGTCAGTGAAGGATTATGGATTTTTAAGTTGTCATAACATTTCGTTCTATTCCAGGCCGATGATCGAGACGTTAGGCTCCTTTAAAGAAGCATCATCATCAGCAGCACGTTCCGGAAGACGCGGATAAAATTTAATTAAAGTTACTCTGTAAAACAATATTTTTAATAAATGTAAAGGCAGTTTGGAATTAAAATCATTATTTCTGTAACAGGAGGGACACAGATATTCTAATTACGATTTATCCGTATTTCGAATTAAACAACTTAAACAACAAGCAAAACCGTACGTATTGTTTCCAGGAACGAGAGCTTCTTCGAATTAGGCAGGATTTTGAATCATCGACGTTCTACTGTACTGCAATTTGAAGCATATGCCAACCGTGTTCTAGCATTCACTGGCCAAACAGATGACGCTTCCATTCCAGTATTTCTCCATCTGTTGGTTTAGTTGACTTCTTTTCTTCAAATCTTGTCTTCTTTGTTGAGAGGAAATGTGTGGTTGGCACTCGATACTTTTCTTTGAGTTGCAGGAGAATCCAAGTGGGAAGAATTGCTCTCACCGTTTCCCAAGGCTTCCTGCTTCATAGTCATGAGACGTTCAGCACTTCTGGTGATACGTGGCATTGTGAATTGTCTACACTTGGCGTAGCACCAGTGCAAATTTAAAGGAGCCTGTTAACTTTCGTCTTGTCGTCGAGGACTTCACCTACTTTCTCACCAACGGCAGGCAGACACATCTCCATTTCCTCCGTCTCCTCAAATAATGCACCAGCTTTCACCTCTTCTGTACTAGACGCATTATCTATTGAATCAACGAAATTGGCATAACGTAGGCAGGCGTGAATATGTTTGCAGAAGTAGCCACGAATGAGGTGATCCAGACATGTACATGTGAACGGATGTATGGACACCTTGCACAAATGTCAGGTTAATGGAAAACCATGGCAAGCAGCTGTTTTTTGAAATTTACCAACTATGGACCTCGAGACTCTGCCTTTCAGGACTGAAATCTCCATGAACCTTCTCCCACATTTTCAATAACATCATCCTTCACAAGGACACTCTTCTTGTGGCGTTCGGAGATCATTGACATACGCATTGTGGGTTTCCCTTTCAGCAGTAGTATGAATCTCTCATACATGATGTCTTTGGAGAACCGAAGCAGAATGAACACACGTTTATCAACTCTGCTATTGATCTTACCATCAAGGTAACAAAACTTCAACTTCTTGTGGAAAACTTCGAAGTACGTATTCGTATTTAAACCCAAAACTTTCCTATAACAAAAGGCCCACATTTCATATGAATGGGCATACTTGGACGGAGAGTACTTATGAAAAGAGCGAGGTACTTCTTCGGTAGAAGATATCACAAGAAAGGCTTCAGGAAGCTGGTAGAAGATTTCTTCATCCAGTTTTACTAGGATGACAATTGCCAAACTTGACTTGCTTTAAATCGTTTCTTATTTTCTTCCAGTTGTTGCTCTTCCACGATCTTAATATATGCCAAGAGCACAGGAGTTTGTGATCGGGGACAGACATGACTTGACTCCCCGAATTGTAATATGCTGGACCGAGTTAAACGCAGGTACTTGAGACAGTTTGTTTGCCCTGCTTGTGATTCATGGAATATTACTAAAACACCATTATCACTTTTCGACACGATGAGTCGAGATGGACACTGTTCTCCATTTTTAACGCTATTTCCAGCATTAAAGATTCTTTTACCTTTCCCGCGAGTGCGAAGCTCACCTGAACGATGACATGCAAAATAATGTCTTAATGGCTGCTGGCATCCACTTGTGTCCCTGATTTTGGAATACGAAGACGAAGTTTCTCTTTTCACCTTCTCCTTCCATTGAAAGAAATCTACAAAGGGAAAGAAGATAGAATTTTCCAATCAGAATATTCATTCCTATTAATACATTCAGTTCAAAAGGCAATCTGTGTGAAGAATTCCATTACCTCAATGAAATATGCACAGAATTTGATAAATTATAACATTGTACCTTCTGAAAATACTTACTTACCATAGAATTGAACGATAGTTCCTTAATATCTTCTTCAATGTCATGTTCTGACTTCAGGTGTTAGCTGAAATCACTACCATACCTGACATGAGCATCACATACTGGGCAGGAGGAGGATAGGATTTACTGCTCTTCAATACCGTGCACTTTGGTGACATACTGTGTGAGCGAATAGCCCCTACAGTACATTTTCCCACAGTATGAGCACAGATGTTTGACCTTATTATCCAGAAAATTGTCTTCAGAGCTGGAATCATCACTCGGAGATATAAGAACTGATAAAATGTAAAACTATCAAGTTGCAATTTTTCATGACTACTGTAAATACAGTACTTAGATTTAAGTCTATGAGGAAAATTACAGATTTCTCAGAAGGATACTGAAAGTTGTTTGACTCTTTTTTTTTTTTTTTTTTTTGCTAGTGGCTTTACATGGCACCGACACAGATAGGTCTTATGGCGACGATGGGATAGGAAAGAAAGAAGCGTTCGTGGCCTTAATTAACGTACTGCCTCCATTATTGCCTGGCTAAGCCCAGCCAGTGAGTGAGAGATCCCGAGGTGGACCGATCGTTCCTGGCTTTCCGTTTTCTAGAGGCATTTAAGGGTAAAGGGTTTGACGACCAAGCAAAATAAAATATTTTTTAAAAAACAACACACTCACATTTAATAACACAAGCATTTACACTGACTGACAGAGCAAATGCAACACCAAGAAGGAGTGGTTCGAAAGGGATGAAAGTTGGGGAAAAAACAGAGACGGACCCCCTGCGGGTGGGGGACGCACATGTAGAATACACCCGCGGTATCCCCTGCCTGTCGTAAGAGGCGACTAAAAGGGGTGACCAAGGGCTGACTGAATTAGAGCCATGCAACTAATTTTGAATCGTACCATCACGCGGGGAACACCATAGGTTGCCTGTACTTGCGAGTAGTACCACTAAATTCGGTACGAAATAGGTTTGTGATTAGTAGCAGTAAAAACCTGGCCTGGTGGATTCCAGTACCCGTGCGTCGTACCCATGTGTGCAACACCGCGGGTCTGGGCGTAGCCTGTGAGTTGTACTACTATATGAGCAGCACCGTGGGTCTGCGTTGCCTGTGATTAGTACCCACTATGTGAGGAACGCCGCGGAATACCGGCGCCCGTGTTTAGTACACCTAGGTGGGGAACCTTCTCGGTTTGCGTTGACTCTGAGTTGGCCATTGTGTGAGACACACCATAGGTCTGCGTTACTTGTACGTACTGCAATACTTGTGAGTAGTACCATCTTTTGTGGAACACCGTGAGTCTTCGCTACTTATGATTAATACCCCAACATGACACATACCATAGTTCTATTTTACTCGCGACATGTACCATTTTGTGGGGCCTTAGACGTGGATTTTGCACCACCTTTAGACACCAAGCATCATTGTGCTTTATAAGTGGTTCCTTGGTCGGTAATAATGTTATTTTCGATATGTATTGAGTCCGATCCACTGGTTTTTGTTTGTTTGTTTTGTGTTTTGTTGAGTTCCTGTCCATCCATTCATTCTTCATGCCATATTTTATTTTTATTTTGGTCAGTGGATGCCTTTGCAATTTTTGTTCTTTCATTTCGTACCATTAGGGGCCGATGACCTTCGATGTTAGGCCCCTTAAAACAACAAGCATCATCAGCATCAAAACAGAGACGGCACGGACGAATAATTGATGTTTATTTCAAACCGATATGCAGGTTACACAATGTGCACGGCATCGACTCAGTAGGATGTAGGACCACCGCGAGCGGCGATGCACGCAGAAACACGTCGAGGTACAGAGTCAATAAGAGTGCGGATGGTGTCCTGAGGGATGGTTCTCCATTCTCTGTCAACCATTTGTTACAGTTGGTCGTCCGTACGAGGCTGGGGCAGAGTTTGCAAACGGCGTCCAATGAGATCCCACACGTGTTCGATTGGTGAGAGATCCGGAGAGTACGCTGGCCACGGAAGCATCTGTACACCTCGTAGAGCCTGTTGGGAGATGCGAGCAGTGTGTGGGCGGGCATTATCCTGCTGAAACAGAGCATTGGGCAGCCTCTGAAGGTACGGGAGTGCCACCGGCCGCAGCACATGCTGCACGTAGCGGTGGGCATTTAACGTGCCTTGAATACGCACTAGAGGTGACGTGGAATCATACGCAATAGCGCCCCAAACCATGATGCCGCGTTGTCTAGCGGTAGGGCGCTCCACAGTTACTGCCGGATTTGACCTTTCTCCACGCCGACGCCACACTCGTCTGCGGTGACTATCACTGACAGAACAGAAGCGTGACTCATCGGAGAACACGACGTTCCGCCATTCCCTCATCCAAGTCGCTCTAGCCCGGCACCATGCCAGGAGTGCACGTCTATGCTGTGGAGTCAATGGTAGTCTTCTGAGCGAACGCCGGGAGTGCAGGCCTCCTTCAACCAATCGACGGGAAATTGTTCTGGTCGATATTGGAACAGCCAGGGTGTCTTGCACATGCTGAAGAATGGCGGTTGACGTGGCGTGTGGGGCTGCCACCGCTTGGCGGCGGATGCGCCGATCCTCGCGTGCTGACGTCACTCGGGCTGCGCCCTGGACCCCTCGCACGTGCCACATGTCCCTGCGCCAACCATCTTCGCCACAGGCGCTGCACCGTGGACACATCCCTGTGGGTATCGGCTGCGATTTGACGAAGCGACCAACCTGCCCTTCTCAGCCCGATCACCATACCCCTCGTAAAGTAGTCTGTCTGCTGGAAATGCCTCCGTTGACGGCGGCCTGGCATTCTTAGCTATGCACGTGTCCTGTGGCACACGACAACACGTTCTACAATGACTGTCGCCTGAGAAATCACGGTACGAAGTGGGCCATTCGCCAACGCCGTGTCCCATTTATCGTTCGCTACGTGCGCAGCACAGCGGCGCATTTCACATCATGAGCATACCTCAGTGACGTCAGTCTACCCTGCAATTGGCATAAAGTTCTGACCACTCCTTCTTGGTGGCTCTGTCCGTCAGTGTATAACATAAAATATCCTTGCTGGATTTCCTACAAGGAACTTTCATAATATCTCATTCTAACCAACCGTACTTGTCGTCGTCCAGTATTACTGGTCTGGAATGAAAATAAACAAACAAAATTAGGCCTTTGCTGCCTTTAAAAATTAAGGTACTTAATTGAAAGAATCCAAAGACTTCAATAAAGGTTTGTACAAAATTAGTAGACAGCTATCTCGCTTATTGTTCCACAGAAAATCTGCTTAAGTCTCCATGAATTTTTATTAATCTCAACACGTGGTGAATGTTGAATTCTGATGAATCTCAGTCTTTAAAGTGTTTAATACTCATCAATAACACCAGTAGAAGTTTTAGTGAAAATGAAAATTAATTCCAAAATTTTATAATTAATTATTATTATTATTATTGTTATTATTATTATTATTATTAAAAATAATCTCTCACCTTGTCTGTGCAATATTTTACCTTGTCATCACACGATCGTGTTTTCCAACTAGTGTATCTCACTAAATAATTATCATGGCAATTTTAATTCACATTTTTAAATGATTATTCTTCAATTAATTACTATTACTCATTATCACAGAATCTAAGTTGATTATGCAATTTATGAACATTTAATTCTTACATTTACATAGCATTCAAAATTTCAAATTAATTTGAAAATATTTCGGAATTTAAATATAAATGTATTGGAAAATTTCTTATCAACGTGTGAGTTAATTGGAAATTAATTTACAAATCGTTTTGCCTTTGCGGAAAAATAACGAGACGATCTTTCCCTTAAATCTTTATAAACAGGAAATTAAACCTAGTCTAGTCTTACTTGACACTAATCTCATTAAAGTTTCCTTAAGGTGCGCAAAGTAAATCGTCATGGTGGCAAACAACGTTGAACACAATCTGTGCCGTTGCCATAAATGCACGACCAGATTAAATCATATTGAACAATCAAAAGACATGCAAAATATTCATATTTACAACAGACACACACACACACACACACCACATTCACACAAGGTAACACGTACATTATTTACAGCGAATCCTGCCCTTATAAATTTATTCTTTATTTTTAAGCACGATCACATCGATCGTTTCTGGAAGATCACTTCGTGTATGAAAATACGCTTTCTTCAATAGTGGCTAGTGATCGAAATTCGTGATATCACTTGGGTTGAAATATTCCTCAGACAACGATGGGGATTCATCTAAATTTCCGAAATTTTATTTGAAGATTCCAATAAGATTCCATAATCATCACTATCACATGGGTTACAAGTTGCAAACAACGCGTTCGTGAGCCTCAATCGCATTGTTATTACTCCCTATTCGTGAAATATATACGCAACATGTGCTCCAATTATGATAAGTTATTGTGCTCCCAAAGACACAACAACCAGTCATTCATCAATAATAAAGTCTCCAATTAATAAATTACATAATTTACATCCCGCAGGATAGCCGTATTCCAGGCACATCATGAACTGAACACTTTAAATCTCACATATAAGGAATCTAAGATAATTTATAGCTCACGACCGTTTAATTCCATTTTAACCCGATCTTTACTTGATTTTTTTATTATTCAGGTGATCATTATATCTATCACTCCTCATGAAATATCATGAAATCAGATGACTCGATAATAAAGAATACAAGTGATCTTAAAATGACACTAGGTTCGATCCTATCTCACAAATTTTACACATGGCTCCAATCCAGGTTAATTCCAATATCAGAGGCAAATGAATAAAGTTTATCGCGTGATCAGTGATTTTAGATCTATCTAACATATGCATGGAAACTCACTCAAAGGCAGACTACACATCTAATCTAATAGGTTCCAATTTTCAGTCATACACATGTAACTCGACTACCATGACACCTCAAGAAATGGAAAATGAAATACTTCTATCTACAACAAGAACTAATAGATCTACGTTTTAGAGAAGAAAGATCATCTAGTTTTACAAGTTTTAGATGAGATTCGATCCCATGTTGCTGTTAGTCATTCCGGCATTTCCACATTCAGTCACTTTCCCTGTCCAGAAGCGCCTCACATACTTAGAAGATCGTGGAGGCAGGGCAGTAGACGTCCCACGTTGAAATTAAAATGCACATTGTGGAGGAGTAATCCATCTTGATGTACACGGCGATCACTGGGATGAATGAAGTCACGTTCCAGAAGTGTAAGCTGTAACTAAGACGACAAACGTTAAGATATAATCACACGCAGAATTACTGAATATTGTCCTGGATAAATACACTTAACTCGGATCTCTTTATTTGGAATTCACTCCATAAGAGTTGTTAATAAACTTCACTAAATTCGGCAGAACGGACGTCTGCTTGCACGGCAAAGTTGCCCTTCCACGTGGTTACGATGAACAGCGGAGCAGCGTAGAGTAAACCAGAGTAGAGGGTGATTTACTTTGAACATGGCTTTTTATAGCCTTGGCTCGGGAGGTGTGTATTTTTTGAAGACGATTATTGGCTCACGGGTTTCCAGTACCCGGTAGTCGTACCCATGTGAGCAACACCACGGGTCTGGGCGTTGCCTGTGATTTGTACCGCTATATGAGCGACCCCGTGGGTCTGTGTTGCCAGTGATTAGTACCCACTATGTGAGGAACACCACGGGAATGCCGGCGCCCTTGCTTAGTGAGCCTCATCGGTTCACGTTGGTTATGAGTGGCGCCATTGTGTGAGAAACACCATAGGTTTGCGTAACCTCGAAGAGCAGAAAATGAAGCATAGTTAGTGTTGTCCCTTTCAATGAAATCATGATAGACAAATGTACGGCCATCATTCTTCAAATTTATCCAATTATTTCTTATGCACTTAAATATATGGACAGCATCAATTAAAAAGAAAAATGGCCTTGTAGATTCAGCTGGGTGGGGGTACACAATACTCATTTGAGGTGGGTTTGCAAAATTAGAAATAGCTCTCCTATTTATAGAGTCATTATCAGTAATTATGCAAATGACCTTAAAACCTAATTTCTCCAACGAAGCACAACATTCTTTGTTACATCAAACAATTTATATGCAGTCATTTTATTGACAGGCAAAATATTAAATACATCCTGAACCATAAACACATGTGCTGTTGTAGCAAGCATGGCTGTATCATATGCCATACCAACAACAGTACCACCTTTATAATCTAAGTATGGTTTCAGATGTATTGCATCTAACATGAGTGTTACTACACGCTCATAGTCCTCTAGTTGTGGTACCTTATGTATGACAAGAAGTTTTCATTACTAGGATCAACATTCACATATCCGCATAACTTTCTTATGGTGTTTGGGTGAGGTAGAATATTACATTCATAACTTCTTAAGAATTTATATGCATGAGTTGATATGAAAAACAGTAAAGATGCGAATATCAATACGTCAGAGTCAAAGCTATGTCTTTCAGGTTGTGTAACACATAACTGAAGTTGGGATTTTAAGAATTCAACAGTTTTTTCCTCTACAATTTAAGTTGTCCATGAGTTGCACAATGAGATCACTACACTGGTGGTTATTTGTTCTTTCTAACATGAAACTCTGACAGGTTTTCATGATATTTTATATTTTTGGAATAGAAGACACTACTTTAGGAATATCTTTACAGTTAATTTCATAAACACCTAAAAATACACTAACATTGAGATCTTATCAGTAATTATATATGCAATATCGGTGGCACTTTGTCAGAATCAATGTACAGAAGAATAACACTCTGGTTCTTGTTTACAACTGACCATTTATCACCAACACTTACATAACTTAATCTCTTAGTTAAGTCATCAAATGTTTGAAAGGAATATTTTTCCCCTGAATTCACCTAATGTGTTTAAACTGTTGGCAATAGCTGTCTATAATGCCCTTGTTTCTTGTGTTTCTTTCTTTTCTGATGGTGCATCTCGATGGAATGTGGATATCTTGTTTAAATATGTTGGACAGTTTGGAAGTTTACATGTTACAGCAGTTTTAGTTAAGTGCGGTTTACTTAATGGCACATTTAAGGTCTTCCCAGTCTTTGAATCTACAGCTTTTGATTCCCACAATATGTCATTTTTCACGAAATGTGACACACCTGTTGAAAATTAAAAACATGGCTTGAGCTAGGTAAATTACCATAACCAAATAAATTATTCAGATAGGCCTAAATGTACCTACTCCTGTTTTAAGAACCTTCTGTAATAACCCAGGGAATGACAGAACGTCAGCTTTTATCTGTATGAGTTGGTTTAACTACACGGTGAGGTAAGTAATGTATTGGATACCAGACCTATATCATATAGACATAACCTCACTGCTTATTCTTATAAGATATAAACCTGCTCATATTTGAGAATGAGAGAAACTGGTTGTCCCGAACAGAGTAACATATGTCACGATAAATAAGGTCAATAACTGTACTCACCACTGAATTCTTTGTAGGTTGAAAATCTTTTCTCTTGGTGCCTCGTAACCATTTGTTCCTCAAATCTTCATTTTGGAGAAATTTAAAACATGCACTTTGTTTGCACTATCGTAATTCCCTCTGCAATTAGGGACACAACACTTAAAAACCATTATTACATCAACAACAATAACCTGTTTAAAATATTCCCATTGATAAAACAAACACCACGTGCAATAGAGTACCAGGTACTCTCGACCACGGAACACATGTTCGCCTACTGATAGTGACGTCACCAGCTTCAGAGCAGAGAGCTGGAAGGCTTTATAATCTAGGTGGCGTTGCCTTAGGCCTCTACTTTCCTGTACAAACACCATTGGTCTGGATTGGTTAGCGTAGGGGCTGGACAAGACCATTGGCCTGGGTAGGTTAGGTTAGTACTCGTGCTTTAATTGTGCCGGAGTTGGTAAAGGAATCTAATTATCATGATTGACGGGAATGACGTCACGTGCCACTTTACGCTTGCCAATAAGAATGTAAGTAGCTACTGCAGCAATGGAAAATGGCATGTAATGCCCTTCATTAAGTAATAAAATTAAATGTACTTCTGGGGGTGGGATAGTAGGTTCCTGGGCATTCCAACTATGATTTCATTAATATCTACTTCCTTATAATTTTAAAAACATGTTGTGACGAGGTGTCGATTTTTACCCACGTTGGAAAAAAGATGCGCCCGGGGCCACTGTAAGTCCTTCACAATTTCATCTGTATATTCTCTACAATATGCTTGTTCAGCAAGACAGAGGTGAAGTGTGGTATCAGGTTCCTGATATTCTGCGAATCATACACAACTCACGCCGCTCCAGAAGCAATAGGCCTAGTTATTATGCGCGCCACGTGAGTTGTATGCAATTCACGTCATCAGTGTCTAAAGGCAATCCCTTGTCTATGCAACCATTCTTCTCTGTCCTCAACTCCTCGTTGCATTAGATGACAAGAGCCATAATGAAGACTCTGTACCAAGTTTTGAAGGAATTCTTTCCTCGGTCCTCCTCTGCATTTCTTCCCCTGATTTTCCCGTCCAGCAGATTGGTAAGAAAGATTCACGTCAGAGGAACAAAATTATAGGTCGTCCTCGGCCTTTCTTCCTCATGATTTTCGCTTCCAGCAGATTGGTAAGAAAGATTCCCGTCAAAAGACCAAAAATGTATTTAAAATATCTGCAATGAATTCATTGAAATGCGTGATAAGGATGTGGCATTATTTAGTGATGTTCCAGTTGAATATTTACCACGTGAATCTACTAGTGAAAATAAATGAGAAGTAGGAAGTAACACCAGTAGTTACAAACCCGACAGTATAAATAGGATGTACTAATGCTAAGGACTGTTCATGGTGATGAAGAAAAGGAAGTTCAAACTAGAGGAGGACCAAAGGAGAAGCCAGTAATAGTAATCGACTATGACCATTCAAAATAATTCATAGACGTCTCTGATCAGATGAAATCATACTCCCATTCCCTAAGACGTGGCATGAAGTGTACTAACGCCCACGAGAGTTGCGTCCAACGCTTAGCGCCACCGGCGAGGAAAGGTTGACTAAAGCTGCTCGAAAATGGTCTGTTGCTATGGCAACGATAACAGCGATGCCACATTTAACGAAGCTATCGCCTCGTGTGTTGGCTTGCTCTCAGTCGCTTTTGTGACCTTATTCGGTGTGGTACTGCTGCTGCTTTATGTATTTACATGTTTGTTTTCTGAATATTATTTTAGTTGTTAGTTAATTTTTTTGTAAGTTAATCGGTGACTAATTGTACACTTGTTAAGGTTATTGTCAGAAACTTATAATTCTCTTAGTAATCACAACATCTGTTTATCGGCAATGATGTGTTCTGTCTTACATGCTGGAATTAGAAGTACAAGCTTAGGAACGGGACAAAGTTTATTGAACTGCATTAAGCCTACATATTTTATAAGGACACTGGGAAGTGTTTGCTGATGGAAATCTCCTTAAAATGTGTTGTCATTTAAATTCCATTTAGTCCCCTCCATTTCAAGATATCTCAATGAAATTTCATAATCATAACTGGGGACCATTACCAAACAAGATTATGTAAATAAAATACCATGTATTTTAAATGTCTTTTAGGAGAGAGATTTTTTCACTTCCTTATGAAAACATTTAGAAACATTTGTCTGCCAATTAGATACACTTTTCTCATAAACTAGTGGTCAGATTCCAGCAAAATTTTTATACATGATTTCTAAGACCCTGTTTGATATAGTGGGTGAAATATAAAGTTACTATATTCCTCCTTGCATTTTAAAAATAAAATTGTTGACATACATTAAAAAATACAAAATTTTGAGTTTCAATTTTTTCTGGACACTGCTATGCATATAATCACCATATCTATCACCAGCTGTGTTGTACTCAATCTTGTTAATAACTACAAAAATCACACCTGTATGAGTAATAGGGATTGAGAAGAATGTACCTAAATAAAGAAAATATCAGCTTTTGGAGAAACATAAAACACTACAACCATGTAAATTTATCCCATACCAATGGCGTTAAAATTTCCAGGATCATGCTCATCTTTTCTGGCCTCCTCATCTTCTTTCCTCTTTTTGTGTGCCCTCCTTTCAACCTAGCTTCCTTGGTCATCTACTGAACAGTTTTTTCAGCTTCCATGACTCGCTGCAAGTCTATCTTCTGGAGGGCACTTTGCATGTTCTTCACTGGTTTGATGCCAAGCTTCTTCATAACTTGCAGTGTTTTAACACTTCCATCGTTAAAGCATATGACAGCATCAAATACTGCAACTTTTAAAGTTTTTATTCCTATGATACTGTACTTTTGGGTACCCTTTTCCATATCCAATGGTTGAAGCTTTCATTGGGGTTCTGGGTACGACCATGTAAACATTTAGCCAGGAGCTTTGGATCACAGAGTTCTCTGTACACAGGCTTTATTTCTGACAGAACTGCTTGAGGTAATAAGTGCTTATGTGAAAAGGTGTCGCCTGTTACCTGTTCTTTTGGTACCCACACCAGGTGTCAGCACCTTTTGGGCAATGTTCATGGGGGCACTAACAGGCACATTCGTAGAGTATTCCATTGTTTCACTACAATTGGCTCTGTTTACTTTAGTAGCAACACGGAAGTAATACCTTCCCTTCCCAAATAACTTAATTCTGCCCATACTCGTAAAGTAGATACACAATATAAGAGCAAAACTAATAAAAACACGCTGCTTTCACTAACTTTCTAACGAAAACACACCTCATGTAAACATACAAGTGAAAGGCGGGAAATACGCTATTCATTTGTTTTTATTGCCTTCAAAACTACTATTGAGTGGCCAGAGATACCAACCTATCAGTTGACATTTACCACAGACTCGTAAATAAAGAGAATTGTTCCAGCTGCAGCAGTTACATCTGCAGATCATTGCAAGCTTGAAAGGAGGGCGTGGCTGTACAGACGCCATATGTAAAAGACCAATTTGGGGACTGTATATTGTGATAATGTAAAAAATAATTATATCAGCATGTAGAGTACACTCCAGGGAAGTATGTCACACCAAAATAGAAAATTCGAATATTTGACCGCAAAACACTTACCTGTGTCCTTACACTGAGTCTGTATGAAAGTGTGATATGCCGCAGATGAAGGTAACTTCGTGGTTACTGCTTTCACCACTCAAATGTCAGACTCCCAACTCGCATGGGCCCAACTATTATTTGGGATAGTAGTGACTGAACTAATTGGAGAGTCAGCACTGATCAATGCGCATGTGCTCTATAAAACTATAAATGGTTAACCTCTCTCCATTACAGAGTTCAACGAGGAATTGTTTTTGAAACCGCTCCATGCAGAAGAGATGGATTATGTAAATTCTCCCTTGAATTCTGCCATCACCTCTGCCCTTCTGAATATGAGACTAGCCATATGAAGACGTACAGAGTGCTATGAAACTGCTAAAAATGAACATTGCTGACAGTATGCCATCAAGAAATGTAAATAAACTGCATGTAAGTGTGGCAAGTGTGTAATTCACATTTTTTTCGTGGAGAGCTTTCTAAAATGTACAAGCATACCATATTTAAAACAGATTTACAGAATAAACCCAACTCAACATACGCTAAAAATAAACTATATGGAATAATGCAAATCATAATTTGTGTATGTAAAATACATCTTTATGGAACATACGAACAGTAAAAATACGAAGAGTTAACTAACGAATATCCTTGAAGAAAATGGTTGCATTTTAAGTGATAAATTTTTAAACGTATTCTTTCTTTTCATTTTCATAAAATTATGTATTGTATGTAATTTCAGAACAGTGTTCTTCCTAAACAAAGTTCACTTTTCTCGTGAAAAAGTTGTGTTTTACGCCATGTGAGTTGTATATAACTCACGATATATTCCATGCACCGAGAGCCTTTCTGATCTGTTTTCCTCGAGCCAAGCACAAGATCTTGTCCCACACACTGCAACACCTAGTTACAGTTGCACCACGTGGCTCCAAACACAAAGCAGAGCGTGAAAGGCTTCACGTGGTTCGGTAGCAAAAAATGCCCGTGACTCACAAGACAGTTAACATGTTAAGAAACTACAATGCTCCTGGGAAGTATAATAATTTAATGGTGGTGCTCACTTAACTAAAGGGACTCTTCCAAAAACACTTAACAAAAATCAGCATAAAATCCAGTCTCTTTCTGGCTATTTTTTAAAGAATAATAATACAGTACATGAATATGCTTTTGTAATAAAATGAAAATAATACTAACCTTTTTTTGTCTCACATATAGATCTGCATGTCCCACGACCTAAACCTGGTCCCTTTACCTGTATGTATCTGATGTTTTTGTTTTAATTAAGGAGAGAGAAACTCACCTAAAGTAAGTTTCTTCTGACCTTAAAGATATTTGCTATCGGGGAGAAATCGTATCCGGCCATGTATAAAATACATCGTCGGAATGAATAAATCCTACTTTAACACGCATCAGTTTTATCTTTTATGCGTTAGCCACGGCCCTCGGGTTTTACGCCTAATAGGCAATTTTGAAATTTGGAAAAGTCTTGTAATATGTTAATGCCGCGATCTTGAGGACCGGCAGGGATACGAACTAATACACCTAGAGCTGTCTTGTCCATGAACCTGCGTATTGTCGGTATTTGTAGGGCGGTGTGTAGTCTTCGTAGAATTGTGGAGAGTTGGTCATAATGGATATGGCCCTGTTTTGCACGACCTGTAATGCTCAAATATACAGGATGTCCCAAAAAAAAAACCACCGACAACGCTTAGTATGTTGTTGCGGAATGAAAATTGACCCCTTTTCAGGAAGGAACCCATATCCAGAAACGCACGGCTTGGACGCTGTAGCACTTCGAAATGTGAGTTCGGTGTGCCTTCCATATGTCGTCAATAAACCCAAGAGGAGTAGCATATCGGGCTCATTACAGACGACGTTCGAACGGTGTACCTTCTACATCATTGCAGAGCCTATATCTGCGGTCCTGAGCCTCACGCACATGACCCAATACGTGTGGTTGTCTTTGAAGAATTTCAGTCGCTCCGTGGACTCGAGCAGTAAGGTGCCCCGCTGACATTTCAGGAATGCCATAGGGTAGGACGGGGCTATTCCGATCACTTAAAGTAAAAATTTAAAAAAAAAAACGTATTCAGTATTGCCTTATCACTTTATAATTTGCTGTAGGGGGAGAGAAACTATCATAAACTACATTAGCATACAGCATGTGGTTAAACAACTACAAGTTTTTTTGTACATATGTTGTTCTGCATTTAATGTCGTAATATTTATTCAGACAAAAATATGGGGCAATTGCGATCAGGCATGGGGCAATTTCGATCACATACATTTTCCACACACGAACTGCTTTCTACCGACAGCTCCAACACATATATTTCATGAAACCACACTTTGCACTTTTGACATTGGATCCAATCACCTCTGCTGGCAGACTGGCTCCACTTAATTACACAAAACCCACAAGGGACATTCTCTTCATCTTCCATTTCTTTACTTTCCTTTCCAGGAGAAATGTCATTGTCGACCTCGATCTCGAAGGACCTGAGCCTCTTCAGCTTGTTCATTTCCCGGCGGGGCCTTTTCTTCAATCCATTTTCCATCTTTAGTCTCATCTTTCCAGTAGTTTCGGAGGGATTTTTCTGCTGTTTTCTGTTCGCCTTCCTGCGGTTACATGTTGATTTTTTGGGAGTCGGTATTATTTCTCTAAATACAGGTGATGGAGTAGTTGCTACAGGTGATGGAGTAGTTTCTACATGTAATGTAGTCATGCTAGGGGATGGTGAAGAGGCTTTGTAGAGGTTAGAATGGCCGGACGTTGAAGGAGTCGATAGATTGGGAACTACTTCTGAACGGACTGCAGAAGACGACGATTTGGCTTCGAATGCTACTGATAGTAGAAACTTGTGTGATGGTATGATGTTAGGATTGTACGGATAAATACCGGTACACTGAAACCCCTTTGTAGCATTTCCATGTGATGCAGCTTTGTTCCACGCTGCTGTGAACAGCTTTCCAAAATCAGTCTTACTTATGGATGCGTTTGGATGATTGTGAATGAATGCAGTCGCTTCTTGGTGATAAAATGCCTTCAGTGGTTTGGATAGGGTGCGATCTAGAGGCTGAAGGACATGTGTTGTATGTGGAGGCAAACACAGGAGTTCAATTGCATTTTCTGAAGAGAATTAAGCATGTCATTAAGCAGTGATATGAATGGCCGTCTAAAATTAGCAGCCATTTTCCTGGAGATCTGTGCTTCTGAAAATTTTTCAAGCCATTTCAGAAATAGGTCATTGATGTATCCAGAATCCGACATTTCTGCTACAGCACCTGCAGGCAAATTCTCGTGGTAGGCTTCTCGGAATCGAACACCCTTGAAGATCACGAATAGCGGGCTGTACACTCCACTTGTACTAAAGCAAGCAACGACTGTAACATTTTTACCACGTTCAACGCTGGTACGTTTAACAACTTCACGTTTTCCCTTTTCACACACTATTTTAGGTGGTTTATTATTCATTTGAAATCCTGGCTCATCGGCATTGTATATTTTTTTCCGAACAGTGAAGAAATCCCAACTCATCACACAAATTAGAGTAAATATTGTAAAAAATGTCGACGTCCTTTTCATTCATTGCAGCAGCTCTAGTCTTGGGAAGGCCCTTCGGTTTTCTCAAAAATATCTGTAGATTTCGCGTCATGAAATTTATGAACCAGTCCTTTCCGGCCAATTTTTTTATGTTTCTACTCCAAGGGACATTAATGCCTTTCCTCTCCGCGTAAATATAGGCCGCACTGCGCACTTGCACGGGAGTCAGACCAAAATCTCTGTTTGCAAGACTAATCAGCCTGTCACAAAGTACCTTTTCTTCGTCAACGCTGAAAACAGAGAGTCGTCCCACTGATTTATAAATAGGCCCATTATCATCAGCTGCTTGTAACGCCTGTCGAACCCATGCATTTTGGATCCAATTCTGAAGGGTTGTACAGGGCGCACTGAAGATATCTGCAGCTGCTCGGATCCCAATATCTCCCCTCAGTACACTGCTAATGGCCTGTGAAATAATCTGTTCAGACCATTTGTCATGGGCGGTCTTTCTCTCGTACGTTCTATCGCATACTTTCAAGGAGGTATAGCACGATAGTATTTGCACGACCCAGGGCAGTAAGAACAGGGAAATTCCCAATAGAAGGTCGTAGCAACACGTGGAAGATTACTAGGGCCCACCGAGGTCAGGTGGATAAAGAAAAATAAATTACCAGAAAATAAAATTAATTACTACTGACTAAAATAAAAACAACGATTTGAAGGAAATTAGGAATTTAATTGGAAAAGAAACGTTTAAAAGTCTTTCATTAAGATAATTCTTTTAAAAAAAATTGAAGATAAAATGTGGCGAGATCTCCCTTTTAAAAAGGTAAAAAGTAAGAAAACCCTTAAGCAGACCTTGGGATCCCAGAACTACAGCTAGTAAATTACAGTAAATTAATGCGGCAAAAGGTAAAACTTGACTGCAGCACGAGAGGAGAAAACGGTTCCTTATGAGACAATCACTGGTTATAGAAGAGTAAACTCCAAGCAATATATCCTCCGAATAAGTTCCATCGAGGGCAAACAGAGAAATTGAATTAATTCACAAATTAAGAATTAGCAAGTACGAAACATGAAAGGAAATAAACATTAAACACTTAACACGGATCCCGCGGTTGACTCAGCAGTCCTCACGATCATCCAAATCAATCAACATCATATCCTTGAAAACCCCAAATAATACTCACGACAGACAACGAGAGTCAGCTGTTAGCTAGTAACAGAGAGCTCCCATCACAGTTATGTTTACAAGTGCAGTCATAGTAACCGGGTCACATGACCCAAGACAAATGGCTGCCCATCAACAACCAAGGAAGTCAAATGAACCGTTTTCATCTCACTAACTAACCTTTTTCCAGAATGAACTGCTAACATACACAAAAATCGAAAACGATAAGAATAAATCCACCCATAATATAATGCTTGAAAAATACTATTATTAGGTGCCACAGTCAATGAGTACCATCAGATTTTAGCAGTTACATTTCATTTGAATTTTAAGATGAAAAGTACAACATAACTCGTTTTGAAATAATTAATAGGCGTAAACATAGCCAACATTTTACATTAAAGAAAACCCCAATAACTTAAATTATATCGTTATTACGAAGTGTAACATCATGTCGAAACATATTCAAATGTAAATCCTTGGTTATAAAAAGATCATGCACGATAAAATTTAGAATTTTCCCGCTTCGAAAGACCAAAACAATTCGACTTTCAGTTAGCATGCATTTCTTGAGATGAATGCAGACCCCAGATCAAGACTTTAGGGTTATCAATACTCACAGTCTCGCCGAACATATAACAAAGAAAACAAAAGGAAATGCAGACATTTTGGTTCTCGCTGGATGGCGAGTAATTCACCCAGTGTCGAACACCATGACTCCTGCTTCTTCTTCACTTAATTTTCAATATCCTTTTTCACCAGCAGCGATGAGATCCAATCTTTTAGTCAACAACCTTCAACAAGGACTCCAATAATCAAAACAAAGACCGGTCGGTGTACATAGATATCCACGGAGGTCGGAGATCACGAGAACAAGTTGAGTACGGAGAATGCCGCTAGATGGCAGACCGATGCAGATAGCGTGTCTCACACCAGGATACGGCTCCCGTGAATCACGCAGATCTCAAGAGATTGCGGGCACATGCAAAATCTAAAGTGATGTTCCATTACAATCAACGGGGCATGACGTTGTTGGAAAGTTGACTTTGATTAGACGAGTCCATCCCCAGGTACTCAAATACCTTTAAACTCTTCAAATACCGTGAGGGTCTCCCCCGCCAAAAGATTAACACGGGGATGGGCGGAACAGCGGAGTAGAGCAAATAATCTTCATACTAACTTTTAATAAAATAAAATCCTCATGACTTCACTTGCAGGAAGGGTGAAGGATCAGGTCATAATGAAGCCTTAGAGACTTCACCGTAGACAAGTAGTACCAACCGCATACTGGTGATTAAATATACGTCTGGGTCCGGAACCAAAGTCTGCAGAACATGAACACACAAATTCAAAAGTCTTCTTCCCATAAAATAACACCGAATTCCACATTAAATCGTTCCTTTCGAAGAAAACTAGGTCGCACTTCATTTTAGTTTTTTTAAACAGATAAAAGCGTACGTTAATTAAATTTTCGGGGTTTCCACTCTAGAGAAAGGCATGATTCTCTTTTAAATTCAAACTGATTTATCCAAACATATTTATTTAAGGATAAAAGGAAACACACAAAAGGATTCACAACACGGAAAAATTAAATCCCCAAACACAAGACCATAAACCAAGTTAAGGAAAATAGAGTATCAGTTTCATTTCAAGATAAATTCTAAGCATACCCAAAATCACCCCAGAAAATAATACATAGACCAAGGACAGGTCTCAAACAAATTCATTTAAATAGAAAACAAGGAAAGTTAAAATATACTTTGAACATAATAGCACAAGCACTACCAATCAGTGAGTGAAATAGTCAATATCTCAAAATCTTTGTTGTACAACCAACACTACAGAATCATTTCAAAACTTGGATCAACATCTCACGGATCCAAGGCATCACAAACAGGAAGGAAAAGGAGAATAGGATTCAACACTACCAATAGAAGATAAACACAGAAAGCACAGAATACCAATCAATGCCAATTCCATGACTATAAGATAAACCATTTTCAAGCAAGAGTAACTTTGAGCCGATCGGTTGGAGATCTTTTTCGAATCAAGATGGTAGGGCTGCGCATAGTCCGTCGTCGACAACAGATTAGCCAAGAAACACCAAGCAAGAATAGTTTTCAGATCAACAGCAAACACTCGTCAGAGCATAATAAACAACATGGAATTAACAGGACAGAAACGGAGCTAAAAAAACTCAGGAGGGAATACAATCCGGAATCTAATAACCAACCTATTATATGGCATCACTAAATAATTCATTCCACAATGGCACATCCAATCAAATCAAAAGGCAAAGGTAAGACCTCAGATTAGATAACCAAGAAGGAAGATAAGGAGCGATGTCCTACACAACGTACACTACCGGATGTCCCTTACAGAAACACTGGGGAAAAGAAAACGTCAGAGAGTGGCACATAACATAAATAGAACCATGTAGTTAAACAAAGCAAACTCAAAATTACGTCGGATTAGCAGGTAACGCAGAGAAACGTGAGATGAAGCAACCAAGGTACACGAAACCAAGAAGAAATAAATAGCAAGACAAGTTAATTCACTATGAGTTGCAGATACACCTCTTAATTCCTCCCAAAATCTACAGAGACACAGAGGTACAATTAAAGGTAACACACTCCCATACCAAAGTGCCATAGCTACTAAAAACTTGACACGATACCCATAGGAACAACCACAGACAAGACACATGGGTTAACTCATTAGAGTTTAAAAGATAAACATCTTCCACACCATGATCTTCAGCCATAATTCCATCTCAATAAACATTAAATTAGAATTACTCCACCAAAACATCATAAATCAATGCCCTTAGTCATACCGATTAGGTCCAAGAAGATACATGCTTCGGAAAAGATCCCATTAGCAAAACCAAAATAATACCAACAACCAGTAGATAGGTAAATTACATAACACCAGCAGTGATCTGCAACTCAAGAATGAAAACAAACCCTAGATACCACTAAGGTTGAAAGTTAAAGAAATTCAACAACCATACTCAAGTAGTGCACAACCCAATTCCATTACACCAGAAGTAGATATTAGAATTCCAATATAGTTTCCACCCAAGTAAGCAATGTTAATACATTTACCAGATAAAAAAAGATTAGGGAAAGTTTCACACTTAGAACAAAACCCAGAAGTGGTTCACAAGGCTAACCAAGGAGAGAACACAAGGTCATTGAGCTATAGATAAGTACAAGGTATCAGTATGTAGGAAATGAAGCTCGATTAAGACACAGAGTCCATGCACTAGGCAAACGAACCATTATCTCCACCACTAACCAACCATACAACATCAAAACCAATAACCACTCCAAAATAAACAACATAGGACGTCGCTCGATTCACTACCAATCCCGCACACACACACCCACACAATGAAAAGATGACAGATGGAAATCATTCACGCAGTAAACACACACGATTCATATCACCACAACTACTCTTCAGGATAGAAATGATCAAGTCACATCGCGATAAATTAATCTGGTGTTCAACATTCAATGCGGAAACAACCAGGACATGATTCCTTAGGTTAAATTACCCACTTAGTGGATAGAAACTATCCGAGAAGTACAATTAGCAAGGTAAACACCATAAATTACTAAAATGGTAATTCAGTCGTACACCACACAAGCATCAGTTTTCAAATAAATAATGATGATAATTTGGGAAATAACACAAGAACACTAAAACAGAGATTACCAAAAATTCACAAGTTACAAGTTCCCAATCAGAAAATCATCAATAAGTTACCAAATGAACCATCCGAAAATACTTAACACAAGGCAAATAATAAATTCACTCACCAATCAGTAGTATGCAAAACAACTTCAACAGAGGGTGTTAATTCTCCACCCACGTTACACTTAACAAAGGTTTCAACAAGAAAAATTACCAATTAACCAGGTTTAATTTGAGAAAGGTGAACACGCCTAATACGTTTAGCAATTGGATCACTGACTAAGACGGATACCGGAGTTAGAAACTGCAACAAGGTACAGGGCCCTTGATACCTGGGGGCAAGTTTCGCAGAAAACTTATGGACAGCCTTGCTGATGGGGTAACACTTGACATAGACCTGATCACCAACTTTCAATTCTGATGACTTTCTGCCTTTATCATACCTATTTTTGACCTTCTCGTCGGACACAGACAAATTTTTCTTCGCCTCATCCCAAATTTTTTGGACATCTTTAGGTTTAGAGAATTCAGGCAACAGATCTTCAGTAGACAACAGATTGGACATAGGAGAATATGGAGTATAACAGAACATAAGATCCATAGGTGTTTTTCCGTGAGATTCATGAGTAGCACAGTTAAAGGCGTGGGCCAGCCAATGCAAACAATAATCCCATTTGCATTGGTTGTCGTGATGATATGCAATCAGAGCAGATCTTAAATTTCTATTTAACCTTTCAGCATATGAAGGGTTCGGATAATAGGGGGTGGTAGTAACGTGCGAGATGGACAATTCAAATAGATATTTCCTGAAAGAATTACTGGTGAAGGAACTAGCATTGTCCGAAACCAGAAACTTGGGAGGACTGAAGGATGAGAAGATGGAATTTAGGCAGTTAATAGAAGTACGGGAGTTGGTGGACCGGGTAGGGAATATCCAGCAAAATCTAGAGAAAGCATCAATACATACAAAGATATGGGTGTTTCCTAGGGAAGAGCGGGGGAAAGGTCCTACGTAGTCTATAAACAACCGTTCCATGGGGCGAGAGGCTTGGGAAGATGACAGCAATCCAATTCTGTTGTTCAAGTTAGGCTTACTAATGCCACAAGATTGGCAAGATTTGATCATCGTTCTAATGTCATGATCCATTTTCTTCCAAATGAAAAACTGCCGGATCTTTTGCCTGGATTTGTAAGTACCTAGATGGCCACCAATGGGCGAAGAGTGATAGTACTTAAAAATGATGGGTACAAGAACCTTTGGAACAACGATTTTTAGGTTACGGTCCTTCCGACCCTTACAACAAAGGACACCTTTAGACAGAGAATAGGGTTTTACTTCCGTACCATCATTAATTGCGTCTATGATCGTCTTCAATTCAGGATCCGACTTCTGATGATCTTCGAACTCATGATACAATAGAGGAGAGTCTGAAAGAATTGCGCCGACACCAACAGCATTGACTTCAAGTTCTCCCACATTAGGATTCAGTTCAGACTCGTCATTTCCTTCGAACATTCTACTTAAGCAATCTGCAATGACATTCTCAGAACCCCTAATATGACGAACGTTGAACTTGAAAGAAGAAATACGGAGCGCCCACCTGGTTATCCTTCCGGTTCTTTTGGGCCTATTTAGCACCCACGAAAGAGCCTGATTGTCTGTTTCCAACTCGAAGTTCACATGCTCAATGAATGGTCTAAACTTTTCAAGAGCGAGCAAGACTGCAAGACATTCTAGTTCATAGACAGAGTACTTACTTTCCAAACTATTAAGAGTTCTAGATACATAGGCAATAGGTCTACGCTCACCATCATACTCCTGCAAGAGTACCCCGGCAACAGCCTTATTGGAAGCATCGGTTTGCACAACAAGTCGCTTGTTAAAGTCAGGAATTGCCAACACCGGAGCATTGGTCAAGGCAGCTTTCAGAGAATCGAAGGCTACTCGTTGGGCGTTACCCCAGGTGAACTTCACACCTTTGCGTCTAAGACAATTCAAGGGAGCAGCAATTTCTGCAAAATTTGGAATGAATTTCCGAAAAAAATTGACCGTACCAATGAAGCGGGCAACACCTTTAACGTCCCTAGGAGGTTTGAAGTCCTTGATACCTTGAGTTCTAGACTGATCTATAGAGACACCATCTGAGGAAACTACATGCCCCAGGAAGGACATGCTAGGCTTTGCGAAGGCAACCTTAGATAGCTTGACAGTAAGTCCAGCCTTCTTCAGGCGTACCAAAACTTCCCTAATATGTTCTAGATGTTCTTCGAAGGTGTTTGAAAAAATTACGACATCGTCCAATAGTTACACACAAACTTGAACTTTATGTCCGACAGAGTGGAATTTAGCAGCCTCGACAACACAGCTGCTCCACAGCTCAGACCGAACGGCAGCCTCAGGAACTCATACAGGTTCCAGTCGGTTATAAAGGTAGTCAGGGGAATGGATCTCTTAGAAAGGGGGACCTGGTAGTATGCTTGGTTCAAGTCCAGAACGGTGAAAAACTTCGCCCCAGAAAACCATCCGAAACAAGTGTGGAGATCAGGCAAAGGAATCGATTGGAGTACTATCTTACTGTTTAGGGCTCGATAGTCTATCACAGCACGGAAACCGCCAGAGGACTTGGGCACTAAGAACACCGGAGAAACATTTGGAGAGGTAGAAGGTCTGATAACACCATCCTTTTCCATCTGTTCCACAATCTTCTTCAATTCTAGCATACGTGGTGGAGACAGACGATACGGAGGAGATCTAACCGGTTGATGGTCTAACAACTCAATGTCATATTCTAGGACATCAGTCAACTCTAATTTACTTGTTAAGACTTCCGGAAATTCTTTACAGAGGTTTCGCACTTGTTCAGCTTCAATTTCCCCTAGATGCTCCAGATCAAGGCAATTCAGATCACTATCCTCGACAGGAGACGGGTAACCTACACACGAAGAAATGGGTATCTTCAACGGAGCATCAACCAAAGCAAACTTAACGTCTGGAGAAAATTTAAAAAAGAAATTCCTACTCTGTAAGTCTAACACTACAGTAGACCTACGCTAGACAGAAAATTCGTACCAAGAATTACGTTACAAGTCAAATTAGGCGTTACTAAACATCTGACCTTCCAGGTAAATCTGCCAATCCTCAACTTAATCTTCACTGAACCTAAAATTTTCAAAAACTGAGAGTTAGCAGTGACGCATTTGATATTCGTAGATTCCAGTTCCGGCAATTTACATGAAGATTTCATTTTATAGTACCATGTCGAATTAATTAGGCACACCACACTTCCGGTATCAAGTAAAGCGTTTACCGGTTCATTATTGATTTCTACGGGAGTACAAGTACCTTGGGAGGGAACATGAACAGAAATCTTGTTACATTGATGCGGGCAAATAAATTTTTCAGACGTCCAAGGATTTTAAACGCTAGGCCTGTTACATTCTAACTTGTTGTCCTCTAGTCATTGATTATTACTCTGAACTGACAAAGGACAGTTTTTCTTGACATGTTGTTTGAATCCACAGGAATAGCAACCACCAGAATGACGTTTAACAACTGGACAAGTGTTCCTCAAATGACCCCTAGATCCACAGTTAAAACATTTGCGAACATTTCCATCCCTAGCAACTGAAGAGACAGTAGGATTATCGGGTCTAACAGGAGGAGGAAGGTTGACAGGTCTGGTAGAGTCACCATGTTTGACGTCCTCAGCGAATGAGCATGCCTCTTCCAGTTCTCGGAAATTGGTGGGACATCGGGTTAAAGAGAGGTAGGAACGATACGAGGGTGATATGCCTTTTAAAATCCTAGCCACCATCTCACTTTCCTGAACAGAGATCATAAATACTTTGCAGTAAAATCTCAAGTCCAAAACATAAGACAACAAATTTTCATGTAAAAACTGAGTTCTGAAACAGTGTTTGGGAATTAAGCTCTGGAGAGCAAGAGATGGAATGAACTTCCCTAGTACCAGCTCATGGAAAGCATTGATGGATAGGTTCCGTGATATAGCTTCCGAAATCTCTCTTTTCAAAATCCCTTCACAGTGAGGGAATAGAGCACGAAAAATACCTAAATCGTCCACAGAATAAACATTAGCTGACTCCGTCAGCTCCACAAGAAATCTTAAAAACCTGATGCTTTCCTCAATAGAGTTAACAGAAAAATTATTTACTCCTTTAAAAATCTCCTTCAAACAATTAGGAGATGACGCAGAATTAACTCGAGTTAGCAAGTTTTCCAGAACAGAAGTTGTGATACCACAGTTACATGGGTTATGAGGAGAGGATACAATAGTATCTGGAGTAGGTGCAGACGAAGGCGTAATGGGGTTAACTTTCTCAGAAATTCCATATTACTAAACTCTTTGTTGATCAACAAAAGGTCAAGTTCGGCTGAAATGCCCGAAACAATAGTTATTAACTTGATACATTCTGTCATAATTTCGTCCTCAGGCTTAACAGCAAGAATGTCCTGAATGCGCCCAAGATAGTGATGAGCTCTGGCCTTTAACCTGTTCACTTGAGCTCTTGAGGGAGGTAATTCAGAAAATTCTTCCCTAATGACGTTAATTTCTTGCAACGAGTCACATATCACACACAAAAATTCCCCACACTTAGTTCGATCAATGATAGGTCAATGGGAACATGAACATTTGCTGTCATTAAGGCAGCACACTCTCCTATGGTACCAGGTACCTCTAAATTCCGGATCGATAGTTCATATATCAACTCAGCCTTTCGAAGCTGATAGGGAAAAATCACCATACGAGACATAGTTTTGGGCGAGGAACACCGAAACAAAGATTACACCAATACACACTTCCTTCGCTAAACTTATTTCCACTAAAGAACAGGTCGATCAACACCCCAAAAGAAAGGTTACCACGAACCTGCTACGCAGGCGTAGTGGGGGGAGAGGTGATACTCCCATGTGGCGCGTCCCAGGTGGCGGATAGGGGTGTCCTAACCGGCTTGCCGGCGGACTTGAGGGAAATAAAATACCTCTCGCGGACCAAACACACACCCCCTGTGGGTGGGGGAGGCAGACGAATAATACACCCACGGTATCCCCTGCCTGTCGTGAGAGGCGACTAAAAGGGGCGACCAAGGGATGATTGCATTCGAACCATGAAACTACATGTGCTTAGTACCACCACGCGGAGAACACCAAGGGTCGCTTTAACTTGTGCGTAGTACCACTATATTAGGTACGAAATAGGTTTATGATTAGTAGCACACAGGAGCACCGCGCGGTCGGCTTTTGCAGTACCTGTGATTAGTACCACCATATGAGCAGAACCATGGGATGATAGCTACCATGGTTCTGCCTTGCCTATGATTAGTACCCACTATATGAGGAACACCACGGGATATGGAGAGGTCCCTGTGGTTAGTACTCTTATGTGATGAACACCATAGGTTTGCGTTGCCTGTAAATGGCGCCGCAAAGTGAGAAAAACATAGGACTGTATTATACGTCGAATTTCATAACCTCTGAGTAGTACAATAATGTGTGGAATACCGCAAGTCTCTGCTACTTTTGATTAGTACCGCAACAGGACGTATACCATGGTTCTACATTACAAGCGATAAGTATCATTCTGAGGGGCCTTTGATCTGTATTTTGGACCCATTTAGACACCAAGCATTCTCGATTCAGGATTGTGCTTTGGAAGTGGTCCCTTGGTCTGTACTACTATTAACTATGATAGTTTTTTGAGA
Source organism: Anabrus simplex (assembly GCF_040414725.1). Classification (NCBI taxonomy): domain Eukaryota; kingdom Metazoa; phylum Arthropoda; class Insecta; order Orthoptera; family Tettigoniidae; genus Anabrus; species Anabrus simplex. The sequence goes on from NC_090268.1 coordinate 171,514,924, forward strand.
CAGATCCACTGATTGTTTTCAATTCATGTTCATTCATTCATTCATTCATTCATTCTTCATAACATTTTTTATTTTGGTCAGTGGATGATTTTGAACTTTTACTCTGTCGTTTCATTTCGTACCATTAGGGGCCGATGACCTCGATGTTAGGCCCCTTTAAACAACAAGCATCATCATCATCAAAGAAAGGTTATGAGTGACGCATAAGAGCCTTCAAGCACCGAGAAAACAATAAGAGATCCAGTGGCCTTTACTTCCCGGTTAATTTAGGGTATGCCAAACCCATAGAATCATCAAACACAAGACAAAGACACAGATGCACGCCAAGACAAATAACAGTGTGAGATGTTTTCACCTTTCTTCATGCAAATAAAATTCTCAGTTAGAGGACTGAGAAATTACTAAGAGAAAATTAAAAAAATTACTCACCGGTTGTTAGCCTTATGATTAGATCAAAGCAAATTTCCAGCAGCAAGCTAGCATACCAAGCTCCCAAGCCAAAGAATCAGGAATACATAACCCTCAGATAGCTCACACAGCAGCGATGGGCTCCCCCAAGATGACAAAATGCACATGGAACAGAAATATATTTGCATTAACACAAGTCGAATCTTGCCTTCCTCTTTACAACTAAGCACTCTCAAAATGTACCTTGTTATTATTTTAGTCGGTGTCCAGCAATTCTAAAGATAGGTAAAATGACCTCGAACAGATTACCAAAGGGGAAATAGAATCACAGAGAAAATTAAAATTCAAACAAAACAAAAGAAACACGCTCTGCTACCAAAAACACTATCGCGTATTTTCAAGGAGGTATAGCACGATAGTATTTGCACGACCCAGGGCAGTGAGAACAGGGAAGTACCCAATAGAAGGTCGTAGCAACACGTGGAAGATTACTAGGGCCCACCGAGGTCAGGTGGATTAAGAACAAACAAATTACAACTAAGTAAAATAAGTTACTACTGACTAAAATAATACAACGATTTGAAGGAAATGCTGAATTTAATTGGAAAAGAAATGTTTAAGTCTTTCATTAAAATAATTCTTTTGAAAAAATTAAAGATAAAATGCGGCGTGATCTCGTTTTTTTAAAAAGATAAAAGGTAAAGAAAACCCTTAAACAGACCTTGGGATCCCAGAACTACAGCTAGTAAATTACAGTAAATTAATGCAGCAGAGGTAAAACTTGACTGCAGCACGAGAGGAGAAAACGGTTCCTTATGAGACAATCACTGGTTATAGAAGAGTAATCTCCAAGCAATATCTCCTCAGAATAAGTTCCATCAAGGCCAAACAGAGAAATAGAATTAATGCACAAATTAAGAATTAGCAAGAACGAAACGTGAAAGGAAATAAACATCAAAATCTTAACACGGATCCCGCGGTTAACTCAGCAGACTTCACAATCGTCCAAATCAATCAACATCATCTCCTTGACAACCCAAAAAAAACTCACGACAGACAACGAGAGTCAGCTGTTAGCACGTAACAGAGAGCTCCCATCACAGTAATGTTTACGAGTGCCGTCATGAAAACCGGGTCACATGACCCCCAGCCAAATGGCTGCCCATCAGCAACCAAGGAAGTCAAACGAACCGTTTTCTTCTCACTAATTAACCTTTTTCCAGAATGAACTAATAACACACACCAAAATCGAAAACAATAAGAATTAACCCACCCATAATATAATGCTTGAAAAATACTATTTAGATGCCACAGTCAATGAGTAACATCAGATTCTAGCAGTTACATTTCATTTGAATTTTAAAATGAAAAGTACAACATAACTCGTTTTGAAATAATTAATAGGCGTAAACATAGCCAACATTTTACATTAAAGAAAACCCCAATAACTTAAATTATATCGTTATTACGAAGTGTAACATCATGTCGAAACATATTCAAATGTAAATCCTTGGTTATAGAAAGATCATGCACGATATATTTTAGAATTTTCCCGCTTCGAAGGACCAAAACAATTCGACTTTCAGTTAGCATGCATTTCTTGAGATGAATCCAGACCCCAGATCAAGACTTTAGGGTTATCAATACTCACAGTCTCGCCGAACATATAATAAAGAAAACAAAAGGAAATGCAGACATTTTTGGCTCTCGCCGGTTGGCGAGGGATTTATCCAGTGTCGAACACCATGACTCCAGCTTCTTCTTTACTAGTTTTCAATATCATTTTTCACCAGCAGCGATGAGATCGAATCCTTTTTAGTCAACAACCTTCAACAAGGACTCCAATAATTAAAAAAACAAAAACCGGTCGGTGTACATAGATATCCACGGAGGTCGTAGATCACGAGAACAAGTTGAGTACGGAGAATGCCGCTAGATGGCAGACCGATGCAGATAGCGGGTTTCACACCAGGATTCAGCTCCCGTGAATCAGGCAGATCCCAAGAGACTGCAGGCACATGCAAAATCTAAGGTGATGTTCCATTACAATCAACGGGGCATGTCGTTGTTGGAAGGTTGTTTTTGATAGATGAGTCAATTCCCAGGTACTTAGATACCTTTAAACTCTTCAAATACCGTCAGAACAATCATCATCATCATCATCAGCAGCAGCAGCACGTTCCGAAGGACGCGCATAAATTTTGAACTTAAATTGCTCTGTAAAACAATATTTTTTATAAAATGTAAAGGCAGTTTTGAATTAAAATTTGAATTTCTGTAATAGGAGGGACACTGGTCTTGGAAATACGAGATACCCGTATTTCGAGTTAAACAACAAGCAAAACCGTACGTATTGTTTCCAGGAACGAGAGCTTCTTCGAATTAGGCAGGATTTTGAATTATCGACGTTCTACTGTACTGCAATTTGAAGCATATGTGAACCGTGTGTAGCATTCACTGGCCTAACAGATGATTCTTCCATTCCAATATTTCTCCATCTGTTGGTTTAGTTGACTGCTTTTCTGCAAATCTTGTCTTCTTTGTTGAGAAGAAATGTGTGATTGGCACTCGGTACTTCTCTTTGAGTTGCAGGTGAATCCAAGTGGGAAGAATTGCTCTCACCGTTTCTCAAGGCTTAATGCACCATAGTCATGTGTCTTTCAGCACTTCTGCTAATACGTGGCAAGTGTGGATTATCTACACTTGGCGTAGCACCAGTGCAAATTTCAAGTAGGCTGATAACTTTCCTCTTGTCGTCGATGATTTCACCTATATCCTCGCCAACAGCAGGCAGACACATCGCCATTTCCTCCATCTCCTCAAATAATGCACCAGCTGTCACCTCTTCTGTACTAGACCCATTATCTATTGAATCAACGAAATTGGCATAACGTAGGCCGGCGTGAATATGTTTGCAAAAATTACCACGAATGAGGTGAACCAGACATGTACATGTGAACTGATGTATGGACACCTTGCACAAATGCCAGGTTAATGGACAGCCATCGCAAGCAGCTGTTTTATTGAAATTTACCAAGTATGGACCTCGACACTCTGCCTTTGAGGACTGAACTCTCCATGAACTTTCTCCCACATTTTCAATAACTTCATTCTTCACAAGGACACTCTTCTTGTAGCTTTCGGAGATCATTGCCATACGCATTGTGGGTTTCCCTTTCAGCTGTAGTATGAATCTCTCATACATCATGTCTTTGGAGAACCGAAGCAGAATGAACACACGTTTATCAACTCTGCTATTGATCTTACAATCAAGGTAACAATACTTCAACTTCTTGTGGAAAACTTCGAAGTACGTATTCTTATTTAAACCCAAAACGTTCCTATAACAAAAAGCCCACATTTCACATGAATGGGCATTCTTGGGACGAAGAGTACTCATGAAAAGGCTGAAGCTCTTCTTCGCTAGAACATATCTCTAAAAAGGCTTCAAAAGGCTGGTGGAAGATTTCTTCATCCAGTTCTACTAGGATGGCAATTAATGCCTGCCTAACGTGAAATTATTTTTCATCATTTCTTATTTTCTTCCATTTGTTGTTCTTCCACGATCTTAGGATATGCCAAGAGCACAGGAGTTTGTGATCGGGGACAGACATGCCTTGACACCACGAATTGTAATATTATGGATAATCTTCAGACATAAAAACCTGACATATCACACGAGGTCCTACAGCATCTCTGGCAGCAAGCAAGGACTTTTTCGTTGCAGATCTACCAATCTGTGTAATACTAATACAAATTGCAAGGTGCACTCCAGCACCAAACTCATCCAGTACCATTATTGTAGTTAAATGAGTCATAGGCATTTGTTCTATGGGTGCTATCCATCAGTACTTTGGCGTTTGTGAATTTCGACAGCATCATCTTCTGGTATGGTGTGATAATCACAACCATGAATTCTTCACCGGTCCCATCCTCTTCCCCTTGCTTCTTATAACAAACGGTGGGACAGTCAGAATCCTAAAGCTGTTGCTGGTTTACCTACGTGTCCAAACTAACAAAGTCATTTGGATCTGCTCTATCACTGCCAAGATTATAATCTCTAATGACATTATAAATGTCCACCATATCAACGGCATGTATGCGCTCACTTGGAGCACCAGTCCTAATCTCCTTGATAATATGTTTCTTAGGAATTCCATTCCTACGTTTCCCGGCGATCAACTCGCTATGACCGAGTTAAACGCACCAAGTTGAGACAGTTTTTATGCCCTGCGTGTGATTCATGGAATATTACCAAGACACCATTATCACTTTTCGCCATGATGAGTCGAGATGGACAGTTTTCCATTTTAAACGCTATATTCAGCATTAATGATTCGTTTACCTTTCTCACGAGTGCGGTGCTCTCCTGAACGATGACATGCAAAATCATGTCTTAATGGCTCCGGGCTACCTCTTGTGTCCCTGATTTTGGAATACAAAAACGAAGTTTATTTTTTCACCTTCTCCTTCAATTGAAATAAATCTACAAAAGGAGAGAACATAGAATTTTCCTATCAGAATATTCCTGTTAATACATTGAGTTCAAAAGGCAATCTGTCTGAAGAATTCCATTACGTCAATGAAATATGCACAGAATTTGATAAATTATAATAGTATACCTTTTGAAAATAATTACCTGCCATAGAATTGGCAGATAGTTCCTCAATATCTTCTTCAATGTCATGTTCTGACTTCAGGTATATGCTGAAATCACTACCATACCTGACATTAGCATCACACACTGGGCAGAAGGAGGATAGGATTTACTGCTCTTCAATACCGTGCACTTTGGTGACATACTGCTTGAGCGAATAGCCCCTATAAGACGTTTTCCCACAGTATGAAAACGGATGTTTAGCCTTATTTTCCGGGCAATTGTCTTCAGTGCTGGAATAATCACTCGGAGATAGAAGAACTGAAAAAAATGTAAAAGTATCCAGTTGCAATTTTTCATGGCACAAATAAATACAGTACTTAGATTTAAGTCTACGAGGAAAATTACAGATTTCTCAGAAGGATACTGAAGGTTGTGTGACTTTCTCTTTTTTTTTTTTTTGCTAGTGGCTTTCCGTGGCACCGACACAGATAGGTCTTATGGCGTCGATGGGATAGGAAAGGCCTAGGATTTCGAAGGAAGCATACGTGGCCTTAATTAAGGTACAGCCCCAGCATTTGCGTGGTGTGAAAATGGGAAACCAGGGAAAACCAACTTCAGGGCTGTCGACAGTGGTATTCGAACCCACTATCTCCCGGATGCAAGCTCACAGCCGTGCGCCCCTATCCGCACGGCCAACTGGCTCGGTATGATTTCTTGACTCTTACAATGGATTTGTCCAATTTCAAAAAAACATGCTACAAATTAGAAGTCAGCACTGTTTATGTCCGTTCAAACAACTCGGTTGAAGTTCAGGCTTGCCTCAGAAATGTATGCTTCTCAATTCTTTGAACTGACCTACGAGTAAAATAACAAATCCTCTGTGTTAGCCAGGTTGTTCTTAATCTGAAAGACCACGAACCTACTACGTTGGCATAGCAGGGGGAGAGCTGATACTCCCACATGGCGCGTCCCAGGTGGCGGACCACGAACCTGCTACGCAGGCGTAGCAGGGGGAGAGGTGATACTCCCACGTGGCGCGTCCCAGGTGGCGGATAGGGGGGTCCTAACCGGCTTGCCGGCGGACTTGAGGGAAATAAAATACCTCTCGCGGACCAAACACACTACCCCCTGCGGGTGGGGGACGCACATGTAGAATACACCCGCGGTATCCCCTGCCTGTCGTAAGAGGCGACTAAAAGGGGCGACCAAGGGCTGACTGAATTAGAACCATGAAACTAATTTTGAATCGTACCATCATGCGGGGAACACCATAGGTTGCCTGTACTTGCGAGTAGTACCACTAAATTCGGTACGAAATCGGTTTGTGATTAGTAGCAGTAAAAGCCTGGCCTGGTGGATTCCAGTACCCGTGCGTCGTACCCATGTGTGCAACACCGCGGGTCTGGGCGTAGCCTGTGAGTTGTACCACTATATGAGCGACACCGTGGGTCTGCGTTGCCTGTGATTAGTACCCACTATGTGAGGAACACCACGGGAATACCGGCGCCCGTAGTTAGTACACCTAGGTGGGGAACCTTCTCGGTTTGCGTTGACTCTGAGTTGGGCCATTGTGTGAGACACATCATAGGTCTGCGTTACTTGTACGTATTGCAATACTTGTGAGTAGTACCATCTTTTGTGGAACACCGTGAGTCTTCGCTACTTTTGATTAATACCCCAACATGACACATACCATGGTTCTATTTTACTCGCGACATGTACCATTCTGTGGAGCCTTAGACGTGGATTTTGCACCCCCTTTAGACACCAAGCATCATTGTGCTTTATAAGTGGTTCCTTGGTCGGTAATAATGTGATTTTCGATCTGTATTGAGTCCGCTCCACTGGTTTTTGTTTGTTTGTTTTGTGTTTTGTTGAGTTCCTATCCATCCATCCATTCATTCTTCATGCCATATTTTATTTTTATTTTGGTCAGTGGATGCCTTTGCAGTTTTTGTTCTTTCATTTCGTACCATTAGGGGCCGATGACCTTCGATGTTAGGCCCCTTAAAACAACAGGCATCATCATCATCATTAATCTGAAAGAGTGATGGAAAGGAGCTAACAGTGCAGATCCCATTATGTGTGTTCCTTTAGATATTCCTATATTTTTGTATGTGAAAAACTATGATGCTCTTTAGAGAAGCCTAACATCTAGGTCATCGGCCCTTAATTACATAATATAGGATACATACATCTTCATTATAGACTGTTACGCCTTTAAGAGTTCAATCTGCAAGCTATGGCGTACATACCAATCATTAAATAAACATTAAATATACGGTTGGATCTGTTCAATTACACAAGCACCCCAGTCTAATGACGGTTATGTCTCTGAAACCCGACTTTATTTCTTTCTCAATTACCTATTCTCCTTATTGATAGTTAATATATGCCCTGAAGTTTCACTTGTTCATTAGAAATGTCACTGGATACGTTACTAATTTGTCAACACTCTCATGCTATATAACAATAATTTAGGTCTACTCCACTGAATTTAGTCATACGTAGGTCGAGCTCTTTACTGCGTTAGGGATTTATCTGACAACGCACTGCCCTTGTATATTGGCGATACTGAGCTCTTCATTCACTTTCCTAAATATTACTCGTCCGTTTGTGATACACTCCCTTCGCGCACTTAGCTAAATACGTGCCTATTTTATGTTAATTGAGCCGTACTAGTTTAGCCATATATGAGGCTCGATGCACGACGTCCTCGTCACATGGACAGCGGTCATCACACTTCCGTACCGTTTCTACTAGATTTGTTAGCGGCACACTGTACCTTACACTGTACACGTAAATTGCTTAATCAGATTGTGGTTACTTCCATATAAAATCACAAAACTTGAATACATCACTGTAGTGTACTATTCACATTTCAGAATGATTGCTTCACAAAGAAGTCACACACGAGCCACAGCTAACTGGTAACGAACTGTTGACGAACTGAAAATGAACTGATGACGCCTGTTTCGCAGCTCCGTAATATATAGGCAAGACACCCTGCAGCTGGTGGAGAGGAAAAAATAGGCCTCTTTCTCAAAATGCGCTCCGCTCCGCTAATACGTGGCGTACGAATGGGGTGTTAAATTATAGCTCCTGTACTCCCATTTTCACTGAGTGAATCTTATTAAAATCGCGTCGTGAATTCTCGAGTAGTCTTAGAAGCGTCCTTTGGTCTCTGTTGATGGGCGTGGACAAGTGGTAGGGGAATCCTTGCCCTCGTTACCACGGTCGAGACCCAACATCTGGAAACCATTACGGCGCACCCTTGTCTCCGGCGTAATTACCGTTCCTTCAATTATGTAGAGCACTTCCCTGCTTATCCGTATTTCGAATTAAACCACTTAAACAACAAGCAAAACCGTACGTAATGTTTCCAGGAATGAAAGCTTCTTCGAATTAGGCAGGATTTTGAATTATCGACGTTCTACTGTACTGCAATTTGAAGCATATGCAAACCGTGTTCTAGCATTCACTGGCCAAGCAAATGATTCTTCCATTCCAATATTTCTCCATCTGTTGGTTTAGTTGACTGCTTTTCTGCAAATCTTGTCTTCTTTGCTGAGAAGAAATGGTGTGATTGGCACTCGATACTTCTCTTTGAGTTGCAGGTGAATCATTGTGGGAAGAATTGCTCTCACCGCTTCTCAAGGCTTCATGCACCACACTCATGAGTCTTTCAGCACTTCTGATGATACGTGGCAAGTGTGGATTGTTTACACTTGGCGTAGCACCAGTGCAAATTTCAAGGAGCCTGTTAACTTTCCTCTTGTCGTCGATGACTTCAGCTACTTCCTCGCCAACGGCAGGCAGACACATCGCCATTTCCTCCGTCTCCTCAAATAATGCACCAGCTTTCACCTCTTCTGTATTAGACGCATTATCTATTGGATCAACGAAATTGTCATAACGTAGGCAGGCGTGAATATGTTTGCAGAAATTACCCCGAATGAGGTGATCCAGACATGTACATGTGAACTGATGTTTGGACACCTTGCACAAATGCCAGGTTAATGGACAACCATCGCAAGCAGATGTTTTTATTGAAATTTACCAACTATGGACCTCGAGACTCTGCCTTTGAGGACTGAACTCTCCATGAACCTTCTCCCACATTTTCAATAACGTCATCCTTCACAAGGACACTCTTCTTGTGGCGTTCGGAGATCATTGCCATACGCATTGTGGATTTCCCTTTCAGCTGTAGTATGAATCTCTCATACATCATGTCTTTGGAGAACCGAAGCAGAATGAACACACGTTTATCAACTCTGCTATTGATCTTACCATCAAGGTAACAAAACTTCAACTTCTTGTGGAAAACTTCGAATTACGTATTCGAATTTAAACCCAAGACTTTCCTATAACAAAAGGCCCACATTTCATATGAATGGGCGTACTTGGACGAAGAGTACTCATGAAAAGACCGAGGCTCTTCATCGGTAGGAGATATCTCAAGAAAGGCTTCATGAAGCTGGTAGAAGATTTCTTCATCCAGTTTTACTAGGATGACAATTGCCAAACTTGACTTACTTTTAATCGTTTCTTATTTTCTTCAAGTTGTTGTTCTTCCACGATCTTAGGATATGCCAAGAGCACAGGAGTTTGTGATCGGGGACAGATATGACTTGACACCACGAATTGTAATATACTGGATAATCATCAGACATAAAAACCTGACATATCACACGATGTCCAACAGCATCTCTAGCAGCAAGCAAGAACCTTTTCATTGACGACTTACCAATCAGTGTAATACTGATAAAGAATGCTAGGTGCACTCCAGCACCAAACTCATCCAATACCATTATTGCAGTTAAATGAAAGTCATAGGCAGTTGTTCTATGGGTACTATCCATCAGTACTTTGACGTTTGTGAATTTCGAGAGCATCATCCTCGGGTATAGTGTCATAATCACAACCATGAAGTCTTCAGTGTTAAGTTCACCGATACCATCCTCTCCCTCACCCCCCCTCCCCCCGGCCACTGTTTCTTATAACAAACGGTGGGACAGTCAGAATCCAAAAGCTGTTGCTGGTTTACCCACTTGTCCAAACTAACAAAGCCATTTGGAAGTGTTCTATCACTGTCAAGATTATAATCTCTGGTGATAATATAAATGTCCACCATATCAACGGCATGTATGCGCTCACTTGGAGCACCAATCCTAATCTCTTTTATAATCTGTTTCTTAGGAATTCCATTCCTAAGTTTCCCAGCGATCAACTCGCTATAAGACCGAGTTAAACGCAGGTACTTGAGACAGTTTGTATGCCCTGCGTGTGATTCATGGAATATTACTAAAACACCATTATCACTTTTCGACACGATGAGTCGAGATGGACACAGTTTTCCTATTTTAACGCTATTTTCAGCATTAAAGATTCGTTTACCTTTCCCACGAGTGCGAAGCTCACCTGAACGATGACATGCAAAATAATGTCTTAATGGCTGCTGGCTACCACTTGTGTCCTTGATTCTGAATACGAAGATGAAGTTTCTTTTTTCATCTTCTCCTTTCATTGAAAGAAATCTACAAAAGGAAAGAAGGTAGAATTTTCCAATCAGAATATTCCTATTAATACATTCAGTTCAAAAGGCAATCTGTATGAAGAATTTCATTACCTCAAAGAAATATGCACAGAATTTGATAAATTATAACATTGTACCTTCTGAAAATACTTACCTACCATAGAATTGAACGATAGTTCCTCAATATCTTCTTCAATGTCATGTTCTGATTTCAGGTCTTTGCTGAAATCACTACGATACCGGACATGAGCATCACATACTGGGCAGGAGGAGAATAGGATTTACTGCTCTTCAATACCGTGCACTTTGGTGACATACTGTGTGAGCGAATAGCCCCTACAGTACATTTTCCCACAGTATGAGCACAGATGTTTGACCTTATTATCCAGAACTTTGTCTTCAGAGCTGGAATCGTCACTCGGAGATATAAGAACTGATAAAATGTAAAACTATCCAGTTGCAATTTTTCATGGCACCTCTAAATGAGGCGTCCCATTCCAAAACTCGCCTTCTCCACACTAACAAATTTTTCAGGAAATACAAAAAACGAATTGCTAACATAATGCCTAGCCTAGTGTTTTTTGATGAAAACAATTCTAAAAATAAGAAAGAAATCATCCAAGGTCATTAAATATTATGTAAATAAGTCATGTAATGTAGAGACTGAGTTATTTATGTTTAAAAAATGAAGAAGGTGAGTTTTGGCATGAATGATTGGATAAGGCAAGTTTTGCTCCAACCCAGATGGGATAAGACCAGTTTTGCTGCAACCGAAAATTACTTTGAATATCTGTTTACATCGAACAAAGTGGACCCAATTAATTAACACCTTTGAAAATTACGTTTAAACATTTATTTATTTATACATAAAAGGTCAATTAATTTTTATGAAATACATCAAGTAGTGTTTCATTAGTCCTTGATGATTTTATTTTAAGCAATTACGTCTACACCTTCTTCCTGGCAAGAGTAAGGTTCTTCATTCTCGTCCTCATTGGCACCAACAACAACTTCATAATACGTACTGAGAATATTCTTCAGATAGTTCGTTGATGTATTATCAAACCACTGATCACCAAAGTGACTGATAAGTAGTTTTATGACGTCATTGATCTTGGCTGGTTTAACCATAACACCTCGTGGAACCTCATTAACAACTATGTCTTTTAATGTTTTACCTTTCTTCATAACTGACCTTGGTACGTTCATGTCAGAATTGTTCGATACTTCACCTCTGATCAGAACATCATTGATTGATGTTTTTCGTGAAAGTATGAACCGTTTGCACAAGAATAACTGGAAATGCCACTGTCCTGGTTTTTTCATAACTGCTGTGGCACAGTTTTTCCAGTCTGACACTTGGCAATCTTCACCTAGGTTTGTTACTGTTCCATGTTTGTTGAAGACCTCAGTATATGTATGAGGTTCATAGATAAATGACATTTTTCTGAGTGATTTTTTCAATAAAACCAAAAATCCTGTCTGATGGCAGGAAAAACTGGAAAAACAAGTTCTATTTTCTTCACATTCTGTGGAGCACTATTTAGTAAATAACGAGCATACATAAGTAGCATTATAGAATTGCGATTATGGCCACCGCAACCATCAGCACAGAGCCTGATTACAGGGGTATCAAAGAGGTCAGTTTTCACTAAGCAATCATGGACTGCAGAAGCTATTTCATTGGATGACTTGCTAGACTCATTTTCATTCCAAGTGTAAATGTGTACTCTGTCTTTAGTCAACTTTTCTTTGGATGAACCTTTGACTATGGTAAAATTGAAGGTGTAGAGTTGCCTACAATAGTAGGCACATTAGTCTGGTACTTCGGGAACTACTAAGTTCTTCTGACAGTCAAAACTAAATATTTGCATTCCTTCTGCACTGCAGTTTACGGGGTCTGCGGTCCTCTTCCTACCTTTCCCCTTTTCTGCCGGAGTTATACTAGTATTCATTCTAAAACTTTTTATCAAATATAGCAACAGTATTGCACCATCCTGCGGGGAATAATTTTCTTGCACCATCATGGGCGACCTATCAAATGCTCCGGCTATTTTCCCCTCCTCCGACTATCATCTCTTCGGATCAGTAGAATGGATCAATGCATTTATGAAAACGATGCTTAGTGTCGGTAGCTATACTTGCTTCTATTAATCAATGAATAAATCAGTGACCGCGCCATTAAGAAAAAATTAAGCAACGCCGCAATCTTCATTTCACATGTCACATTTGTCATCAAAATAGTTTCCAAATTTCCACGCGACACCTCTCAGAGATAATTAAAATGCATCTGTGAATAGTATTTTTAACGTGAGGTCAACTGGGAACCCGAATTTCCCTTTAATAATTTACCAGCGATACCATCCATCCGTCGGAATCGATGTTAAGTTGTTCATGTCCATTCATTCGAGAAAGAAAAAATAAGATGATTTTGAATTAATTAAAAAATATTATTATCTACCATAATTATATCAGCCTATTTTCAATAATAACCTCTAAATTGTATAAATCTACAATTTTATTCATGATTTTAGAATCATAAAAGAAAATACGATAACAGACATTTACATCAATCACCTTTCTCTTCTTTCTGTTGAAAAATATAAACCTAATCTATCTACGATCTGATTCAATTAATCCTCTTGATAAATACTTGTTATCCGCATCATAAAAACAAAGAAAAATTCTCATAATAACATAAATCGTAGGTACCAGTCATATTTGATGAGGATGTAGTCAAATATTCTTTGAAATTAAGTATCTCATAGTAATAACGACAATCAATTGGTAAGCAAATAAATTAATATTGGTTAAAAAAATTCAAGTCCCTAAGCCTTAGAAAAATGCATAGTTAATATGCTTAATTAGAGTCCCTCGGCTCTTGTTTTTTTTAAATTCTTATTTTCGTCGATATTGAATTCAGATTTTGTCACTAAACAAATGCATATCTTCCAAAATTGTAACGTCAGCAGTTGCAAGTAATTTCCAAGTATATAATAGCTCAAAATGACTATTTCGAACATAAATCGATCATTAAATGAAAAATATTGGTCAGTTTGACCATGTCATTTGGTAAAAATAATCATATTACATCCTAAAATTAAATGTAGGTATCGTATAACGATCAGTTATTATCTTAATTCTATCAGAAATTATACCTATCATGATTTATGGTTGCACCTATGCCCAATCAAGTACCATAAAATTCGTAGGAATATATTTAGTAACATTATTTATTTAATTGTGGTAGAGATTCAAATTATGAAGTCGCTTTATCCAAAAAAATGTATCCTTGAGACCAAACATCAAATAACATTCATTATAACGTTGACATATTCTCCATGAAGACAACAAGTTTACCCTTATTTATTCCTTATTTGGAGATTTAATCTGAACACAATTTACGGTAACCAACATACGAATTCTGCGACGTATATCATTGTATACATGTATCATTAACCCAACATATCTTGCATTACTATTTTAAAATCATGCCGCATACCTTAAATAACATTATTGGTTAGTAACACATCGTGTTTACAACCAAAAATTCATAAGTATATTTATCTCTCCATACACCAATATTAAACATTATAATACCGCGTCATTCATTACCATAAATATATCTCAACGAATAATTATACGTATAACCTCATCAACATGTCGTTCAAATCCTTACGTTCCACGATCCTGCTACGCAGGCGTAGCAGGGGGAGAGGTGATACTCCCACGTGGCGCGTCCCAGGTGGCGGATAGGGGGGGGGGTCCTAACCGGCTTGCCGGCGGACTTGAGGGAAATAAAATACCTCTCGCGGACCAAACACACTACCCCCTGCGGGTGGGGTACGCACATGTAGAATACACCCGCGGTATCCCCTGCCTGTCGTAAGGGGCGACCAAGGGCTGACTGAATTAGAACCCCACGACCCTACTACGATGACGTAGCAGGGGGAGAGGTGATACTCCCACGTGGCGCGTCCCAGGTGGCGGATAGGGGGGTCCTAACCGGCTTGCCGGCGGACTTGAGGGGAATAAAATACCTCTCGCGGACCAAACACACTACCCCCTGCTGGTGGGGGACGCACATGTAGAATACACCCGCGGTACCTCCTGCCTGTCGTATGAGTCGACTAAAAGGGGCGACGTAGGCGCGGACATGGATTGCGGTTTGGTATAACGTGTTGGACCTCCTGTGGATGGGAGGGGTTCGAGTACATTCACAGGTAATCCCTGCCTGTCGTAGAAGGCGACTTAAAGGGGCACGTGGCCATGGTCCCCTCTTTATTTTTTATTATTTTTCCGAGGGTCAGATGCAGACCATTCGAAATTTTGATGTGCGTGCTGCTCGGCGATGGAGCTCCTATGTGTGCGACTACGCTCGAAAGCCCGTGCCAGCAACCACCCAGGACGCGGCGGGTGGGAGTGTCATATACCCGGGAAGTAGTATCCGCCTGACAACGCAGGTCCACGTACAGCCGAATGCCAGAAGGACATATTATTATTAATTATTTTCATTTATTTTGTCTATGTTTTGTACTCTGTACAAGCTATGGGGTACATGCTATTGCGGGTGACTGGAGGAAGAGAGTCCTAGTGCTCATTGCCTCAGTCATCCCGTATTAGGCATCGTCCAACATCGGACCCCGGGCAGTACCTGCTATGACCAGGTGGGTATTGCCTTGGCTGCTTGGTTCGGCTACAGAGACCCCTGATCGGAGTGGGTGGCATTCGGGGAGGAAGCTATCGGGCATGGCTTCCAAACGAAGTCGGCTCTCTCAAGGTGGTCGCCCACCTAAGTCTTTAACTTTTGCTTCCCTGAGAGGTTCAACTCCCTGGGAACATGCGCAGCGTGAAGGAATGGGATCCAGCTTCCCTAGGTTTCTGGTCGCTACCAGAACCGATGGGCACGATTTTAAGCTGGTGAAGTCGATGCTGTTTACTAGACACATCGAAGGCGTCTATGGCAAACTGGAGGAACTTAAGAAAATGCGCAACGGTAATTTGCTTCTAAAGACTCGTACAGCACTGCAAGCTGATCAGTTGCTTAAGTGCGAGCACTTTGGCGAAATCCCCGTCAAAGTGGAGGAGCATAAGTCCTTGAACCTGGTTCGCGGAGTCATCTTTCATCGCGACCTTATTTTGAACACTGACGACGAGTTGATGGAAGACATGAAGAACCGTGGCGTGACACACGTCCGGCGCATTACGTGCAAGGTCAACGGTGAAGACGTTGCCACTGGTGCCTTCATTGTCTCTTTCAAGTTGTCAGTGTTACCAGAGAAAGTCAAGGTAACAACTTATCGTTGCGATGTGAGGCCGTACATCCCGCCTCCTATGCGATGCTATCAATGTCAGCGATTCGGACATATGGTATCTCGCTGTTCGAATCAGGCTGTATGTGGTACATGTGGACGAGTAGCTCACGGCGCGGAGGAGTGCACACCTCCATACAAGTGCACTAACTGCTCCGGTTTTCATTCTCCTCGGGATCGGAATTGTCCGACATACCTGAGTGAGAAGAAGATCCAGGAGATCAAGACCCTGGATGGTCTTTCCTACCAGGAAGCGCGCCGTAAGTTTAATTCTACGAATACACCTGCCCGTACACTCGACTATAGCTTGATAGCTCAGAGTCTTCCAGGTTCGTCATTCACAACCTCGACACCTGTCCAGACCGCTGCGCCCAAGGCGACTGTTGCTGCTCCCAGCAACGTCGCAAATAGTCATAGCTCGAAGGGGGGGACAACCCCACCTTCGACCAACCAGAAGTCTGTGCCGGCTGGCAGTTCCCAGCCGGCACAGCAAGGGGGGAAGACTAAGTCCCCCCCCTAGGAGGTCGACGAAAGTCGTGCCCCAGCCGGCGGAGGCGGCATCATCGACCAGGGCTGGGAAAACCATCTCCCAGCCCGTCTAATCTAGAAAAGAAACAGGGGAAGAAGAGCGCCCGTCCTGAGCGCTCTCGGACTTCCCCTGCGAAGGAGAAGTCATGCCCCCCCTCTGGGGGATATGAGTCTGTGCCAGGGGCCCTCCTGCTCCCAAACCTGCGCGCTCTCCTCGTAGGGGACCCCCTCGCGCCCGAAAAGCGTCGAAGTTCTGGGCGGCACCCCTGCCATCTTTTGATGACGGGAAGGATGTCGCGCTGTCCTCTACATCTACGGATGTAGAACTAGATAGTGTTTAGGCTTACGAGCATTTTGTCGCTCATAACCTAACACTCCTTTTATAGTCCACACTATGGCACTGTTACAGTGGAACTGTAACGGTTATGACAGGCATCTTGCTGAGTTACGTCAGCTTATTAGTGAGTACGCAGCGAGTATAGTCTGTATTCAGGAGACCAATTTCAGACCTGGTCATCATACGGTCTTGAAGAATTTCAAACTATACTCGACAGAACGATACTATGCTCACCGGGCTTCCGGAGGCGTTGGCATTTTTGTACGTTCTGATAGCTACAGCGAAGAGGTTCCATTAAGAACCCCTCTTGAGGCTGTAGCTGTTCGCGTCTCGCTGCCTGTCCTAGCAACAGTGTGTAATGTTGATCTTCCACCAGGCCAGCATCTGAACATCAATGATGTCGCTGATCTTATAGATCAGCTTCCACCACCCTTCCTCTTATTGGGCGATTTTAACGCCCATCACCCCATACGGGGCTCTGAGACGCCTTGTCCCCGAGGAAGAGAGCTGGAAACACTTCTAACAGATCTGGATTTATGTATTTTGAACACAGGGGAACCAACTCACTTTAGTGTACGTTACGGCACATATTCTCGCATAGACGTTAGTCTATGCAGCCGAACGTTGGTTCCACTGTTTCGGTGGAATGCACACGATGATCTCTGTGACAGTGACCATTTTCCCATCGTTCTTACTTTGTTGAATCATAAACCCGTCGAGGCTCCCCCTCGATGGATTCTTAAACATGCTGATTGGCCAAAGTACACATCACTAGCTGTCTTTAGCGAAGATGTCAGGCGGACCGTCGGCGAGGAAATAACTTACATCACCCAAGTTATTCTTGCTGCTGCTGAGGAGTCCATTCCGTTTTTCTCGGGGACTCCTCGCCCAAAACTCGTTCCTTGGTGGAACGATGAAATAGCAGCAGCTATCAAAGAACGCCGTCGCGCTCATAAGCGTTACCGTAGACAGCCTACTGTGGCCAACTTGGTAACATTTAAGAAATTCCGCGCTAAGGCGCGAGTTCTTATTCGACAAAGTAAGAAGGCTTCATGGGAGAGATATGTGTCGTCCATGACGTCACATACTCCATCATCTCAAGTGTGGACGAAACTTCGACGAATTTCGGGTATTCAAGGATCATCTGCTGTACCGGGAATTTCCATTGCAGGCAGTGTCGCCACTGATCCCCTCGCGATTGCTAACCATCGCGCTAGTCATTTCGCGGATGTCTCTTGCTCCGGGAATTACAATCCTGATTTCCTCCCTCTGAAGCGGGAGGCAGAACGTCATCACCTTAGTTTTGCCACCCAAGCTTCAGAGGACTACAACGTGCCCTTTACGGAGTGGGAACTCCGCAGCGCTTTAGCGCTTTGCAAGGACACGTCTCCTGGACCGGACAACATCCATAACCAGATGTTGAAACACCTTAGTGATGATAGTTTACTATATCTCCTTCGTGTGTTCAACCGAATCTGGACAGAGGGTGATTTTCCGTCTCAGTGGCGAGAGGGCATAGTCATCCCTGTCCTCAAGCCTGACAAAGATCCTCAGTATGCAGGAAGTTACAGACCGATTTGTCTTACAAATTGCCTGTGTAAGCTATTTGAGAGGATGGTAAATCGCAGACTCGTGTGGTGTCTGGAGAAACAAGGACTCTTGTCCGAGTACCAATGTGGATTTCGAGCCGCTCGATCCACCACAGACCACTTGGTACGCCTGAAGAGCTCTATCCAGGATGCGTTTCTCCGAAAAGAGCACTTGGTAGCTGTCTTCTTTGACTTGGAGAAGGCCTACGACACCACCTGGCGATATGGCATCCTTTCAGTCCTGCATCAATGGAGATTCCGAGGTAACTTGCCGGTATTTATTGCGAATTTTTTGTCCCTCCGTCTATTCCGTGTCCGAGTAGGTAGGACATATTCGCAATACCACGTTCAAGAAAATGGAGTCCCACAGGGATCGGTTCTTAGTGTCACTCTGTTCGCGATTGCCATAAACGGTATTGTCGCTGCTGCTGGTCCAGCCGTAATACCGTCCCTATATGTGGATGATTTTGCTCTGCACTATAGCTCGTGCAGTATGGCAGTCGCAGAGCGACAGTTACAGCAAGCTATTAGGAGGGTGGAGAAGTGGACCTTAGAACATGCCTTTCGGTTTTCTGCCGCAAAGGCCTCCGTTGTCCACTTTTGTCGTCAACGTACACTTCACCCTCATCCTGAGCTTTATCTAGGTAATGTCGTTCTTCCAGTTGTTGACACCTACCGATTTCTTGGGCTCCTTTTTACAGTACATTATCGTGGGAGCCACACGTGCGGGAGCTAAGAGTGCAATGCACCAAGAGGCTTAACCTCTTGAAGTTTCTTAGCAGCACTAATTGGGGAGCTGACCGCGTGGTGCTCCTGCGATTCTATCGGGCACACATTTTATCTCGGTTAGACTACGGCAGTGCTGCATATGGCTCCGCAAGGCCAAGCGTTCTTGCGAAGCTGAACAGTATCCACCACAGCGGGGTTAGGTTGGCGACGGGAGCTTTTCGTACTAGCCCCATCGCTAGCCTGCTCGCTGAGTCTGGTGTGCCGCCTTTACACCTGAGGCGCCAGCAACTACTACTTACGTATGCTGCAAATTTGCGACAGATGCCACTTCATCCGAGCTATCCCTGCGTATTCAACAATGGCAACCGTTTGTTGTACGTTGCTCATCCTCGTGCGACGCGGCCGGTTGGGATACGCTTGGATAGCAGTTATGAATTGTTTGACGTACCTTCGATTCCTTGCCTTGTCAGACAACCAAGTGCGGTACCTCCGTGGGTTGTACGACGACCTGAAATATCCTGGATTTGCACACTGGCCCGAAAGGAGACACGGACCCTTCGATTTATCGGAGGATCTACCTGTCCGTTCTTGGCCGCTATCCAGGTTCGGTCGTCGTTTACACGGATGGTTCAAGGAGAGATACGAAGGTGGGCTGTGCGTTCGTTGTCGACAATGATCGGTTTCTTTTTGCTCTCCCGGACACCTGTAGTGTGTACACGGCAGAGCTCTATGCTATCTGTGAGGCTCTGCGGTACGCACTAGACAATGTACGCCGACACTTTCTCGTGTGTAATGACTCCTTGAGTTCGCTTCAGTCTATTGATACCTGTTTCCCTCGGCACCCTCTGGTGCAGCGGATCCAGGACCTGCTGGCCGGGTGTTCGGATGCCGGCACCAGAATTACGTTCGTGTGGCTCCCCAGCCACATGGGCATAGAGGGAAACGAGTTAGTAGATCGGGCTGCCAAGGAGGCAGTTACACTGCCCCCGTTGCCTTTCAAGGTTCCAGCAAGTGATATTTGCTCTCAGCTGAGACATCTGGTTATGTCTCATTGGGAGATGGAGTGGCAGGCCATCCCACTTCCCAATAAGCTGCGAGCGATAAAAGGAACAACGAAGGTATGGAGGACTTCCCTTCGGGCTTCGCGGAGGGAAGCCGTGGTATTATGTCGCCTTCGGATCGGCCACGGTATCTTGACGCACTCCCATCTACTGAAAGGAGAACCCCCTCCGGTGTGTACCTGCGGCGACCATCTTACCGTGGTACACATCCTTACGGAGTGCGTGGACCTGGTTGATCTGCGCCGTAGTATTAACCTTCCGAGTACAATCTCCCTTATCTTGCGCGATGACGAGCAGTCAGCAGACCTCGTCATCCGCTTTATGAGGGATAGCGGTCTGTTTTATCGTGTGTGATCATGTCCTTTGTCCTAGTGTTGTTTATGTCAGTTGCGCTTTTATCTCATTGACTCCATTTTAGTTTGTGTTGCGCATTTTAATGTGTTATTTTGACGTCTAACGTACATTATGTGTTAATATCTGTATTACTGGGCGATGCCTTATTCCTTCGATTTCCTGTACTTTCTCTTATTTTAATAGAACATAAGGCATTGCGTATTAGATCCACTGACTGTTTTAATCTCACCCTCATTTTTCTTTATTACTCTTCTTTTTTAACTGTAGTCAGTGGATACTTTTTAAAATTTTAACTTCATATCTCATGTCCTTCATTTCGTTCCATTAGGGGCCGATGACCTTCGATGTTAGGCCCCTTAAAACAACAAGCATCATCATCATCATCAATACCCCAACATGAGACATACCATTGTTCTATTTTACCCGCGACATGTACCATTCTGTGGGGCCTTAGACGTGGATTTTGCACCCCCTTTAGACACCAGGCATCATTGTGCTTTATAAGTGGTTCCTTGGTCGGTAATAATGTTATTTTCGATCTGTATTGAGTCCGATCCACTGGTTTATGTTTGTTTGTTTTGTGTTTTGTTGAGTTCCTGTCCATCCATTCATTCTTCATGCCATATTTTATTTTTATTTTGGTCAGTGGATGCCTTTGCAATTTTTGTTCTTTCATTTCGTACCATTAGGGGCCGATGACCTTTGGTGTTAGGCCCCTTGAAACAACAAGCATCATCATCATCAAATCCTTACTTTCCTACATAAACATTAATCACTTTCATCTAGGCGGCAAATTATCTTAACATATCGTTAATATACTACAGCGGTGCATTTCTGGGTTAAGTTTCACTTGTAATACACATGATCACGTTATTCTGTAAAGGAAACACGTCTATAAACAAAATAAGTTAATATTTACTCACATGTAGTCGCATCGTAATAGTAACCAAGTCTAAACAACTCAGAAATTAATAATCTTCTTTAAAACGTTATGTCTGGAATATATCACATTGTGTACGTCGTTTCATTTCCATAATGGTTGAAAACATCATTTGAAATCTCTCCTTGTTTAACTTTTAAGTATTCCTATATCATGACATTGATTATATACACTCGAAGAATACCTACTCCCATAATGATAAATCAACTAGGATAACCTCATTGCAAAGATAGTATCGACTGAGATTTCATCATGAAGAATTTCGTAACAAGCTACACACCAACGTTTACTGCAAGTATTTATATAGTACGTCTACGACACATAAATTTGAAGATTATAAAATAATTCTCTGGAACTTAACTTGCGACTGCCGATGTTAAATGACTGGGTTAGGCTCCGATGTTGTCATCTTAGGGTTGCGCAGATAGTCTCCAACATCCCTTACGTCATCAGGCGGTAGACTCAAGACTCGGGCTAGCAGGAACAGCTGGGCGGTCTACGTCGGAAAGTCAGCCCCATCTCCGATTTAGCCTCTCATGTTGTAGCCGTTAGCCACATGTGAAAGAAACATTTCCAGCATCGTAATTAATGTCACGACTATAGCCTTCAAAATATACTACAAAGAAGCTAGATTATAGTTTTGTAGCAGGTTATTATAGCAGAAATTAAATGTCAATTTCTCGTAACAGACTTTAACAAGTAAATTATCGAATTAGCTCTTAGTTTTTCATTCAGACATTCAGCATATGAGAAGTCTAATTTGTTTTGGTATTTCGCGACGACCTTCAGTTTGTAATCCGACTACTGTCCAAATATTATTCAATTTCTTCTGCTTATCCGCCTCGATATTAGGTTGGATATCGGCGTAACTTTAAAAATTCTTCAATGTGCTGCCTCTTTAGCTCTTGCTCTGTATATATCACCCTTCTTCTTCCCGCGAGGACTATTTTCTTCGTGGATGAACTTGCTTCGAAGTTTTGCGTAAATTTTTTTTATTGTTCACTTACTTCTTTTTTAAACAATTTTAAAAACTTTCTATTATTTTTTTATCACGGCCGCATGGATCCCTTATGCCTTTATGTCTAATTTCGTGACCTAGGCATACTTGATTCGCCAGATGAATATCTTTGCCGTCACATTCATGGCCTCCTTGATTTTATGCGTCCGTATTTTATATATATTCTGAAATCACGGCCTATTTAACCGGATATCCGTTCCTTTTTTTAGATGTATGGCTCAATTAAATAATCTCTGTGATCTCATTTCTGTGCATGGCAAATTTTAACGCCGTACGACATCATTTATTCCGTTATCAGGATGATGAAAACGGTACAGTATACTTTTACTCAAACACAACATAAACAGTAAAGAACAACAACTAACTGGCTGTCGGCCGGGTACTCACGTGACCTCCCAGAATGTGCTTTGATTGGCCAGTTGGATTAGACCAGTTTAGGAATGACAGGTGCATTGGAAAAGGCAAGTTTTGCTATGACACTCAATTTTCTGTGCTCATTTTAACAGGAAATGACCAGTTCTAGCACGATACGTGTATCACCATAAAATAGGGATTAGCCCAAGGAATCCAGCACTATAGCTATCTCAATTTCGAAAAAAAGTGGATAAGGCGAGTTTTGGCATGGGACGCCTCAAATACAGTACTTAGATTTAAGTCTATGAGGAAAATTACAGATTTCTCACAAGGATACTGAAAGTTGTTTGAATCTTTTTATTTTTTTGCTAGTGGCTTTACGTGGCACCGACACAGATAGGTCGTATGGCGACGATGGGATAGGAAAGAAAGAAGCGTTCGTGGCCTCAGTTAAGGTACTGCCTCCATTATTGCCTGGCTAAGCCCAGCCAGTGAGTGAGAGATCCCGAAGTGGACCGTTCGTTCCTGGCTTTCCGTTTTCTAGAGGCATTTAAGGGTAAAGGGGTTGACGACCAAGCAAAATAAAATAATTTTTAAAAACAACACACTCACATTTATTAACACAAGCATTTATAACTTAAAAATTCCTTGCTGGATTTCTTACAACGAACATTCATAATATCTCATTCTCCAGTAGCATTTTCTAACCAAACGTACTTATCGTCCTCCAGCATTACTGGTCTGGAATGAAAATTAACAAACAAAATTAGGCCTTTATTGCCTTTAAAAATTAAAGTGTTTAACTGAAAGAATCCACAGACTTCAATAAAGGTTTGTACAAAATTAGTAGACAGCTATCTCGCTTATTTTTCCACAGAAAAATTTGCTTAAGGCTCCATGAATTTTTATTAATCTCAACACGTGGTGAATTTTGAATTCTGATGAATCTCAGTCTTTAAAGTGTATAATACTCATCAATAACACCACTAGAAGTTTTAGTGAAAATCAAATTTTTTTCCAAAATTTTATAATTAATTAATTATTATTATTAATAACCTCTAACCTTGTCTGTGCAATATTTAACCTTGTCATCACACGATCGTGTTTTCCAACTAGTGTATCTCACTGAATAATTCTCATGGCAATTATAATTCACATTTTTAAATGATTATTCTTCAATTAATTACAATTACTCATTATCACAGAATCCAATTTGATTATGCCATTTGTGAACATTTAATTCTTACATTTACATAGCATTCAAAATTTCAAATTAATTTGATAATATTTCGGAATTTAAATATAAATGTATTGGAAAATTTCTTATCCACGTGTGAGTAAATTGGAAATTAATTTACAAATCGTTTGCCTTTGCGGAAAAATAACGAGACGATCTTTCCCTTAAATCTTTATAAACAGCAAATTAAACCTAGTCTAGTCTTACTTTACACTAATCTCATTAAACATTTCCTTAAGGTGCGCAAAATACATCGTCATGGTGGCAAACAACGTTGAACACAATCTGTGCCGTTGCCATAAATGCACGACCAGATTAAATCATATTGAACAATCAAAAGACATGAAAAATATTCATATTTACAACACAAACACACCACATTCACACAAGGTAACACGTACTTTTATATACATTATTTACAGCGAATCCTGCCCTTAAAAATTTATTCTTTATTTTTAACAATGGTCACATCGATAGTTTCTGGAAGATAAATTCGTGTATGAAAATACTCTTTCTTCAGTAGTGGCTAGTGATCGAAATTCGTGATATCACTTGGGTTGAAATATTCCTCAGCCAACGATGGGGATTCATCTAAATTTCCGAAATTTTATTTGAAGATTCCAATAAGATTCCATAATCATCACCATCACATGAGTTACAAGTCGCAAACATCGCGTTGGTGAGCCTCAATCGCATTATTATTACTCCCTATTCGTGAAATATACACGCAACATGTGCTCCACTTATAATAAATTATTGTGCTCCCAAACACACAACAACCAGTCATTCATCAATAATAAATTCTTCAATTAATAAATTACATAATTAACATCCTGCAGGATAGCGTATTCCAGGCACATCATGAACTGAACACTTTAAATCTCACATATAAGGAATCTAAGATAATTTATAGCTCACGACCGTTTAATTCCATTTTAACCCGATCTTTACTTGATTTTATTATTATTCAAGTGATTATTATACTGTATCTATCAATCCTCATGAATGATCATGAAATCAGATGACTCGATCGTAAAGAATACAAGTCATCTTAACATGACACTACCACGAACCTGCTACGCAGGCGTAGCGGAGGGAGAGGTAATACTCCCACATGGTGCGTCCCAGGTGACGGATCGGGAGGTTCTAACCGGCTTGCCGACGGACTTGAGGGAAATAAAATACCTCTCGAGGATCAAACACACAACCCCCTGTGGGTGGGGACGCAGACCAAGAATACATCCACGGTATCCCCTGCCTGTCGTAATTGGCGACTACAAGGGGCGATCAAGGGATGGTCAAACTAGAACCATGAGACTATTTGTAATTAGTAGAGTAGATCGGGGGAAGATGCCATACTTAGTGTTTTGAGGACAAAAATGTACATAAAAATTGAGAGTTCGAATTAGACATAAAACAGTAATATTTTGCCGAGTTTTTTCTATATATAGGCCAGTTAGCTATGCCAGTCATTAGTAATTGTACGTTTTAAACATTTATTTATGAAGGCATGTATTTAGTCATCTC
The DNA here is from genome assembly GCF_040414725.1 of Anabrus simplex. Taxonomy (NCBI): domain Eukaryota; kingdom Metazoa; phylum Arthropoda; class Insecta; order Orthoptera; family Tettigoniidae; genus Anabrus; species Anabrus simplex. The sequence continues at coordinate 171,540,457 of NC_090268.1, forward strand.
ACCCCGAGCATCGGGGTAAGATGGCAATTAAATCTGGTTGAGTTTCGACTACTAGTTTTATGTCATTCTGGAGAAAAATCGTCTAAATTCAATTCTTAAAGCATATTTATTATGATTATCAAAAAATAAACACACTAAATTATAGTGTAACCACATTAAATCAGCTGTAAGGATGACTCTTGTATCAGAGTTCTTTAGCACAGTTATTGCACATGTTTTCTGAATCTGTACAGGTTTCATGTAACCATTTATCACAAACTAGCGAATGTACCCGTGCTTCGCTACGGTATTCTACATTGTATTCGAATATCGAAGTAAATAGTGTACATGCAGTAAATAAGATAGTTTTAAAATTGCATGTCTCTTAGCGTTATCCGAGAAAGAGCATGGGGAGGTCCCCGTACGTTTCCAATGTAAAGTGTTTGTTACGGATTTGTGATATAACGGCAGGCTCACTTGCCTACTGGCATTCACAATCAGGTTGGGAAGTTTACATTATAATTGCAGGCCCCATTGCCTACTATGCGGACAGAATCGATTTGGGGAGTTTTCGTTAAAATGGCAGCCCCCCTTTCCTACCTCCAGACAGATTACAGTTTTTATTATAATGGCAGGCAATTACCCTACTATCACTCGAAATTGAGTTGTGCAGTTATCATTATAATGACAGGCCCCTTTTCCTACTGCCAGCCAGCGTACTGCCAGTCACACCAAGTTGGTGAGTTTCCATCAAAATAGCAGGCCACTATGCCTAATGCCAGTCACATTTTAGATGAGTACATTTCTTTATAATGGCGGGCACCCTTGCCTACTGCCAAACACAATCGGGTAGGGGAGTTTTAAACAAAACTGCATGCTCACTTACCTTCTGCAAGTCAAATCGAGAAGGGAACTATTCATTACAATTGTAGGCCTTCCTTACTAATGACAGTTACACAGGAGTTGGAGAAGGAACCCTTTCCTACTGCCAGTCAAAGTCGGTGTGGGGAGTACTGATTACAATAGCAGACCGACCCTTTCTCGATCGCTAAATCGACATCAGTGAATATATATAGATCGACATACGAAAGTATATGCGTGTTTACAATATTGAAGACCTTCATTTACAGATTAACTGCTACTAAACGTACGTCATATCGACAAAGGATTATACCATAAGACACGCCGGATTTAGTGGCCTAAATGGCTGGTCCAATGATATGTCATCTATTCTTGGGTCAGATTTAGAAACGTGGAACAGGGTAAAGGTTTTGTAAGATCATCTCACATTACATTACTTTTCGGATAATAATGTGACAGCTACATACGTAGCATTTGGCTCACATATGGCTACTGAGTGGGCCAATTTTCGTGAAGAGTTTGATGATTCTGTATTTCATATAAGTAATTGAAAGTATGAATAATGCATGTGAAAATTCCAAATTGACTTAACATCGATTAATAGAGAAAAATCAAACGTAAAAGGGATACAGATACGGCATAAAGTCATAAGACCAAGGTTGTAGATCATTCCAAATTGAACGGAGATTGTGCAATCCGTTACGTGATAGGAATTTCCGAAGGTCTGCACCATCATTAAAATTGCCTGCATATTTCGATATTCTTCGGGGATAAAAAATGAAAAATTTAATGATATAGGATTTTTCATTCGTTACAGGCTAAAACGTATAATTTTGTCAAATTTCAATTATCTTCTTATTCTTCTGGCAGATTATGCCACAATGTGGATTTTGGGCGAGGCGGGTAAAAATTAGGACTTTCAGGAAATCAAAAATTATGGAGATTGTTATTATTACCCCTTAAACGGAAAGCTGTACGAAAATTTCGCCAAAATAGTCAGTGTAGAGGTACACAGTCGTTACGATTTGATTTATATAGATAAGGAATCTGCTCCATGTAAAACACCTTTTGGGCTATGTCCGCTGGACTTAACCTGCAAAAGTGACCATTCATGATATCTCCCTTATTAATCCTCCTGACGAAAAAATGCACATGAAAAAAAAGGTTTAGAGGTGGAATTCCATCAGGTTTGGTCGATTTCCAGTCAGGTTGGTCTTGTTCTGTATATATTGTGGAAGAGTAAAATCACCATTTCGGTTGCTTATAAACCGCCAGTCCATTCCGGAACATGAAATGTTATTTACGTTTAAAACCTACCTTTGGACAGGTGGATGCTAAATATAAATTTTGTTTCGAATGTCTTCAGTAGTTTTCAAGTTGTAAGGAATACGCTTTACACGCACCCGCTCGTGAGTTAAGTCCGATGGGACTTGTACAGAAAAACGGTCCTTTAATGATATCTCCCTTATTGATCCTCGTATCGAAATGATGCACATGAGAAAAAAAGGTTTAGACATTAATTTCTACCAAGGTAGGTAGACTTCCATAAACTTTTGTTGTGTATATTTTTTGGAAGTGCAAAATCACTGTTTCGGTTTCGTATAAACCCCCAGTTAGTTCAGGGATTTAGAAACAATATTTGCCCTGAAACCTATCAAGGACAGGTGTATTCTAAATACGAATCTTGGTGGAAATGCATCCAGTAGTTTCTAGCATTCACGTACATACGGCGTAATTAAGGAAGAAAATAATACAGTTAAGAATGTTGAAACTAATAGAAAATGGATTATAACTGAGGACAGCCGGATAACGACAAATAAATAAATGCCGTGAGTTATGGATATAATAAAGCGCTAACAGAGGAGAAATTTAGGTTCAGTGATTCTTAGGTAAACAAATATGAAGATGACTAATGGTGTTATTACTTAATCTATTCGAGGGCGGTTATAACCTCCAACGATATTCCGCCAATATCCCGCAGATGAGCCGATTGATGCCTCTCTTGCCATCTACCCAAGGAACAACCACGAATTTAAAAGCATGATGAGGAAAATGGCAATACGTTACTTCCCTGCTGGCATGCAGTCAGAGACGTTGCCATGGTAACCTGTCGGTTCGTTGTCGGTCTGTCGGTCACTCAATGCAGAGCATGATACCAGCGGAAAATTGTAAATTTCTCCGTCATGTGAAGAGTAAGGTAAATTATGAACATAACGAAAGTTGTTTATAATGAAGAGACGTTTCACGTACGGTAAACGAAGTTTACAGAAAATCAATAGTATAAGAGAAAATGGAGGAAAACCATTCTGGTTTTCCTATAAACCACCCGTCTATTCAAAGATTTTAAAATAAAATGCATATAGAAACCTTCCCCGAGATGAGTATACTCTAAATATGAAGTTTGGTTGAGATCTATCCAGCCGTTTCGAAGTGATGGTGGAAAAACCATTCAGGTTTTCCTATAAACCCCCCGTCTATTCAAATATTTTAAAATGATATGCATATGGAAGCCTTCCCCGGGATGAGTATACTCTAAATATGAAGTTTGATTGAGATCTATCCAGCCGTTTCGACGTGATGGTGGGAAAACCACTCTGGTTTTCCTATAAACCCCCCGTCTATTCAAGGATTTTAAAATGATATGCATATCTAAACCTTCCCCGGGATTAGTATACTCTAAATACAATGTTTGGTTGAGATCCATCCAGCCGTTTCGACGTGATGGTGGAAAAACCATTCTGATTTTCCTATAAACCCCCCATATATTCAAATATTTTAAAATGATATGCATATGGAAAACTTCCCCGCGATGAGTATCCTCTAAATATGATGTTTGGTTGAGATCTATCCAGCCGTTTCGACGTGATGGTGGAAAAACCATTCTGGTTTTCCTATAAACCCCCTGTCTATTCAAGGATTTTAAAATGATATGCATATCAAAACCTTCTCCGGGATGAGTATACCCTAAATATGAAGTTTGGTTGAGATCTATCCAGCCGTTTCGACGTGATGGTGGAACAGACAAACAGACAGACAAACAGAAACAATTTTATTTATATAGATTTTTACACTCGTTCTTCACCCCCTTTCCATCCCCGCCCAAAGGAGTCCTATGAGTGCCTTACACAACAGTATATTTTTTTCCCAGATATTAAGTCTTATTTGTACCTATTTTGGTTGACAGCTATGCCCAAACGTACATGCATAATCTCACTGCTCTAGAATCCTGGAGCTGACGTTGCCATGGTTACGGCAGTTCATTTCTTTATCCGATTCCTAGAGCAGGGGTAGTGTGGTGCCAATATCTCCGTAACGGTTGGTTTTAGGGCCTTAAAACATGGTTTTCGGGCCCGTAGGGCTTACCGAGTTTTGTTCTTTGCGTCAAGAGGATTAAATTGAGCTTTGTCTCGTCCTTATACGACAAATTCGATATTTTGCCTATAATAGTATAAGAGAAAATGGAGGAAAACCGTTTTTCCTATAAAACCCCCGTCTTTTCAAAGATTTTAAAATGATATGCATATCGAAACCTTCCCCGGGGTCAGTATACTCTAAATATGAAGTTTGGTTGAGATCTATCCAGCCGTTTCGACGTGATGGTGGAACAGACAAACAGACAGACAAACAGAAACAATTTTATTTATATAGATGATGCACCGAATCCAGTCTACCTGTGGTCCATTTTTGTCATAATAATTGAGGGCACACTCAGCACAAAAGTCACTGTCATTCTCTGACCTGCTTAGTCTAACAGATTGACTCGTAGTGAATTTCTTTGTCTTACTTTTCCCTCGTCGAGCTCTTGCATCTTCAATTCGATGTTGTTCTGTAACTACTTACTTTGTGGGCCCATGGCATGCTTCTTTTCGTCGTTCTTCTCCAGACGTCGTTTAAGTGTTCTGTATGGGATTCCATAATCTTGGGAAGCTCTAAAACAATTCATCCCCCCGGTTCGGACGTGTTCCATGGCCATTTGCAGGCTCTCTTCGGACCACTGACCCCTGTTTGATGTCCTGATATACGTTCTTGGCATGTTCCTACGAAAAGAAACTGTTATATCTGAAGAATCAACTTCGGCATCTTACCCCGAAGAAAAAGTGGCATCTCTACCGAGAGTCGGGGTGAGATGCCACTTCCCGCAACGTGCACAGTATGGCAGCTTCGGAGCTAGTGAATTTAAAAACGTACACTGCAAAGTATGTACCTTGCCCAACATATACTAATATTTGCAAATCCTCCTTATTATATAGGCTGATAAGCACTTTAAAACAACTGTGCGTTATTAACAAGGCACCGCCTGAAGTTCTTACCTTGAATTTCTTGATAACAGAGCGGGAAAACAGTTCACACAGAGTCATACGTATTGGATTCAACGGCTAACTGAGGCCAACAAGCGCGAGACAAGTTGGTGTTGCGATATGGTGATTCCCGACGGAACTACGAAGCTATAGGCATCTCCCCCCGATAGGCATCTCCCCCCGATCCACTCTATCATCACAGAGGGAACACCATGGGTCGCGTTTAGTTGCGCGTAGTACCACTATGTTACGTACAAAATAGGTTTGCGATTATTAGCGACAGTGTGTGAATCAGGATGCATTTTACAGTACCTGTGATTCGTACCCCTAAATGAGCGACACCATGGTTCTGCCTTCCCTATGCTTAGTACCCATTATGGGAGGAACACCACGGGATAGTGCGGTTCGCTGTGGTTAGTCAAATTATGTGAGGAACGCAAATGGTTTGCGTTGACTTTATAGGTTTGCGTTGCATGTAAATAGCGCCATAGGTCTGTTACATGTGTTACATGTTCGCATTACATTACCTGTGAATAGTACTATAATGTGTGGAATACCGCGAGGACGCTTCTTTTGATTAGTACCGCAACATGACAAATGGCATGGCTCTACTTTCCGAGTGATAAGTACCATTACGAGGGGCCGATGACCTGGATTTTGGACCCGTTTCGACTACAAGCATCATCGAATCGGTATTGTGCTTTAGAAGCAGTCCTTTGGTCAGTAATACTATTTTTAACCCTACTTTCTGGGAATGTGGGGCATTTCGGGTCGAATCCAGTGATTTTTTTAACTTCATTCTTCCTTCTTCGTCCGTACGTTTTCGAATTCTGGTCAGTGATGGATTATGGATTTTTAAATTGTCATAACATTTCGTTCTATTCCAGGCCGATGATCGTGACGTTAGGCTCCTTTAAGGAAGCATCATCATCAGCAGCGCGTTCCGGAAGACGCGGATAAATTTTGATCAAAGTTACTCTGTAAAACAATATTTTTATAAAATGTAAAGGCAGTTTGGAATTAAAATCAGATTTTCTGTAACAGGAGGGACACAGATATTCTAATTATGAGTTATCCGTATTTCGAATTAAACAATTTAAACAACAAGCAAAACCGTACGTATTGTTTCCAAGAACGAGAGCTTCTTCGAATTAGGCAGGATTTTGAATTATCGACGTTCTACTGTACTGCAATTTGAAGCATATGCCAACCGTGTTCTAGCATTCACTGGCCAAACAGATGACGCTTCCATTCCAGTATTTCTCCATCTCTTGGTTTAGTCGACAGCTTTTCTTCAAATCTTGTCTTCTTTGTTGAGAGGAAATGTGGGATTGACACTCGATACTTCTCTTTGAGTTGCAGGTGAATCCAAGTGGGAAGAATTGCTCTCACCGTTTCTCAAGGCTTCATGCACCATAGTCATGAGTCCTTCAGCACTTCTGATGATACGTGGCAGGTGTGGATTTTCTACACTTGGCGTAGCACCAGTGCAAATTTCAAGGAGCCTGCTAACTTTCCTCTTGTCGTCGATGACTTCAACTACTTCCTCGCCAACGGCTGGTAGACACATCGCCATTTCCTCCGTCTCCTCAAATAATGCACCAGCTTTCTCTTCTTCTGTAGTAGACCCATTATCTATTGAATCAATGAAATTGGCATAACGTAGGCAGGCGTGAATATGTTTGCAAAAGTTAGAATGAATGAGGTGATCCAGACATGTACATGTGAACGGATGTATGGACACCTTGCACAAATGCCAGGTTAATTGTCAACCATGGCAAACTGCTGTTTTTTTGAAATTTACCAAGTATGGACCTCGAGACTCTGCCTTTGAGGACTGAACTCTCCATGAACCTTCTCCCAAATTTTCAATAACCACGAACCTGCTACGTTGGCGTAGCAGGGGGGGAGGTGATACTCCCACGTGGCGCGTCCCAGGTGGCGGATAGGGGGACCTCACCGGCTTGCCGGTGGACTTGAGAGAAATAAAATACCTCTCGCGGACTAAACACACTACCCCCTGTGGGTGGGGGACGCAGATGAAGAATACACCCACGGTATCCCCTGCCTGCCGTGAGAGGCGACTGAAAGGGGCGAGCAAGGGATGATTAAATTGGAACCATGAAACTGCTCTTGATTCGTGCCATCACGCGGGGAACACCATGGGTTGCCTGTACTTGCCTGTTGTACCACTATATTCGGTACGAAATGGGTTTGTGATTAGTAGCCGCAGAGAGTTGGTTCCCCTGTGGGTTTTCCAGTACCCGTGCGTCGTACCCATGTGAGCAACACCGCGGGTCTGGGCGTAGCCTGTGAGTTGTAATACTATATGAGCGACACCGTGTCTGCGTTGCCTTTGATTAGTATCCACTCTGTGAGGAACAACACGGGGCCCGTGGGACCGGCATCCGTGCATAGTACACCTAGGTGAGGAAACACATTGGTTTGCGTTGGCTATGAGTGGCGCCATTGTGTGAGAAACACCATAGGTCTGCTTTACCTGTACGAAGTACAATACTTGTGAGTAGTACCGTCTTGTGTGGAACACCGTGAGTTTCGCTACTTTTGATTAGTACCGCAACATAAGTACCATGGTTCTACTTTACTCGCGACATGTACCATTCTGTGGGGCCTTAGATATGGATTTTGCACCCCTTTAGACATCAAGCATAATTGTGATATATGTGTGGTCCCTTGGTCAGTAATCAATTATGTATGATATTTGAGTCTGATCCACTGTATTTTGGTTGTTTGTTTCCTCTTTTTTTTTTTGTGGGGTTCATGTCCATCCATTCATTCTTCATGTCATTCTTATTTTTTTGGTCAGTGGATGAATTAAACATTTTCGTTCTTTCCTTTCGTACCATTAGGGGCCGATGACCTCGATGTTAGGCCCCTTAAAACAACAAGCATCATCATCAACATCAGTTTCAATAACGTCATCCTTCACAAGGACACTCTTCTTGTGGCGCTCGCAGATCATTGCCATACGCATTGTGGGTTTCCCTTTCAGCAGTAGTATGAATCTCTCATACATCATGTCTTTGGAGAACCGAAGCAGAATGAACACACGTTTATCAACTCTCCTATTGATCTTACCATCAAGGTAACAAAACTTCAACTTCTTGTGGAAAACGTCGAAGTACGTATTCGAATTTAAACCCAAGACTTTCCTATAACAAAAGGCCCAGATTTGATATGAATGGGCATACTTGGACGAAGAGTACTCATGGAAAGACCGAGGCTCTTCATCGGAAGAAGATATCTCACGAAAGGCTTCATGAAGCTGGTAGAAGATTTCTTCATCCAGTTTTACTAGGATGACAATTGCCAAACTTGACTTGCTTTTAATCGTTTCTTAGTTTCATCAAGTTGTTGTTCTTCCACGATCTTAGGACATGCCAAGAGCACAGGAGTTTGTGATCGGGGACAGACATGACTTGACACCACGAACTGTAATATGCTGGATAATCATCAGACATAAAAACCTGACATATCACACGATGTCCAATAGCATCTCTAGCAGCAAGCAAGAACCTTTTCATTGATGATAATGAATAATAATGTTATTTGTTTTACGTCCCACTAACTACCTTTTAAGGTCTTCGGAGACGCCGAGGTGCCGGAATTTAGTTCCGCAGGAGTTCTTTTACTTGCCAGTAAATCTACCGACACAGGGCTGTCGTATTTGAGCACCTTCAAATACCACCGGACTGAGCCAGGATCGAACCTGCCAAGTTGGAGTTAGAAGGCCAGCGCTTTAACCGTCTGAGCCACTCAGCTCGGCTTTCATTGATGACTTACTAATCAGTGCAATACTGATACAAAATGCTAGGTGCACTCCAGCACCAAACTCATCCAATACCATTATTGCAGTTAACTGAAAGTCATAGGCATTTGTTCTATGGGTGCTATCCATCAGTACTTTGACGTTTGTGAATTTCGAGAGCATCATCTTCATGTATAGTGTATAATCACAACCATGAAGTTTTCAGTGTTAAGTTCACCGATACTATCCTATCCCCCACCCCCTATTTCTTATAACAAACGGTGGGACAGTCGGAATCCAAAAGCTGTTGCTGGTTTACCCACATGTCCAAACTAACAAAGCCATTTGGAAGTGTTCTATCATTGTCAAGATTATAATCTCTAGTGACATTATAAATGTCTACCATATCAACGGCATGTATGCGCTCACTTGGAGCACCAATCCTAAACTCTTTTATAATCTGTTTCTTAGGAATTTCATTCTTAAGTTTCCCAGCGATCAACTCGCTATTAGACCGAGTTAAACGCAGGAACTTGAGACAGTTTGTATGCCCTGCGTGTGATTCATGGAATATTACGAAAACACCATTACCACTTTTCCACACGATGAGTCGAGATGGATACAGTTTTCCAATTTTAACGCTATTTTCAGCATTAAAAATTCGTTTACCTTTCCCATGAGTGCGGTGCACACCTGAACGATGACATGCAAAGTAATGTCTTAATGGCTCCTGGCTACCACTTGTGTCCCTGATTTTGGAATACGAAGACGAAGTTTCTTTTTTCATCTTCTCCTTCCATTGAAAGAAATGTACAAAGGTAAAGAAGATAGAATTTTCCAATCAGAATATTCCTATTAATACATTCAGTTTAAGAGGCAATCTGTCTGAAGAATTCCTTTATCTCAATGAAATAAGTACAGAATTTGATAAGTTATAACATTGTACCTTCCGAAAATACTTACCTGCCATAGAATTGGAAGATAGTTCCTCAATATCTTCTTCAATGTGATGTTCTGACTTCAGGTGTTTGCTGTAATCACTACCATACCTGACATGAGCATCACATACTGGGCAGGAGGAGAATAGGATTTACTGCTCTTCAATACAGTGCACTTTGGTGACATACTGTGTGAGCGAATAGCCCCTACAGTACATTTTCCCACAGTATGAGCACATATGTTTGACCTTATTATCCAGAAAATCGTCTTCAGAGCTGGAATCATCACTCGGAGATATAGGAATTGATAAAATGTAAAACTATCCAGTTGCAATTTTTCATGGCACCTGCAAATACAATATTTAGATTTAAGTCTATGAGGAAAGTTACAGATTTCTCAGAAGGGTACTGAAAGTTGTTTGACTCTTTTTCTTTTTTTTGCTAGTGGCTTTACGTGGCACCGACACAGATAGGTCTTATGGTGACGATGCGATAGGAAAGAAAGAAGCGTTCGTGGCCTTAATTAAGGTACTGCCTCCTTTATTGCCTGGCTAAGCCCAGCCAGTGAGTGAGAGATGCCGAAGTGGACCGTTCGTTCCTGGCTTTCCGTTTTCTAGAAGCATTTAAGGGTAAAGGGGTTGATGACCACGCAAAATAAAATAATTAAAAAAAACAACACACTCACATTTCTTAACACAAGCATTTATAACATAAAATATCATTGCTGGTTTTTTTACAACGAACTTTCATAATATGTCATTCTAACCAAACGTACTTCTCGTCCTCCAGGATTACTGGTCTTGAATGAAAATTAACAAACAAAATTAGGCCTTTACTGCCTTTAAAAATTAAAGTATTTAATTGAAATAGTCCAAACACTTCAATAAAGGTTTGTGCAAAATTTGTAGACAGCTATCTCGCTTATTGTTCCACAGAAAATTTGCTTAAGGCTCCATGAATTTTTATTAATCTCAACACGTGGTGAATGTTGAATTCTGATGAATCTCAGTCTTTAAAGTGTATAATACTCATCAATAACACCACTAGAAGTTTTAGTGAAAATCAAAAATCAAAATTAATTCCAAAATTTTATAATTAATTATTATTATTATTAATAACCTCTAACCTTGTCTGTGCAATATTTAACCTTGTCATCACACGATCGTGTTTTCCAACTAGTGTATTTCACTAAATAATTCTCATGGCAATTATAATTACATTTTTAAATTATTATTCTTCAATTAATTACTAATACTCATTATCACAGAATCCAAGTTGATTATGCCATTTGTGAACGTTTAATTCTTACATTTACATAGCATTCAAAATTTCAAAATAATTTGAAAATATTTCGGAATTTAAATATAAACCTTCGGGGACTCCTCGCCGAAAGCTCGTTCCTTGGTGGAACGAAGAAATAGCAGCAGCTATCAAAGAACGCCGTCGCGCTCACAAACGTTACCGTCGCCAGCCTACTGCGGCCAACTTGATTACATTCAAGAAACTCCGCGCTAAGGCGCGAGTTCTTATTCGTCAAAGTAAGAAGGCTTCATGGGAGAGATATGTGTCGTCTATGACGTCACATACTCCATCATCTCAAGTGTGGACTAAGCTTCGACGTATTTCGGGTATCCATGGATCATCTTCTGTACCGGGAATTTCCATTGCAGGCAATATTGTCACTGAATCCCTCCTGATTGCTGACCATCTAGCCAGTCATTTCGCGGATGTATCTGGCTCCGGGAATTACCATCCTGATTTCCTCGCTCTGAAGCGAGAGGCAGAACGGCATCACCTTAGTTTTGCCTCTCAAGCTTCAGAGGACTACAACGTGCCCTTTACGGAGTGGGAACTCCGCAGCGCCCTAGCGCTTTGCAAGGACACGTCTCCTGGACCGGACAACATCCACAACCAGATGTTGAAACACCTTAGTGATGATAGTCTCCTATATCACCTTCGTGTGTTCAACCGAATCTGGACAGTGGGTGATTTTCCATCTCAGTGGCGAGAGGGCATAGTTATCCCTGTCCTCAAGCCTGACAAGGATCCTAAGTATGCAGGAAGTTACAGACCGATTTGTCTTACAAATTGCCTGTGTAAGCTATTTGAGAGGATGGTAAATCGCAGACTCGTGTGGTGTCTGGAGAAACAAGGACTCTTGTCCGAGTACCAATGTGGATTTCGAGCCGCTCGATCCACCACAGACCACTTGGTACGCCTGGAGAGTTCTATCCAGGATGCGTTTCTCCGCAAACAGCACTTGGTAGCTGTCTTCTTTGACTTGGAGAAGGCCTACGACACCACCTGGCGATATGGCATCCTTTCAGTCCTGCATCAATGGAGATTCCGAGGTAACTTGCCGGTATTTATTGCGAATTTTTTGTCCCTCCGTCTATTCCGTGTCCGAGTAGGGAGGACATATTCACAATACCACGTTCAAGAAAATGGAGTCCCACAGGGATCGGTTCTTAGTGTCACTCTGTTCGCGATTGCCATAAACGGTATTGTCGCTGCTGCTGGTCCAGCCGTAATACCGTTTCTATATGTGGATGACTTTGCTCTGCACTATAGCTCGTGCAGTATGGCAGTCGCAGAGCGACAGTTACAGCAAGCTATTAGGAGGGTGGAGAAGTGGACCTTAGAACATGGCTTTCGGTTTTCTGCCGCAAAGACCTCCGTTGTCCACTTTTGTCGTCAACGTACTCTTCACCCTCATCCTGAGCTTTATCTAAGAAATGTCGTTCTTCCAGTTGTTGACACCTACCGATTTCTTGGGCTCCTTTTTGACAGTAAATTATCGTGGGAGCCACACGTGCGGGAGCTAAAAGTGCAATGCACCAAGAGGCTTAACCTCTTGAAGTTTCTTAGCAGCACTAATTGGGGAGCTGACCGCGCGGTGCTCCTGCGATTCTATCGGGCACACATTTTATCCCGGTTAGACTACGGCAGTGCAGCATATGGCTCCGCAAGACCAAGCGTTCTTGCGAAGCTGAACAGTATCCACCACAGCGGGGTTAGGTTGGCGACGGGAGCTTTTCGTACTAGCCCCATCGCTAGCCTGCTCGCTGAGTCTGGTGTGCCGCCTTTACACCTGAGGCGCCAGCAAATGCTTCTTTTGTATGCTGCAAATTTGCGACAGATGCCACTTCATCCGAGCTATCCCTGCGTGTTCAACAATGGCAACCGTTTGTTGTACGCTGCTCATCCTCGTGCGACGCGGCCGGTTGGGATACGCTTGGATAGCAGTTATGAATTGTTTGACGTACCTTCGATTCCTTGCCTTGTCAGACAACCAAGTGTGGTACCTCCGTGGGTTGTACGACGACCTGAAATCATCCTGGATTTACACACTGGTCCGAAAGGAGACACGGACCCTTCGATTTATCGGAGGCTCTACCTGTCCGTTGTTGGCGCTATCCAGGTTCAGTCGTCGTTTACACGGATGGTTCAAGGACAGATACGAAGGTGGGCTGTGCGTTCGTTGTCGGACATGATCGGTTTCTTTTTGCTCTCCCGGAAACCTGTAGTGTGTACACAGCGGAGCTTTATGCTATCTGTGGAGCTCTGCGGTACGCACTGTACAATGAACGCCGACACTTTCTCGTATGTACTGACTCCTTGAGCTCGCTCCAGTCTATTGATACCTGTTTCCCTCGGCACCCTCTGGTGCAGCGGATCCAGGACCTGCTGGCCGGGTGTTCGGATGCCGGCACCAGAATTACGTTTGTGTGGCTCCCCAACCACATGGGCATAGAGGGAAACGAGTTAGCAGATCAGTCTGCCAAGGAGGCAGTTACACTGCCCCCGTTGACTTTCAAGGTTCCAGCAAGTGATATTCGCTCTCAGCTGAGACATCTGGTTATGTCTCATTGGGAGATGGAGTGGCAGGCCATCCCACTTCCCAATAAGCTGAGAGCGATAAAAGGAACAACGAAGGTATGGAGGACTTCCCTTCGGGCTTCGCGGAGGGAAGCCGTGGTATTATGTCGTCTTCGGATCGGCCACGGTATCTTGACGCACTCCCATCTACTGAAAGGAGAACCCCTTCCGGTGTGTACCTGCGGCAACCATCTTACCGTGGTACACGTCCTTACGGAGTGTGTGGACCTGGTCGATCTGCGCCGTAGTCTTAACCTTCCGAGTACAATCTCCCTTATCTTGCGCGATGACGAGCAGTCAGCAGACCTCGTCATCCGCTTTATGAGGGATAGCGGTCTGTTTTATCGTGTGTGATGATGTCCTTTGTCCTAGTGTTGTTTATGTCAGTTGCGCTTTTATCTCATTGACTTCATTTTAGTTTGTTTTGCGCATTTTAATGTGTTATTTTAACCTCTAACGTAAATCATGTGTTAATATCTGTACCACTGGGCAATGCCTTATTCCTTCGATTTCCTGTACTTCCTCTTCTTTTAAGAGAACATAAGGCATTGCGTATTAGATCCACTGATTGTTTTAATCTCACCCTCATTTTTCTTCATCACCACTCTTTTTTAACTCTAGTCAGTGGATACGTTTTAAAATTTTAACTTCATGTCTCATGTTATTCATTTCGTTCCATTAGGGGCCGATGACCTTCGATGTTAGGCCCCTTAAAACAACAAGCATCATCATCATCATCTAAATATAAACCTATTGGAAAAGTTCTTATCCACGTGTGAGTTAATTGGAAATTAATTTACAAATCGTTTGCCTTTGCGGAAAAATAACCAGACGATCTTTCCCTTAAATCTTTATAAACAGCAAATTAAACCTAGTCTAGTCTTACTTGACACTAATCTCATTAAACATTTCCTTAAGGTGCGCAAAATACATCGTCATGGTGGCAAACAACGTTGAACACAATCTGTGCCGTTGCCATAAATGCACGACCAGATTAAATCATATTGAACAATCAAAAGACATGGAAAATATTCATATTTACAACACAAACACACCACATTCACACAAGGTAACACGTACTTTTTATATACATTATTTACAGCGAACCCTGCCCTTAAAAATGTATTCTTTATTTTTAACAATGGTCACATCGATAGTTTCTGGAAGATAAATTCGTGTATGAAAATACTCTTTCTTCAGTAGTGGCTAGTGATCGAAATTCGTGATATCACTTGGGTTGAAATATTCCTCAGCCAACGATGGGGATTCATCAAAATTTCCGAAAGTTTATTTGAAGATTCCAATAAGATTCCATAATCATCACCATCACATGAATTACAAGTCGCAAACATCGCGTTGGTGAGCCTCAATCGCATTATTATTACTCCCTATTCGTGAAATATACACGCAACATGTGCTCCACTTATAATAAATTAATGTGCTCCCAAAGACACAACAACCAGTCATTCATCAATAATAAATTCTCCAATTAATAAATTACATAATTAACATCCTGCAGGATAGCGTATTCCAGGCACATCATGAACTGAACACTTTAAATCTCACATATAAGGAATCTAAGATAATTTATAGCTCACGACCGTTTAATTCCATTTTAACCCGATCTTTACTTGATTTTATTATTATTCAAGTGATTATTATACTGTATCTATCAATCCTCATGAAAGATCATGAAATCAGATGACTCGATCCTAAAGAATACAAGTCATCTTAACATGACACTACCACGAACCTGCTACGCAGGCGTAGCGGAGGGAGAGGTTATACTCCCACATGGCGCGTCCAAGGTGGCGGATCGGGGGTCCTAACCGGCTTGCCGACGGACTTGAGGGAAATAAAATACCTCTCGAGGATCAAACACACAACCCCCTGTAGGTGGGGGAGGCAGACGAAGAATACACCCACGGTATCCCCTGCGGTCGTAAGAGGCGACTACAAGGGGCGATCAAGGGATGGTCAAACTAGAACCATGAGACTATTTGTAATTAGTATCATCACAGAGGGAACACCATGGGTCGCGTTTAGTTGCGCGTAGTACCACTATGTTACGTACAAAACATGTTTGTGATTATTAGCGACAGTGTGTGAATCAGGATGTATTTTACAGTACCTGTGATTCGTACCCCTAAATGAGCGACACCATGGTTCTGCCTTCCCTATGCTTAGTACCCATTATGGGAGGAACACCACGGGATAGTGCGGTTCGCTGTGGTTAGTCAAATTATGTGAGGAACGCAAATGGTTTGCGTTGCATGTAAATAGCGCCATAGGTCTGTTATATGTGTTACATGTTCGCATTACATTACCTGTGAATAGTACTATAATGTGTGGAATACCGCGAGGACGCTACTTTTGATTAGTACCGCAACATGACAAATAGCATGGCTCTACTTTCCGAGTGATAAGTACCATTACGAGGGGCCGATGACCTTGATTTTGGACCCGTTTCGACTACAAGCATCATCGAATCAGTATTGTGCTTTAGAAGCAGTCCCTTGGTCAGTAATACTATTGTTTAACGCTACTTTCTTTGAGTGTGGGGCATTTCGGGTTGAATCCAGTGATTTTTTTAACTTCATTCTTCCTTCTTCGTCCGTACGTTTTCGAATTCTGGTCAGTGAAGGATTATGGATTTTTAAACTGTCATAACATTTCGTTCTATTCCAGGCCGATGATCGTGACGTTAGGCTCCTTTAAAGAAGCATCATCATCAGCAGCACGTTCCGGAAGACGCGGATAAATTTTGATCAAAGTTACTCTGTGAAACAATAATTTTGTAATATGTAAAGGCAGTTTGGAATTAAAATCTGAATTTCTGTAACATGAGGGACACAGATATTCTAATTATGAGTTATCCGTATTTCGAATTAAACAATTTAAACAACAAGCAAAACCGTACGTATTGTTTCCAGGAACGAGAGCTTCTTCGAATTAGGCAGGATTTTGAATTATCGACGTTCTACGCTACTGCAGTTTGAAGCATATGCCAACCATGTTCTAGCATTCACTGGCGAAACAGATGACGCTTCCATTCCCGTATTTCTCCATCTGTTGGTTTAGTTGACTTCTCTTCTTCAAATCTTGTCTTCTTTGTTGAGAGGAAATGTGTGATTGGCACTCGATACTTCTCTTTGAGTTGCAGGTGAATCCAAGTGGGAAGAATTGCTCTCACCGTTTCCCAAGGCTTCATGCACCATAGTCATGAGTCGTTCAGCACTTCTGATGATACGTGGCATTGTGGATTGTCTACACTTGGCGTAGCACCAGTGCAAATTTCAAGGAGCCTGTTAACTTTCCTCTTGTCGTCGATGACTTCAGCTACTTTCTCACCAACGGCAGGCAGACACATCTCCATTTCCTCCGTCTCCTCAAATAATGCACCAGTTTTCACCTCTTCTGTACTAGACGCATTATCTATTGAATCAACGAAATTGGCATAACGTAGGCAGGCGTGAATATGTTTGCAGAAGTTGCCACGAATGAGGTGATCCAGACATGTACATGTGAACGGATGTATGGAGACATTGCACAAATGTCAGGTTAATGGAAAACCATGGCAGGCAGTTGTTTTTTTGAAATTTACCAACTATGGACCTCGAGACTCTGCCTTTGAGGACTGAACTCTCCATGAACCTTCTCCCACATTTTCAATAACATCATCCTTCACAAGGACACTCTTCTTGTGGCGTTTGGAGATCATTGACATACGCCTTGTGGGTTTCCCTTTCAGCAGTAGTATGAATCTCTCATACATCATGTCTTTGGAGAACCGAAGCAGAATGAACACACGTTTATCAACTCTGCTATTGATCTTACCATCAAGGTAACAAAACTTCAACTTCTTGTGGAAAACTTCGAAGTACGTATTCGTATTTAAACCCAAGACTTTCCTATAACAAATGGCCCACATTTCATATGAATGGGCATACTTGGACGGAGGGTACTCATGAAAAGAGCGAGGTACTTCTTCGGTAGAAGATATCTCAAGAAAGGCTTCAGGAAGCTGGTAGAAGATTTCTTCATCCAGGTTTACTAGGATGACAATTGCCAAACTTGACTTGCTTTAAATCGTTTCTTATTTTCTTCCAGTTGTTGCTCTTCCACGATCTTAGGATATGCCAAGAGCACAGGAGTTTGTGATCGGGGACAGACATGACTTGACTCCCCGAATTGTAATATGCTGGACCGAGTTAAACGCAGGTACTTGAGACAGTTTGTTTGCCCTGCGTGTGATTCATGGAATATTACTAAAACACCTTTATCACTTTTCGACACGATGAGTCGAGATGGACACTGTCCATTTTTAACGCTATTTCCAGCATTAAAGATTCTTTTACCTTTCCCACGGGTGCGAAGCTCACCTGAACGATGACATGCAAAATAATGCCTTAATGGCTGCTGGCTACCACTTGTGTCCCTGATTTTGGAATACGAAGACGAAGTTTCTCTTTTCACCTTCTCCTTCCATTGAAAGAAATCTACAAAGGGAAAGAAGATAGAATTTTCCAATCAGAATATTCATTCCTATTAATACATTCAGTTCAAAAAGCAATCTGTCTGAAGAATTCCATTAATTCGTGTATGAAAATACTCTTTCTTCAATAGTGGCTAGTGATCGAAAATCGTGATATCACTTGTGTTGAAATATTCCTCAGCCAACGATGGGGATTCATCTAAATTTCCGAAATTTTATTTGAAGATTCCAATAAGATTCCATAATCATCACCATCACATGAGTTACAAGTAGCAAACATTGCGTTTGTGAGCCTCAATCGTATTATTATTACTCCCTATTCGTGAAATATATACGCAACATGTGCTCCACTTATAATAAATTATTGTGCTCCCAAAGACACAACAACCAGTCATCCATCAATAATAAAATCTCCAATTAATAAATTACATAATTAACATCCTGCAGGATAGCCGTATTCCAGGCACATCATGAACTGAACACTTTAAATCTCACATATAAGGAATCTAAGATAATTTATAGCTCACGACCGTTTAATTCCATTTTAACCCAATCTTTACTTGATTTTATTATTATTCAAGTGATTATTATACTGTATCTATCAATTCTCATGAAATATCAGGAAATCAGACGACTCGATCCTAAAGAATACAAGTGATCTTAAAATGACACTACCACGAACCTGCTACGCAGGCGTAGTGGAGGGAGAGGTGATACTCCCACATGGCGCATCCAAGGTGGCGGATCGGGGGGTCCTAACCGGCTTGCCGACGGACTTGAGGGAAATAAAATACCTCTCGAGGATCAATCACACAACCCCCTGTGGGTGGGGAACGCAGACGAAGAATACACCCACTTTAACCCCTGCCTTTCGTAAGGGGCGGCTACAAGGGGCGATCAAGGGATGGTAAACTAGAACCATGAGACTATTTGTAATTAGTATCATCAGAGAGGGACCACCATGGGTCGCGTTTAGTTGCGCGTAGTACCACCATGACGAATATAAGAACAAGTGTGAGGACTCCTCGAGTTCAAGCGTGCCCCGCCAGGTAGCACTAGAGTGACCGAGCTCCACAGTACCGACCAGATGGTCTTAGGAATGATGCCGGAAAAAACGTAATACTCCGTAACTGCTACGTACGTACACTGTCTTTTAAAAACCAATGAAAGACTGCAGTTAAAATACCACGGAAATGTACAATGGAAAAATATCATACAGGAAAATAAGATCTACGGCCTTCAACACATGACGCGGGAAGCGCAGGTTACTGGAGTGTACATATACAGATAAATAGCACATAACTCCCAGCATATTAAAACAAACACCCATGAACTAATTAACTGTAATACCAACTCAATTAGTTGGTTACTGGACTTTTGAAAGCTTGCGCGAATATTCAGTGGCAAATTAGGGAAAAAGTGAGACACTGTTTCTGTACGTAATATTCATCTGACACGAGAGACATCCACTTTTTCAATATTCAATATAAAAGTATCTCATTTTACTATCTAAATTGATTTCTATCCTTCTATGGTTAAAAAATCGCATATCATCAACTACTGGATTTTCATCCAGGCACAAAACAGTACGGCATGCTGACGTATTAAATTAATCAAGCCACATAAGGTACATGCCTGAATTGCACAACACACAACGAACTGAGTTTAGGAAGTGAAAGAAAGAAAATTCAACTTATTCACTGAGATATCTGGCACAGTAACGTCTCCCGCACTTTTCTATACCCGGTGTGCCTGGACTACTGGAGCACGTGTTGGATAAAATCGCTTGCAGTGCTTGTAGTGGCGGGACCACAAACTACCATGCTATAATGCCTGAGTCCTCACACTTGGTCTTATATTCGTTATGGTACCACTATGTTACGTACAACATAGGTTTGTGATCAGTAGCGACAGTGTGTGAATCAGGATGCATTTTACAGTACCTGTGATTCGTACCCCTAGATGAGCGACACCATGGTTCCGCCTTCCCTATGCTTAGTATCCATTATGGGAGGAACACCACGGGATAGCAAAAGGTTTGCGGTGACTGTAAATAGCGCCATAGGTCCGTTACATGTGTTACAAGTTCGCATTACATTACCTGTGAATAGTACTATAATGTGTGGAATACCGCGAGGACGCTACTTTTGATTAGTACCGCAACATGACAAATAGCACGGCTCTACTTTCTGAGTGATAAGTACCATTACGAGGGGCTGATGACCTGGATTTTGGACCCGTTTCGACTACAAGCATCATCGATTCAGTATTGTGCTTTAGAAGCAGTCCCTTGGTCAGTAATACTATTGTTTAACCCTACTTTCTGGGAATGTGGGGCATTTTGGGTCGAATCCAGTGATTTTTTTAACTTCATTCTTCCTTCTTCGTCCGCACGTTTTTGAATTCAGGTCAGTGAAGGATTATGGATTTTTAAATTTTCATAACATTTCGTTGTATTCCGGGCCGATGATCGTGACGTTAGGCTCCTTTAAAGAAGCATCATCATCAGCAGCTCGTTCCGGAAGACGCGGATAAATTTTGATCAAAGTTACTCCGTAAAACAATATTTTTATAAAATGTAAAGGCAGTTTGGAATTAAAATCTGAATTTCTGTAACAGGAGGGACACAGATATTCTAATTACGAGTTATCCTATTTCGAATTAAACAATTTAAACTGTTACCGTGTTTTGGTGGTAGGTAGAGGTGAAAGAAGGTGCGGGCGTGAATGAGTCTCAAACTACGGAATCAAAGTTACTGTAAAATTTAACAAGGTTATATTTTCTTTTCAAAATTAGGTAATAACAAAGGACAGGTACTTAGTAGCCGAACACAATTTGAAATGTACAATTACAGAGATTACAGAATTTGGGCTTCGAGCCCTGAGGTCACAATTCTTGAGCAACAAGCCCAACTTTACGGTATACACATTTCAACAAGGGGGCAGAAGACCCCAATCAAACCCTGGAGCACTTGCTCCAAATTGCACAGTAAAGCCTCCTCGAGGCATACAACACTCAGTGTCCAAAAGAGCCACTCGCTCTTTTATTTAAGCCTCTCCCAGGCCACACCAAACTCAACTTTCAAGTTGTCCTCAACGGACATAGACACAGGGGTAGAATACCCAATCTACTGAGGTCTATTGAATGAAAAGCAGGTTAATTAAATGACCTCTGAAATAACAATTTGAGAGGAGGCGAACTGCCCTCCTAATACACTAGTTTCAAAACCTAATTTGGCTCTAGGCCATGGATGCAAGGGCTAATCCCATACTACAGAGGTGACTTAAGAAAATAACAATTTACTTTACATTACGGAAGAATAGGTTGAGAAAAATAAGTTCACCTCAAAACAATATGATTGGGAGCTCGAGAGGGTTAAGCACTCTCTATCCCGATATGCAGTTTCAAAAGAGAATAGATACCAGTTGTTTTTACATTTTAGGAAAAGGTTACATGGTTGAACGCTTAGAACCCGCCCCGAAAGTTAAACTGCTGAGCTGGCAAAGAAAGAAGTTATTAATCGGCCATTACCTTGTTGTTGACCGCTGCCGAAGAAAGAGGCGCTTCCCGCCCCCTGCTATGTACTTAACACACTGAAAGATGGAACAGAAGTGGCGCAGAGACCCAAAAATCAGCAGTTTATATACTCTCGCAGACGGTTCTAGGCGTTAGGGGAAAGAAAACACCCTCCCACAAACTCTTTATTGGAGAAAAAGAGAAAACCCCTACACAAGATGAAGAGGAAACACATTATTGGTGGAAAATTAAGTAAAGAAATTCGCGATTGGGTACATACAAAACAAGGAGAAGGAAGGGGAAAATATAGCCAACTTAAACAATGACAGAAAGAAATTTAGCACAGAACAAACTTTTGAAATTAAATTTTCTCCAAGAAAAGTTCTTTCACTTCGCCCTAGGGTGCACTATTGTCGATCTTCAGTAGTGTACTCTAGAAGAGAAAGTTCACACTTCTTACTTCAAGCGAAACAAAAACACATCAAAAATGACACAGTTCAAAAACTCAAATTTTTCCACATGGTGACATCTTTTGAGAAAGTAAAGAATTAACAGCGTAGATAAAGTTCAGAGTTCCTCCAGCAGAGGAGTTTCAAAAGGCGCACATTTTAAATTAGCGGCGTGGAGGTGTACCACCCGGTACAGACCTCCCCCCCCAAAAGTTCCACCAGGGGTGACACATGAAATAGTTTGAAAACAAAGTCCAAGTCTTGATGTTGATATTAAAATAAATTGCAGAAGTATTTGAGAAATTCTTAATTCAGTTCCAAAATTTTTGTTGTAATTGGTAACGTAAGGTTTTTATGTTTGTAGAAGGCGAATTTCTGAAGATAATCTTTTAAAATGTGATGAAAAATTTTGCAATGTCCACCAAATTTGTTGTTGAATTCCCAAGTGGAGTCATCTCTTATAGTGACTGTCCATGTAGTTGATGTAGGCTAAGTTGGATGGCCAGACCGGCCGTTGCAGCTTGCGTCCAAAGGAGGCCGCTCGGACCCCTCAAGTACCCTGAGATACCGCTCGCCCGCACTATGAGGGGAGCAGAGGTGTTGAAGCACGCCGCGCCCGCGGTGAACATATACAGGCTGCGGGCAAGTAGCAGGTCGTGCGCCGCACATCAGCCTTGGCCGGGAGGAGAGCTCCGGCTCGCCGTGCACATGTCGTCCTCGCTGGGGCCGAGGGGGCCCATCCTCGGTCCCAACCGCGGCACAGCGCCGCGCGGCTGCGGGGGCACTGAAACATTAAAGCTAGGCGGCAGAATTGTGTTGGACCATCATGTTTCTTTTGAGGGCACAGGCATGTAGAGAGGTAGAGGGACTAGCGGCGTGCAAATATCCATGGCATTTAATCTTGGCAAGCCACAGTGTGTATTAAGCAGGAGACGGGAGCGTGGTAATGGCCGAGGCAAGGACAGAATGGCAGTTTAACGGATCGGGGAAGGTTTTACAAGAGGATTACATATAAGACCAAAATATTATAGAAGGGGCAGAAAGCCTTAAAAGTTGAACTCAAAAAAAAAATATAACCGTCATATTCCTATCAAATTATATGAAGCAAGTTGACACAAATTTTACACCGGTTTCACCTGGGACAGGTGAACCCTAAATATCCTCTCGGTGGCTGGATTGCTTACTAACAATGTAACCGGTGTGAGAAAATCGAGAATGATGCATGGCCCATGGAATCTGGGGGCAAGCTTGCCCGCGGGAACAAAATTTTTGACCATAACCTGGTCACCTACCTTCAAAGGGGTGGATCTCCGTCCACGATCATACCTTTCCCTAACCTTTTCATGAGACACTTTAAGATTGGCTTTAGCCTTCTTCCAAAGATCTTTAATGTTATCCGGATCTATTGTCTCGGGTAGAATGTCATTCAGAGACCAGAGGTTAGAGAGCGGCGAGTTGGGAACAAACTTGAACATCAAAGAAGCTGGAGTAAACTTGTGAGATTCATGAACCGCCGAATTCAAAGCAAAAGCTATCCAATGCAGGGACGTGTCCCACCTGGAATGATCTTCATGATGATAGGCAATAAGTGCTGACCTGAGATTACGGTTAACCCGTTCAGCCAGAGATGGTTGAGGGTAATAAGCAGAAGTAGTTACATGAGAGATTGATAAGTCAAAACAGAATTTACGAAATAAATTAGATGTAAAAGCCTTAGCATTATCAGATACAATATATTGACACGGACCAAAAGAAGCAAAAATAGAATTTAAGCAGGTAATGGTAGACTGAGCGGTAGCCAGCTTAGTCGGAAATAACCAAGAAAATCTGGTAAAACCATCTACGCACACAAAGATGAACTTGTTAGCATTACCCTTTGACTGGGGGAATGGTCCTACATAATCGATATACAGACGTTCCATGGGGCGCGACGCTTGATGCGAAGACAAAAGGCCTACCTTGGTGGACATGGTGGGTTTACTGAGCAAACAAGATTTACAAGCTTTTACAAGTTCCCGGATTTCACTGTCCATACCTTTCAAGATGAACATTTCACGAATCTTCTCACGAGTTTTAAAGATTCCAAGATGCCCTCCTAATGGGGTCTCACGATAATACTTGAAGATCATAGGTACAAGAACAGCTGGAACGACAACTTTCATCATCCTATCATGCCTCGATGGGCAACATAGAACACCATTCCTCAGAACATAAGGGACAACATGTTCCCCAGAAGAAAGGGTTTCCATTATCGGAGCCAGCGTCGGATCTTCACGTTGGTATTTCTCAATATCCCTAAAAAGCATGGGAGCATCTGTTAGGATGGCATTAACACCAGATAGTATGGACTCGGGAGGTGATGAACTGTCGACCGGTTCGTGGGTCTCGACGTCGTTATGAAACATACGGCTGAGTCCATCAGCAACAACATTTTCGGTACCTCTGATATGTCTAACATCAAACTGGAAGGCGGAAATACGAATAGCCCAGCGGGCTATACGACCAGTACGACGCGGCCTACCTAAGACCCAGCTTAATGCTTGATTATCTGTCTCCAGGTCGAATTTGACGTGTTCCAGATAGAGACGGAACTTTTCTAAGGCGAATAAGACTGCCAAACCTTCGAGCTCATAGATGGAATACTTGGCTTCTTGAGCCGACAAAGTCCTAGATGCATAGGCGATGGGTCGCCTCCCTAGTTCAGTCTCTTGAAGAAGGACTGCAGCTACAGCTGACGACGACGCGTCCGTTTGGACGATGAATTTCTTTGAGAAATCAGGCATAGCAAGGACAGGGGCATTACAGAGAGCTAATTTCAGATCTTCAAAAGCGGCTTGTTGAGAAGGTCCCCACTCGAATTTGATGCCTTTCCTACGAAGAAGGTTTAAGGGCGCCGCTCTATTAGCAAAGTTAGGAATGAACTTTCTGAAGAAATTCACCATACCAATAAACCTGGCGATACCTTTAATGTCCTTGGGAGGTTTAAAATCCCGGATGGCCTGTGTTCTAGAATGATCGACTGCTACCCCATCGGGTGACACAATATGCCCTAGGAATGACATAGAGGGCTTAGCAAAGGCGACCTTGGACAACTTAACAGTTAACCCAGCCTTACGAACGCGATCGAGAACTTCTCGCAGATGATCTAGATGTTCTTCAAAAGTCTCTGAAAATACGACGACATCATCTAAGTAGTGATATAAGTACTCGAATTTGATGTCGGAGAAGACCCTATCTAGTAGCCTAGTGAGTACAGCTGCTCCGGTGGGGAGCCCGAAAGGCACGCGGTTGTATTCGTATAAATTCCAGTCCGTAGCAAACGCTGTAAGATGTTTAGACTCTTCGGCAAGGGGAATTTGATTATAGGCCTGATTCAAATCCAAGATGGTGAAGAACTTGGCCTTACGAAACCATGAAAAACAAGAATGAAGGTCAGGAAGGGGCACAGATTGCAACACCACCTTCCGATTGAGAGCCCTGTAATCAATGACAGGCCTGAAGCCTCCTTGGGGTTTCGGGACTAGAAAAATAGGCGATGAATACGCCGACTTAGAGGGCCTAATAATACCATCCTTCAACATCTGGTCGATAATTTCTTTCAGAGCCTTCATTTTAGGTGGAGATAGCCTATAAGGTGGAAAACGGACAGGAATCGAATCCGTGACCTCAATTTTGTATTCAATAAGGTCAGTAACACCAAGAGTATCAGAGAACACCTCAGGAAACGACTGACACAATTTACGAATACTATCAGCCTGCTCCTCAGGTAGATGTCTAAGGTCTAACAACATCTCATCCTGGGTAGGCGAAATAGATGAACATGATACAGAATTACACTTTAACAAGGGAATATTGCAATTGGACGCAAATTTGAATGTGCACGACCTAGACTGGAGATCGAGCACAAGACCAGTGTGAGAAATAAAGTCCGCTCCCAATATGATGGGGCAAGACAAGTGCTTAGCCACAAACAGTTTAATTTTCCATGTAAACTTAAAAACACGAATTTTGACCAGTAAGGAACCTAGAATTTCTAATGGAGATGAATTAGCCGAAACGTATTGAACAGGAGAAGAGACATAGTCAGGAAGTTTACAAACCGTTTTCAATTTAGAATACCATTCAGCCGAAATAATCGAACAAACACTGCCTGAATCTAAGAGAGCTGTTATAGGCTCGTTATTTAACGCAATCTTAAGAAAAGGAACAGGTGTGAGGGTATCCGCCGCAATCCTAAGACACTCTTTGGGACCTTCAAAAGATGAATTTGAAAATTGCACGTTCCCTGAATTTACAACCTGTTTACCCGGGGCTGAGTCTCGGGAAGATGGATTAGTCGACTCAGCCGAAGCCACTAGTCACTTTTTATTATTGGCATAGGTGGAATTTGCACCAGAAGTTGAGCAGGAGGGGGTGCTATTCGAGTTTGGGCAATTCTTGGCGATATGTGAGAAAGCCCCACATTTAAAACAGCCTTGTGCTGAACCAGCTCCATTATTTGCCCTACTAGACTTGATCAGTGGACACTTATTGCGCAGATGGTCAGGCGACCCACAAGCATAACATTTACGGGGTGTGACTGGTCGGCGAGGTGGAGGCCGAGTATTACTAAACGAAGGAGGGGGTTCTTTCGCGACACGCAAAGAATCGGCGTATCTAACTCCTTCCGCTGAGACGGCCAATGCTTCAAGTTCAGAAAAAGTTTGCGGGCACGCCGCGAAACACAAATATGACCTGTAGGGTGGTGAAATCCCTTCCACAATAGCTTGTACAATTTGATCCTCAGGGAAGTGAAGAGCAAACACCCTGGTATAAAACTTAATGTCTTGTATGAAATCAGCCAAGTTTTCATCCAAGCGCTGTACCCGATAATAGTACTTCTGAATAAGGGAGGACCTAGCCCTAGCAGGGATGAAGTTAGCTAGCAAATGGGCATGGAAATCCTCAATAGATGATTGCTCGGCAATGGCTCTTACGATTTTATCAGAAAGAATACCAATAGCATACGGATAGATAATCTGCAAAATTTGACATGGAGAAAGAGAAAAAACAAGGGCATGATCCTGAAATTCCACTAGAAATCTTAAAAATGAAATTACGTCACTGGTGGTATTAACCGAAAACTTAGAGATCCCTCTGAGCAACATTGCCAATGGATGAGGCAAGCTGCTAAACCCGGGTGACATAGTCGGTAAAGGTTTCAATGGCAAGGAAGTTAATTCAGAACGGATGTTACTCAACGATGCACGGCGTTCAGGCTCGTTGTCCAATGGGGCAGAGATAGTTTGAGCAGCAACAGTTATCCTATTAACTTCTCCCTTGGGAGGCGCTTCCTCACTCCCTACATTCACTATGGTGGGTTGATCAGATTTGGGAGGAACTTCCCCAGTCAACAATAAAGTGACCTTACTAGATAATTCGGAAATATTTTCCAGGAGCTTACTAGCTTCCTTCCTCTGAACGTCATTCAGTTTTAGAGACAACAGATCGTTAACCCTATTCGAAAAATGATATAGCCTGCCTTGCACACGCTTAATTTGATTGGGAGACGGATCATTTTCATCAAAAAAACTAACTACAGAAGCTAGCCCAGTAATATTCTCGACGATCGTGGAAAGAGAGTCATCAATTTCTTTCTCTCCCAAATTGGGGATGGAAATGGGCAAATCTAGGGACTCTCTAAGCTTGTTAGTGTCTACTGCAACCGTGCCTCCAGATTGTACATTTCTAATAGTCAATTCATATATCAACTCCTCCTTGCGCAAATAATTATGATGGAGAACATCGCGAGGGCCTGGCATGATGACAAAACAATTTTGAAAAAGTCAAAAAATTCCAGCAACTGAGAAAATGGTTAGAGTTCGGATCAAAACAATGTGTAGCCGTCAAAAGGGGCTAAATTGAGACCCATTCAACCACGCTCTGCTACCACTTGTTACCGTGTTTTGGTGGTAGGTAGAGGTGAAAGAAGGTGCGGGCGTGAATGAGTCTCAAACTACGGAATCAAAGTTACTGTAAAATTTAACAAGGTTATATTTTCTTTTCAAAATTAGGTAATAACAAAGGACAGGTACTTAGTAGCCGAACACAATTTGAAATGTACAATTACAGAGATTACAGAATTTGGGCTTCGAGCCCTGAGGTCACAATTCTTGAGCAACAAGCCCAACTTTACGGTATACACATTTCAACAAGGGGGCAGAAGACCCCAATCAAACCCT
The DNA here is from genome assembly GCF_040414725.1 of Anabrus simplex. Classification (NCBI taxonomy): domain Eukaryota; kingdom Metazoa; phylum Arthropoda; class Insecta; order Orthoptera; family Tettigoniidae; genus Anabrus; species Anabrus simplex. Next base: position 171,568,862 of record NC_090268.1, read on the forward strand.
GGAGCACTTGCTCCAAATTGCACAGTAAAGCCTCCTCGAGGCATACAACACTCAGTGTCCAAAAGAGCCACTCGCTCTTTTATTTAAGCCTCTCCCAGGCCACACCAAACTCAACTTTCAAGTTGTCCTCAACGGACATAGACACAGGGGTAGAATACCCAATCTACTGAGGTCTATTGAATGAAAAGCAGGTTAATTAAATGACCTCTGAAATAACAATTTGAGAGGAGGCGAACTGCCCTCCTAATACACTAGTTTCAAAACCTAATTTGGCTCTAGGCCATGGATGCAAGGGCTAATCCCATACTACAGAGGTGACTTAAGAAAATAACAATTTACTTTACATTACGGAAGAATAGGTTGAGAAAAATAAGTTCACCTCAAAACAATATGATTGGGAGCTCGAGAGGGTTAAGCACTCTCTATCCCGATATGCAGTTTCAAAAGAGAATAGATACCAGTTGTTTTTACATTTTAGGAAAAGGTTACATGGTTGAACGCTTAGAACCCGCCCCGAAAGTTAAACTGCTGAGCTGGCAAAGAAAGAAGTTATTAATCGGCCATTACCTTGTTGTTGACCGCTGCCGAAGAAAGAGGCGCTTCCCGCCCCCTGCTATGTACTTAACACACTGAAAGATGGAACAGAAGTGGCGCAGAGACCCAAAAATCAGCAGTTTATATACTCTCGCAGACGGTTCTAGGCGTTAGGGGAAAGAAAACACCCTCCCACAAACTCTTTATTGGAGAAAAAGAGAAAACCCCTACACAAGATGAAGAGGAAACACATTATTGGTGGAAAATTAAGTAAAGAAATTCGCGATTGGGTACATACAAAACAAGGAGAAGGAAGGGGAAAATATAGCCAACTTAAACAATGACAGAAAGAAATTTAGCACAGAACAAACTTTTGAAATTAAATTTTCTCCAAGAAAAGTTCTTTCACTTCGCCCTAGGGTGCACTATTGTCGATCTTCAGTAGTGTACTCTAGAAGAGAAAGTTCATACTTCTTACTTCAAGCGAAACAAAAACACATCAAAAATGACACAGTTCAAAAACTCAAATTTTTCCACATGGTGACATCTTTTGAGAAAGTAAAGAATTAACAGCGTAGATAAAGTTCAGAGTTCCTCCAGCAGAGGAGTTTCAAAAGGCGCACATTTTAAATTAGCGGCGTGGAGGTGTAGCACCCGGTACATAAACAACAAACAAAACCATACGTATTGTTTCCAGGAACGAGAGCTTCTTCGAATTAGGCAGGATTTTGAATTATCGACGTTCTACTGTACTGCAATTTGAAGCATATGCCAACCGTATTCTAGCATTCACTGGCCAAACAGATGACGCTTCCATTCCAGTATTTCTCCATCTGTTGGTTTAGTTGACTGCTTTTTGCAACCTTACCAATTAGTAAACAAAACATCCAAATGAGAAGCACAAACATCAAGAAGAAAACAAGCACAATACTTACCGTAAGGGCAGTAGCATAAAATATGAAGCGTGGAGGGCAAAGGCGAGAATTAAAAGGCCAGGGTCTTACATAACTCTGACAGGTTGCCAGGTAAATATTGCTAGCTACTAAATGACACACGAGATAAATTTAAAATGAAGAAAATTTACTAAGTAAATGTAATTTGAAAATGGTATAAAATAAGAACAATAAATATATATATTTCTTTTTGCAAAAATTTAAAATGCAATTAAACTGAATGAGAGAAACAGTATTTTAAAATGAAGTTGAAATTAAGATGAAAAGAAGCTCGCATTAACATAAGCTTCCACCAAAATTAAGGTTTGAAAATTCATTACTAACTCATTACCTTACATACAGAAAGATTAAAATTTATTTTAAAATTTGGTTGCAACCGATATGCGGGCCCGCGATATAAAATCTCTTTAAAATTGAAATTTGCTACACTACTAAAATGTTAAATTACAAGACTCACAAAAGGACACATGAAAAAGGAAAAAAAATAGTGGCTCCAACCGCGAATTAACATTACACCAAAGAAACGAGCTAGATGAAAACACAATAAAATAATAGCGCCTAGCAACCCCAACAAAAAGAAGAATATTAAAGGAAATTTACAATTAACGGTGCGCACATAATATTAATAATAATAATAATAATAATAATAATAGAACACTGAAGCACACAACAGGAGCTACCAGTTACCGACGCGAAGCCAAGATCCCATAATAATCATCAAAGCCACCCAAAAAAAAAATTACGTATCATCAGATTAGATAAGAAGGGATGACATGACGTAATAAAGACCAAAGCAAGGAACACAAACAATGGGAGAAATGTAATAAGACAACGAAAGAAGACCCCCATTATTAAACGTAATTTCGACCAGCAAATTTCAATTTTAAGATTTTAAGTTATTAAAAATAATAATAATTATTATTATTTATCCAAGAGGTGATAGTACCAGTTTACATTAGCTTTAGTTAATCAATTCCCCTGCGGCTTACATACTTTAGAACAGAGGGGGCCCTGGATTGCGCTGCGATGCGAATATGAGGTGTCATTAATTAACGCCCGGAACAATGCAATAATAATCACGTACAAATAATCAGCCACGAAGGCAATAGGACTAAAATCAGACAGCAAATACCACCAACGAGGGAAAAATTAAGGGAGAAAACACGCACCGAAATGAATTACTAAAAGAATAAAAGTAATAATAATAATCATCATTGTGGACATCAAGAAGAACAGTTGGCAATAATGCACACCGACAAAACCATAAGATAAAATCACTTACACAAAATACCACCTCATAGACGCATAACTAGCGATCCCGATCTCTCTACATTACATTAATTTTCTTTTTCCAACGGATTCAGTTCAAATATATATCAAATTTTGCTTACAAGGTTACACTATACTAAAAGTTGCGTTTATGATGTTGGTCATGTCCACGATGAAATTACTCACTCTAGTGTCTGAACGAACGGAATCCCTTCAATAAATTATAATTTTCAGTACTTACTTGGAGTTAAGATATCCAACTTACAAGACACTTAAAACATTTCATACCGATAACGGTTAACTCGCAGCACCAAGTTTACATGTTACATTAAGAAAATACTAAGGTTGGAGCACACTGGATAACTTTCAAAAGAATAACAGGGCCTAGCCCTAACATCATCATTTAACCACCGGAGTCAGGCTCCATTGCAATCGCTTTCCCTTCTTGCCAAGCCGCCCACTTGGGAGCTTCACACAACACAGCCATCTTGGAGTGTAGCGGCGACCAGACTACCGAGCTCACACTGAGCTGGGGAAGTAGCCAGTCCCATAATTCAACGCGTGCACCGCGAAGGTGCGCAGAAGTTACAAATGATAATTCAGCGCATCACATAGTCCAGTCAAATGCGTGACAATAATGGATAAGTAACTTGAATTAAATTTGTCTGGTAACCTCCACAGTTAGGTAACAGTTCCAACAATGGCCGATAATATTGATAACGGCTCGATACACAAGTCGACATGACAGATGAATAAATAAATACTCTTAGATGCTTTGATGTTATAATTCAGTTATGTCCAGTAAATATTAGTTCCCATTTTCACGTCACAGTCCTCCTCTCCCGAAGCCAGAACACAGGGGAGGCGCAAGTCCAAAACAATGGATAGCATGCCATAGGTATAATTTCAATGTCCAAACAAATCTTCATACGTTGGATACAGGAAGAGACACACAAAATTTTTTCAAGTTCAAATAACAAGGAATGGTCTTTCTTGGTTGCAGGAATTTTGATCTTCACACAATACTAGCAGACAAACATGCTGAGTGTGAACAGAATTGGATGCAACGGGGCCAGCGTCTCATCACGCACCACACAAGTTGACAGTACATTATTCAGCACATTGATCACACCAGTACCGAGTGCAGTAGGGAACCTTATATATCACACACATTAGATCTCCGATCAGCAGATGCATGGGTGCTCGCGCGCGCAAATAACTGGAACACCACACACAGGAGCAGAAAGAGAGGGTCCAAGTGTACATAGCAGACCATAATAAACGGAAATGATTCAACCACTAATGTTAGGGACCACAAAATTGTTCCAACTAGGTTTCCAGGACACCTTAGTAATATTTCATTATGTTTCGAGGAGTTACGCAAGTTCCCCTTGTCCAAATTTACCAGAGATAACACTTCAAATTTTGCACCCGAGTTAAACATATAAGTAACACCGTTAACGTCATTATACCAGACCACATAGTTTGTATCGGCATTTGAAGAATTACCAAAGTAACGAGGTTATTTTACATTCTTTTGTTGGCTAGTAAGCAAACATACACAAATTTTTGAATTACCAATTCATGAGTTATAGTATTACTTATCCAACCTTTGAATAAGACTTACATATTAAGAAAAGGGAAAATAACTCAACTGAAATATTCCAAGACTTCAGTATACTAGTATCGAGACTAATCACAAGAGATCAGAAATGTAATTTTGAATATTTAAGGTGGCTCATGGAATCCAGTGGCAAGTTACAGCGGTTTTAGTCCCAGCAAGTTAAGTAAAATTCAATAGACTCAACAATTTGATAGGTCGAAGACCATTATAGTTTACACATTCTTTTACATGAAATACTAGCATTCTTCCACACATTACATAATTCCACAGGACTGTACAGATACCAGAAGGATCCTTAAGACCAAGAACAGGAAAGATAAATGACCAGGGGGTACAGGGAGGTAACAAAGCAAAAACATATTACTAGATGGAGGCAGCAGAGCACATACTGACAAACCATGTACAGAAAACAGGTAGCCCAGAACATGAAGATTAGGAAAACAGGTGACGAAGAGGCAGAAAATTTTACAATAAATACAACCATCCGCTACCGTAACGTAGCAATCACATGGATAATCGATCCAGAATAAGAAGCAACAATTGCAATAACTGGAGACTTCGCATGCATAATAACAGGTGGTGGGGAGATCTCAAGGTGTGTCCGCAAGAGATTACCACGCAACAATTACTGAGGCCAACAACCACAGGACAGCCAACAATTACAGTCAGGACGATAGAGAACAACTGAAAAGACATGGAAAAGATATTACATCCACCAGAACCAGCTCAACGCAGCATAACAAGGGTCAAAATTCAGGGAAAGTTACCTCTCCATATAAATAATCTTTGAATATACTGAGCACAGGTGTATTATCACAACCATCAAGTGTTCAGAAGAACCTCTGGATAACCGAGGACTAATAATATGGTGCCAAAACAACAGTCCACCCTGTGTGATTAGGCCAATCACCACAGACACCCTACCAGCCAGTCGGAATACACGGGATATAATAAAATATAAACGATGAAGAAGTGATAGGTTACACGATGACAAAGCGCATACGCTGATGGAGAAGAAACTTCAGTCAATCAGTCGGGTCCCATACCCCAACGACGGACAAGGAATTTTAGCGACAGTTCCGGATTTACCCCAAATGATCACATACTCATTGGAATAGAACCCAGAACAGTCAGATGCAAACCAGGCAATAATATAGAGTTGCAAAAACATGCAGGGTGGAGCCAGAAATAACTGAATTACAAGAGGTTACCTTACTAAACCAGATGAGGAACTACGGAAGGCACGAACAAATTAATAACCCAGAGGTCCGTGGATCGAAACCACTCTCTGCTACCAAACACCACTGCAACCTTACCAATTAGTAAACAAAACATCCAAATGAAAAGCACAAACATCAAGAAGAAAACAAGCAGAATACTTACTGTAAGGGCAATAGCATAATATATGAAGCGTGGAGGGCAAAGGCGAAAATTAAAAGGCCAGGGTCTTACATAACTCTGACAGGTTGCCAGGTAAATATTGCTAGCTACTAAATGACACACGAGATAAATTTAAAATGAAGAAAATTTACTAAGTAAATGTAATTTGCAAATGGTATAAAATAAGAACAATAAATATATATAAAAATAAGAACAATAAATAAATATATATATATATATATATATATATATCTTTTTCCAAAAATTTAAAATGCAATTAAACTAAATGAGAGAAACAGTATTTTAAAATGAAGTTGAAATTAAGATGAAAAGAAGCTCGCATTAACATAGGCTTCCACCAAAATTAATTTTTGAAAATTCATTACTAACTCATTACCTTACATACAGAAAGATTAAAATTTATTTTAAAATTTGGTTGCAACCGATATGCGGGCCCGCGATATAAAATCTCTTTAAAATTGAAATTTGCTAAATTACTAAAATGCTAAATTACAAGACTCACACAAGGACACACGAAAAAGGAAAAAAAATAGTGGCTCCAACCGCGAATTAACATTACACCAAAGAAACGAGCTAGATGAAAACACAATAAAATAATAGCGCACAGCAACCCCAACAAAAAGAAGAATATTAAAGGAAATTTACAATTAACGGAGCGCACATAATAATAATAATAATAGAACACTGAAGCACACAACAGGAGCTACCAGTTACCGACGCGAAGCCAAGATCCCATTATAATTATCAAAGCCACCCAAAAAAAAAAATTACGTATCATCAGATTAGATAAGAAGGGATGACATGACGTAATAAAGACCAAAGCAAGGAACACAAACAATGGGAGAAATGTAATAAGACAACGAAAGAAGACCCCCATTATTAAACTTAATTTCGACCAGCAAATTTCAATTTTAAGATTTTAAGTTATTAAAAATAATAATAATTATTATTATTTATCCAAGAGGTGATAGTACCAGTTTACATTAGCTTTAGTTAATCAATTCCCCTGCGGCTTACATACTTTAGAACAGAGGGGGCCCTGGATTGCGCTGCGATGCGAATATGAGGTGTCATTAATTAACGCCCGGAACAATGCAATAATAATCACGTACAAATAATCAGCCACGAAGGCAATAGGACTAAAATCAGACAGCAAATACCACAAACGAGGGAAAAATTAAGGGAGAAAACACGCACCGAAATGAATTACTAAAAGAATAAAAGTAATAATAATCATCATCATTGTGAACATCAAGAAGAACAGTTGCCAATAATGCACACCGACAAAACCATAAGATAAAATCACTTACACAAAATACCACCTCATAGACGCATAACTAGCGATCCCGATCTCCCTACATTACATTAATTTTCTTTTTCCAACGGATTCAGTTCAAATATATATCAAATTTTGCTTACAAGGTTACACTATACTAAAAGTTGCGTTTATGATGTTGGTCATGTCCACGATGAAATTACTCACTCTAGTGTCTGAACGAACGGAATCCCTTCAATAAATTATAATTTTCAGTACTTACTTGGAGTTAAGATATCCAACTTACAAGACACTTAAAACTTTTCATACCGATAACGGTTAACTCGCAGCACCAAGTTTAAATGTTACATTAAGAAAATACTAAGGTTGGAGCACACTGGATAACTTTCAAAAGAATAACAGGGCCTAGCCCTAACATCATCATTTAACCACCGGAGTCAGGCTCCATTGCAATCGCTTTCCCTTCTTGCCAAGCCGTCCACTTGGGAGCTTCACACAACACAGCCATCTTGGAGTGTAGCGGCGACCAGACTACCGAGCTCACACTGAGCTGGGGAAGTAGCCAGTCCCATAATTCAACGCGTGCACCGCGAAGGTGCGCAGAAGTTACAAATGATAATTCAGCGCATCACATAGTCCAGTCAAATGCGTGACAATAATGGATAAGTAACTTGAATTAAATTTGTCTGGTAACCTCCACAGTTAGGTAACAGTTCCAACAATGGCCGATAATATTGATAACGGCTCGATACACAAGTCGACATGACAGATGAATAAATAAATACTCTTAGATGCTTTGATGTTATAATTCAGTTATGTCCAGTAAATATTAGTTCCCATTTTCACGTCACACATTTCTTCAAATTTTGTCTTCTTTGTTGAGAGGAAATGTGTGATTTTGCACTCGATACTTTTCTTTGATTTGCAGGTGAATCCAAGTGGGAAGAATTGCTCTCACCGTTTCCCAAGGCTTCATGCATCATAGTCATGAGTCTTTCAACACTTCTGATGATACGTGGCAAGTGTGGATTGTCTACACTTGGCGTAGCACCAGTGCAAATTTCAAGGAGCCTGTTGACTTTCCTCTTGTTGTGGATGACTTCAGATACTTTCTCGCCAACGGCAGGCAGACACATCGCCATTTCCTCCGTCTCCTCAAATAATGCACCAGCTTTCACCTCTTCTGTACTAGACACATTATCTATTGAATCAACGAAATTGACATAACGTAGGCAGGCGTGAATATGTTTGCAAAAGTTAGTACGAATGAGGTGATCGAGACATGTACATGTGAACGGATGTATGGACACCTTGCACAAATGTCAGGTTAATGGACAACCATGGAAAGCAGCTCTTTTTTGAAATTTACCAACTATGGACCTATACTCTGCCTTTGAGAACTGAACTCTCCATGAACCTTCTCCCACATTTTCAATAACGTCATCCTTCACAAGGACACTCTTCTTGTGGCGTTCAGAGATCATTGCCATACGCATTGTGGGTTTCCCTTTCAGCAGTAGTTTGAATCTCTCATACATCATGTCTTTGGTGAACTGAAGCAGAATGAACACACGTTTATCAACTCTGCTATTGATCTTACCATGAAGGTAACAAAACTTCAAGTTCTTGTGGAAAACTTCGAAGTACGTATTGGAATTTAAACCCAAGACTTTCCTATAACAAAAGGCCCACATTTCATATGAATGGGCGTACTTGGACGAAGTGTACTCATGAAAAGACCGAGGCTCTTCATCGGTAGGAGATATCTCAAGAAAGGCTTCATGAAGCTGGTAGAAGGTTTCTTCATCCAGTTTTACTAGGATGACAATTGCCAAACTTTACTTGCTTTTAATCGTTTCTTATTTTCTTCAAGTTGTTGTTCTTCGACGATCTTAGGAAATGCCAAGAGCACGGGAGTTTTTGATCGGGTCAGACATGACTTGACACCACGAATTGTAATATGCTGGATAATCATCAGACATAAAATCCTGACATATCACACGATGTCCAACAGCATCTCTAACAGCAAGCAAGAACCTTTTTATTGATGACTTACCAATCAGTGTAATACAGATACAAAATGCTAGGTGCACTCCAGCACCAAACTCATCCCATACCATTATTGCAGTTAAATTAAAGTCATAGGCATTTGTTCTATGGGTGCTATCCATCAGTACCTTGACGTTTGTGAATTTCGAGAGCATCATCTTCGGGTATAGTGTCATAATACCAACCATGAAGTCCTCAGTGTTAAGTTCACCGATACCACCCTCTCCCCCCCCCCACCCTGTTTCTTATAACAAACGGTGGGACGGTCAGAATCCAAAAGCTGTTGCTGGTTTACCACATGTCCAAACTAACAAAGCCATTTGGAAGTGTTCTATCACTGTCAAGATTATAATATCTAGTGACAATATAAATGTCCACCATATCAACGGCATGTATGCGCTCACTTGGAGCACCAATCCTAAACTCTTTTATATTCTGATTCTTAGGAATTCCATTCCTCAGTTTCCTAGCGATCAACTCGCTATAAGACCGAGTTAAACGCAGGTACTTGAGACGGTTTGTACGCCCTGCGTGTGATTCATGGAATATTACGAAAACACCATTATCACTTTTCGACACGATGAGTCGAGATGGACACAGTTTTCAACCTTTAACGCTATTTTCAGCATTAAAATTTCGTTGCTCACCTGAACGATGACATGCAAAATAATGTCTTAATGGCTGCTGGCTACCACTTGTGTCCCTGATTTTGGAATACGAAGACGAAGTTTCTTTTTTTATCTTCTCCTTTCATTGAAAGAAATGTCCAAAGGTAAAGAAGATATAATTTTCCAATCAAAATATTCCTATTAATACGTTCAGTTCAAAAGGCAATCTGTGTGAAGAATTCCATTACCTCAATGAAATATGCACAGAATTAGATAAATTATAACATTGTACCTTCTGAAAATACGTACCTACCATAGAATTGAACGATAGTTCCCAATATCTTATTCAATGTCAAGTTGTGACTTCAGGTGTTTGCTGAAATCACTACCATACCTGACATGAGCATCACATACTGGGCAGGAGGAGAATAGGATTTACTGCTTTTCAATACCGTGCACTTTGGTGACATACTGTGTGAGCGAATAGCCCCTACAGTACATTTTCCCACAGTATGAGCACACATGTTTGACCTTATTATCCAGAAAATTGTCTTCAGAGCTGGAATCATCACTCGGAGATATAAGAACTGATAAAATGTAAAACTATCCAGTTGCAATTTTCTTGGCAGCTGTAAATACAGTACTTAGATTTAAGTCTATGAGGAAAATTACAGATTTCTCAGAAGGATACTGAAAGTTGTTTGACTGTTTTTCGTTTTTTGCTAGTGGCTTTACGTGGCACCGACACAGATAGGTCTTATGGCGACGATGGGATATGAAAGAAGGAAGCGTTCGTGGCCTTAATTAAGGTACTGCCTCCATTATTGTCTGGCTAAGCCCAGCCAGTGAGTGAGAGATCCCGAAGTGGACCGTTCGTTCCTGGCTTTCCGTTTTCTTGAGACATTTGAGGGTAAAGGGGTTGACGACCAAGCAAAATAGAATAATTTTTTAGAAACAACACTCTCACATTTATTAACACAAGCTGGATTTCTTACAACGAACTTTCATAATAGCTCATTCTCCAGTTGCATTTTCTAACCAAACGTACTTCTCGTCCTCCAGCATTACTGGTCTGGAATGAAAATTAACAAATAAATTAGGCCCTTAGTGCCTTTAAAAATTAAAGTATTTAACTGAAAGAGTCCAAAGACTTCAATAAAGGTTTGCACAAAATTAGTAGACAGCTATCTCGCTTATTATTCCACAGAGAAATTTGCTTAAGGCTCCATGAATTTTTATTAATCTCAACACGTGGTGAATGTTGAATTCTGATGAATCTCAGTTTTTAAAGTGTATAATACTCATCAATAACACCAGTAGAAGTTTTAGTGTCCACGAACCTACTACGACGGTGTAGCAGGGGGAGAGGTGATACTCCCAGGTGGCGGATAGGCGGGTCCTAACCGGCTTGCCGGCGGACTTGAGGGAAATAAAATACCTCTCGTCGACCAAACACACTACCCCCTGCGGGTGGGGGACGCACATGTAGAATACACCCGCCGTATCCCCTGCTTATCGTAAGAGGTGACAAAAAAGGGGCGAGCTTGTCGCGGACATGGATTGCGGTTAGGTATAATGTGTTGGACCTCCTGTGGATGGGAGAGGCTGAATGCATCCATAGGTAATCCCTGCCTGTTGTAGAAGGCGACTTAAAGGGTCATGTGGCCATCATCACCCTCTTTATTTTTTATTATTTTTCTGAGGGTCAGAAGTAGACCATTCCAAATTTTGATGTGCGTGCTGCTCGGCGATGGAGCTCCTATGTGTGCGACTACGCTCGAAAGCACGTGCCAGCAACCACCCAGGACGCGGCGGGTGGGAGTGTCATGTACCCGGGCAGTAGTATCCGCCTGACAACGCAGGTCCCCGCACAGCCGAATGCCAGAAGGATATATTATTATTAATTATTTTTCTTTATTTTTCTTATTTTTAGTGCTCTGTACACGCTACGGGTACATGCTATTGCGGGTGACGAGAGGAAGCGAGTACTAGTGCTCATTGCCTCAGTCATCCCGCATTAGGCATCGTCCAACATCGGACCCCGGGCAGTACCTACTACGACCAGGTGGGTATTGCCTTGGCTGCTTTGTTCGGCTACAGAGACCCCTGATCGGAGCGGGTGGCATTCGGGGAGGAAGCTATCGGGCATGGCTTCCAAACGAAGTCGGCTCTCTCTCTCAAGGTGGACCCCCACCTAAGTCTTTAACTTTTGCTTCCTGGAGAGGTTCAATTCCCTGGGAATATGCGCAGCATGAAGGAATGGGATCCAGCTTACCTAGGTTTCTGGTCGCTACCAGAACCGATTGGCATGATTTTAAGCTGTTGAAGTCGATCCTTTTTAGTCGACACATCGAAGGTGTCTACGGCGAACATGAGGATCTCAAGAAAATTCGCAACGGCAGTTTGCTCATGAAGACTCGTACATCACTGCAAGCTGATCAGTTGCTTAAGTGCGAGCACTTTGGCGAAATCCCCGTCAAAGTGGAGGAGCATAAGTCCATGAACCTGGTTCGCGGAGTCATCTTTCACTGCGACCTTATTTTGAACACTGACGACGAGTTGATGGAAGACATGAAGAACCGTGGCGTGACACACGTCCGGCGCATTACGCGCAAGGTCAACGGTGAAGACGTTGCTACTGGTGCCTTCATTGTCTCTTTCAAGTTGTCAGTGTTACCAGAGAAAGTCACGGTAACAATTTATGGTTGCGATGTGAGGCCGTACATCCCGCCTCCTATGCTATGCTATCAATGCCAGCGATTCGGACATATGGTATCTCGCTGTTCGAATCAGGCTGTATGTGGTACATGTGGACGAGTAGCTCACGGCGCGGAGGAATGCACACCTCCATACAAGTGCACTAACTGCTCCGGTTTTCATTCTCCTCGGGACCGGAATTGTCCGACCTACCTGAGTGAGAAGAAGATCCAGGAGATCAAGACCCTGGATGGTCTTTCCTACCAGGAAGCGCGCCGTAAGTTTAATTTTACGAATACACCTGCCCGTACACTCGGCTATAGCTTGATAGCTCAGATTCTTCCAGGTTCGTCATTTACGACCTCGACACCTGTCCAGACCGCTGCGCCCAAGGCGACTGTTGCTGCTCCCAGCAACCTCGCAACTAGTCAAATCTCGACCGGGGGGACCACCCCACCTTCGGCCAACCAGAAGTCTGTGCAGGCTGGCAGTTCCCAGCCGGCACAACAAGGGGGGAAGACAAAGTCTCCCCCCCTAGGAGGTCGACGAAAGTCGTGCCCCAGCCGGCGGAGGCGGCATCGTTGACCAGGGCTGGGAAACCTTCTCCCAGCCCGTCTAAACTAGAAAAGAAGAAGGGGATGAAGAGCGCCCGTCTGAGCGCTCTGGGTCTTCTCCTGCGAAGGAGGAGACATACTTCCCATCTGGGGGGTATGAGTCTGCGCCAGGAGGCACTCCTGCTCCCAAACCTGCGCGCTCTCCTCGTAGGTGACCTACTCGCCCCCGAATCGCGTCGAAGTTCTGGGCGGCACCCCTGCGATCTTTTGATGACGGGATGGATGTCGTGCTGTCCTCTACATCTACGGATGTAGAGTAGAAAGTGTTTAGGCTTAAGAGCATTTTGTCGCTCATAACCTAATACTCCTTTTATAGTCCACACTGTGGCACTGTTACAGTGGAATTGTAACGGTTATGACAGGCATCTTGCTGAGTTACGTCAGCTCATTATTGAGTACGCAGCGAGTATAGTCTGTATTCAGGAGACCAACTTCAGACCTGATCATCATACGGTCTTGAGAAATTTTAGACTATACTCGACAGAACGGTAGTATGCTCACCGGGCTTCCGGTGGTGTTGGCATTTTTGTATGTTCTGATACCTACAGCGAAGAGGTTCCATTAAGAACTCCACACGAGGCTGTAGCTGTTCGCGTTCCGCTGCCTGTCATAACAACAGTGTGTAATGTTTACTTTCCACCAGGTCAAGCTCTTAACATAACTGATGTCACTGATCTTATAGATCAGCTTCCACCTCCCTTCCTCTTATTGGGCGATTTTAACGCCCATCACACCATATGGGGCTCTGAGACGCCTTGCCCCAAGGGGAGAAAGCTGGAAACATTAATAACAGAGCTGGATTTATGTATTTAGAACACGGGGGAACCAACTCACTTTAATGTGCGTTACGGCACATATTCTCGCATAGACGTAAGTCTATGCAGCCGAACGTTGGTTCCACTGTTTCGGTGGCATACACACGATGATATCTGTGGCAGCGACCATTTTCCCATTATTCCTACTTTGTTGAAACGTAAATCCGTCGAGGCTCCCCCTCGGTGGATACTTAAACATGCTGATTGGCCAAAGTAGACATCACTAGCTGTCCTTCATGTCGATATCAGGCGGAGCGTCGGCGAGAATATAACTTACGTCACCCAAGTTATTCTTGCTGCTGCTGAGGAGTCCATTCCGTTCTTCTCGGGGACTTCTCGCCGAAAACTCGTTCCTTGGTGGAACGATGCAATAGCAGCAGCCATCAAAGAACGCCGTCCCGCTCATAAGCGTAACCGTCGACAGCCTACTATGGCCACTTGGTAATATTTGAGAAACTACGCGCTCAGGCGCGAGTTCTTATTCGACGAAGTAAGAAGGCTTCATGGAAGAGATGTGTGACTTCCATGACTTCACATACTCCATCATCTCAAGTGTGGACAAAGTTTCGACGGATTTCGGGTATCCACGTATCATCTCCTGTACCGGGAATTTCCATTGCAGGCAGTGTTGCCACTGACCATCTCGCGATTGCTAACCATCTAGCTAGTCATTTCGCGGATGTATCTGGCTCTGGAAATTACCATCCTGATTTCCTCGCTGTGAAGCGGGAAGCGGAACGTCATCACCTTAGTCTTGCCACCCCGGCTTCAGAAGACTACAACGTGCCCTTTACGGAGTGGGAACTGCGCAGCGCCTTAGCGCTTTGCAAGGACACGGCTCCTGGACCGGGCAACGTCCATAAGCAGATGTTGAAGTACCTTAGTGATGATAGTTTACTATCTCCTTCTTGTGTTCAACCGTATCTGGATCTGGATAGAGGGTGATTTTCCGTCTCAGTGGCGAGAGGGCATAGTAATTCCTGTCCTCAAGCCTGACAGAGATCCTAAGTATGCAGGAAGATACAGACCGATTTGTCTTACGAACTGCCTGTGAAAGTTGTTTGAGAGGATGGTAAATCGCAGACTCGTGTGGTGTCTGGAGAAGGAAGGACTCTTGTGCGAGTACCAGTGTGAATTCGAGCCGCTCGATCCACTACAGACCACTTGGTACGCCTGAAGAGCTCTATCCAGGATGCGTTTCTCCGCAAACAGCACTTGGTAGCTGTCTTCTTTGACTTGGAGAAGGCCTACGACACCACATGGCGATATGGTATCCTTTCAGTCCTGCAGCAATGTAGATTCCGAGGTCACTTGCCGGTATTTATTGCGAATTTTTTGTCCCTCCATCTATTCCGTGTCCGAGTAGGGAGGACATATTCGCAATACCACATTCAAGAAAATGGAGTCCCACAGAGATCGGTCTTTAGTTTCACTCTGTTCGCGATTGCCATAAACGGCATTGTCGCTGCTGCTGGTCCAGCCGTAATACCGTCCTTATACGTGGACGATTTTGCTCTGCACTATAGCTCGTGCAGTATGGCATTCGCAGAGCGACAGTTACAGCAAGCTATTAGGAGTGTAGAGCAGTGGACCTTAGAACGTGGCTTTCGTTTTTCCACCACAAAGACCTGTGTTGTCCACTTTTGTCGCCAACGTTCTCTTTACCCTCCTCCTGAACTTTATTTAGGAAATGTAGCTATTCCTGTAGTTGACACTTACCGATTTCTTGGGATCCTTTTTGATAATAAATTACCGTGGGAGCCACATGTGCGGCAGTTAAAAGTGCATTGCACTAAGAAACTTAATATCATGAAGTTTCTTAGCAACACTTCTTGGGGGGCTGACCGCACGGTGCTCGTACGATTCTGTAGGGCACATATTTTATCTCGGCTAGACTACGGCAATGCAGCATATGGCTCAGCAAGGCCAAGCGTTCTTGCGGAGCTTAACAGCATCCACCACGGCGGGGTTAGGTTGGCGTCGGGTGCTTTTCGTACAAGCCCCATTGCCAGTCTGCTCGCTGATTCTGGTGTGCCGCCTTTACACCCAAGGCTCCAGCAACTTCTGCTTACGTATGCTGCAAATTTGCGACAGATGCTACTTCATCCAAGCTATCCTTGCGTGTTCAACAATGGCAACCGTTTGTTGTACTCTGCTTGTCCTCGTGCGACGCGGCCGGTTGGGATACGCTTGGATAGCAGTTACAGATTGTTTGACGTATCTTCGGTTCCTTGCCTTGTCAGACAACCAAGTGGGGTACCTCCGTGGGTTGTACGACGACCTGAAATCATCCTGGATTTGCACACTGGCCCGAAAGGAGACACGGACCCTTCGATTTATCGGCGGCTCTACCTGTCCGTTGTTGGCCGCTATCCAGGTTCCGTCGTCGTCTACACGGATGGTTCAAGGACAGATACGAAGGTTGGTTGTGCGTTCGTTGTTGGTAATGATAGGTTCCTTTTTGCTCTCCCGGAAACCTATAGTGTGTACTCAGCAGAGCTTTGTGGAATCTGTGGAGCTCTGCGGTACGCACTGTACAATGAGCGCCGACACTTTCTTCTGTGTACTGACTCCTTGAGCTCGCTCCACTCTATTGATACCTGTTTCCCTCGGCACCCTCTGGTGCAGCGGATCCAGGACCTGCTGGCCGGGTGTTCCGATGCCGGCGCCAGAATCACGTTTGTGTGGCTCCCCAGCAACATGGGCGTAGAGGGAAGCGAGTTAACAGATCAGGCTGCCAAGGAGGCAGTTACACTACCCCCGTTGCCCTTGAAGGTTCCAGCAAGTGATATTCGCTCTCAGCTGAGACATCTGGTTATGTCCTATTGGGATATGGAGTGGCAGGCCATTCCACTTCCCAATAAGCTGAGAGCGATAAAAGGAACAACGAAGGTATCGAGGACTTCCCTTCGGGCTTCGCGGAGGGAACCCGTGGTATTATGTCGCCTTCGGATCGGCCACGGTGTCTTGACGCACTCCCATCTGCTGAAAGGAGAACCCTCTCCGGTGTGTACCTGCGGCGACCATCTTACCGTGGTACACATCCTTACGGAGTGTGTGGACGTCGTCGATCTTCGCCGTAGTCTTAACCTTCCGAGTACAATCCCCCTTATCTTGCGCGATGACGAGCAGTCAGCAGACCTCGTCATCCGCTTTATGAGGGATAGTGGTCTGTTTTATCGTGTGTGATGATGTCCTTTGTCCTAGTGTTGTTTATGTCAGTTGCGCTTTTATCCCATTGACTTCATTTTAGTGTGTGTTGCGCATTTTAATGTGTTATTTTAACGTCTCACGTAAATTATGTACTACCAGGCAATGCCTTATTCCTTAGTTTTCCTCTATATTCTCTTATTTTATTAGAAAATATGGCAATGCGTATGGGATCCACTGAATGTTTTAATCTCACCCTCATTTTTCTTCATCACCATTCTTTTTTAACTCTAGTCAGTGGATACTATTTAAAATTTTAACTTCATGTCTCATGTCATTCATTTCGTTCCATTAGGGGCCAATGACCTTTGATGTTAGGCCCCTTAAAACAACAAGCATCATCATCATCAAGTTTTAGTGAAAATCAAAATTAATTCCAAACTTTAATAATTAATTATTATTATTATTAATAAAATCTAACCTTGCCTGTGCAGTATTTTACCTTGTCATCACACGATCGTGTTTTCCAACTTGTGTATCTCACTATATAATTCTCATGGCAATTATAATTCACATTTTTAAATGATTATTCTTCAATTAATGACTATTACTCATTATCACAGAATGTAAGTTGATTATGCAATTTATGAACATTTAATTCTTACATTTACATAGCATTCAAAATTTCAAATTAATTTGAAAATATTTCGGAATTTAAATATAAATGTATTGGAAAATTTCTTATCAACGTTTGAGTTAATTGGAAATTAATTTACAAATCGTTTTGCCTTTGCGGAAAAATAACGAGACGATCTTTCCCTTAAATCTTTATAAACAGCAAATTAAACCTAGTCTAGTCTTACTTGACACTAATCTCATTAAACTTTCCTTAAGGTGCGCAAAGTAAATCATTATGGTGGCAAACAACGTTGAACACAATCTGTGCCGTTGCCATAAATGCACGACCAGATTAAATCATATTGAACAATCAAAAGACATGAAAAATATTCATATTTACAACACAAACACACCACATTCACACAAGGTAACACGTACTTTTTATATACATTATTTACAGCGAATCCTGCCCTTAAAAATTTATTCTTTATTTTTAACAATGGTCACATCGATCGTTTCTGGTAGATAAATTCGTGTATGAAAATACTCTTTCTTCAATAGTGGCTAGTGATCGAAATTCGTGATATCACTTGGGTTGAAATATTCCTCAGCCAACGATGGGGATTCATCTAAATTTCCGAAATTTTATTTGAAGATTCCAATAAGATTGCATAATCATCACCATCACATGGGTTACAAGTTGCAAACAACGCGTTCGTGAGCCTCAATCGCATTGTTATTACTCCCTATTCGTGAAATATATACGCAACATGTGCTCCAATTATGATAAATTATTGTGCTCCCAAAGACACAACAACCAGTCATTCATCAATAATAAAGTCTCCAATTAATAAATTACATAATTAACATCCCGCAGGATAGCCGTATTCCAGGCACATCATGAACTGAACCCTTTAAATCTCACATATAAGGAATCTAAGATAATTTATAGCTCACGACCGTTTAATTCCATTTTAACCCGATCTTTACTTGATTTTATTATTATTCAGGTGATTATTATATCTATCACTCCTCGTGAAATATCATGAAATCAGATGACTCGATAATAAAGAATACAAGTGATCTTAAAATGACACTAGGTTCGATCCTATCTCACATAATTTACACATTGCTCCAATCCAGGTTAATTCCAATATCTACGAACCTGCTACGCAGGCGTAGCAGGGGGAGAGGTGATACTCCCACGTGGCGCGTCCTAGGTGGCGGATAGGGGGGTCCTAACCGGCTTGCCGGCGGACTTGAGGGAAATGAAATACCTCTCGCGGACCAAACACACTACCCCCTGCGGGTGGGGGACGCACACATAGAATACATCCGCGGTATCCCCTGCCTGTCGTGAGAGGCGACTCAAAGGGGCGAGCAAGGGCTGATTGAATTAGAACCATGAAACTAATTTTGAAGCATACCATCACGCGGGGAACACCATAGTACCACGAAATTAGGTACGAAATAGGTTTGTGATTGGTAGCAGTAAAAGCTTGGCCTGGTGGATTCTGGTACCCGTGCGTCGTACCCTTGTGAGCAACACCGCGGGTCTGGGCGTAGCCTGTGAGTTGTACCACTATATGAGCAGCACCGTGGGTCTGCGTTGCCTGTGATTAGTACCCACTATGTGAGGAACACCACGGGAATACCGGCGCCCGTGTTTAGTACACCTAGGTGGGGAACCTTCTCGGTTTGCGTTGGCTATGAGTTGCGCCATTGTGTGAGACACACCATAGGTCTGCGTTACTTGTACGCATTGCAATACTTGTGAGTAGTACCATCTTTTGTGGAACACCGTGAGTCTTCGCCACTTCTGATTAGTACCCCAACATGACACATACCATGGTTCTATTTTACTCGCCACATGTACCATTCTGTGGGGCCTTAGACGTGGATTTTGCACCCCATTTAGACTCCAAGCATCATTGTGCTTTGTAAGTGGTTCCTTGGTTGGTAATAATATTATTTTCGATCTGTTTTGAGTCTGATCCACTGTTTTTTGTTTGTTCGTTTGTTGTTTTTGTTTTTTGTTTTTTGTTGGGTTCATGTCCATTGATTCATTCTTCATGACATATTTTATTTTTATTTTGGTCAGTGGATGCCTTTGAAATTTTTGTTACTTCACTTCGTACCATTAGGGGCCGATGACCTTCGATGTTAGGCCCCTTAAAACAACAAGCATCATCATCATCTCATCATCATTTCCAATATCAGAGGCAAATGAATAAAGTTTATCGCGTGGTCAGTGATTTTAGATCTATCTAACATATGCATGGAAACTCACTCAAAGACAGACTACACATCTAATCTAATAGGTTCCAATTTTCAGTCATACACATGTAACTCGACTACCATTACACCTCAAGAAATGGAAAATGAAATACTTCTATCTACAACAAGAACTAATAGATCTACGATTTAGAGAAGAAAGATCATCTAGTTTTACAAGTTTTAGATGGGGTTCGATCCCATGTTGCTGTTAGTCATTCCGGCATTTCCACGTTCAGTCACTTTCCCTGTCCAGAAGCGCCTCACATACTTAGAAGTTCGTGGAGGCAGGGCAGTAGACGTCCCACGATGAAATTAAAATGCACATCATTGTGGAGGAGTAATCCATCTTGATGTACACGGCGATCACTGGGATGAATGAAGTCACGTTCCAGAAGTGTAAGCTGTAACTAAGACGACAAACGTTAAGATATAATCACACGCAGATTTACTGAATGTTCTCCTGGATAAATACACTTAACTCGGATCTCTTAATTTGGAATTCACTCCATAAGAGTTGTTAATAAACTTCACTAAATTGGGCAGAACGGACGTCCGCTTGCAGGGCAAAGTTCTTCTTCCACGTGGTTACGATGAACAGCGGAGCAGCGTAGAGTAAACCAGAGTAGAGTACAGCAGAGTAGAGAGTGATTTACTTTGAACATGGCTTTTTATAACCTTGGCTCGGGAGGTGTTTTTTTTTGAAGACGATTATTGGTTCACGGGTTTCCAGTACCCGTGAGTCGTAACCATGTGAGCAACAGCACGGGTCTGGGCGTTGCCTGTGAGTTGTACCACTATATGAGCGACCCCGTGGGTCTGCGTTGCCAGTGATTAGTACCCACTATGTGAGGAACACCACGGGAATGCCGGCGCCCGTGCTTAGTAAGCCTAGGTGAGGAACCTCATCGGTTTACGTTGGTTATGAGTGGCGCCATTGTGTGAGAAACACCATAGGTTTGCGTAACCTCGAAGAGCAGAAAATGAAGCATAGTTAGTGTTGTCCCTTTCAATGCAATCAGGATAGACAAATGTACAGCCATCATTCTTCAAATTTATCCAATTATTTCTTATGCACTTAAATATATGGACAGCATCAATTAAAAAGAAAAATGGCCTTGTAGAATCAGCTGGGTGGGAGTACACAATACTCATTTGAGGTGGATTTGCAAAATTAGAAATAGCTCTTCTATTTATAGAGTTATTATCAGTATTTATACAAATGACCTTAAAACCTAATTTCTCCAACAAAGCACAACATTCTTTGTTACATCAAACAATTTATATGCAGTCATTTTATTGATAGGCAAAATATTAAATACATCCTGAACCATAAACACATGTGCTGTTGTAGCAAGCATGGCTGTATCATATGCCATACCAACAACAGTACCACCTTTATAATCTAAGTATGGTTTCAGATGTATTTCATCTAACATGAGTGTTACTACACGCTCATAGTCCTCTAGTTGTGGTACCTTATGTATGACAAAAAGTTTTCATTACTAGGATCAACATTCACATATCCGCATAACTTTCTTATGGTGTTTAGGTGAGGTAGAATAATACATCCATAACTTCTTAAGAATTTATATGCATGAGTTGATATGAAAAACAGTAAAGATGCGAATATCAATACGTCAGAGTCAAAGCTATGTCTTTCAGGTTGTCTAACACATAACTGAAGTTGGGATTTTAAGAATTCAACAGTTTTTTCCTCTACAATTTAAGTTGTCCGTTAGTTTCACAATGAGATCACTACACTGGTGGTTATTTGTTCTTTCTAACATGAAACTCTGACAGGTTTTCATGATATTTTATATTTTTGGAATAGAAGACACTACTTTAGGAATATCTTTACAGTTAATTTCATAAACACCTAAAAATACACTAACATTGAGATCTTATCAATAATTATATATACAATATCGGTGGCACTTTGTCAGAATCAATGTACAGAAAAATAACACACTGGTTCTTGTTTACAACTGACCATTTATCACCAACACTTACATAACTTAATCTCTTAGTTAAGTCATCAAATGTTTGAAAGGAATATTTTTCCCTGAATTCACCTAATGTGTTTAAACTGTTGACAATAGCTGTCTATAATGCCCTTGTTTCTTGTGTTTCTTTCTTTTCTGATGGTGCATCTCGATGGAATGTGGATATCTTGTTTAAATGTGATGGACAGTTTGGATGTTTACGTGGTACAGCAGTTTTAGTTAACTGCGGTTTACTTAATGGCACAGTTAAGGTCTTCCCAGTCTTTGAATCTACAGCTTTTGATTCCCACAATATGTCATTTTCCACGAAATGTAAGTGACACACCTGCTGAAAATTAAAAACATGGCATGAGCTAGGTAAATTACCATAACCAAATAAATTATTCAGATAGGCTTAAATGTACCTACTCCTGTTTTAAGAACCTTCTGTAATAACCCAGGGAATGACAGAACGTCAGCTTTTATCTGTATGAGTTGGTGTAACTACACGGTGGGGTAAGTAATGTATTGGATACCAGACCTATATCATATAGACATAACCTCACTGCTTATTCTTATAAGATATAAACCTGCTCATATTTGAGAAGGAGAGAAACTGGTTGTCCCGAACAGTGTAACATATGTCACGATAAATAAGGGCAATAACTGTACTCACCACTGAATTCTTTGTAGGTTCAAAATCTTTCCTCTTGGTGCCTCGTAACCATTTGTTCCTCAAATCTTCATTTTGGAGAAATTTAAAACATGCACTTTGTTTGCACTATCGTAATTCCCTCTGCAATTAGGGACACAACACTTGAAAACCATTATTACATCAACAGCAATAACCTGTTTAAAATATTCCCATTGATAAATCAAACACCACGTGCAATAGAGTACCAGGTACTCTCGACCACGGAACACATGTTCGCCTACTGATAGTGACGTCACCAGCTTCAGAGCAGAGAGCTGGAAGGCTTTATAATCTAGGTGGCGTTGCCTTAGGCCTCTACTTTCCTGTACAAACACCATTGGTCTGGATTGGTTAGCGTAGGGGCTGGACAAGACCATTGGCCTGGGTAGGTTAGGTTAGTACTCGAGCTTTAATTGTGCCGGAGTTGGTAAAGGAATCTAATTATCATGATTGACGGGAATGACGTCACGTGTCACTTTACGCTTGCCTATAGGAATGTAAGTAGCTACTGCAGCAATGGAAAATGGCATGTAATGCCCTTCATTAAGTAATAAAATTAAATGTACTTCTGGGGATGGGATGGTAGGTTCCTGGGCATTCCAACTATGATTTCATTAATATCTACTTCCTTATAATTTTAAAAACATGTTGTGACGAGGTGTCGATTTTTTCCCACGTTGGAAAAAAGATGCGCCCGGGGCCACTGTAAGTCCTTCACAGTTTCATCTGTATATTCTCTACAATATGCTTGTTCAGCAAGACAGAGGTGAAGTGTGGTATCAGGTTCCTGATATTCTGCGAATCATACACAACTCACGCCGCTCCAGAAGCAATAGGCCTAGTTATTATGCGCGCCACGTGAGTTGTATGCAATTCACGTCATCAGTGTCTAAAGGCAATTCCTTGTCTATGCAACCATTCTTCTCTGTCCTCAACTCCTCGTTGCATTAGATGACAAGAGCCATGATGAAGACTCTGTACCAAGTTTTGAAGGAATTCTTTCCTCGGTCCTCCTCTGCATTTCTTCCCCTGATTTTCCCGTCCAGCAGATTGGTAAGAAAGATTCACGTCAGAGGAACAAAATTATAGGTCGTCCTCGGCCTTTCTTCCTCATGATTTTCGCTTCCAGCAGATTGGTAAGAAAGATTCCCGTCAAAAGACCAAAAATGTATAAAAAATATCTGCAATGAATTCATTGAAATGAGTGATAAGGATGTGGCATTATTTAGTGATGTTCCAGTTGAATATTTACCACGTGAATCTACTAGTGAAAATAAATGAGAAGTAGGAAGTAACACCAGTAGTTACAAACCCGACAGTATAAATAGGATGTACTAATGCTAAGGACTGTTCATGGTGATGAAGAAAAGGAAGTTGAAACTAGAGGGGGACCAAAGGAGAAGCCGGTAATAGTAATCGACTATGACCATTCAAAATAATTCATAGACGTCTCTGATCAGATGAAATCATACTCCCATTCCCTAAGACGTGGCATGAAGTGTACTAACGCCCACGAGAGTTGCGTCCAACGCTTAGCGCCACCGGCGAGGAAAGGTTGACTAAAGCTGCTCGAAAATGGTCTGTTGCTATGGCAACGATAACAGCGATGCCACATTTAACGAAGCTATCGCCTCGTGTGTTGGCTTGCTCTCAGTCGCTTTTGTGACCTTATTCGGTGTGGTACTGCTGCTGCTTTATGTATTTACATGTTTGTTTTCTGAATATTATTTTAGTTGTTAGTTAATTTTTTTGTAAGTTAATCGGTGACTAATTGTACACTTGTTAAGGTTATTGTCAGAAACTTATAATTCTCTTAGTAATCACAACATCTGTTTATCGGCAATGATGTGTTCTGTCTTACATGCTGGAATTAGAAGTACAAGCTTAGGAACGGGACAAAGTTTATTGAACTGCATTAAGCCTACATGTTTTATAAGGACACTGGGAAGTGTTTGCTGATGGAAATCTCATTAAAATGTGTTGTCATTTAAATTCCATTTAGTCCCCTCCATTTCAAGATATCTCAATGAAATTTCATAATCATAACTGGGGACCATTACCAAACAAGATTATGTAAATAAAATACCATGTATTTTAAATGTCTTTTAGGAGAGAGATTTTTTCACTTCCTTATGAAAACATTTAGAAACATTTGTCTACCAATTAGATACACTTTTCTCATAAACTAGTGGTCAGATTCCAGCAAACTTTTTATACATGATTTCTAAGACCCTGTTTGATACAGTGGGTGAAATATAAAGTTACTATATTCCTCCTTGCATTTTAAAAATAAAATTGTTGACATACATTAAAAAATACAAAATTTTGAGTTTCAATTTTTTCTGGACACTGCTATGCATATAATCACCATATCTATCACCAGCTGTGTTGTACTCAATCTTGTTAATAACTACAAAAATCACACCTGTATGAGTAATAGGGATTGAGAAGAATGTACCTAAATAAAGAAAATATCAGCTTTTGGAGAAACATAAAACACTACAACCATGTAAATTTATCCCATACCAATGGCGTTAAAATTTCCAGGATCATGCTCATCTTTTCTGGCCTCCTCATCTTCTTTCCTCTTTTTGTGTGCCCTCCTTTCAACCTAGCTTCCTTGGTCATCTACTGAACAGTTTTTTCAGCTTCCATGACTCGCTGCAAGTCTATCTTCTGGAGGGCACTTTGCATGTTCTTCACTGGTTTGATGCCAAGCTTCTTCATAACTTGCAGTGTTTTAACACTTCCATCGTTAAAGCATATGACAGCATCAAATACTGCAACTTTTAAAGTTTTTATTCCTATGATACTGTACTTTTGGGTACCCTTTTCCATATCCAATGGTTGAAGCTTTCATTGGGGTTCTGGGTACGACCATGTAAACATTTAGCCAGGAGCTTTGGATCACAGAGTTCTCTGTACACAGGCTTTATTTCTGACAGAACTGCTTGAGGTAATAAGTGCTTATGTGAAAAGGTGTCGCCTGTTACCTGTTCTTTTGGTACCCACACCAGGTGTCAGCACCTTTTGGGCAATGTTCATGGGGGCACTAACAGGCACATTCGTAGAGTATTCCATTGTTTCACTACAATTGGCTCTGTTTACTTTAGTAGCAACACGGAAGTAATACCTTCCCTTCCCAAATAACTTAATTCTGCCCATACTCGTAAAGTAGATACACAATATAAGAGCAAAACTAATAAAAACACGCTGCTTTCACTAACTTTCTAACGAAAACACACCTCATGTAAACATACAAGTGAAAGGCGGGAAATACGCTATTCATTTGTTTTTATTGCCTTCAAAACTACTATTGAGTGGCCAGAGATACCAACCTATCAGTTGACATTTACCACAGACTCGTAAATAAAGAGAATTGTTCCAGCTGCAGCAGTTACATCTGCAGATCATTGCAAGCTTGAAAGGAGGGCGTGGCTGTACAGACGCCATATGTAAAAGACCAATTTGGGGACTGTATATTGTGATAATGTAAAAAATAATTATATCAGCATGTAGAGTACACTCCAGGGAAGTATGTCACACCAAAATAGAAAATTCGAATATTTGACCGCAAAACACTTACCTGTGTCCTTACACTGAGTCTGTATGAAAGTGTGATATGCCGCAGATGAAGGTAACTTCGTGGTTACTGCTTTCACCACTCAAATGTCAGACTCCCAACTCGCATGGGCCCAACTATTATTTGGGATAGTAGTGACTGAACTAATTGGAGAGTCAGCACTGATCAATGCGCATGTGCTCTATAAAACTATAAATGGTGAACCTCTCTCCGTTACAGAGTTCAACGAGGAATTGTTTTTGAAACCGCTCCATGCAGAAGACATGGATTATGTAAATTCCCCCTTGAATTCTGCCATCACCTCTGCCCTTCTGAATATGAGACCAGCCATATGAAGACGTACAGAGTGCTATGAAACTGCTAAAAATGAACATTGCTGAGAGTATGCCATCAAGAAATGTAAATAAACTGCATGCAAGTGTGGCAAGTGTGCAATTCACATTTTTTTCGTGGAGGGCTTTCTAAAATGTACAAGCATACCAGATTTAAAACAGATTTACAGAATAAACCCAACTCAACATACGCTAAAAATAAACTATATGGAATAATGCAAATCATAATTTTTGTATGTCAAATACATCTTTATGGAACATACGAACAGTAAAAATACGAAGAGTTAACTAACGAATATCCTTGAAGAAAATGGTTGCATTTTAAGTGATAAATTTTTAAACGTATTCTTTCTTTTCATTTTCATAAAATTATGTATTGTATGCAATTTCTGAACAGTGTTCTCCCTAAACAAAGTTCACTTTTCTCGTGAAAAAGTTGTGTTTTACGCCATGTGAGTTGTATATAACTCACGATATATTCCATGCACCGAGAGCCTTTCTGATCTGTTTTCCTCGGGCCAAGCACAAGATCTTGTCCCACACACTGCAACACCTAGTTACAGCTGCACCACGTGGCTCCAAACACAAAGCAGAGCGTGAAAGGCTTCACGTGGTTCGGTAGCAAAAAATGCCCGTGACTCACAAGACAGTTAACATGTTAAGAAACTACAATGCTCCTGGGAAGTATAATAATTTAATGGTGGTGCTCACTTAACTAAAGGGACTCTTCCAAAAACACTTAACAAAAATCAGCATAAAATCCAGTCTCTTTCTGGCTATTTTTTAAAGAATAATAATACAGTACATGAATATGCTTTTGTAATAAAATGAAAATAATACTAACCTTTTTTTTGTCTCACATATAGATCTGCATGTCCCACGACCTAAACCTGATCCCTTTACCTGTATGTATCTGATGTTTTTGTTTTAATTAAGGAGAGAGAAACTCACCTAAAGTAAGTTTCTTCTGACCTTAAAGATATTTGCTATCGGGGAGAAATCGTATCCGGCCATGTATAAAATACATCGTCGGAATGAATAAATCCTACTTTAACACGCATCAGTTTTATCTTTTATGCGTTAGCCACGGCCCTCGGGTTTTACGCCTAATAGGCAATTTTGAAATTTGGAAAAGTCTTGTAATATGTTAATGCCGCGATCTTGAGGACCGGCAGGGATACGAACTAATACACCTAGAGCTGTCTTGTCCATGAACCTGCCTATTGTCGGTATTTGTAGGGCGGTGTGTAGTCTTCGTAGAATTGTGGAGAGTTGGTCATAATGGATATGGCCCTGTTTTGCACGACCTGTAATGCTCAAATATACAGGATGTCCCAAAAAAAACCACCGACAACGCTTAGTATGTTGTTGCGGAATGAAAATTGACCGCTTTTCAGGAAGGAACCCATATCCAGAAACGCACGGCTTGGACGCTGTAGCACTTTGAAATGTGAGATCGGTGTGCCTTCCACATGTCGTCAATAAACCCAAGAGGAGTAGCATATCGGGCTCATTACAAACGACGTTCGAACGGTGTACCTCCTACATCATTGCAGAGCCTATATCTGCGGTCCTGAGCCTCACGCACATGACCCAATACGTGTGGTTGTCTTTGAAGAATTTCAGTCGCTCCGTGGACTCGAGCAGTAAGGTGCCCCGCTGACATTTCAGGAATGCCATAGGGTAGGACGGGGCTATTCCGATCACTTAAAGTAAAAATTTAAAAAAAAAAACGTATTCAGTATTGCCTTATCACTTTATAATTTGCTGTAGGGGGAGAGAAACTATCATAAACTACATTAGCATACAGCATGTGGTTAAACAACTACAAGTTTTTTTGTACATATGTTGTTCTGCATTTAATGTCGTAATATTTATTCAGACAAAAATATGGGGCAATTGCGATCAGGCATGGGGCAATTTCGATCACATACATTTTCCACACACGAACTGCTTTCTACCGACAGCTCCAACACATATATTTCATGAAACCACACTTTGCACTTTTGACATTGGATCCAATCACCTCTGCTGGCAGACTGGCTCCACTTAATTACACAAAACCCACAAGGGACATTCTCTTCATCTTCCATTTCTTTACTTTCCTTTCCAGGAGAAATGTCATTGTCGACCTCGATCTCGAAGGACCTGAGCCTCTTCAGCTTGTTCATTTCCCGGCGGGGCCTTTTCTTCAATCCATTTTCCATCTTTAGTCTCATCTTTCCAGTAGTTTCGGAGGGATTTTTCTGCTGTTTTCTGTTCGCCTTCCTGCGGTTACATGTTGATTTTTTGGGAGTCGGTATTATTTCTCTAAATACAGGTGATGGAGTAGTTGCTACAGGTGATGGAGTAGTTTCTACATGTAATGTAGTCATGCTAGGGGATGGTGAAGAGGCTTTGTAGAGGTTAGAATGGCCGGACGTTGAAGGAGTCGATAGATTGGGAACTACTTCTGAATGGACTGCAGAAGACGACGATTTGGCTTCGAAGGCTACTGATCGTAGAAACGTGTGTAATGGTATCATGTTAGGATTGTACGGATAAATACCGGTACACTGAAACCCCTTTGTAGCATTTCCACGTGATGCAGCTTTGTTCCACGCTGCTGTGAACAGCTTTCCAAAATCAGTCTCACTTATGGATGCGTTTGGATTATTGTGAATGAATGCAGTCGCTTCTTGGTGATAAAATGCCTTCAGTGGTTTGAATAGGGTGCGATCTAGAGGCTGAAGGACATGTGTTGTGTGTGGAGGCAAACACAGGAGTTCAATTGCATTTTCTGAACAGAAGTTCAAGCATTTCATTGAACAGTGAGATGAATGGCCGTCTAAAATTAGTAGGCATTTTCCTGGAGATCTGTGCTTCTGAAAAATTTCAAGCCATTTCAGAAATACGTCGTCATTGATGTATCTAGAATCTGACATTTCTGCTACAGCACCCGCAGGTTGACAACTTCATTTTTCTCTTTTCACACACTATTTTACGTGGTTTATTATTCATTGGAAATCCTGTCTCATCGGCATTGTATATTTTTTCCGGACAGTGAAGAAATCCCAACTCATCACACAAATCAGAGTAAATGTTGTAAAAAATTTCAACGTCCTTTTCATTCATTGCGGCAGCTCTAACCTTGGATACGTCCTCGGGTTTTCTCAAATATATCTGTAGATTTCGCGTCATGAAATTTGTGAACCAGTCCTTTCCGGTCACTTTCTTTATGTTTCTACTCTAAAGGCCTTTCCTCTCCGCGTAAATATAGGGCGAACTGCGCACTTGCACGGGAGTCGGACCAAAACCTGTGTTTGCAAGACTAATCAGCCTGTCACAAAGTACCTTTTCTTCGTCAACGCTGAAAGCAGAGGGTCGTTTCACTGATTTATAAATAGGCCTATTACCATCAGCTGCTTGTAACGCCTGTCGAACTCGTGCCTTTTGGATCCGATTCTAAAGGGTTGTATATGGCACACTGAAGATATCTGCAGCTGCTCGGATCCCAATATCTCCCCTCAGTACACTGCAAATGGCCTGTGAAATAATCTGTTCAGACCATTTGTCATGGGCGGTCTTTCTCTTGTACGTTCTTACCATCTGTAACAGAGAAAGTAGACCTCGTTGGACAACTACTAAAATGTGTGACTACACTGAACGTAAAATTCATATCTAGTTATTATATTTACCATAATAAAAATATTCAAGAATTGTATTTCGTCCGCCTCTGTGATGTGATGTAGTGGTTAGTGTGATTAGCTGTTAGCCCCGGAGGCCCGGGTTCGATTTCCGATTCTGCCACGAAGTCTGAAAAGTAGTACAACTGCTGCCTCGGGAGGTCAACTGAGTAGACGGGGCTTAGATTCCCTCCTTATGCATCCTTGAAGTGGTTTTCCATGGTTTCCTACTTCTCCAGGAAAATGCGGGGATGGTATCTAACGTAAGGTCACGGCCAATTCTTTCCCTCTTCCTTGTCCATCCCTTCCATTCTTCCCATCCCCATACAAGTCCCCTGGTTAGCAAAGCAGGTGAGGCCGCCAGGGTGAGGTACTGATCTTCCTGTCCAGTTGTATTCCCCGATCCAAAGACTCACGCTCCAGGACACTGCCCTTGAGGCGGTAGAGGTAGGATCCATCGCTCAGTGCGAGGGAAATACCAACCCTAGAGGGTAAACGGATTAAAAAAGGAAGAAAGAAAGAAAGAAAGAAGAATTGTTTTTCTGTTGCTAGTAACAGTCTTTTACATGAAAGGAAAATAATTTAATAACTGAATATTGTGCTAAGGACGGTTCAGTAGAAAACATCACGTTTTCAAATATTCATAACAATTCGTATTACAGTTTTAAATATGCATAATCTATTAGTCATCGCAAGCAAAACTTACAGAGCTACGTTTACTTTCTCCTTGTCAGGCTGCTTTATTTTCAGTGATCGCATTTAGCCCAAAATTTTAGTCGGAATTGTCCCGTTGTCATGTTTTGGTTTTTTCCGCCTGACTGGAAACGCGTTTGACAAGTGCAGCTATCTGTGGCAGGAATGTGAACTAGAATCCTTAGACAACAAGCGTGGATTAAGTGTGTTTGAATGTTTGATAATTACTACCCTAGACCTTTTGATATATCACTGAAACCTTATTCAGAGGCTATAATGAGCAGTGTGCTACTCATCTTGCGGAAGATTACGTCCAATTGGTGTCAAACAAATCGGAATTCAGATACCCCTATCGAACGCACAGAGCACAAATGAAGCTGGCTCTCGACTGAGGAAGAATGGCGACTGACATGCACAGTGCAGCTGGGTAGTAACAGACTTCCTTATTTCGATCGGAATTGTCCTGTGATCGGAATAGCCCCGCCCTACCTTACACCATACTCGTCATACTACCTACGTGGAAATATCCGGGATATCTTAGTAGTCTCTCGATCGCTACGAACGTGGAATGATGTGGGGTACGTTTGTTTGGAAAACGTTCCGCATACAATCTTGCAGCATTTCCACCATTGCAATCCCCTTCGCCGTACGCAAGCATCATGTCGGTCATTTCTGCAGGTGGTTACTGGTACATGTCGCATTCTTTACGGTGTCATAGATGCCATGTCTGTTATGGCTGCTTAGTGTTCTCTCTGGCTGACTTGACGTGTTGTTCGTCCCGAAGAGACAGATGGCACCTCGTGTAAGGGGGGATTGCCAAAGCGTTTCCTTCTAGCTTATCTTTGATTCGAGTTGTCTCTGGTCTTCGGACAATAATTGCTTTTAAAAGAAAAGTTGGACACGTTGGTCTACGAAATAACTTGCACTTAGTACAAATGGTTCTACAAAAATATTCAAATTTTATCTTGTATGGCTGACTTAGTTCAGAGTCAATGAATATGACCACATAGAGTCAATGAATATGACTTCTCCAATCTCAAGGTATTTATCCTACTTATCCTTTCTTGGCTTGCCATGGTTATGCTAGTTTGTTTTCTGAGAATCCCTATTTAGTGTACAAATTCTTTTATAATTTTGCTGCAAACTTATTTCATTGTCCTTCATTTCTCTTCATAACTGCTTGTTATGTAATCTTTCCTACATAGTGCAAAAGGTAGCACTTATCCGATCATTCGTGTGTGTGATGAGTTTGTTTGTGATTTTCCATTTGAGACCTTTTATTTCTCTACGTCTTCGACGTTTGGCTCGAGTTTATGGGGCGGAGGAAGGAGGGAGCTTTCACGGTTGCGGTTATACTGCCAACTGAATGAAAATGAAATCTGAATTGAATCGATAATATGATCGATCGATATGAATTTTCTAAACCTTTATTATCTTAAGCCAACAACTGTGTCATACACACTTTATATAACATCATATAACATTTCTCGATGCGAATCTTGTTCCCAGCATGAATTCTATAGTTAAGCTTTGCTGTGTAAACAACAACAGTACTAGTACGTAAAGTGTACGCCAGATGTCACACAGCGATGCATAAGCGATTCATAGTTTGTGTTTCAAAGGTTGCCAATACGAATCTCGAAGATACCCGAGGTCGACCTATTTCAGGACTAGGATGTCCATGTATCGCTAAAAGGTGCGCGTACGGTATGTTATTTACGTTATGTGTTTTGACTGGGTGAGTCAGGCCTCTTTGCGGTGACCCAGGTATCTGACCTGTGCTCTCAGGTCAAGCTCATGAGCCGTTGAGTGATTCGTGTCATACTGGTACGATTCTTGTCGTAACGTGTCTTGGTATTATGTTTTTTATACACTCTGCTTCGCATGTTTGGACTCCGAGTGTATGCGTGTGGAATGGTTATCGGACATGTGTTACTTTTCAGTATGTTAGGGATTTTTGCTTTTGTCATTATTCTTATTTTATCTCGTTATTGTTTCCGGCTTCCTCAGCCAAATAATATGTTTATTTCGGGGTTTTGCTCTCATTTTACTTGCTTTATGCCTGATGTTTATTTGTTCCGGAACTATGGCAACCCATTTAATTACCTCCTTGTGTTCCATATTTGTTTACTTTTCCGCCAGCCTGGGTTCACTGGTGTCTTTGATATCTGGGTATGCAGTCTCTATGGAGATTGTTGGGAGCCATGTTTCTTTTTTTGACAAAAACAAGCCTTGACTTTGTCTGGGGAGCCTTGATAATTTCATTGTGTGAAAGCTGTTTCGTTCACCTCATGATTGCAAATGGTCCTTAAGAAAGAAATACTTTAGATCGCGTTGTAATTGCTACTGTCTGGTAATAAATAAAAATAATTGAATCACAGTTCATGATACATCTCTTACGACGGTGTAAGGTTCTATAAGATCCAGATTGATAAGTCAAGCGATTTCATTGTAATTGGCATATCTTTACAAACTATGTATATGAGTATTTAACTCCCTGCATTCCCCATTTATTTGTTTTATGCCTATATTAAAACCTTTTCTCTCTAGTTTATGTTAATACACCTAATTCATTTAAAATGACCTCTGGTCTACGTTATTGTCTCTCTACTTTGGGGGCATGCCTTTTATACTTTGGTTCTCTAGTCTAAGAGGCTCGGATTCAGCCCCTGGCAGTTTTTAGACAGTTTCGACCGATCCAGAATAGGTAGGTAGTGTAATGCGCATCAACGACTGTGTGGAGGGATGTAGCGCATACGCAGCAATTTCATTAGGCTGACGTCGTCCATCCGCAGTACACAGATGGCTAAGGTGTTGCATACTTTCCGTATTAAGACACCAAATCGGATGAAATTTTTACAACCGTCCTCAGACTTCGACGCTGTCCAGCGCCCAAGCCGTGCATTTCCAGACAGGGGCTCCTTCTTGAAAACCGATCAGTCCTCCATCCCACACAACATACTAAGCCTTGTCGGTGTTTCTGGGGACACCCTGTATGTCTTGGGAATATATCCCCAGGCTTCGCAGCAGAGCATTAAGCCAGGCCTAATGCAGGCTAGGTACATCCTCTTTTTGAGTTGAACAGGCAAATGCCTGTCTCTCAAGAGAGGGTACAGAGCAGACGTACGGACTTTCGCTCTAGCGACGGCCTGAGCAATATGATCTCCCCATAAATGTTTCCTATCCAGTGTCATTCCCAAATATCTTGTCCTGGGTTGCCATGGTACTGAAGTATTGTTAAAAGTCAGTGGCGGGGGATCTATTTTGAGTCTAAAGGTATGGCAACCGTCTTCGTCGTGTACCAGTCCTCAAAGAGCTTTAAATATTCAGATAAATATTTAAAGGTCAGATGTCGTTTAGCTATAACGTAAAGGCAACGTCGTCTGCGTATTGCGCTATACGCACGAGCAGTAATCTTGGAAGATCGTTCATCGTGAGGCTGTAGAGCACCGGTGAAAGTGTGCTACCTTGGGGTACTCCCGCTTCCACTCCGCGAATGGAGGAGCACTCACCATCTACACTCACAAAGAAGGATCTTCTGTCCAGGAAGCTGGCTACCATTCGAGTCAGGTAAGGCGGTACTTGGGCATCAAAGTGCATTTTATATAACAACAATGGGTGCCACACTGTATCAGATGCGTGTTCGATGTCCATGGATACAGCCGGGACCGGCTGCCTGATGTATATGCCACGAACCTGCTACGCAGGCGTAGCAGGGGGAGAGGTGATACTCCCACGTGGCGGATAGGGGGGCCCTAACCGGCTTGCCGGCGGACTTGAGGGAAATAAAATACCTCTCGCGGACCAAACACACACCCCCTGTGGGTGGGGGAGGCAGACGAAGAATTCATCCACGGTATCCCCTGCCTGTCGTAAGAGGCGACTGAAAGGGGCGACCAAGGGATGAATGAATTAGAACCATGAAACTACTCTTGATTCGTACCGTCATGCGGGGAACATCATGGGTTGCATGTACTTGCGAGTAGTATCACTAACTTGGTACGAAATAGGTTTGTGATTCGTTGCAGTAAAAAGCCCGGCCGGGTGGATTCCAGTACCCGTGCGTTGTACCCATGTGGGCAACACCGCGGGTCTGGGCGTAGTCTGTGAGTTGTACCACTATATGAGCGACACCGTGGGTCTGCGTTGCCTGTGATTAGTACTCACTATGAGAGGAACACCACGGGGCCCTTGGGACCGGCACCCGTGACTAGTACCCTAGGTGAGGAAACTCATCGGTTTGAGTTGGCTGTAAGTGGCGCCATTGTGTGCGAAACACCATAGGTCTGCGTTACCTGTACGAAGTACAATACTTGTGAGTAATACCATCTTTTGTGGAACACAGTGAGTCTCCGCTACTTCTGATTAATACCCCAACATGACACATACCATGGCTCTATTTTACTCGGGACATGTACCATTCTGTGGGGCCTTAGACGTGGATTTTGCACCCCCTTTAGACACCAAGCATCATTGTACTTTATAAGTGGTTCCTTGGTCGGTAATAATGTTATTTTCGATCTCTATTGAGTCCGATCCACTGGTTTTTGTTTGTTTGTTTTGTGTTTTGTTGGGTTCCTGTCCATCCCTTCATTCTTCATGACATATTTTATTTTTATTTTGGTCAGTGGATGCCTTTGAAATTTTTGTTCTTTCATTTCGTACCATTGGGGCCGATGACCTTCGATGTAAGGCCCCTTAAAACAACAAGCATCATCATCTGATGTATATGACATTTGTTATGTCGTATACCAGTCGTAGTACGTGTAGTGGGGCATTACGCTTTGTCCTGAACCCGAACTGCTCGGGCCGTATTATGTCACGCCTGTTGAGGTGAGAATTGAGGCGTCTTAAGAGGCAACTCTCAAGTGTCTTTGAAATATGCCAGCAATGAGATGGGTCTAGAATTTTGAGAGGAAAGATGGTCCTTTCCAGGCTTGGGGATCATTATTATCGTTGCTGTTTTCCATTCTCTAGGGAAGCAGCCAATGGAAATGCAAGCACTGAAAATATCTGCCAAAAATGTCAATGCCGCGAACCTACTACGCTGGCGTAGGAGGGGGAGAGGTGATAGTCCCACGTGGCGCGTCCCAGGTGGCGGATAGGGGGGTCCTAACCGGCTTGCCGGCGGACTTGAGGGAAATAAAATACCTCTCGCGGACAAAACACACTACCCCATGCGGGTGGGGGACGCATATGTAGAATACACCCGCGGTATCCCCTGCCTGTCGTAAGAGGCGACTAACAGGGGCCCAAGGGGCTCTCAACTTGGGAGTGTGGATTGCCGACCACGGGGCCCTTAGCTGAGTCTTGGCATTGCTTGCACTTACTTGTGCCAGGCTCCTCACTTTCGTCTATCCTATCCGACCTTCCTTGATCAACTCTTGTTCTTTTCCGACCCCGAAGGTATTAGAGCATTCGAGGCCTAAGGAGTCTTTCGTTTTCACGCCCTTCGTGGCCCTTGCCTTTCTTCGTCCGTTACTTCATTCTTCGATGTGACGGATCCTTCCTTTTTCTCTTTATCTACCTCCTGTGGGGTGGGGGGATGCAGGAAAATAACCTACGGTAGCCCTTCATCATCAATAGTGGAACGTCCAAGTATTTTCCGTAGACATCGCTTGGTGAGGCCGATCAGTCTTTCCCACCATCCTCTCCACCAAGCGGCACGTGGGCAATGAACTTCCACGTAATACCTTGCTGGGCCATATAGTGATGTGTCCGTGCCGCTGTCAGTGCTCTCCACAAGTCTGTTCACCCTGTGTTCGCTGAATGGAATGTCTGAGCGTTGTCGCTGTAGATCGTGTGTGGTATACCGCTCCGGCCTACAACCTCTGCAAGGCCTCTAGGAGTCTGTCTGTTGACATGTCACTGCACAGTTCCAAATGAAATGCACGCGTTGTTGATGATGATGCTTGTTGTTAAAGGGGCCTAACATCGAAGGTCATCGGCCCACGCGTTGTTGCGTAGGTGAATAATGCAATGTAGGCTTTCTTCATGAGGTTGTCAGAAGTAACGTACAGCGGTCCCGCGAAGTCTAGTCCCGTTACTTCGAATGGTCTGCAAGGACGTAGACGATCCAAGGGAGGTGGTGCTGCTAATTCCGCCGGTCTCCTCCGATGGACAACTTTACACGGAAGGCAAGTGTGTAAGACTCTCTTGATTGTTTGGCTTGCTCGCAAGATCCAGGATTCTGTGCGTAGTTCAGTTGGGATAGCGAGAACACCTAGATGGTGAAGTCTTATGTCAGTTTGTTTTATCAGGAGTTTACAGGAAGCGTGTGAGCCATCCAGAAGTATTGGGTGCTTTACGTTGCTCGAGATGTCTGGTGCCTAGTTGGAGGATACCACGTTGTAGAAGTGGATTGTAGCGAAAGATCTTCGACGTTCGTGCTAGTGGAAGATTATTCTTCAGGGCTTGCAGTTCAGAAGCAAAGCATTCCTTTTGAACTTGCTGTATCCAGTACGTTCTTGCTTCTTCAATTTCTGAGGCTGTGAAGTTGTGACAATACTTGGTTTTCTCTTTCAAGCATTTCACGAATCGTAGAATCCACGCAGTAACTCGTAAAATTTTCCAGTATGTACTAAATCGTGAGGCAGCAAACAATGGTTCTGGAGTGGTGGTTGCAAGAACTTGAGTGGTCTTCCTTTCATCGGGTAGACTCATATTAGTGGGGGTGACATCTCTGGGCCACGAGTAGGAAGGTCCATCCAGCCACGAAGGTCCATGCCACCATGAGTCCAAGGAATCTAGTTGGTGTGCTTGAAGT
This sequence comes from Anabrus simplex, assembly GCF_040414725.1. Lineage (NCBI taxonomy): Eukaryota > Metazoa > Arthropoda > Insecta > Orthoptera > Tettigoniidae > Anabrus > Anabrus simplex. The sequence goes on from NC_090268.1 coordinate 171,606,462, forward strand.
CCTCTAGAAAGGTGGTCAGCTGGGTTGTTGATTCCTAGACAGTGTCTCCACTGACTGGACGTTGTATAAGTCAAAATTTCAGCCACTCGGTTACAGAAAAATGTCTTCCAACGGTTGGGATTACTTCTTATCCACCCTAGTGTGACTGTAGAATCACTCCATAACGTGGCAGGGATGGACGTTACTCCAGTGGCTTCGTAAAAATAATGTAGTAGTCGGGATCCGTCCAAGGCTGCTAACAATTCGAGCCTGGGAAGGGTCACTTTCTTCACATGAGATAGTCTGGCCTTGCTGCAGACTAAACGAACAGTCGTCGACAAGTGACCGGACGTACAATGCGGCGCCATATGCTCTTTCGGAGGCTTCGCAAAACACGTGCAGTGATAAATCTGTGCCGGAATTCGAAATGGCAATCCATCGTGGTATCCGGATTGGAGAGAGGTACTGTAGGTTTGAGAGCCAATCGTTCCATTGTTGGGCGATATTACGTGGTAAAATTTCTTCCTATGGCATCAAGTGTCTCCGAAAGGATTTTGGCAGTGATTGGCACGGGTAAAAATAGTCCAAGTGGGTCGTAGAAGCGTGCGGTGGCTTTCAGTAACTGTCGTTTAGCTGCTGGCTGTGTGGATAGTTTTGCAGTGACGTCACCTGGGATTGTAAAGAGTTGGTCTGATTCCGCATTCCAGTCTATACCTAATACTCGTGTCTGCAGGACGACTTCTCGAGTTTCTGCTTTCCAAATGTTCATTAATGGCAAGGAATTCGTGACCAATTTGGAGAATGGGAGTCGAATGTGGCGCACGAGAGCTGTCAGTTCATAATGAACAGTAACGGCCGTATTGTCGTCTTCTACGCTGGCAGTGAAGTCATCCATAAATGTGCAAGCATCTAGGAGAGGCGCTGCCGTGGGATAAGTGTTGTGGTGTAGGGTAGATAGTTCACAGAGAGTAGCTGAGAGGAGGAACGGGCTACAGGTGAGGCCAAAGGGTAGGAGGGTGAATCGGTACGTTACATCTTCTGTTGTCGTGTAGGTTCCGTCTGTAGTAGTGTCGATGCGGTACCAAATAAATCTGGTGAGATCTCTATCTTTTTCGTCGAGAGCTAGCTGGAGAAATGACTGAATACCGTCACATGCGATGGCCTTTCGATGCAATCGAAACCTTAAAAGGGTGGCAAAAATTTCGGGTAGGAGATTTGGACCCATGTGGAGGGCATCGTTGAGGGATGGGAATCCTAGTTCGTGAAAGGAAGCGTCGTACACTATTCTCCACTTAGTGGCATCTCGTTTCTCCTTCATGACGGCATGGCGTGGCAGATAAAACATGTTTCCAGGGATTGCGATATCGGGGGCTAGTTCCACTTGCATTCGAAGCACGTAGTCCAACATTTGCGTGTGATACATGTTCTTGAAAGTTGCGTCTTGATGTAGCCGTCTCTGTAGTGTTCGAAACCTTGCTTCGGTCGTTGCGAAATTATCGGATAAGACTGTATCCCGTTTGCGAGGTAGGGACACGACTCTTCGTCCGTCATGGATGCGGTAATTGTCGTGGAACTCTTGAGGAATAGCAGCATCCGTGTCGTCTAGCTGTCTGTGTTTCGTGTCTCGAATGCCGATTGTCTCGAGGTCCCAAAAACGTCGCATGGAGTCGTCAGATGTCTTGTTATTGTTGACGGAGACGTGGTTCGTCATGATATGATTGACAGTGGTACCATATCGGTTGCCTGTGAGGACCCAACCGAAGATTGTTGGAAGTAGGACTAAGGAGGGTGTGATGCGCTGTGGTGGATCTAGTTTCATGACTTTTCAATAATTGTCTGCAACAATAAGGATTTCAATCGGCAAGTCATGTGCGTCGTCGGTTTTTGGATCAGCGAGTATAGATTGCTGTGGTTAAGAGTGACTGCTGGGTGAGATGAATAAATGTTGGCACTTTCGAAAGCTATGATAGTGACGGCGGTTTTTGTCGAAAATCCGATCATTTCAAATTGGGTGAGTCGACGTGGCTGAAAGCTATTGCTAGTTGTTTCGAAGGCTGTGACTGCTAGGTCTCGAGTACATATTACTGGTAGCTGTAGAGTGTCCAATAATGACGTGGCAATAAAACTTGATTGACTTCCAGCGTCTAAGAGGCATCGTGTGATTTTGTGTGCCCCTGTTGGTCCTTGTATCTGAACACGGGCTGTCTGCAGAAATGAAAAAAACTGGGTGGCCCAATTTCAACCTTACCGACAGAAGTTGACTGGGATTGGCTCTGGTTGCAGATGGATACGTGGTGTTGTTTGCATTTAGAACATGACACTCTTACCGTCTTGTTGCAGTTCTGGACGTTGTGACCTCGATTGAGGTAAAGAAAGCATCTTTTGGAGAATTTCAGCTTCTCCACCCTACCTTTGGGTAGGACTACTTGTGTGCATCCCTGTGCCCAGTGACCCCTGCTTTCGCAGAAAGCACAGAATGGTGTTATTGCGGGCTTTTTCTGCTCTCTCCTAAACTTTTTTGGCCTAGTACCAACTTGGAGAGGAGCTGCTGTGGATGGATAAAGTGATGGAGTGCGATGCTGGTCTCTCCCCTGAGTTTATGAGTGCTAAGGGCCGCTTCTACCTCCTCTCGAAGAAGTTCTATCAGAGACATCATATGACCTTCGGAGATTTTGTTGCGCTTTGCATGAAGTAGCCAACGTGTGCAGATTGCTGCTGGAAAAGCTCGTAAAATATTTGGGGCAATCACGCGTCCGTAAACATTAATGTCTTCGCCGAGCGCCTTCAGGGCTTGGACTCTACGGTGGCACTCCAGGTATATCACGTTGAGATAATCAGGGTTATCTGATAAGGTGGGTGGTTAATTCTCCAGGTAGTTGAGATGAGCCTGAATTATTTTATCCTTGTCGCCATAACGTTCAGTAAGTAGAGTTTTAATCTGGGCGTACGTTTGTGAACTGAGTGCTATACCATCAACGAGTTGCTTGGGTTCCTCTCGTAAATAGCCTCGTAATAACACGTGCTTGCTAATATCTGGAATCGTGGTTTTCTTGTCAACTGCTATCTCGAACTGTTCCCAGAAACGATATCAGAACTCGATGTCACATGAGAATGGCTCGATGTGTATTGTCGGGAGTTTAACTTCTGGAACAACTGGGGGTGGAACATAATGGCTAGAAGTGGGAATGGATGCTGACGCATTTGTCTCTGCTGGTTTCCGTGTAAGAATGTTGTTGGCATGCTGTATACGAAGCTCTTGTTGCACTGTCGACATAGTTTTCACATGTCTGTACATCTGTTTCATAATCTGTGTCGGGTAACTGGTCGTGTATAAAATCATCTGAAGAAACTAATAATTGCAAAGCAAAGTGTTCTGAGGTCTGTCACGAAGATATTCTATTTCGTTACAGTCTGGTGTATTTGTTTTGTCTTTTAAAAGATTGACAAAGCGCGTTAAATTTGCTCGCAGAGTAGTCTGTGTGACACAGACCGGCGTGGAGTCGTTTTACAAATAACGATAGTCTTGAAGCATACACCAATGCAATAATTCCGTATAATCCCGATATAGCATGCTACGTTAGTGATTCAGTTCATTATATCTCAGAAGAAATAACTGTCCTACTCATCGTGGTCCTGGGTCGAGTGGCGTGATGGAACATTCCTTTTACAGACGATCCGTGGTTACTTCGTGTGAAAGTTCTCCAAATCTTGAAAGCGAGGAAACGTATCGTAACTTGAACAGATGGGTTATTTCGGCACCATAAATGTTGGGGATATCACTTTTAAATAAAACACTGAATCACTTCTCTTCGTTACGGCTAGCATTTTTTCAATTATTACTTACCACAACCCAGTACAAAGAGATTAGAGATTCAAATACACTGACTGACAGAGCAAATGCAACACCAAGAAGGAGTGGTCAGAACTTTATGCCAATTACAGGGTAGACTGACGTCACTGAGGTATGCTCATGATGTGAAATGCGCCGCTGTGCTGCGCACGTAGCGAACGATAAATGGGACACGGCGTTGGCGAATGGCCCACTTCGTACCGTGATTTCTCAGCCGACAGTCATTGTAGAACGTGTTGTCGTGTGCCACAGGACACGTGTATAGCTAAGAATGCCAGGCCGCCGTCAACGGAGGCATTTCCAGCAGACAGACGCCTTTACGAGGGGTATGGTGATCGGGCTGAGAAGGACAGGTTGGTCGCTTCGTCAAATCGCAGCCGATACCCATAGGGATGTGTCCACGGTGCAGCGCCTGTGGCGAAGATGGTTGGCGCAGGGACATGTGGCACGTGCGAGGGGTCCAGGCGCAGCCCGAGTGACGTCAGCACGCGAGGATCGGCGCATCCGCCGCCAAGCGGTGGCAGCCCCGCACGCCACGTCAACCGCCATTCTTCAGCATGTGCAAGACACCCTGGCTGTTCCAATATCGACCAGAACAATTTCCCGTCGATTGGTTGAAGGAGGCTTGCACTCCCGGCGTCCGCTCAGAAGACTACCATTGACTCCACAGCATAGACGTGCACGCCTGGCATGGTGCCGGGCTAGAGCGACTTGGATGAGGGAATGGCGGAACGTCGTGTTCTCCGATGAGTCACGCTTCTGTTCTGTCAGTGATAGTCTCCGCAGACGAGTGTGGCGTCGGCGTGGAGAAAGGTCAAATCCGGCAGTAACTGTGGAGCGCCCTACCGCTAGACAACGCGGCATCATGGTTTGGGGCGCTATTGCGTATGATTCCACGTCACCTCTAGTGCGTATTCAAGGCACATTAAATGCCCACCGCTACGTGCAGCATGTGCTGCGGCCGGTGGCACTCCCGTACCTTCAGGAGCTGCCCAATGCTCTGTTTCAGCAGGATAATGCCCGCCCACACACTGCTCGCATCTCCCAACAGGCTCTACGAGGTGTACAGATGCTTCCGTGGCCAGCGTACTCTCCGGATCTCTCACCAATCGAACACGTGTGGGATCTCATTGGACGCCGTTTGCAAACTCTGCCCCAGCCTCGTACGGACGACCAACTGTGGCAAATGGTTGACAGAGAATGGAGAACCATCCCTCAAGACACCATCCGCACTCTTATTGACTCTGTACCTCGACGTGTTTCTGCGTGCATCGCCGCTCGCAGTGGTCCTACATCCTACTGAGTCGATGCCGTGCGCATTGTGTAACCTGCATATCGGTTTGAAATAAACATCAATTATTCGTCCGTGCCGTCTCTGTTTTTTCCCCAACTTTCATCCCTTTCGAACCACTCCTTCTTGGTGTTGCATTTGCTCTGTCAGTCAGTGTACACGTATTCCCCGATAGAGTGTGTATGAATCCTTTTCTATGAATCTCCAACAACTACTATCTACTAGCTTCGCACAGTTTGATTTGCGGTATTTTTTTGTTGCCTCTCTGATCTTCCGGTGCACATTACAATCGTCATGTCTACTCTGATAAAACTATTTCTGCACACAATTCAGTTTTTCTTTCTCTTTGGCTTCTCTGATGTTCCTTCTGATTGTATTTTGAATCGCTCTATATTCCATAAAATTACCTCTTCTCTTCCTTCGTTCTTGCATTAGGTCCAGAATCTCATTTGTCATCCACGTTTTCTTCTTTCTAAGGCCCAGTCTCAAATATTCTTCTTTTACTCTTTTTATCGTTTCTTGTAGGTTTCTGAGTTTTTCATTAACACCGTCACCGTTGTCAAGTTATTGTTTAGAGCTGCCTTCGCCGTCTGCTGTATGGTAGCATCTTTAAATTTTCTCAGGTCGTATTTCCGTGCTGTTTTGGGGGACAACATATTTCATTCTGATGTTAAAATTTCCAACCACTGGAACATGATCTGACTGTATGTCTGCTCCTGGATATGTTCTGACAGATGTACAACCATTTCTGTATCTCTTGTTCACAATCATGAAATCAATCTGATTCCTCGCAATGTGTCGTGGTTTGTCCATGGGTGATTCCCATGTGTATAACTTGTGTGGTGGTAGCTTAAACCATGTATTCATCACCACTAGCTGATTTGTTTCTGCAAATAGTTCCAAGTCTTATCCTCGAGCGTCCCTGTCTCCTAGACCAAAGGGTCCAATGGCGTCTGATGTTCTTCCAGCCCCAAGTTTTGCATTAAAGTCGCCCATGACTATGCTAAGGTCTTCTCTTTTTAGCTGTTATGGTTTATGCTGTTATAGAAATTTTCGGCTTCCTCATCCGGTTTGTCTTCAGTAGGAGCGTAGACTTGAATAATATTTAAGTCAACTGGACTACTTTGATTTGAACTAATATAACACGTGATGAGACTAGGATAACGTTGTCAACACGCTTGGTTATTCTACCTGATTCCTACCCCATGTTCATGCATACCATTGTCTGTATCCGAGTAGTACACTCGATGCTCGTCTATGTTTCCAGATCCTGGCCATCGCATCTCGCTTACTCCTAGAATATCTATTTTCATTCTTGTCATCTCCTTTATTGCACTGTGGATATTTCCCGCCTGGCTCATCGTCTTCAAATTCGAAGTTCCAATTTTCGACTCTATCTTGATATTTCAGTCTTTCTATTGCTGTGCTTGTATCTGCCCCTCCCGGAGATCCGATCGAGCAGCTTACTCCGGAAACTTATTTAGCTGCAAGCATAGCAATAGTGACTACTAGGGAAAATTGATGTGGTTTCCCGTTGCCTTCCTCAGCGCGCAGTAATCACGTCACATCCCAACATGCAAGGATGCCGGGACGCGAGGAATATGTATGTTGATACAAGGTCGACGTACCGATCTTCTTATCAGCATTAATGATATAGGTGCTGCCACTATATCATGTCCTCAGTGCATGCACCATTCTCTCACGAGAGTCCCTATCAGCCATTGGGACGCGCCGTGTCGGGGTTGAGGAGTTTTCCCATCCAGATCCGCCTTCTACAGAGTACAGAAAAGCTCCTATTCAGTTCAGAGCTCATCCCCTGTACAAGCTGCACCTGGCACGGAGGTCGCCTAAACGGCGTCAAATTGAAAGATCTGCACTAGGCCTCTCCGGAGACCACACGCCATTATTATTATTATTATTATTATTATTATTATTATTATTATTATTATTATTATTATTATTATTATTATTATTACCGTGGTTGGTGGATCAGCAGAGCTGAAAGAAGGTGCCGGGGTAAATGGGTCTAACTACTTTGTCAAGAAAGAATTTAAACTGAAATGGAAGGTTATATTTTCGAAAAGCAACAAGTTAACAAATTCTCACTTCGTGAGATAACAATTACATAGCAAATTAAAAACAAGATTTAGAAAAAAATCAAGATTTTAAATCTTTAACACACTTCAGCTACAAGCCCTTAGTTTTACAATTTTTGAGTTCCTAGCTCAAAACCCAAATTTGTTTCAAGGGCAGAAATCCCCTAATAACATGGAGCACTTGCTCCCACTTTGCAATGTCAAGCCTCCCAGAGGCATCCAAACAACACTAGAAAAGAGAAGATACGCTCTCAGTTTTTCAAGCCTATTCAAGGCAATACCATACTTTACAATTAATTGCCATCAAGGCACAACTTACAAAAATGAAACAGGGGTAACTCGTACCCAGCCTACAGGGCCTTCGTATAGAAGAAATAACGGTTAAATAAATGGCCCGAAAACAAAATGAAAGGAGGCGAACACTTGCACTCCTCCATGTAGCTTCTTAAAACCTAAACGGCACTAGACCGATGAAACAGGGGCTATTCCAAAACTATGGAGGTGACTCGTGTAAGAATTATTTAAGACATTAAGGAAGGGAGGAAAATCTGTTACCAAAACGTAGTCACCTCAAACCCAAAATGAAAGGGAGCTCGAGAGGGTAAATCACTCTCTATCCCCGAATTACAGTTACAAATTTTATAAGTTTTTACATAAGACGGCAGAACTTACATTTTAGAGAAGAAGGTTACATATTAAAGTTTAGGACCTTTCCCGCGGGTTAAACTGCTGAGCTAGCAAGAAATAACATGTTAAACGGCCATTACCTTACTGAAGACCTACTGCCTGATGAAAGAGGCGCCTCCCGCCTCCCGTCTCACGTCCACACACTTAGGTAAATGTTGATCGAGTGGCCAAGAGACGTGAAAATGAGCAGTTTATAAACCCTCGGGGAAAGTTCGAGACCTTTCATGAATAAAACAGCCACACCCACTCAATTTTATTGGGTAGCTTAAAATTACACACCAAATCGAAGAAGAAGCCTGTGATTGGTAGGAAATTAATTACAGAAATTCTTGATTTGTTAAATTCAAAACAGGCTGAAAGAAAGGATAAATATTGCCAACCCAGAAATGAATGAACGAAATTGAGTAAAGTAAAAACTTATGAGAACAAAATTACTTCTGAAAGATTCTTTCACTTCGCACCAGGGTGCATGATCATAGTTTTTGTAGTGACCTCTATGAGAGAATGTCCAATTTTCTTGAAGAACGGAAAACAAAACAAGTTGAAATTCACACAATAACCAATTTTAGTGGTGCCATCTTCAAAGAAAATATATAAGTTGTTCCAGTTTCAAGTTCAGTGTTTCTCCAGTAGAGGAGTTCTAATTGGCGCAATATATAACTTTGCGGCGTAGAGGTGTACCTCCCGGTACACTTATTATTATTATTATTATTATTATTATTATTATTATTATTATTATTATTATTATTATAAGATTTTACATAATGAGTGTACTGTTATTTCTGAGGGCACTATCCAATTTCTGAATGTAATATATAAATAGTAGATCAGCAGAGATGTGCCTAGCCTATATGCTCACATTAACCTACTTCGAATTTTCTACCATAACAATTCTGTCTTAGTATTTCCGCAATTGTTCAGTTAGGATTGCATTGATGGATATCGTCAAATCTACTACCATCGTGTACCTTAAAAATTTATTACTATGTTAAGTGGGACCAGACGCTTATTAGAAAAATATATACAACGTATATTGCATGTTACGTTACGTCAGCGTTGTGTTATTCATATTTTACATGAAGCTAGGGTAAAGTATTACGGTAAACTAACTCATGCTTTCGTTCGTAATCCTCTTCTTATGTATTGTGCAACATTCCAATTATTGTCTGCAAAGTACATGTTCTTGACATTAATCTCGGAGTTTCTGGGGGAACGTAATCTAATATGCGAAGATTTGTCGTCGAAATGAAGTTATTTAGATGACTCCCTAACCTTGAACAGTTGGTAGCTGATTCCCCCTATGATGTCCACCATTTTGGTTTTTATACAACCTGTGACAATCCACGAACCTGTTACGCAGGCGTAGCAGGGGGAGAGGTGAAACTCCCACGTGGCGCGTCCCAGGTGGCGGATAGGGGGGTCCAAACCGGATTGGCGGCGGACTTGAGGGAAAAAAATACCTCTCGCGGACCAAACACACCCCCCTGTGATTGGGGGAGGCAGACGAAGAATTCACCCACGGTATCCCCTGCCTGTCGTAAGAGGCGACTGAAAGGGGCGACCAAGGGATGAATGAATTAGAACCATGAAACTACTCTTGATTCGTACCATCATGCGGGTAACACCATGGGTTGCATGTACTTGCGAGTAGTATCACTAATTTGGTACGAAATAGGTTTGTGATTCGTTGCAGTAAAAAGCCCGGCCGGGTGGATTCCAGTACCCGTGCGTTGTACCCATGTGGGCAACACCGCGGGTCTGGGCGTAGCCTGTGAGTTGTACCACTATATGAGCGACACCGTGGGTCTGCGTTGCCTGTGATTAGTACTCACTATGTGAGGAACACCACGGGGCCCTTGGGACCGGCACCCGTCACTAGTACACCTAGGTGAGGAAACTCATCGGTTTGCGTTGGCTGTAAGTGGCGCCATTGTGTGCGAAACACCATAGGTCTGCGTTACCTGTACGAAGTACAATACTTGTGAGTGGTACCATCTTTTGTGGAACACCGTGAGTCTTCGCTACTTCTGATGTGCTTTATAAGTGGTTCTTTGGTCGGTAATAATGTTATTTTCGATCTGTATTGTGTCCGATCCACTGGTTTTTGTTTGTTTGTTTGTTTGTTTGTTTTGTGTTTTGTTGGGTTCCTGTCCATCCATTCATTCTTTATGGCATATTTTATTTTGGTCATTGGATGCCTTTGAAATTTTTGTTATTTCATTTCGTACTATTAGGGGCCGATGACCTTCGATGTTAGGCCCCTTAAAACAACAAGCATCATCATCATCATCAACCTGTGACAATAAAGTTCGGTGAATAATCCTGTACTATCAACATAGATGAACAATGCACGGCAGTGACCTTACTGTCCTTCGAAATAGTCCCCTCCCATAACTATGCACTGCTGAGATCGGCGATACATGTCCTGGAAACTTTGCAAGAAGGCTTCCTTTGGGATGGTGTTCAAAAGCCTCGTCACGTTTCGTTGGATGTCAGGAATATCGTCAAAGCTCTCTCCTTTCAAAGCGAGTTTGAGTCGTGGGAATAGGAAGAAGTCTAGAAGATTGAGATTTGGCGAGTATGGGGGATGTTCAAGTTGCACCGCCCCGTGGTTTGCCATGAACTGTTTGACGATATTGGCTGTGTGAAACCGTGTACCGTGCAGCATTCAGCGTCGTTCTCTCGGGTAGAAATTCCTTGTGGACAATGCCTTGACTATCGAAAAAGGAGATGAGCATCGTTTTGATGCGTGCCTTTTCGGCTCTGACCTTTTTCCGACGAGGGGATTCCGGAGAACGCCATTCCATGCTTTGCCGTTTCGTTTCATGGTCGTACCTGAGACACCAGGTTTCATCCTCAGTGACAATACAGTTCAAGAAATTCGCTGTCGCATCTGCCGTTGCGGCAAAATCCTGTGAAGCCTCTAAACGTGCCTGCTTCTGATCGTCAGTCAAGTGATGTAGCACAAGACGAGAACACGTTTTCCTCTTCCCTAATTTCTTAGTAACGATCTGTCGCACGAATTCACGGTTAATCTGCATTTCATCTGCTATCATGCGCACGGTTAATCGCCGATCGTTCGCGATTAATGTCCTCACATTCTCAATGTTTTCGTCACTGACGCACCACCTCATACCATTAGGGGCCGATGACCTTAGATGTTAGGCCCCTTTAAACAACAAGCATCATCATCATCATCTCATAGACAAGGCCGCCTCTACATAGGTAAATGCGTACAAAGGAAACAAATGGAAAACTGGAACAATGCTCCAGGATGCAGGCTTGCAAAAGAATTAATACAGAGCCCAAACAAGAAGCATACTAAGGAACTGCCCTGCCATCTTAAAAAGCACCTACATAGAATTGGATAAATAAGAGACAATGTATGTAGGAAATGCAACGATGCGGAAGAATCAGCTGAACACATACTCTTCGAATGTGAGGCGCTGAGAAGAATTAGAATATCCACACTGGGCTTACCTGGTGAAGAGAGAAGAAACATCCGAGAAGACCCAATAAGGAAGACCTGCAACTTTTTGAAGGGAGCAGGTATAACTAGGAGGGGATGAACGAAAACACATGGTAGCATAAGATCCTTGAGGTCGGTACTAAAAGGAACTTTTAAGAGACCTCATGAATAAAATAAGAAGAACTTGAAACTATAAAATCCAACTGTGGTGAAGAGATTGATCAACTTAATCAGTACTTACGACGTAATAACGTGGAAATTCATGGTGTGCCAGAGTTACAAAGTGAAGATGTTTATAAATTAGTCGCGGATATTCGGTTAGAATTTGACTGTGAAATCAGTAAAACAGACATTGACGTTGCTCATAGAATTCTAACACCGAATAAATCTACCTAGACCTATTGTGGTTAAGTTCGTGAATAGACGTAAGAGGCATGATCTTATGGTTAAAGAGAAAAATCCACGAACCTACTACGATGGCGTAGCAGGGGGAGAGGTGATACTCCCACGTGGCGCGTCCCAGGTGGCGGATAGGGGGGTCGTAACCGGCTTGCCGGCGGACTTGAGGGAAATAAAATACCTCTCGCGGACCAAACACACTACCCCCTGCGGGTGGGGGACGCACATGTAGAATACACCCGCGGTACCCCTGCCTGTCGTAAGAGGCGAAAAAAGGAGCGACCTTGGCGCGGACATGGATTGTATTTTGGTATAATGTGATGGACCTCCTGTGGATGGGAGAGGCTGAATACATCCATAGGTAATCCCTGCCTGTCGTAGAAGGCGACTTAAATGGTCATGTGGCCATGGTCCCTTCTTTATTTTTTTTATTTTTCCGAGGGTCAGATGTAGACCATTCTAAATTTTGATGTGCGTGCTGCTCGGCGATGGAGCTCCTATGTGTGCGACTACGCTCGAAAGCCCGTGCCAGCAACCACCCAGGACGCGGCGGGTGGGAGTGTCATGTACCCGGGCAGTAGTATCCGCCTGACAACGCAGGTCCCCGCACAGCCGAATGCCAGAAGGACATATTATTATTAATTATTTTTATTTATTTTGTCTATATTTAGTGCTCTGAACACGCTATGGGGTACATGCTATTGCGGGTGACTGGAGGAAGGGAGCCTTCGTGCTCATTGCCTCGGTCATCCCGTATTAGGCATCGTCCAACATCGGACCCCGGACAGTACCTGCTATGACCAGGTGACTATTGCCTTGGCAGCTTGGTTCGGCTACAGAGACCCCTGATCGGAGTGGGTGGCATTCGGGGAGGAAGCTATCGGGCATGGCTTCCAAACGAAGTCGGCTCTCTCAAGGCGGTCCCCCACCTAAGTCTTTAACTTTTGCTTCCCTGAGAGGTTCAACTCCCTGGGAACATGCGCAGCGTGAAGGAATGGGATCCAGCTTCCCTAGGTTTCTGGTCGTTACCAGAACCGATAGCACGATTTTAAGCTGGTGAAGTCGATTCTGTTTAGTAGACACATCGAAGGCGTCTACGGCGAACTGGAGGAACTTTAAAAAAATGCGCAACGGTAGTTTGCTTCTAAGGACTCGTACAGCACTGCAAGCTGATCAGTTGCTTAAGTGCGAGCACTTTGGCGAAATCCCCGTCAAAGTGGAGGAGCATAAGTCCTTGAACCTGGTTCGCGGAGTCATCTTTCACTGCGACCTTATTTTGAACACTGACGACGAGTTGATGGAAGACATGAAGAACCGTGGCGTGACACACGTCCGGCGCATTACGCGCAAGGTCAACGGCGAAGACGTTGCCACTGGTGCCTTCATTGTCTCTTTCAAGTTGTCAGTGTTACCAGAGAAAGTCAAGGTAACAACTTATCGTTGCGATGTGAGGCCGTACATCCCGCCTCCTATGCCATGCTATCAATGCCAGCGATTCGGACATATGGTATCTCGCTGTTCGAATCAGGCTGTATGTGGTACATGTGGACGAGTAGCTCACGGCGCGGAGGAGTGCACAACTCCATACAAGTGCACTAACTGCTCCGGTTTTCATTCTCCTCGGGATCGGAATTGTCCGACATACCTGAGTGAGAAGAAGATCCAGGAGATCAAGACCCTGGATGGTCTTTCCTACCAGGAAGCGCGCCGTAAGTTTCATTCTGAGAATAAACCTGCCCGTACACTCGACTATAGCTTGATAGCTCAGAGTCTTCCAGTTTCGTCATTCACAACCTCGACACCTGTCCAGACCGCTGCGCCCAAGGCGACTGTTGCTGCTCCTAGCTATGTCGCAAATAGTCAAAGCTCGAAAGGGGGGACCACCCCACCTTCGACCAACCAGAAGTCTGTGCAGGCTGGCAGTTCCCAGTCGGCACAGCAAGGGGGGGAAGACTAAGTGTCCCCCCCCCCCTAGGAGGTCGACGAAAGTCGTGCCCCAGCCGGCGGGGGCGGCATCGTCGACCAGGGCTGGGAAACCATCTCCCAGCCCATCTAAACTAGAAAAGAAAAAGGGAAAGAAGAGCGCCCGTCCTGAGCGCTCTCGGAATTCCCCTGCGAAGGAGAAGTCAAGCCCCCCATCTGGGGGATATGAGTCTGCGCCAGGAGGCACTCCTGCTCCCAAACCTGCGCGCTCTCCTCGTAGGGGACCCCCTCGCGCCCGAAAAGCGTCGAAGTTCTGGGCGGTAAACCTGCCATCTTTTAATGACGGGATGGATGTCGCGCTGTCCTCTACATCTACGGATGTAGAACTAGATAGTGTTTAGGCTTACGAGCATTTTGTCGCTCATAACCTAACACTCCTTTTATAGTCCACATTATGGCACTGTTACAGTGGAATTGTAACGGTTATGACAGGCATCTTGCTGAGTTACGTCAGCTCATTAGTGAGTACGCAGCGAGTATAGTCTGTATTCATGAGACCAACCTCAGACCTGGTCATCATACGGTCTTGAGGAATTTCAGACTATACTCGACAGAACGGTACTATGCTCATCGGGAGTCCGGTGGTGTTGGCATTTTTGTACGTTCTGATACCTACAGCGAAGAGGTTCCGTTAAGAACTCCCCTCGAGGCTGCAGCCGTTCGCGTTCCGCTGCCTGTCATAACAACAGTGTGTAATGTTTATTTTCCATCAGGTCATGCTCTTAACATAACTGATGTCACTGATCTTATAGATCAGCTTCCACCTCCCTTCCTCTTGTTGGGCGATTTTAACGCCCATCACCCCATATGGGGGAGACGCCTTGCCCCAGGGGGAGAGAGCTGGAAACATTAGTAACAGAGCTGGATTTATGTATTTTGAACACGGGGGAACCAACTCACTTTAGTGTGCGTTACGGCACATATTCTCGCATAGACGTAAGTCTATGCAGCCGAACGTTGGTCCCACTGTTTCGGTGGCATACACACGATGATCTCTGTGACAGTGACCATTTTCCCATCATTCTTTGATGAACCAAAAATCCGTCGAGGCTCCCCCTCGATGGATTTTGAAACATGCTGATTGGCCAAAGTACTCATCGTTAGCTGCCTTTAACGATGATATCAGGCAGACCGTCGGCGAGGAAATAACTTACATCACCCGAGTTATCCTTGCTGCTGCTGAGGAGTCCATTTCGTTCTACTCGGGGACTCCTCGCCGACAGCTCGTTCCTTGGTGTAACGAAGAAATAGCAGCAGCTATCAAAGAACGCCGTCGCGCTCACAAACGCTGCCGTAGACAGCCTACTGCGGCCAACTTGGTAACATTCAAGAAACTCCGCGCTAAGGCGCGAGTTCTTATTCGTCAAAGTAAGAAGGCTTCATGGGAGAGATATGTGTCGTCTATGACGTCACACACTCCATCATCTCAAGTGTGGACTAAGCTTCGACGTATTTCGGGTATCCAAGGATCATCTTCTGTACCGGGAATTTCCATTGCAGGCAATACTGTAACTGAACCCCTCCTGATTGCTGACCATCCAGCTAGTCATTTCGCGGATGTATCTGGCTCCGGGAATTACCATTCTAATTTCCTCGCTGTGAAGCGGGAGGCGGAACGTCACCACCTTAGTTTTCCCTCTCAAGCTTCAGAGGACTACAGCTTGCCCTTTACGGAGTGGGAACTCCGCAGCGCCCTAGCGCTTTGCAAGGACACGTCTCCTGGACCGGACAACATCCATAACCAGATGTTGAAACACCTTAGTGATGATAGTCTACTCTATCTCCTTCGTGTGTTCAACCGTATCTGGATGGAGGGTGATTTTCCGTCTCAGTGGCGCGAGGGCATAGTCATTCCTGTCCTCAAGCCTGACAAGGATCCTAATAATGCAGGAAGTTACAGGCCGATTTGTCTTACCAACTGCCTGTGTAAACTATTTGAGAGCATGGTAAATCGCCGACTCGTGTGGTGTCTGGAGAAACAAGGCCTCTTGTCCGAATACCAGTGTGGTTTCCGAGCCGCTCGATCAACCACTGACCACTTGGTCCGCCTGGAGGTCTCTATCCAGGATGCGTTTCTCCGTAAACATCACTTGGTAGCTGTTTTCTTTTACTTGGAGAAGGCCTACGACACCACATGGCGATATGGTATCCTTTCAGTCCTGCATCAATGGAGATTCCGAGGTAACTTGCCAGTATTTATTGCGATTTTTTTGTCCCTCCGTCTATTCCGTGTCCGAGTAGGAAGGACATATTCGCAATATCACGTTCAAGCAAATGGTGTCCCACAGGGATCGGTCCTTAGTGTCACTCTGTTCGCGATTGCCATAAACGGCATTGTCGCTGCTGCTGGTCCAGCAGTAATACCGTCGCTATACGTGGACGATTTTGCTCTGCACTATGGGTCGTGCAGTATGGCAGTCGCAATTACAGCAAGCTATTAGGAGGGTGGAGAAGTGGACCTTAGAACATGGCTTTCGGTTTTCTGCCGCAAAAACCTCCGTTGTCCACTTTTGTCGTCAACGTACACTTCACCCACATCCTGAGCTTTATTTAGGAAATGTCGTTCTTCCAGTTGTTGACACTTACCGATTTCTTGGGCTCCTTTTTGACAGTAAATTATCGTGGGAGCCACACGTGCGGGAGCTAAAAGTGCAATGCACCAAGAGGCTTAACCTCTTGAAGTTTCTTAGCAGCACTAATTGGGGAGCTGACCGTGTAGTGCTCCTGCGATTCTATCGGGCACACATTTTATCCCTGAGACTACGGCAGTGCAGCATATGGCTCCGCAAGACCAAGCGTTCTTGCGAAGCTGAACAGTGTCCACCACAGCGGGGTTAGGTTGGCGACGGGAGCTTTTCGTACAAGCCCCATCGCTAGCTTGTTCGCTGAGTCTGGTGTGGCGCCTTTACACCTGAGGCGCCAGCAACTGCTACTTACGTATGCTGCAAATTTGCGACAGATGCCACTTCATCCGAGCTATCCTTGCGTGTTCAACGATGGCAACCGTTTGTTGTACGCTGCTTATCGTCGTGCGACGCGGCTGGTTGGGATACGCTTGGATAGCAGTTATGAATTGTTTGACGTACCTTCGATTCCTTGCCTTGTCAGACAACCAAGTGGGGTACCTCCGTGGGTTGTACGACGACCTGAAATCATCCTGGATTTGCACACTGGCCCGAAAGGAGACACGGACCCTTCGATTTATCGGAGGCTCTACCTGTCCGTTCTTGGCCGCTATCCAGGTTCAGTCGTCGTTTACACGGATGGTTCAAGGACAGATACGAAGGTGGGCTGTGCGTTCGTTGTCGGAAATGATCGGTTTCTTTTTGCTCTCCCGGAAACCTGTGGTGTGTACACAGCGGAGCTTTATGCTATCTGTGGAGCTCTGCGTTACGCACTGTACAATGAACGCCGACACTTTCTCGTGTGTACTGACTCCTTGAGCTCGCTCCAGTCTATTGATACCTGTTTCCCTCGGCACCCTCTGGTGCAGCGGATCCAGGACCTGCTGGCCGGGTGTTCGGATGCCGGCACCAGAATCACGTTTGTGTGGCTCCCCAGCCACATGGGCATAGAGGGAAACGAGTTAGCAGATCAGGCTGCCAAGGAGGCAGTTACACTGCCCCCGTTACCTTTCAAGGTTCCAGCAAGTGATATTCGCTCTCAGCTGAGACATCTGGTTATGTCTCATTGGGAGATGGAGTGGCAGGCCATTCCACTTCCCAATAAGCTGAGAGCGATAAAAGGAACAACGAAGGTATGGAGGACTTCCCTTCGGGCTTCGCGGAGGGAAGCCGTGGTATTATGTCGCCTTCGGATCGGCCACGGTATCTTGACGCACTCCCATCTACTGAAAGGAGAACCCTCTCCGGTGTGTACCTGCGGCGACCATCTTACCGTGGTACACATCCTTACGGAGTGTGTGGACCTGGTCGATCTGCGCCGTAGCCTTAACCTTTCGAGTACAATCTCCCTTATCTTGCGAGATGACGAGTAGACCTCGTGACTTCAGTTTACTTTGTGTTGCGCATTTTAATGTGTTATTTTAACGTCTAACGTAAATTATGTGTTAATATCTGTACTACTGGGCAATGCCTTATTCCTTCGTTTTCCTGTATTTTCTCTTATTTTAATAAGGCATTGCGTATTAGATCCACTGAATGTTTTAATCTCACCCTCATTTTTCTTCATCACGATTTTTTTAACTCTAGTCAGTGGATACTTTTTAATATTTTAACTTCATGTTTCATGTCATTCGTTTCGTTCCATTAGGGGCCGATGACCTTCGATGTTAGGCCCCTTGAAACAACAAGCATCATCATCATCAAAGAGAAAAATTTTAGGCAACTTTCATCCACTGCACTTAATGTCACTAGCCATACTATTTATATCAAAAGATCACCTAACAGCTAAATCTAAAGGTCTTCTTAAGCGAGCGAAATACCTTAGAGCAAAATGCTTCAAGTACGTGTGGTCAAGGGATGGGAGAATTTTTGTAAGGAGAAATGATACTTCTAGCATTATAGATATCAGAAACATAGATATGTCTTAGCTCTCTCTTCCTCTTAGGAAGCTTGCTTGTTGTTTTAAGGGGCCTAACATCGAAGGTCATCGGCCCCCTCTTAGGAAGGTACTAGTAGATACATGAATAATGCACGTTGTTATTTATGGGAGGTTTTGAATTCCAACTGAGTGAATTACAGTAGCTTACTAATAAAGATGGAATTAGAATTCTATACATCAACTCCCAAAGCATTCGTAATAAGTGGCGTAATTTACTTTATGCGATACAGAAATCCTGAGAGCATTGCAACTGTTGAAACATAGGTTTGTCCTGGGGAAGAAAAATGTTTAAATTGAATGGATATGATGATCTCTTCTGCTCTAGATCACATAATAGGGGTGGTAGAATTGTCATTTACTTAAAGGAACCGTATGAGGCTAATGTAGTTTTATCTGTTAACAGTAATACTATTTCATATTTTATTAATCCAGATATAGGGTTTTGTGGATGATATGGTACTATATAACCCTCACACCAAATTCTCTAACGATTTTCTGAAATGTTTAGAAGATATTTGGTATAAATCTGGTAATACCTTGTGTATTACTATTGGTGACTTTAATATAAATAAATTAGAACAGAATCATATATCTGCTGAGCTTCAGTATCTCTGTGGGGTGTTATAATCAGTGTTTATGTAACACTATATTTCCTACTAGAATTTCATTGACTACTAGTACACTTATAGATCATTTTTACGTAAACAAAGTCTGCAAATATGAAATATATAGTATAAGAGGTGATCTCAGTGATCACAATTCATTAATCTTGGATATTAATATTACACCGAACATTGATACACAAAGAAATTATGTAATGCAACCTACAAAATACCATGTCCCATCTATGAAAAAATACATGTCTCAAACACCATTAATTATAAATGATGATGATACATTTGATATCATAAAAACAATTAAGTATTTTTTTTAAAGGATACTGTTTTAGTTACAAGGAAAACTCCAAATCTAAATAAGAAAGTTAGACCCGTTTGCCCATGGTTTACTTCAGAGCTGTTAAATTTAATCAGACAAAAAAATAATTTATATTATAAAATTAAGAGACAACAGATGAGGTTTTGTATGGGATATGGTTATATTTTACTGGAGTTAATTCAAGACTATAAAATTTTACGTAATAGGGTTACTAGAATGAAAAGAGATCTAGAAAATAAATGTCATATCAGTAGGTTAAACAGAACAAAAATCAGTGGAAAGGTATTAATAATATTTTAACAACTAATAACAGTAATAATGAAGAATTACAGTTGAAAATCAATGATAAGTTGGTGACTGATTCAAGTCAAATCTCTGCTATTTTTAATGACTATTTCACTGATATAGGTCTGTCTTTATCTAAGAACATTCCTCAATCTAAATACCCTCACCTTGAACCTAGCCCATCTAATTCCTTATTTTTAACCCCTACTAATGAAAGTAAAATTGACAAAAATAATTAATAATCTTTAAAATAGGTGTAGTGCTGACTGTTTTGGTATTATTAATATTCGTATAAAGATACTCTGCATTTATTACACTTCACATCACAAAATTAGCTAATAAATCTCTATCAGAGGGTAAAGTACCAGCTAAACTTAAAATCGCTAGAACTGTACCAGTCAATAAAGGCATGGATAAATTTAATGTTAATAATTAAAGACCAATCTCAGTATTACCTCCTTTATCTAACATTTTAGAACAAGTGTTTAAAAACAATATCATTAGATTTTTGTTAAATAATACATATTTGTATCAATTTCAATATGATTTATTACCTCATTCAAGTACCAATAATGTTATCGAGGATATTATTAAACTACAACAAGCCTTAGACTCGGGTATGTTAGCAGGTGGTTTATTTATAGATCTTAAAAAGGCTTTTGACACAGTTGGTCATAAAATTCTATTACATAAATTAGAAGTAGCAGGCAGTAGACGTACTGCACTGGATTGGTTTGTTGATTACTTCTCTCATAGGGAGCAGTTTGTAACATGTAATAATATTGTTTATTATCTTCATTAATGATATTGGTCACTTTAGGTTAAATGGAAGACTATCCATTTTTGCTGATGACACTAATATTTTCTATTCAGCAATCATGAACTTGAACAAAAATATGCAGTAGGATATTCAATTTATTGAAACGTGGCTTAATTTCAAATGATTAACTATTAACCTAACAAAAAACTAAATATTTTTTTACAAACCTTTATATGCGCAAAATATTTGGATATAAATCTGCTTTTCTTCAATCATATCGTAATGAGAGTAGGTAGGTAAGGGTTATTCTGCCCGAAGGCAGGTCCGAACCTCCGCAGAGGTGTTCCTGAGCCGGAGTTTACGTGCGGTAGGGTGGCCAGTTCCTTTCCGCTCCTCCATTCCCTTACCCCCACCAACAGCGCGTGGCAACCCATCCAACTCCTGACCACGCCCAATGTTGCTTAACTTCGGAGATCTCACGGGATCCGGTGTTTCAACACGGCTACGGCCGTTGGCAGTAATGAGTGTGCAGAATACTAAATTATTAGGACTGATTATAGACAGAAATCTGTCATTGAGTAATCAGGTGGAGACTATTTCTAATAAAATTGAAGTGCTTAGTGGATGAAGGAGGTATCTTGCAATTTTGAAAACAGTTGGCTTTTTACCATGAACGAAGGTTGTATGTGTTACGCTAATTTATGAATGATCATCACTCTGACTCTCTCTGTTGCTCAGGAACATGTATTCCACGAACCTACTACGCTGGCGTAGCAGGGGGAGAGGTGATACTCCCACGTGGCGCGTCCCAGGTGGCGGATAGGGGGGTCCTAACCGCCTTGCCGGCGGACTTGAGGGAAATAAATTACCTCTCGCGGACCAAACACACAACCCCCTGTGGGTGGGGAACGCACATGTAGAATACACCCACGGTATCCCCTGCCTGTCGTAAGAGGCGACTAAAAGGGGCGACCAAGGGATGATTGGATTAGAGGCATGAAACTACTTGTGATTAGTACCGCCACGCGGGGAACACAATGGGTCGCTATTACTTGCGCGTAGTACCACTATATTAGGTACCAAATAGGTTTGTGATTAGTAGCAATCAGGAGCACCGTGCGGTCATGCTTTTACGGTACCTGTGATTAGTAGCACTATATGAGCGACACCAGGGTTCTGGCTTGCCTATGATTAGTAACTACTGTATGAGGAACACCACGGGATAGTAAGAGTCCCTGTGGTCAGTACACTTATGTGATGAAAACCATATGTTTGCGTTGCCTGTAAATGGCGTCGCCATGTGTGAAACACCATAGGTCTGTATTACATGTGCAAATTTCATAAACTGTGAGTAGTACCATAATATGTGGAATACCGCGAGTCTACGATACATTTGATTAGTCCACGAACCTGCTACGCAGGCGTAGCAGGGGGAGAGGTGATACTCCCACGTGGCGCGTCCCAGGTGGCGGATAGGGGGGTCCTCACCGGCTTGCCGGCGGACTTGAGGGAAATAAAATACCTCTCGCGGACCAAACACACACCCCCTGTGGGTGGGGGAGGCAGACGAATAATACACCCACGGTATCCCCTGCCTGTCCTGAGAGGCGACTAAAAGGGGCGACCAAGGGATGATTGCATTCGAACCATGCAACTACATGTGATTAGTACCACCACGCGGAGAACACCAAGGGTCGCTTTTACTTGTGCGTAGTACCACTATATTAGGTACGAAATAGGTTTATGATTAGTAGCACACAGGAGCACCGCGCGGTCGGCTTTTGCAGTACCTGTGATTAGTACCACCATATGAGCGGGACCATGGGATGATAGCTACCATGGTTCTGCCTTGCCTGTGATTAGTACCCACTATATGAGGAACACCACGGGATAGGGAGAGGTCCCTGTGGTTAGTACTCTCATGTGATGAACACCATAGGTTTGCGTTGCCTGTCAATGGCGCCGCAAAGTGAGAAAAACATAGGTCTGTATTATACGTCGATTTTCATAACCTCTGAGTAGTACAATAATGTGTGGAATACCGCAAGTCTCTGCTACTTTTGATTAGTACCGCAACAGGGCGGATACCATGGTTCTACATTACAAGCGATAAGTATCATTCTGAGGGGCCTTTGATCTGCATTTTGGACCCATTTCGACACCAAGCCTTCTCGATTCAGTATTTTGCTTTGGAAGTGGTCCCTTGGTCTGTATTACTATTAACTATGATAGTTTTTTTTTTTTTTGAGACGGATCCACTGCTTGTTTTAAATTCATGTTCATTCATTCATTCATTCATTCATTCATTCATTCTTCATGACATTTTTTTATTTTGTTCAGTGGATAATTTTGAACTTTTACTTTGTCGTTTCATTTCGTGCCATTAGGGGCCGATGACCTCGATTTTGGGCCCCTTTAAACAACAAACATCATCATCATCATCATTTGATTAGTACCGCACCATGTCAAATACCATGGTTCTTCTTTTCAAGCGATAAGTACCATTATGAGAGGCCGCTTACCAATATTTTGGACACCTTTAGCTTGCAAGCATTATCTGTTCAGTATTGAGCTATAGAACCAGCCCCTTGGTCAGTATTACTATTGTTTTCGGGAGTTTCTGAGGCTGAGGCACTGTGGGTCGGCTCCACTGATTGTTTTAACTTCATATCCATCCGTTCATTTTTCGTCCTCACGCTTTGAATTCTGGTCAGTGGAGGATTTTGGATTTTATTTTGTCATTGCATTTCGTCTCATTTCGTCCCATCAGGGGCCAATGACCTAGATGTTAGGCCCCTTAAAACAACAAGCATCATCATCATCATCATCATCATCATCATCATCATCATCATCATCATCAGGAACATGTATTTCTTGTTCATGTATGGAGGTATGTCACACATAAAACACCACTCTGTAGGAGAAGAAGGAGGTAAGAAACACTTATATGTACATGCCTCCTTCTTCAATTGGAGACCTGTAACATAACCCCTTCATTCATCAGACAGCTGCTCAACTAGTGTCATAGCCATAGTGTTGTTTACATGTGCTGTTTTACTGCATTGTGAAGACAATATTCAGTGTTTGCCTTGGATTCAAGAGGACGACTAATGGTGAAGTTAGCTTTATAGTCTATCAGCAGTGTAAGCAGTGACATTGGTAACCGTAAAAATCTTGCAAATCAGTCACCAGAAAATGCTAACATAAAAGAGATATCTCGACCTATGCCTACAACATCTGGGAATAGGTGACGGACAGGGGGGTCCTAACTTGCTTGCCGGCCGACTTGAGGAAAATAAAATACCTCTCGCGGACCAAACACACTACCCCTTGCAGGTGGGGGTATTTTTATGCATTGGCATAAAATTGTGAAGATCAGTGAAATGGGTGACTCTGATTCAAATAGTGATGAGGAGAGAGTTTATATTCGCCGTCCAAGAACTTTTAGGCCAAGAACAGCCTATACGGGTATGGAACAATCATATGAATGCAATGAGAGATTTAGTTTAGATTACAGAACATTTGAATATGTGCTTGATAGGATTGGTAATATCTTAGAAACTCCCACTGCAAGGAATGAAGCACTAACCTCAAACAGCAGCTTCAGATTGCACTGCACTGGTTAGGTAGTGGTGCACAGTATCATTGTATTTCTGATATGCATGGTGTTTCAAAAGCAACAGTCTGCAGAGTTGTGACAGACACTCTTCTTCAGGATGTTGTACGTTGGCCAGCTGACTGTGGTGAAGTAGTTGCCAGATTCACTCAACCCACGAACCTGCTACGCAGGCGTAGCAGGGGGAGTGGTGATACTCCCACGTGGCGCGTCCCAGGTGGCGGATAGGGGGGTCCTAACCGGCTTGCCGGCGGACTTGAGGGAAATAAAATACCTCTCGCGGACCAAACACACTACCCCCTGCGGGTGGGGGACGCACGTGTAGAATACACCCGCGCTATCCCCTGCCTGTCGTAAGAGGCGACTACAAGGGGCGACCAAGGGATGATTGAATTAGAGCCATTAAACTACTCTTGATTCGTACCATCATGCGGGGAACACCATGGGTTGCATGTACTTGCGAGTAGTATCACTAACTTGGTACGAAATAGGTTTGTGATTAGTTGCAGTAAAAAGCCTGGCCTGGTGGATTCCAGTACCCGTGCGTCGTACCCATGTGAGCAACACCGCGGGTCTGGGCGTAGCCTGTGAGTTGTACCGCTATATAAGCGGCACCGTGGGTCAGCGTTGCCTGTGATTGGTACCCACTATGTGAGGAACACCACGGGAATACCGGCGCCCGTGACTAGTACACCTAGGACCGAGCTCGATAGCTGCAGTCGCTTAAGTGCGGCCAGTATCCAGTATTCGGGAGATAGTAGGTTCGAACCCCACTGTCGGCAGCCCTGAAAATGGTTTTCCGTGGTTTCCCATTTTCCCACCAGGCAATTAAGGCCACGGCCGCTTCCTTCCCACTCCTAGCCCTTTCCTGTCCCATCGTCGCCGTAAGACCTATCTGTGTCGGTGCGAGGTAAAAAACAACTAGCAAAAAAGTACACCTAGGTGAGGAGCCTTACCGGTTTGCGTTGGCTATGAGTGGCGCCATTGTGTGCGAAACACCATAGGTCTGCGTTACCTGTACTAAGTACAATACTTGTGAGTAGTACCATCTTGTGTGGAACACCGTGAGTCTTCGCTACTTTTGATTAGTACACCCCAACATGACAAATACCATGGTTGTACTTTACTCGCGACATGTACCATTCTGTGGGGCCTTAGTCGTGGATTTTGCACCCCTGTAGACATCAAGCATCAGTGTGCTTTATAAATGGTCCCTTGGTCAGTAATACTATTATTCACGACCTTTTTTTGTGTCTAATCCACTGTTTTTTGTTTTTTGTAGGGTTCATATCCATCCATTTTTCATGACATTTTTTATTTTATTTTGGTCAGTGGAAGAATTTGAAGTTTTTGTTATTTCATTTCGTACCATTAGGGGCCGATGACCTCGATGTTAGGCCCCTTTAAACAACAAGCATCATCATCATCACGTTTCACTGAACTTGGTGGTATTCCTTTAGTTTGTGGAGTACTTGATGGAACACTGATCAAAATTGATGCACCAAGTGCAGATGAACCGGCATTTGTTGATCGACATGAGAAACATTCCTTCAATGTTATGCTAGTATGGTGGCCAAATTTAGAATTCTACTATGTATGTGCAAATTGGCCTGGCAGTGTCAGCGATGCTAGGGTTCTAAGATTAAGTGGTTTGAACAATAGGATGGCTAATGGCTGGAGACCTTTCCCTGGTGCAGTTCTTCTTGGAGACTCCATCTACCCTTTAAAATCTTGGCTCATACCACCAGTAATCGAAGATTTTGCTAGTCGGTCTTAACAAAGATTTTTAAAAGCACATAAAAAACGAGGAGGGTTATAGAGTGTGCAATAGAACTCGTTAAAGAAAAGATTCCTGTCCTTAACATTGGTATGCGATTAAATCCCACCTTTGCTTGTAAACTTATCAATGCTTGTGTAGTACTTTGTAACCTGTCAAGACGCGTCTAGATAACTATATCGCTCCTGAAATGGAAGAGGATCATTTGAAGGAAGAGGATATTCAGGAGGGTGAGGAGGTTCCAGTCCAGACTCAAGAAAAACTGCAATTCCTTTACGACCACTTCTTGTGAACAGACATTGTGATGAATAATAAAAGACAAATCACAGTAATTTTGTGCTTTTTATGATTTTTATTTGGATTTTTTACATTTGATGTTGAACCATAACAAATTTTCCATCACTGTCTACTATAAAATATTCAGGATTCTTTTCCTTTCCTAAACGTTCCTGAACATCACTTGTGAGGGGTGAATGTTGAATATTTAATTTATTTTCCTTCTCCCACACCTCCAACTCCAGCTTCCGGACTTCAAGTTGAAGCTTTTGCTTCTTAAGGTACTAAATTTCCTTGCTTTCCTGCGGATCCTGGACGAGTACCCTCTTCTAATGGCTAATGTTTAATAATTTATTCCCGCTATTGATCTCAGGCTACCCATTTTATTGACAAAATTAATCTTTCAATCTAGCCCATACGGAACGAGTACTCTGGGAGAGGGATGAAGACAGATAGTGCGCACGTGTGGTAGTGAAAGACATTTAAAGAAAAAGAGGCACACCGGTACTTGTGCTAACCGCTCAAAGGAGACAGTGCGCGAGACATGTGATGTACCTTAAAATTCACTCTTAATGACACATTAGTAAAATTAAAAGTTCACAGATAATAACTTTCCCCCATTGATCTGGAATTGCCTCGGGGGAGCCCCCCAAACCCTAGAGGGTGTATCCCCAGATAAATATGGAGGGATGTATTTTATTGAGCAACTTCCATGTAGACCATTTCTCTGGCAGGGTTATGAGTGAAGTCCACAACAGTAGCTACAGTGGAGAAGGTGGTACAATGTGTCCCGCTCCCAGCGGAGCCGGTAGTTGACATACACGCTCCGAGCGGTGTATTCATAACCTCATGGTGACTCACTGCACTGCCACGAGGAAGTCAGTTACTAGAATTTGTGTGTCGTGGGAAGTCGTGAAGAAATACATTTGTTACAAGAGCGTGTGGGGCTGAATTACAGTAGAATTAATTAAATTAATTACATTATTACAATGTTGAAATGCCGGTGAAATTCACGCTTGACACATATGTAAAAACCAGCTCATTTCAGAAGAGATTTCCCGGGGTTCCAGTTCCAGGTAGAGAAACCGATGTCTCGTGAATAAATTAACAGGATCACTTAATGTTGTGATTCGTAAACCAAACGGAGGGTTCTATTAGAAAAAAACATTGACATTAACATATCATTAGTATGATCTCCCACTACATCTGTACGATGTGTTGCACAAGAAGTTGGTATGTCAAAATCCTCCGTACATAGGGCTACTGAAATATTGAATTTAAAGAGATTAGTACTCATGATGAAGGCTACTAGGTGCATAAGTAAGCAATAAATGTATTATCAGATACAGAATACGCAGGAGGTTATGAATATACCGCTCGGAACATGTGTGTAGTCTCCCGGCCATGCTGAGAGTGGGACAAACTGTATTTGGAACAGTGCGGCTGATGGAACATTTGAGCGGTTCGTGCAAGTATGTGTCTCTTTTTTCTATTCACTCTCCTTAATTACCACACGCGCTCACCATCTGTCTCTATCTCTCAAAGTACTACTCACTGCGTTCGACTGGTGTCCCGTCTAATATCAGTCTCACTCGATCATTCCGTTTGGGTACAGTATTACATTGAAATATTAATTTTGATGTGACAAGTCATTTCCCTGTGTTCTCCATGCTTTCCCTATTTTACCAGGAAAGGGGTACCGGTACTCAGAAACTGACAGGAATAAATTGTTAAACATCAGCCTATATAAATTGTCTGTAACAGACACATCTTTGGCTATTATGTTTTCATCTCTATTAGAGACATCTTCAGCTAGTGTACTACACCGTTCACTAGCAAATGAGCATTGCAGCCATCACTGAGAAGGCATGGGAAAAGCATCCCCAATGGTGTGGTCATGTTCTGTGTGCCGCACATGGAACAGTTTTGTCTTGTTTTTTTGTTTTTTGCTTGCGGCTTTACGTTGCACCAACACAGATAGGTCTTATGGCGACGATGGGATAGGAAAGCGCTAGTAGTTGGAAGGAAGCGGCCACAACCTTAATTAAGGTACAGTCCCAGCATTTGCCTGGTGTGAAAATTGGGAAACCACAGAAAACCATCTTCACGGCTGCCGAGAGTGGGATTCAAACCCACTATCTCCCGGATACAAGCTCACAGCTGCACGTCCCCAACCACACGGCCAATTCGCCTGGTCCTGGAACAGCTGCCAATTTAACTCCTTTGAAATTAATGGGCAACATCCACACGAACGTCCAGAGCAAAGCTGGCATAACGCAGTAAATGATACGAAGACTCTCAAGTTAAGACCACACGATGCCCAGTATCGTCCAAAGTGGCGCACCTTGCAGCAACGGGTAAATGCTAGGAATAATAATATAAATTTGTAGGCCTAAGTGCTTTGTAATCATTGAACCAAAATTTAAATTATAATACTACAAATTAAAAAGACAATAACTCTTATCTTCTTAATGTTTTTTTTTTCAAACGCCCAATGTTTTAAAAGCTGCCCATATAATTTACATACCGTAGAGGTGCTCGAAGTATTATGGATTGCCCATGATTATTACAGATTTTCCCTCGCTATTAAGGAGAAAATATTATAGAAAAGGGAAGTTATCACAGAAAATAATTCTACAAATTAAGGACTATGTCAGTGGTGTTTATTTCTGTACACACTAGTTGACCAGCTTACATATTTAACGGCACTTTCATTTGAGACAGGAACTAGGAACGTACCCAAGTTTCTGAAAACTAATCCATACGTTTCTGTTATGAGCGTGATTAAAACTGGCATGCTCACTCATGCCAATTTCAAGAAAGGGTCCCTGATGAGCACAGGCATTAGAAGAGTGATTGATGGCTTGCTGTGAGCAATGTATAGTCTGCGCACCTTTTAGCGATATTTCTTTGTACGGGGTTGAGGAGTAAGGAGAGAGCTCTCCCGGTTCCGGTAATACTGCCAACTGAATGGAAATGAAATCTGAATTGAATCGATAATATGATCGATCGATGTGAATTTTCTAAACATTTATTATCTTACGCCAACAACTATGTCACACATACATTATTTAACATTATATAACATTTCTCGATGTGAATCTTGTTCCTATCATGGATTTGCTGTGTAAACAACAACAGTACTAGTACGTAAAGTGTACGCCAGATGTCGCAGAGCGATGCGTAAGCGATTCATAGTTTGTGTTTGAAAGAGTGCCAATACGAATCTCGAAGATACCCCACATTGACCGATTCAGCACTAGGGTGTGCATGTATCACTAAAAGGTGTGCGTACTATAGTCAGTTTTTGTTGGTTGCCACGAACCTGCTACGCAGGCGTAGCAGGGGGAGAGGTGATACTCCCACGTGGCGCGTCCCAGGTGGCGGATAGGGGGGTACTAACCGGCTTGCCGGCGGACTTGAGGGAAATGAAATACCTCTCGCGGACCAAACACACACCCCCTGTAGGTGGGGGAGGCAGACGAAGAATTCACCCACGGTATCCCCTGTCTGTCGTAAGAGGCGACTGAAAGGGGCGACCAAGGGATGAATGAATTAGAACCATGAAACTACTCTTGATTCGTACCATCATGCGGGGAACACCATGGGTTGCATGTACTTGCGAGTAGTATCACTGACTTGGTACGAAATAGGTTTGTGATTCGTTGCAGTAAAAAGCCTGGCCGGGTGGATTCCAGTAACCGTGCGTTGTACCCATGTGGGCAACACCGCGGGTCTGGGCGTAGCCTGTGAGTTGTACCACTATATGAGCGACACCGTGGGTCTGCGTTGCCTGTGATTAGTACTCACTATGTGAGGATCACCACGGGGCCCTTGG
Organism: Anabrus simplex; assembly: GCF_040414725.1. NCBI lineage: Eukaryota > Metazoa > Arthropoda > Insecta > Orthoptera > Tettigoniidae > Anabrus > Anabrus simplex. The sequence goes on from NC_090268.1 coordinate 171,636,267, forward strand.
GAACGGCACCCGTGACTAGTACACCCAGGTGAGGAAACTCATCGGTTTGCGTTGGCTGTAAGTAGCGCCATTGTGTGCGAAACACCATAGGTCTACGTTACCTGTACGAAGTCAATACTTGTGAGTAGTACCATCTTTTCTGGAACACCGTGAGTCTTCGCTACTTCTGATTAATACCCCAACATGACACATACCATGGTTCTATTTTACTCGCGACACGTACCATTCTGTGGGGCCTTAGACGTGGATTTTGCACCCCCTTTAGACACCAAGCATCATTGTGCTTTATAAGTGGTTCCTTGGTCGGTAATAATGTTATTTTCGATCTCTATTGAGTCCGATCCACTGGTTTTTGTTTGTTTGCTTTGTGTTTTGTTGGGTTCCTGTTCATCCATTCATCCTTCATGACATATTTTATTTTTATTTTGGTCAGTGGATGCCATTGAATTTTTTTCTTCTTTCATTTCGTACCATTAGGGGCCGATGACCTTCGATATTAGGCCCCTTTAAACAACAAGCATCATCATCATCATTTTGTTGGTTGGTTGGTTGGTTGGTTGGTTGGTTGGTTGGTTGGTTGGTTGGTTGGTTGGTTGGTTGGTTGGTTGGTTGGTTGGTTGGTTGGTTGGTTGGTTGTAGTGGCTGTGTACAATGGAATTACTGTTGATCCACTTCACAGATTGACCTTTTCTGATGAAGTGTAGCTTCTTTGACATATGATACATTTATTTCAAGTTTTTTATGCCATTAGTGTTCATGCAAAATATGTTTCAAGATGACTATACCAGAGTATGATAAACATGCTGAACCATCACTTTTATGTACTGTGTTCCACTAAATGTAATTCAGGGAAAATAGATTTTCGTTACTAGTGGGCACCCTGAACCTGTAAGTTTAAAGTCACAGTCAAGAGGTGGAATTAGATACCAGAATACAGTCTTCAGTTACATCATTTCCAGCGTACCTCTAGCCTTAGGTGGTTCCTGTTAATGCTGGAGCTCTCCATTTTCCCAGCTTCCCTCAATTTCATTGGTGGATACGGATTCTCCCAATGGCACTATATCTTGACTGGTCGAAGCTGCACTTGGCTCCACTACGGGAAGAACAATTTCTCCCAGCGAATCTTTTACACCGAATCCCTGTAAAACAGGAGATTCCCTTCCAATGATGTTGAGGACCAGGTGGTCTATAACATCTAATTTTTTGGAACTTCCTCCCGCACTTCCAGTCTGACAAGCACTGTCAAGTTTTGCCTGTGAATAAAAGAAACCATGTAAGTCTAGAAGGATATCCTGTTATAATTGACTGTACTAAAGCACTACCTATATCTAATGTATCTATTTTATACAATTATTTTTGTATGCTTTCACGCCTACTACAACAAAGATTTATAAATATCACTGGAGTTCATTTGAGGTTATGTTCTGCTCAGTCACAATCATAAAAACACAAAGGGTGGCTGTATGATGCATAATGTTAAATGACTATGAGTAGTATACTGCACAGTGAACTCTAATGCGGAGCTAAGTCTCCTTGTTTCCCCCCACTACCCCCGCCTTTAAAAATTTGTTTAATCTACTGCAATATCGACATCCAGTTGAGAAAAGGGTGGCTTGAATTTAGTAAATAAACACTAACATAACCTCCAACTACGAGAAAAACAACAGCTAAAACTTACCACTGTTCTGCTCCTCATGTTTGGCCAAGTAGCATCCCGCACATACTATAATCTTTGTCGGCTGTGACCAGCCCAATAGCCACAGAATAATCCCGAAGCTCCATCCACGCTTGCCTTTTGGAGTCCTTCGTTACGGTTAGTGAAAAGGATCCGAACAGCTGCCCCTTCAATTCCAACACTTTTCGTAGAAAACTTTCTTTTCTTACGTTATTCTCGTTTCTTTTCCCCATTGTATAAAAACGAACGACGAAAACGAAACAACGAAAATATATTAAATTTCAAAATTCCAACTGAGTCAATCGAACGGCATATACACACTGAATAGCCGGTAGTCAACTCGAGCGGGTCAAGCGCTAGTCTACTGCAAGGAACAAAAACAAACTAAGAACCAAAGAACACTCAACAATTCGACTCTAACCTCAAACTGTATCAGCTGACTAATGAACTAATATTATTAGTGAAGCCATTTTATTAGTCATGCATTCATCTTTATGAAACAGAATTTGGTTAACTAATAATTTGTTTTATGAGTTCTAATATTATTAGCTAAATATTATTCGTTAGTTTTATGAAACAGGCATGGGCGCCCGCAGGATATTTTCCAGGGGGGGGGGGGCACATTAACACTTTTCTAGATCAACTTTCCTGTTATAAAGAAGATAAATTATTTCGTTTCATTACCTACCTAGATGACGATGATGCGCAAGCAGTCCCACCCCCACCCATTTTCGTTGCAGCGCTTTGCTGCTCTGAAACCGTTGGCTACTTTATGGCCGGAATGAATGGATATTTAGCCTTTAGTTCAGAGATTTTGACCACAAAATTTTGTGTTTCCTCTTCTGTGATTCATTATCAAAAGGTTGAGTTCTTAAAATGGTTACAAATGATATAATGATCAGTTCGTATTTCCAAAAATTAGAAATCAAGCAATTCTTAAATTGGTAATGTTAACTATGGTTAGTCCACACCAAAGTTAATAAACAATGTTGACGAAACAAAGTTAGTAAACAATGTTAACGAAAACATTTCTCTATATGTCAATAAACTTTTGTTAACAAACTTCTTTAACATTGTGTCCACACCAAAATTGTTTGTGAGGTTACAATAGATAGGGTCAGGAAGAAGAAAATACCTACAGCTGCCGCTTTCATTATTTTAACTAGTGCAATTAGAGAAAAGCGCAGACGCACAGTGTGGCAAAGAAAAATATTGGTAAAGCGTTTAGAATTAAGTTTGGAGAGGACACTTATGTCAGAACTTTTAATTACTGGGCGAGTTGGCCGTACGGTTAGGAGCGCGCAGCTGTGAGCTCGCACCCGGGAGGTAGTGGGTTCGAACCCCACTGCCAGCAGCCCTGAAGATGGTTTTCCATGGTTTCCTATTTTCACACCAGGCAAATGCTGGGGCTGTGCCTTAAGGCCACGACCGCTTTCTCTCCATTCCTAAGCCTTTCCTGTCCATTCATCGTAATAAGAACTATCTGTGTCGGTGCGACTTAAAGCAAATACCAAACCAAACCCCATGGCACTACAGCCCTTGAAGGGCCTTGGCCTACCAAGCGACCGCTGCTTAGCCCGAAGGCCTGCAGATTGTGAGGTGTCGTGTGGTCAGCACGACGAATCCTTTCGGCCGTTATTCTTGGCTTTCTAGACCAGGGCCGCTATCTCACCGTCAGATAGCTCCTCAATTCTAATCACGTAGGCTGAGTGGACCTCGAACCAGCCCTCAGGTCCAGGTAAAAATCCCTGGCCTGGCCGGGAATCGAACCCGGGACCTCCGGGTAAGAGGCAGGCACGCTACACCTATACCACGGGGCCGGCACTTAAAGCAAATAGCAAATAAAAAAAGAACTTTTAATTCATGATGCAGCAGGTTTTCAAAATTTTCTGAGAATGTCCCCACATGACTTTCAGTTCCTGTTGACAGTAATCGGGCCTGAAATTGCAAGAAATGATACAAATTATCGGAATGCCATCTCTATTAATGTTAGGCTAGGTAGAACTTTTAGATTCGTAACAACTGGTGACTCCTACACTTCACTTACGTATTTGTATGGTGAATCGATTCGATTTTGAGTATTCCGCGCTACGAATTTGCGTGTTCTAATTGCGTCTTTGCGCATGTGCGAACCGAAATGTTAACGAAAACACGAAATGTTAACGAAAAGTTTCATTCACAAAAGTTAAAGACATTTTGTTTAGCAACATGCTCGAAAAGTTAATGAACACGTTATTTTGTTTATTAACACACGGAAATGTTCATGAACATTGTTCATTAACAATGTTTATTAACAAAGTTAACGAAAACATCTTGGTGTGGACGCACCATCGGATTTTCTAAACAAATGGATATATTTTGAGATAATACCAAGTCACTATGTTAAATTCAACTGTAGAAATATCTCTAAAACTCATCCTGGCTAATTATTCGAATAGCACACACAATGGGATAATTTGTCAGTTACTTAAAAATAATATTCCCAAATGTTTAAAAAAATCTAGTTTTGTACTCACCGTTACAGTGGATCATCACGTTTTTCCTCTTCTTCACAGCCAATCATGAATATCTTGCAGTGCTCTTGTTAGAATAATGAAACACTTGTACGGAATGACAACATTTGTAATGTTCATTTTATTTCCTCACACACTTAGTTTCACGGCAGTGATAAAAAGCACTAGCTACGCAAATGTCCTGTCTACTTTAAATGAGAAGAAAAAAAAAGTACGAATCAAAAATCTGTACTGATTTAGCAGCTTTAGGAATATGAAGGCTTAGTTTCGTAATACGATTTCCAGCATACAAATTCATTCAATTAAAACATATCTATCACATGACAAATACTATCCATCATTTTTATTAAAATGGACGTACCGGGCGAGTTGGCTGTGCGCGTAGAGGCGCGCGGCTGTAAGCTTGCATCCGGGAGATAGTAGGTTCGAATCCCACTATCGGCAGCCCTGAAAATGGTTTTCCGTGGTTTCCCATTTTCACACCAGGCAAATGCTGGGGCTGTACCTTAATTAAGGCCACGGCCGCTTCCTTCCAACTCCTAGGCCTTTCCTATCCCATCGTCGCCATAAGACCTATCTGTGTCGGCGCGACGTAAAGCCCCTAGCAAAAAAAAAAATGGACGTAAACCACGCTAAAATCTGATTAATAGTTTAAATTACTTTTTTTAGACCACGCTTAAATCTGATTAATAGTTTAAATTACTTTTTTTAAGTAATATATCCCTAAACAACAGAATCGGGTAAGAGAAGTTGCATTCTTCTAGGAGCTTCTCTGGAAAATCGTGTAAGAACGTTTTTAATAAACTTCTGTTTGTCCTCGGCTATTCTTTCACGGTGCAAAGACAGCATGCAAAGCCCACTAAGTCGATCGTTTGTCATTGTTGATCTAAGCCAAGATTTCACCCTACGAAGCGTGCTGAAACTCCTCTCCGCTGTGCACGTTGTCGCGGGCAGGGATATACAAATTTCTAAAACAACACCTACGCTTGGGTAAAAATCCTTACTTTCTTTTAAAAGTTCCAGGAAATTCATATCTGGTTTACAGTCCTTGGTTTGCCACACGTCATACCACAACTCTGCGTCCACCATTAACCTGTCTATTTTGTAGATATTAGAAACAACTTTCATGGAATGCAAAAAATCTTCCTTTCTTAATGTCTTCATAACACAAGGATGGAGAGAATACAGCATCAGTATGGTTTTGTTTTGTTCTCCAAAACGCGACTCTAGAGACTGTATCAGTGAGTCCATGTAGGGAATGTAGATTGAAACTCTGTAATAGTCCTCGGCCATAGTTTCATTGTGGTTCGCCCTGTGACGCTGCTTGGCAGCGAGGCGAGGGATCGTTATTTCAAATCCACTATTAGAAGCTGTGTCCTCAGCATCTACCATTATTCTTTGAAAGTGGGTAATTGCGTCTGATCGTTGCTTTTTAAAAAGGTCCAGTAGCAACAAGATATGTTCTCTAACTTTGAAGAGCTCCAGTCCTTCCGCTTGAAGGGAGTTTGTTACGGGTTCTAAAATGCCACTGTATTTTGCCATTACGTGAATTGCAACAATAAAGGCCGAGTTCGATGCTGAACAGTGAAGATTATGTGCACGTTGTCGAGTCTTGGAATTGAAACTTCGGCAGTTAGAAATATTTTCGAGAGCCTTCATGATACTGGAAAAGTTTTCTGAAAAGAGCCCAATGCTTTTGTACTTTGAGGACCATCGTGTTTCACAGAAAAGAGGCAAGTTACAGATCTGCTTTCTTCGGAGTGGACTTTCACGAAAAAAGTTAATTATTTCCGTGATGGTACCTGCCGCATTATTCACAACAGAGAGTTCATTGAGGTCGTTTATTACCAGGTTAAGTTTATGACTAGCACAGTGACAGAAAATAGCCTTTTGATACCTATCTTGTATTAATTTTGCAACTCCACCTTCACGTCCTGCCATAGTAGCACAACCGTCGTATCCTTGACCACATAATTTGGTTAAATCCAGACCAGAGCTTGTTAAAAAATTCAAAATTGAATTTGCGATTGACTTGGCATTCATTTCTTCCAAAGGCTGAAACCCAAGGAATTCTTCACATACATTCAAATCATAACTAGATGTATTCTTGACGAACCGAATTCCAATAGACAGCTGTTCGGTTCCAGATATGTCAGCTGTCTCGTCAGCAATAACAGAGAAAGCATTGCATGAATTTGCTTCCGTAACCAGTATCTCTCGTAATTCCTGTTCACAAAATCTTATCATTTCATTTTGAATTCGATGAGAAGTGTACTTGGAATTTTTTGCAGAATTTGAGAGATGTTCTTGTAGTTGAGCATCTCCCGCCTCAAGACGGAATTCCAATAAATCATGGAAAATTCCGCTGTCTGAAGTTTTCCCTCGAAGTGATATATCATGGGTGCCACAGAAAATGATAGTTAACAAAATTGGTTCCAGCTTCTTTCTATTTTGTTCAATCTGATGGTGGAGACTACTATTTATTTGATCAGCCACCGTGAGTTGCCTTCCTTCGTAGATGTCCACAAAGTTTTTCGCCTTTTCTGATGATTCTCTATGCCAGTTTGATTTTATATGGTCTTTGGCGCTGGCATTGAAGTCCTTATATTTTGTGAAAGGTTTCGTAATGAATGAACCTTGAAGACCTCTTTTAACGCTCGGCTTAAACAGAACACACGTTCGGCATAAAGCACCCTTCAGTTCACGAGAATAGCAGAGCCACGTAGAATAATCCTTCAACCACTGGTGTCTGAAAGCGCGGCTGGTTCCAGCTCGCAAATCACCTTTAAAATCGTAGGTTACTTGTGGGACCCATGGTTTTAACAATAATTCATACTTAAGAGTGTCACATATATTTTCCTGCATTAAGAACATGCCAATGTCTTTTCTGTCACTTTCATCTTTCAGAAATACTTCGTTAATAATCCCCCCTTGCAGTTCCGCTTTATCACAGATTGTTCTATATCTTGTGAAGATTCCAGTTCGCGAACACTGCACTCTTTGTTCTGTTCAACACTGTCACTTGACGCACTTATTTCCTCAGAACTTGCAGCCCCTTCACTTAAGTTACTAAGTTTAGATTCTAGTTCGCGAACACTGCACTCTTTGTTCTGCTCAACACTGTCACTTGACGCACTTATTTCCTCAGAACTTCCAGCCCCTTCACTTAAGTTACTAAGTTTAGCCTTTTTGAAAAACCGTCTTATATCCATTTCTAATGCATAAAAGTCGCTAAATCGTTTGATTGTATTCGCAATAACTTATAACCGTTAAATCAAATAGATAAAAATCACTTCTCACTCTAATAGCCGCTTTGATAACAACACAAACATCCCAGAATCACTGAACTATTATACAATGATTCGACTGTAGATGATTTAACACTACAAGTTAAGAACCTACTGTACGACAACAATGGCAGGCTGCCATTCTCTTATAGCAATCGTCACTTTGTTCACAAGAAATTAGCCACCGTATTATTGCACGCCTTAAAAATAACAATATACAGAATTTCGCAGCACGAACAAAGATTGCGGTAAGATGAAACGGCGTAAAATTAGGCGAGAGCACAATAAATAATCCGCTTTGTAAGCACGACCTTACTGGACTAATGTCTTACCAGTCAGCAAACACGACCTTGGTTTAGGGGGTTGAACTTCGCTAGAGGTGTGGTAATGTATAAAAATATCTCCAGAACGTGCTTTCCCTTATGGTCACTGCCGAGGACAAATTCCTAAGGTACCGTACGAGGGGTGGCAAAAGTAGTTAGTCGGCACTCATGATGATGATTAGTGTAATGGAAACATACGGTACGTAAAACTAGGGTAGGCATAACCACATTGGAAACTGAAGCAATATTTCCATTAGTAGCCTATTGTATGACATTATTAGAATATTTTTCTTAAATATAAAAACCAATATAACGTCAGCAACATTAAATTGTTTACAGAAATTTCCGGTTATAACAGATGTTTAGATGACGGACTGTATAATCTGGTATGATATTAAACAATTGAACATCAACCCTATTAGAAATCCAGGGGGGGGGCAAGTGCCCCCCCTTGCCCCCCCTTGCGGGCGCCCATGGAAACAGGGCCCAGCACTTACTATTACCTCTCCGTTGCTTCAAAGAAGTATCACGCGAGGAAGGATGAAATTCTGTATCAGAAGACATTTCTGAAACATCTGGCTTAGCTGTTATGACAGAAATGTTGGTGTCTGTAGCAGAATTTTGTTCTTCCCTAGATTCTTCCAAATCCATGAGTGTCCCTGCAATATTAGCAGCTAAAGGGGAATGTAGAATAGTGCTAGAATTATTGGAATTATTTACAGTTTGTTCTGGAACAGTATCTTATCACTTCATTCATTTCGTTACAGGAATCAAGAACTAGAATGTCACTCGTCTGAATTAAATCAAGCAGCTCCCTATCATCTGTTTCCAGAACATAAACATGATCCTCTGGATATGATATGGCATTACTGCTCCTAGCCAAACCATCATTTGTAATAGGCGAACGAATATGTACTTTCTCAGGCTCTTCAAGCATAATACACTGTGCTTGATTCGCAGGCATAGAGTTTTCAGGAATTGATATAACTGCACAATCAGTCTTATTACGATCTAAGTGGTTGTTAGGTACAAGATATAACCTTAATTGATTGCCATTCATTTCCTCTACAGATTTGATTTTACACTCTGCTAGCACCATTTCTAACATACGTTTAGCTCTAAACGCTATTTTATTCCCTGAAAGAAAATAAAAAGGGAAAATTGTAACGGAAATGAAAGTAAGGCATCAAAAAGAAGAGAGAAAAATAAAGAATGCCCACAAAAATTCTCGCTCATTTGAGGTTATGCTCGTAATAGTCGTATTTACATGGACGGGTGAAATAGGCGTACTACTTATTACCACAAGAAAATTAATAAATGAAGCTCTTACCACTGTCTCACAATACTTTCACACGGATTAACACAGTTTATCCTGCAACTTGGAGCATATTTATTTTCACACGTGATCACAACGAGCGGCTTACTACAAAATATCAACATAAACAAACAAAATGGCTACCTTCAATTTGTCGTAACCCTCACATCTGTGGGATACGACATTATGCCATTGCAGCTACGTGTAAGATTATGCTGAGAACAAAATGTCGCAACCCTAACAGAGTGGGATACGACATTTTGTCACTCACTGAAACCATCACCGGGGATACAACATTTTGTTTTCCATGAAAATAAAATTGAAATATTTATCCGAGGGATATGAAATTTTTACTGAAGGTGGAAACATAACTCACAAGCCTGAAAATGGCAAAATGTCAATTTTACTTAAATTGAGGGTTACGACATATTGCCGTTTCATGGACGAAACATGTGTGTGGCTTATACCATTTGAAATTATGCGCGCAAGTTTTGCCAGCAGATGGCAGCAGATGTATGCTTGTCGTACGACATCTCGCAGGCACTCAGTCAGTCAGAGACTGTTAGTGCACGATGGCACATGTGTTGCATGACTGCAAACGAGAAGAAAAGCGTGCAGTTGTGCGTTTTTTGTGGGCCAAAGGACTGCCTACAGAAGAAGTGCATCGCGAAATGCACCTCGTCTATGGTGAAAACAGTTTCTCCCGGAAAGCTGTGTTTAATTGGATCCAGAAGTTTAACCATGGAAGGAAAAGCATCAGAGATGGGGAGCGCTTGGAACATCCACCGTACAGTCCTGACTTAGCCCCCAGAGGTTTTCATCTGTTTGGGCCCCTAAAAAAATCATTTGGGTGGCCGTCATTTTGATACAGGTGATGCCGTAATCTGTGAGGTTACACGTTGGCTGCGACAGCAACCAAAGGACTTCTTTGCTGCTGGCTTTCAAGGACTTGTAAAGAGATGTTTTAAGTGCCTGAATGTACAGGGTGAATATGTGGAAAAGTGAAATAAATGTCAGAAAGTTACTTTGATTATTTTTGCCTCAATTCAGTTTTGCGACTTTTTTATTGACTCACCCTCGTACGACCGTAAAACATATCCGGAAAATGTCCAAGGTGACCAGTTAAGTGATTTATGGGGTGAAGTGCTGGTAAGATTCATTGAGGTGAGCATGTTAACATAAATTAACTTAAGTAGTTACGTAGGAATGACATATGTATGGCATACCGGTACGTAACAATCATGTGAGTGCCTGCAGTTTTAATATGTTTATATTACGTAGCATGTACAATAACGGTTTGAACATGTGGTTTTTTTTTTTTGCCGGGCTGAGTGGCTCAGACCGGTGGTATTTGAAGGTGCTCAAATACGACAGCCCCGTGTCGGTAGATTTACTGGCACGTAAAAGAACTCCTGCGAGACTAAATTCCGGCACCTCGGCGTCTCCGAAGACCTTAAAAAGTAGTTAGTGGGACGTAAAACAAATAACATTATATTATTCATGTGTTTTTTAAGGTTATAATTGATAATTGCAACTGAGTTTGATTTCGTGGTGAATTAATGAAAGATCACTTGGTTCTATGGGCACATAAACGTTTGAGATATTCGTTAAGATACCGACGAACCAATTTTAGAAGTAATGTCATTAAATCATCTCTAAATGTAAAATATTTCCTACGTATTTTTCACTATTACTTTCAAAACAAGGAACATTATATTTTAATTTGCAGGAAACACAGATTGCACAGAAACAGTCATTGGTCAGTAAACAGAATGCACATTCCTGAAACATGACAATATGAACACACGGTTTTCAATAATTTATTTAAACGATAAATTCCGAATTAAGTCGCATCAGATCTCATTTAGAACCGTAAACTGGGGTGAATAGGGACAACTTTTTCAGTTTTTCCTATATATCTTAGCAATAAATAGTACTGAAAGTTATATTTTTATATTTTGTAATGTCCCGTAGGTTGTTCATAACATATAACATAAATCTGCTTCTCCCTTTCCCTGAACATATACAGGATGAAGCGTAATTCGCGCACTCGGGCGTCGCAGCGTGACTCCTCACATGCCAGCAATAAAAAAATGTCTCTTACAAAATTTCGTCTTGCAAGTATATCCGGCAGAAAAACGACGTTGAAGAGTAGCAATCTGGCAACACTGTAACCACATGTATGGTAACTACCTCTGTCAACAGGTGCCAGTCGTACTGTACAGTTGGTGCAGTGGATAGAGTTTTGGGTTACTATGCAGGAGGTCGAGTGGTCGATCCTGGGTTCAGGCGTATGTTTTTTTCTTTCGTAAATGTAGTCCAGGTGGTATGGTATCTGGCATCTTAATCGTCAACAGCGATTGCAGTGGGTCCTCTAGAAACCATTTGCACTTACATACTACGATCCTAGAAATGGACGAACAATCGTTTTCATTGGTCAGCTTTGAAAGGCGCCCTTTCCACGTCGTGAGCGTGAATTTATTCGCAGCACTTCATCTACTAGATGTGAAACCTGTTTGTTTCAGCTGTCTATTTCTTATTAGTCTAACCAGGTATTTGTTGTTTCAGCGTTACAAAATGTTGTAAATGCAGGATACATGTCACCTCTCAAACGGTGTCTTACTGTATTACAGTAGGTAATGTCAGATGGAAATTAGCAAATAAAAAATGCGCCTCAACCCAGGATCGAACCATCGACCTCCTGCATGCCAGCCAAAAACTCTACCCACTGCACCAACTGTACAGCACGACGAGAACGTGCTGACAGCGGTAGTTACCCTACATATGGTTACAGTGTTGCCAGATTGCTACAATTCAACGTCCGTTTTCTACCGGATATACTCGCAAGACGAAATTTTGTAAGAGACATTTTTTTATTGCTGGCATGTGAGGAGTCGCGCTGTGACGCCCGAGTGCGCGAATTACGCTTCACCCTGTATATTTACATATATTCATGTCCCAATTCACCCCAAGGTCGGGGTGAAAAGGGATAGGTGTTTATTTTTATTGTAATCCCTATTCAGCCACACTAACAATTTCCCTATTCACCCCTCTATCTCTTTAAAAATAAGTTGTTAACATTTATTACAAAATTAAAAACTCAAATATTAATTTTAAACCTTTTGCTATCATTTTAATGACACAAAGACACAAATTACAACTTCTAAAAGGACGGCTGACCTAAAATTTAAAAAAAAAAAAATTTCCAAATAAAACAGTCCTTTTGAAAGTAGGTTTGGCTTGAAGGTGTAATGTTCTCTTCGCACAGTTGGTGGATTTAAAACAGCAAGTTCATCGGCTTTTGAGAATTCATATTCATCACGCACATCAGGGAACACGAAGACATCTGAACATTTGGTTGAGTGGCAAAGGAAAGTTGCAATGTATTTGTCCTTTTCCTTTTCAAGTTCTTGTAGAAGCATTCCAATGAATATCTTCACACCCTTATCATAAGAAAATTGGACCTTGACCCCGTCTCTTTCCTTCATATCGTTCATTCCTTCACTTGCCTTCTCATCTTCACTTCCTTTCTCCACTTCACCATCTTGTCCTTCTTCATCACTCGACTCTACTTCATTTTGAACAGAGTCTTGTTCTGGATTATCTTCATGAGATTCCTCAAAATCACGTAGAGTCACACTCAATTTTTCAGATAAACGTGTTTATATTGTACATTTTCATCTTGTCCCTATTCACTCCAATGTAATGGGAAAAATGTGCCTCCAACAAAAAAAACCAGCTGATTTCAAAATAAAGGTACATTAACACCTATTATGTGAAAATACTCACCAAAACACACAGTACGGAAATTCTAAGAAAAGTAACATCCCATTAGCAGGTCTGCCGACACAAGATATGAAATATTACAATTTTGGCACCAAAACATATTGTAAACAACAGATTATCCATCTTAAGTGCACTGGTACCATCACCATAGACCAAAACACAAGCGAGCTGCTTAATTCAATTTAATTTTCCCAGTTTTGTCCCTATTCAACACGTGTCTCTATTCACCCCAGTTTACAAAATGCACGTTCCTGAAACATGGCAATAATGAACACACGGTTTTCAATAATTTTTTTAAACGGTAAATTCCTAATTAAGTCACATCAGATCTCACTTAGAATCACATGTTCAGAGGCAGCCGATCACTATCTATCTACACCAGCTCTGCTTAGTGTAGGAACATATCAAACAGCAGAAGTCGTCACACTATGCATTTCTATTCGTCCTACTCAGACCTTAATGCAAAATAAAAATGGCCGCCGTGTCAGTTTGACGTACGTATACAGTTCTGTACTGTATTATCACAGCATTTTATTTAAGATCTGTAAGTGTTGTGCTCCCCAGAATTGTGTACAAATTCAATCAAAGCATGTTTTCTACAATGAAAATAATGAAATAACGAAAACTTTCTGGAAGTAAAACGAAAATTTAACACGCTGTTTTAACTAAATATCAAACTTCGACGTGCATAACCCAGAATCCAAGTGATTTTTTTTGCGCTAATTATGTTAACAGATATCCATTATGAACTGTAAAACAGAACATGTACATATAAATAACAGTATGATACTCTAAGGAATGTAATTAATTAAAATGTACTTGCTTTAATGCGCACTGTTACCTCTGCAGTAAATTCTGCACATACTGTATTATTAAACAGCTTACATTATTTTGATAAACACAGAGAATATTAGGTGGGCCTATTCATAAAATAAAAAAAACAAGTAATTACGTACCCAAGGGACCTACCTGATAGATGACCAAAGGAGCTGTTAGTTACTGAGTTTGAACTGCTAACGTGTTCTCACTTTCTCACCAAGTTCATGACCACAGACGCTGCCTTTTCTTTTCCCCCACAAGCGTTTTAGCTAATTCTAGTGAGGTGTTCTCATTTATCGCTTTGGTGTAATTGTTAATGAAAATGTTGCTTAAAACTTTCACACACCTTTTAACAATCTCTTTCAGAGGCACACCACATCTGCACAGTTTACCCAGGTGATTGATATTCAGTTCACAAATCTGAATCCCTAATGTTGTAACTGCATCTTGCTGAGTTACTTAACCCTTTGAGACTGATGACATGAGAGTCGGAAAATAAAAGTATACATTTTCTGAATATCTACTAATTATTATTATTATCATCGTATGGCATTTACAAGCATAATGCGTAAAAATATACAATGAACATATAAATTAAATTATAGAAGTAATTAAACTAGAATTCCAGCTTCGACAACCAGTCCACTGCACTTGGTGTCAATTAATGCAGAGCCCGTAAACCGTCCTTAAATGCTGACAGTGGACAGCTCTCAACAACATGAAAAAATGTCTGCTTCTCAACACCACACTCACACGCAGCACTTTCACAATATCCCCACTTTTTCATCATATATCGGCACCTGCCTTGGCCTGTTCTGAAACGGTTGAGTTTTGACCACTCATGTTGAGGAAGATCGAAATCTGGCACTTTCTTCGTTGGGTCTTTAATCAGAAAGGCGTTGGTGGGTGGACATTGTTCCCATCTCTGTCTCCATTCTGCTATTACACTGAATTTTTTATAGGAGTGTAGATCAGTCCAGAGTGGATTCCGGGATTTTAACCTCATCACAGGTGGATCTCGAAAGGCATTGAACAAGAGTGAGTTCCTGTGTGCAAAGGTCTTCTTGAGTAACTGTACTTTTGCTGCTTTTCCTCAGATCTGGAGTAGCAATGTTTGCTAAAACAGGCAGCCACTGAGTAGGAGTGGACCTCACTGTACCATGGTTTCATTGAGCTGTACGTCAATCTTGCTCGAATGTACGCTGTTTTTCCACAGAGGAGCGCAGTACTCACCAGCCGAGTATGCTAGAGAAAGTGAAGCAGTGCGAAGAGTGTTTGCATCTGCACCCCAGTTGCTGCCCGATAGTTTATGCAGTAGATTTACTCTTGTACCCAGCTGCTTTGACAGATTCAAGCGATGCTGTTTAAACGACAAGGATCGATCCAGTGTGACATCCAGATATTTCGGGAAGAAGTTGTGGGAGACTTCTGTTCCGTTAAAAACCACATGTAGCTTCCGATTACCTTCCATGTTATGCAAGTTGAATGCTGTTACTTCCGTTTTACTAGGATTTGGCTGAAGTCTCCATTTGTGAAAATAGTCACACATGGTAGCTAGGTTCACTGTAAGTACATCCTCACAGTGTGCCAAATCCGTACTCTGAGTAATTAAAGCTAGATCCTCAGCAAACAGTACCTTCTTTGAAGTTGTTCTTGGCAGGTCATGGATGTAAAGATTGAATAGAATGGGAGATAATACTGACCTTGGGGTAAACCATTATTTAGAGATTCCACCTGCTTCTTTCACCGTTCAGAAATACAGCAAGTCGACGGTTGGATCACATGTTGTTTAGTAAGCATGCTAGCTTCTGACAAGGGATGACTTGAACAAACTTGAGCAACAGTCCCTACTAATGAGGACTAGATAAACGTTAATGTCAACAGCAGTACTACAAATTTATTGACCATTGTTACAATTTCCACATGGTTTCAGAATGAATGCATCTGTTGCATGATTCAATGTTGCAAGTCTCTTTCAAACCAGTTCTTGTTTTCAATAAAAATTTGTCATATCACATGTGTTACACTTTGAACTAACATACTTACATTCTTCTGTGAAACTCTGCAAAGCAGTTCTTGGTTTTCAACAGGCAAAGTCCCACGTTGCATGTTTCACACCATGATCTTGTGCGGTGGGTTTCATTAGCTGTACTGCAGTGAACGCATCTCCGAGATGGTCCCTTCTTTGGCATATAGGCTGCTTTGTCATATCTTGTCTCAGGAGCAACATAGGCTTTGAACTTATTCTGCTGCCATTGCACCATCTTCCTTGTAGGAGTTAAGGACGAGGGCACGCCTAACAGACCAACAATTATTGACAGACGAACCTGCTTTAGGGTGATTGGGTTTGCTTCGCAGATTTCTTTGCAGATCAGGAAAGCATTTACAACGGTTACATCTAGTAAGTGCCAAAGAATTCGGTGCCACCGTTTCTTACTCTTTCTGCCAACTTCATACGTTGATTTCAACTTACCGGCTTTATCCACAAACCCCATATGAGCATTGTAATCCTTAGAAATGCATCGACATGTAATTATTACTCGGGGACCATCTTTGTTCTTTCGTGAGACCGTGGATGTATCTGCTACTGCATGGAAGTTGGAAAGGAACTGAATTCCTTTCTTCTCTTTCCAAACCATTGTAACCGGACCTTGGCTACTGTACCGGAACTGGAATTCACTACGTGATATGCTCTTATCATCATCAAAGTCCTTAGGAATACCAACATTTCCCTTCTGTACTGTGCCGCAGGCATATATGCCCTTTTGAAGCATAAGTGCCACGGAAGTAAAATAGTTATCAAAATTCAGTTGATGATGTTTTCCCTCGAGCTATTCAGTAAGATCTTTCACTACCCTGGAACTTAGACGCATCTCCGTGGTTTGCCCGACCTTTCCTCTAAATATATCCATTTTCATTCGCACGAACCCAAACTTTGTAACCACGTTTGATGGGCTTTTGGGGCATATATTATTTTAGAGTTGACATTCCCTTGAATCTTATTATGGACTCGCCCACAGTCTGCTTTTCTGTGGGTTTATAGCATTGTTTGTAAGTTTCACTCAAATAATCTAACAACCTCGTAAAGTTTATCGAAGTCTTTCTCCCCTTTCATAGGCTGAGCATTGTTATCATTCAAGTGAATATGACTATGCAGCCATGAAAATCTGTTTCTAGGCATTATTGATGAGATATATGCATCTCGGAAAGCAGGGTCTGAAGACCAATAATCCCTATAGGATGGACTCTTCTTTATGCCGATCAACAAATTGATGGCAAGAAATTTTTTCACTTCTTCCTTATCAGTTGCCTTGAAAGCCGAAGAGCCTCCGAGCTTCTGGGTACAGTAAAGGTTAGTCTGGTACACTACGCTTTCTATAAGGTCGTCGTCAAATAAACAGTGAGATATTTCAATAGGATTTTATTTATCACCTGCCGGGCTAAGTGGCTCAGACGGTTGAGGCGCTGGCCTTCTGACCCCAACTTGGCAGGTTCGATCCTGGCGCAGTCCGGTGGTATTTGAAGGTGCTCCAATACGACAGCCTCGTGTCGGTAGATTTACTGGCACGTAAAAAGAACTCTTGCGGGATTAAATTCCGGCACCTCGGCGTCTCATAAAACCGTAAAAGTAGTTAGTGGGACGTAAAGCAAATAACATTATTATTGTTTATCACCTGGAATATTTGGTCCACAGGCTTGAGAAAATTCCCCCTTTTCATGTTCGTATATTTCTTGCACCAACAAAACAATGGCCTCACTACCTTCTTCCTTATTTTCGCCATAACCACTGTTCACACACTTATAGTTATCAATAAAGTTAGCTTCACTGACATTGCCACTACGTGTTACAGATGAATTTTCATCAACTTCAAACGGATCAACTATCTGTCTTTCTAGCACTAATTCTACTTCACTTTCACTATCCACGTCTGAAATTTCTGATTAAGGATCACTTGATATTTCGTCAAGAATCTGCGTAATTAATGCATTGTTGAGGTCGTCTATTCTAGAAGAACGTGAACCTTCCATAGCAACTCCGTATAAAGAAAGAAAAGTTTTAGTGGTGGTGGTGGTGATTGTTGTTTTAAGAGGAAGTACAACTAGGCAACCATCCTCTATATAACACTAACCAGAGAGAAAAATGGAAGGGATCCGACTCTTCGAAAAATGAAGATATCGGCAAAGAAAGACAAGGGCCACGAAGGGCGTGAAAATGAAAGACTCCCTAGCCCTCGCAAACCTAATAGCGTCGGGGTCGGAAAAGAACAAGAGTTGACCAAGGGAGGTCGGATAGGATAGATGAAAGTGAGGAGCCAGGCACAAGTAAGTGGAAGCAATGCCAGGACTCAGCTAAGGGCCCCGTGGTCGCCAACCCACGCTCCAAAGTTCAGAGCCCCTGGGGCCCCTTTTAGTCGCCTCTTACGACAGGCAGAGGATACCGTGGGTGTTATTCTACTGCCCCCACCCACAGGGGGGAAAAGTTTTAGAAAATTATGCAGTAAATGCACTACGTCCCAGTGGTTTCAGATTGAAACCTTGTACATTTATGTACAAAACATCAACAGTAAATTTTAAAAATGCTTCAAAATCATTTAATCTAGTCCAATAGATATATAACTCAAAATATATTACCTTCTGATCTTCATACGCACGTTACAATCCTCAGAATTAAAAATGTATTTACTTCACGCTTGAACAGCCACTGCACATAATGCATTAACTAAGAACCATGGCATCACGTCCGTCACTAACAATCTAACGGTCCTGCTGTTGTGCGCACTCTACGCTAGAGGACTCGACGACCACGAACCCGTCTTTCGTCGGCTCTGGGGCGGCGCCCCAGGAGCCGCGAAGTTTATGGCTTGTCGACCTCTGAAAGGTCTTGAATGCCTGCCCAGCAGTTGATGGTGTTGTTGCTCGGGTTGTTCTAGTATCCTCAGTCTTCATTGGCCAGTGTGTGGCCTGGCGCGTGAGCGCTGGGTGTTGTGTTCGGTAATCGTGGTCCCATAATTGCCTTGAAGTTAGGAGATATGGCAGGTGGTGGCCACCCATCCAGTGAGTGACCACTCCCGATGTTGCTTAACTGTCGATCATTGCTTGCGCTGTTGTTCCAGTGGTTTTAATACTGGATTTGATACGAGGTTGCTTGGGCTGGCCAGTTCTGGGTAGTAGGGAGTAGTAGCAAAAGCTGGAATAAGTTGCTGGGGTTTTGGTTTAGGTTAGGTGGGGGTGGAATTAGGGGTACTGGGTTCACTAGGGGCGGGACTTTAGGTTGTGAGTGGGACGGGGGATTTTTGGTGAGGTGGCTGAGATGGCGCTGTTGTCGATAGTGCTTCTTGATGGCCTCCTTTATGTTGGGACAGCCGGGAAACGAGTCCGCATGGTTACCTTGGCAGTTTGCGCACTTTGGTTGCTCTCTTGGCACTGTACAAACGGAGTGGGATGAGGGCCACCACATCTATTACAGCGAGTTGGTCCTGCACAGCTAGCTGCTGAGTGGTATAAGTGAAGGCACCTGTAGCATTGGGTGACCAGGGCGGGACGGGGTGATTTCTGGGTATGTGGTTCTGAGCTGGGTCTGTTGGCAGGTTGTAACCGTAGCATTGATTTCAGAGGTTGGTTTTTGCGCCTCTTCTTGGTCTGATGAGTGTGTCCAGTTTTCCAGGTGCTTGTGTCGGTGACGGAGGTCGTTCATCGTTATTCCTGACTTCATTTTCTGTTGGACTGCTGGATGTTGTGAGGGGGGTGGGAGGTGGGGTAGGAGTGTCAGGTGGATGTGACAGTGGGTTGGTTTGTAATGCGGTGGTAGAGATGCGAGGGGTGGTTTGAACATTCTTGTTGCGGAGAGATGGGGGTAGCAGTGGGTTGGTTTGTACAGCGGTGGTTGAGATGCTAGGGGTGGTTTGAACATACTTGTAGCGGGTGATTGGTTTAGACATAGGTTTGGTTTGTGAGAATTTAGTTGTGTGTGGGTCGTTGGTTTGGGGCCGGGTTTGGGAGCCGGTTTCTGTGGTGGTGATGGTTGAGGGTGATTGCCCACGTTGTCCAACTCGTTGGCTGAATGGTCAGCGTACTGGCCTTCGGTTCAGAGGGTCCCGGGTTCGATTCCCGGCCGGGTCGGGGATTTTAACCTTAATTGGTTAATTCCAGTGGCCCGGGGGCTGGGCGTTTGTGCTGTCCCCAACATCCCTGCAACTCACACACCACACATAACACTATCCTCCACCACTATAACACGCAGTTACCTACATATGGCAGATGCCGCCCACCCTCATCGGAGGGTCTGCCTTACAAGGGCTGCACTCGGCTAGAAATAGCCACACGAAATTTTATTGCCCACGTTGATTGGATAAATTTGTAACAGGGTTAATTTTGATTGGGGAGTGGATACCGAAGTGGAGGAGTGAATTAAGGATAGTGGGGATGGATTTGTTTCCTGTAGGGGTGATAATTAAGTGGTTATTGTGGGTTTCTTCTATAACAGCTATGCGTCGGCTGATTATTGGCTGGATAGCTTCAATGACTGCTTTACGGGTGAGCGGTACAGGTCCTGGGTTCGAGAGCGGTATGATGAAGAAGGTGCATTTCTGGGCTATAGGAAATCGGGTGTTCTTCCTGGTGTAGCGGAAGGGCTGTTCGAACGTGTAGTCTTCTTCTTCTTCATGTTGCGTTTCTTCCACTTCTTTGGGGGTAGCTGGTGTTTCTTCCAATTCCTTTGGGGTAGCTGGCGAGTGGGTTTCTTCGTCTTCAGCTTCTGCCTCGTTACTTGGAGTAGTTGTTGGAAGGGAGCTGAACGGAAGGGTGGAAGGTTAGCTCGGAGAGGTCTGCATGAGAACGTGAGAGATTTTGCTGTTCTGTGGGATTGTGAGGAGTGTTTTGTTATTGGAGGGTCTGTTGGGAATGATGTATATGCAGTGATTAGGAGTTTCAACTGCGCTGTGGATTAGGTGGGTTACTTGGTGTACGGCTGAGGCTATTTGACGTAGCTTTTCTGTCAACATTCGCAGCGCTTGGCGCTGCTGTGTATTTTCAAACGTTTTGAGTGGCGGAGGGATACGGATATAATTGTATTCATTATAGGGGTCAGTCAGGTTGAAGTTAACGGTGAGAGGGGAACAGAAGGTGCTGTTGGAATATGGGCCCCAGCTGCTCGGTCCACCGAGGTTGACCATATTCCTGGGTGGGAGATCTGACATGGTGCAGCTGGGATAGGAGTTGGAGGGAAGTGCTGTAACGGTCAAACTCACGAGGACCGGCGTATTAGTGCTCGCTTAGTGGGCACGGTCGAGACAGGTTTAGTTTTATCGTGTCACAACGAGACAAGTCTCGAACCAGTGACCACACTAAGGGCTCTGACAAATCGCTCGTGTGCCCGCACAGTGCAGGCTGTTAGTCGTGGCTGGCTTGGTCCACTTCACTGGAGTGACTGGTTGGAATATGGTGGGCCGCGGAACGATGGCTCCCAGAGGGTATCCAAAGGGACGGACCGCGCTGAGAACCGCGGGTGGCGCGGAGGCCTCGGCGGGCGACTCTCGTGATGGCTGGCGGCTGGATGCTGGGGCGAGCCGGGGCTCGCAGTGTCAGACTGTTCGGAGGAGCGCTCCAAGCGGCAGGGTGCGGAGTGTGTAAAGTAAATAGACGACTCAGCAGAGCTGCGCACGCGGCTGGTATCAGTCTGAAACCGTGGGCCGCGTTAGCAAGGCCAATGAAAATGTGGTTTCAAACTGAAACCACTGGGCCTCAGAGGGATAAATTTATAAATACAGGTTCATATGCACAGCTTATCAAAATTTGAAACAATCCATAGACATTTGAACAGAAGATAATCAAGAAAGGCGAGGGACATTTTAGTCCCCCTCGACTTAATTTTGAGAAGTATGAAATAAGGTCCCTGTCACATGTATGTTCAGTCCGTCAGCGATGCCGCTGGTGGGATCCTCAACAGCTCTGCCACCAGCTGTCATAGATGGCCTAGGCATCACTGAAGAGGCGTACTAGGGAAATGAGGAGTGAGGTAGTTTCTCGTTGCTTTCCTCACCGAGCCAGAGTTGCTATTACATATCAGTCTGCCAAGCCCACTGAAATGCATACACCAACCGACCCTATGAGCAACATTTTCACACCATTCATAGCAGGGACTGGCTGCATAAGGATTGGCATTACTAGCATCGCTCATACCTCAGTCACTTTCATATTGTCAAAGCCAAGGATAAGACAGAGACAAATCTATGAAAGTAACAAAATTGCTCTAGCCTATACCAGAAGGCATAGTGCACTGTAAACACTAGGTCCTGCCAGCAAAGGCATCACTATCACATACCACCTATATTTCATCATTGGGCTATAACATTACCCGACAGTTATCACTGTTTCCATGCTTATTTTATTTTTCAATGACTGTCTTGCTAGTGTAACTTGCAATACATATAAAGAATTTTCTGCGTTTCAGGGGAGATTGAAACATGCGATATTTCATTTGCAGGTTCCAGATATTCTAGATTATCAGGTACACTTCTTTAACTACCCTTATGAACTGTTATAGTAAAATCACTAAAGTTCAATTCTCCATATATTTAGCAGACTTGAGCTTCAACAAACTTAACACTTTCACTTTCATTTCAGATTCCAGAAACTGTTCCTCAGACATATTATAGCTACAGCCACTTAATCGTCTGTAGGCACCAAATCTTGCTTGTAAACAGTATGTTTGTAATTTAGCAGTCAGAATGCAGGCTCTATTATATGTATCAAACAGATATTTGCATATTTCGACCAGTGAACTAAGTGTGTGGGTCATAGCAATGTACGTGTCATTACTCAGCTTTCCTTGTATACCGATACCAGTATCTGATAAGTGCCAGATATCTAAGTATGTCCAAGGGATGATTACATTAGAACGGTGAAACTACTTGTGATTAGTACCATCACGCGGGGAACACCATGCGTCGCCTTTACTTGCGAGCAGTACCACTATCTTAGGTACACAATAGGTTTGTGATTAGTAGCAGCAGAGAGTGGTTCACTGTGGGTTTCAAGTACCCGTGATTAGTACCATTGTGAGAAACACCACGGGTCTGGGCGTGGCATGTGATTAGTACCACAAGGAGAGCGACACTGTGGGTCTGCGTTGCCAGTGATTAGTACCCACTATATGAGGAACACCAAGGGAATGCCGGCGCCTGTGATTAGTACACCTAGGTGGGGAACACCATGGGCTTGCGTTGGCTATGAGTGGCGCCATTATGTGATAAACACCATAGGTCTGCGTTACCTGTGCGACGTACAATACTTGTGAGTAGTACCATAATGTGTGGAACACCGTGAGTCTACGCTACTTGTGATTAGTACCGCAACATGACAAATACCATGGTTCTACTTTACTAGCGATAAGTACCATTATGAGGGGCCGTTTACCTGGATTTTGGACCCCTTTAGACAACAAGCATCCTCTATTCAGGATTGTGCTTTAGAACTGGTCCCTTGGTCAATAATACTATTGTTTATGATAGTTTCTGGGTCGGATCCACTGACTGTTTTAAATTCATATCCATCTACCCATTCATTCTTCATCATCACGTTTTTTATTCTCCTCAGTGGATGATTTTAAACTTTTAAATTGCCATTACATTTCATCTTCTTTAGTACCATTAGGGCCGATGACCTAGATGTTAGGCCCCTTTAAACAACAATCATCATCATATAAGTATGTCTTTAAATTCTGAAGAAACACAATTCTGAATCATTAGCCCCACAGACTGGAGTAGCGTCAATATTTTTAGTGTAGTTCCTTTTCATCGGGTGCTTTACATTGCAAATTGTCCACCACTTAGTGAACAATGTCAAAAATTGGGTACTGCCGTCACTAATATCAACACCTTGTTTCTTCACTATTTCAGGAGCTACTATATATTCTTCACTATCACTATCACTATCAGCCATATTCAATCGTTTTTACGATGTGGCCTCTTTAAGTCCGAAGCAAGGTAGGTTTTCATGAGGTCTCTCCATCTGGGACGGTCTTGAGCGATGTTCTGCCAATTGATCCCAGTAATCTTCCGGATGTCTTTATCCCATCTGTCCGGTGGTCTTCCTCTTGGTCTGAGATGAGCTTTCGGACACCACTCAAGCACAAGCTTTGTCCACCTACCATCAGTTCTCCGAGCAACATGGCCTGCCCACTGCCATTTTAGGGTAAATACTCTTTCTAAAATGTCACTGACCTTTGTGACTGACCTGATGCAATCAGCTCTCTTCCTGTCTTTCTTCGTCAAGCCTAGCATGAACCGTTCCATATCTCTTTGGGTTGTTCTGAGTTTTTGCTTAACAAACTCGCTCAATGTCCAGGTTTCACAACCGTAAGTCAGTACGGGGAGAACACTCTGGTCAAAGACTATCTTCTTTAGGTGGGGTGGCATGTTGGATTTGAAGACTGAAGAATTTCTTCCGTAGGCTTGCCATCCTAGTTTGATACGTCGGAAGATTTCCGGTCTTAAGTCCCCTTTCATGTTTACAAGTTGCCCAAGATAGACAAATTCATTGACCTGTTGTAATGTGGTGTTTCCCACATGCAGCTTTCCTGCTGGGGCCCATTTGTTAAGCATTACTTTGGTTTTAGAAAGGTTCATGGATAGTCCCAATTTTTGACAGGCTGAGACAAGATCTTGTATTAGAGTTTGTAGTTCATCGATGTCGTTGGCCAAAAGTGTAATGTCGTCTGCAAACCTTAAATTGTTCAGCCCACGAACCTGCTACGCAGGCGTAGCAGGGGGAGAGGTGATACTCCCACGTGGCGCGTCCCAGGTGGCGGATAGGGGGGTCCTAACCGGCTTGCCGGCGGACTTGAGGGAAATAAAATACCTCTCGCGGACCAAACACACACCCCCTGTGGGTGGGGGAGGCTGACGAATAATACACCCACGGTATCCCCTGCCTGTCGTGCGAGGCGACTAAAAGGGGCGACCAAGGGATGAATGAATTAGAACCATGAAACTACTCTTGATTCGTACCATCATGCGGGGAACACCATGGGTTGCATGTACTTGCGAGTAGTATCACTAACATGGTACGACATATGTTTGTGATTCGTTGCAGTAAAAAGCCTGGTCTGGTGGATTCCAGTACCCGTGCGTTGTACCCATGTGGGCAACACCGCGGGTCTGGGCGTAGCCTGTGAGTTGTACCACTATATGAGCGACACCGTGGGTCTGCGTTGCCTGTGATTAGTACTCACTATGTGCGGAACACCACGGTGCCCTTGGGACCGGCACCCGTGACTAGTACCCTAGGTGAGGAAACTCATCGGTTTGCGTTGGCTGTAAGTGGCGCCATTGTGTGCGAAACACCATAGGTCTGCGTTACCTGTACGAAGTACAGTACTTGTGAGTAGTACCATCTTTTGTGGAACACCGTGAGTCTTCGCTACTTCTGATTAATACCCCAACATGACACATACCATGGTTCTATTTTACTCGCGACATGTACCATTCTGTGGGGCCTTAGACGTGGATTTTGCACCCCCTTTAGATACCAAGCATCATTGTGCTTTATAAGTGGTTCCTTGGTCGGTAATAATGTTATTTTCGTTCTCTATTAAATCCGATCCACTGGTTTTTGTTTTTGTTTGCTTGTTTTGTGTTTTGTTGGGTTCCTGTCCATCCATTCATTCTTCATGCCATATTTTATTTTTATTTTGGTCAGTGGATGCCTTTACAATTTTTGTTCTTTCATTTCGTACCATTAGGGGCCGATGACCTTTGATGTTAGGCCCCTTATTTAAAAAAAAAAATTGTTCAGCCTTTTCCCATTGATTTTGATTCCTTTGCTTTGCCAGTTGATTTTTGACATGGCCATTTCTAATACGGCTGAGAACAGCTTGGGAGATATGGGGTCGCCTTGCTTAACACCTCTTTGAATGGGAAAATCCGTGGTTGGCACATTGATGTTCACGAAGGCTGAAGAGGTTTCGTAGATATGCTGGAGAACTCTTATGTAGGCAGCATCGACGCCGTGTTCAGCTAAGGCTTGCATAACAGCAGCGTGGCTCAACGAGTCAAAAGCCTTTTCAAAGTCCACAAAGGCTAGACAGAGCGGCATTTGATATTCATTACTTCTGCTGATAACTTCACGAAGGGTGAGTATATGGTCGATTGTTCCAAAACCTCGGCGGAAACCTGCTTGTTCAATTGGTTGGGCAAAATCAAGCGTTGAACTGATTCTATTTGTCAGTACCTTGGTGAAAACCTTGTAAAGGACAGAAAGCAAGCTAATAGGACGATAGTTTCTGATGTCATGTATGTTCCCTTTTTTGTGCAGGAGAATTATCATTGCTCTGTTCCAAGATGGAGGGATGAATGCATTGTGTAGGCAAGACGTGAATATTTTTGCCAAGTGGCTTAAAGTTTCATTACCAGCAAGTTTGAGAACGCTAACTGAAAGGTTATCGCTACCTGCGACTGATTCTTTTTTCATACTGTTTATAGCATGTCTGATCTCAGATGGGAGAACTTCCGGGACTTGGGAAATGTTGGATAAGTCAGGCAAGGACAGGTTATCATCAGCCTTCTCGTACAACTTGCTATAAAAGTTCCTGATGAACTCAAGAAGTTCTTCCCTATCAGTAATTCGTCCGTTGTCCCCATCTAATGCAATTAATTGCTTCTTCCCGATCTGTAACTTCCTTTTAGCAGACTTCAAACTTGTTTTTTCAGATAAGCAAGTTCTCAGAGTATCTTCGTTGAATTTCTTTAAGTCGGCTTTAATTCTCTTTCTTATGGTTTTGCACAGCTCAGAGTACTGTATTTTGTCACAGTCAGACTGAATTTTCATTTCTCTCCTCCTCTTTAGCAGGTTCCTGTTATCGTCACTGAGTTTATTATCACGAGTGTTATTCTTTTTCAACCCTCCAATTACTTCAGCCGTATCCATTAGCATTTTTGCCAGATTTTCACCAGTTGTGTCATGTAGGCTTTGTTGAAGGGCTTGATGGAATTTCTCTTTATTTTCTTCTAGATGTTTAAGATTTATTTGTTTCTTTTTCTCCCGCACTAGTTTAAGTCGATGTTCCCTAATGTTTAACTCGGCTCTAGCCCTTACTAGTCGGTGGTCACTACCAGTATTGAATCTGTTAAGGACTGATACATCTTTAATAATTTGAGGGATGTTACAGAGAACAAAATCGATCTCATTGGTGAATTCAAAATTGGGACTTCTCCATGTCCATTTACGCCCCGGGTGTTTCTTAAAGAATGTGTTCATTATACGCATGTTGGTGTACTCGGCAAACTGGACCAATCTCTCCCCTCTCTCATTTCTCTCGTCTATCCCATAGTTTCCAATAACAGTTTCACCAGTCTTACAGGTTCCAACCTTCGCATTGAAGTCACCCATTACTATTTGAAAGTGACAGTCACTCCCCTTCTCACAGGTTTCATGTAGACTCTCATAAAAGAATTCTAACTCCTCGTGTGAGTGGCTTGATGTGGGCGCATACGCTTGCACAATGTGCATTTCGTATCTCTTAGAGAGTTTTAGAACTAATCGCGCAATTCTACTTGAAGTACCTTCTAATACAGAGACCTTGTTTACGAGATGTCGATTGATTAGGAATCCTATTCCATTAAGCCCTCTTTCTGGTTCACCACAGTAATAGAATAAATTACCAGAATTCAAAAGGTAACACCCTTCTCCTTTACGGCGTACTTCAGATAGACCGATTACGCTCCAGTTGATCTTTCCAAGTTCATCTTCGAGCTCTTCTAATCTGTCATTGCTTAATATTGACAACTAACGAGATATTTTGATTCTCTATAGAAGTAGGATATAAAGCTTTCCTTGACAACGTAGGTACAAGTTTCAACAACATGCCCTTTTTTGAATGAAATAAATCTTTCAAATCAGAAAATCAAGCTTGAACTGTTGTATATTCACACATAGTGGTCTTGCCAGCCTAAGTATTTGACATACTATCTAATACTGGGAAAACCTGTTCCACATTGGGTTTAGTAAACGTTTCCTTTCATTTATTCAACCAGTTGTTTCGAATACATTTAAGAATATGCACATTGTCGAACAGAAGAAAAATTGGCTTTGAAGTGCTAGCTGGATTTGGTATGCAGCTTTTGAGACTATCACCACACAAGAGTTCAAATATCTTTATATTTACACGTTTGTTATCGGAAATTAAACTAACAACATGAAAGCCAAGTTCCTTCATCACATTCAGTACTTCTATTGTAAGGTTATAGAATGTGTTAGCTTGCAAACCTTTCACGGGAAGAAGACCAATTATATTTTTGTTTTGAGAATGCAAAGATAAAGACATGAAAACTTGCATAGTGGAGGCTACACCATTGCCTGCCAAACCCAATACATTTCCTCCCTTATATATTACTTTAGAATTAAAATACATTTCATCTAACACAACTAATACCACCTTATTCTCATTCTGAAGAAATTTACTTTTCTCTTTAAAATAGGCTTTATGTGAAGCTCCTATGCTTGGGCTAATGGGGCCAATTTTACCTAAGAATTATTTAAGATAAACTTGATGTGGCAAATTCAAAACATTCGTCTGTCTTATGGGCTGATATGCACCAGGAAATTAGTAGCACATTATTGCAGCCCAAATCAGGAGTTCCTGGGAATATCTGACTTGTTTCAGTGAGAATTTTATTTTAATGCCCTTTTCTGTATCAAAACTATTTAAATCTAGAGCCTATTTCAAGAAGTTTATTAGCAACAAAATCCTTTCATCAGTTTCAATTCTCTCATCAATAAAACTCTGAAGATGAATCACCAGATTGTCGAATTTTGACTATCTATTGCACTTTAGATCATCTTGACCTTCTGATTCTTGTATCCACTTGAAGTTTTCTGGAGGCACATACATATTTTTGTAAAACATTTTAACATCCAAACCACTGGTAACCTTAAAAGTTACTGTAGGTGAGGAGATATCGGTAGATCCTTCATCCTTTACTTCAATAAAAAGAACATAGTCTTCATTGCCCAATGAAATAAACGATTATGTGTCTCTTTTCATAACCTCAATTTTAAAGTAATCAAAACTAGAAATCTTATCTTGTTCACATCAGTTGCTGAAATCTTGTTCATCTCTAATTAACACGCGTTCTGAATGAGCGGCTGGATTTTTCCTAACTTTAGAGACCTTCACAGTGCGTTAGGAGGGTTGACTGGGGAAAATACTGGGGTAGGCATTATCCCCGAGTTTCGGCTTTTACCGGGAAAACGAACCTAATACGATGGCGTAGCAGGGGGAGAGGTGATACTCCCAAGTGGCGCGTCCCAGGTGGCGGATAGGGGGGTCCTAACCGGCTTGCCGGCGGACTTGAGGGAAATAAAATACCTCTCGCGGACCAAACACACTACCCCCTGCGGGTGGGGGACACACATGCAGAATACACCCGCGGTATCCCCTGCCTGTCGTAAGAGGCGACAAAAAGGGGCGACCTTGGCGCGGACATAGATTGCGGTTTGGTATAATGTGATGGACCTCCTGTGGATGGGAGAGGCTGAATACATCCATAGGTAATCCCTGCCTGTCGTAGAAGGCGACTATAAGGGTCATGTGGCCATGGTCCCCTCTTTATTTTTTATTATTTTTCCGAGGGTCAGCTGTAGACCATTCAAAATTTGATGTGCGTGCTGCCCGGCGATGGAGCTCCTATGTGTGCGACTACGCTCGAAAGCCCGTGCCAGCAACCACCCAGGACGCGGCGGGTGGGAGTGTCATGTACCCGGGCAGTGGTATCCGCCTGACAACGCAGGTCCCCGCACAGCCGAATGCCAGAAGGACATATTATTATTAATTATTTTTATTTATTTTTCCTATATTTAGTGCTCTGTACACGCTATGGGGTACATGCTATTGCGGGTGACTGGAGGGAGTCCTAGTGCTCATTGCCCCAGTCATCCCGTATTAGGCATCGTTCAACATCGGACCCCGGGCAATACCTGCTACGACCAGGTGGGTATTGCCTTGGCTGCTTGGTTCGGCTACAGAGACCCCTGATCGGAGTGGGTGGCATTCGGGGAGGATGATTTCGGGCATGGCGTCGAAACAACTTCCGCCTGCCACCTCGGGTAGTTCGCTACCCAAGTCTTTAACTTTTAATTCCCTAAGGGGGGCAACCCCTTGGGAACAAGCGCAGCGACTTCGTCTGGGTTCCAGCTTCCCTAGGTTCCTGGTTGCTACGAGGACCGATGGGCAAGACTTCAAGCTGGTGAAATCGATTCTCTTTAGTCGCCACATTGAAGGTGTCTACGGTGAACTGGAGGACCTGAAGAAAATGCGCAATGGTGGTTTGCTTTTAAAGACGAGCACTGCGTCCAAGCAGATCGGTTGCTTAAGTGCGACCACTTTGGCGACATCCCCGTCAAAGTGGAAGAGCACAAAACCTTGAATCTGGTTCGTGGAGCGATTTTCCACCGCGATCTCGTCCTGAACACTGACGATGAATTGATGGAAGACATGAAGCACCGCGGCGTGACCCACGTCCGGCGTATCACACGCAAAGTCAACGGTGAAGACGTTGCCACGGGTGCGTTTATAGTCTCCTTCAAATTGTCAGTGTTGCCAGAGAAAGTCAAGGTGACAACCAATCGTTGCGATGTGAGGCCGTACATCCCGCCTCCTATGCGGTGCTATCAATGCCAGAGATTCGGACACATGGTATCTCGTTGTTCGAATCAGTCAGTGTGTGGTACATGTGGGAAAGTAGCTCACGGCGCGGAGGAATGCACACCTCCGTACAAGTGCACTAACTGCTCTGGTCTTCATTCTCCTCGGGATCGGAACTGTCCGACCTATCTGAGTGAGAAGAAGATCCAGGAGATCAAGACCCTGGATGGTATTTCCTACCAGGAAGCGCGCCGTAAGTTTAATTCCCTGAATACACCGGCCAAGACACTAGACTTCAGCTTGATAGCTCAGTCCCTGCCAGGTTCCTCATTTTCATCTGCAACACCTGTCCAGAAGATCGCTGCGCCCAAGGCGGCGGTTGCTCCTGCGAGCAACGCCGCAAAGAGAACAAGCTCGAAGGCTGGTCCATCCCGGCCTTCGACCACCAATCTACCTGTGCCGGCTAAGAAACCTACGCCGGCACAGAAGGGGAAGAAGACAACGTCTCCTTCCCCTACACGGTCGGCGAAAGCCGCGCCTAAGCCGGCGGAGGCGGCATCGTCGACCAGGGCTGGGAACTCCCCTCAAAGCCCGTCTAAACAAGAATCGACAGCGGGGAAGAAGAACGGCCTTAATAGGCGCTCTTCCAAATCTCCTACAAATGGGGTGTCACGCCCTCCACCTGGAGGGCCTGATTCTGCGTCAGCAGGTCTTCCTTCGGGGAAACCTGCGCGTACCCCCTGCGGGTGGGGGACGCACATGTAGAATACACCCGCGGTATCCCCTGCCTGTCGTAAGAGGCGACTAAAAGGGGCGACCAATGGCTGACTGAATTAGAACCATGAAACTAATTTTGAATCGTACCATCACGCGGGGAACACCATAGGTTGCCTGTACTTGCGAGTAGTACCACTAAATTCGGTACGAAATAGGTTTGTGATTAGTAGCAGTAAAAGCCTGGCCTGGTGGATTCCAGTACCCGTGCGTCGTACCCATGTGAGCAACACCGCGGGTCTGGGCGTAGCCTGTGAGTTGTACCACTATATGAGCAGCACCGTGGGTCTGCGTTGCCTGTGATTAGTACCCACTATTTGAGGAACACAACGGGAATACCGGCGCCCGTGTTTAGTACACCTAGGTGGGGAACCTTCTCGGTTTGCGTTGGCTATGAGTTGCGCCATTGTGTGAGACACACCATAGGTCTGCGTTACTTGTACGTATTGCAATACTTGTGAGTAGTACCATCTTTTGTGGAACACCGTGAGTCTTCGCTACTTCTGATTAATACCCCAACATGACACATACCATGGTTCTATTTTACTCGCGACGTGTACCATTCTGTGGGGCCTTAGACGTGGATTTTGCACCCCCTTTAGACACCAAGCATCATTGTGCTTTGTAAGTGGTTCCTCGGTCGGTAATTATGTTATTTTCGATCTGTATTAAGTCAGCTCCACTGGTTTTTGTTTGTTTGTTTTGTGTTTTGTTGGGTTCCTGTCCATCCATTCATTCATTCTTCATGACATTTTATTTTTATTTTGGTCAGTGGATGCCTTTGATTTTTTTGTTCTTTCATTTCGTACCATTAAGGGCCGATGACCTTCGATGTTAGGCCCCTTAAAACAACAAGCATCATCATCATCAAACCTGCGCGCTCCCCTCGTGGGCAGAAACCCCGCACCTGGACTACGTCGAAGAAGTTGAAGGCCTGCATCACCTCGTCTGATGACGAGGAGCTGCACATGGAACACGAATCTCCATCTTCGGATGGGGATGTGAGTGTAGGTTAGGTTAGGTGGCATTCCGTTGCTCCTATCCTAATCCTCAGAAGTCCACATTTACAATATGGCACTGTTACAATGGAATTGTAACGGTTATGATAGGCATCTTGCTGAGTTGCGCCAGCTCATTAGCGAGTATTCGGCGAGTATAGTCTGTATTCAGGAAACAAATTTCCGACCAGATCATCATACGGTCTTGCGAAATTTTCGACTATACTCGACAGAACGACATTATGCTCACCGGGCTTCCGGTGGCGTTGGCATTTTTGTCCGTTCTGATACCTACAGCGAGGAGGTTCCAATACGAACCCCGCTGGAGGCTGTAGCTGTTCGCGTACCTCTGCCTGTCATAACTACAGTGTGTAATGTTTATTTTCCACCAGGTGAGGCTCTTAACATCAATGATGTCACTGATCTTCTCGATCAGCTTCCACCTCCCTTCCTCTTGTTGGGCGATTTCAACGCCCATCACCCCATCTGGGGCTCTGAGTCACCTTGCCCCCGGGGAAGAGAGCTGGGAACATTAGTAACAGAGCTGGATTTATGTATTTTGAACACAGGGGAACCAACACACTTCAGTGTACGTTACGGCACATATTCTCGCATAGACGTAAGTCTATGCAGCCGCACGTTGGTTCCGCTGTTTCGGTGGAACACACACGACGATCTTTGTGACAGTGACCATTTTCCCATAATTCTTACTTTGCTGAACCACAAATCCGTCGAGGCTCCCCCTCGATGGATTTTTAAACATGCTGATTGGCCAAGGTACACATCACTAGCTGTCTTTCACGACAAAATCAGGCGGAACGTCGGCGAGGAAATAACTTACATCATCCAGGTTATTCTTGCTGCTGCTGAGGAGTCCATTCCGTTCTTCTCGGGGATTCCTCGCCGAAAGCTCGTTCCTTGGTGGAACGAAGACATAGCAGCAGCTATCAAAGAACGCCGTCGTGCTCACAAACATTACCGTAGACAGCCCACTGCGGCCAACTTGGTAACATTTAAGAAACTCCGCGCTAAGGCGCGAGTTCTTATTCGCCAAAGTAAGAAGGCTTCATGGGAGAGATATGTGTCGTCTATGACGTCACATACTCCATCATCTCAAGTGTGGACTAAGCTTCGACGTATTTCGGGTATCCAAGGATCATCTTCTGTACCGGGAATTTCCATTGCAGGCAACATCGTCACTGAACCCCTCCTGATTGCTGACCATCTCGCTAGTCATTTCGCGGATGTATCTGGTTCCGGGAATTACCATCCTGATTTCCTCGCTCTGAAGCGGGAGGCGGAACGTTCTCACCTTAGTTTTGCCTCTCAAGCTTCAGAGGACTACAACGTGCCCTTTACGGAGTGGGAACTCCGCAGCGCCCTAGCGCTTTGCAAGGACACATCTCCTGGACCGGACAACATCCATAACCAGATGTTGCAACACCTTAGTGATGATATATCTCCTTCGTGTGTTCAACCGAATCTAGATGGAGGGTGATTTTCCGTCTCAGTAGCGAGAGGGCATAGTCATTCCTGTCCTCAAGCCTGACAAAGATCCTAAGTATGCAGGAAGTTACAGACCGATTTGCCTTACAAACTGCCCGTGTAAGCTGTTTGAGAGGATGGTTAATCGGCGACTCGTGTGGTGTCTGGAGAAACAAGGACTCCTGTCCGAGTACCAATGTGGATTTAGAGCCGCTCGATCCACCACTGACCACTTGGTACGCCTGGAGAGCTCTATCCAGGATGCGTTTCTCCGCAAACAGCACTTTGTAGCTGTTTTCTTTGACTTAGAGAAGGCTTATGACACCACATGGCGATATGGTATCCTTTCAGCCCTGCATCAATGGAGATTCCGAGGTAACTTGCCGGCGTTTATTGCGAATTTCTTGTCCCTCCGTCTATTCCGTGTCCGAGTAGGGAGGACATATTCGCAATACCACGTACAAGAAAATGGAGTCCCACAGGGTTCGGTCCTTAGTGTCACTCTGTTCGCGATTGCCATCAACGGCATTGTTGCTGCTGCTGGTCTAGCAGTTATACCGTCGCTATATGTGGACGATTTTGCTCTGCACTATAGCTCGCGTAATATGGCAGTCGCAGAGCGACAATTACAACACGCTATTAGGAGGGTGGAGCAGTGGACCTTCGAACATGGCTTTCGGTTTTCTGCCGCAAAGACCTCTGTTGTCCACTTTTGTCGTCAACGTACTCTTCACCCCCATCCTGAGCTTTATTTAGACAACGTCGTTCTTCCAGTTGCTGACACTTACCGATTTCTTGGGCTCCTTTTTGACAGTAAATTATCGTGGGAGCCACACGTGCGGCAGTTAAAAGTGCAATGCACTAGGAGGCTTAATATCCTTAAGTTTCTTAGCAGCACTTCTTGGGGGGCTGACCGCACGGTGCTCCTGCGATTCTATCGGGCACACATTTTATCCCGGTTAGACTACGGCAGTGCAGCATATGGCTCCGCAAGACCAAGCGTTCTTGCGAAGCTGAACAGTATCCACCACAGTGGGGTTAGGTTGGCGACGGGAGCTTTTCGTACAAGCCACATCGCTAGCCTGCTCGCTGAGTCTGGTGTGCCGCCTTTACACCTGAGGCGCCAGCACCTTCTACTTACATATGCTGCAAATTTGCGACAGATGCCACTTCATCCAGGCTATCCTTGCGTGTTCAACAATGGCAACCGTTTGCTGTACGCTGCTCGTCCTCGAGCGACGCGGCCGGTTGGGATACGCTTGGATAGCATTTCCGAATTGTTTGACGTACCTTCGGTTCCTTGCCTTGTCAGACAACCAAGTGGGGTACCTCCGTGTGTCGTACGACGACCTGAAATAATCCTGGATCTGCACACTGGCCCAAAGGAAAACACGGACCCTTCGATTTATCGGAGGCTCTTCCTGTCCGTTGTTGGCCGCTATCCAGGTTCAGTCGTCGTCTACACGGATGGTTCAAGGACAGATACGAAGGTGGGCTGGGCGTTCGTTGTTGGTAATGATAAGTTCCTTTTTGCTCTTCCGGCAACCTGTAGTGTGTACACAGCAGAGGTCTATGCTATCTGTGAGTCTCTGCGGTACGCACTGTACAATAAGCGCCGCCACTTCCTTCCGTGTACTGACTCCTTGAGTTCGCTTCAGTCTATTGATCCCTGTTTCCCTCGACACCCTCTGGTGCAGCGGATCCAGGACCTGCTGGCCGGGTGTTCGGATAAATGCTCCCAGCTGCGACATCTTGTTATGTCCCATTGGGAGATGGAATGGCAGGCCATTCCACTTCCCAATAAGCTGAGAGCGATAAAAGGAACAGCGAAGGTATGGAGGACTTCCCTTCGGGCTTCGCGGAGGGAAGCCGTGGTATTATGTCGTCTTCGGATCGGCCACGGTATCTTGACTCACTCGCATCTTTTGAAAGGAGAACCCCCTCCGGTGTGTACCTGCGGCGACCATCTTACCGTGGTGCACATCCTTACGGAGTGTGTGGACCTGGTCGATCTGCGCCGTAGTCTTAACCTTCCGAGTACGATCTCCCTTATCTTGCGTGATGACGAGCAGTCAGCAGACCTCGTCGTCCGCTTTATGAGGGATGGTGGACTGTTTTATCTTGTGTGATGCTGTCCTTTGTCCTAGTGTGTTTTGTGTCACTTTCGCTTTTATCCCATTGACTTCATTTTAGTTTGTGTTGCGTCTTTTAATGTGTTATTCTAACGTCTCTCTTAAATTATGTACTACCAGGCAATGCCTTATTCTTTTGTTTTCCTGTATATTCTCTTATTTTATTAGAAATTAGGCATTGCGTATTAGATCCACTGATTGTTTTAATCTCACCCTCATTTTTCTCCATCATCATTTTTTTTAAACCTTAGTCAGTGGATATGTTTTAAAATTTTAACATCATCTCTCATGTCGTTTATCTCGTTCCATTAGGGGCCGATGACCTTCGATGTTAGGCCCCATAAAATACCAAGCATCCTCATCATTTACCGGGAAACATTTACTGGTTCACCGCCAACTACATGAAAACGTTCTCTCTAATTATAAACTTATCTTCAGAATGTTTCATACACACTAGTGAATTATCTGTCACAACAAAATCGTCACGCCACGAACCTGCTACGAAGGCGTAGCAGGGGGAGAGGTGATACTCACACGTGGCGCGTCCCAGGTGGCGGATAGGGGGTCCTAACCGGCTTGCCGGCGGACTTGAGGGAAATAAAATACCTCTCGCGGACCAAACACACTACCCCTGCGGGTGGGGGACGCACATGTAGAATACACACGCGGTACCCCCTGCCTTTCGTATGAGTCGAGTAAAAGGGGCGACCTAGGCGCGGACATGGATTGCGGTTTGGTATAATGTGTTGGACCTCCTGTGTATGGGAGGGGTCGAGTACATTCACAGGTAATCCCTGCCTGTCGTAGAAGGCGTCTTAAAGGGTCATGTGGCCATGGTCCCCTCTTTATTTTATTATTATTTTTCTGAGGGTCAGATGTAGACCATTTCAAAATTATGATGTGCGTGCTGCCCGAAAATGGGCCTCTTTCGTGTGCGATTACGCCCAAAAGCCCGCAAGTGTCCACCCAGGACCATTGCGTGGTGGGAGCGCCATGTACCTTGGCAGTGGTATCCGCCTGACAACACAGGTCCCCGCACAACCGAATGCCAGAAGGACATATTATTATCCCTTAAACAACCCACCCCCAAAATATTGGGGACCGGGCTGAGTGGCTCAGACGGTTAAGGCGCTGGCTTTCTAACCCCAACTTGGCAGGTTCGATCCTGGCTCAGTCCGGTGGTATTTGAAGGTGCTCAAATACGACAGCCCCGTGTCGGTAGATTTACTGGCACGTAAAAGAACTCCTGCGGGACTAAATTCCGGCACCTCGGCGTCTCCGAAGACCTTAAAAAAGTAGTTAGTGGGACGTAAAACAAATAACATTAATTAATTAAAATATTGGGGGTTGGCTTTAAAAATTCATAGTATCCAAACAGTATCATTTTAGTGCGTCAAACCGGACTGCAGCATTCTTGGGGGTACGGCCGTCCTCTTTCAACTGTTTTTATTTCTCTGCTACGCCAACAGATGGAGTCTGAAGCTTGTAAACATGGACTTGCCACCTCGTGT
This sequence comes from Anabrus simplex, assembly GCF_040414725.1. NCBI lineage: Eukaryota > Metazoa > Arthropoda > Insecta > Orthoptera > Tettigoniidae > Anabrus > Anabrus simplex. The sequence goes on from NC_090268.1 coordinate 171,673,524, forward strand.
TGGACACACCGAAGGTAAATATATATTTTATTCTTTTAAAATGCTGTTCCTGCTAATTTTATACATTAGTTTCAATCAGAAAAGCATATGGAATAATATTTCAATAGTGTAATACGAGTATAGTTGCTATCTTGTTCACCACGTCCACATTAATGTGCACCACCAAGATTTTGGGGGTTAGGTTTTAACTCAACTTTTAATTTATGTTTACACATTCTCTTACCTCCTGTAAAACCACATACCATGTGTTGTTTTTACATTTTCTTCATTTCTCGTATTATTTCCAGGTTTTCTCAATGATGATTTGATCTTCGAATTTTTAAATAATTCCGACATTGATGAACAATTTAGTGATGATGACGATGATGATCCAATGATAAGTACTTACGAACATCCTGTAGAAGTGGAACCCTTAGAAAGTGAAGCAGATGAACAAGAAGAAGAAACAAATTGTACTGCAATAGAGACACCCTCCCCAGGGCCAAGGACTGATACTACACCAAGGCGGCTGTTTTGGAAGAAAAAGTATTTCCAGGAAAAGCCACATCCGGTGCCTATTGATTACACCAATATTCAGGTAAGATTATTTGCATTATCTACTGACTATTTTATAAAAAATGTCCTCAGGTGAAGGCAAATACAATTACAATCACTTTTATTATATGCTGAATTTTCTACCTTCATTTTCAGAATCCGCCTAGTGAAAGAACGCCTTTGCAGTACCATGAAGATTATTTTGATGACGACTTCTTCAATTTGGCTGCAGAGAAGACTAACATGTATTCCGTGGTAAAAACGGGGAAGTCCATCAATACAAACCCACAGGAATTAAAGAAATTTTTTGGTATTAATTTACTCATGGGTTGCATTCGCTATCCCAGGTTGTCCATGTACTGGCAGAAAGGTATTCAGCTGAATCTCATTTCAGAATGCATGTCGCGAGACAGATTTTTATTACTGCGTAAACATCTACATGTAGTCGATACTGTAAATAAACCCAATGATGCTGACTCGAATGCACTTTGGAAAGTGCAACCTGTGATTCAAAAAGTGCGTGATGTGTGCTTACAACTTCCTCGGGGAAATGGTAGTTATTCAATTGATGAACAAATGATTCCTTTCTTAGGGAGGTGTAAACTTAAGCAGTATGTTAAAAATAAGCCACGCCCAGTTGGTCTAAAGAACTTTGTTTTGACTACCTCCAAAGGTCTAGTGCTAGATTTTGAGGTATATCAGGGTCAGTCAACTCCTCTAGTTAATAGGGAACTTGGTCTTGGTCCAGCAGTTATTATGAGGCTTGTTTCTTCTCTACCTCAAGGAAGTTTTGTATATTTTGACAGGTACTTTACAACTATTCCACTGCTACAGGTACTTTCAGAAAAGGGGATTGAGGGAACAGGAACGGTCATGAAAAACAGGATTCGAGATATAGAACTGTCACAGAACAAGATGAATAGGGGTGAAAGCAATGAATATGTCAGAAGCGATGAGAAGATTGTTGTAACAGAGTGGATGGACAACCAAAAAGTGGTAATGGCTTCCACGTGTGCTGGGAAGCATCCAGAGCTGCATGTGAGAAGATGGTCCAAGGCTGAAAAAAGACATGTTGAAGTGGATTGTCCATCTGTTGTCTGTAAATACAACCAGTGTATGGGTGGGGTTGATATTTGCAACCAACAGATGGAGTGTTATCGAACATGGTTCAGAACCAGAAAATGGACTGTGAAAGTAATTCTTCACTTTCTAGATCTAGCAACGGTAAATAGCTGGATGCTATATCGGGAAGATGCTCTGGCTAATAAGAGAAGCAACAGAGAGATCAAAGATCTCCTGAAATTTAGAATGTTGATAGCTGAAGCGAGGTTGGCCACCCCTGCTAGGAAAAGAAGAACTGAGGATGATGGAAATAGAGGAATTGAAGAAGTTGAAAATGGTATGCCCGAACCACCTAAGAAGATTTACACACCTTCTCCGATACCTGGGGTTGACAAGCGATACGACGGATATGACCACTGGCCTGTTGTAGATGACATCCATTCATCGAGAATTTGTCGCCTAGAAAGTTGTTGTAAGCGCACAAAATTACGCTGTGAGAAATGTGATGTATATTTGTGCTTATCTAAGGATAAATGTTGTTTCAAGTTATTTCATGTCAAGCCTAGATCATAGATATTTCAAACATTATGCCTGTCAATTTTTGTATTATGTCGAGAGAGGGAGAGAGAGAGAGAGAAAGAGAGGGAGAGAGAGAGAGAGAAAGAGAGGGAGAGAGAGAGAGAGAATGTGTGTAAATGTATGTGTTTAGAAAAATATGTAAAAGAGAGACAAAGTAAATGAATGTTATCATTAAGGTGTATATGAATGTAAACTAGTAAAATGTCGCAAAAACAGTATCAGTAAAGGCCTAACCCCCAACATCTTGGGGGTCCATTTTCTTCAAAACCGTGTACACAATATTTTTTTAACTATTTTTCCCAACTTCAGGAGGCTTGTCTAGTCTAATATAAGGCACCTACTTTTAAAAATGGGGAAGAAAATCCTTCAGGGTGGAAAGGGTTATTAATTATTTTTAATTTTTTCCCTATATTTAGTGCTCTGTACACGCTATGGGGTACATGCTATTGCGGGTGACTGGAGGAAGGGAGTCTTAGTACTCATTGCCTCAGTCATCCCGTATTAGGCATCGTTCAACATCGGACCCCGGGCAGTACATGCTATGACCAGGTGGGTATTGCCTTGGCTGCTTGGTTCGGCTACAGAGACCCCTGATCGGAGTGGGTGGCATTCGGGGAGGATGCTATCGGGCATGGCTTCCAAACGAAGTCGGCTCTCTCAAGGTGGTCCCCCACCTAAGTCTTTAACTTTTGCTTCCCTGAGAGGTTCAACTCCCTGGGAACATGCGCAGCGTGAAGGAATGGGATCCAGCTTCCCTAGGTTTCTGGTCGCTACCAGAACCGATGGGCACGATTTTAAGCTGGTGAAGCCCATTCTTTTTAGTAGGCACATCGAAAGCGTCTATGGCGAACTGGAGGAACTTAAGAAAATGCGCAACGGAAGTTTGCTTCTAAAGACTCGTACAGCACTGCAAGCTGATCAGTTGCTTAAGTGCGAGCACTTTGGCGAAATCCCCGTCAAAGTGGAGGAGCATAAGTCCTTGAACCTGGTTCGCGGAATCATCTTTCACCGCGACCTTATTTTGAACACTGACGACGAGTTGATGGAAGACATGAAGAACCGTGGCGTGACACACGTCCGGCGCATTACGCGCAAGGTCACCGGTGAAGACGTTGCCACTGGTGCCTTCATTGTCTCTTTCAAGTTCTCAGTGTTACCAGGGAAATATTCGCAATATTCTCAATATCACGTTCAGGAAAATGGAGTCCCACAGGGATCGGTCCTTAGTGTCACTCTGTTCGCGATTGCCATAAACGTTATTGTCGCTGCTGCTGGTCCAGCAGTAATACCCACGCTATATGTGGATGATTTTGCTCTGCATTATAGGTCGTGCAGTATGGCAGTCGCAGAGCGACAATTACAGCAAGCTATTAGGAGGGTGGAGAAATGGACCTCAGAACATGGCTTTCGGTTTTCTGCCGCAAAGACCTCCGTTGTCCACTTTTGTCGTCACCGTACTCTTCACCCACATCCTGAGCTTTATTTAGGAAATGTCGTTCTTCCAGTTGTTGACACGTACCGATTTCTTGGGCTCCTTTTCGACAGTAAATTATCGTGGGAGCCACACGTGCGGGAGCTCAAAGTACAATGCACCAAGAGCACTAATTGGGGAGCTGACCGCGTGGTGCTCATCCGATTTTACAGGGCACATATTTTATCCAGGTTAGACTACGGCAGTGCAGCATATGGCTCAGCAAGGCCAAGCGTGCTTGGGAAGCTGAACAGCATCCACCACAGCGGGGTTAGATTGGCGACGGGAGCTTGCCGTACAAGCCCCGTTGCCAGCCTGCTCGCTGAGTCGGGTGTGCCGCCTTTACATCTGAGGCGCCAGCAAATGCTCCTTTCGTATGCTGCAAATTTGCGACAGATGTCACTTCATCCAAGCTATCCTTGCGTGTTCAACAATGCCAACCGTTTGCTGTACGCTGCTTGTTCTCGAGCAACGCGGCCGGTTGGAATACGCTTGGAGAGCAGTTACAGATTGTTCGACGTACCTTCGGTTCCTTGCCTTGTCAGACAACCAAGTGGGGTACCTCCGTGGGTAGTACGACGACCTGAAATAATCCTGGATCTGCACACTGGCCCGAAAGAAAACACGGACCCTTCGATTTATCGGAGGCTCTTCCTGTCCGTTGTTGGCCGCTATCCAGGTTCAGTCGTCGTCTACACGGATGGTTCGAGGACAGATACGAAGGTGGTCTGTGCGTTCTTTGTTGACAATGATAGGTTCCTTTTTGCTCTCCCGGAAACCTGTAGTGTGTACACAGCAGAGCTCTATGCTATCCGCGAAGCTCTGCGGTACGCACTGTACAATGAACGCCGACACTTTCTCCTTGAGTTCGCTCCAGTCTATTGATACTTGTTTCTCTCGGTACCCTCTGGTGCAGCGGATCCAGGACCTGCCGGCCGGGTGTTCGGATGCCGGCACCAGAATCACGTTTCTGTGGCTCCCAAGCCACATGGGCATAGAGGGAAATGAATTAGCTGATAAGGCTGCCAAGGAGGCAGTTACACTGCCCCCGTTGCCTTTCAAGGTTCCAGCAAGTTATATTTGCTCTCAGCTGAGACATCTGGTTATGTCCTATTGGGAGATGGAGTGGCAGGCCATTCCACTTCCCAATAAGCTGCGAGCGATAAAAGGAACAACGAAGGTTTGGAGGACTTCCTTTCGGACTCCGCGGAGGGAAGCCGTGGTATTATGTCGGCTTCGGATCGGCCATGGTATCCTGACTCACTCGCATCTTTTGAAAGGGGAACCCCCTCCGGTGTGTACCTGCGGCCAGCACCTTACCGTGGTACACATCCGTACGGAGTGTGTGGACCTGGTCGATCTGCGCCGTAGTCTTAACCTTCCGAGTACAATCTCCCTTATCTTGCGAGATGACGAGCAGTCAGCAGACCTCGTCATCCGCTTTATGAGGGATAGTGGTTTGTTTTCTCGTGTGTGATGATGTCCTTTGTCCTAGTGCTTTTTGTGTCAATAGCGCTTTTATTCCATTGACTTCATTTTAGTTTGTGTTGCGCATTTTAATTTGTTCTTTTAAAGTCTAATGTAAAGTACGTAAGCAAGCAATGCCTTATTCCTTTGTCTCCTGTATTTTTGCTTATTTTATTCCAAAATAAGGCATTGCGAATCAGAGCCATTGATTGTTTTAATCTCATACTCATTTTCCATCACCATTTTTTAAACTCTAGTCAGTGGGTACGTTTTTAAAATTTTAACTGTCATGTATTCTGTCGTCCATCTTGTTCCATTAGGGGCCGATGACCTTCGATGTTAGGCCCCTTAAAACAACAAGCATCATCATCATCATCATCATCATCATCATCAAAATCATCATCAAAATCGTTACGATGGATACATTTGATCAATGTCTGTCGTAGCACTTTATCCTTAGAGAATCTAAATGCTGAAGTATCTGTAGCACCGTAAAGGATTTGCATCCAGGTACACAGCACGAACGACCCATTCTAATAAGTCATACCGCACTTGTTTTAAAACGAAGATAAACTAGATTTTAAACGCAGAACTGTAATAACCACTGACTTAATGCAACCCAAGGCAAGAACTACACTTGTGTTTCACACATGTTTACAACCGATCGTGGCGCCATTTTGACTAGTATTGATAGTTGCATTGTGGTCTCAGTACTGGAAATGGTCTTGACTGAACAGCTCCGCTATTTGTGTAATAGGTCAGGGTGTATTTTACCCGAAGGTAGGTCCGAACCTGCGCAGAGATGTGCCTGAGCCGTCGTTTACGTTCGGTAGGGTGGCCAGTTCCTTTCCGCTCCTCCATTCCCTTACCCCCCACCAACAGCGCGTGGCAACCCGTCCAAATATTGACCGCGCCCAAAGTTTCTTAACTTCAGAGATCTCATGGGATCCGGTGTTTGGGGATAACTCGAAGCAAACAACTACCTATTTCATCCGCTTCCCGTCCTGACATACACTCTGGCCAAACACACATCAATGCATCACTTGTTTTACGAACATGAACATAACTGTCTTCAATAAAACACAACTTCGGTTGAAATCGTAGGTGACGGTAATGCTTGTTGTAAATCCATTGTAATAACCAGCGTGTCACACGCAGGATCGAGAGACATTTTCTTTGCTTCAGATAGACTTTCGTAGCCCTTGTCAGCGTTTTTTAGATGTAGACGGTGACTTAATGCCATATCTTCAAGCGGGATATTTGCAACTTCGTCACAAACTTTGCATGTGTCACTTCGTGGAAGTTTGAAGCCTATGTTGATATAGTTATTGCAAATGAATCTGTATTTATGAAGTTTTAAAGGAAGAGCTCCATTATCACGGCAGTAGATGACATACACTCGGTATATTTCCTCGACTGAACCGACACTGAGGATATAATGCCTGTTTATATTCTGTGAAAGCGAATAATGAGATCTGTATCTAAGGAACAATCCAATGTGCTTCTTTGCAAACTCGACATCATCATCTTTGCACTTACGAGGCCTCTTGTGATGGTTCCCTTGTCTGTCCATTTTCAGTCTGTAAACATGATGATTCGCCATTCGTATTTTGAGGAACATCTGTAATAAAACATAACCTAACTTAATATTTACAATGACTATATTCTGTTTATAAGTTTAATTACAATGTATAAATATATTTAATCGTATTTCAAAACTGAGCTTTGTACTACTGTATATTGGAGTAATCTTATGTGCATAAAAATAGTGGTGATAACATTTGCATTAACTTAAACTTAATCCGGCATATTAGGAAACTTATAACTATCTTTAAAACAATAAAAGTACCCTGTACCTTTTAAATATTCCAATCGCTTCTTTGAGTTTCCATGCACTGACATAAATGCATTTTTGCACAACATGATATCTAAGTTATTTGTTGTTTTAACATAATATTCAAAGCTGTTACGTCTTCTTGACGCTTTAGTATTTAATCTCTCCTTTGTTGTTGTTGTTACTCGTTTAGTCGCTTTCGACTCTCCGTGACCCCATAGACCAAAGTGCGCCATTTCTTCCTGTCATGAACTATTTTCCGAAGTCTTTCTAAATTGAGAGCCGTGGCTTCCTTGATGCCATCAATCCACCTCATCCGTTGTCGCCCTCTTCTCCTGTTACCATCAGTCTTCTCCTTAGGGTACTGTTTTTACAAGGAACACGTTTAACTAGGCCAAAAAGATAGGCATTTTGGATATTTCGATCTACTAACTTATTAAAAGCATTAAAAAGTTATTTCTTCCTGTCTTCTGCAATATCCTTGTAGCCACACCATTCTGTTTTACAGCATTGTATACTGGTGTACATTTTAGCAGGTATAACCTTACCTCCACGTGCAATATATTCTTCTCCACTGTTACGTGCCATCTTTTTGCTATTACCTTTCCATTTTTCTGGATTTCTCTTCCTTGTTTTGCTTTTAATTTCTATATTTTCTTCATTTACAACCAAGCTACTACTTTCTGTGGCAACCATGTTGATTATAAGCCCAGGTTTGCAACCTGCTCTCCCATCGGTTCATTATGTAATCATTTAGCCAGTCGGAACCCAGGTATCGGAGAGATTTGGGATACCTCCTTATTCCACTCAGAAGTGTGAGACTTGTCTGTAAGGCCTGTTATCTTATCCTTTTTAGTATTGACATGGAGCAATCTTGCACTCTGATAGTTCAATAAACAGATGCCAGATGGACCCAGCTCATATAACATGCAATTACCTCAATTTTCACCAAAAGGAGGGTTACCCCCATTTCCACTAAGCCCTTCAATTCTCAGAAGCGGGCCAGCCCCGATAAGTGAAGTTAGGTAGGTGAGATTGTAGATTGACCATCAAGAGAGAGAGAGAGAGAGAGAGAGAGAGAGAGAGAACTCTAGTGAGGGGGCTGTATGCCTTTGGCTCCAACGGGAGATGAAAATTGTTCAGTTTTGAGGGTTGCTTTCGTGTTTCGTTTGTAGTTACAGAACATCACCACATAACCTCCAACATGAGTAGGCTGTCTTGAACTATATGCGTATCGTCACCTCATATCAGTGCCAACAAAACACCATGACTGACTCAACGTCACAAACCGCCCAGGAGTCCAAAGACGAAACTGATCAGTGCGACACATGTGGAGACAAATTTACCAACGAATGGCAACAAATGGCAACACACGTCGTACACAAAGCTCACAAAAGGGGAACTTGCGCAGGTCTCCCTTGTTTTAACCCTGCTGTTCTCTTCACTTTTACTTGACGGATATACTGTTCGGGTAAATATGACCCGACATATCAAAATCCTGTAGAAATCTTATACAAAATGTTTTGTACAGATGTTAGCTATCGACATTGTTGTTCTATTCCAGTACCTTGTTGGTAATAATAATAATAATAATAATAATAATAATAATAATAATAATAATAATAATAATAATAATAATAATAATAATACAAACAACTTGATTAAGGGATATTTCTTATTTAAATATTCACATAAATTTGGAACAACAGACAGTTTCCATTACAGGCATTCAACTCAGAAAGCACTACAACTTTTTTCATACTTTTCTTCTTACTGATTGCAGTTTAGGCACAAGTATTCACATAAATTTGAAACAGTTTTCAATACAATCGTCTTAGAAAACACTACAGTTCTTTTATTGCTTTTCTTCTTAGTGCTTGCAGTTTGGACACAAGTAGGTGAGATGTTTCATGCAAATATCTTTACTACATTTTCCACACAACATGTTTGTTTTTATTGTCATTGCTTGATGGGCAGAACTTACATCGTGCACGTTTCCTAGATTTCCTTGTTGTTACCGATTCTGACACACCAGCCACATCTTTAGGGTTTTGGATGCTTCTGACCATTCTCAAAGAATCTTCTGTTCTTGGGAAATGCGTTCTTGATGCAATGTGTTTTCTTATCAGTGACTTTCCAAGTTCCTCCAAGAATATTCTCCTTCTAGTCAATTTGCTTGCATTCCAATTAGGGTCAATCGAAATCCACAAAATGTATGCATTATAAGCAGAAACATCAAGAATATTGTAGAAAACTATCATTGGCCACCTATTGGTTTTTCGTTTGCATGTATATGTACCTGATAGCTGATCAAACGTGTCTACAGCCCCTTTGGTTGAATTATAGTCCAAAATCATTTTTGGCTTCTTATCAGCCCTGTCACTGATTTCCTCATCATGGTGGAGAATGCTCATAAGTTCAACATTCTTGTTTCTCTCAGAAATATACTTAACCACAGTAGTGTCATTTGTGAAGTAAAATGAAAAGCTGTGTACCTCCTTGTTGGCCATTTTATGTGGAACTTCCGGCTTATTTTTCCGTATAGTTCCCAACATAGTCAATTTCCTTTTCAGAAGCAGCTGTCCCAAATTGTACGACGTAAAGAAGTTGTCACACGTGATATTCTGACCACGTAACTCAGAAGTGAGATCAGATACTACCTTCATTCCCTGATTTATTTTTTGTACCGCTCCTCTCACCTTTACTGTATAAATTTGGGCTTTCAGTACGTATGAAGATTTGCTGTCACACAGGGTCCATACTTTGATCCCATATTTTGCCGGTTTACTTGGGATATACTGCTTGAATGGACAGCGACCTCTAAATGCTACTAACTGCTCGTCAACAATAACATTTTCTCCTGGATTATACAGTTTAGGAAGGACTTCTACCCACTTCTCCCAAATACTACGAATTGCGGCAAGTTTGTCAGTACGTCGTCTTTCCTCTCTAGTAGATTTCTTGTCAAATCGCAGGACACGCGATATCTTACAGAACGCTTTAAGGGACATGGTTGCTTGAAATATGTTCCGCCCAGTATCTTTATCCCACAAACTTTTTGTAGACTCCCCATGAGATCGATATACACCCGCAAGTAATAAGAGTCCTAAGTATGCATGGAAAATAGAACCATCAATAGCTGTCCATTGTTCACCATAAACTCGCTGCCCTTCAATATTTGTCATGTCTATTACTTCCTTTTGAAACACTGTATGAAATACTGCTTCAAATGAACATTTTACATCAGATATTCTGCTGATTTCATACCTGCTAACTCTTGGGGTACTCTTGATGATGTTCGAAGCTGGTAGGCGATCATGTTGTGCTGGTGGATGCAACTGGCATTCTATATTATCATTTTTAGAAAGAAAAGTCTTTACACTATTTTGCACAGGCTGTGGACTGTCGTAACTGTCATCGGAACACTCGCTTAAAGATGCATTACTGATATGATCTTCAAACTCAGGAAGTGATCCTTCATCTGCTGAGGCATTTACTAATTCTTCCAACTCATCATCAGTCAATGGTCTAATCGCCATGGTGTCACAATTCAAACTGAGCAGAAACAAAACATTCAAATTGTTGAGAACTGCCAGCTATTATTTCCTGGGAACAGCAAGAAACAAGCCCATTGTTGTAAACGCATGGAGGCTTAGTTGATTGTTGTAAGTTGGAATGATAAAAATTACTATTCTCATACAATACAACGAATATAAAGTTCACCTTTTCCGTCTTTTAGAAATAAATCTGAATTACAATAATCATATTTATGTGGGGTCATTATGACCGAACATTACATATGCAATTATTACAGTTTATGCCCAAACTTCTTAAACTATTTTAAAACTTTTTAAAACACGTGCTGCTCTTCCATTTTCAGACAAAGTCACAAAGGTTCATAAACATATATTGGTATTCAAGTAATGAAAAAGAACGTGCATATTCATTCGTTACTGCGTTGATGGGGTGAAAGTTCCTTTTGGGGATCATTGTAAGTATCTAGGTGTTAATATAAGGAAAGATCTTCATTGGGGTAATCACATAAATGGGATTGTAAATAAAGGGTACAGATCTCTGAACATAGTTATGAGGGTGTTTAGGGGTTGTAGTTAACCCGGGAGAGGGCGCGCCGCGGAGAAAACCTCCGCACTTTCCTTATTTTGTTTGTACGAGAATGTGACTTTGACCAAGTCGCAAGTGCGGTTGTCTTATTGTTCTCAGGGATTTTGGAAACCAATTGTCAAGGTTAGTTTATTTCTATCTCCAATTCTGTTGCTGTGGCGATTGTTACTGTTAGGTATTGTCATCGTTGCGGAAGTATTCTCCGCGCGCGACTCTTGCTGACGCGTACATTGTTGTGTTTCCGTCTGAGTGTGACTGTGTTTGATTCAGTGTATGGTTTGATTTACTCGTTGTGCTTTATCTTTCACTATCATGATGGATATCAACGAGGTAAGGTAAGGTAAGGGTTATTCTGCCCGGAGGCAAGTCCGAACCTCTGCAGAGGTGCTCCTGAGCCGGAGTTTACGTGCGGTAGGGTGGCCAGTTCCTTTCCGCTCCTTCATTCCCTTACCACCCACCAACAGCGCGTGGCAACCCATCCAACTCCTGACCACGCCCAATGTTGCTTAACTTCGGAGATCTCACGGGATCCGGTGTTTCAACACGGCTACGGCCTTGGCTATCGACGAGGAGGAAAGGATTAATAAACTACTTATGAGTGTGGAAAAATAATTCGATCGGAATTACTCACTTTTGCGGGCGCAGATTTCGGCTGGACAGTTTCATTTTGATGGAAGTGAAGATGAACCTGATGAAGATACTGAACTCACTACAGATTCAGAAACAGATAAAGGTGAAGAAAGTGCTCATGAGACGGATAGTAAAGTGTCAATAGACTCGGAATATGGAGAGAATAGTCCACCGCATACCAGTGAAGCTTCCTCACAATACACTGGCAAAGACGGCGAAACTGTTTGGAATATTCATTGTGCTAAGAAACTTGGTCGTACTGGGAAACGAAATATTGTAATTCATTTACCGAGCCCTAAACGGGAGGCTAGGAATATTCAAAACCCTTTACAAGCGTGGGAGTTATTTTTTCCGAATAACGTATTGGACGACATAGTAACTCACACCAATATATGGCTTGAGAAGAAACGTCATAAGTTTCAAAGGCACCGTCATGCGAGAGAGACTAATCTTGCAGAAATTAAAGGCATGATTGGTCTTCTGTACCTGGCTGGAGTACATAAGGCAAAGCACTTCAAACTTTCTGATTTATGGAGCACAAATGGAACCGGAATCGAGCTGTTTCTAACTACAATGTCCATGAAGAGAGTTAAGCTGTTGTTACGAGCTCTGAGATTCAATGATATAAATACGAGGAATGACAGAATCATGATCGACAAGCTCACTTATATCAGGGAATTATTTGAAGGCTTTGTCACTCGATGTAAAATGAACTACAGTCCAAGTGAATATACAACCATTGATGAGATGCTCGAAGCATTCAGAGAAAGATGCAGTTTCATGCAGTTCATTCCTAACAAACCGTCCAGATACGGAAATAAAGTGTTCTCTTTAGCGGACGCAAGAACATATCATACAGTAAATATGGAGGTATATGCTGGAAAGCAACACGAACGACCATATAAAGTGGTCAATAGCCCTGCAAGTGCTGTTCAGAGGCTTATTCCCCCGATACCTCAAACTGGACGAAATGTCACCATGGACAATTGGTACACATCGCTACCACTTGTTTCTAAACATCTCAATGAACACACACTCACAGTGGTTGGAACGCTAAAGAAGAACAAAAGAGAAATCCCTCCGCTATTTCTCCAGGCTTCCTCTATGGATGTAGATGGTGATAGTGCTTAGGCTTGTGAGCTTTTAGTCACTCATTACCTAACAGTCCTTTCATAGTCCACACTATGGCACTGTTACAGTGGAATTGTATCGGTTATGACATGCATCTTGCGGAGTTACGTCAGCTCATTAGTGAGTACGCAGCGAGTATAGTCTGTATTCAGGAGACCAACTTCAGACATGGTCATCATACGGTCTTGAGAAATTTCAAACTGTACCCGACGTAACGATACTATGCTCACCGGGCTTCCGGTAGCGTTGGCATTTTTGTACGTTCCGATACCTACAGCTAAGAGGTTCCATTAAGAACCCTGCTTGAGGCTGTAGCTGTTCGCGTTCCGCTGCCTGTCATAGCAACAGTGTGTAATGTTTATTTTCCACCAGGTCAAGCTCTTAACATAACTGATGTCACGGATCTTATAGATCAGCTTCCACCTCCCTTCCTCTTATTGGGCAATTTTAACGCCCATCACCCCATATGGGGCTCTAAGACGCCTTGCCCCCGGGGAAGTGAGCTGGAAAAATTAGTAACAGAGCTGGATTTATGTGTTTTGAACACGGGGAAACCGACTCACTTTAGTGTACGTTACGGCACATATTCTCGCATAGACGTAAGTCTATGCAGCCGAACGTTGGTTCCATTGTTTCGGTGGCATACACACGATGATCTCTGTGACAGTGACAATTTTCCCATCATCCTTACTTTGTTGAAACATAAATCCGTCGAGGCTCCCCCTCGATGGATTCTAAAACATGCTGATTGGCCAATGTACACATCACTAGCTGTCTTTAATGCTGCTGAGGAACCCATTCCGTTCTTCTCGGGGACTCCTCGCCGAAAACTCGTTCCTTGGTGGAACGATGCAATAGCAGCAGCCATCAAAGAACGCCGTCGCGCTCATAAGCATTACCTTAGAGAGCCTACTGTGCCAACTTGGTAATGTTTAAAAAACTCCGCGCTCAGGCGCGAGTTCTTATTCGACAAAGTAAGAAGGCTTCATAGGAGAGATATGTGTCGTCCATGACTTCACATACTCCATCATCTCAAGTGTGGACTAAGCTTCGACGGATTTCGCGTATCAACGGATCATCTCCTGTACCGGGAATTTCCATTGCAGGCAGTGTCGCCACTGACCCTCTCGCGATTGCTAACCATCTAGCTAGTCATTTCGCGGATGTATCTGGCTCCGGGAATTACAATTCTGATTTCCTCGCTCTGAAGCGGGAGGCAGAACGTCATCACCTTAGTTTTGCCACCCATGCTTCAGAGGGCTACCACGTGCCCTTTACGGAGTGGGAATTCCGTAGCGCCTTAGCGCTTTGCAAGGACACGTCTCCTGGACCGGACAACATCCATAACCAGATGTTGAAACACCTTAGTGAGAATAGCCTACCATATCTCCTTCGTGTGTTCAACCGAATCTGGATAGAGGGAGATTTTCCGTCTGAGTGGCGAGAGGGCATAGTCATTCCTGTCCTCAAGCCTGTCAAAGATCCTAAGTATGCAGGAAGTTACAGCCCTGATTTGTCTTACAAAATGCCTGTGTAAGCTATTTGAGAGGATGGTATATCGCAGACTCGTGTGGTGTCTGGAGAAACAAGGAGTCTTGTCCGAGTACCAATGTGGTTTTTGAGCCGCTCAGTCCACCATTGACCACTTGGTACGCCTGGAGAGCTCTATCCGGGATGCGTTTCTGCGCAATCAGCACTTGGTAGCTGTCTTCTTTGATTTGGAGAAGGCTTACGACACCACCTGGCGATATGGCATCTTTTCAGTCCTGGATCAATGGAGATTCCGAGGTAACATGCCGGTATTATTGCGAATTTTTTGTCCCTCCGTCTATTCCGTGTCCGAGTAGGGAGGACATATTCGCAATACCACGTTCAAAAAAATGGAGTCCCACAGGGATCGGTCCTTAATGTCACTCTGTTCGCGATTGCCATAAACGGTATTGTCGCTGCTGCTGGTCCAGCAGTAGTACCGTCCCTATATGTGGACGATTTTGCTCTGCACTATAGGTCGTGGAGTATGGCAGTCACAGAGCGACAATTACAGCAACCTATTAGGAGGGTGGAGCAGTGGACCTTAGAACATGGCTTTTGTTTTTCTACCAAAAAGACCTGTGTTGTCCACTTTTGTCGCCAACGTTCTCTTCACCCTCCTCCTGAACTTTATTTATGAAGTGTAGCTCTCCCTGTAGTTGACACTTACCGATTTTTGGGCTCCTTTTCGATAACAAATCGTGGGAGCCACATGTGCGGCAGTTGAAAGTGCAGTGCACTAAGAAGCTTAATATCATGAAGTTTCTTAGCAGCACTTCTTGGGGGGCTGACCGCAGGGTACTCCTACGATTCTATAGGGCACATATTTTATCTCGGCTAGACTACGGCAGTGCAGCATATGGTTCAGCAAGATCAAGCGTTCTTGCGAAGCTTAACACCATCCACCACGGCGGGGTTCGGCTGACGACGCGTGCTTTTCGTACAAGCCCCATTGCCAGCCTCCTCGCTGAGTCTGGTGTGCCGCCTTTACACCTGAGGCGCCAGCAACTTCTACTTACGTATGCTGCTAATTTGCGACAGATGCCACTTCATCCAAGCTATCCTTGGGTGTTCAACAGTGGCAACCGTTTGCTGTACGCTGCTTGTCCTCGAGCGACGCGCCCGGTTGGGATACGCTTGGATAGCAGTTATGATTGTTGGACGTACCTTCGGTTGCGTGTCTTATCAGACAACCAAGTGGGGTACCTCCGTGGGTTGCACGACGAGCTGAAATCATCATGGATATGCACACTGGCCCGAAAGGAGACACGGACCCTTCAATTTATCGGAAGCTCTACCTGTCCGCTGTTGGCCGCTATCCAGGTTCAGTCGTCGTCTACACGGATGGTTCAAGGACAGATACGAAGGTGGGCTGTGCGTTCGTTGTCGGAAATGATAGGTTCCTTGTTGCTCTCCCGGAAACCTGTAGTGTGTACTCAGCAGAGCTTTATGCTATATGTGGAGCTCTGCGGTACGCACTGTACAATGAGCGCTGGCACCTTCTCGTGTGTACTGTCTCCTTGAGTCCGCTCCAGTCTATTGATACCTGTTTCCCTCGACACCCTCTGGTGCAGCGGATCCAGGACCTGCTGGCCGGGTGTTCGGATGCCGGCACCAGAATCACGTTTGTGTGGCTCCCAAGCCACATGGGCATAGAAGGAAGCGAGATAGCAGATCAGGCTGCCAAGGAGGCAGTTACACTGCCCCCGTTGTCTTTCAAGGTTCCAGCAAGTGATATTCGCTCTCAGCTGCGACATCTGGTTATGTCCCATTGGGAGATGGAGTGGCAGGCCAATCCACTTCCCAGTAAGCTGAGAGCGATAAAGGGAACAACGAAGGTATGGAGGACTTCCCTTCGGGCTTCGCGGAGGGAAGCCGTGGTATTATGTCTTCTTCGGATCGGCCACGGTATATTGACCCACTTGCATCTTTTGAAAGGAGAACCCCCTCCGGTGTGTACCTGCGGCGACCATCTTACCGTGGTACACATCCTTACGGAGTGTGTGGACCTGGTCGATCTGCGCCGTAGTCTTAACCTTCCGAGTACAATCTCCCATACTTGCGAGATGACGGGCAGTCAGTAGACCTCGTCCTGCGCTTTATGAAGGATAGTGGCCTGTTTTATCGTGTATGATGATGTCCTTTGTCCTAGTGTTTTAGTGTCAATTGCGTTTTTATCCCATTGACTTCATTTTAGTTTGTGTTGCGTATTTTAATGTGTTATCTTAACGTCTAACGTAAATTATGTGTATATATCTGTACTACCAGGCAATGCCTTATTCGTTTTGTTTCCTGTCTTTTATTTTATTAGAAAATACGGCATTGCGTATTAGATCCACTGATTGTTTTAATCTCATCCTCATTTATCTTCAGCACCTTTTTTATATCTAGTCAGTGGATACGTTCTAAAATTTTAACTTCATCTCTCATGTCGTTCATCTCGTTCCATTAGGGGCCGATGACCTTCGATGTTAGGCCCCTTAAAACAACAAGCATCATCATCATCATAATTTTGTATCGCTTGCGTGCCTTCTTCTTTTCAATAATCAGGGACTTCAATTTATGTTTAAACCACTTTGGGAATTTGGGAGTCTTAAAATTCCGTATAGGGATGTAAAGTTCCATGCCATAATGTAGTACTGAACAGAAGGTTTCTACTGCTTTATCAATTGATATATTTTGAAACATCACCTTCCAGCTGAACAGTGACAGATAATAATTTAGTCCATTATAGTCACCATTTAAAAAGTCAAAATAAAAACAATCAGCAGGCAAGGAATTGTATAGCTCATTTATAGGTATAGAAATCTCTAAAGCTGAGTGGTGTCTATCGAGGGGCGGTGTACCGGGCGGTACACCTCTACACCGCACATTTAAATCTTGCGCCAATTAGAACTCCTCTACAGGAGAAACACAGAACTTGGAATTAGACCTACTTTTACTCAGAAGATGTCACGACCTTAATTTTGTGATGGTGAAGTTTCCAGTACTGTGTGTATTTCAACTTGTTTTTGTTCTCCGTTCATCAAGAAATTTGGACATTCCCTCATAGAGGTCACTACAAAAAACTGTGATCATGCAGCCTGGTGCGAAGTGAAAGAACCTTTCGGGAGAAATTTTGTCTTCATAAGTTTTTTCTTTACTAAATTTTGTTCATTCATCCTTGGGATGGCAATATTTATCTTTTCTTTCCGCCAGTTTTTAATTCAGCCAATCCCTAATTTCTGTAATTAATTTTCAGCCTATCACAGGTTTCTTCTCCGATTTAGTGTGTAACCTTAAAGTAAACAATAAAATTGAGAGGCGTGGCTTAATTATTCACGAAAGGTCTCGAACTTTCCCCGAGGGTTTATAAACTGCGGATTTTCACGTCTCTTGTCCATTTGATCAACATCTTACTGAGTGTGTGTATGTGAAGCAGGAGACGGGTGGTGCCTCTTTCATCAGGCAGCAGTTCTTCAGCAAGGTAATGGCCGTTTAACATCTTTATTTCTTGCTAGCTCAGCAGTTTAACCCGCGGGAAAGGTCCGAAAGTGTTACCATGTAACCTACTTTTCTAAAAATGTAATTTCCTGCCGACTTATGTAAAAACGTCATAAAATCCGCAACTGTAATTGGGGATAGAGAGTGATTTACCCTCTCGATCTCCTCTTCACATTGGTTTGAGGTGACTACGTTTTGTAACTGGTTTTCTTCCTTTCTGTAATGTCTTAAATTATTCTTATACGAGTCTCCTCCATAGTTTGGGAATAGCCCCTGTTTCATCGGCCTAATGCTTTTTAGGTTTTAGAATAAGTATTTAGGACTCCAAGTACACGCCTCCATTCATTTTGGTATTTCGGGCCATTTACTTAACCATTTCTTTTTCTGCTAATGCCCAGTAGGTTGGGTACAAGATACCCCCGTGTCATTGTTGTAAGTTGTGCCTTGATGGCAATTAATTGTAAAGTCTGGTATTGCCTTGAATAGGCTTGAAAAACTGAGAGCGTGTCAGCTGTTTTCTAGTGTTGCAAGAGTGCCTCTGGGAGGATTGACATTGTAAAGTGGGAGCAAGTGCTCCATGTTATTAGGGGATTTCTGCCCTTGAACATATGTGGGCGTTGAGCTAGCAGCTCGAAATTGTAAAACTAGGGGCTTGTAGCCCAAGAGAGTTAAAAATCTTGGATCCTTCTAAGTCTTGTTTTTAGATTGCTATGTCTTTGATAGCATTTCACTTCAGGGAAATTACAAATTTCTATTTTTTTTTTTGGAAAATATAACCTTGTTGAAATTTTAAATTAACTTTGACTCTGTAGTTAGACCCATTCATCCCGGCACCTTCATTCACCTCTGCTGTTCCACAAATATCCCGGAACACTTTCATTACTAGATTTTACTTCGATAGAACTGGAGTTACTGAAAACCAAATCAAGAAAGTGATTCAGAAAATTTGGGATAGCATTAAACTGATTTAAACAGAGATAAGAAAAATTGTCTATAACTAAACTGGACTGCATAGTGTGGTTACCTACTGACGTAAGGCCAGAGGAAGTTTCTTCATTTACTATCCAATTAAGACGTGGTAGATTGTAGTCACCAACAACGAGCAATAAATGGTTGTCAAGATTTGACATAATTTTTTCAACAGCACTGCAATGTTCGAAATATTTTTGGACAGGAGACTTGGGTGGAATGTATACAGCGCCAGTGATTCATTCTGTGGTGTTAAAAGTCAGTGACACAAACAACTGTTCAACTGTGTTAATGCACGGTATCAGAATAGGTTTAAACCTCTTTTTAATACAGATCATTACCCCCCCCCCCCCCCCCATGGGATGCCTTCATACTCGTTAAAGAAGACCTATCACATCTGAAAATTGAATACGTCTCGAGTCCGAGTTCCACATCACTAATTTCATCATTTAAGTTTGTTTCGGTTAATACCATGAAGTCATAGACAGCTAAACATGAAGAAATTTTAAGTTCCGTTAGTTTGCTTCGAAGTCCATTTACATTTTGATAGTATCCTATAAAGTGTTCAACTAACCTTTGTATTGGTGTCTTTGGTGCTTTCTTAGCATAGTGTATCTGATCTCTGTGAAATTATTCGCTATCTACATTGGGTATTGTATTCCTGATATAAGTTATACTTTCTAAATAATTTTCTGTATCACTTAAGTTTTTGTAATTAGGATTAGCATCCCCCTCATTTTCTTAATTAGTTTCCCGAGAGCATTCTACTTGATATTCTATTGAGAAGTTTACCAAACTTACAGGTTCCTTTTCTGTTAAGATGTAGCCCATCTTCTCTAAAATCACTACCTCTAAGCCAACTATTACCATCGACAAAAAGGACATCTCCATTACGGCATAACCAGTCAAGAGTGGAGTTTACAGCATCTATATAGCGATAATCAACATCATGCCGATATAAAACGCCACTGAGACAAAGCTTTGCCGCTGGAAACCTCCTTTTTATCGCAGTAATAAGCCTATCAGTTTCGGCCATTGTGTCACTAAGTGTTGAGAAATTATGAAGGTCATTTGTGCAAATATGAACTATCAGGGCTTCAGGATTTTCTTTAATACTGTCACTGTTTACATGTTCAGCAAGTTGACCCACTCGTATGCCTGGATAGCAGTAAGCAATTTTCTCTTCAACTTCGGGTCCAACATTTCTTATCATCGAGTCCCCCACTATTACTGTACGGGCTTGTTTATGTACCGGTCGCCGACGGGATGTTTTTTTTTTTGTATTTTCGACACAACTCAGCTGAGTCATGTTCTATGATTGCCTCATGATCATTACATTCTAACACTTGAAAACTGTTTTGTGTCACTAAATTACTATTTACAGAATCTTTAAATGCAACATGTTTCCGGTTGGGCCTAACATTCTTTGACATAACATCTATAAAATCATTTTTGTATTGTCTCGGCATTTCAACATTATTTTGTTTAAATTTCTTCAATTCCAGCAGAGCATTTTCTAGATCCGTTGATAACACTTTAATTATTTCATCTTAGGATGAGAGTTCAAGTTCCAGATCTCTTGTTCTAAACCTCAAATGCGAGGAGTCCAAAGTGAGGTTATCGGAAACGAGATCGTCTACCGGATCCGACACTTCGTTACCAAACGTATTCTTAAATACGCACTCATAAGAAGCATTAAGACTATTAAGACTAGCATTACTTCCGTGAATAGATCCATTGCACTTCATACACATATTATTACCGAACATATCACCACTCGGAGAAAAAACTAAGTCACTGTTTACCGCCATGTTACTACAACAATGACAACAATGATGCAGTGTACTTAGAAGAAGACTACTAAACCGTGCGGTAAACGAATCACCTTTTATTGATTTTATATTGAATTGCAATAGGCCTACATTATACTTTTATATACTGTATGATTTTCAGATTGTCGCGCGTCCCAGGTGGCGGATAGGGGGGTCCTAACCGGCTTGCCGGCGGACTTAAGGGAAATAAAATACCTCTCGCGAACCAAACACACTACCCCTTGCGGGTGGGGGACGCACATGTAGAATACACCCGCGGTATCCCCTGCCTGTCGTAAGAGGCGACTAAAAGGGGTCCAAGGGGCTCTCAACTTGTGGGTGTGGATTGGCGACCACGGGGCCATTAGCTGAGTCTTGGCATTGCTTCCACTTACTTGTGCCTGGGAAGACTTGGGAGAAAGGAGACGAGCTGCTCGACTAAGTGGTATGTTCCGAGCTGACAGCGGAGAGATGCGTGGAATGGCATTAATAGACGAATAAGTTTGAGTGGCATCTTTAAAAGTAGGAAAGATCACAATATGAAGATAAAGTTGGAATTCAAGGGGACAAATTGGGGCAAATATTCATTTATAGGAAGGGGAGTTAAAGATTGGAATAACTTACCAAGGGAGATGTTCAATAAACTTCCAATTTCTTTGAAATCATTTAAGAAAAGGCTACAAAAACAACAGATAGGGAATCAGACACCGGGGCGACTGCCCTAAATGCAGATCAGTATTGATCGATTGATTGACTTCGCGTCAAGTAGACCCGAACAGGGCAGCAGGATTAAATTAGTTTCTAGGAAGGTAGGGCATTGCATTTCGAATCCACTGAATGCTTCAAATTCATAATTGTACCGGGCGGTACACCTCTACGCCGCACATTTAAATCTTGCGCCAATTAGGACTCCTCTACAGGAGAAACACAGAACTTGGAACTAGACCTACTTACAATTTTTCCTCAGACGTCCCCTCCTTAATTTTGTGATTGTGAAGTTTCCAGTACTGTATAAAATTCTACGCGTTTTGTTTACCATTTATCAAGAAGTTTGGACTGTCTGCAACAGATGTCATTACAAAAACTATTATCATGCACCCTGGTGCGAAGCGAAGGAACCCTTTTTGGAGAAATTTTGTATTCTTAAGTTTGTTCTTTATTAAATTATGTTCGTTCATTTGTGGGTTGGCAATATTGATCTTTTCTTTCCGCCAGGTTTGAATTCAGCCATTCCCTAATTTCTGTAATTAATTTTCGGCCTATCACAGGCTTCTCCTTCGATTTGGTGTGTAACTTTAAGCTAGCCAATAAAAGTGAGAGGGTGTGGCTTGATTATTCGTGAAAGGTATCGAACTTTCCCCGAAGGTTTATAAACTGCGGATTTTCACGTCTCTTGGCCATTTTGATCATCATCTAACAGTGTATGTATGTGAAGCAGGAGGCGGGTGGTGCCTCTTTCATCAGGCAGCAGTTCTTCAGCAAGGTAATGGCCGTTTATCATCTTTATTTCTTGCTAGCTCAGCAGTTTAACCCGCGGGAAAGGTCCGAAACTTTTACCATGTAACCTACTTGTCTAAAAATGTAATTTTCTGCCGGCTTATGTAAAAACTTCATAAAATCTGTAACCGAAATTCGGGGATAGATAGTGATGCAGCCTCTCGAGCTCCCCTTCATTTTGGTTTGAGGTGACTACGTTTTGGTAACTGTTTTTTTCTCTTCCTTAATGTTTTAAATTTCTTTCTTATACGGGTCACCTCCATAGTTTGGGAATAGCCCCTGTTTCATCGGCCTAGTGCCTTTTAGGTTTTAAGAATGCATATTCAGGAGTGCAGAACAAGCCTCCATTCAACTTGGTGTTTTGGGCCATGTACTTAACCTGTTCTTTTCTGCTAAGGCCCAGTAGGTTGGGTACGAGATACCCCCGTTTCATTTGTGTAAGTTGTGCCTTGATGGCAAGTAATTGTAAAGTCTGATATTGCCTTGAATAGGCTTGAAAAACTGAGAGCGTGTCAGCTCTTTTCAAGTGTTGTAAAAGTGCCTCTGGGAGGCCTGATATTGTAATTGCTGGAGCAAGGGCCCCATGTATTAGGGGATTTCTGCCCTTAAGTAAAGTTATGATCTTTGTAAATTTGAGCGTGTACCTCAGGAAATGTAAGCGAGGGGCTTGAAGCCCAGGACTTGTAGAATTCACAACCTTGTATTTTACTTGACTTATTTCTAACTTGCCTATGGGACCTGTTATATTGTTATTCGTTGATTTTTGAAAAAAGAAAAGAAAATATAACCTTTGTTAAAGTTTTAAATTCCATTCTTGACTTTGTAGTTAGACCCGTTCACCCCGGCACCTTCATCATCTCTGCGTCCACAGGTAACCCCGCAACAATAATCATTGCTCATTGTATCTTCTTTTTTAATTCTAGTCAGTGGATTAATTTTGGAACTATTTTAACTTTCAATATTGCGAGTTGGATCTTCTGATTATTATTTTATATTCTTATTTTTCCATTCATTTTTCATCATTAAGTTTTTAATCCTCGTCAAAGGATGAGTTTTGGACTTTTAAATTGTCATTACATTTCGTCTCATTTCGTACTCTTAGGGCCGATTTCCTAGATGTTAAGCCCCTTTAAACAACACGCATCATCATCATTGTTATTCTTAGTAGACTGAGATATAGATTTTCTCCTGGATTACTGAGGGGTATTTACTATGCTCTTATTGAAAGCCACATCTCTTATATGAGACATGTCTGGAAGAGGTCCTTAGAAAGAAACCAGTAAGGATAATTTTCGAACGGCCCATTCTGATACCGACTAAATATTTCTATAAAATTGTGATTTTTCTTAATTAAATGTATTAATCATCCACCATGCATGAGAAAACAGCCCTTTAGTAACCGGTTAAAGTTACCATGCAAATGGGGTTACTTTGACCACAGAGTTTTTGTGCCTGAATAATCATTGCCAGTCATAGTAAACCCCATCCCAGGTTTCTTTGACTTTTTTATCATTTATCATTTATTGGTGAATATGAGTACCAACCTGTTGTTCTTAAAGAAATATTTTTACACAAAAACGAAATTAATGTCAAACTGAATGTAAGGAAAAAAAAAGACTCTATTCAGATATGAACATCCATGCAGTATATTCCTGTGGCATTTCAAATAAATTTACTGCTGTTATTACTGTTTATTATCACAAATATTAGTTAATATTGAAGCACTCTATTTCATGCTGAAGAAATTTAAATCCTCCTTTCAGTACATCACGTCTGGTGAGGATTAACATAATTTGTTCTGTACTGACTTCGCTTTCATCAACATGATCTGGCCGCATAATTTAAATTTCTGTCTCTTTAGACATTTCACAACATATCCTGAGTCATTGATGCAAACTTGGGTGATTTGTCCAATGAAGTATTTCTCCGATTTGTGCACTGTCGGGATCTTGACTATCACAAAATCTTGAACCTTCACATAACATGAAGAATCTCTTGCTGCAGGCTCATTATTTTCGTTGTTGAACGAGTCTTCATTTGTGTCATTGTCCAGGTAAGGAGGATAATCTGTAGCGATCCTAAAGGATGAAGGACTTTCATTTTCCTCTTCCTTGCTAAATGCAGTAGGCTTGCCCACGGCTAGTGAATGTGTGTTGTGAAGTGTACTCATGAGAGTGCCTTTTGCCATTTTGTAATGGGCAGCTGCCTTAGTAATTGACAATTTCATTGATTCTACATCTGCCATTGCTGCCTGTAGAACACTTGGATCTGCGGTGTTGTAACGTCTGCTCAAGGGGTTTCGTTTGTGTACTCGACCCATTGTGTTGAAGAGATGAGCGAATGTCTGAAATATAATACAAACACGCCATTAGGGTTGATAAAACTAGAAATATTATTGTAAATGTTTAGAACGTGGTTTACAGTGACAAGGTGATTAGCGGTCTAAGTAACCCCGATAACCTAAAAAATGTGTCACACTCATAACATTTTACTCTGCTACATTTGTTTCTCAACTTGAAGTTGAAATGAAATACTTAGGGCCGGTAATATAATGCACCCTACGGGTCAGGGTAACCACAGTAATTCCCAACTAGTCAGTTAAACACATCTCAGGGTATCCTTGCCTCCAGAAAAATGGTTAATTTTTCTATGTTTGGTTTTACGTGTGTCCGAAGAGAAATAACGGTACCATATGCGGTTCAGAGAAAGTAACGATGCCATACGCGGTTCAGAGACAGTAACGATACCATACGCTCAGTATTGTTTTGTAAACGCAAAACTTCAGTCATCCTTTTAGAAAAAAATATATATATGCGCACAACGTGAATCTTACACACTAACTAAAACTATTAACTACCAATATAAATGAAAACTCACTTCATTATATAAGAAACTAATCAAGAAACACATTTATTAAATTGTCAAGTTTCGCAAAAGAAATGGTTAATATCAGGTATGACTCATAATCTTCAATTATCAACTTAATAAATTAATATTTTAATCAATGAATCAAATATGTTAGGTCAGCGCTGCCTATTTCCTAAACTAAGCTTACATCTTAATACACTGAGTAACGTATTCCTGAAATGAATTATCTTCCCTTTAAAAATTACATTTGGTTACTTAAATATATTACATCACAGTCTTTTGGCCACGGTCGAAATTCGTTATATCAATAAATTATTCCATCAGTCACGGTATAATTATATACCTCATTGAAATACAACCATCACGTTGTTGAAGTTTCTGCGAAAATGAATTGAATTTGAATAATATGTCCTGAATACAAATATCAGTGACTTAAGTTATGTTGAAAAGTATCTGAGTTCGTTGGTGCAGGTTAGCGTGAAGAAAATGAAATATTGAATGACGCACTAAGTACCTCGGTCCTATTGCCATTTAAATTACGGCTCCTAACTAAGTATTCGCTCTAATAATATTTCATATTAACAAAACATCGATGATATCCTACGTAAATGTCAAATAAATTCCCTATTCTAGCTAAATAATTTCTTATGTATCGTATTCCAGCTCGATATACATACAGCCAGTAAGCATTTATCATATATAGGTGTGCTAATGCCAACACAAAGATATTTCAATACTACATTACGTTACTACTTGCATACAAGCTTATTCTTCCACGCAATATCCATTCATTCAGTATATGACATAATCATGTATTCATTTACTCATCACCGGTTGTTATTACTGTCAAACCACTTTCACACATCATTAAAATATACGTAATATTGTTGTTCGTACCTTGCTGTAGTTCCTCGCTGGGGGCATACTTATATTCTGTAATGGCACTGCATGTGCTCCAACATCACATATTAAACATATCAAATACGCTTTACTTCCTATTACTCTGCGCAATATATCATTTCAAATACTATACACACTTCCATTATCTCACCATTAACCTCCAATTCAATTCATATTTAACTCATTTAGCATTCACAACTAGCGCGTTTAACCTCCAATACTTAATTATACAACGATATGTATCCCATCAATAACGCAGAATTCGTTCCTCAGAACGCATTTTTATTCTTACAACTCCGTATATAACCCCAAACTCAGTATCTTTCCTTTCAATAAAATCATACAGCAAAGAGTATGGTAACTAGTCTTAACCAATTCAACGTGCGTCCCTCTGTGACGTAACCGGGTTTGACTATTACTACATCACACATGGACCTTCCTAACTAACCGGGATTCTTTGAAAACAGCTGTTGCACTATGTCGTACTTTTAAATGGTATTCCTTTATCCTTGGATAATATAATGTAGTAACACGCTATCACTCCGTAACGAGATGTCAACTTAATTATTTCACACTGCACTTTCTTATATTCATAAGCACACTTAATTATCTCATGCTTAGGCTATTCAGATCTACTGTATATACTGGTAATACTCCACATAAGAAATTATATTACTTAATACTATTACTTAGCTCGCCATTCAATATCTCGGGCCTTAGTTGCTTCTCGGTGTGGTCGTAGTCCTTGGATCAGGAACTGGGTAGGATTTCCACCAGTGGTATGTCAGGTAGAATGACCTCCTCCACACGGGTCGGGTGGTTTTAACGGCCAGGACGACATCTCCCTCCAGGTTGGCCTATGCCGATTTAGCAAGTCATCATCTGCTCAGCAAGACAGTAGATAAAATGCGATGATTCTGAAAAATATAAGCTCATCATAGTTCTGCGTAGAATATATATTTTTATGGTGATTGCTTCCTTATTTTGTTTTCCTAGTGATTATTTTCACTAAGAGTGGCTTAATCTCGAGCTCTCTCGTCTCAATCAAGTTCCTATTTTCAAACGGCTTTGCGTCTGAGTATCTGGACGTATTATTCTAAGCTTCAGGATTTTACTTGCTCTTTCCAGTATTTTAACGCTTATCTATTCAATTCGCTCAGTATTTCCTTCTTCTCAGCTTAATACTTCTCGCTAAATATTGTCAATCTCGCTTATTTTCGAGTGCGAAGTTCGGAACGTCTTGTTCTCACCACGTCAATTTTTCAAGTCAGTTTTTGTAATAATCTGTTTTATCCTTCTTATTTTTTTAAAAACAATTCTATCGATTTTACACCATTATACACCGCCTTCATAGTGGTAGGTTTAAGTTAGTCATGGCCTCCTAACATACATCAATATCGATATCTTGTTATACATTTCTTTGCCTTGGCTGGCCTCTACCTTCCGTAGGCGCCATTTTGAATACGTCCAGTAAATGCATCGGGTACAATAATGAAGGTTTAAACTGAAGATTGAGTTAAATTGTAACTAGAGTTTGAACCGATGTTGAGTCTTATAATGACTGGCCTAAGTTAAACTGAGGTGAAGAAGGAAATATACGATCTTGGTAGCAGTGACTTGCGAGAAAAGATGACTATCGATAATGTTTTGCAGTGACTTGTGAGAAAAGATGACTATCGATAATATTTTGTTTACTTCTTGTAGTGAAAATGGCTGATAAAAACAAACGTTGTCCTAATTTTACGTGTAAGGAAATAGAATTGCTTGTGCAATTAGTACAGAAATGCAGTGGCAGTATTGAGTGCAAAAAGACGGACGCTACAACATGGAGAGAAAAAGAATTGGCCTGGGAGAAACTTGCTGAAGAATTCAATTCTTATAGTGGCGGCATACCCAGATCAGGAAAAATTTGAGAGTGAAATACGAAAATGTGAAGAAATCTACAAAAAAAAAAGTTCGCGGATGAAAAACAGGAAGTATACAAGACCAGAGGTGGGTCAATTCCATCCATTAAAATAACTTCAGTGGATAATGCCGTGATAGAACTGAAAGCAGCACTGGGCTCGAACCTGTGCACGATAGTGACTCTGTTCCCTCAGCTTCCACTTCTCAGGGCAGTGATTTGCAGTGGAAAAGCTGGAACCGATAATGTTGAGGCAACCTGTGTCCAGTTCACTGACTGCTGATGCCGTCATCGAAGATGTTGAAGGTTTGGAGATTACGGATGCTACAGACAGACTCTCTAGATAAACTGACGGAAGATCTAGGAAGAGGAAGAGTGATCTGACAGGGAATTGCCGTGTGAAATACAGCAAATTGTTTGCTGCTAGAGGTGAACTGATTGTCCTGCAAAATGCTACCATTAATTTGGAGATGAGGTTAAAAGAAGAGGATGCTGAGATGAAGAGAAAAGAGCATGAGATGAGGGTTACGTGAATCATGGTGATCCACGAAATATCACTGTAATATTTGTCACATATGAAAGGTAATCATTGATTTACTGAAATAAAGTCTCTATCCCAGGTTGATTAAAAAATACCGTCCTTACTCGCAAGAAATATGAATACGTACTTACGAGCTGTAAACAGGAGTCTATTATGTTGGATTCCGCTGCTTGCGCCGTCATTAGTTTGTTTCTTGAGGAGCAGGGCTGGCACCAATGAATGGGAGTGCCATGTCTGTGAATTCTCATTATTTTTGTCCATGCGTCTAGCGCGGGCAGTTCAAACAGCAAAATGGAAGTGAACAACATTAAGGATGTTATCGCGTTTTTTTCTTCCACACACTTTTCCAACCATTTCCAGATTCCTATGAATTTTGCGACTTTCCTTGGAGTTAGAACGTTACATTTCCGTCTACAACCTTTCAAAAATTCAATAAAAAAGTCCATAGGACAACAATTTCCAAACAAAAACACTATAAGAGGTAATCTATCTCTGTACTTGAGCTCGCTAGTCCACAGAATTCTCCTAATGTACATAGGCCATAGCTTTTTATCGCCAATTAATTCCTGCACATCGTGATATAATTCAGGAAATGATGGCATATTTCGTTTCTTCCTTTGCAGCACTACCGTGAAGAGACTTTCCAGCACTACCAGACAATTGAAGTGACACGACACCAAAGAACTTCCGTGAGCAAAGACATGATACACGAAAGTGAGACATGACACACGAAAGTGTTACACACAAACAAAACACGGGAGCTCTGGGACGTAGAAGAAAACGTATGTAGTTGTAAGGCAGTCAAGTATGTATTCTGTAAAATAAAATGGTTATTTCCTATTATTTCTTAGCCAACCTGGAATTTGAGACTTTATTTGAGTAAATCAATGATTATGTTAAATTTGTGACAAATACTACAGTGATATTTCGTGGATCACCATAACCTGAGATGAGACTCGATTTTATGAGGAGGGACTTTGAAATGAACCAAGAGATATTACAACTAGAAATAAATGATTTTGAAAAAAACAATTGATATTTGAAAGGTTTTTAATGCATTTCGCCAATTCCAGTTGTGACGTAATTTAATTTGCACACATTTTCATTATTCATTTTCGTAATATATATTGAGATATAAAATACATATTCAAATAAAACTTTTACCAAAGAAAACGAATAAGTTATGAAAAAATAGTAACAATTTGATTTGCCTTAAAGGACGCTGGGATTGAGTTTTTGGCCTAAAATGTCCAAAATATCGATTTTTCAATTTTTCCATATTAATATACCCCTAATCCCTAGGGATCATTATGCGGTATTATTTTCCATCATACTATTACTATGTAATGTATACAAAACCTAAATTTGTTTGTAAATCACATATGTGCAAATTCCACGCTTTTACCTTCTTTTTAGTTTCAGATATAATTGTTTAACGTTTAGGGAGATCAGTTTATTTTGATACACTGTACCTCACTCTATGAACTGGTTAAACACCTAAAATGTGTGGAATGTGGAAATTTTGCTCTTACTTCAGGTGAGGAACAGGCATGGTTTAGCTTGTAAACTACGCATAAAATTTTCTTAGCGTGGGTTCTGTCCAAATCAGACACACTCAAGTCCTCAGCTAAAAGATGAATCTAAATCCCAAAGATCCCATTTTGATGTTTTATATTTTCAAGCAATAAAAACCTAGCATGCCCACCAGACTTTTTTGTGGTGGTCTTAAAACTAGCATGCATGTTTTTCAATGGCCTGTCTATATGTTTAGTTATTACGTTTACAATTTATTCATTGGTTTGGTTGTAAATAACTTTTAAATGCTCAATTTGAAGCAATTCTTTGCAAATTGAAGCTGGTAATGACAGAAAATTATTTCAGTATGGTAAATGGCCCAGTCTCAAAAATGATAACTAAGTTAATTGGTAGGGAAATAAGGTGCTGGATAGTTACCTGAGAATTGTGTTACCTTCATCAATTAGTGCGCCTTACGTTTTCAATAGTATTTGATGAATTTTCATATAAATTCTCAGAATATAATTAG
Source organism: Anabrus simplex (assembly GCF_040414725.1). Classification (NCBI taxonomy): domain Eukaryota; kingdom Metazoa; phylum Arthropoda; class Insecta; order Orthoptera; family Tettigoniidae; genus Anabrus; species Anabrus simplex. The sequence continues at coordinate 171,703,900 of NC_090268.1, forward strand.
GTAATATCTATTGAACAATTCAAAATACAGTGATAGAAATTTTAACAATGCTTCATGTTACCATATACTTGGACCACATAAAATGTCAAGTTCATATCTCTATATTTGCAGAAATTTATTATGCATGCTTACAGAAAAATACAATTACCAGAATCTCCATTCTACATTTTCAGACACAAGAAACCCAACCTGCATATCATATTTGTTTTTGGTGGCCTAAAAACTGGCATGTATGTCCTTCAGTGACCTGTCTATAAGTTTTGAGATTAGTTTTACAATTTCTTCATTGTTTGGTTGAAAATAATTTTCATATTCTCAAATTTGAAGTAATTTCTTGCAAACTGAAGCAGATAAAGGATGAAAATTATTTCTGTATGGTGAAATGCTCAATCTCAAAAATGATAACTAAGTTCAGGGAAATAAGGTGCTACCTTCATCGATTTAGCGGGACTTACATTTTCAATAGTCCTATTTTATGACATTTGATATACATTATCAGAAAATAATGTCTATGGAACAGTTCATGGTAGGCTACAGCACAAAAATTTGAACATTGCTTTATATTACCATATTCATTCATCATATAAAATTTGAAGTAAATAAGTCAATATATGTCAGCCCCAATGTCCCTTAAGTAAATTATTAATATTATGTTAGGCCTACAAAATATAAAATCTGCCATGATATAATTACACTATGTGGACTTTGTACTTTGCATTATAGTAACGCTACCCCCTGCGGGTGGGGGACGCACATGTAGAATACACCCGCGGTATCCCGTGCCTGTCATAAGAGGCGACTAAAAGGGGCGACCAAGGGCTGACTGAATTAGAACCATGAAACTAATTTTTAATCGTACCATCACGCGGGGAACACCATAGGTTGCCTGTACTTGCGAGTAGTACCACTAAATTCGGTACGAAATAGGTTTGTGATTAGTAGCAGTAAAAGCCTGGCCTGGTGGATTCCAGTACCCGTGCGTCGTACCCATGTGTGCAACACCGCGGGTCTGGGCGTAGCCTGTGAGTTGTACCACTATATGAGCAGCACCGTGGGTCTGCGTTGCCTGTGATTAGTACCCACTATGTGAGGAACACCACGGGAATACCGGCGCCCGTGTTTAGTACACCTAGGTGGGGAACCTTCTCGGTTTGCGTTGGCTATGAGTTGCGCCATTGTGTGAGACACACCATAGGTCTGCGTTACTTGTACGTATTGCAATACTTGTGAGTAGTACCATCTTTTGTGGAACACCGTGAGTCTTCGCTACTTCTGATTAGTACCCCAACATGACACATACCATGGTTCTATTTTTCTCGCGACATGTACCATTCTGTGGGGCCTTAGACGTGGATTTTGCACCCCCTTTAGACACCAAGCATCATTGTGCTTTATAAGTGGTTCCTTGGTCGGTAATAATTTTATTTTCGATCTGTTTTGAGTCTCATCCACTGTCTTTTGTTTGTTTGTTTTTTTGTTTTTTGTTGGGTTGCTGTCCATCCATTCATTCTTCATGACGTATTTTATTTTTATTTTGGTCAGTGGATGCCTTTGAAATTTTTGTTATTTCATTTCGTACCATTAGGGGCCGATGACCTTCGATGTTAGGCCCCTTAAAACGACAAGCATCATCATCATCATCATATAGTAACGCTACCATAACAGTCGGGGTGGTAGCGTGTTTAGACAAAAGTACAAGTAACGATAAATAATCAGAAGTACGCAGAGGAATATGCAAATATATATGGCGATACAGGAGAGAGCTCATCGTACTAGAATAATAATAATAATAATAATAATAATAATAATAATAATAATAATAATAATAAATGATGATAAGTAGTATAAATCAAGGAAAATCGCGCAGTAAGGAAGAAGCTAGGCCAATAACAATGCGAAATAGAATATATATTTAACAACCAAAATTTAAGAACAAGATAAGTAATTGCAAGTAGAAGAAAAATCCAAACGGTGTGCCATATTTACAAATAATTATCCAATGGTACATAAAAGGAAAGCCTGTTGAATAAATCGAAACTGAACCCTGAAAGAGAAAAAGCATGAAAGGGAGGGGGAAAAGGAAGTAGGATGAGTATTAGGACGGGGAAAAGATTTTCTTCACCGGGTATTGCTGAAGTTTAGTAATAGCATAGATCTAGGATGACATCTGAAAATAATTTACAATCGTCCGTAGCGCAGTGCGTGAATAGAAGCAGTCTAAGTTATGAGTTTTTAAAGGGAAGCATAACCACTCGACAGAAGAAAGTATTAGAGCAGGCAATAGCCCGAATGAAAGTTTAGAGTCCAAATGCAGATAAATATTATAAGTCTTGCTCACCAAGTCGCTGTAGATAGAGTCCAGATGAATTTGACACGATTACAATAAGCACTGTATTAGAGTGTGGTCCACCACTCCGCCACGAAGCCCGACTCAACGGTGGAAAGGCGGAGTGAGCAATATATAGTAAAAAGGCAGATTCCAGAAAAAGAGCGCAGGCTACAAGCTAGTGAGTTCTAGAAACATAATGTCACGTGGTTACACAGCGCACAGGCAGAGCGAAGGGCAGCGAAGATGACGTAATCAGTCAAGTAGACGACAGGTGTGCGAGGTGCATGGTGCGGCGAGAAGGACGTAGAAGCGAGCAGCAGTAAACAAGGTAGGAATATGTAGAGTAGATTCGGCGATCGTAATAGCATGCTATTACATAGATTAAGAGAATTGATAATTGAATTTATTGATAATGATGATATACATGCCACTGAGGCTGAAAAGCCCCTTTATGTAGCGTCTACTTATAACACAATACAAGTTTATGAATATACTAACTACATTTTAGAATATTAAAATATCAAATTAAACATTAAACTTAAAATTAAACTTAAAATTAAAATACAGATACCAATTCCAATAAAGTTAAAACATAAATCATATGAGAAGTAGAAAAGCATATCATTCGATTTTTTAATATTTTAGGCTACAAGAATCTCAGGAATATAAAAAACAGAAACAATTTTCTTAGAAATATACATATTTCTTATTATTGGACACAAGAATACCTGATCTCAGCCCCTTGCGTACTCCTCCAGGAAGATAGATGTTAAGGACTGCTTTAGTTGGGTGCAGTTCCTGTCATTTGCGAAACGGTGAAGGTTAAAGACATTGAAGATACGGGATGCAGTGCAAACAAAAGATTTGTTAAATTTAGTGGTACGATGAAGGGGAATTTGAAGGGTAGTTTTTGTAAACCTATTATCTCTGTTATGTACTGACTCCATAGATTTAAATGCATTATATAGGTAGGGTGGGGTCTTCAGTTTGAGAATTTTGTGCGTAGCAACGGCTACTGAGATTTCCCGACGTTCATGGAGTTTCAACCATTGCAGCTGAATGTAATAGGGTGTTATGTGTTCATCACGCCTGGCATTTGTCACGTAACGAACACATGCGTTTTGCACCCTCTGTAGTTGTATGTTCAAAGTTTCGGATAAGTCGTTGTATACGACTGATCCATAGTCAATTATGGGGAATATAAGACTTTGAACAAGTAGTTTCCGCATAAAAGGTGGTGTACATGACACGTTACGTTTCAAAATATGCATGGATGACACAACTTTTCTGATCACATTTGACGTATGATCAGACCAGGATAGGGTTCTGTCGAAAATGAGTCCTAGATTGTTAACGGTGTCACTATAATGGATATCTGAATCTAGAATTTTTATTGGTGGGAGGGATTTGAGGTCAACAGTTTTCAGGAGTTTTGAGTAACCTATGCAAATAAGCTGGGTCTTAGCCACATTTAATTGGAGATTATGATTTGCGCTCCATTCGATCATTCGAGAGATATCATGGTTGAAATGCATTATACAAGAAGGTGCGTTAGTGGGACTGAAGTGGAAGTAAGCTTGTAAGTCATCAGCATACATATGGAAAGTACTACTTTTAAAGACTTCAGAAATGTCATTAATATAAATAGAAAAGCATAAAGGACCGAGGACTGATCCTTGTGGTACGCCACAGTTTACTGATTCCCAGATAGAGGATCGTCCGTCAACAAATGTAACTCTTTGTGATCTACTTGATAGATATGATTCAAACCAAGATAGAGCACTCTGCGAGAAACCAATTGACTTCAACTTTGCAAGAAACAACTCATGATTAACAGAGTCAAATGCCTTAGAGAAATCAAAGAGACATAAGATAGTAAGCTGTCTCTTATCGATGGCCGCGCGTATATCGTCCGTAACTCTCAGCAGAGCCGTAGTAGTACTATGGCCTTTCTTGAAGCCAGATTGGTAGGGATTTAGGATGTGATATTTAGACATATATTCACATATCTGCTCATGAACAATTCTTTCTAATGCCTTACTAAGTGCACAGAGGATATTGATAGGCCTAAAATCACTACAGACTGTTGGGATTTTCTTTTTGGGCACAGGACATACATTGGCACGCTTCCATTCTGAGGGATACACTCCATTCTGTAGAGAGAAGTTAAATAAATGCACAAGGGCAGGAAGAAATATGTCAATGCAATTAGAAATCATGGATATTGAGATATTATCTGGACCTTTAGCTTTAGTTCGAATTGATCTGACTGCTTTTTCTACTTGTGAAGGGTGTACGTACATGAAATAGAATTTATCTCTGTTACTTGGAGTGACAGATCTATAATGTTTGGTAGTTTCTGATACTTTCGGAGAGTTGAAGTTAGAGACTGATGCCATATAATATTCACTTAATTCGGATGGAGTAACAGGCATCTGGCTATCTTGAGAGTGACTGGCTCCAATACCAAGTGATTTTGCAGCACGCCAAGAAGCTGAGGTGCTCTTACAGTTACGGAAGATGTTGTACGTATACTTCACTTTAGCGTTTCTAATGACTTGTTTTGTCTCATTACGCAAGACCCTGAATTGCTCGTAATCATCTGGAAGTTTTGTTTTAATAAATTTCTTCTAGCTCTGTCCCGTTTACTTATCAATTCCTTAATACGCTTATTGAACCATGGTGTTGACTGGTGTTTTACGAGAATTCTTTTTGGGGGCGCATGCTTGTCATAAAGAAAAAGTACAAAGCTGTTGAAGAGAGAGACTTTTTGATCTATGTCATTAGACTGGAAAAACACATTCCAGGGTAGTAATTCAGCGTCAGCACGAAACTTGTTTACGTCAAATTTACTGAAGTCTCGAACAAGAATTGTTTTCGGAATCTGTTTTGGCGTGGATAAATTGAATACAGCATATAGCAAATCATGGCCAGAAAAACCGGCAGCTGTTTCCTGTCCGTATTCTACTACCAACTCATTGCAGTTGGATGAGATTATGTCAAGAGTGCTATCGGAAGTGGCAGTATGAAAGGTTGGATTGAATGGAAGGCAGTCGAGGTTACAAGCGTTGAGCACATCGCGTATGTTATTGCTTTCAAACGTCCCAGTGCCGAAACGAGCATTAACATCTCCCACAACGAATACATATTTATAATTCAAACATGAGAATACATATCGTTCAAGAATGTATCCATGAACCCTACTTTTGGTGGACGATATATAAAAGCGAAAAGAATTTTAGTGTCTGAAAGGGCTATATCAAGGATTATGTACTCAGGTTTCTTATTGTACTCTCCAGGAGATTTGCTAAGTACACTGCATTTTATGCTGTTCTTCAAGTAAACTGCAACACCACCAGCGGCTCTGTTTATTCTGTCATTACGGAAAATATTATACCCATCGAGACAGACGGCAGAATCTGGTACTGAAGGTTTGAGAAATGTTTCACTTACTGCAATAATATCAAACGAACTCTTGCCAAAAATGTGCCGGAACTCAGATATATGGGAGGAGTCAACAAGAGACTGAGAATTGATATGAATGACCTTAAGATTTCTTGTGTTTCTCACACTAACACCGTGTAGTAAGTCAGATAAGACACACTCATTACTTGTCATGAGTACAATATAGTAAAAAAGGTTAAACACAATAGATAAATAACAGATCGTTCAAGAGGTATGATGTTGTTAGTAGCCTATATCAATATAAGAATAATTTAAGAATTTGGAAATTATGTGATGAAGTGAAATAAAAAATTGTAGAAAATGTGTATAAAATCAATCGCGTAGCAATTATTTCTAAATGTAAAAGAAATTATAACTAATATACTACACTAAATAGAATGGTTGCGAAAGAGAAACTTTTGAATTGTTAGCCTCACCAGAATTATCTTTACTTCTCGTCCAAGGTAATTCCAGTAATCAAGTGATGCACAGGAATACGAATTATCGCGCCGCATCATTTCAGTGGAGCTGGGTAGCGTTTCTTCAGTTCCTCGAGGTCCCGTTCCGTCTTCACTCGATGTTTCACATCACCAACGCGCACCATTATGACACCATCCATAGTCCACACTGAATTTAGTCCGAAATGGCTTACAGCACGTTTGAGAATGTCAGTACGGGTCTTAGTTAGGTCCTCCCGTATGGTTATACCACTATTCTTTAACAGCCTCTTTGATTTGAAGACTGCATTTCGGTAGGCGTATGAAACAAATTTCACAATGATGGGCCTGGTTTTGTTGTGACTTCTAGCACCAACTCTGTGCGAACGGTCGATCATCGCGGGATCAAGTGGAACATTGATCCGAGTGGCAATCTCCTGAATGCGCTTGTCCGTGTCTTCTCCTGAAGTTTCAGGTACTCCAAATATACGTAAACTGTTCCGACGTTGATAACTTTCCAGCTCATCTGTCCTATCGTCTAACTGCCGTTGAAGATCAGTTATTGCCTCGTCACGTTTGGTGAGTTCACATTTTAATTCTCTGATTACATCAGTATTAAAATCAATACTTTCTTAAAGTTTCTGTATGACCTTATCGGCTACTCTGTCTACAAGTTCGTCGAGGAGTGAACTGTTCTTAATGAGGTTATCCACCGTTAGTGACACCGTAGTATCTATAACCTCCCTGCTTACGCTGGTTTGCAAAGTGTCCGATCGGGTGCACTGATCATCGCAGGTCAAGATGTTGGCAGCGCTGTTCTGTGAATAGAGGACGGTTGATGCTCTTCACTTGTTCTCACGTAGTTTCAGTAGTTGCCACATGAGAGCGTGGGCTGTCACTGTTTATGTCCTTGCCTTTAGAGAGTGGGGTGGCACTACTGCTCGCGGGCTGGGCGATACGGGCTTTAGCCTTCACGTGTTTACGTGAGTTACCCATTGTAATTCAAAAAACTTTTACAAATTACTTACAAATCACGATACCTTCTTCCAAGTGAAGTACTTCTGCACATGCACAAGTTAAAGCACCACTGAATGCACACTTGATATATACTTAACACCGTCTTATAACACCTTCACAAAGATAAATACTGGAGAGGCTCACACTCGCGTCTATACCACCATGTGGCAGGCAGTCACGCGCCGAGGTCACTTTATCCAAAAGGGATAGCTGCCCTAGAACAAGGGGTACCGTACGGTAACAGCATCAAATTATCTATTTTCGCACTATTTATTTTAGGATAAAATGAGCTTATATATATTTTTAATTTTGAATTTCCCCCGTTGTAGCCCTACAGCTATCCCGGATCAGGAAAACTTTATTTTTTTTTACACATACCGTACAAATGATGATTTACCATAGCCAAAGAATCTCGTAAAACATCTAAACAAATATCTTTTAGATACGAAACAGGAATACCAAAACGAAGGAAGAAATTCTTTGAAAATGTTGTGACATCCTCGCGCACCGAAGAGTAACCCAATCACTTCCCAGCAACTGGCGGGTATGTGATACTTTTCTTCAAAGTACTTAAAACAGGGTTCGTAGTATCTCTTCTTTTCAGAATCAACTTCTTTGGCCTGTGAACTGTTGGATCAATAAAAACGGCAATGTTTCTCTTCCTCTAAATCGCGACAATGTCTGCACGTTTACTGGATCCATCACTAGAGATACAGGGCACTTCTTCAAAGAATTCAAATCTGCCAGATTTTTTGAGAAGTTCTACAATACTGAACATGCTTCCTGCAACAACACAATACACTTGTAGTGATTACTCAATGCCATCATATAATTACACTTCTGCATTAAAAAGTCAACACTCCGCTAGCATGATACATGATTATTATGTGACAATTGAATTACTATGATAATACAGAAATACTCATAATAATAATAATAATAATAATAATAATAATAATAATAATAATAATAATAATAATAATAATAATAATAATGGTTTATCAACTCACCGATTGTTACTTTTTGCTCGAATTGGCCATTTAGTTACATGTTACATTAGTTTCACAATAAATTTGAAAAGTAATCTTGAATTAGCATTTGCCTGACAAATCCTCCACCTCTGTTTACTTCAATCCCTAGCGCCCTTTCCGTTATACCTTCTAGTCTGTCCTCATCCACATGTACAAACTCTGGTTCAGGTTCATTCATGTCTCTTGCAATGTTATGCAGAACTGCAGTTCCAACAATAACCATCTGCGCAGTTTTCTACTTTCTTATGTCCAGAGACAAAACAGGGAATCGACGCTTCCAAACTCCGAAGAGCCTCTCAACAACGTTTCTTGTTCTTATTTGAGATTCATTATGCAACGATTCCGCAGGAGTAGCAGGTTCCGGGCGTGGTGTCATTAGATATGGTTTGATGCCATACCCAGAATCTCCATGCAATAGAGAACTGCCATGCACCTGATTCAAACTGAGCCCTCAGTCGTGAACTGTTGAATATGGTAGCATCATGTGCTGATCCTGGACATCTTGCTACAATATTCTTGATTTTCAAATTTGTATCAGCTACAACCTGCACGTTTAATGAAAAGAACCCCTTACTGTTTCTGTATTGCTCTGCAGAATCTCCTCCAGGGGACTGTATTCTGATGTGGATACAGTCAATGGCACCAATCACTCTGAGAAACTTAGCAGTTTTGTAAAACTGATTGTTACTTACTAACATGACATTTTCCTCTGTTGGTAATTTTATTTGCTGTGGAGCAAGGGAGGCAGTTAAATCTGTCACACGCAATATAGTCCGTGAAACAGTGGCCTTATGAATTCCTCCGAAATCTCCCATTGTAATAAACATACTACCGGAGGCATAAAATCGCAATGCTATTAGTAGTTGACTCAGGGGTTCTACAGCATGATTTCTGAAATAGAAGGAAGACTTTATTTTCTAAAATTTACACTTTTAACATTCAAACAGTTCAATATTTCTTTTTTACATTCTTACCTTTTCGGTGCATGTTTTATTCTAGCACCAATTTTCTGAAATAGGGTTATGACAGTCTGTTTTCTAAGCCTAAACCTATTTAAAAACTCTGTTTCATTCCATATATGAAAGTGACGAGCCCTTGCTCGAAAAACTCGTGGTGACCGTGGTCATTCAATAATTTGAACTACTTCTTCATCATTGCTTAATACTTCAAACACCTCAAAAATATCTTCGAAATCCATTCGTTCTGCCATGTTGTAAGGTATGTATTCTTAAACTTCAGTTTAAACGGTAGATGAGTGGCAGTAAAATTAATCTCTAGTTGACTTATGATTAAGTTTTATAATACGCAACTAACAGATCAACCGAAGTTTAAACTGAACTAACAGTTTAAACCTCTATTATACCGGCCCTTAATATCATTACAGATAATTACAGATAATTGGACAACATACCTGCTTTATTTAAACCCTCTCCTGACATACGGTCTGCGCGATGCAACTGGATTTAGTCATACGTAGTGTTGGCAGCGAAGTAACAGGAAACGTAAAAATGGCGGAATATACCATTAATCTCTTTGGCTGGGAGAAGGGAATTCCCGAAGTTGCAGGGGCAGCAGTCTAGATGATTGACTGATATGGCCTTGTTATAATACTCAGCATGGCTTAGCTGTGTTGACACTGCTACATGGCTGAAAGTATTAAAAAACTACAGCCGTAACTAACTCCTGAGGACATGCAACTCTGCCTGTATGCATGATGTACTGATGATGGCTTCCTCCTGGGTTAAAATATTTTATAAAGATATGGAACTAAACCCAGTCAGTGCTAATTTTTGTAAGCTTCATGACACTCCCGCTATATCCGGTCAAACTTTTTCTGAAAAAGTGGTTAAAGTAAACCCGCGAGTCAAAGTATACCCATCTTACGGCCTGTAATGAAATGAAATAAAAATACGGTATGCAACTCCAGGGGGTGCCAGAATTGCCTTCCCGCGCTTACTGTTCTCATGTCTTGTAACGGTGTAAGAGAGCTGATATAATCAACCCTAACACTGCTAGAATTTGTTCGGCACATAGACTATCATTCCTCATGACTTCCTAGGTATGAACGGGACTTAAAATACGAACTGCTGCGCTTGTCATTAAAATGGAAATTGAAGGCAGATGATATACCCCCACCCCCAAAATATTTCTAACTGGCACGTAAATGACATCGATATTACAAGTTCAAGAAATGATGACAATCAAGTAACATTTGTCCCAATATTGGTACTAAAATAATTACTCTATTGATATTCTGAATGGAAAAGTTCGAAATTACTGTGAACAGGCTATTCTTGTTACTGTATTTCCTTCTTTCTTAAACTGCAAAGATGAGTATTATTTTCTACTGGCACAGAAATTATTAAATTAGGTTCTAAAAATAAATTATTTTTACTTATGGGCGATGTCCGACCGATATCGGAGATGTCAGAACAGAACCATCCTAAATGGAGCCTTGTCCAGTATAGCAAATCACCCAAGAAACTAAAATTTCACCTGTCAACGAGTACAAACGTGATTCTTGAGATAGCGGACAACAAAAAAGAAGATATCAATCGCCTGAAAACAGAAATACAGAGACTGTAGACGGAACATTTGTCACTAAGAAAATATAATATGGTCCTAAAAAAGGCAACATTTCCTAAATATGCTGAACCTTTCAAAAAAACGTCCGCACAATCCTAAACAAGAAGTACGTTACCTAGTGAAGTGAAGCGTGTCTTGTCTCTTATGTTTTTCTCCGGGTCAAATTCGATCCCTTCTGAGCAATGCAAGAGATTGAAGTGTAGCTTTCAGGACATCGCAAACGCCCTTACCTTAAGAGCTCTCTCTCCTGAGGCATATGCTTATTTGAGGAAACAGAGATATCCTCTACCTTGTCGCTCACCATTGAAACGTGTAAACCAGGAATTGTGAAAGAGGTTCTAGATTTCATCAAGGCTAAGGCAGAAACATTTAAGCACTTAGAGAAGGTAGCAGTTATCAACTTCGACGAAATGAATATACAGTATATGGCCGTATGTGTTAGGATTCATCTGATGACGTAATTCAATGTCTACCTAAAAATGTATTGGTTGCAATGATCCGTGGCTTGTTTCCATCGTGGTAGCAGGCTGTTGATTATAATTTCCCACGAACCTGCTACGAAGGCGTAGCAGGGGGAGAGGTGATACTCCCATGTGGCGCGTCCCAGGTGGCGGATAGGGGGGTCCTAATCGGCTTGCCGGCGGACTTGAGGGAAATAAAATACCTCTCGCGGACCAAACACACTACCTCCTGCGGGTGGGGGGAAAAACATGTAGAATACACCCGCGGTATCCCGTGCCTGTCGTATGAGTCGAGTAAAAGGGGCGACCAAGGCGCGGACATGGATTGTGGTTTGGTATAATGTGTTGGAGCTCCTGTGGATGGGAGGGGTCGAGTACATTCACAGCTAATCCCTGCCTGTCATAGAAGGCGACTTAAAGGGTCATGTGGCCATGGTCCCCTCTTTAATATTTTTTTCCGAGGGTCAGTTGTAGACCATTTCAAAATTTTGATGTGCGTGCTGCCCGCAGATGAGCCTCTTACGTGTCCGATTACGCCCAAAAGCCCGCAACTGTCCACCCAGGACCATTGCGTGGTGGGAGCGCCATGTACCTTGGCAGTGGTATCCGCCTGACAACACAGGTCCCCGCACAGCCGAATGACAGAAGGACATATTATTATTAATTTTTTTAAATTTTTTTTCTATATTTAGTGCTCTGTACACGCTAAGGGGTACATGCTATTGCGGGCGACTGGAGGAAGGGAGTCTTAGTGCTCATTGCCTCAGTCATACCGTATTAGGCATCGTTCAACATCGGACCCCTGGCAGTACCTGCTATGACGCAGGTGGGTATTGCCTTGGCTGCTTGGTTCGGCTACAGAGACCCCTGATCGGAGTGGGTGGCATTCGGGTAGGATGCTATCAGGCATGGCTTCCAAACGAAGTCGGCTCTCTCAAGGTGGTCCCCCACCTAAGCCTTTAACTTTTGCTTCCCTGAGAGGTTCAACTCCCTGGGAACATGCGCAGCGTGAAGGAAAGGGATCCAGCTTCCCTAGGTTTCTGGTCGCTACCAGAACCGTTGGGCACGATTTTAAGCTGGTGAAGTCGATCCTTTTTAGTCGGCACATCGAAGGCGTCTATGGCGAACTGGAGGAACTTAAGAAAATGCGCAACGGAAGTTTGTTTCTAAAGACTCGCACAGCACTGCAAGCTGATCAATTGCTTAAGTGCGAGCACTTTGGCGAAATTCTCGTCTAAGTGGAGGAGCATAATTCCTTGAACCTGGTTCGCGGAGTCATCTTTCACCGCGACCTTATTTTGAACACTGACGACGAGTTGATGAAAGACATGAAGAACCGTGGCGTGACACACGTCCGGCGCATTACGCGCAAGGTCAACGGTGAAGACGTTGCCACTGGTGCCTTCATTGTCTCTTTCAAGTTGTCAGTGTTACCAGAGAAAGTCAAGGTAACAACTTATCGTTGCGATGTGAGGCCGTACATCCCGCCTCCTATGCGATGCTATCAATGCCAGCGATTCGGACATATGATATCTCGCTGTTCGAATCAGGCTGTATGTGGTACATGTGGACGAGTAGCTCACGGCGCGGAGGAGTGCACAACTCCATACAAGTGCACTAACTGCTCCGGTTTTCATTCTCCTCGGGATCAGAATTGTCCGACATACCTGAGTGAGAAGAAGATCCAGGAGATCAAGACCCTGGATGGTCTTTCCTACCAGGAAGCGCGCCGTAAGTTTAATTCTACGAATATACCTGCCCGTACACTTGACTATAGCTTGATAGTTCAGAGTCTTCCAGGTTCGTCATTTACAACCTCGACACCTGTCCAGACCGCTGCGCCCAAGGCGACTGTTGCTGCTCCCAGCAACGTCGCAAAGAGTCAGAGCTCGAGGGGGGGGGGGGGGCACCCCACCTTCGACCAACCAGAAGTCTGTGCCCAGCCTGCACAGCAAGGGGGGAAGACTAAGTCTCCTTCCCCTAGGAGGTCGACGAAAGTCGTGCCCCTGCCGGCGGAGGCGGCATCGTCGACCAGGGCTGGGAAACCATCTCCCAGCCCGTCTAAACTCGAAAAGAAGAAGGGGAAGAAGAGCGTCCGTGCTGAGCGCCCTTGGACTTCCCCTGCGAAGGAGAAGTCATGCCCCCCATCTGGGGGGTATGAGTCTGCGCCAGGAGGCACTTCTGCTCCCAAACCTGCGCGCTCTCCTCGTAGGGGACCCCCTCGCGCCCGAAAAGCGTCGAAGTTCTGGGCGGCACCCCTGCCATCTTTTGATGACGGGATGGATGTCGCGCTGTCCTCTACATCTACGGATGTAGAACTAGATAGCGTTTAGGCTTACGAGCATTTTGTCGCTCATAACCTAACACTCCTTTTATAGTCCACACTATGGCACTGTTACAGTGGAATTGTAACGGTTATGATAGGCATCTTGCTGAGTTACGTCAGCTTATTAGTGAGTACGCAGCAAGTATAGTCTGTATTCAGGAGACCAATTTCAGACCTGGTCATCATACGGTCTTGAAGAATTTCATACTATACTCGACAGAACGATACTATGCTCACCGGGCTTCCGGAGGCGTTGGCATTTTTGTACGTTCTGATAGCTACAGCGAAGAGGTTCCATTAAGAACCCCTTTTGAGGCTGTAGCTGTTCGCGTCTCGCTGCCTGTCATAGCAACATTGTGTAATGTGTATTTTCCACCAGGGCAGCATCTTAACATAACCGATGTCGCTGATCTTATAGATCAGCTTCCACCTCCCTTCCTCTTATTGGGAGATTTTTAACGCCCATCATCCCATATGGGGCTCTGAGACGCCTTGCCCGCGGGGTCGATAGCTGGAAACATTAATGACAGAGCTGGACTTATGTCTTTTGAACACAGGTGAACCAACTCACTTTAGTGTACGTTACGGCAAATATTCTCGCATAGACGTAAGTCTATGCAGCCGAACGTTGGTTCCACTGTTTCGGTGGAATACACACGATGACCTCTGTGACAGTGACCATTTTCCCATCATCCTTACGTTGTTGAAACATAAATCCGTCGAGGCTCCCCCTCGATGGATTCTTAAACATGCTGATTGGCCAAAGTACACATCACTAGCTGTCTTTACTGACAATATTAATCGGACCGTCGGCGAGGAGATAACTTACGTAACCCAAGTTATTTTTGCGGCTGCTGAGGAGTCCATTCCGCTCTTCTCCGGGAATCCTCGCCGAAAACTCGTTCCTTGGTGGAACGAAGAAATAGCAGCAGCCATCAAGGAACGCCGTCGCGCTCATAAACGTTACCGTAGACAGCCTACTGCGGCCAACTTGGTAACATTTAAGAAATTCCGCGCTAAGGCGCGGGTTCTTATTCGCCAAAGTAAGAAGGCTTCATGGGAGAGATATGTGTCGTCTATGACGTCACACACTCCATCATCTCAAGTGTGGACTAAGCTTCGGCGTATTTCGGGTATCCATGGATCTTCTTCTGTACCGGGAATTTTCATTGCTTGCAATATCGTCACTGAACCCCTCCCGATTGCTAACCATCTACGCATGCGTAGCAGGGGGAGAGGTAACACTCCCACGTGGCGCGTCCCAAGTGGCGGATAGGGGGGTCTTAACCGGCTTGCCGGCGGACTTGAGGGAAATAAAATACCTCTCGCGGACCAAACACACACCCCTTGTGGGTGGGAGAGGCTGACGAATAATACACCCACGGTATCCCCTGCCTGTCGTGAGAGGCGACTAAAAGGGGCGACAAAGGAATGATTGTATTAGAACCATGAAACTACTTTTGATTAGTACCATCACGCGCGGAACACCATCGGTCGCTTTTTTTTGCGAGTAGTACCACTCTGTTAGGTACTCCCATAGTTTTGTGATTCGTAGCACTCGAGTGGGGTTCAGTGTGGGTTTCCAGTACCCGTGAGTCGTGCCCGGT
Source organism: Anabrus simplex (assembly GCF_040414725.1). NCBI lineage: Eukaryota > Metazoa > Arthropoda > Insecta > Orthoptera > Tettigoniidae > Anabrus > Anabrus simplex. Next base: position 171,719,138 of record NC_090268.1, read on the forward strand.
GTGCAACACCACAGGTCTGGGCGTTGCCTGTGAGTTGTACCCGTGTGAGCGACACCACGCGTCTGGGCGTAGCCTGTGAGTTGTACCACTGTATGAGCGAGACCGTAGGTCTGCGTTGCCAGTGATTAGTACCCACTCTGTAGGAACACCACGGTAATACCGGCGCCCGTGATTAGTACACCTAGGTGAGGAACCTCATCGGTTTGCGTTGGCTATGAGTGGCGCCATTGTGTGAGAAACACCATAGGTCTGCGTTACCTTTACGACGTACAATACTTGTGAGTAGTGCCTTAATGTTTCGAACACCGTGAGTTTACGCTACCTTTGATTAATACCGCAGCTTGAGAAATATCATGGTTCTCCTTTACTACTGATAAGTGCCATTAGCCTCATTGTGCTTTATAAGTAGTCCCTAGGTCAGTAATATTATTATTTACAATCTTTTTTGAGTCTGATCCACTGTTTTTGTTTTGTTTTTGTTGTGTTCATGTCCATCCAATCATTCCTCATGACATTTTTTTTGTTTTGGTCACTGGATGCTTTTCATTTTTTGTTGTTATCTCATTTCGTACCATTAGGGGCCGATGACCTCGATGTTAGGCCCCTCTAAACAACAAGCATCATCATCATCATCATCACATTGGTGTTCTGTGCGGTCACAGCCTGGTCACGGCTTCAAGCTTGGGCCTGTTCCACGAATTAACTTTGCAACTTTTCAGCCTTGCACTTTTCACTTTTCAATTCTTGCAAAGTTCAAAGTATTTCTGTTCCACCATGATAGGTTGTACTTTTCAGTTTCTTCGCAAAGTGAAAAGTCTTTGCGAATGAGTGACCCGGTCGAGTTTATTCCATAGGCAAACTGTATAGGCCTAATACTCTATGATTTTAATGCTTTAGGCCTACTTTTCGCGGCGAACTTTACGGTATAATTATGGTACCGTTTAAGTTTTTATCATGGGAAAGAAAGGTTAGTATTACAAGAAGCTGGCTGTGCTGGAAGTTGTTAAAGAGAAACGTGACATCCTTTCGACGACTTTAAAGATAACCTCTCAAGTGATGACACACATCAATGTTAACGAGAGTACCGTCAACACATCCACACACAGAAGGAAATTCACCGTTCATTAGAAATCCCGTCGCTATATTATGTGGATTAACAGGCCAACATACTGTTAGGTAATATTACATTTACTATAACATCTACGACGTTGGTACCGTAACAGTTCTGCAAGTAATTGATTTTGATGTCCCATGCATTGGTGCTACACCGTGCAGCTGGGCACCATTTACTAACCAATGTAAGCATATAAGAATTTTTTTCACCCCTTGCGGGTGGGGGACGCACATGTAGAATACACCCGCGGTATCCCCTGCCTGTCGTAAGAGCCGCAAGGGGCTCTCGACTTGGGAGTGTGGATTGGCGACCACGGGGCCCTTAGCTGATTCTTGGCATTGCTTCCACTTACTTGTGCCAGGCTCCTCACTTTCGTCTATCCTGTCAGACCTCCCTTGGTCAACTCTTGTTCTTTTCCGACCCAGACGGTATTAGAGCATTCGAGGCCTAGGGAGTCTTTCATTTTCATGCCCTTCGTGGCCCTTGCCTTTCTTCATCCGTTACTTCATTTTTCGAAGTGACGGATCCCTTCCTCTTTCTGTTTTTCTCTCTCTTTACCCCCTGTGGGTGGGGGACGCAGACTAAAAAATACACCCACGATATCCCCTGCCTGTCGTGAGAGGTGACTGAAAGGGGCGACCAAGGGATGATTGAATTAGAACCCTGAAACTACTTTTGATTCGTACCATCATGCGGGGAACACCATAGGTTGCCTGTACTTGCGAGTAGTACCACTAAATTAGGTACGAAATAGGTTTGTGATTAGTAGCAGTAAAGCGGCTGGCTTGGGGGTTTTCAGTACCCGTGCGTCGTACCCATGTGAGCAACACCGCGGGTCTGGGCGTAGCCTGTAAGTTGTACCGCTATATGAGCGGCACCGTGGGTCTGCGTTGCCTGTGATTAGTACCTACTATGTGAGGAACACCACGGGATAGTGCGAGAACCTGTGGTTAGTACACCTACGTGAGGAACCTTATCGGTTTGCGTTGGCTATGAGTGGCGCCATTGTGTGAGAAACACCATAGGTCTGCGTTCCCTGTACGAAGTGCAATACTTGTGATTAGTACCATCTTGTGTGGAACACCGTGAGTCTTCGCTATTTTGGATTAATAATAATAATAATAATAATAATAATAATAATAATAATAATAATAATAATCGCTTTACGTCCCACTAACTACTTTTTAAGGTCTTCGGAGACTCCGAGGTGCCGGAATTTAGTCCCGCAGGAGTTCTTTAACGTGCCCGTAAATCTACCGACGCGGGGCTGTCGTATTTGAGCACCTTCAAATACCACCGGACTGAGCCAGGATCGAACCTGCCAAGTTGGGGTTAGAAGGCCAGCGCCTTAACCGTCTGAGCCACTCAGCCCGGCTACTTTTGATTAGTACCCCAACATGACAGATACCATGGTTCTACTTTACTCGCGACATGTACCATTCTGTGGGGCCTTAGACGTGGATTTTGCACCCCTTTAGACATCAAGCATCCTTGTGCTTTATAAGTGGTCCCTTGGTCAGTATCGACTTTTTTGTTTGTTTTTTGTTGGGTTCATGTCCATCCATTCATTCTTCATAACATATTTTATTTTAATTTGGTCAGTGGATGAATTTGAACCTTTTGTTATTTCATTTCGTACTATTAGGGGCCGATGACCTCGATGTTAGGCCCCTTTAAACAACAAGCATCATCAAGAATTTGTTCTTTTTGGGAAAGGAATTGACTTCTTTTTGTTGCATGTTTCAATAAATGAGCGATTTTTCAAGAATATAGTCAGCCTGTGTTAGGGTAATGCGAAATCACTCGCGAAAGTCCGTCGAAGTGAGGTTATGAAAATTAATCTCGTCTTTGCACGTTCTCTTATTGGATTCTTCATCATTGTACTCACTTGATGCTAACAAAAGCTCATGTCGTAACGTGTTTATATCACTAAACAAAATGCTACGCCGAGAAACTAGTGTACATACTTGTTAATTAACAGATGAAAAGGGAATCATCTCTTTGCAAGGTTTATGACATTTTTCACTTCATTTCTTCGCACTTTACATTTCTGTACCAATGGAGGAACATAACAGGCTTGAAAAGTGAAAAGATTCCTCACTTTTTACTTTGCAAACTAAATCTGAATTGAAAAGTGCAAAGTGAAAAGTTGCAAAGTTCGTTCGTGGAACAGGCCCCTTCTCTCCGTTTAACGTCCAACGTTACTCACCTTTTACTTGTCACAGACTGGTCACGGCTTCAAGCTTGTCCCCTTACATTGTGTTGCAAATTGCCATTCATTCACTCGCACATGCGCGCACGCATCACTACACACACTGTTGAAGAGCAAATCACGCATTCCTTTTTGCTATAAAGTTCTCAAGAGGCAGACAGCGGATGAAATGAGAAGACAACATAGAACCTTTTTTTTTTTTTTTTTTTACGAAATCTAGAGGAGTGAGTTTGACAATGCCCCAGTTAAGGATGGAAGACAAGAAAACATGATGATCTGTCTGCCAAACCTGGCACAAACCGGTACAAGGGGACCGTTTAAGTAAAATGAAGTACCGGTAATGTTGTGTTATTTTGTTATAATGAATTGTGTGAATTGTGTGAAACTTCAGTGGATAAAGAGACGTTATCACGTTCGTTTCATTCATGAAAACCTGAAAATTTTATTATACTTGTTATGAATATTCAAACAGTTTCACTTATTGTGTCCAGTTCCACGGCGTAGGGGGCAACGCGCCCGCCTGTCAGCCGGCGGTCCCAGACTCGATTCCCGGCGGAGTCAGATCTTTTTTAATTATGATTAATATCCCTGGTCTGGGGACTGGGTGTTTGTGTCGTCCTTAATGTTCATTTCCTTACATTCAACACATTACACTACCGCTATTACAATTACACGCAGATTCTTCACATATGGCGCCAGTAGGGGCAAAAGATCTTAATAGGTCGACGCCCCGAATAAAAAGCATTTTAAAAATGTTCATTGTAATGGGGGAACCTGTAATTGTCGCAACAATGTTTAAATAAACAATGGATACTCTATATCTATGTAATTAATTACTGGATGAAAGAAAATACAAAGTACCTAGAATAACCTAATATTAAGAAAAAGTGAGCGTCATATTTTTTAAGCATGGTTCATATGACAAAACGTACTCATGGACTATAGCTAATTTAATTATTTTATATGAAACTTATATACACTGTAGGCAACACTCGAACTTCACAGGCTTGAATTTGCGTTCAAAAAGACCAATTGCTCAACTTTCTGAGGACTGAGTCGGGTGCGTCTGTCATTAATTATCAGTCCCGTTTTAGAAAAAAATCGTTCACAAGGAACCCATGTGGCAACAACATTGAACCTTCCTTTGACGATTTTGGAGAGGGTCGGATAGACGTGCTGGTATTTCTTCCACCAGATTAAGGGGTTTTCCGACCTCGGCAGTAGGCGTTCATCTAACTAACGCTGTACTTCTACTATTGCCCCTCGACAACGATGTACCCCGAGGTTGGACAGTAACAACCATCGCATCGAACTCCTCCCAAACCGAAATCGTATTGGAGGCGGAAGTTTCACTCACAGTAGTATTGACATTTTCTTGAAAATTCACTGACACTTGTTGACTGTTCAGTTCTTTCATAACGAGCTCAATGGCATGTTTTCTTATGGAGTCAGCAGCACTGGAACTCGAAAATGGAATGAGCTTGAAGCGCGGATCCAAAAAAGTGCACAGCGCCAAAGTTTTGCTTCATCCCAAATTCGGAAACCGTGTTCTAATTCCATTGTGTAAGGAATCAATCAGATTCCGCACTGTGGGGTGAAAGTCTTCTTTCACAAATTTGTTACATACTGCAGACAGTCCTCGAGTGAGCACTATAACCTGACTTGCGGTGATGTAGTTTTCGGCACTCAATTTGGAAGAAACTTCTTCAAAAGTTTTCAAAACTGTTGGCAATTCAGCGCAGATTCTCCATTCCTCTGTTGAAATTGGAGGAAGCGAAACATTATTCAAAGCCACTGTGCTTTTTATGGCGTCTTCAAGCAGTGACAGCCGTTCGAACATGAACAACGTAGAGTTCCACCTAGTCGGCATAACCTGAAGCAATTTTTTAGGATTTGGAACTCGTGAATCTTTTTGGAATTTTAACAGTTTCTGGGTTGCTTGATTAGACTTCTTGAAGAATATCACCACTGCTTTGAATTTATCGTTCATTTCGTTAAGGCCCTTAACCCTGACAGTAACACGTCTCGGATACGTGCCACTCAAAGCCTATTATTTAAAGTTACGTTTGGGTGGGCGTTATGCTCTAGAAATAGTTCGCACCAATTGCAAGTTTTATTGAATTCGATCATTTTAACTTACAAGAAAATGGAAGGACGAAAAATGTAAAAGAATTGTTTCAGCTAGCATACAAATATCTATATTAACATTTGATATTGAACAATTTAAGAACTTTCGTTGTAAGAAGTGACTACAATAAAACCAGAAAAAACACAAAATATTAAAATAGCGTGTCCATGGTACAAGCAAATTTGAGTCCATTGAACATGAATATCCATATACAAATACTCAAAAAGGAATCAGGATTCAAACACTATCAGTACACACACAAATACAACACAGAATTTCAGAAACTGAAGCACAAGAGCAGAAAATTAACTAAACACAAGTTTCTAATTATGGCATAATAATTAAGCATGTTTCACTGTGCTCAGCACTGTTTATCATACACTAATCTCGCCGGCCTTCACAATTTGGGCAAATTTTCTTCTGATGCTCGCCACAAATCTCACGTTCGCAAATCGCGTATCTTACTTTTGTCATCCTCTTTATCTTCCAAGGACAGAGGCTGCAGTACTTCCTCATTTCACAGGCCTTGTTGGCAGACTTCTGACCTGCCTGGTTTTCCCTGATACCAAGACGCTTGCTGATTATCTCCCGAAGGTGATTAGGGATTGGTTTCTCCAATCTTGTTGCCAACCAAGGAGCAACAAGCTGTTCAGAAAGCCTAACCATGAATTGAAATCGGGACATAGGTTTCCCGTTTCCTCCTTCTTTGAGAAAAAATTATAGAGGTACACAACATATCCATTGATGCATGCTACATTCAATATGTTATAAAATATACACATGGGCCAACGCTTTGTCTTGCGCCCCGTATTCGTCAGCTGACACATTTGATCGAAGGAATCTACAGGACCTTTAGTGTCGTTATAATTCAAAATCATCTCTGGCTTTCTGTTCGACGGATTGACAGCGTCATCATCGTGCATGGTTGAGATCAAAGTAACAAGTTTGTTAGCTCTTGGTTTATACGTCCACGAACCTGCTACGCAGGCGTAGCAGGGGGAGAGATGATACTCCCACGTGGCGCGTCCCAGGTGGCGGATAGGGGTGTCCTAACCGGCTTGCCGGCGGACTTGAGGGAAATAAAATACCTCTCGCGGACCAAACACACACCCGCTGTCGGTGGGGGAGGCAGACGAATAATACACCCACGGTATCCCCTGCCTGTCGTGAGAAGCGACTAAAAGGGGCGACCAAGGGTTGATTGTATTAGAACCATGAAACTACTTGTGATTAGTACAACCACGCGGAGAACAGCAAGGGTTGCTTTTACTTGTGCGTAGTACCACTACATTAGGTACGAAATTGGTTTGTGATTAGTAGCACACAGGAGCACCGTGCGGTCGGCTTTTGCAGTACCTGTGAATAGTACCACCATATGAGTAGGACCATGGGATGATAGCTACCATGGTTCTGCCTTGCCTATGATTAGTACCCACTATATGAGGAACACCACGGGATAGGGAGAGGTCCCTGTGGTTAGTACTCTTATGTGATGAACACCATAGGTTAGCGTTGCCTGTAAATGGCGCCGCAAAGTGAGAAAAACATAGGTCTGTATTCTATGTCGGATTTCATAAGCTCTGAGTAGTACAATAATGTGTGGAATGCTGCACGTCTCTGCTACTTTTGATTAGTACCGCAACAGAACAAATACCATGGTTCTATTTTGATAGCGATCAGTACCGTTATGAGGGGCCAATAACTTCGATTTAGGACCCCCTTTTGACTGCACGCATAATCGATTCAGTGTTATGCTATAGCAGTAGTCCCTTGGTCAGTAATACGATATTGCCACGTCTGTTTATGTGAATGTGAGACATTGCGGGTCGCAACCACTGATTGTTTTAAATTCATGTCCATCCATTCATTCTTCGTTCTCACGTTTTTGAATTCTGGTCAGTGGAGAATTTTAGACTTTTAATATGTCATTCCATTTCGTACCATTAGGGGCCGATGACCTAGATGTTAGGCCCCTTTAAACAACAATCATCAATCATCAATCATGGTTTATACGTAACTGCCGTCAAATTTTCCTTGTGGATAAATAAGGATGATCCAACTTTCCGTTTCTCAAACTTCACATCCCCGAATTCAACAGGAAGCTGGGGTTTGGTTTTCTTGATGGTGCCTAAGTAAGTCAACTTGTAGTCATGGAGAAGTTCTTCAGCTAATGGAACACTCGTAAACCAGTTGTCCCCCGTGATGTTTCGTTTGGATCTTTTGATGGGCTCAACGAGAAGCTTAGTTAGGTATGTAGCGGCTGGAATGCCAGGTGGGGTTGAACCTTTTCCCAGATATGGAACTGCATTCACCATGTATTTACTGCTCTGATCACATAGGATAATGATTTTGAGGCCATATTTGTTTGGTTTGCTGGGAATGTACATTCTAAAACCACATTTGCCCCTAAAACCAACCAACTGTTCGTCAATAGCCAGATATGAACTCGGCTGATAATTCTTCTTGCAGTTTTCAATTAGAATGTCCCAAATTTCAGATATATGAGCGAATTTATTGTTCTTCAGTCTCTCTTGTCATGTATCCTTTGAATCAAATCTTAGGCAGCTGCTAAGGAATCGGAATCGATTTAATGATAGTGTTCTTTGATACCTGTCACCACACAATGATGAGTCGTAGAGGGTAGTAACTGGTAGGTGGTTATTTTTGGTAGCACCAGACAAAATGAGCAAGCCAGTAAACGCTTCCAGTTCCTGTCTCTCAATATCTGTGAAGGGCCCTTCGTTGGAATACTTGTTAGATTCACTGTTTCTAATAGCAGTCATCTCTTCAATGGTGTGTTGTAAGATTGTCTGAATAATGTCAGAAGAAATGAAGGCTCTAAAACATTCGATAGGCTCTTTCGCATCAGCAGCGTTACACATAGTTTTAACACGCTGATTTACGAGGTTTTTATAGCGGGTTTTTGTGTTTGATGAAGTTAGTGGTTTAGTGCTCCATTTAGTTCCATCTTTTCCAAGAACTTCGGTACCCGGAAATACAATTTTAGGTGATGGTGTGGCATTCACTTCTTGGTTTGCAGACGATTCCTCAGGACGAACGCTTTGCTTAGTTGTAGATGGTCCAGATGCTCTCTTCTTACTTGGTCTACCACCCTTGGAACTACCAAGAGCATCCAGTTCCTCATCTTGTAGAAATATCCTAATGTTTCTTGCAAGAAGTTCATCCTCATCAATGAGGTCTTCATCTCTGGGCTCGTAGTCGGGGTCATCCAAAGAGTTGTCAGAGTCATCTGTCTCCACATCAAAATCAGCTGGTTCTTGTGATCCACGAACCTACTACGATGGCGTAGCAGGGGGAGAGGTGATACTCCCACGTGGCGCGTCCCAGGTGGCGGATAGGGGGGTCCTAACCGGCTTGCCGGCGGACTTGAGGGAAATAAAATACCTCTCGCGGACCAAACACACTACCCCCTGCGGGTGGGGGACACACATGCAGAATACACCCGCGGTATCCCCTGCCTGTCGTAAGAGGCGACAAAAAGGGGCGACCTTGGCGCGGACATGGATTGCGGTTGGTATAATGTGATGGACCTCCTGTGGATGGGAGAGGCTGAATACATCCATAGGTAATCCCTGCCTGTCGTAGAAGGCGACTTAAAGGGTCATGTGGCCATGGTCCCCTCTTTATTTTTTCTTATTTTTCTGAGGGTCAGATGTAGACCATTCAAAATTTGATGTGCGTGCTGCCCGGCGATGGAGCTCCTATGTGTGCGACTACGCTCGAAAGCCCGTGCCAGCAACCACCCAGGACGCGGCGGGTGGGAGTGTCATGTACCCGGGCAGTGGTATCCGCCTGACAACGCAGGTCCCCGCACAGCCGAATGCCAGAAGGACATATTATTATTAATTATTTTTATTTATTTTTTCTATTGTTAGTGCTCTGTACACGCTATGGGGTACATGCTATTGCGGGTGACCGGAGGAAGGGAGTCCTAGTGCTCATTGCCTCAGTCATCCCGTATTAGGCATCGTTCAACATCGGACCCCGGGCAATACCTGCTACGACCAGGTGGGTATTGCCTTGGCTGCTTGGTTCGGCTACAGAGACCCCTGATCGGAGTGGGTGGCATTCGGGGAGGATGCTATCGGGCATGGCTTCCAAACGAAGTCGGCTCTCACAAGGTGGTCGCCCACCTAAGTCTTTAACTTTTGCTTCCCTGAGAGGTTCAACTCTCTGGGAACATGCGCAGCGTGAAGGAATGGGATCCAGCTTCCCTAGGTTTCTGGTCGCTACCAGAACCGATGGGCACGATTTTAAGCTGGTGAAGTCGATCCTGTTTAGTAGACACATCGAAGGCGTCTATGGCGAACTGGAGGAACTGAAGAAAATGCGCAACGGTAGTTTGCTTCTAAAGACTCGTACAGCACTGCAAGCTGATCAGTTGCTTAAGTGCGAGCACTTTGGCGAAATCCCCGTCAAAGTGGAGGAGCATAAATCCTTGAACCTGGTTCGCGGAGTCATCTTTCACCGCGACCTTATTTTGAACACTGACGACGAGTTGATGGAAGACATGAAGAACCGTGGCGTGACACACGTCTGGCGCATTACGCGCAAGGTCAACGGTGAAGACGTTGCCACTGGTGCCTTCATTGTCTCTTTCAAGTTGTCAGTGTTACCAGAGAAAGTCAAGGTAACAACTTATCGTTGCGATGTGAGGCCGTACATCCCGCCTCCTATGCGATGCTATCAATGTCAGCGCTTCGGACATATGGTATCTCGCTGTTCGAATCAGGCTGTATGTGGTACATGTGGACGAGTAGCTCACGGCGCGGAGGAGTGCACAACTCCATACAAGTGCTCCGGTTTTCATTCTCCTCGGGATCGGAACTGTCCGACATACCTGAGTGAGAAGAAGATCCAGGAGATCAAGACCCTGGATGGTCTTTCCTACCAGGAAGCGCGCCGTAAGTTTAATTCTACGAATACACCTGCCCGTACACTCGACTATAGGTTGATAGCTCAGAGTCTTCCAGGTTCGTCATTCACAACGTCGACACCTGTCCAGACCGCTGCGCCCAAGGCGACTGTTGCTGCTCCCAGCAACGTCGCGAATAGTCAAAGCTCGAAGGGGGGGACCACCCCACCTTCGACCAACCAGAAGTCTGTGCCGGCTGGCAATTCCCAGCCGGCACAGCAAGGGGGGAAGACTAAGTCTCCCCCTCCTAGGAGGTCGACGAAAGTCGTGCCCCAGCCGGCGGAGGCGGCATCGTCGACCAGGGCTGGGAAACCATCTCCCAGCCCGTCTAAACTCGAAAAAAAGAAGGGGAAGAAGAGCGCCCGTCCTGAGCGCTCTCGGACTTCCCCTGCGAAGGAGAAGTCATGCCCCCCATCTGGGGGATATGAGTCTGCGCCAGGAGGCAATCCTGCTCCAAAACCGGCGCGCTCTCCTCGTAGGGGACCCCCTCGCGCCCGAAAAGCGTCGAAGTTCTGGGCGACACCCCTGCCATCTTTCGATGACGGAATGGATGTCGCACTGTCCTCTACATCTACGGATGTAGAACTAGATAGTGTTTAGGCTTACGAGCATTTTTTCGCTCGTAACCTAACACTCCTTTTATAGTCCACACTATGGCACTGTTACAGTGGAATTGTAACGGTTATGACAGGCATCTTGCTGAGTTACGCCAGCTTATTAGTGAGTACGCAGCGAGTATAGTCTGCCTTCAGGAGACCAATTTCAGACCTGGTCATCATACGGTCTTGAGGCATCTCAAACTATACTCGACAGAACGATACTATGCTCACCGGGCTTCCGGAGGCGTTGGCATTTTTGTACGTTCTGATAGCTACAGCGGAGAGGTTCCATTAAGAACCCCTCTTGAGGCTGTAGCTGTTCGCGTCTCGCTGCCTGTCATAGCAACAGTGTGTAATGTTTATCTTCCACCTGGCCAGCATCTGAACATCAATGGTGTCGCTGATCTTATAGATCAGCTTCCACCTCCCTTCCTCTTATTGGGCGATTTTAACGCCCATCACCCCATATGGGGCTCTGAAACACCTTGCCCCCGAGGAAGAGAGCTGGGAACACTTCTAACAGATCTGGATTTATGTATTTTGAACACAGGGGAACCAACTCACTTTAGTGTACGTTACGGCACATACTCTCGCATAGACGTAAGTCTATGCAGCCGTACGTTGGTTCCACTGTTTCGGTGGAATGCACACGATGATCTCTGTGACAGTGACCATTTTCCCATCATTCTTACTTTGTTGAAACATAAACCCGTCGAGGCTCCCCCTCGATGGATTCTTAAACATGCTGATTGGCCAAAGTACACATCACTAGCTGTCTTTACCGATGATGTCAGGCGGACCGTCGGCGAGGAAATAACTTACATCACCCAAGTTATTCTTGCTGCTGCTGAGGAGTCCATTCCGTTTTTCTCGGGGGCTCCTCGCCGAAAACTCGTTCCTTGGTGGAGCGATGAAATAGCAGCAGCCATCAAAGAACGCCGTCGCGCTCATAAACGTTACCGTCGACAGCCTACTGTGGCCAACTTGGTAACATTTAAGAAACTCCGCGCTAAGGCGCGAGTTCTTATTCGACAAAGTAAGAAGGCTTCATGGGAGAGATATGTGTCGTCCATGACGTCACATACTCCATCATCTCAAGTGTGGACGAAACTTCGACGAATTTCGGGTATTCAAGGATCATCTGCTGTACCGGGAATTTCCATTGCAGGCAGTGTCGCCACTGATCCCCTCGCGATTGCTAATTATCTCGCTAGTCATTTCGCGGATGTCTCTGGCTCCGGGAATTACAATCCTGATTTCCTCCCTCTGAAGCGGGAGGCAGAACGTCATCACCTTAGTTTTGCCACCCATGATTCAGAGGACTACAACGTGCCCTTTACGGAGTGGGAACTCCGCAGCGCCTTAGCGCTTTGCAAGGACACGTCTCCTGGACCGGACAACATCCATAACCAGATGTTGAAACACCTTAGTGATGATAGTTTACTATATCTCCTTCGTGTGTTCAACCGAATCTGGACAGAGGGTGATTTTCCGTCTCAGTGGCGAGAGGGCATAGTCATCCCTGTCCTGAAGCCTGACAAAGATCCTAAGTATGCAGGAAGTTACAGACCGATTTGTCTTACAAATTGCCTGTGTAAGCTATTTGAGAGGATGGTAAATCGCAGACTCGTGTGGTGTCTGGAGAAACAAGGACTTTTGTCCGAGTACCAATGTGGATTTCGAGCCGCTCGATCCACCACAGACCACTTGGTACGCCTGGAGAGCTCTATCCAGGATGCGTTTCTCCGCAAACAGCACTTGGTAGCTGTCTTCTTTGACTTGGAGAAGGCCTACGGCACCACCTGGACATATGGCATCCTTTCAGTCCTGCATCAATGGAGATTCCGAGGTAACTTGCCGGTATTTATTGCGAATTTTTTGTCCCTTCGTCTATTCCGTGTCCGAGTAGGGAGGACATATTCGTAATACCACGTTCAAGAAAACGGAGTCCCACAGGGATCTGTTCTTAGTGTCACTCTGTTCGCGATTGCCATAAACGGTATTGTCGCTGCTGCTGGTCCAGCCGTAATACCGTCCCTATATGTGGATGATTTTGCTCTGCACTATAGCTCGTGCAGTATGGCAGTCGCAGAGCGACAGTTACAGCAAGCTATTAGGAGGGTGGAGAAGTGGACCTTAGAACATGGCTTTCGGTTTTCTGCCGCAAAGACCTCCGTTGTCCACTTTTGTCGTCAACGTACTCTTCACCCTCATCCTGAGCTTTATCTAGGAAATGTCGTTCTTCCAGTTGTTGACACCTACCGATTTCTTGGGCTCCTTTTTGACAGTAAATTATCGTGGGAGCCACACGTGCGGCAGCTAAAAGTGCAATGCACCAAGAGGCTTAACCTCTTGAAGTTTCTTAGCAGCACTAATTGGGGGGCTGACCGCGTGGTGCTCCTGCGATTCTATCGGGCACACATTTTATCCCGGTTAGACTACGGCAGTGCAGCATATGGCTCCGCAAGACCAAGCGTTCTTGCGAAGCTGAACAGTATCCACCACGGCGGGGTTAGGTTGGCGACGGGAGCTTTTCGTACTAGCCCCATCGCTAGCCTGCTCGCTGAGTCTGGTGTGCTGCCTCTACACCTGAGGCGCCAGCAACTACTACTTACATATGCTGCAAATTTGCGACAGATGCCACTTCATCCGAGCTATCCCTGCGTGTTCAACAATGGCAACCGTTTGTTGTACGTTGCTCATCCACGTGCGACGCGGCCGGTTGGGATGCGCTTGGATAGCAGTTATGAATTGTTTGACGTACCTTCGATTCCTTGCCTTGTCAGACAACCAAGTGGGGTACCTCCGTGGGTTGTGCGACGACCTGAAATCATCCTGGATTTGCACACTGGCCCGAAAGGAGACACGGACCCTTCGATTTATCGGAGGATCTACCTGTCCGGTCTTGGCCGCTATCCAGGTTCAGTCGTCGTTTACACGGATGGTTCACGGACAGATACGAAGGTGGGCTGTGCGTTCGTTGTCGACAATGATCGGTTTCTTTTTGCTCTCCCGGATACCTGTAGTGTGTACACGGCAGAGCTCTATGCTATCTGTGAGGCTCTGCGGTACGCACTAGACAATGAGCGCCGACACTTTCTTGTGTGTACTGACTCCTTGAGTTCGCTTCAGTCTATTGATACCTGTTTCCCTCGACACCCTCTGGTGCAGCGGATCCAGGACCTGCTGGCCGGGTGTTCGGATGCCGGCACCAGAATTACGTTCGTGTGGCTCCCCAGCCACATGGGCATAGAGGGAAACGAGTTAGCAGATCAGGCTGCCAAGGAGGCAGTTACACTGCCCCCGTTGCCTTTCAAGGTTCCAGCAAGTGATATTCGCTCTCAGCTGAGACATCTGGTTATGTCTCATTGGGAGATGGAGTGGCAGGCCATCCCACTTCCCAATAAGCTGAGAGCGATAAAAGGAACAACGAAGGTATGGAGGACTTCCCTGCGGGCTTCGCGGATCGAAGCCGTGGTATTATGTCGCCTTCGGATCGGCCACGGTATCTTGACGCACTCCCATCTACTGAAAGGAGAACCCCCTCCGGTGTGTACCTGCGGCGACCATCTTACCGTGGTACACATCCTTACGGAGTGCGTGGACCTGGTCGATCTGCGCCGTAGTATTAACCTTCCGAGTACTATCTCCCTTATCTTGCGCGATGACGAGCAGTCAGCAGACCTCGTCATCCGCTTTATGAGGGATAGCGGTCTGTTTTATGGTGTGTGATGTTGTCCTTTGTCCTAGTGTTGTTTATGTCAGTTGCGCTTTTATTTCATTGACTTCATTTTATTTTGTGTTGCGCATTTTAATGTGTTATTTGAACGTCTAACGTAAATTATGTGTTAATATCTGTATTACTGGGCAATGCCTTATTCCTTCAATTTCCTGTACTTTCTCTTATTTTAATAGAACATAAGGCATTGCGTATTAGATCCACTGACTGTTTTAATCTCACCCTCATTTTTCTTCATCACCATTCTTTTTTAACTCTAGTCAGTGGATATTTTTTAAAATTTTAACTTCATGTCTCATGTCATTCATTTCGTTCCATTAGGGGCCGATGACCTTCGATGTTAGGCCCCATAAAACAACAAGCACCACCACCACCACCACCAGGTTCTTGTGATGCGTCTTCATCTTCTGAAGAATTGATATCGTCTTCAATATCTGAAGGAGAAAGACCTTTTTCCAGCTCAGCTGCAATTTCTTCCTCAGTAGTCATTTTCCTTTTTTAGTCCATTGTTATCTACAAACGAAAAATAATGAAACCATTAGATGGTTTGTCAAATAAAATACCTAAAGGGAAAAAACGGAAAAGAAAGAAACAGGGCTGAGAATGGGGATAGGATATTGAAGCCAACAACGCGTGGTAGAAGGAAGCATGTACGGTAGGAGAGAGAGAGATAGGATAGTAAAGACACAGAAATAATCTAACATTACAATGATGAGAATGCACTAAATACAGAAATAAAAAGAAGTGGCCTAATACCTAATATTTCTAACTTTCTTTTTATTCCTGCATACCTGACATGCGTGCATAGGAACACACAACAACACCGTACATCAAAATGACGTGGGAGATCACTGACGTGTGAATATTTACGTTAGAGTTACACCACACGTCATTTTGGCGCACTAGGTTTTAAGAAAGGAAACATAACTCACCGCGCATGGCAGACAGGCAAGCAGCACCGACGGGATCTCTCACCAGACTGAATGAGGAATAGTGGTGGTGAAGGGGATAACTCTCCCCTACGTTTGAGCGCTAGATGGCGTTCATTCGCACGACACGTCAGAAAGTCGTATGGTGTTACTGTCAGGGTTAAGCGCATTCTGCACAATTAAATTCAATGTATGGGCGACACATCCTAAGTGTTTCCACTTGAGTTCTGTTGTCACAGCATTTTGACGTTTGGTGCATTATCTGTGACAACAACTGGCACTTTATCTGTCAAATTCAATTCATCTGTCATTTTTGTATCTCGTGTGCAAGGTTTGCACTGGTGTGAGACACGTCAATTAGCGAGCACCCCAAGAGTACGGATTTCAAGTCGAAATCGTCTGTTATGTAATGTGCTGTAACTGCCATGTAACCCTCAAGAGCAATAGAACTCCAGCAATCTGTTGTTTCAGGAACACTGGACACAGTATTCAATATTTCATGAACTCTATTGACGCACTCTTCATATGCTGCTGGTAGCATTGCATTACAAATCACCTTCCTTTTTGGTAGCTCATAGGATGGATTCAGCGCTTTCACGAACTGCACAAAACCTTTATCTTTAACTATAGAAAAAGTCTGGAAGTCCAATGTGAACAATCCCAGTAGATGCCTGTCTGTAGATTTCTTCATGAAGATGCTAACTGTCTTTGGGATATATATTGCTATACTGGTTTGTTTTCTTACCGGTATGTCAGATGTTCTAGAAGATGACGCAACAGGTTCAGGAGCCGTCGCAGATGATGTTTACTGCACAGGAGCAGATTCATTAATAATCGTATATGTTAAAACTGGATCTGCAATATTTTGATGTCGAACTGGTTCCAGGTCGTCAGGGACATTTTCTTGCACAGTGGGCCTACTTGGTCTGTCTTGTTGCAAATTGACAGTTGGGTGTATGCGTTCAATGTGTTTTCTTAAATTGGTAGTTGTGGACTTGTACGAACATTTTTTACCACATATATTACACTTTACAAAGTTGCTATCAATTGAAGTGAAATAATTCTATAAAGAAATGGTCTTCACGCGTTTACTCATTTCCAACAAGTGTCTGCTGCCTACACGTAACAATAACACTGCTCGGGAAGAGAGAGCCGTACTTATTTACATTAGTGTAGCCAACACTGTCATTCTTTTTATCGTAACAGAAATTGTATCTAATATTAACTTTGAAAGAAATTGAGTACAGGGGAAAGTTCTGTCAAAGTGAAATAGTATTACAAAATGCATTTTATCTACGTTCATTCTATAATATCAGTATGGAAAGTTAGCATAGTAATTTATTTATGGTACAAGAAAAATTATACGGGTGAAACTTACAGTAATAATATAATGTAGGTAGCCTTGCGCGATGTCTGAGTCAGCGATTACCCCCGAACAGTTGAATGTGTCATAACAGTTTACACTTTAGTGACCACTACCAGATGACAGCAGGAACTTAAAGCAATCTCCTACGAAAGGGCTCTCACTTGGAAGACATGCGTACTATCTGAAGGTCACATTCTGTGTCTGTAAGCTGCTACTAGTGACAGGTCCCCACTTCCCAGTTACTGTTTCCACTAGTACGTTTTTGTGTTGTCGTTACTCGATAACCTGTTATTTCTCGTCCTCGTTACATTTGTAACAGTGACATGCATGTAACTGGGACAAAGTAACTGCTACGTTATTTTTCAGCCATCTCTACTTTTCCAGTTCCATTCTGTATGGCGCCAGGCCGACCAGACCATGTGGAACTGCAGCTGGCGAATGCGTATACATCTCCAAATATTTGAATACTGTGATTGCTGTGATTTACTGTTGTAGCTCCGCAGTCCACTTGTTAATCGTGAATTAGTGCAGCATGTCTGACGAGAGAAGGAAAAGTTGAGCCCTGTTTGGGATATTTCACTCCATTAGAAAATTCCGGTGAGGCAAAATGCAATATGTGCAAATAGACATTTTCTTATAAATCGTCGGTCTCTAATTTAAAGCGGTATATTATTAGGAAGCATCCAGCCGTGCAAATGCATGTATCCAAAAATCTTCAGACACAATCTGAACCTGAAATAGCAAACAAACAAATAGTAGGATCATCAGGAATTGTAAGTACAACTTAATGTAGCTGCTATAGGCTGATATTTCGATTACAGTGTAGAGCCACTTACGTGGACGGATAATTCTTTTAGAAGATCGATATAATAATGTAAGAAAATCTTGAAATTCCTATTCTGAGCCGTATTCTCTGTATTATCAAAAGCATGTCATCTCCATTCAAAGCCTAAATAATCACTTTGTGTTTCGATTTATATAAATATATGTTTTAGATTTTATCAGGGTATTTACATTAGGCACATGCTTTCCTTTCACAGATTAGACCCGAGACGTTACAGCCAAAGGATATCCCAATTTCTACCCCTACTTCCAGTTCATCCCAACGACAGGAACGCGTAACAAGCTACCTCTTTAAGAAAATCCCAGATTATGCAAGAAAGAAAATTAATGAATCTCTACGGCAACTCTTTACCTGTGATTTTCAACCATTTAGCATTGTTGAAGACCAAGGGTTTAGAAATTTTGTACACGAACTAAACCCTTCATACGAAATACCGTCACGTAAATACATTGCAAACACGTTAATTCCAAGAGAGTTCGAAAAATGTTTAGACAACTCCAGAAAAGTGGCGGAAACCATAAAAAGTGCATGTTTAACCACAAACTATTGGACTTAGCCGAACAATGAAAGTTTCATGGCTAACTCTGCACTTTATTGACGGTAACTTCATACCTAAGTCTCTTCTTTTAGACTGTGCAGCGTACCATGAGAAACATACGAGTTTCGAATTGACCAAAGAATTGAGGCTTGTTATAGATGCATGGGGTCTAAGTAATAACATTCTGATTGGAGTTCCGAACACCGCGAGTAATATTAAGAAAGCTATAAAGGAAGAGCTGAAATGGAAACATTTAGGTTGCTATACACATGCCTTAAATTTAATTGTGAATGATGTACTTGCAAATATTGAACTACTTCTGAAAACAGTGAAAATTATTGTGTCGCACTTTAAAAGGAACTCCACGGCAAACTTAAAATTAACAGAGTACCAGAAGGATAATGGAGCTGTGCCTAAGAAAGTCATCCAAGACGTCGTCACTACATGATAGAAAGATTCACAGAACTAGAAAATGCTATTCGGACTGCAGTTGCGTTGATAGATACCGTATTACCTACTTTAAGTCCCACGAACCTGCTACGCAGGCGTAGCAGGGGGAGAGGTGATACTCCCACGTGGCGCGTCCCAGGTGGCGGATAGGGGGGTCCTAACCGGCTTGCCGGCGGACTTGAGGGAAATAAAATACCTCTCGCGGACCAAACACACACCCCCTGTGGGTGGGGGAGGCTGACGAATAATACACCCACAGTATCCCCTGCCTGTCGTGCGAGGCGACTAAAAGGGGCGACCAAGGGATGAATGAATTAGAACCATGAAACGACTCTTGATTCGTACCATCATGCGGGGAACACCATGGGTTGCATGTACTTGCGAGTAGTATCACTAAATTGGTACGAAATATGTTTGTGATTCGTTGCAGTAAAATGCCTGGCCGGGTGGATTCCAGTACCCGTGCGTTGTACCCACGTGAGCAACACCTCGGGTCTGGGCGTAGCCTGTGAGTTGTACCACTATATGAGCGACACCGTGGGTCTGCGTTGCCTGTGATTAGTACTCACTATGTGAGGAACACCACGGGGCCCTTGGGACCGGCACTCGTGACTAGTACACCTAGGTGAAGAAACTCATCGGTTTGCGTTGGCTGTAAGTGGCGCCATTGTGTGCGAAACACCATAGGTCTGCGTTACCTGTACGAAGTACAATACTTGTGAGTAGTACCATCTTTTGTGGAACACCGTGAGTCTTCGCTACTTCTGATTAATACCCCAACGTGACACATACTATGGTTCTATTTTACTCGCGACATGTACCATTCTGTGGGGCCTTAGACGTGGATTTTGCACCCCCTTTAGACACCAAGCATCATTGTGCTTTATGAGTGGTTCCTTGGTCGGTAATAATGTTATTTTCGTTCTCTGTTGAATCCGATCCACTGGTTTTTGTTTTTGTTTGTTTGTTTTGTGTTTTGTTGAGTTCCTGTCCATCCATTCATTCTTCATGACATTTTTTATTTTTATTTTGGTCAGTGGATGCCTTTGTAATTTTTGTTCTTTCATTTCGTACCATTAGGGGCCGATGACCTTCGATGTTAGGCCCCTTAAAACAACAAGCATCATCATCATCAGCTACTTTAAGTCCAAACGACTGGATCACACTGAAACAAGTCGTCGTGATTTTAAAACCTTTTGAATCTGCGACTAAAGAAATTGGTGTAGAGAAATACATGACTGCGTCCTGGGTCATTTTTCTTAGGGGAGGCTTGCCTGATGTTTGTGAACAGCTGCAGAAAAAGTACAACTGGTCCGAACCTTCAATGAAGGTGCTAGAAAGCCTCAAGAATGGTACAGCTTCAAGAATGGGTCATGTTGAGTACAGTCAAACATTATCTCTTTGTACATCCCTGGACCCTCGCTTTAAACCTCATGCTTTCCAAGACAGTTCACTAGCTGAAGCGGAAAAACAACGCATTATAAATATGATAAGTAACAGGGTGTCAGCGGACATAGAGAGCACTGCAAGAGTCTCTCTGTACACATCCCAGTCTCAGGACCAGGATGTCATCTCGGTGTGGTCCTCTTTCATAAGACGGAATCGAATAAATCAAGGAGTACGACAACATCGAGAG
Organism: Anabrus simplex; assembly: GCF_040414725.1. Classification (NCBI taxonomy): domain Eukaryota; kingdom Metazoa; phylum Arthropoda; class Insecta; order Orthoptera; family Tettigoniidae; genus Anabrus; species Anabrus simplex. Next base: position 171,739,629 of record NC_090268.1, read on the forward strand.
CTATTATCGAAATGCAGAGGTACCTGGAAGACGACATTATCGAACACGAAGACCCGCTAAAATGGTGGCAAGATCTTCTTTCTTCTTCTTCTTCTTTTCCTGCCGCCTTTTCCCACACCTGTGGGGTCGCGGGTGCGAACTGCGTCGCACATGTAGATTTATCCCTGTTTCACAGCCGGATGCCCTTCCTGACGCCAACCCTCTATGGAGGGATGTAAGCACTATTGCGTGTTTCTGTGGTGGTTGGTAGTGTAGTGTGTTGTCTGAATATGATGAGGAGAGTTTTGGGACGGACATATACACCCAGTCCCTGAGCCAGAAGAATTAATCAGAAGCGATTAAAATCCCCGACCCGGTCGGGAATCGAACCCGGGACCCTCTGAACCGAAGGCCAGTACGCTGACCATTCAGCCAACGAGTCGGACAAATGGTGGCATGATCACGGGTATAATTACCCGTATCTGAGTGAGATTGTTAAAGGAAAGTGTTGTTCTCTAGGAACTTCGGTCCCATGCGAGCGGATCTTTTCAAAAGCTGCAAATGTTTTAACTGAACGTCGTAACCGGCTCGGTGCAGAAAAAATTCGACAGCTGTTATTGTTTATGTCAGTCTGAAACTTAGTAACACATAGGTATAAAATGGAACAATAATTACTTGAAATAAGATTTCTTCCATTTTAATAGTATAGCCTATGCATTTATGAAAATATGACTATAAACTAGGTGACTAATTTTAGAGTGGGTGGTGACTGCTATATGCTAATATAATTATACCGGGTGGTACAGCTGCCCCTATTTTTTCCCGAATATATGCAACCAGCTAGGACGTAAATGCCTCTTAGTCCCATCTTACGCAACACCTTACAGCAATGTTATGTGCAGTTAACCCGATGGAGACTTCTCCGCACAATGGAAAAATGGTACAAGAGGCAGTAAGTGAGGTCCATCTCAAAAACACTGTACCATTTTATGTAGAGCGGTGTCCAATACTCTACTAATTTTTACGAAATGTTACTATACTGTACAAACCATAAACACGCCTATAGCTGTCGGTAGAGAATTGCGCACCTGATTGGTCCGAGAGGCCATTTTCTTTTGATAGAAAGGGCGGTCGTGGTATCATAGAAAACGTGATAGGGTAAGACCAATTACAGACATGTCAATGCACCACCATTTTGTACAGTCTCATCACATCGAAATTGATAGAAACGTGTTTTGCACTGTAGTTTATAATCTGTGGCACGCAAATGCTGTACACCAGATGTGATAGCTTACGCCATGTAATTACTACCGTCAGAGCGATCAAAAAAGGCATAAAACGGGACCATAAGGCTGTAACTCATCAGTAACTTGTCGAAGCGGGAACTTCCGCTCTCCTCGTGAATACAGAGTTACAAGGATGGCGCTTGTACGTTGCAAATAGCTGCGCGGAATTACGTATGGAAGACGTACCTCGATCGATTACTTGAAGCAGGAAGGGTTGCAACCATTCTTGAGTCATGCATATTTTAATGTAATTTCGTATTCGCCTAGGCATCGTTTACGAAGATCTTTCTGAAGTCTCCGATATTCTTCTACGGAAGTTATAAGAAACAGGTATCATAAATATCGCCACATACGCACCGATTGTGAATACCACCTGAAACATAACGCTGGACTCATTCAACCAAGTAACGCGTAGAAAATGGTTGCAACTATCTGGGCGTAAGAGAGACGCGATTCTTTAGTTCACTGTGGTGTTTGCACATTCGAGTTCAGAACTTTTAACATCAACGATCAGTATCGAAGCGATAGCCTAGGTAATTCCATTAGTACAGAGCTACGAGACCAATTCTTTGTCGCCTGCAGTGGCTACATGGCACCAATCGCAGCGAGCATACGATATGTTAGCAGGCATTTAGAGTTCGAATCTAGTTACGAGCTTTCCAATTTTATTTTTATATTATACTTGTAAGGCCATTCGTAATAAATATTTAACTTTCTTAAGTCTCAAAAGTAATTTCCCACCTTTACAAAGAAAGCATACATAAGAAAGGAATAATAACATGCGACTTCCATATGGCAAACGACTACAGGGAATGAAGCGCAGTGCACGTGTTGTCAACATTCTGACTCACCCATTCAACCAAGCAACTGCGCACGTTCGACTTGAAGACCAACTAACAGCGGTCTACACTTCATACGTAGGGCACATGAAACAGCATATCGTAATCCTAGCAGCAACGTGTGAGCACGTACTGTACGGTTAGCACGAAAGCAAACATTATGTATTCACGGGATGATTATGTGAATATGGTACTACTTTATGGAGAAGCAAGGCAAAATGCACGGGAAGCCGGACGCTTGTATCAAGAACGATTTCCTGGACGAAGGCTGCCAACTGCAGATACATTTCGACGTGTTGAAAGACGGTTGCGTGCAACGGGGTCATTTCATACATTATCCCCCGTTCTGGATGCTCCAGTGACGTCTGGAAATAACGACGAAGCTGTTCAAAATGCAATTGCATACAACCCGCACACAAGCTCACGGGCCATAGGAAATGAACTGAACATCAGTCATGTATCTGTACTGCGAATATTGCACCGCCATAAATTCCACCCTGTCCATCAACAGCTGCACCAGGAACTTCACGGAGATGACTTTCCAAAACGGATAGAATTTTCGCAATGGATATTACAAAGAGTTGAAGCTGATGCGAATTTCTTAATGGACATTCTCTTTAGTGATGAATCCAGATTTCACAACAACGGAACTGTTAATCGTCACAACTTCCATTACTGGAGCGTTGAAAATCCTCACTGGATCAGGGGAGCTCGAATTCAGGTACAATGGGGCGTCAACGTGTGATGCGGGATACTAGGTGACAAGATAATTGGACCATATTTCTTCGAAGGAAACCTCACGGGACGACGCTCTCTAGAGTTTCTTCGTGAGTACCTCCCACTCTTATTGGAGGATGTGCCCCTTATGACACGGTTACGGATGTGGTTCCAGCAGGATGGAGCTCCCCCACACTGGTCGTTGGTAGTACGGAACCACTTGCATAGGACATATCCTGGACGATGGATTGGACGAGGGGGTCCGGTCACATGGCCGGCTAGATCACCTGACCTTACTCCACTCGACTTTTTCCTCTGGGGTTATTTAAAGGAAAGAGTCTATGAGCAGGAGCCTGAGAGCCCGAATCATTTACGGCGGCTCATCACGGAAGCCTGCAGGCAGATTCCGCCACATATGTTGCAGCAAGCAAGAATGTCTCTCCTCCACCGTGCTCAGATGTGCATTAACGAAGCAGGTGGTCATTTTGAACATTTGCTTCATTAATGGAATGGCCATGCATAAGCCCATCGCACCGCTGTCGGTACAATCTCACTTTATTGCAAATAGCTCTTTTAAGAGCTCCTTAAAAAACAAACATAGCTGAGTACCTGCAATATGAGAACTGATCATGATTTAGATTTGTCGTCAACAACACGACTCTCACGAACATCAACAACGCAATAAAAATATTCGTCGTACACAGGACTCGAACCGCCTACTAACGAACACCGGTACTCTCCTCTAACTTTTAGCAAGCTCGGCTATCACGGGTTGCTGTTTAGCGCTGTTGTGTTGCTGCTACTTCTAGTCATTCACCAATAATATTCTCTGTACAGGACGTTTCTGCGACACATAATTTTCACGATTCTTTACCATCAATGGGTATTTTATCATTAATGCTGATTTGCTTGACGCGAATAAACGAATTATGGAAAGCGTTGTAAGAGCAGACGTTGTAGTGAGTAGTCAAGGTCAATATTTTTAGGTTCGACTATAATCTGCGGGTTGCATAAAACTGCGTGAATAGGGGCAGCTGTACCACCCAGTATAATAGGAACATCTCATCATTCTGCATAAAATTCAAATATTTGTATTCCGATGTAGCCTACAACCTATTCATGTGTAATGTATATTACGTAGAGCCTATTAAATATCTTCAAGCTTTCAATATGGACCTGTGAACATATGAGATTTTACAGATTGAATTAATGTTTTACGGTCTTCTCTTAGTTTCATCCGCAATAGTCGATTGAGGTAGATGCATAGAACTAGGTGTTTACGGGCGCGAAACAACGTTTTAGAAAAATCACAACTGTGATAAAATCACAGGTTCTTGTCACAGTGCCTTTTCCGGAGCGGAGCAGTTCGGAGTGGTGACTAGAAATCCTTGTCACAACCCATCTCTACTTTTTAAACTGTAATAATTAACTACAATAAGTTGGGCAGCAATTGACCTTTACCGTATGTTAACAAGTGTTGAATTCAGCGTTTAATTTATATGCTTATTAGTTCGAGTACTTTGTTCAGAATTTGTTCTTTTTCCTCAATTTCACAATCGCCGCTGTGAGTGTGTTTATCATTACAGGTACACATTTGACATGCTATATTTTCGTATTAACTTTAAGTGATAAATGATATGCCACGAACCTGCTACGCAGGCGTAGCAGGGGGAGAGGTGATACTCCCACGTGGCGGTTAGGGGGGTCCTAACCGGCTTGCCGGCGGACTTGAGGGAAATAAAATACCTCTCGCGGACCAAACACACACCCCCTGTGGGTGGGGGAGGCAGACGAATAATACACCCACGGTATCCCCTGCCTGTCGTGCGAGGCGACTAAGAGGGGCGACCAAGGGATGATTGCATTCGAACCATGAAACTACATGTGATTAGTACCACCACGCGGATAACACCAAGGGTCGCTTTTACTTGTGCGTAGTACCACTATATTAGGTACGAAATAGGTTTATGATTAGTAGCACACAGGAGCACCTCGCGGTCGGCTTTTGCAGTACCTGTGATTAGTACCACTATATGAGCAGACCCATGGGATGATAGCTACCATGGTTCTGCCTTGCCTATGATTAGTACCCACTATATGAGGAACACCACGGGATAGGGAGAGGTCCCTGTGGTTAGTACTCTTATGTGATGAACACCATAGGTTTGCGTTGTCTGTAAATGGCGCCGCAAAGTGGGAAAAACATAGGTCTGTGTTATACGTCGAATTTCATAACCTCTGATTAGTACAGTAATGTGTGGAATACCGCAAGTCTCTGCTACTTTTGATTAGTACCGCAACAGGACAGATACCATGGTTCTACGTTACTAGCGATAAGTATCATTCTGAGGGGCCTTTGACCTGTATTTTAAAAACCAAGCATCCTCGATTCAGGGTTGTGCTTTGGAAGTAGTCCCTTGGTCAGTAATACTATTAACTATGATAGTTTTTTGAATCGGATCCACTGATTGTTTTTAATTCATGTTCATTCATTCATTCATTCATTCATTCATTCATTCTTCATGACATTTTTTATTTTGGTCAGTGGATGATTTTGAACTTTTACTTTGTCGTTTCATTTCGTACCATTAGGGGCCGATGACCTCGATGTTAGGCCCCTTTAAACAACAAGCATCATCATCATCATCATCATCATCATAAATGATATGTCCTCTAAAGATACCTCAGTTCTGTATTTCATTGCTAAGTGGAGTATAACTGAAATATCTAACAAGATTAACTCAAAAACACTGAGCTAACAGTACCTTGTAACACCTAAGGCATTGAATCTAGCGGTAGCACTGCCTTCCGAGGCCAACGAGAAAAACAGGCCATGGCCCGGTAAAGTCACGTGATTAGACCAGTTCGAGGACTAGCGGAGTAAAGCCGGTTAGCACATATGTTCTTGCGGTGTTATAGATACTTTATTGTGAATTATGAATTGTGTGTTTATGCGGAACATATAGGTGTTGTGCAACAGTTCCTTACATTGGCAGTATTGTGTATGGAAGTGTAAGTAAATATTTTATCAACAAAGATATGTAACTTCAACGTTCTCATCATTCAATGCACGAGTTCCTAAAGAGTTGGATAAATTACTACTGCAGTGTAATGGATTCAGAGATAATACATTAATATCCTATTTATTTACAGATATGTGAAAACTTGAAGATGCCTCGTCGATGCAGTGTCGACTATCAGTTGAATTATAACACAGAAACTGAATAAACGGAGATCATTTACATACCGACGAATGAAAGCCGCCGTAATATATGGCTTCGTCACATATCGACGGATTTTTCTAAACTGAAAAACCCATTAGTAACGTACAGTGTGCACAAAACATTTTGATGAGTCGTACATAATTCGACTAGATAGTGGTACGGCTAAGGGAGAATTGAAAGTGTTCGCTAGAATAACTCCGAAACTTACCGAAAATGCTGTGCCAACTATTTTTCGAATACACCTTCATATTGTTCGAAGTGGGATGATAGTGACTAACATTCGTCAAGTTTAAAAATTATATATGCACGAATATTTCATGAACCTTTGCTCCTTCCGTTTTGACTGTTAAACCTTCTAGTGAGTGTTCCCCGGACGGCGGAGGTATGAAGTGATCTGTCTAAATATGGTGAAAGTAAAGTGAATAGAGACAGAACAAGAAACACTTAAACTGAAGACAAGCACAAACATTGTAAGTAATAGAAAGTTAACTCAGTAAAATATTTCTTGAAGATATATTAAGCTAGGTGAGTGGGTTTTTAGTTAATCAAGAGTAACTACAAGAACGAGGAAGAGAGTCCAGTGATAACGTACTCCTTGACCATTGTTGACGTCGACATCTACAAAGAGTAAAGACAGTAGTGGGCTAATGAAAGGTGAATTTGACGTTATGAAAAGAAAGAAACTGCAAGCATACATGGTTGTGTTCAGACTGCAAACTGAAACTGTTAAAACTAAGTGACATGGAAGAAAGAGTAACAGAAAATCTATGAACTCAAATGCAAGTTATAATGGAGTCCAAGATAGGCGGAATCCAAGATGCAATAAAACAAAGAAAATCAGAGCAAAAATCATCCCCCCCCCCTTCTAAACGTCCCCCTCCCATTCCAGAACTAATGAAAACAAACGAGGTCAAAGAAAACAGCACATTAAACACATTGGATGCAAATCAAAGCCTCATTCAAGAGAGTCCAGATCACGGACATACAAACAGAAACGAAGATCGATATCACCAAAACAATACCACAATGTGGACGAAGGTTGTTAAACGAAGAGAACACAGCATAATACGTACAAACAGCGAAACAAAATTAAAAGCAGCTCCCAGGAAAGCATGGATATACTATGGAAGACTGCACGAGGAGACTAACTCTGAAGATACGTACTAATGCGCACCTACAGGGAAATGGGATTACTGAAGAAATAATCTGTGAAATCATAGAAACTAAGGGCCCTAACAAAGCATTCAAGGTAGGATTCAACTTTGATGATCTCGAAAAAGCAAATGACCCAAACCTATGGACTAGAAATGTAATAGTACGAAGGTATAAATTCCCAAGATTAGAACTAGGACTCTTTCCAACAGCAATATTTAATAATAGCTCACAATGACATCGTAGCCTCACAACACCATAGGAAAAGACAACAACCACCAAGATCCTCCTCTGGAACACCGAAGGACTAAGAAACGCCTCCAAAGACATTAGAATATTTTGACATCATTATAGCCACGAAAACGTTTCTACTAGAACCAACAGAGGGCAGGCCGGCAGGAGGAGTCCCCTGTTTCCTCAAACCGACGGTTGGGACAGTAAAGGAAGTCCGAAGAGGACTAAACACTGTCATAGTTAAGACCAGTGACCTGACAATAATAGGAATATACATTGAACCCGACAAACCAACAGATGACGTCGTTGAAACATTCATCGACGCAGTAGAGAAAGTAAACACCGATGAAGAAGTAATAATCGCGGGAGACCTCAATTGCAGGATAGACAAACCGTACATAAAATCGTAAATAGTTTCCCAAGTTCTGAGAGAAGAAGGCTTCATAATGGTAAACAGAAAAGTCCTTAAATCTTACTTCATCCCAAATGGCGCCAGTACAATTTACCTCGTGATCTACAGAGGAGTAAGATTTGCAATTAAGAAACAAAGCACCATCTTGTAGTATATTACTAAAGAAGTAAATAACGCACGAATATAGGTTAGAAATTACTTTCACGTCGTGCATGGAGTAAGCTAGGATCAGACTTGTTGACTAATTAGAATACCGTATCGTATACGAGAGCAAGACGTTTCATGGATTACTTGGATTATATTGACGATCGACGAAGAAAACGACGGGAATATATTCTAATAGTGCGTACAAGGCGAGATCCGTATGATATGCACACGGAGACAGAATTTAAAGAACGCTTTGACCTTAGGAAGGAATCAATTACTTTCCTTCTAAATCTACTTGGAGATAATTTACAACAAAATTCAGACAGATATCCAGCTGTATTTCCCAAATTACAGTTGTTGTGTGCCTGCGAGTGTTTCGTACTGGAACATCAGTTAGTTGCCGGTGATCTAATAAACCTTCACCGCACGACTGCTGCTCGTATCCTTCATCGCGTAGTTAGAGCGCTAGTGAGGTTGAGAGGGAGGTACACCTAGACCTCGTTATACGCGATAGTTGCGTTCCGCGGAATTACCGCGCATAGCGAATTCGCGTAAATTGAGATTCATTTTATATATAAAGTACAGGGTTAGGTTTCCGTTTACTTACATATTAAGTTTAAAATAGCAGAGATCTTAGTACTTTTACAAAATATAACCATTATCCTGTTTCTGAAACGCATTTTAATGCAAACTTTATGCACTTCAAACACTGAAACACACAATAATAAACTAAACTCCGCATACAAGTTCTTGGTTTAGCTTGAATAGCAGCTCCGGAGAGAGGCATGTGTTGTTGGTTGCCATGCTCAATCCAATCCATTCTTTCCATCGCTTCCGAGCGAGATTTGGTCACTCTAGTCATACTTAAGTTAGTAGAAGATTGAGCAGTTTTTCGAATTGATTACGCATTCTCAGGAATAGTTCTCACAGTGGATTTCCTAAGTTCCAAAGCATGCTGAATGTCATCAATACGCTCACTTTTCTCATACCGGTAGCGATCCAAAACTTGTAACATTGTTTCTAACGAATACGGCCGTGGTACACGCTTCTTTCCTTCGACAGGTTCAATTTCTTTCCTTTTGCCCAGCGTTTTAAACAAGAAACCTGTCAGGTGTAACTTCACAGCTCTACTGACCGGAAAGGACGATTTACGTCTCGACAAACACGGCAGAAGACGCTAGTAGAGATGCGCTTGCTCCGTTTAACCTTCCCGCGGGACGTAGTGTACGTTACAGAGTTTGGCACGCATATCTGTACCCGCCTCAAGACATTACAGCTTTCACGTAGTTAACAGATGGCAGCACTAGACTTAAAACCAAAATCGCGTATATGCGAAATCGCGTATAATGGGGTTTACCTGTACATAAATATGCCTTCAAATGATTATGAATGTTCTGAAAATAAACGGAATTTCTTCACGTTGGCAGGTTTCCCACACATCGTGGATGCAATTGCCTACACGCATATTCCCATTTTGTGCCTTCCCGGTGACAACGGCGAATTTTTCAGAAATCGGAAGGAGTGTATTTTTATAAACACACCAAGTTATTTGTGATGCAAGTATGAAGATCATGAATATCGTTTGCCGATGGTCTTGTTCTACGCACGATGCACGAATTTGGGACAATAGTGCTATTGCAGCGAACTTTGACCATGGTTTATATAATGGAATGTTAGTGGGAGATAAGGATTATGCCTGTACAAAATTCCTCATGACACCACTTCTTCTTTTCTTCTTTTCCTACCGCTTTTCCCACACCTGTGGGGTCGTGGGTGCGATCTGTGTCGCACATGTGGATTTGGCCCTGTTTTACGGCCGGATGCTCTTCCTGACGCCAACCCTATATGGAAGGATGTAAGCACTATTGCGTGTTTCTGTGGTGGTTGGTAGTGTAGTGTGTTGTGTGAATATGGGGAGGAGAGTGTTGGGACGGACACAAACACCCAGTCCCCAAGCCAGAAGAATTAATCAGAAGCGATTAAAATCCCCGACCCGGCCGGGAATCGAACTCGGGACCCTCTGAACCGAAGGTCAGTACGCTGACCATTCAGCCAACGAGTCGGACCCTCATGACACCACTACTAGGACCAAATACACCCGCTGAACACCGGTACAACACTGCTCATGCTATGTTGTGGAACGCACTTTTGGCATGTGAAAAAAAAAAATCCCAATCCTTGAGAAGGAAATACGCTACACGTTTACAGCATGAGCAGTCCTCCACAATCTCCCTCTGGATGTAGGCGATCTGTATGAAGAAAGAGACTTGCTCAATAACAACGAAAACATTAAATTTGTGAATCAAAAAGAAAATATAGCAGGAAATGCCATTCGGCGAGCTATTATAAATGACTACTTTTCATGAACGTGAAAACCTGTTAGTGCATTTTTCCATTTTCCCTTGTAAAACTTAAGTTGTAAATAAAGACAGTATTATGAGGAATCTTTATTCTAAATACAATAAATAAAAAGGCAACAATATTTAAACCGTGAATAAATATATTTGACAAGAAATTACTGACAAAACTGGTTACGGATATAGGGTGAAAATAGTTACACACTGTTCGAAAGTTCAATCTGCTGTTTTTGATACGATTTCGCATACTTCACTGGCGTGATCTAAGTAAATCACAAAGTTGACCGAATTGTCTGTTCCGTAATAGTTCTAAAACGTTCATTTTCATATTGTGTACTTCCTCTCGCATTTTTTCTCTCTCCATTATCGACATATTATCTTCGTGTTCTACGCGAAGGAAGTCCAGACGCATCTTATGTAGCTCTTCATGCCGATTATATGTCTCATTGTCCTGTCTGCTAGGGCGTCTTCTAATTTTCACAGTACTTCCAAAATCTGCAATACAACAAAATATATGTCTCTTTGCCATAGTATAGCCAAAAGAATTTCAGCACATACTTTTAAGAGGTTTATAAACAATTCCAACATTTTCTTATCGAATAAAAGTTGATTTTACACTTACCAACTTTAAGACTTCCAGCAGAATCAATGATAGAAATTTCAGCGACATAATGCACCGAAATGTCTAGACTTGGGCCTACTTCATTATCATTATACAGATCACCAGCATAAGTGTCATCAGCTCCTTATATAGACCTATTATTGTTGTTGTTGTTGTTGTTGTCTTCCATGTGATTAGCTGCTACCGCATCATCGCCATAAACTGAATTAATACCATCGAACACTGGGGGCACTATTTCAATAATTACTTTTGATACATCATCAACGTGCGTTGTCTCTGGACCACTACCAGTTTTAATTTCTTCCCGCGTGTCCATGGCTTTCTGCTTTTTAGCCTTCGCTTTTACGTCCTTCCACAGAATTTTAAGTTGTTCTTCACTGCGTTTTCCATCACTCGAAGCATTGAATTCTTCTGTCACGGCTTTCCATGCATTTCTTTTTCTTTTATCCAGAATCTTTACGCCGTGTTTCTTACTCTCTCTGTACCTTTTGCATAGATCTTCATTTTCCCTACTAACAATCATTTCTATTTTTCGCTTACGTTTTCCCGCGTTTCCTATCACACATAGCCTTATTCATTTAGATTTCTTTAAAGAAGACACACAGACAGAACAACACTTCACGAGTAACAAATGCTACTTCTATAGGCATCGTGCAGATAGATCGAAATGCTACTACTAGCGCTACATAGTGTCCGTTCTGAAACAATAGGTGAGGCGTAGTGCGAGAGTCCCAGTACAACGTGTGACATTCGAACAAGTTGCGGGTTTAAAGCGATTCAATTCGAGGATCTAAGTGAATCATCATGCAATAAAGGAAGAAGCCTTGTTGTCAGTGGCCACGTGAACGACGTTGAAGAGTTAATTTCGAATGGTTTCGGATACATCACAGGAAAGGTCACCCGACAAACGTCTGTCACTTTGCCGCCTTATATCGTGAAACTTGAGGCAGCAGAGGTGTAGTTAGGTAACAATTTATGAAGTTTATTTAGTAAGGATTACTTAATGCACGTTTGCTAACTTGTACGCATTTTTATTTTGTGTTCAGGTTGACTAGAATCGTAAAGTATCTACCAGGGAATGTTCCTGTCCTGCCGGCGCCAGGTAGCTGCGGTAGTGTATTATATAAATAATGAAAGTGTTGTCTCCAAAACAGACCGTCCGCAACAATGAGGCAAACCGAGCCCGTAAACAAAGTCAACAGAAAAATATAGAAAAGGCAAACGTAGAAGAACTGTTCGGTAGAAAGACTTTGGAGACATGTCTTCCCCCCTTCGAATCAATTGAGGATATTTTAAAACACATCCCTTGCAGTCTTCGTACAATGCTTCGAGCAGAAGCAAGTACTGAAATCGAACAATCGTGCCGGGCCGTAATCACCTCATTGATAGACAGGGTAGTGAGTGATGTGGAGAGAGAAGAATGTGAGGAAATTGTGGCACAGGTATTACATTTACAAGTCTCTAACGACGTGCGCTTGCCAGACAAATACACCTTTTGCACTGTGAGTGACGAAATGCTTTTTACCAGCAAAGTGCAGGTTGATACAGATCATATAATTAAAATCTCCCTGGACACTCTATCTCAGTCAGGAACCCTCGATGGTTTCAAGAAAGAAAGATAAGAATACCTGCTAGCACGAAAGCACATCGGATCAAAACTAGGCGACATAACTTTGATACTTTAGCTCTCGCATTTGTTACTTAATCTCCAATTGGGGGAACTGCTTTGAACAATCTTTCTTACGGAAGTGATATGGAAAGTGAAGCAATACAATGCTATGGAAGTTCATTTGGTGTTCGTGTTATTCGATGTGGGTTTTTCTTAAATTGCTATTTGTTCGGGGCGTCGATCTTGAAAGATCTTTTGCTCCTACTTGCACCATATGTTATGAACCTGCGCATATTTGTAATTGCAGAAGTGTAAAGCGTTGAATGTGAGGAAAGGAACGTCAAGGACGACACAAATACCAAGTCCCCAGGCCAGGGATATTAATAATTTACAATTAAAAACCCCTGACCCTGCCGGGAATCGAACCCGGGGCTGCCGGGTGACAGGCGGACGCGTTGTCCCGCGGGGCCGGACTTCGATGTGGGTTAATAATCCACAAAAACAACCTTGGATTTGTGGATCTCCAGATGGCATAGTTCTCAAAGGAAATGTAGCTGACAGAGTGTTAGAAGTTAATTGTCCATCTTCCTGTAAAGATAAACCAATAGTGGATGAGTCAGGAAATGTGCGAGTACGTTATCTTTACTTTCTTCTTCTTAATCTGTTTACTGTCCAGGGTTAGCTTTTCCCTCGGACTCAGCGAGGGATCACACCTCTACCGCCTCAAGGGCAGTGTCCTGGATCGTGTTCCCGTCAGCTCCTCAGGGTAAGATATTAACCTCGTCCTTAAAATATAATAATAATAATAATAATAATAATAATAATAATAATAATAATAATAATAATAATAATAATATCGCAGGTTCCGTTGAAGAGTAAAAGCATGTGCATTAAAATATTATTCAACCCCCAAATTCTACCAATGCATTTCATCATTCGTTATATCTCATCAATAATTCCTGTCGTTAATAGTTATATTACCTTACAGCTACATATCATTACCAATATTTTAGAATAAAAACTCAGAAATAATCCTTACGCTAATTTATTAACATGCTAACTTTGGATAAAATAAAATAAAATAGAAATATTTCCTGTAGAGAAAAGAAAATGGGTATATGATAATTAACCATCTTATATACAGTTATTCTTCCTGTAAACATAGCTGAAATGGGGTCTTCTGTATTCTTACATTCATTATTTGCCAATTTATTGCTTCACTGAATTAACCCTACAATGCGTGATTTTTTTATATTTCATTGAAATAATTCTTTTTAGGTTGGAATTTAAGTTTTGACACACAGAAAATATTTTAAAAATTTTATGTAAAATCTGAAATGCCATTTAAGGGTTGAAAATGTTTGATTCACATATGAATCATCGTGAACAGGTAGTACTTTTCAATTAAATACAAACCATTCTTAAACACACGCAGCGAAACATTGTTAAAGAGTAAATAATTAGGTATTTACACACATAAATGTATACAATCACTAATTAGTAATCGACTGGACCTACAGTCCTGCATATTATTACAAAAGCATCATATACTTATAAATTTGCCTAATTCTGAAACAACGAGAGAATACAATTTGCTGAAAGACAGAGCTGTGTTCTTAGTTCATGTGGAGTGAAACACCTTGTAACAGTTTTTTTTCCTTATTTAGACACAATGCCACACCACATTTCTCACACATGACGTACGTTTGTGCTTTGCAGCTCGGTAAATTGCACCTTACTCTAGTAGAGTTCCAAATGGGTAGGTGGTTTATTTGATCAAGTCGAAAGTCTTCAGGCGGAATTGGAGCTGTTGGCCCTTTCATTCTTTTCTCAGCATGTTCTAGAGCTAGAGAAGATGGTCTCCCACGTTTGGGTGTAGTCTTGATGCCTATTGTGCACAGGGTTCTTGCGAGCTCAAGACGGAAGTCCACTAGTTTCGTTGAGGAATTTGTTTGTTCACTCATGACTCGTCGACGAAGCAGCCATGCATTAATGACTGCAATAACAAGAAGGTGATAGAACAGTCTCATGTACCATTTGCGCGTTCTCATGGTGTTTCTATATTGTCCAGTTAGACTGTCAAGGAGGTCTAAACCACCTATGTGTGGGTTGTAGTCCTTTACTACTGCTGGACACTTTATTCTGATCACTTTTTTCTCTTTTCTGTCATATCTCTGCACTTCGTGCTCTGGTTCTTTTCCTACGTATGATGAAAGAAGCATAACACTTGTTGTCTTTCCACATAGTATTGGAAATGTCTACACCACCTACATGAGCAACATATTCGACAGAGTTTCCCCTCTCTTCTCTCTTCATGTCTTCATCAGTTGGTAACTTACATTTAGGGATTCTGTTCCTTCTGGTTGTGCCAAGAACACAACTAGTGGAACTGAAGTATAAAAGTTGTCAAAATAAATCTTGCGGTTGCATCCATGAGGAACTTCCCTACAAAATCGTACAACAATGTTGCCACTCGCTCCAAGGTCTGGTTCACTGCTCAGTCTCTTCTCTCCACAGTTCTCAGTACCAGTATAGATTTCAAACTTGTATGCAAAGCCAGACACCCCACATAAAACAAAGATCTTGTACCCCCACGTATGAGATTTTAGTGGCATGTGTTACGGAGATTTCCGTGGTAGGTAGAGGTGAAAGAAGGTGCGGGTGTGAACGGGTCTCAAGCTACGAAAGTAAAATTAATTTAAAATTTAACAAGGTTATATTTTCTTTTCAAAAACAAAGAAATAACAAGCATGGCAGGTACAAAGTAGCAAGTCCAAAGGGTAGTTACAATATTTACAGGATTTGGGCTTCGCGCCCTGACTTCACAATGCTTGGGCAATCAGCTCAGTTTTACCCCAAACACAAGTTTCAACAGAGGGGCAGAAAACCCCATTCATGCCTAGGAGCCCTTGCTCCAAATTACACTGAAAAGCCTCCACGAGGCATACAACACTCAATTTTCAAAAAGAGCCACTCGCTCTCAACTTTAAGCCTCTCAAAGGCCACACCAAACTCCACCTTCGAGTTGTCCTCACTGGACATAGACACAGGGGTAAAATACCCAACCTACTGAGGTCTATTAAATGAAAAGAAGGTTGATTACATGACCTCCAAAATAACAATTCGAGAGGAGGCGATCGGCACTCCTAATACACTTTGTTTTTAAAACCTAATTTGGCTCTTAGGCCACTGATGCAAGGGCTAATCCCATACTACGGAGGTGACTTTAGAAAAGAAACAAATTTACATAATGTTAAGGAAGAATAGGTTGAGAAAAAAGTTCACCTCAAAACAATATGAGTGGGAGATCGAGAGGGTTAAGCACTCTCTATCCCAATACGTAGTTTAAAAGGTGAAATAGATACCAGATTCTTTACATTTTTAAGGAAGGTTACATAACGGAAAAACTTCGGACCCGCCCCGAGAGTTAAACTGCTGAGCTAGCAAAGAAAGAAGTTATTAATTGGCCATTACCTTGTTGTTGACCGCTGCCGAAGAAAGAGGCGCTTCCCGCCCCCTGCTATGTACTTTACACACTGAAAGATGGAACAGAAGTGGCGCAGAGACCCTAAAATCAGCAGTTTATATACTCTCGCGGAAGGTTCTAGGCGTTAGGGGAATGAGAACACCCGCCCACAATCACTTTATTGGAGAATAAAGAGAAACCCCTACACAAGATGAAGAAGAAACACATTATTGGTGGAAAATTAATTTCAGAAATTCGGGATTGGCTAGATTTAAAACAAGGGGAAAGAAAGGGGTAATATTGCCAACTTAACCAATGACTGAAAGAAATTTAACAAAGAACAAACTTTTGAAATAAAATTTTCTCCAAGGAACAGTTCTTTTTCTTCGCACTAGGGTGCACTATTGTAGTTCTTCAGTAGTGTCCTCTAGAAGAGAAAGTTCACACTTCTTACTTCAAGCAAAACAAAACACATCAAAAATGACACAGTTCTAAAACTCCAAAATTTACAGGTTGTGACATCTTCTGAGACGGTAGAAAATTAATACCGTCAATAAAGTTCAGACTTCCTCCAGCAGAGGAGTTTCAACTGGTGCACCTTTTGAATTAGCGGCGTGGAGGTGTACCGCCCGGTACAGCATGTACTGTTTTAAATGATGCCTGGATTTTGTAGAGCAGATTTGTTCATCAACAGACATCCTTTCTTCAAATGGTATGTCAAGAAATATCTTTTCCAATTCTGAAATCGCAGGGTGTAGTTTATGAAGTTTGTCGTAACCTGGGGCAGTTCTATCAGTGACTTGTGTGGTGTTATCATTGAAATGAATAAATTAACGAATTTTCTCGAACATATTGAGTGACATACAGTTCTGAACAATATCGAGTCCAATAATAGAGCTCCAATATTGTCTACATTAGAGAACTTAGAAACAGAAGTATACATATTCCTAGAAATCTACAAAGATCTACTTCTGAGAACCCAAAAGACTTGTTGGGATCTTTCTGTACACTGTATCGAATGGTCTCAGAAACAATGTGAGTAATAAGCTCATTACGAAAGAAAAATTTAAAAAATTGGTAAGTAGTCTGTAAATCGACGACAACTCTAAGAAGCTCTGTTTTTCCTCGAAATTACACCATTCCTTCAGGCAAACTAATGGATTTATTTTTCCATACTGGCACAATCCTTTCTGTCCTAGTAGTTCCTGATATACTGGGTAAATTACCTGAACTTTCATGAATATCTGTATTTTGAGGAGAAATCTGGAGCGTCTCTGGTACTATGCTATCTTGAGACCTGAGAGTAATTGAACTGTTTGTTGGTTCATCAATTTCAGCAGATGTAACGTCACACACCACTTCTACTTCATTGCATTTGCCCAGCAGATTCTTCAAATCATTATCTGAGACTTGCGTAATTTCATTGAGAGATGTAAAATCGGTAGAAAGCACTCAAGAATCATGGTTAACTATGTTACAATCCCTATCTTGATCAGTTTCGGCATCACTTTCGTCTAACTCATCATCAGTATTACTTGGAATTCTGGCTAACATCAGGCGAATATACTCATCATTCCCTAAATCTCGTTTTCTTGACATCTGAAATAGGTCAAAGTAAATATGCTTTACCTTAAAACACAATGTTACTATACCAAAAAATGAAGGAAACTGCAAAGGAAATATTCTGTAAAGAATCTATCAATCTAACCTATATTGTCCACCTTGCAGGTAATGCATGATGTCCCATATATGAATCAATCACTGTTTTAGAAATTACTCGGAGATACATTTGTTTCCACAAATTCTTCTAGTTTTAAAATACTCTCCAGTAATCAATCATCATTCAAATAATTTTCTGCATAATATACCTTCAACAAATTACTTCCAATGTGCGATGTAATATACAGCAATCTACCACGAACAAAACATCTTGAGGTCACGGCAATACGACGGTAAATAGATCACATCCAAAGAGATTGCAATGCTGTGAAAGATAGAATGATGCAGAAATGAATCACAATGCGAAATTGCAGCTAGGAGAAAACTGTATTATATTACCATGGAAAGAAAGTTGTGATTTATATATGCATCAGTATGCACTGTAGGCTTTAAAATGCTGCTTTGAACTCCTCATAGTCATGAAGACTATATTTGAATGCCTGATACCATATATTTGGAGTCGATATGCTTCTCAATAATTCTGAGTCTTTTCTCCTTAGGAATATGATTTTCTTTAAAATGATCTTCCATTTCCCATAAAAATTGTTTCGGGGATAAGCTCGCGGTATTATTAAAATCCTTCGGCCTATCGTCGAGAGTCTTGATTATATTTATCACTGCCGGATTTCCATTGTTAGTGTTTCCGTTTCCTACTGTCGTTAATAACCTGGTTCGACTCAGTAGTCACTGTAGGTGTCGCTTCTCTGTCATTAACTTGAATTTCCATGGTCCTTAATAAATTGGTTTTTGTGGCCTGGTTCTCTATTCTTAATTCTTGCATCTCCCTTCAAATATTTCGTAATTCTCCTTGTGTTTTGTCAATCCTATCATTGGTTTCATTTTTATTGCGCTCAGCCTCTTATTATGCCCAGTTTGTCTATCTGATCTCGGGCTACAATAAAGTTTACTTCCATTGATTTACTCGTAGTTTCAATTTCCTCATCTAACTTTTTCATCCTTCTTTGACACTGTTTCCATTTCTCCGTATAATTTATTCTCAGTTTTTCTAAATTTTCTGTCAGACTCTTTATCTCTTCCTCCTTTAGATTCTGTATGCCGTTTCTACTCTCTGACATTTGCTCTCTAACTTTATTTATCTCTTCATGAACCTTCTTGCTCTTATTCTCCACAATTCATGTCATCTCAGTACGTAGATCTACAGTGTCAGTTTTAATTTGCGTTACCACGAACCTACTACGCTGGCGTGATACTCCCAGGTGGCGGATAGGGGGGTCCCAACCGACTTGCCGGTGGACTTGAGGGAAATAAAATACCTCTTGCGGACCAAACATACTACCCCCTGCGGGTGGGGGACGCACATGTAGAATACACCCGCGGTATCCCCTGCCTGTCGTAAGAGGCGACTAACAGGGGCCCAAGAGGCTCTCAACTTGGGAGTGTGGATTGGCGATCACGGGGCCCTTACCTGAGTCTTGGTATTGCTTCCACTTATTTGTTTGTGCTAGGATCCTCATTTTCGTCTATCCTGACCGACCTCTCTTGGTCAACTCTTGTTCTTTTCCGACCCCGACGGTATTAGAGCATTCGAGGCCTAGGGAGACTTTCATTTTCACGCCGTTCGTGGCCCTTGCCTTTCTTCGTCCATTACTTCATTTTTCGAAGTGACGGATCCCTTCTTTCTTCTTTTTCTCTCTCTTTACCCCCTGTAGGTGGGTGACGCAGACGAATAATACACCCACGGTATCCCCTGCCTGTCATGAGAGACGACTAAAAGGGGCGACCAAGGGATGATTGAATTAGAACCAAGAAACTACTTTTGATTCGTACCATCATGCGGGGAACACCATGGGTTGCCTGTACTTGCGAGTAGTACCGCTAAATTAGGTGCGAAATAGGTTTGTGATTAGTAGCAGTAAAGAGGCTGGCCTGGGGGTTTCCAGTACCCGTGCGTCGTACTCATGTGAGCAACACCGCGGGTCTGGGCGTTGCCTGTGAGTTGTACCCACTATGTGAGGAACACCATGGGAATACCGGCGCCCGTGACTAGTACACCTAG
The DNA here is from genome assembly GCF_040414725.1 of Anabrus simplex. NCBI lineage: Eukaryota > Metazoa > Arthropoda > Insecta > Orthoptera > Tettigoniidae > Anabrus > Anabrus simplex. Next base: position 171,759,409 of record NC_090268.1, read on the forward strand.
GTGAGGAACCTTATCGGCTTGCCTTGGCTATGAGTGGCGCCATTGAGTGAGAAACACCATAGGTCTGCGTTACCTGTACGAAGTACAATACTTGTGAGTAGTACCATCTTTTGTGGAACGCCGTGAGTCTTCGCTATTTCTGATTAATACCCCAACATGACACATACCATGGTTCTATTTTACTCGCGACATGTACCATTCTGTGGGGCCTTAAACGTGGATTTTGCACCCCTTTAGATATCAAGCATCATTGCGCTTTATAAGTGGTCCCTTGGTCAGTATTACTATCTTTTTTTGAGTCTGATCCACTGTTTCTTGTTTGTTTGTTTTTTGTTGGCTTCGTGTCCATCCATTCATTCATTCTTCATGACATTTTTTTATTTTTTTCGTCAGTGGATGAATTTGAACTTTTTGTTGTTTTATAACGTATCATTAGGGGCCGATGACCTCGATATTAGGCCCCTTTTGATCATCATCATCATCATCATCATCATCATCATAATTTGCGTTACTTCGGTTCCAATCTTCTCAGTTTCTGTCTTCACAACTTCCTTCATTTTTTGAAACATTTGTTCGTGCTTCTCCTCCTGCTTGTTGATCATTTCCTGCTGCTTCTCCTCCTGCTTGTTGATCATTTCCTGGAGTTTCTCTACCTGTCTGCTAATTATCTCCTGTGTCTTCTCGTTCTGCCTTCTTGTTTCTTCAATCATTTGTTGTTGCTTCTCTTCCTGCTTGCTAATCATTTCCTGAAGTTTCTCTTCCTGTCTGCTAATTTATTCCTGTCTTTCTCTTCTTGCTTCCTCCATCATCTGTCTCAACATCTCCAAGATCCCTCTTTGTTCTTGTTCCATCGTTTTCTGTATCTCTTCTTGGTTACTGCGTATCGCTTCGTCTCTCTTCTGAGTTTCCTCCTCAATTTCTCTTTGTTAATCCTCGAATTGCGACCTCAACTGAATTAAATTGGACAATTTTTTTATCGTGTTTACTATGTCCTATTATCCCCGGTAAATTATTTATAAGCCTAATTCGCTATATTTCCTTCAATCTCAAACACTTCAGTCTCTAAGTCTCAATATGAAACGGCCTACTCAACTTAAATCTGTACTTATTTTAGTAATCCACGAACCTGCTACGCAGGCGTAGCAGGGGGTGAGGTGATACTCCCACGTGGCGCGTCCCAGGTGGCGGATGGGGGGGGGGGGGGTTCCAACCGGCTTACCGGCGGACTTGAAGGAAATTAAATATCTCTCGCGGACCAAACACACACCCCCTGTGGGTGGGGGAGGGTGACGAATAATACACCCACGGTATCCCCTGCCTGTTGTGAGAGGCGACTAAAAGGAGCGACCAAGGGACGATTGTACTACAACCATGAAACTACTTGTGATTAGTACCACAACGCGGAGGACACCAAGGGTTGCTTATACTTGCGCGTAGCACCACTAAATTGAGTACGAAATAGGTTTGTGATTAGTAGCACACAAGAGCACCGTGCGGTCGGCTTTTGCAGTACCTGTGATTAGTACCACCATATGAGCAGGACCATGGGATGATAGCTACCATGGTTCTGCCTTGCCTATGATTAGTACCCACTATATGAGGAACACCACGGGATAGGGGAAGGTCCCTGTGGTTTGTACTCTCATGTGATGAACACCATAGGTTTGCGTTGCCCGTAAAAGGCGCCCGAAAGTAAGAAAAACATAGGTCTGTATTATATGTCGAATTTCATAACCTGTGAGTTGTACAATAATGTGTGGAATACCGCAAGTCTCTGCTACTTTTGATTAGTACCGCAACAGGACAAATACCATGGTTCTACTTTCCTAGCGATCAGTACGTTATGAGGGGCCGATAATTTCGATTTTGGACCCCCTTTCGACTGCAAGCATCATCGTTTCAGTGTTATGCTCTAGCAGCAGTCCCTTGGTCAGTAATCCTATTCTCTTACATCAGTTTGTGTGAATGCAAAGCATTGCGGGTCGCATCCACTGATTGTTTTAAATTCATGTCCATCCATTCATTCTTCGTTCTCACGCTTTGAATTTTGGTCAGTGGAGAATTTTAGACTTTTAATTTGTCATTCCATTTCGTCTCATTTCGTACCATTAGGGGCCGATGACCTCGATTTTTATTATTATTATTATTATTATTATTATTATTATTATTATTATTATTATTATTATTATTATTATTCTCGTGTCAGATACATCAAAATAAGAAAACAGTTACAATAATTTCAATTAACATTTAAATAATCTTGGACCAATACAACGCTACTTCGAGTCCTCTCTTCGTAGCTCGATGCAGGTCATCTTGCGTGCACAAAGATGGACACAGCGGACACTGAAGCATATGCTGGATGGTTTGATCTTCTCCGCAGTCACACTTGGTGTTGTCGCTATTGATGAAGCCCCGTCTTGCCAAATTAACTTTGGACCTTCCCACTCCTGATCTCAACCTATTGAGAGATTTCCAGATTGTCCAGCTCTCATTGCAACCGTGTGGCAAACGTTCCTCAACCGCCATCTGCTCAGAGCCTTGGGGGATCTTCGTCTTCCATAGCTGTATCCTTGCCTTCTCAGCTGGTACTATTAAGTTCCTGAGATGTTCGTAGGAAGCTCTTCCTAGATTTCAGTCTCTGTACTGGAAGCTTATGTCCATGCAGTAGATGAGTACTTTCGTGCTTAATCTTTGTCCTTTCCTTATTTGCAGCTACTTCTCTTCGCACATCGGGTGGTGCTATCCCTGCAAGACGATATAATTTTTCAGTTGGAGTAGACTTTAGACAACCTGTAACAAGTCTGCAGGTCTCATTAAGTGCTATGTCTACCTGTCTGGCATGAGATGAATTGTACCAAACAGGGCAGGCATATTCCGTTGCAGAATAACATAGTGCCATGGCAGAAGCACGAATAGTTTTCGGTTGAATGCCCCATTCTGATCCAGATAATGTACGTAGAAGATGATTCCTGGTGGAAAATTTGAGTTTAGTGTTCACGCAGTGTTTCTTGAATGTAAGAGCTGTATCAAGCGTCACTCCTGGGTATTTTGGAGTTTCACAGTATTGTAACTCAACACCTGACCACACTATATGCAGCTTACGATGAGCTTCCCTATTTTTCAGATGAAGGGCACAAACTTGTGTTTTCATAGGGTTAGGCCTTAACTGGTTTGCCTTGTAATAGGATGACAAACTTTCGAGGGCGATGGTTAGATTCCTTTCCAGTGTCTCAAAGTCTGTACATTGTGTTGCCAGAGCAAGATCATCAGCATACAAGAAACTTCTGCTATTTAGGGTTACCGGCTGGTCATTCGTGTATATATTAAAGAGGATTGGTGCCAGCACACTTCCTTGAGGTAAACCGTTTCTTTGTGTCCTCCACCGACTGCGCTGTCCTTGGAAGTCCACAAAAAACCTACGGTTCTGAAGAAGGGTTGCGATAAATCTGGTTATCTTAATATCCTTGATCAGATTGTAGACTTTAACTAACAGAAGTTGATGGTTGACGGTGTCATACGCTGCAGTCAAATCTACAAAGACTACACCTGTCACCTTGTGTCTTTCAAAGCCATCCTCAACGAATTGTGTAAGATTCAGTAGTTGTTCAGTGCAGCTCTTACCCGGACGAAATCCAGCTTGTTGTGGTATGAGGAGAGGGTCAATCATGGGTTGAATACGATTTAGGATCATCCTTTCCAGTAATATATATATAAATGTCACAAAAGGGTAACAGGTCTGAAGTCTTTAGGATGATTTCCTTCCTTGCCAGGTTTGAGCAAAGCAATTACTCTACTTTTTCGCCATGTCTTTGGTATCTGACCTCTGCTTACACATCTATTGAAGAGTTGCAGAACCCAGTCTTTGGTTTTAGGCCCAAATTTCTTTATCTGTTCTACTCGAATGTCATCTAGACCCGCTGATTTTCCATTTTTACATTCTTTGATGACTTTTTCCAACTCCAACATGGTGAAGGGGACAGTGAGGTCACTTCTTTCTTCTTGAATCTTCCTCTGTATTTTTGGCCTTCGGATTTTATTGGTTGCTTTCCCATTTAAGAGCAGTTCGTGTGCTATCTGATTTGCAGTGACATTGAATGTTGGGTAGTCTTCGTTGGATCATTGTTAAGGTGTTTCAATAATCTCCAGGCTTTATGACTATCTCTCGTAAGATCTATACTTTCAATAGTTTTCATCCACTGATTCCGTTTTGATGTTGTCAATGATGACATGAGATTGTTCCCAACTTCCACTGTCTTTTCTCCTAGGGGATTTTCTTCGAACAAAGTTGCATATTCCGTAAGCTGGGCAACAAGGTCTGAAGTAAGGCCAGGGACATACCACGTCCGACAGCCTCTAGGTATGGACTTTCTGGAGCATTTCTTTACGGCATCAACAAAAGTATCGTAACACTCTGGTGTTGGCTGGATGATGGACACTTCAGCATCTAACATCTCTGCAAACTTTGACCAGTTTGCCTTTTTGAAGTTATACCTCCTTCGGAATGGAACACTCTGTGGTCTGACTGCTGCATAAATCTGGCACATTATTGGTCTATGCTGCGTGTTAGGTATTGGGTTGCAGATATACTTTACACATTGTTGGCTAATATTATTACTGCTGAAAATCAGATCAGGGTTATATCCTCGTCTCAATCTGCCACTGTTAAATGAAGCTGGTAGTTTAGCATCATGAATGAGAGTTAGGTAGTTTGCTTCTGCCCATTCTTGCACTGCTATACCACTCTCATCTTCGTATTCATAACCCCACACATTACTATGGCAATTGAAATCTCCAATTACTATTTTCGTGTGTTGATTCTGAAAATTGGAAGGATTACTAACAGTAAATTCAACTCCAGGTGGCTTATACAGAGAGGAGATGGTGCAGCTACCTACTTCTATAGTGATGATGTTAGGCCCCTTAAACAACAGTAATCATCATCATCATCATCATCATCATCATTGTTCCGAGGTATCTGTGGAACAGCAGAGGTGAAAGAAGGTGCTGGGATGAACAGGTCTCAACTTACGAAATTAAAGTTAATTTAAAATTTAACAAAGGTTATATTTTCTTTTCGAGATCAAGAAATAACAAGTATAACGGGAACTCAGTTGTATATCAACAAGTTAAGAATGTACAATTACAGTTTATTAATGGATTTTGGGTTTCGAGCCCCAGATTCACAACCCCTGAGCAATGAGCCCAACTTTACTTATACACAAGATTCAACAAAGGGGCAGAAAAGCCCAATCATGCCAAGGAGCATTTGCTCCTAATTACCTAGTTAAGCCTGCTCGAGGCACACAGAAAATACAATATAAGAAAGAGCAACCCGCTCTCAAAGTTCAAGCCTATTCAAAGGCCACACCAAACTCCACCTTCAAGTTGCCCTCCACGCACACAAGAACAGGGGTAAAAATACCCAACCTACTGAGGCCTATTCACTAAAGAAACAGGACAATTACATGGCCCCAAAATACCAACTTGAGTGGAGGCATAACTAGCACTCCTAATTCACCTTTTTAAATCCTATATGGCACTAGGCCGCTTATGCAAGGGCTAAACCCATACTACTGAGGTGACACGATAGGAAAACTTTATTACATTACAAAAGAAGGGAAACAGTTATGAAAACGTAGTCACCTCAAAACACCATGAGTGGGAGCTCGAGAGGGTTAGGCACTCTCTATCCCAATTTGTAATTCCACGAACCTACTACGATGGCGTAGCAGGGGGAGAGGTGATACTCCCACGTGGCGCGTCCCAGGTGGCGGATAGGGGGGTCCTAACCGGCTTGCCGGCGGACTTGAGGGAAATAAAATACCTCTCGCGGACCAAACACACTACCCCCTGCGGGTGGGGGACACACATGCAGAATACACCCGCGGTATCCCCTGCCTGTCGTAAGAGGCGACAAAAAGGGGCGACCTTGGCGCGGACATGGATTGCGGTTTGGTATAATGTGATGGACCTCCTGTGGATGGGAGAGGCTGAATACATCCATAGGTAATCCCTGCCTGTCGTAGAAGGCGACTTAAAGGGTCATGTGGCCATGGTCCCCTCTTTAATTTTTTATTATTTTTCCGAGGGTCAGATGTAGACCATTCAAAATTTGATGTGCGTGCTGCCCGGCGATGGAGCTCCTATGTGTGCGACTACGCTCGAAAGCCCGTGCCAGCAACCACCCAGGACGCGGCGGGTGGTAGTATCATGTACCCGGGCAGTGGTATCCGCCTGACAACGCAGGTCCCCGCACAGCCGAATGCCAGAAGGACATATTAATATTAATTATTTTTATTTTTTTTCTCTATATTTAGTGCTCTGTAAACGCTATGGGGTACATGCTATTGCGGGTGACTGGAGGAAGGGAGTCTTAGTGCTCATTGCCTCAGTCATGCCGTATTAGGCATCGTCCAACATCGGACCCCGGGCAGTACCTGCTATGACCAGGTGGGTATTGCCTTGGCTGCTTGGTTCGGCTACAGAGACCCCTGATCGGAGTGGGTGGCATTCGGGGAGGATGCTATCGGGCATGGCTTCCAAACGAAGTCTGCTCTCTCAAGGTGGTCGCCCACCTAAGTCTTTAACTTTTGCTTCCCTGAGAGGTTCAACTCCCTGGGAACATGCGCAGCGTGAAGGAATGGGATCCAGCTTCCCTAGGTTTCTGGTCGCTACCAGAACCGATGGGAACGATTTTAAGCTGGTGAAGTCGGTCCTTTTTAGTCGGCACATCGAAGGCGTCTATGGCGAACTGGAGGAACTTAAGAAAATGCGCAACGGTAGTTTGCTTCTCAAGACTCGTACAGCACTGCAAGCTGATCAGTTGCTTAAGTGCGAGCACTTTGGCGAAATCCCCGTCAAAGTGGAGGAGCATAAGTCCTTGAACCTGGTTCGCGGAGTCATCTTTCACCGCGACCTTGTTTTGAACACTGACGACGAGTTGATGGAAGACATGAAGAACCGTGGCGTGACACACGTCCGGCGCATTACGCGCAAGGTCAACGGTGAAGACGTTGCCACTGGTGCCTTTATTGTCTCTTTCAAGTTGTCAGTGTTACCAGAGAAAGTCAAGGTAACCACTTATCGTTGCGATGTGAGGCCGTACATCCCGCCTCCTATGCGATGCTATCAATGCCAGCGATTCGGACATATGGTATCTCGCTGTTCGAATCAGGCTGTATGTGGTACATGTGGACGAGTAGCTCACGGCGCGGAGGAGTGCACAACTCCATACAAGTGCACTAACTGCTCCGGTTTTCATTCTCCTCGGGATCGGAATTGTCCGACATACCTGAGTGAGAAGAAGATCCAGGAGATCAAGACCCTGGATGGTCTTTCCTACCAGGAAGCGCGCCGTAAGTTTCATTCTATGAATACACCTGCCCGTACACTCGACTATAGCTTGATAGCTCAGAGTCTTCCAGGTTCGTCATTTACGACCAAGACACCTGTCCAGACCGCTGCGCCCAAGGCGACTGTTGCTGCTCCCAGCAACGTCGCAAATAGTCAAAGCTCGAAGGGGGGGACCACCCCACCTTCGACCAACCAGAAGTCTGTGCCGGCTGGGAACTCCCAGCCGGCACAGCAAGGGGGGAAGACTAAGTCTCCCCCCCTAGGAGGTCGACGAAAGTCGTGCCCCAGCCGGCGGAGGCGGCTTCGTTGACCAGGGCTGGGAAACCATCTCCCAGCCCGTCTAAACCAAAAAAAAGAAGGGGAAGAAGAGCGCCCGTTCTGAGCGCTCTCGGCCTTCCCCTGCGAAGGAGAAGTCATGCCCCCCATCTGGAGGGTATGAGTCTGCGCCAGGAGGCACTCCTGCTCCTAAACCTGCGCGCTCTCCTCGTAGGGGACCCCCTCGCGCCCGAAATTTGTCGAAGTTCTGGGCGGCACCCCTGCCATCTTTTGATGACGGGATGGATGTCGCGCTGTCCTCTACATCTACGGATGTAGAATTAGATAGTGTTTAGGCTAACGAGCATTTTTCGCTCATAACCTAACACTCCTTTTACAGTCCACACTATGACACTGTTACAGTGGAATTGTAATGGTTATGGCAGGCATCTTGCTGAGTTACGTCAGCTTATTAGTGAGTACGCAGCGAGTATAGTCTGTATTCAGGAGACCAATTTCAGACCTGGTCATCATACGGTCTTGAGGAATTTCAAACTATACTCGACAGAACGATACTATGCTCACCGGGCTTCCGGAGGCGTTGGCATTTTTGTACGTTCTGATAGCTACAACGAAGAGGTTCCATTACGAACCCCTCTAGAGGCTGTAGCTGTTCGCGTCTCGCTGCCTGTCATAGCAACAGTGTGTAATGTTTATCTTCCACCCGGCCAGCATCTGAACATCAATGATGTCGCTGATCTTATAGATCAGCTTCCACCACCCTTCCTCTTATTGGGCGATTTTAACGCCCATCACCCCATATGGGGCTCTGAGACGCCTTGTCCCCGAGGAAGAGAGTTGGAAACACTTATAACAGATCTGGATTTATGTATTTTGAACACAGGGGAACCAACTCACTTTAGTGTACGTTACGGCACATACTCTCGCATAGACGTAAGTCTATGCAGCCGAACGTTGGTTCCACTGTTTCGGTGGAATGCACACGATGATCTCTGTGACAGTGACCATTTTCCCATTATTCTTACTTTGTTGAAACATAAACCCGTCGAGGCTCCCCCTCGATGGATTCTTAAACATGCTGATTGGCCAAAGTACACATCATTAGCTGTCTTTCACGATGATGTCAGGCGGACCGTCGGCGAGGAAATAACTTACGTCACCCAAGTTATTCTTGCTGCTGCTGAGGAGTCCATTCCGTTTTTCTCGGGGGCTCCTCGCCGAAAACTCGTTCCTTGGTGGAACGATGAAATAGCAGCAGCCATCAAAGAACGCCGTCGCGCTCATAAACGTTACCGTCGAGAGCCTACTGTGGCCAACTTGGTAACATTTAAGAAACTCCGCGCTACGGCGCGAGTTCTTATTCGACAAAGTAAGAAGGCTTCATGGGAGAGATATGTGTCGTCCATGACGTCGCATACTCCATCATCTCAAGTGTGGACGAAACTTCGACGACTTTCGGGTATTCAAGGATCATCTGCTGTACCGGGAATTTCCATTGCAGGCAGTGTCGCCACTGATCCCCTCGCGATTGCTAATCATCTCGCTAGTCATTTCGCGGATGTATCTGGCTCCGGGAATTACAATCCTGATTTCCTCCCTCTGAAGCGGGAGGCTGAACGTCATCACCTTAGTTTTGCCACCCAAGCTTCAGAGGACTACAACGTGCCCTTTACGGAGTGGGAACTCCGCAGCGCATTAGCGCTTTGCAAGGACACGTCTCCTGGACCGGACAACATCCATAACCAGATGTTGAAACACCTTAGTGATGATAGTTTACTATATCTCCTTCGTGTGTTCAACCGAATCTGGACAGAGGGTGATTTTCCGTCTCAGTGGCGAGAGGGCATAGTCATCCCTGTCCTCAAGCCTGACAAAGATCCTAAGTATGCAGGAAGTTACAGACCGATTTGTCTTACAAATTGCCTGTGTAAGCTCTTTGAGAGGATGGTAAATCGCAGACTCGTGTGGTGTCTGGAGAAACAAGGACTCTTGTCCGAGTACCAATGTGGATTTCGAGCCGCTCGATCCACCACAGACCACTTGGTACGCCTGGAGAGCTCTATCCAGGATGCGTTTCTCCGCAAACAGCACTTGGTAGCTGTCTTCTTTGACTTGGAGAAGGCCTACGACACCACCTGGCGATATGGCATCCTTTCAGTCCTGCATCAATGGAGATTCCGAGGTAACTTGCCGGTATTTATTGCGAATTTTTTGTCCCTCCGTCTATTCCGTGTCCGAGTAGGGAGGACATATTCGCAATACCACGTTCAAGAAAATGGAGTACCACAGGGATCGGTTCTTAGTGTCACTCTGTTCGCGATTGCCATAAACGGTATTGTCGCGGCTGCTGGTCCAGCCGTCATACCGTCCCTATATGTGGATGATTTTGCTCTGCACTATAGCTCGTGCAGTATGGCAGTCGCAGAGCGACAGTTACAGCAAGCCATTAGGAGGGTGGAGAAGTGGACCTTAGAACATGGCTTTCGGTTTTCTGCCGCAAAGACCTCCGTTGTCCACTTTTGTCGTCAACGTACACTTCACCCTCATCCTGAGCTTTATCTAGGTAATGTCGTTCTTCCAGTTGTTGACACCTACCGATTTCTTGGGCTCCTTTTTGACAGTAAATTATCGTGGGAGCCACACGTGCGGCAGTTAAAAGTGCAATGCACTAGGAAGCTTAATATCCTTAAGTTTCTTAGCAGCACTTCTTGGGGGGCTGACCGCGCGGTGCTCCTGCGATTCTATCGGGCACACATTTTATCCCGGTTAGACTACGGCAGTGCAGCATATGGCTCCGCAAGACCAAGCGTTCTTGCGAAGCTGAACAGTATCCACCACAGCGGGGTTAGGTTGGCGACGGGAGCTTTTCGTACAAGCCCCATCGCTAGCCTGCTCGCTGAGTCTGGTGTGCCGCCTTTACACCTGAGGCGCCAGCAACTTCTACTTACATATGCTGCAAATTTGCGACAGATGCCACTTCATCCCAGCTATCCTTGCGTGTTCAACAATGGCAACCGTTTGCTGTACGCTGCTCGTCCTCGAGCGACGCGGCCGGTTGGGATACGCTTGGATAACATTTCCGAATTGTTTGACGTACCTTCGGTTCCTTGCCTTGTCAGACAACCAAGTGGGGTACCTCCGTGGGTCGTACGACGACCTGAAGTAATCCTGGATCTGCACACTGGTCCAAAGGAAAACACGGACCCTTCGATTTATCGGAGGCTCTTCCTATCCGTTGTTGGCCGCTATCCAGGTTCAGTCGTCGTCTACACGGATGGTTCAAGGTCAGATACGAAGGTAGGCTGTGCGTTCGTTGTTAACAATGATAGGTTCCTTTTTGCTCTTCCGGCAACCTGTAGTGTGTACACAGCAGAGCTCTATGCTATCTATGAGGCTCTGCGGTACGCACTGTACAATGAGCGCCGACACTTTCTTCTGTGTACCGACTCCTTGAGTTCGCTCCAGTCTATAGATACCTGTTTCCCTCGGCACCCTCTGGTGCAGCTAATCCAGGACCTGCTGGCCGGGTGTTGGGATGCTGGCACCAGAATCACATTTCTGTGGCTCCCAAGCCACATGGGCATAGAGGGAAACGAGTTAGTAGATCAGGCTGCCAAGGAGGCAGTTACACTGCCCACGTTGCCTTTCCAGGTTCCAGTAAGTGATATTCGCTCCCAGCTGAGACATCTTGTTATGTCCCATTGGGAGATGGAGTGGCAGGCCATTCCACTTCCCAATAAGCTGAGAGCGATAAAAGGAACAACGAAGGTATGGAGGACTTCCCTTCGGGCTTCGCGGAGGGAAGCCGTGGTATTATGTCGTCTTCGGATCGGCCACGGTATCTTGACTCACTCGCATCTTTTGAAAGGAGAACCCCCTCCGGTGTGTACTTGCGGCGACCACCTTACCGTGGTGCACATCCTTACGGAGTGTGTGGACCTGGTCGATCTGCGCCGTAGTCTTAACCTTCCGAGTACTATCTCCCTTATCTTGCGTGATGACGAGCAGTCAGCAGACCTCGTCATCCGCTTTATGAGGGATAGTGGACTGTTTTCTCGTGTGTAATGCTGTCCTTTGTCCTAGTGTGTTTTGTGTCACTTTCGCTTTTATCCTATTGACTTAATTTTAGTTTGTTTTGCTTATTTTAATGTGTTATTTTAACGTCTCTCGTAAATTATGTACTACCAGGCAATGCCTTATTCTTTTGTTTTCCTGTAATTTCTCTTGTTTTATTAGAAAATAAGGCATTGCGTATTAGATCCACTGATTGTTTTAATCTCACCCTCATTTTTCTCCATCATTTTTAAACTCTAGTCAGTGGATATGTTTTTAAAATTTTAACATCATCTCTCATGTCGTTTATCACATTCCATTAGGGGCCGATGACCTTCGATGTTAGGCCCCTTTAAACAACAAGCATCATCATCATCATCAATTTGTAGTTAGAGATAGAACGTTATACCATGTGTCTTTTACATTTTAAGGAAGGTTACATGATAAAAGTTTTGAACCTGCCCCGAGGGTTAAACTGCTGAGCTAGCAAGCGAAGAAGTTATTAAAAGGCCATTACCTGATGGATGAACTGCCGCCTGAAAAAAGAGGCGCTTCCCGTCCCCTGCTACATAATCACACTAAGAAAGACGTTACTGAAGTGGCCCGGAGACCCGAAAATCAGCAGTTTATATACCCTCGTGGAACATTCGAGACCTTTCAAGAATAATAACACCCGCCCACAAGCTTATTATTGGACGGCCAAAAGATTTACATGTCAAAACTGAAGAAGAAAACCAGGATTGGTGGGAAATTAATTACAGAAATTTGCGATTGGCCTATTTCAAAACTGGCGGAAAGAAAGGGTTAACATTGCCAACTTAAACCATGGCTGAAAGAAATTTAACAAAGAGCAAACTTATGACTACAAAATTTCTTCAAAGAAAAGTTCCTTCACTTCGCACTAGGGTGCACCCTTGTAGTTCTTAAGTAGTATCATCTAGAAGAGAATGTTCACACTTCTTGCTACAGAGAAAACAAATATAAATCGAAAAAGACACAGTTCAGAACACTTCAAAATTTATAGTAATGACATCTTCTGACAAACTTGAGAATTAACACGGTAGTTAAAGTTCAGGCTTCCTCCAGTAGAGGAGTTTCAACTGGCGCAATGTTTGAATTAGCGGAGCGGAGGTGTACCGCCCGGTACAATCATCATTTTAGTAATTCAAGGTTTCCTTTCTTTTACTCTTTCTTGCTTAACTGGGAAATTTTACCTTTGGCTAGTCTTCCTTTCTCTTCAATCTGCCTCACTTCTGGTAGTCAATTTAATTATTTGCCAGGTAGAATTAATTTTTTAATTCCCACGGTGCCTTTCTCTTCAATCTACTCCACTGTTGTGGCGCCAATTACATACACCCTTCCCCTAATCCAAGTAATGATGATGATGCTTGTTGTTTAAAGGGGCCTAACATTGAGGTCATCGGCCCCTAATGGTACGAAATGAGACGAAATGGCATGACAAACAAAAAGTCCAAAATTCTCCACTGAGCAGAATTCAAAACATGAGGACGAAGAATGAATGGATGGATATGAATTTGAAACAATCAGTGGATGCCACCCGCAATACCTTACATTCATAGAAACTGACAGAAAAACAATAGGATTACTGACCAAGGGACTGCTGCAAGAGCATAATACTGAATCGAGGATGCTTACAGTCTAAAAGGGGTCCAAAACCCAAGTTATCGGCCCCTTATAACGGTACTTATGGCTAGGAAAGTAGAACCATGGTATTTGTCATGCTGCGGTACTAATCAAAAGTAGCAGAGACTCGCGGTATTCCACATATTATGGTACTAATTATAGGTTATGAAATTTGACATATAATACAGACCTATGGTGTTTCTCACAATGTGCCGCCACTTACAGGCAACGCAACCCTATGGTGTTCATCACATAAGAGTACAAACCACAGGGACCTTCCCCTATCCCGTGGTGTTCCTCATATAGTGGGTACTAATCATAGGCAAGGCAGAACCATGGTAGCTATCATCCCATGGTCCTGCTCTTATGGTGGTACTAATCACAGGTACTGCAAAAGCCGACCGCACGGTGCTCCTGTGTGCTACTAATCATAAACCTATTTCGTACCCAATATAGTGGTGCTACGCGCAAGAAAAAGCAACCCTTGGTGTTCTCCGCGTGGTGGTACTAATCACAAGTAGTTTCATGGTTCTAATACAATCAACCCTTGGTCGCCCCGTTTAGTCGCCTCTCACGACAGGCAGGGGATACCGTGGGTGTATTATTCGTCAGCCTCCCCCACCCAAAGGGGGTAGTGTGTTTGGTCCGTGAGAGGTATTTTATTTCCCTCAAGTCCGCCGGTAAGCCGGTTAGGAACCCCTATCTGCCACCTGGGACGCGCCACGTGGGAGTATCACCTCTCTCCCTTCTACGCCAACGTAGTAGGTTCGTGGCCTAATCCAAGTAAAGGATTGGTATATGTTCCCGTCAGCTCCTCGGGGTAAGATATTAACCTCGTCCTTAAAATATAATAATAATAGCGCAGGTTCCGTTGAAGAGTAAAAGCATGTGCATTAAAATATTATTCAACCCCCAAATTCTGCCAATGCATTTCATCATTCGTCATATCTCATCAATAATTCTTGTCATTAACAGTTATATTACCTTACAGCTACTTATCATTACCTATATTTCAGAATAAAAACTCAGAAATAATCCTTACACTAATTTATTAGCATGCTAACTTTGGATAAAAGAAAAGAAAATTGAAATATTTCTTGTAGAGAAAAGAAAATGGGTATATGATAATTAACCGTCTGATATACAGTTATTCTTGCTGTAAACATAGCTGAAATGGGGTCTTCTGTATTCTTACATTCATTATTTGCCATTTATTTTTTCACTGAATTAATTAAATCCATAATTTCGCCTTCCTAACTTATGATGCGGTACAAGCAACGAAAAAATAAAGTTCTACCATGCCAAAACTTGAATAATAACATTTAATGTTCCAGAACTGCTTAATAAAATTGATAATTGGTCATGGGGTTATTTTTTTTTATAAGGTCATTGTTTGTGATTGACCAGAGCGCCACTGCACTGGCGCTGCGCCACTTCCTGGGGTTGTTTTTGTGTCGGAAGTACCGGGCGAGTTGGCCGTGCGCGTAGAGACCTATCTGTGTCGGTGCGACGTAAAGCAAGTAGCAAAAATGTGTCGGAAGTGGCCGGGCACCGTCGCGTGCAATCGGGTGAGTGAGTGAGTGAGTGAGTGAGTGAGTGACTAGAAAAAGCAACATGGCTGCCGGACTATGTTAAAATGTGATATGCGGAAAAGTTCTGTAAATATCTAAATCATCGCTTGAGCGACAGGTTAAACAAATGTATCACGATGTGTATATAGTGTAATAAACCTAGTATATGTATAATTAAGTACATTTCATCTTTCTATGAGTATGCACCAGCATGTGGTTCCTAGCACCACGTGTTCTCAGGGACCTGTCCGTATGAGGTCGGAACATGGTCATACAGGGCCGGATTTGTGAAAGTGTTGTAATGCTATAATATTAGTGGTCCTCCGGTGTTTGTGCGTGTATGTTTCGAGTGCTGACAACCTGTGGAGAGAATATTGGAGCACGTGTATCATCATCCCTGCGGCATGTTGAACTAGACGAGGCGGACAATGAAAGTGTACATCAGAGCAGTATACCAGAGGTCAATTCCTTTAATTTTTCCTGTCTTTCCTAACTTGTATCATGGAGTCTAATGAGGAAAACCTGTTAGTGAAGCAACGAGCGGTCATTAAAGCATCACTGATACGTATCAGTAAATATGTAGACAAGTTTATGGCGGGCTCCGATATTAATGCATTACGTAGCAGGTTGAAACAACTACCTTCACTTTGGGAAGAATATAAGCATGTTCAATGTAAACTTGAGATTAATGACAACGAGAACTACGAAAATCATGAACGGGATAGGGAACAGTTCGAGGAAAACTATTACGATGTGGAGGTGAGGATGACTACACTGATAGAAAAGAGCACAACCCCGAGCAGAATATCGATTAGTTATCTCAGCAGTCTTGCGGTAATTCCCAACATAATTCCATGGAAATACGATTGCCCGTCATTGACCTCCCTACATTTCATGGGCATTATGAGACTTGGACTCATTTTCAAGGCACTTTTCAGGCTTTAATTGTTGACAATTTAAAACTATCAAACGTTCAGCGTTTTCATTATCTACTTTCAGCACTCAAGGGCGAGCCTCATCAATTATTTCAGAACATTGCTGTTTCTAACTCTAACGTTATAGTAGCTTGGGAAATCGTATGTAAGAGGTACAACAACAGAAAACTGATAGAAACACAACATATCTAGGCTCTATTGTCATTACCTACATGTCACAAAGATACAGCATCAGACCTTAGCAAGTTGAAGAACCGCTTAGTTAGCAATTTAAACGCTATTCAGAACCTCAACCTTTCAGTCCCTTTACACGAAGCCTTATTCCAGCAGCTGATGTTAGACAAGTTAGATCCCGCTACCCGTAATGAGTTCGAAATTAAAGCTCCAAGCAATGATTTTCTGAGACTCGCTGAGGTATCCACCTTTCTGGATTTGATGATGGCAACACGGGAACAGAGGGGGAGCGCGGCAAATCCAGCTAAGCACCAGTATGTGAGAAACAATGAAAGCCCAATTCGAGTTAACTCATACGTATCTACAAGGGGGAAGTGTGACATTTGTGACCTAGATCATCCGTACATCGGTGCGAAGGATTTCTGCAAGCTAACACAAGAATGGTATGATTTTGTCAAAAGAAAGGGTTTATGCTTTAACTGTTTCAGGCATCACAGTGTCAACGTGTGCAAATCTGATAGCTGTGAGACTTGCCAACGTAGACATCACACTTTGATGCACTTCGACAGTGCCACACACAATCAAACAACTACGAACAAAGATACCCAAGCTAGTAGAGGTACCGGTATTAGAGACGACGAACAAGCTCAGAGTAATGCTAGTTACTGCACTCTAAAATTCAAGCTACAGTCTCAAGTAATGCTGTCCACTGCAATAGTAGGAGTTGCAGACAAAAATGGTCGAATTCACCAGTGCCGAGCTCTACTTGACAATGGATGGCAATCACATTTCATAACCGAGTCGCTTGCAAGTAAGCTGAGGCTGCAGCTACATAGAAACTGTATTCCAATTAGTGGTTAGTGGTATAAATAACACTGCTGTCACCGCATCTCAAAGTGTTGGCGTTCGTATCATTTCTAATGTGTCCAGATTTGAAACTGTTATAACATGTTCTATACTCCCTCACATAACAGGTGATAATCCAGCGAACCATATTGATTGTAAATCGTGGAATCTGCCTGAGGATATCACATTGGCGGATCCTCACTTCAACGAGCCAGGACTAGTGGATATGTTCATCGGTGCTGAGATTTTTATGCAGCTTTTGCAAGAAGGGTGGTGGAAAAACTGTGATAAGTTACCATCTTGAAGAATACGGTGTTAAGATGGATATTATCAGGCCCAGTAAAGTCCCGGGCGCGGACTAGTGAGAAAGCAGAAACTCCACCCACTTCATCATTTTTCCTCAGACAGGACGATGACCTCAATAGGAAGATGGAAAAATTCTAGTCAATAGAAGAAGTGACAACTAGAAAAATGCCCCTAACCAAGGAGGAGCAGTACTGCGAAGAGCATTTCATAATTCGCACCAAACGGGACAACAGTGTACGTTTCATTGTAAGGTTGCCTACGAAGGCAGAAGGTCAGCAACTTGGAAACTCTTACAAAATAGCAGAGAAACGATTCAGACTACTGGAACAGAAGCTTGAGAAGAGACCTGATCTGCAAGCTGATTACGTGAACTTCATGGAAGAGTATGAGATCCTGGGTCATATGAAGCTGGCCCCAGATATATGCAAGGATGAAAAAGCATTCTGCTATCTCCCACACCATGCAGTTTTGAATGCAGAGAGTACCACTACTAATTCACGGGTTGTATTCGAGGCGCCCTGCAAAACTGACAATGGCGTTTCCCTCAATGACACTCTCGCGGTGGGACCTACTGTTCAACAAGATCTACAATCAATTGTGACAAGGTTTCGCACACATCAGATTGCGATGACGACAAGGATGTTAACTTACAGCGCATATTATGGCGAAAACATCCATCCGAGCCTCTACGCACTTACCAACTGAAGACTGTAACGTACGGTACATCCTTAGTGAACCGACTTACTCTTCACTGGGGTGTCACTCTCTCTTCCAATCAACTACACGCCGGCGTTCAAGAAAATCTCCAGCTAGCTATGCCATACAACTCAGGGATTATCCTATTTCAAACTAAAATGTTGTATTTTTTTTAACGTGAATCCGACTGAGATACGCACCTCAAATATATCCATCATGTTTGCCTGACTAACAGGTCAATAATTCAAAATACGACCAATCTTAAATTCCATCATTTCCATATGAAATTACCTTAAATTATTCTTATTACCTATAAATAATATTAATAAGTTAAATTTTTAAATACAATTTTATTCAAAAATTATTTTTGTACTAAAGATAAGCTGTCATTTAAATGATTCTTATGTACATGTAGGTATCTCATCAAAAATTAAAAAGATATTGACTTGAAGGTATCACTCTAATTATTGGTTTACATTTCACATTATTAATATTTTTTTTTCAACATCCACGGTCTCGTCTACTCTGATAAATAATTGTGAAGTGGAATTGTATCAATTCAGGAAGCTCTCCTGACCTGACATGGATTACCTCCTACATCTCCGCAGTCTCATATAAAAAAATGTTCAGTCCACTAAACTACCATAAAATAATTCTATGATTCCTTCTGGCTAATTCAAAATTAACGAACTGTTATATTAAGAATGAACTTACATGAAATTATCTGGGAATAGAACTCTCAAATTCTCCTTAAATATCAAATTCTAACTTGTTATTAACTTTTATCAAGATCTTAAATGATTACATAATATTATGTTCTACATATGTACGTAATTATTGAAAGGTTTGTTCGGCCATGTATTTAAAGAATGCTTCTTTTTGGTGTCTCATCCTAACATTATTTCATTTTTGTGACTGTATCATTAATAACGTAGATGGAGTAAGCAATGTTTCACATGTGTAGCTTTCAATTGCTACCTAGGCTGATATACCAATGAACATAAAAAAATATATATATATATATATACATACGTATATATGTTTGATCATACTTGGACATATTCAAAATATTCCCTAAGAAATATGCAATAATTGTTCAATAAAATCTCAACAAGTTTATGTCTAGGTCAAATTAAGGTCGAAATGCTTTATAAATCCAATCACTGAGTGCTAATGGTCAAGGGCTACCGTTGATGAAACTTCCACACTCGCAAATAGCAATAACATAACAGTATGAAGACACTACCGTCAATGATTTACTGTTCCCACTTGTCATTTTAAATATTGAGTAACATGTAAAATTTTCTTAGAAAATGCCGTCATTATGCTCTACTGTAGGTTATCTAGGGTTATTTTTGAGGATCGTACATTATTACCAATCTGCAAGTTCACTAACCAAATGTCAATAACTCAAATAATAAGACAAGCCATATTACATATCGCTATATGCGTCAAATATATCCTGATCCATAACTGTTTGAAATAAACGGACATCAATTCCTTATTCGTCGTCGTATTAATCATAATTCCACGCCTAATATCGCAATGCATATATTATTTATAACATTCACAAGTCTTACCTCAATATTCCCGACGTATATAAGCTCACCGCGAATATAAACATCATTAACTCTTTTCAAAGTACCGCTCAATTTACTATATTCAATATCTCATCAGAATTCATATTATATGGATCAACAACTATCATTTATATCGACGCATACTTCTCTTATCAAAGTATGAAGATATTAAGCCTGTATCTATTTACATTGGGTAAAAGTTTACGTCGTATCCGCACGTTAACCTATTATTCAATATACTACATATTCTCGTTTGAAATATCTCATTTCACATTATGTACGGCAATATTTTTGAAAGAAAACTAAACACTGCAAGCAAAGCACATCATTTGCGAGTATTATCTTTCCTACACATGGGAGTGTTTATTACCTAAATCCATCAGTTAAACATCAACATTGGTACATTCGCGCTGAAACTCGATATTGAGATCACCTCTCGAAGATATATCGACCTAGCTCTTGTACAATCACCATCGACAACTTGATATCAAATTATATACATATAACTACAATTTAAGAAAAGAAATTTGTGAAACTTAACTTAATCCATCTGCGTTTCTGGACTGGGATGGCTGCTTCCTGGTTCTCCTAGGACGTTCATCTCCGGGTTATCGCTGCATCATGACCGGGCTGCGGCCACGATCCTCGGATCCGTAGGAATGATTGGCGGGTTACCGTCAGACTCTCGTCCCATCTTCAGTCTAACCGGTCATCTCGTAGCTCTCGAAGACATGCATAAAACACATATTTGAAGACATCATTAGCTTGACAACCATGCTACTCGTATATCTTCCGTAAACTATACTAATGTTGAGCAGAGTAGGTTATGATGTGACAAACGTCAATATTTTAATTTGAATTATCTTAAGAGGTATCTTCAATGTTGCCGTGTCTTCACTAGATACATTAATTGATCTTCAATAATAAATCTTTGATACTCTAGTTTACTCGGAACCTGCGCTCCACTATTTACTTCGTTTATTCCTCTTTTCCACGAACCTGCTACGCAGGCGTAGCAGGGGGAGAGGTGATACTCCCACGTGGCGCGTCCCAGGTGGCGGATAGGGGGGTCCTAACCGGCTTGCCGGCGGACTTGAGGGAAATAAAATACCTCTCGCGGACCAAACACACACCCCCTGTGGGTGGGGGAGGCTGACGAATAATACACCCACGGTATCCCCTGCCTGTCGTGCGAGGCGACTAAAAGGGGCGACCAAGGGATGAATGAATTAGAACCATGAAACTACTCTTGATTCGTACCATCATGCGGGGAACACCATGGGTTGCATGTACTTGCGAGTAGTATCACTAACATGGTACGAAATATGTTTGTGATTCGTTGCAGTAAAAAGCCTGGCCTGGTGGATTCCAGTACCCGTGCGGTGTACCCATGTGGGCAACACCGCGGGTCTGGGCGTAGCCTGTGAGTTGTACCACTATATGAGCGACACCGTGGGTCTGCGTTGCCTGTGATTAGTACTCACTATGTGCGGAACACCACGGGGCCCTTGGGACCGGCACCCGTGACTAGTACCCTAGGTGAGGAAACTCATCGGTTTGCGTTGGCTGTAGGTGGCGCCATTGTGTGCGAAACACCATAGGTCTGCGTTACCTGTACGAAGTACAGTACTTTTGAGTAGTGCCGTCTTTTGTGGGGCACCGTGGGTCTTCGCTGCTTCTGATTGGTGCCCCAACATGACACATACCATGGTTCTGTTTTGCTCGCGACATGTACCATTCTGTGGGGCCTTGGACGTGGATTTTGCGCCCCCTTTAGACGCCGGGCGTCTTTGTGCTTTATAGGTGGTTCCTTGGTCGGTGATAGTGTTGTTTTCGTTCTCTATTGGGTCCGATCCACTGGTTTTTGTTTTTGTTTGTTTGTTTTGTGTTTTGTTGGGTTCCTGTCCATCCATTCATTCTTCATGACATTTTTTATTTTTGTTTTGGTCAGTGGATGCCTTTGTAATTTTTGTTCTTTCATTTCGTACCATTAGGGGCCGATGACCTTCGATGTTAGGCCCCTTAAAACAACAAGCATCATCATCATCATCATCACTATTCCTCTTTTTTTGATACTCCGCTTGGGATTTCCGTTACGATTACGAAAAATGTATTGTCATAACTTTATAATGCAATCTGGTTTTACAAAAATTTAGGAAGTATCCCTTTTAAATCTTCTGTTCTAGTTGCATATCAATTCAATCGTAAATCTCTTCCTGGTGACTTCATGCGATGTTCGCCCGTTCCTATTGTTGTTTCTTCACGGCCATTTGGATTCCACATGTCTGCACTTTCTTCCAAGATATTCATGGCCTCTTTAATTCTGCACGTCTGTATATTACAAGTCGTATTTTCTGCCGCATGATTCCCGACACTTTATCGCTATTCGCGGCAAAACGACGATTTTAATATCGCGATTCTAAATGACCAGGGCAATGAAATGGTACACTAGCCAGAAGGTGTCTAACTCAACTGGCTGAAGAAGAAGCCCACGTGTTTCCTACAGCATCTCGCGTGTTGGAGCGGGACTTTCTACATGGACGATGTATTGTGTGGTAGCGTTACAGTGGAAAATGCTATACAGCGGCGTGAAAAACTACAACAGTTGCTGCAAAGTGGAGGCTTCCCGCTCCGCAAGTTGACTTCGAATCATTCCGCTGTCCTTGATACGATACCAGAAGAACTGAGAGAATCACAGTTATCCCTACGATTTGATAAGGAAGACAATATTAAAACGCTAGGATGGCTGTGGCATCCCTTTCTTGACAAGTTCCAGTTTGAGGTTCACAACGGAGGCCATACGAAACGTAAAGTGCTTTAAATTATAGCCTCTATATTTGATCCACTAGGGCTCGTAGGACAAGTAATCGTAATGTGTAAAATTTTCATGCAGCAGTTGTGGCAAGAAAAACTAGGATGGGGTGAACCACTACCATCTCCTTTACATGAGGACTGGATTAAAATCTTTACTACCGGGAGAGTTGGCCGTGCGCGTAGAGGCGCGCGGCTGTGAGCTTGCATCCGGGAGATAGTAGGTTCGAATCCCACTATCGGCAGCCCTGAAAATGTTTTTCCGTGGTTTCCCATTTTCACACTAGGCAAATGCTGGGGCTGTACCTTAATTAAGGCCACGGCCGCTTCCTTCCAACTCCTAGCCCTTTCCTGTCCCATCGTCGCCATAAGACCTATCTGTGTCGGTGCGACGTAAAGCCCCTAGCAAAAAAAAATAAAAAATCTTTACTGATCTTCCAGCGCTGAACAACATTCATGTCGACAGGTTGATTCTTTGCACGGGAAGAGTCGTCCAAATAGAGGTTCATGGCTTCTCAGACGCTTCTGAACGGGCCTACGCAGCGTGTGTGTATATCCGCAGTACCAATCAACATGGTGAAGTTTCGGTACATTTGGTATGTTCGAAATCCAGAGTTTAGTTCCTTGCTCGCCGTGAGCCACGACGGTCGTGTGTTAGTGACATCGTACGCGGCGTGTCAGTTGCTGGTGTTCTTTAGTGGTGTATAGCGAGTGCAAAGTGAAGGATGGCCGCCCCTAGCGGGGGGCATCGGCCCCTTTCAGGTGATCAGTTAATGGTCGGTAAAGAGGTTGAAGTGCATATGGACGATGAATCTATAGATAGTTCTTCTTCAGACTATTCTAATCAGACGCAAACCCAATTACCACCGAACAATCAACACGGGCAAACTTCTCAGATTAAGGAAGAGTGATTCAGTGACGATATTGCCTGCAATGGAAATTCCCGGTATCGAAGATGATTCATGGATACCCGAAATACGTCGAAGTTTAGTCCACACTTGAGATGATGGGAGTTTGTGACGTCATAGACGACACGCATCTCTCCCACGAAGCTTTCTTACTTTGGCGAATAAGGACTCGCGCCTTAGCGCGGTTTTGTTTAAATGTTGTCAGGTTGGCCGCAGTAGGCTGTCTACGGTAACGTTTATGAGCTCGACGGCGTTCTTTGATAGCTGCTGCTATTGCTTCGTTCCACCAAGGAACGAGTTTTCGACGAGGAGTCCCCGAGAATGACGGAATGGACTCCTCAGCAGCAGCAAGAATAACTTGGGTGATGGAAGTTATTTCCTCGCCGAAGGTCCGCCTGATATCGTCGTTAAAGACAGCTAGTGATGTGTACTTTGGCCAATCAGCATGTTTAAGTATCCATCGAGGGGGAACTTCGACGGATTTCTTTTTCAACAAAGTAAGGATGTCACAGAGATCATCGTGTGTATTCCACCGAAACAGCGGAACCGACGTTCGGCTGCACAGACTTACGTCTATGCGAGAATATGTGCCGTAACGTATACTAAAGTGAGTTTGCTTCCCCTTTGTTCAAAATACATAAATCCAGCTCTGTTACTAATGTTTTCGGCTCTCGTCCCCGGGGGCAATGCGTCTCAGGGCCCCATATGGGGTGATGGGCGTTAAAATCTCCCAGCAAGAGGAAGGGAGTTGGAATCTGACCTATAAGATCAGTGACATCATTTATGTTAAGAGGCTGGCCTGGTGGAAAATAAACGTTACACACTGTTGCTGTGACAGGCAGAGGTACCCGCACTGCAATTGCTTCCATTGGGGTCCTTAGGGGAACCTCTTCGAAGTAAATATCGGAACGGACAGAAATACCCACGCCACCAGACGCGCGGTGGGCATAATATCGTTCTGTCAAGTATAGTCTGAAATTTCTCAAGACCGTATGATAACCAGGTCTGAAGTTTGTCTCCTGAATACAGACTATACTACCTGCGTACTCACTAATGAGCCGACGTAACTCATCAAGATGCCTGTCATTACCGTTACAATTCCACTGTAACATTGCCATATGTGGACTATAAAAGGTGTGTCATAATTATGACGTCACACCACCCCTCTGTACATCCAAATACTAGTGTCGTGCAAAACACGCTCTATGCTCGGTTCATATTTGGCGAATATGGCTATGACCGAACCCCGCTTCTCAAAGGCGAGGCAAGTTATGTTCGTTCGAACTTGCCCCTTCATGCTCGCTCCTTCACCCGCTGTCTCAGGCACAGGTAGAAGTGCTCGATTCCCCTCGTTCTTGTTTAGCAGTACTCTGCTGTTTGTCTCGCGCACCTTTATTATCGAAACACTCGCTTTTGCCTCAATGGTGGACTTATGACTGGGGATGTAACTGTTAATAGTTTAACTCGTATTTTGAGACTGTGATTCTACAATATACTGAACTCGGGCGGCCTCGTACATATAGGTAAGCAATACTGGAAAATAATGTAGTAAATAACGCTCCTGTCGGATAAATGGTTAATGATTTTCACGTGTTGCCACGTGTATTCCTCCTAGCTAACATACTTAACTAAATACACATTATTAATGCATGAGCTGTATAATTCACTACTAACTATACCAAAGACATTTTACATGAACTGTTCAAGTTAAGTCATTATAACACATACAGTTAAATATAAACCTCAAAAGTAATTTAAAAATTCCTCTTTGTTCAAGGTTTTCTATGGCTAGTGCACAAACTCTAGCTCCGAACTGGAAATTGCAAACTAATTATTTATTCTTCTGATTGTTATGAATTAATAACAATTCATTGACTTTGTCTGGGTCTAGTTGACTCCTACGACTCGTTAAAAGCATTCTAGCTCTACTAAAGTTTCTTTCGCTACTTGCACTGGTTGCTGGGATGTAGAACTTACACCTGGCATTTATTGACAGGGTAGGCAGAATGGTTTCGTGTTCCTTCCACCATAGTAGTAGATCGTCATCATCTTCTCCAGCATTCATATTGCAGTACATCCCTACTTCGTCGCCAGCTGCTGAGCTGTCGCTTATCCATTCCCTGATTTTCTTTCTTTGGAGGCTCTTGTACGCTGGCCGATGCACGCACAATGCGACGCGAAGGATCTACAGAGAGAGAAATATAAAATTAGAAATAAACTTAACGAGATGTTTGATAGACGTAATACAATCACGTTAGTAATTACACACAACAAATTATATTACGAACCTGATATATAATATGTTATACAGATACGTCTGACTTCGTCCATTACGCCCTTCCTTTCATCTTCTAACATTTTCGGGTGGCGAAACGGAGGCCATAGAAATGTGGCTATTTTGTGTACAGTTGAGACCTGTACCTTTTCACTTAACAGCTTGTGAGCTCTGGTTTCTATTTTACGGGTTTCCTGAAAGTAAAATCAAGGTTCAACATAATATTAATGTAATGACTATATGCATATACTTAAGTGACGAAAAATGAAGACGTCAATCACTAACAAATATCCCACTGTCTTGATTCACTAAGTGAGCAGTGCTGCCGCAGTTTATGGAATCATAAGAGTACTAAGTGAATTGTTGGTACTGTGTCATGTTCCAGATCATGGGTTGCTTCTTTGAATGGTTTAAGGAAAGCTACCATCTCTTCTGCAACCTCATAACTGAAGCCATCTAACTTTTGGAAGGCATTATGATTTCGCAACAGCGTAAGAATTTGATCATACTGCTTGAAAACAGACTGTAACATCGTATAGAGACTATTCTACCTCGTCCTTACTTCTTGCTGTACCGTTGTTTGAAGCTGAGCAACAAGACCGCTTTTTATCAGATACCTCACTACTGCCTTTGCGGCGTTTATTGTGTTTGCAGATACTGGAGCATCTTCCACAAGAAATCTCGTTTCATCGAATACGTGCGCAAGTGCTGTATTTATGCAGTGAGCAGCACAAGGAAGACGTCTATATTCTTCGAAAGCTTTCTTTATGTTTGAAACCTGATCTGTTACAACAAAAAAACATGTCTTCATAATCACACTGAGGAATGTTTAATTCGGACATTCTTTCGTGAACTTCCTCAATTATACCTGCCACGATCCTACTACGCTGGCGTAGCAGGGGTAGAGGTGATACTCCCACGTGGCGCGTCCCAGGTGGCGGATAGGGGGGTCCTCACAGGCTTGCCGACGGACTTGAGGGAAATAAAATACCTCTCGCGGACCAAACACACTACCCCTGTGGGTGGGGACGCAGATGAAGAATACACCCACGGTATCCCCTGCCTCTCGTGAGAGGCGACTAAAAGGGGCGACGAAGGGATGATTGAATTAGAACCATGAAACAACTTTTGATTCGTATCATCACGCGGGGAACACCATGGGTTGCCTGTACTTGCGAATAGTACCACTATATTAGGTACGAAATAGGTTTGTGATTAGTAGCATTATAGAGCCTGGCCTGGTGGTTTTCCAGTACCCGTGCGTCGTACCCATGTGAGCAACACCGCGGGTCTGGGCGTTGCCTGTGAGTTGTACCACTATATGAGCAGCACCGTGGGTCTGCGTTGCCTGTGATTAGTACCCACTATGTGAGGAAAACCACGGGGCCCGTGGGACCGGCATCCGTGCCTAGTACACCTAGGTGAGGAAACTCATTGGTTTGTGTTGGCTGTAGGTGACACCATTGTGTGCGAAACACCATAGGTCTGCGTTACCTGTACGAAGTACAATACTTGTGAGTAGTACCATCATGTGTGGAACACCGTGAGTCTTCGCTACGTTTGATTAGTACCCCAACATGACAAATACCATGGTTCTACTTTACTCGCAACATGTACCATTCTGTGGGGCCTTAGTCGTGGATTTTGCACCCCTATAGACATCAATCATCATTGTGCTTTATAAGTGGTCCCTTGATCAGTAATACTATTATTCACGATCTTTTTTGTGTCTGGTCCACTGTTTTGTTTGTTTGTTTGTATGTTTTTGTTTTTTGTACGGTTCGTGTCCATCCATTCATTCTTCATGACATTTTTTATTTTATTTTGGTCAGTGGATGAATTTGAATCTTTTGTAATTTCACTTCGTACCATTAGGGGCCGATGACCTCGATGTTAGGCCCCTTTAAACAACAAGCATCATCATCATCAATTATACCTGCACTTCTTTTCTTTGTATTTGGGAATTTTGTTGTATAAACCACATTACTGATCAGCTTCAACTTGTATTGGTCAGTCCACATATCAACAGTAGCCGAGCAACATTTGTCCTGCATAGCAGAAATAATCAGCGGCATTATTTCGCTTCGTATTTCATCTGCCATTGCTTGGACGTTTCTACTGATGGTGGAAGGATGCGGTAACACATCAACAATATCTACTTTTCTTAAATTAGCACCGATTTTAATCAGTTCTTGCCCTAATTCTTTAAAGCCTTCACCGGCAACGTGTTAAACGGTCGGAAATCTTTGGCACACATGAAAACACACGCGGTAATTGTGGTTTGCTTTGTAATGCTGGGCAATACTTGGCGAGAAAAGCCAGCATTAAATTTGCGAACTTTAAAAAAATGAGTTGTACCGGATTTATATGTTAACAATGCATTGCATATTTCGGGAAACATACCCTGTCTGCTAACTATCTACAGCGACCATAAGCAGGAACTTCTTCCAAACATCAGAACTCAGCCCATCTCTCTTGATTAGTTTGTATTCACTGCTTTGTATTTTAGGCATAACGCTGTCCGTCGATTCATGTGGCATGCTGAACTTCACCTCAAAACTAACGGGTAACTCAACCACTCCTTCGCCCTTTTATACCTCCGAATTCCCGATCTTTGCTCTATGTAAACAAGGGATTCCCTATATCAGGAAAAACCACATTGCTTGCAAAGTCAGTAAAGCAAGCAAGGCCATCCTCCCCAGTCAGCAAGCTCTGCGTCGAACATGCCCTGTCGAACGAATTAGAGCAAACTCGGGCATTTTAGCTTACACGCTCCACTCATGCGTGATACTGGTTGCATGTGCAGCAAGGCACATGATATTGTGTCTTGGTTACCCGTCTCAAGTTCGAACAATGCACGACACTACTATATACAGCACATAAATGTGTTACACCTGCGAGAATGTGACGTAAGCAAGAGCTGCCAACCCTACCTCGCGGCAGGAAGCGAGCTTAACTCCCGCGGTCCTTATGAGGTTGGGTTCATCTAAATATACACATATCCGTAGCTCGTAAGGGATTATTGAAACAAGTTCATAACCATGGCGAATAAACATTGTGCAACTTGGAAGTACAAATGTAATCCTATGATTTATTTTCGTTGTCAATAAACAGGTAAGTATTTGCGTTAGGAGTTGAAGGCCAAGTGGTTACGTTCGTTAGGTTGGTACGTCTCATGCGCATGTGAAGATCGATGATGGCGAAGTGGTTACCTGCAGCAATTACCACGTGGTCGTGATAGTTGTGCCATTACTGTCAGTTCAAGTTATCATATTTACTTAATTAATGGTTCGTATATGCACATTGCGCTGCATTATCTATGTTACGAAAATTTGGTTATGTTTTTTTGTTCTTGGCCTCAAAAATGGTGGACACTGGCAGGATATCAATGTTTACTTGGACTCGGTGGTGTGTGAGGCCTGATGGGACATTGAAGACAAAAGCGGGATGTATAAAGGCGGTAGCCATGTGTATGTATCATGTTTTGCGTCGTGTGCAATAAATAGTATGTTCTATCTTTGTGGTTAATACTAGTTCAGTGAATTAGTCCCTTAACGAAACAATATGGTGACCCCGACGTGATAATAACGCGTACAGTACGAAAAGTTGCGATAAAATACGGTACGTAAGATTTCTTTTGTCAGTGAAAAATACCGGCACACGACCATGGAAAGATTAGTGAAACAACGTAAACCAATTCGGGCGTCGTTTACAAAGGTGTATAACGAACTAATGTGAAGTTTAACTAGTGAAGTAGTTGAGCTGGAATCGGCACAGAAGATGCTGATGAAACTGGAGAGGTTAAGTGCTGACCTTTCCCCACTAGATGAAAAAATATTAGAACTAACATTGGAACAAGAGGACGATGTTTATAACCGTGAGTACGAGGCAATTGAAACATATAGAGACAATATGGACGAAGTTAAGTTAAAGATGACGAATTTATGTACTGAAAATGTAGGCATAGTTAAAGATCACAGATCGGATATTTCATCTACACCTAAAAAGAATTTAAAACTACCTAAGTTGGAACTAGCCAAGTTTGGGGGGGAAATAAAGGATTGGCTCGGATTCTGGAGCATGTTTAAAAGAATCCATGATGATTGTGATATAGAATCTGAAGATAAATTTCAGTATCTGATTCAGTGCACCAAACCTGACAGTCGAGCCAGAGAGCTGGTAAATAGCTTCCCTGCCACTGCCGAAAACTATCCAAAGGTTATAGAGTGTATGAAGGAACGCTTTGGACGTGAAGATCTTTTGACTGAGTATTACGTTAGGGAGCTTATTGGGTTAGTTATCCAGAATGTGTCCCATAAGAAAGATAAATCAGGGATAGCCGCTTTGTATGATACACTAGAGAGCAAGTTAAGAGCATTAGAATCCATAGGTGTAACCAGAGATAAATATGGGTCAATGTTGTTCCCCCTGGTAGAATCGTGCTTACCTGAAGATGTTTTAAGGGTATGGCTCAGAAATCAATCGTCAGGGAATGAAGATTTTATCAGTCCACATAAAGATAAACTGGAGACTCTTCTTAATTTCCTTAAACGTGAAGTGGAGGGAGAAGAAAGGATTACCTTTGCGCAGGCAGGTTTCGGTTTAGCCGATAGGAAAAAACAAGAGAAGGGAAGAGGGAAAATTTCTGAAGATACATCGCTACCAACTGCAAGTTCATTGTTCTCTGCGAAATTCGATGGCAAGAAGCGAAAGTGTGTGTTTTGCAGTAAACCACATGAGAGTAAGGAATGTCATCTTGCTCAACAAATGAGCTTGGAAGAAAAACGTAACAAGCTAGCCAAAGAAAACTGTTGTTTTGCATGTCTGAAGTTAGGGCACAGAGCCAAGAATTGCAAGGCACACATTCGATGCCCCTTGTGCACTAACCCTCATGTTGTTATTATGTGCCATAAACTAAATGTGAAAGGGGCTGAAGAGAAACTTGAACCTAGAACTCGGGAAGGTGGGGAAAACCAGAGCAATATCTCCATGAACATTCAGAGTGCCACAAAGGAGGTGTTTCTTCAAACATTGTGTATCAAGCTGACACATAAGGGGAAACAGAAGAAGGTCCGGGCATTGATAGACAGTGGATCCCAGAGATCCTACATCTTGAAGAAGACGGCTGAGGAAATGGGATACAAACCTTTGAAAACAGAGACGATGATTCATAAGTTGTTTGGAGGCGCTGAGACCTGTGAAGAAGACCACCATGTGTACAACGTAAAGGTGAGCAGCTGCGATGGTTCATATAGTACAACGTTGCAGTTAATCGATCAGAAGGTAATTTGTGGTAAAATTCCAAAGTTGAAGTTTGGGCCCTGGATGAAGGAGATGAGAGAGAAAAAGATATGGCTCTCAGATGTGGGAAGTGATCCAACTGACGTGGAGGTTCTTCTAGGAGCTGATGTTGCTAGAAATATTTTGATGGATGAAATGCATAAGCTTGAATCAGGATTGGTAGCCGTTAGGACTGCGCTTGGCTGGACAGTGACAGGCAGACTGAAGGAAGGGGAGAAGGACACTCTAGCTCCATATACAACCTCACTGTTCATTCAATCTGCCTCGATAGCTGGCTTATGGAATTTGGATACCATAGGCATATCTGATCCAGTGGAAAACAAATCGAGAGAAGAAATGGAAGAAGCCGCACGTAACTACTTTCAAAATACAGTAAGAATTAATGGCGATGGCCGATATGAAGTTGCGTTACCTTGGCTGGAGAGCCGTCAGTATCTACGGAACAACAAGGAGATAGCGGAAAAGAGATTGATCTCTGTTTCGAACAGGCTGATCAAGGAAGGAAAGTTTGAGGAATACGGAAAGGTGTTTCAGGAGTGGGTAAATGAGGACATCATTGAAGAGGTTCCAGAGGAAGAAAACAAAGATCGATGTTACTACTTACCACATCGGGGAATATTTAAAGACAACTCTACCACTAAGGTGAGACCAGTTTTTGATGGTTCCTGCAAGTCAAAGGATACGCCTTCATTGAATGAGTGCCTCGAGAAAGGACCTAATTTGCTACTACAAATCCCCACACTTCTTTTGATGTTTCGGAAGAATAGGATAGGGGTGATTTCGGATATTAGAAAGGCTTTTCTTCAGATATCTGTCCAAGAAACGGACCGTGATTGGTTACGCTTCTTATGGTGGAAGGATATAGAGAGAAGAGAATTAAAGGCATTTCGTCACTGCCGAGTAGTATTTGGACTGAATTGCAGCCCATTTCTGCTGGAAGCAGTGTTAGATCTACACTTGAAACATAGTACAGACTACCGAGGGACAGCTGAAAAGTTGAGAAACTCCTTTTATGTCGATAATTGCATCACTTCTGTGGACAATGAGGAGGAATTATGTATGTTTATGGAAGAATCTACTGCATTGCTGAGCAGAGCACGGTTCGATCTTCGTAACTGGGAGCACACATGGCTAAATTCTTCTGAAAGAGATTCATCCGCTTCTGAGGTAACTTCAGTGTTAGGTCTTCGATGGAATCAAGCAAGAGATGTTCTTTCTTGTGAACAAATTGACGTATCGAGGATTGGTGAGAAGATCACTAGAAGGAATGTATTGGCTGCTGCCCAGAGCATCTTTGACCCCATCGGTTTTACTTGCCCTGTCTCTATAGTACCCAAGTTGCTGTTACAGGAAAGTTGGCGGAAGAAAATGAGCTGGGATGAAGAAATGGAGGACGAAATGAGGAAAAAGTTTGAAAATTGGCTTCAAGAACTGAACGTATTGCCTGATATTAAAATTCCTAGACAAATGGCACCTTGTGAAACACAGGAATCTTGGAGCCTTCACACATTTTGCGATGCGAACGGCGTAGCATATGCCGCAGTTGTATTCCTTCGATCACAAGATGGTCAAAATTCAAATGTAACACTCTTACAGGCGAAATCTCGTGTAGCACCTCTGAAGAAAACTACTATTTCTCGGTTGGAACTCTTAGCTTGTTCAATTGCAGCTCGTCTTGCTTCCTCCGTAAAGGCAAGTTTAGGAATTGGAGACCTTTCAACTTATTATTGGACGGATTCGACAACAGCGCTCTGCTGGATCAAGAGGAAAGAAGTCTGGGGAACTTTCGTGGCCAACCGGGTGAAGGAAATTAAACAATTGTCGAGCCCTGATAGTTGGAATCATGTGCGTGGAGTGAATAATCCGGCTGACCTACCCTCCAGGGGATGCTCCGCTACCAAACTCCTGATGTCGAAATGGTGGGAGGGTCCTCAGTGGCTGAGATGCCCCAGTTCTGAGTGGCCTAATGACGATGTCATGCCTGATGAAGAAAAGGTCAACGAAGAGAAAAGGAAAGGACTTTCTACTGTTTTAGTTTCTGCGAAACCAGAAGAAAAATGGTATCTTCATTATTTTTCAAAGTACACGAAAGTTGTCAGGATGACAGCTTGGATTTTGCGATTCATCCACAACACAGCCGGAAGGAGAGGACGACAGACTTCAAAGGAACTTGAAGTGGAAGAGTTGCAAATGGCAGAAAGGAGGCTATGGAAGATTGTGACGCAAGAGGTGCTTGGAGAAAAGGAGCGGTCGTCCCTCAAATCTCTCAATGTGTTTGAAGATGAAAGTGGGTTACTTCGGGTCAAGACGAGGTTAATAAGAAGAAAGGATGAAGAATTATTCCTTACTCCCATTCTGATACCTGCAAACCATAAGCTAGTTCACATGATGATTATGGAGAAACATTTGGAATTGTCTCATGCTGGAGTACAAGTTCTGCTCTCTACTTTGCGAGAGCGGTTTTGGATCGTCAATGGTAGGAGAACCATAAGAAAGGTGATTTCTGGCTGTGTCAAGTGTAGAAGATACCAAGTGAAAGGAATTACCACAGAGGTCGCACCTTTGCCTGAGGATCGAATTCGAGATGCTTCTGTTTTTGAGATTGTAGGGGTGGATTTGGCTGGCCCATTACATCTCCGCGGGGGTGAAAAGGCATGGATAGTGATATTCACATGTGCTGTTTACAGAGCTGTACACTTTGAGCTCTTCAGGACTTTGTCTACTCCAGGGTTCCTTCAAGCCTTACGAAGATTTATTGCTCGGAGAGGGAGACCAAATGTTATTTACAGTGATAATGGAAGGAATTTTGTGGGAGCTGAAAATGCGTTCCGTGATCTTGACTGGACGAAAGTGAGTGTAGAAGCTAGTTGTCTGAGAATCGCTTGGAAATTCAATCCTCCCACAGCTGCATGGTGGGGAGGGTTTTGGGAACGTATTGTTCAGATGCTAAAGAAGTTGTTGCGACGAATCTTAGGTCGTTCCTCTTTGGATTACGAGGGACTGTTGACAGTATTAATGGACACTG
This sequence comes from Anabrus simplex, assembly GCF_040414725.1. NCBI lineage: Eukaryota > Metazoa > Arthropoda > Insecta > Orthoptera > Tettigoniidae > Anabrus > Anabrus simplex. The sequence goes on from NC_090268.1 coordinate 171,793,166, forward strand.
AAGCAGTCATTAATTCCCGACCGTTGACTTACTTATCTGAAGACAGTGATGATTTACTAGCATTGACTCCAGCAATGTTTCTTCAGGATATTCCTAGGGTGGGAGTGCCCGATATTGATCACATTGATCAGATAAGCCACGGAAAGAGATTCAGATATATGCAGCATCTGAGGACAGAATTACGTAAAAGATTCAGGATAGAGTACTTAGGACAACTTAAACCGGGGAAAGGTCAGACGAACCCCCGTCGAGAGTTAAAGGTTGGGGAAGTAGTGATCCTTGGAAGTGATGGAGCACGTAGAATGGACTGGCCTTTAGGAAGAGTGGTTGCTGTATATCCTGGGAAGGACAATGTCATCAGGGTGGTCAAGGTGAAGACTGCTGGTGGTGAGTTGGACCGGCCTGTGCAGAACATCTATCCACTGGAAGCAACTCCCATTACTGAGTGGCAGAATGAAGAAGAGGTCCAGGAGAAGAGCCCTGCTGTGCCTGTCTCTAGCAGAACTGTTCCACGAGTGGTTACTACAAGATGTGGGAGGAAGATACGAATCCCATCTCGTCTCAGTTTGTAGATTTTTCCTTGCTTTGTTTTGTTTTGGTTGTGAATTTAGTGGTTTTAATCATGTGATTAAAAGGTGGGAGGATGTTACGAAAATTTGGTTATGTTTATTTGTTCTTGGCCTCAAAAATGGTGGACACTGGCAGGATATCAATGTTTACTTGGACTCGGTGGTGTGTGAGGCCTGATGGGACATTGAAGACAAAAGCGGGATGTATAAAGGCGGTAGCCATGTGTATGTATCATGTTTTACGTCGTGTGCAATAAATAGTATGTTCTATCTTTGTGGTTAATACTAGTTCAGTGAATTAGTCCCTTAACGAAACAATCTAGTTAACTAATTACGGAATGATTCGTACATTCAAGGTTTTTAAATGTGCTTTTTACGTGTTTAATTGCATAGCAAAGTGAGATGAATCTAACCTCGAGTTCTTTCAACTTAATACTGGCTGGAAAGGAAGGATTTCTCCTCATCTCTGCGTCACGTATCGTTTCATATCGTTCGTACATGCGTTTCGGATTCCTAAACATGGATCTGCGTTCGTACATTGGGAAACGTAAATTGCTCTCTAATGATCGGGCGCTCAAGCGGTATCGAAGCGATCTCTGATGTTTTCTTCCTATGTTAAAAATTCCAGTATTTTAATGTTTCATTGTGATTTACATGGTGACTATATCATCAGTATGCATTATGTAATGTGAAGTGCTCATTTTCTGCTGTAACCCATGGGATGCTTAGTTGGTGTTCGTATGTCCATTTAAATGTCAGATGTTGCTTCGTGACGTCATAGTTTCATCATGGCTGACCTGCCACAGGTTGCGAGGATGAACTATGACGTCATCAACATGGCTACCCTTGGCATGAGAGTCGTAGCGCTTGCCACATATTGGCAATTAATAATTACGTACAATTTGCAAAAAATCGTAATTTTCGCATCTAAGTTTCTTTTTAGGACATGGTAGAATTCGGCCTTTAGGTTAAACAATTTCTGAGACCCGAATTGCAGATAGCGCGAATGTGTACCGGACCCCTTTTAAGTAGTAACACAATAATTAAAGTAAATATTTGACAATTATTGTTCTACTAAAAACACACTTTTCCAATCTATTCAAAGTCGGACTCCTCTGAAATGTTCGGCTCAGGAAGAGCATCTCTCACTGATGAGGGAAGATTTTCATAAAACTCATGATATGCCTTTGGGATTTGCAGGTCATCGCAAAGTTTTATAGGACCCTTCCATTTGCCATCAGAAATGGGGAATCTTGAAGGGTAAGGTTTCACCGGTTCAGACTTTGATGGGCGGCCCTTTCGACGCTTGAAAGTGAACTTTTTGAGGCTGCTTTCTTCAGACCTAGTCTTTATCTGAACCGTACATGGTTCATCCTTCCTGTAACGAAACCACACAGTTTGTCGGAAAGCAAAGATGTATTATCTCCCTCAGCTGTAAAATTAGCATTCTTTGGGTTGAAATCAATGAAGTCGTTGTACACAAATGCAGAAACATTGTAGGGTGCTGGATTTTTGCGTGCATTTTTTATCTGTTGAACCCACCCTTCTGGAGTGTATACTGGGAGTTTTTTTTTTTGCAGATATGAATATTTTTTGGTGGATGGAGTCGCATTCCATCAAAGTATGCCCCGATTCAAAATAAATATGATCAATCTGCTGAAGTTTTGGGTGTTTTTGTACTGCTTCTATACACATACACACAAAATGGGTGTTCTTTTGCTGTCCACCACAGCTGTCTGACATCATAATTACTGTCCCAGCATTAGGATATTTCATGAGTTAAGCGTAAATGCTACTTGAAATTTCCACGCTTCCTATCTTTCCTTCAGTCTCGTCCCAAATAAAACATTCCCCTGAGGCGTCACCTAAATTGTAAACTGTTAAATTGAAGAGTGTAAATGTCAATCGTTCGAGGTGCCATTTTCTAAATTTTATAGGAGAAGGAAAAACTGTCTATCTCTGTTTGCATTTAATTTATTCCATCAAAAATACGTATGTAGGCAGGTTCCTACTACAGAATTCTTTTGTACTAGGAAACTTTGCCAAAAATACAATGGTTTAGGATAAACAAAGCACTAACGACAAGAACGTTCTATGTGCCATATGATGATCGAGTCAATTCCAAGTGTTATTCAACCTGGTGTTACACATTATTTAAGGTTTTAGAAGATACAATAATAGCAATAACATAAATGATTAGCAGGAACATATTATATAATTGTATTATACACAAAATACTGCATCTTATTAAGGAGAAATGTTCAAAAATGTATTTTGTTAAAGAAAAAAATGCCTATCAATCCTCACATTCTCTCCTGACAACTGACAGTTTTTCAGTTCTTACACAGGGATTGAAAGTAATGTCTCATAAAACTCTCTGTGCTCTTCAGAAAGGAATGGCAACATTGTCCAGAGGTCCTTCTGTTTTCAACTGATAAACGGGGTTGATCTTTCAGATGAAGCACAGCTTGCTGTATATCAAACATTGATTTTCCTCTCTTTAAACCATTCATAACCTTCCACGCTTCTAATTCTGAGTAAGTGTTTGTAATAACTATTTGAGATGTTGCACTTATGTAATGTTAACAGACTATCAGCTATATTCTTAAAATCAAAGAAGTCACTTGACTCCATTGGAAGTATCTGAAAAGGATTTATAGCTTTTGCTGACTCAACAATCCTATGCAAACCTTGGGGAATGAAGGCCGTACTTACCCTTCTTATTTTCTCTATAATGGCGAAGTCTCGATCGCAACTAAAAAAGCTATGGCCACTTACTAAGAATTTGTGTACAATCTCTTCAAACCACCCTAAACTAACCAGAAACAACATTAAAAATACAGTCGTGCCGTTTTTATTTTGGCCCGTACAGTTGTCTGACCAGATAATAAGTTTTTTACGCTTCAATATTCCCAGATTGTAAATTTTGAATAAGCACGAAGCAACCTCAGAACTACCTCTTGAAGCAATACTTTCGTCCCACATACACAATATGAGCAGTATTCTGATCACTGATATGAACTCCCAAATTGTAACAACTTAACTGTCTACTTTAAAACAGATTGCTATGCGTTAATGTTGGTACAGGTAATACTTGTTGCATATCAATAGACAGTACAGTGCTTTCAAAACTGGGGAGCTTTGAATCAGCTGAATCAATAGCCATTAAATCCATTGCACGTTTGTACTTTTTATGATGAAGCTCCTGTTCTCTTTTGGCTTTTGTTGAGTATTCATTATTACCTTGGACCTGAAAATTTAACAAATCACATTGTTTACATGTGTCTGTACGAGGCCTGTAAAAGGAAACATGTGAAAAATATTTCCTAAAAACAGACATGTACAATCTGTAAGAAACAGATGTTTGTGGACACAATGCCCTATAAGAGTTATGCATTCTAGATACATTCAAACCGGGGCTTAAATATGCTTTCCTTGACTTTGAACGTTCGTAGTGACTTTGATGATGATGCTTGTTGTTTTAAGGGGCCTAACATCGAAGGTCATCGGCCCCTAATGGAACGAGATGGACGACATGATACATGATATTTAAAATTTTAAAATGTATCCACTGACAAGAGTTAAGAAATGGTGATGAGAAAATGAGTATGAGATTAAAACAGCAGTGGATGTAATTCGCAATGCCTTATTTTCTAATAAAATAAAATAAAATATAGCAGACAAAGGAATAAGGCATTGCCTGGTAGTACAAATGTATATACACAATTTTCGTTAGAAGTTAAAATAACACATTAAGGGCCGGTTTCACCAACCGCTGTTAAATATCCTCTAACGTTGCGTTACTTAACATCTGGTTAAAATTTTAACGTGGCGTTATGGAAATCGCGTTTCATAGAACATCTTAACATGCTGGTTAAGTAACGTGGTCTTAGGAGGTCTTGCCGTTAACGATCAAGACAGCTGTGTATAGCATTAACCTTATTTCGCTCTTCTGAACGGTGCCGGGAACAGCGTTATTCGTTTGTTACCTTTCTGTTTACCTTTTTTTTTTTGCGCAGAATAAGGGATCCCATTTGAAATTGAACTTGCTAGTAGGTTGCCTGGTTACAAAGTAGGTAGAGTATATTAGGTAGGCCATTCCCGCTCACAGCGCTCTCATTGGTTGATCGCGCGTGACGTAGCCGGGAGGGCTAGAAGCGCGCGACTTGCATTGCCTGCATGCAGTATAAACCTCGATAATTAGGTAAAATAAGTTCAATTTCTTATAAATAATTAAAAGGTTGGCATCATTGTAATAAAGTGGCACTTAACATACCACCTGCGATCAGTGATATAATACTGTTGATAGAAACATAGAAGAAACTCTGAGCAATTACATCTTAAAAGCCGGCTTGAGAACAATACATACATAGACACACTGGAATAGTTATAGGTTTAATCGTATTTAAAACTCACGTTTTGATGACTTAGGAAGTTGTTGAAGAAGCTGAACACAATCGACTCTTTTTCGCTGAATACTTCTTCATGGCATCTATATGATGTTTTTGTTGAGGTGACGTATTCTAATAAAAGTCCTAGTTCTGACGTACAGTGATATACGTAATATTATCGTCAAATTCTGGAAATTTTGATTTAATTATAGATCTCAATGTCTGCATTACTCTTTCACATTTGGAAATATAAATCCCGTGAAAACTTCCAAACAGTACCTCAGACTGCATAACGTTTTGATGCCGTACCGTTCTTCGGTTTGAAATGATTGATAAACAGTCGTGAGGCACTTCCTGTGGCAAGGCAAAGATTTCACTTTTATCACCCAAGCTGTCATCAACAGAGCGACATTTAAATGCCAAGTAGCCTGCAAGGTATTTAATGGCATCCTGGTTTACGTCTTCAGTTTCGAAGTCCTGGCTCAAGTCTTCCATCCTTAACAACTTCAACGTTTCTTCCTGTTCATCTACGGTTACAGGTGTCGACGGCCACTCTAAAACATCTATACATAGTTCATTGCTTATGAAGCTCAAGAAATCTTCCTCATTATCAGCATCAGGATGAAAAATACCCGTATCACTCAGCGATGAATTATTTTCAGCTTCCACTGACACACAACAGGAGAGAGGGATTTCATTACTCCCTCTAGGTAATAGAAGTCGAACTATGTTACGAACTGCAAAAGGGGACGGATTGCTATAAAAAAATTCCTAGGCCACGGACACGTAAAAAAAATTCTCCAAGTAGTCTTGGTTTAATCTGGCAGTTAAAATATAAGACGTATTTTCATGTTTCATGTCTTCAAAAAGTCCTAAGAGAGAGTTTATAGATATTATGAACCTATTCTGAAACGGAAGTAAAGTTTTCCGTTTACCAAATCTCACTTGTGTAATCACCTCCAGAAAGCGCTTCAGGGTATTTTCCTGGCTCCATAAGTTTAAGCCCTATCCACTCCTAAGAGGAGTCTTTTCATCTTTAGGTGCCCTGGAGTTCAACACGTCGAAGGTGTCATTGACTAGCTCGATGAAGTTGCTTTCAGCTTCCTTGTTTGAAGAATACCGCACTGCCACAGTTGTGCGCCTGGTAAATAACTGCCCAGCCATTTTCACATTCTGACGGGATCTGCCTTTACACTCAGATGAACCTCAGTAATATGATGTGTAGTTGATAGGTCCCCTGTTTGAGTTTGTAATAGGTGTTCTGTTGACTCCTTCTGAAATTCTGAACCATCAGCTAACGTCAAACCTTCATATAAAAAGTGGTTTCTCAATAATTTCAAGAGGTTGGGTACATCATAGAACAGCCACACCTTCCTTTTATCATCCACTGGATTGGTAAAAAAGTTCTTGTTCTTGTGTACAGTACGTTTAGTGCCTTTCACACTTGGCATCCACCCTCCCATGTCACAAGTTACTGCGACAATATGAATGTCACAAACCTCAGGTTTACTAATTATGTTTTCTTAACAACTCTGACATCATTGTCAAGTAGAAATCATAAAAAATGGGTTGCTTCCATGCAGCAAAGAGCCCTCGAACCATCGCTACCTAGACATTGCTGTGAGGCCCTAGTATGCAGTCATCAGATGAATCGTATGAAATACGTCCGTCTATATTCATTTCACCAAATGTAAAAACCGCGATCTTTAGACTCCTTGTAATTTACTGCGCTGGCTTCCAGCAGATAAAGCACCTCTTTTAAAATTCCGGGCCTACATTTAAAGCGCCGAATCCATTTTTGTAAGGTTAACCAACATGGTAAAGGAATGTTCCGGTTTCTCAAATAATCAGATGCTTTTCTGGAAAGCGATCTCAAAGAGAAAGCATTTGCTATGTCCTCCGAGGACCATTTCAGTCGTTTATTGCCTATCAAGAGACATCGAATCTGCCCTGGCGTAAAACATTTTGACAGAATCTTAACTACTTCCTCTCTGTGTGCACTCTCCTTCACTTTCGGACGGTGGTTGTTGTTGTCTTTTTGAGACTAGATACCTAGGTCCATTGAGCTTCCTTAGAGCAGCCTCGCTTCGTCTTAAAATCGTGTTCTCTTTTTCCAAAATCTCCACCCGCTTACGGAGTTTTAAGATCTCATTTTGAAGCGATTCAGTGCTAGTCGCCTGGTCAACTTTCCTTTGCTTTGGTGACAAAAGTCTCTAATGTTGACCGCGCCCGCTTCTTCACGCTCCTAACTTCATGACGCAAATCTCTATCACTGGAAATCTGTAAAATGAAGATAAAACTGTATGAGCGATCGCGTTTTAAACATATATGTTACCGTGTTTTTGTGGTAGTTAGAGGTGAAAGAAGGTGCGGGTGTGAACGGGTCTCAAGCTACGAAATTAGAGTTCATGTAAAATTAACAAGGTTATATTTTCTTTTCAAAATAAAGAAATAACAAGCATGGCAGGTACAGCGTAGCAAGTCAAAAAAGTAGTTACAATATTTACAGGATTTGGGCTTCGCGCCCCGACTTCACAATGCTTGGGCAATCAGCCCAACCTTACTTCAAAATAAGTATTAACAGAGGGGCAGAAAACCCCATTCATGCTCAGGAGCACTTGCTCCAAATTACACCGAAAAGCCTCCTCGAGGCATACAACACTCAATTTTCAAGAAAGAGCCGCTCGCTCTCAAACTTTAAGCCTCTCAAAGGCCACACCAAACTCCACCTTCAAGTTGTCCTTTCTGGACATAGACACAGGGGTAAAATACCCAACCTACTGAGGTCTATTAAGCGATAAAAGGATAATTACATGACCTCTAAAATACCAAGTTGAGAGGAGGCGAACTGCACTCCTAATACATTTGCTTTTAAAACCTAATCTGGCTCTAGGCCACAAATGCAAGGGCTAATCCCATACTAAGGAGGTGACTTTAGAAAGAAACAAATTTACATAATGTTAAGGAAGAATAGGTTGAGAAAATAAGTTCACCTCAAAACAATATGAGTGGGAGCTCGAGAGGGTTAAGCACTCTCTATCCCAATATGTAGTTTAAAAGATAGAATAGATACAAGTTTCTTTACATTTTAAGGAAGGTTACATAATGGAAAAACTTCGGACCCGCCCCGAGAGTTAAACTGCTGAGCAAGCAAGAAAAGAAGTAATTAATCGGCCACTACCTGGTTGTTGACTGCCGCCGAAGAAAGAGGCGCTTCCCGCCCCCTGCTATGTACTTTACACACTGAAAGATGGAACAGAAGTGGCCCAGAGACCCTAAAATCAGCAGTTTATATACTCTCGCGGAAAGTTCGAGGCGTTTTAGGAAGGAAAACACCCGCCCACAATCTTTTATTGGTGGTTAAAGAAAACCCCTACACAAGATGAAGAAGAAACACATCATTGGTGGAAAATTAATTTAAGAAATTCGGGATTGGCTAAATTCAAAACAAGGGGAAAGAAAGTGTTAATATTGCCAACTTAAACAATGACTGAAAGAAATTTAGCAAAGAACAAACTTTTGAAATTAAATTTTCTCCAAAAAAACAGTTCTTTCACTCCGCACTAGGGTGCACTATTGTTGATCTTCAGTAGTGTCCTCTAGAAGAGAAAGTTCACACTTCTTACTACAAGCAAAACAAAAATACGTCGAAAATGACACAGTTCAAAAACTCCAAATTTTCCACGTAGTGACATCTTCTGAGAAACTTGAAAATTAATACCGTCAATAAAGTTCAGACTTTCTCCAGCAGAGGAGTTTCAATTGGCGCACATTTTAAATTAGCGGCGTGGAGGTGTTCCGCCCGGGACAATATATAAAATCGAAACTACGATCGTTAAGTAAAATAAGCCTAACTACTTAACGTTCGAAGTATATGAATAGTTGTAAGTTAATATACTGTCGTAACTCGGTGTTCTCACATAAAAAATTCTGCTGGCAAACAACAGAACAAAGTAAAAAGATTCAAAATTATTCCTGTACTAGGAATCGAACCCAAGCCTTCTAAACGAAAGTCAGCTACTCTAGCCAGTATACAGTAGCGTAGCACGACAGAATTTGTTTATTCATACTTCCACGTAGCTGGTCAAATTTATTATGATATATTAAATATTGTATTTATTAAATATTAAATATTGTATGAAAAGTAGTAGACAGATTGTCCTACCTCCTCTGCTGTTTCGCTGGGAACGGTGCTAGTGGTTGAACACGAAGCTTCATCACCATGCCAATTTGCAATGGACAGAGACGGAAGAGCATCTGCCCGCAAGATTTTTCTCTTCGGTAATCCCAGTAGTTCATTTCTCAAATCTCGTTCATAATCCTCTTGACGAAAATGTATGGAACATATTCTGGCATTATCAGGATTAAATTTGTCACTTCGCTTACAGCGCAACACCCACACTCGCCTAATCTCCTCTCGTTTTGGAAATCTGTAGCACAAGACACCAGTTGTTTCCGATCCCCAATTAGTACATTGTGCCATAGCACAATTAACTATATATTTAGGAACCTTGCTCATCTTTAACACAACACGAAAAATGTTACAAGACTGCGTATCGCAAAATAGATCTATACTGAAAGCGAGTTCCTTATCGTTCACCGCAACAGCTGCCGACAGGAGACCTCCACGTGACGTCAGCATGAGGCGATGCTATGCTGGAAGCAAAGCGCGGGAGTCGGGAATGAGCCCCCCCCTGGCCTGGGGCCTATTCCACGAACGAACTTTGCAACTTTTCACTTTTCACTTTGCACTTTTCAGTTCAGATTTTGTTCCACCATCACTTTTCAGATTTAACTTGCAAAGTGAAAAGTGAAAAGTGAAAAGTTAGGAATCTTTTCACTTTTCAAGCCTGTTATGTTCCTCCATTGGTACAGAAATGCAAAGTGCAAAGAAATGAAGTGAAAAGTTTTCATAAATCTTGCAAAGAGATGATTCCCTTTTCATATGTTAATTAACAAGTATGTACACTAGTTTCTCGGCGTAGAATTTGGTTTAGTGATATAAACACGTTACGACGTGAGTTTTTATTAGCATCAAGTGAGGGCAGTAATGAAGAATCCAATAAGAGAACGTACAAAGACGAGATTAATTTTCATAACCTCACTTCGACGGACTTTCGCGAGTGATTTCGTATTACCGCAACACAGGCTCATTATATTCTTGAAATGATCGGACATTTATTGAAACATGTAACAAAAAGAAGTCAATCCCTTTCCGGAAAAGAACAAATTCTTATATGCTTACATTGGTTAGTAAATGGTGCCCAGCTGCACGGTGTAACACCAATGCATGTGACATCAAAACAATTATTTGCGAACTGTTACCAAAGTCGTAGATGTTATAGTAAAAGTAATATTTCCTAACAGTACGTTGGCCTGATAATCCACTCAATATAGCGACGGCATTTCTAATGAAGGGTGAATTTCCTTCTGTGTGTGAATGTGTTGACGGCAGCCTACTCTCGTTAATATTGATGTGTCATAATTTGAGAGGTTATCTTTAAAGTTGTCGAAAAAGTATGTCACGTTTCTCCTTGACAACTTCCAGCACAGCCAGCTACTTGTAATAACCTTTTTTCCGATGATAAAAACATAAACTGTACGACAATTATACCGTCAAATTCGCCGCGAAAAGTAAAGCATTAAAATCGTAGAGTATTAGGCCTATACAGTTTGCTCATGGAATAAACTCGATCGTATCACTCATTCGCAAAGACTTTTCACTTTGCGAAAAAATTGAAAAGTACCACCTAGACCATGGTGGAACAGAAAGACTTTGCACTTTGCAAAATTTGAAAAGTGAAAAGTGCAAAGTTGCAAAGTTGCAAAGTTCGTTCGTGGAACAGGCCCCTGGTTATAGGACGGGAAGAAACGTGTTCGGGGAAGTAATTTTACTTTACTGGAGAAAGAGATAATTGTGAATTTACTTTCGAAATATGCGAGCGTAGAGATAATTGTCCACGAACCTGCTACGCAGGCGTAGCAGGGGGAGAGGTGATACTCCCACGTGGCGCGTCCCAGGTGGCGGATAGGGGGGTCCTCACCGGCTTGCCGGCGGACTTGAGGGAAATAAAATACCTCTCGCGGACCAAACACACACCCCCCTGTGGTGGGGGAGGCAGACGAATAATACACCCACGGTATCCCCTGCCTGTCGTGAGAGCCGACTAAAAGGGGCGACCAAGGGTTGATTGTATTAGAACCATGAAACTACTTGTGATTAGTACCACCACGCGGAGAACACCAAGGGTTGCTTTTACTTGTGCGTAGTACTACTACATTAGGTACGAAATTGGTTTGTGATTAGTAGCACACAGGAGCACCGTGCGGTCGGCTTTTGCAGTACCTGTGATTAGTACCACCATATGAGCAGGACCATGGGATGATAGCTACCATGGTTCTGCCTTGCCTATGATTAGTACCCACTATATGAGGAACACCACGGGATAGGGAGAGGTCCCTGTGGTTAGTACTCTTATGTGATGAACACCATAGGTTTGCGTTGCCTGTAAATGGCGCCGCAAAGTGAGAAAAACATAGGTCTGTGTTATATGTCGAATTTCATAAGCTCTGAGTAGTACAATAATGTGTGGAATGTCGCAAGTCTCTGCTACTTTTGATTAGTACCGCAACATAACAAATACCATGGTTCTATTTTGCTAGCGATCAGTACCGTTATGAGGGGCCGATAACTTCGATTTAGGACCCCCTTTTAACTGCACGCATAATCGATTGTGTTATGCTATAGCAGTAGTCCCTTGGTCAGTAATACTATATTGTCACATCTGTTTATATGAATGTGAGACATTGCGGGTCGCAACCACGGATTGTTTTAAATTCATGTCCATCCATTCATTCTTCGTTCTCACGCTTTTGAATTCCAGTCAGTGGAGAATTTTAGACTTTTAATATGTCATTCCATTTCGTCTCATTTCGTACCTAGATGTTAGGCCCCTTTAAACAACAATCATCAATCATCAATCAGAGATAATTGTGAATTTACTTTCGAAATATGCGAGCGTAATAGAATCTAAAAGGATAGATGGAATATCGCTGAAAGAAAAGGAAAAAGCTTGGAATGAGCTGGCGGCTGAATTTAATAGCCACTTGAACGGGACCACGCGGTCAGTAAAGCAAATTCAATACTTGTATGACAATTTAAAAAGGAGTGCGAAGGAAGATTATTCGACGGACAAGTTGGAGCGGTACAAGACTGGAGGTGGCAAATTTGTTCCTGTATGCACGGAGACGTCATCCAAGATCATCGCTTTAATCGGCGATCAAGTTGAGCCTCTTCACAATGATGACTGTGATGCAGGATATCACGGTAAGCATGAGTTATTAGAGTTTATGTCGTTGTTACTGGGTGAGATATCTATTACCATTGAGGTATTTATGCTGAACCTTATTAACTGGACAGATCATTAATGATTTGCACAGTCAATGCTAGAAATTTGGCTTCTTGTTGTGAAATGTTGAGGGTTACTTTTCAGTTCCGTGAACCTTATGCCTGTTATGAGCCTGTTAACATAACATTCTTGACTCGTATTGATATGAATTTTCTTGTAAGCTAACTACCCTAGGTAGTTTATCAATTTTTAAGTCTTGGCACTAGTATATTGTTCATTGGAAAGGATGACTGTAATATTATGTGAATGTCTATTCAAGACTTGCTGATAAAGTGACAGGTTAGGCTAGTCTATATTTCTGAGCAGTTTGGTTTTGTGCAAATTCAGTATGAGTTCGATTTTATAGCGTGATTGGTTGTAAATATGTTTTGGTTCTAAGATTCTGATTAGTTTTCTGGGGTGCTTTGATGGAAGGCTTAAGGATGCATTGTTACTTGCACACACTGCCCAGCAATGTTCTACTACTGCGAGCCTCATACACCATAAGACATGCTGTAGGAAGCTTTATGGGTTGGGAGTGTGGCATAATAACTAGGGATGGGAATTCTTCATGGTCGAAAGTTTAGGTTGGGAGCCAACCTCTCGATTAAAAAACGATGCTGCGCTTTCTCTCTCTCTCTCTCTCTCTCTCTCTGTGTGTGTGTGTATGTGAGTGTGTGTGTGTGTGTGTGTGTGTGTGTGTGTGTGTGTGAGAGTGTGCAAATCAGTGTGTTGTGAGCATTTCTCTTCTGAAGCACAGGACTGGAGCTGCTTCCATCAAAATTGTCATAATTCCCAAGTCTAGAAACTGACACTAATCAAACTTCACACTTCAGAAACTGTTAACAAATTACTTCAATCTACCAGTAATACAAATACAGTAATACAGTACGTTAAACGAAAAATGTTGTGGCTGGGCATAGTGCTGTGCAAAGTCTAAGAAGGTGAAGGATTATGTAGCTGAGAATAACAGACTCTTCACAGTTTCGCAAGTTGAAAGACTTATTTTCGAAGCCGTAGGCCGTATAAGTGCGGAGGACTGGAGCAACTTTGTGAGACACACGAAATCCGAGATGATTAAAGCTTTGGAGAAATAAAGTCTCACAGACGATTATGTTGAAGACTTTATTATCTCTTTAGGGTTAGGCGAGAGTGAAACCTCAACAGACGATGACAAGAGGAGGTGGGGTGGCCTTGTACTTCAGAAACGATTTAAAAAGCCGGGTGATATGTGTATCATCTAACAATGCACAGCTAGGGCCAGAATTCATGTTTGTTGAAGTCATTATTAACCAACAGAAACTCCTTATAGTTGTTGTATACAAGCCGCCCAAAATAACAAATATGACTGAATTCGAATTTCGCTTACTTGACCTACTGCCTAGCTACGAGCATATTATTGCCGTAGGTGACTTCAACATTAACCTGCTTACTAAAACGCACGAAACTAAACAATTTATTGACATGTTTTCTTCCTGTGATATGACCATCCTCCGTTTAGAGCCCACTAATCATACTTACACAGAAAACTACGAAACACACACGCTTATTGACCACATTGTGACAAATAACCCAAACAAAGTCATAACTCACGGCCAGATTCCAGTCCCAGCCATCTCCACTCATGACCTTATCTACCTATCCTACTCCCTCCGAATGCCAAAATATAAACCTAAGTATGTTATTTCCAGAAACACAAAAGACATGGATATGGACGAGTTAAGACATGACGCTTACAATCTACCCTGGAATGACATACTCCTATTGGACGATATAGACGCGAAAGTAGACAAGTTCAACTCCCTTGTAATCACTCTGTACGATAAACACGCACCTAAGCGACAGATAAAAGTTACACGCCCATCTTGTCCCTGGCTAAATAATGAAATTAAAAACATGATGGCCCACCGCGATGCACTTTACCGACGCTTTAAACGAACTCGTGACCAAAGTGACTTCGAAAATTATCGGGTCCTTAGAAATAGAGTTAAACAGTTCGTTAGAAACCGTAAATTTACATATTTGAAAAACATGACTGCAAACATGAATTCTGGCAGTGCTTGGAACGCGCTTCGTTCCTTAGGCATAGGGAAACCTCGACAACAACCCCATGTGCCAGACATACCACTCGATAAGTTAAATGAATTTTTTACTGAAGAAAGAACACCACCTAATGTACTAAATTCCCCAAACTCAGTACCCAACCCCGTTATGAACCCTTTACCTGACAAACAACATTTCACATTCCACCCTGTTACTGCTAATAAAGTTAAAAAAGTATTATATTCTATCAAATCAAAAGCCAGAGGAGTGGATGATATCCCTATAACTTTCTTACACAACATTATTGGTGCTGTTTTACCAATTATTACCCACATTTTCAACTACTGCCTTAAAAACGGAACCTTTCCTTCACTATGGAAACTAGCTAATGTTATCCCTGTGCCTAAGAAACCTGACCCCTCCCTACCATCCGACTACAGACTAATTTCTATCTTACCAGCGATTTCCAAAGCACTCGAGCGTCTGGTTCACGAGCAGGTGTTGGAATACTTAAATAACCATTCTCTTCTAGACCCATTGCAATCTGGCTTCAAGAAGGGACACAGCACAGCAACTGCCCTGCTCAAAGTGACTGATGACATACGGCACGCAATGGACCAAAGACTAGTGACAATACTTACTCTCCTCGATTTCAGTAGCGCATTTGACACTATAAACATCCAGACTCTATTAAACAAGATGCAATCTTACTACTTCGATCAACGAACTATTAATTTCTTTTCATCGTACCTCAAAAATCGCGCGCAACGAATTATAACCCTTGATCAAACCTCTCACTGGCGAACCAGGAAGGAAGGCACGCCGCAGGGTAGTGTTTTAGGCCCATTGCTCTTTATTTTGTATATAAACGACATTTCCTCTAATTTAAAGAATTGTAGCTACCATCTTTTTGCGGACGACTTACAAATTTACTGTCACTGTAAGACCTCTGATTTGCCGCATGCCATAGCAGGCATCAATGCTGACCTTCAGCGACTTAACGCTTACTCCTTGAAAAATTCCCTCCTTCTTAATCCCTCCAAGACGCAAGCAATCATTATTGGCTCTCAAAAATTGTTGGCCACACTAAGATACGAAACTATTCCTTCAGTTATACTGAATGGTAGAGTTATCCCATTCAGCCAAACTGTGAGAAATCTAGGAGTGACAATGAACGAAACTTTAAATTGGTCTGAATATATTAAGAATGTGTGTAAAAAAATATTTTCGATACTTCATTCGGTTAAAAGAAACAGCGATATTTTACCTTGTATTGTGAGAGTCAAACTCATACAAACGCTAGTGCTTCCCGTCCTCGACTACTGTGACGTCATTCTGGTAGACGCAACAAAAGAGCAGACTTCGAAACTTCAGCGGGCGCTTAATTGTTGCCTTAGATTTATATACAGTCTGAGTTATGATACACATGTCACCCCATACTATCACATTATTTCATGGCTAAAACCTGACAAACGACGGATGTATCATATACTGATACAGATATACAGACTGCTCTCTGAAGACATGCCACTATACATTTCATCCCAGCTTAAGTATTTGTCCTCCTTTCACTGCAGTAATACCCGCTCTGGTTCCTCCCTTTCTATTCCTGTTCACCGCTCCTCCATGTACAACAACTCCTTTGTTGTGGCGGGTTCTAGACTTTGGAATTCCCTGCCTGTCAGTGTCAGAAATTCCACTTCATTACTTAAATTTAAGACTGCTTGCCGAGACTACCTGCTGAATGCAGCTGACTAACTTGTATGACTGGAAAGAATGAATGATCGTATGAATGTGAGTTAGAAAAGTGTAAGGTATTTTTGTGTATGTTATCATTTATTATATAATATGTACTCAAACTCTGCTCTCAATGATGTGTACAGTGGTTAAGTGTAAGAGAGGGCCAAGAGCCCTAACTTCGCCACCTACAAAGGCATTATAAATAAATAAATAAATAAATAAATAAATAAATAAATAGTGACTCAGGAATGAGTGGTATATTCGCTTTGTAGGATTATCTCCTTCGTTATGGGAAACTGAATCTAACAGCAACGCGAGATCTTCTACATGGTGAGTAGAAATTTAATTTAATTTTCTCACGTTTTATCTGTTCGAGCACTGACATATTTTTATCTTGTAGCCTTATCTTAAATGTGTTGTGTATTATTGTTCATCTTATGTGAATCATGTATGTTGCTACAAAGAATACCTGATTATGGACTTATATTCCAGTATTTACATTTCTGTTCGTGTTGGGTATCGTAAATCAGCCGTTTGTATTCGTAGTAATTTGACACTACCGTCTGACTTCCGGCTAACTGTCAAGTCGAAACTCATAAAAACGGAACTATAGTTACAGCTAATAAATTACATTTTTCTTGCTGTGCGGGCAGTATGCACCATGGCAATAGTTAAAAGCGGCCTAACAGAGTCTCTTGGTGCGTTTTTATTTTGCGCGGGTTGGTAAAGGAAGTAGCGAGTTAGGAATTCTGGGAATGACGTCATGTCGGCCAATTGCTGTGCTCGTAGCTGGCCGGCTAATGGTCAATGGCGTGTGAAATCTTTCATTAGGTTATAAGAGTAAATGTACATTTTTGTGCAGGGTGGTGGGTGCCTGGAATTTATAAGGAACACGTCTCTCTTCTAAAGGGATTTTAAGGTAAAATTCATTTATATTCCTTCGCAAACTTGTGTTATATATTGGAGTGCCTACACTTGATTTGTACCCCAGCTTTCACCTCCCATGTAGAGCCATTACTTGTTTCATCACAATCTAGCCCATCAACAACTGTAGCTTTTCCAGTGAACACGCTGTATTACTTTATGAATGTTACAAGCCTTGAAATATTGTGGATGAGAGTTGTATTGGAATTTCATGCAGTGGTGTGGAATTCATTTCATAATAAACTACAAATTCCTTATTGTTCAAAAATATCAGTGAACATTAAGTAACCTTTTTCTTTGGTCCCAGTCCAAAGTAGGATTAGTGTAACTGGTGCTAAATTGATTTCTGAATTGCAAATCACTCATAAAGAAATTTTTCCGTGCCACGGAATATGAACCACTGGACTTCTTCCATTGTTAAGAGGCCTATGATTGACTATATTATTTCAGCTGTTCCTCGTGGAAAACTATTGGCCATATTTGTTAACAAATAATGTGGTATCCCAGTATGCATTTGGTGTTCATAAAGCAATTTAAAGAATTGTTGACATTGGAGGGGATTGTCAACATACTTCGAATTAAGTCCTCTCGATCCTCGTATTCTTACCTCTCAACTCAATTATGCAGCCAAGTTTAATAGCCCCTGCAGTCTGAGCCTGTCATACTAGAATTAGGAGGATAGATAGCTGGCTTTATCCTGAAATTTTTTAATGTAAATACATTGTGCACGGCAATCTTGTGAAAAGTAGAAACCCCTTGAGAGATGGTTACAAGCAAGATGTGCAGCTGCTCTTTGTAGAAAATTCCTACAATTATTCCTACATTCATTGTTCCAGCGGTTCGTGTCTATTAAGAGCTTTATCCTAGAATTGCATGGTGTGACAGTCGAGGTCTATTGTTCACCTGCATGTTAAGTTCTGTTTTAAGCCACTTTATCTCATTATTTAGCATTTGAACATTTCTTTTGTTAAACCCTGATAAAGATTGCCAATTACAATTCCTGACCACGTCGAAATAACTACACTTCATTGCAGAATAAATGTTATATTTTGTATATGCTGTACTTTTAACATTTAAACCACAACTAATAGGCCTACATGTAATGAAATTCTTCAAATGTTCTACATTTTTCTTCCAGGAATTGACACCTTCAACATCCAAGCGGAGGAGAACTGAGGCTGCTAGATGCCGTACAAACATTGCTGATCTGGCAGAACGATCAGCATCGCTGTATGAAATGGAAAGAGAACATATGTTAAAAAAAACAAAAAGGAACAACAATTGCTGGAAATAAAAACTGATACTGCAATGTTGAAGCAAGAAAATGCTATGTTGAAGCAAAAAAATATTAAAGAAAAAATTGAATTCTGAATAAATGTAAAATAAGCTACTATTGAATTATTTATGTATATCATATCCTATCCTAATGTCCTATCCCTTCATACAACTATAAGTTTGGTACCAACTTTTTAAGCAACTGATGAAACTGGTGAGTTGTATACAGTTAATTTTTTTACAGGGGGAGGTGGGTGTACGTGAATTGCTTAAATGTTTGGAAACTCCACAGAGGATGTACATTTTCATAGTTCCATTTTTAAACATGTGACTTGTAATGCAATGGGTGTTGTAAACATTATTAACCTCCCAGTCAGTACTAAATTTCAGCTGATGTGGTGACAAATATAGTGATCAATGATCTTTGAAGTAGCCTACTTACGAAAGATAATTTGAAAAGTAATGCTGGTGGCATCTAAAGCTGGATGGTACACCAAAATTTTCGATGTTATGTTTTTGTATGAGAAGTTCACAGAAATAACAAGAAACTATTATCGTTACATAATGAACTACATTTCCTATTAAAACTGAAATATATCCAGAAAGTAAAACACAGAAAAAAACAGGCTAATCAGCATAACTACAGTGTCTTACTTCACGTGAATAGAA
This sequence comes from Anabrus simplex, assembly GCF_040414725.1. Classification (NCBI taxonomy): domain Eukaryota; kingdom Metazoa; phylum Arthropoda; class Insecta; order Orthoptera; family Tettigoniidae; genus Anabrus; species Anabrus simplex. The sequence continues at coordinate 171,812,165 of NC_090268.1, forward strand.
AATTTGCCCTGTTTTTCATTGATGCAAAATATTAGTAATATTGTGGGCGGATCGGTATAGTGTAGCGTGGAAAAGAAATTACCATTGCTAGAGGACATAAAGCATGCATGAAGTCATCTCCGCCGAGTGGCGCAATCTAACGGGGACATTTGGAGTTGTTTCTTGATTGGGCATTTGCTAGTCTCGGTAACACCCAAGGACCGACATTGGCGAGCGTGCTACATACAGGCTTAGGTTTACCACTTGGGAGTTGCCGTAATAAAGCAAGCCCCTCCCGAGTTTGATTCTAAGTCGGCAGCGTTTATTTGTCCACTACGAAGCATTAGTATATCGAATGACCAAAAGTGGTTGATGTTAATATTTTAGAATATATGCTATGTATATTAAACTAAGATATTTGAAGAAAAGTCATGAAGTGTAAAATTATTGGGAGTTGTGCAACAATACCACGCAGTGCCCCTGAGTAATATCCATTATTAGCTCTTTTGTGTTATATCTGAAATTATGTTTGTATGCGCTGGCCTACTCTGCCTGTACCACCACGATTACATGCAAGAGTGTTGGGGTTGGGTCAATTAAAGTATTAATTGCCCAAAGTAAAACTGTCACCATATTCAAAGAACATTACAGAAGTGTTGAAAGCTATGAAGTTTCCATTTCTACTTTTGAATTAGAGAACTGTAGAGTGTGATGGATGTTATTTCATTTAAATCCATAATGAAGCTGTTGATTATACTGACAACTGAACAGCTTTACAATGTGGATGTTAATAACAGAAAAAGCGGCTCGAGGAGAACACTTTTTCATAGTGAGAGTTTGAAAGGTACAAGGGATTCTTTTTATTTTGGGATACATTTAGCTTGTATTGAAGGGGGTGTTGATGATTTACAAACTTCACTCTACAGATAAACATGGCACTGCTTTTCAAGTCTATTCTTTTTATGATTAAATTAACATGCTAGCCAAAGGAATGATTTTGCAGCTTTCTGTTTGTTAGTGATTTCCATAAAAGGAAAGAGCATTTTGAGCCTGTGATTATTTTTTATTGAAGTACTCGGAGTTTATATACATCGGTGCGAAGTGTAGTTCATGTGATAACATTTTTGTACCTACTAAAATGCTGTTCAAGATTAAATTATTAGCTTTCTGCAAAGAAACTAGTTTGTCTTATCATTGCCATTTCACTTCACTAACTTACTAGCCCAGCTGGAGGAGAGCGGTCAAGTACAGTTATTAGAATGTGGATAGGTTATAAGAAGAATACAGTGTAACACTTCTACGATCACAGACAACCGTACTATATCTAAAGATTCTGGAAATATCAAGTATGGTAATGCACCTTTTCGATCGACATTTCCCGTGGTGACTTTCTCTATTTGCCACACGCATGGGTGACAATTTATGCTCCTAACGGGGGTACATTATTCGTATCGTGCCTTTCCCAATACTTTATCATAAACTCCGGCCAACAATCCATTATCTAATGTTAGGCGGCCAAATAAATATAATGAATTCCCGCACACATCAAGTTATCATGCGGATGGGAATGAGACATGAGTACATCATCCTAACTCTGTGACCTTATATGATTATAAGTATCCAGTCTTGTCCTAATATTTGAATATTTCATCCCGTCCGATATAAATACTCCTTCGCCTCCATCGATTTTTACTTATTCTGTGAAATATCACTTACTTTTCATGTTATGATATCAATTACATATATATTCACTGCACGATACCTCTCAGGGATAAAAATTGTGATAAAAATATATATATTTCCCTTTTTTACGTGGACTCAACTGAAGGTAATGCACAGCCTCATTCTTAAGTTCATTCGTAAACCATCACAGCCCAATTGTAATCCATAACTAAGAAAAACCCTAGGTTCATTTACCAATCAACTAGTTCATATACCTCCAAATACCTCTACGAATTATGAAATAAATAAATAATAGTAAGAATTCCAATCAAAGTTCTTATCACCTAGTTTATTGAAAAATAAAATGACAGTACTTGGAAATTAGTAAAGAAAATCATCTACATGATTAGATTAGATAAAGCCTTTATTTTCTGTGGCGAAGTTAGGGCTCTTGGCCCTTTCTTACACTTAACCACACACATATTGTTATTATTCCATAATCATATTAAACCTATATTTAATTTAGTGTGCAATAATATATCATTTTCACACACAATCAATCGTTCCACTCATACAGGTACTGTACCTTGCTGGAAGCACTTAACGAGGAACTGCTGGTAGGAGGTTTTAAATATACTTTTTGATGCAGCATCCTTGATGTCTTTGGGAAGAGCATTCCACCATCCTGAAGCGGTGATAGTAAATGATCGATGGTATGTGGTTGTTCGGTGGACAAGTATTTCTAGGAGGGACACTGAGCGAGTATCATGAGGATGTAAAGAACCAAGGTGACGAAAATTGCTGGAGAGATAAGCAGGGATGTCTTCCGAAAGTACCTGGTACACAAGAGTATTTGCATGTAGTTTACGCCTGTCATCTAGTCGTAACCAAGATAATTGTTTATAGTAGGGAGAAACTCGAGCGTCATACCGTAAATCCATAGCATATCTAAGACAAGCATTTTGAGTGCGTTGTAGTTTCAAGCTTAATTCTTTTGTTATATCCGTAAGAATTACATCACAGTAGTCAAAAATGGGAAATAATAATGACCGAACAAGTTGAATTTTTAGTGATCGAGGGAATACGTTTCTGAAACGTTTTAAGGGGTGCAAGCCACAATAAACCTTTTTGCAGATATTCTTAACTTGTGCTGTCCAGTTTACAGTTTCCGTTATAATAACACCAAGGTTAGAAACTGATTCACAATAAGGTATAACAGTATTATTTAAAGTTACGGGAGGAATGCAATTTTGTTTTAAAATGTGAAGATTCTTTGATGTACCGATGATAATGGCTTGCGTTTTATGGGGGTTTAATTTAAGGTTGTTTTTAATTGCATAGCTATTAATTTGCTCAAGGTCAGCGTTTACATTACATATTGCTTGTTGTATTAGTTCTAGTGTGGTAATAAATTTGCAGATCATCAGCATAAAGATGGTACTTGCAGTGCTTAATTGATCTGGTGATATCATTTATATATAAAGTGAATAGGAGAGGGCCTAGGACTGACTCTTGTGGAACACCATGTTTTTTGTTCGCCACGTTGATTTATTATTATTTGCAACCACACACTGCCGGCGGTTTGTGAGGTAAGAATAGAAAAATTCCAGCACTTTCTAGCTAAAGTTTAAGGACTGTAATTTGGAAAGAAGCAACCTAGGATCGACAGTATCAAATGCGCTACTGAAATCTAAAAGAGTAAGTATTGTCACTTGTTTGTTGTCCATTGCATATCTAATGTCATCTGTCACTTTCAGCAGAGCTGTCATGGTACTATGTTTTTTCTTAAAGCCTGATTGGTAAGAGTCGAGTAAAGCATATTTATGTAAGTACATAAGGATTTGTTCATGTACCAGGCGTTCCAGCACTTTGGACAAGGGTGGTAGGGTAGAAACTGGTCGGTAATCTGAAGGAATATACTGGGTCCATCCTTTTTTGGGATTGGGATGACGAGGGCATCCTTCCACGCCGTAGGGAAAATTCCTTGGGTTAAACAGTAGTTAATAATGTGTGTTACGATCGGCAGAATGGCGCCAATGATGTATTTGTAGAAAGACAGAGGTATGCCATCGTGTCCAGCAGCATTTGATCTGAGAGAATACATAACTCGTTTTACGTCATTTATACCAACCTCTTTAAACACAAATGTATCTTGAATTGGCATAAAATGAATATTGTTATTATTATTATTATTACTGTTATAAAATTATTATTATTACTTGTACAGTTATGAAAATTATTATTATTATTGTTACCGAGTTTTTATGGTAGTTAAGCATGAAAGAAGGTGCTGGGTGGTGAATAGGTCTCAAGCTACTAAAGAGAAATTAAATTTTAAAATTTAACAAGGTTATATTTTCTTTTCAAAATTAGGTAACAATAAATAGAACAGGTACTTAGTAGCCGAAATACAACTTGAAATGTACAATTACAGGGATTAAAGAATTTGGGCTTCGAGCCCTGAAAATACAATTCTTGAGCAACTAGCTCAACTTTACGATATACCAATTTCAACAAAAGGGGCAGAAGACCCCACTCAAACCCTGGAGCCCTTGCTCCAAATTACACAGCAAAGCCTCCTCGAGGCATACAACTCTCAGTTTTAGAAAAGAGCCACTCGCTCTTAAAGTTAAGCCTCTCCCAGGCCACACCAAACTCAACTTTCAAGTCGTCCTCAAAGGACATATACACAGGGGTAAAATACCCAACCTACTGAGGTCTATTAGGTGAGAAAAGATTAATACATGACCTCTAAAATACAACTTGAGAGGAGGCGAACTTGCACTCCTAATACACTTTGCTTTTAAAACCTAATCTGGCTCTGGGCCACTAACGCAAGGGCTAATCCCATACTACAGAGGTGACTTAGAGAAGAACACTTTACATTACATAAACGAAGAAAAGTTTGAGAAAATAAGTTCACCTCAAAACAAATGTGAGTGGGAGCTCGAGAGGGTTAACACTCTCTATCCCAATATGTAACTTTACAAGAAAAGAAGAAAAGAGTAGTTACATTTTAGGAAAAGGTTACATGATGGAAAACGCTTGGAACCCGCCGCGAGAGTTAAACTGCCGACCTAGCAAGAAAAGAAGATATTAATAGGCCATTACCTGGTAGTAGATCGCTGCCGAGGAAAGAGGCGCTTCCCGCCTCCTGCAATGTACTTAATACACTGAAAGATGGAACAGAAGTGGCCCGGAGACCCCAAAATCAGCAGTTTATATCCTCTCGCGGAAGATTCTAGGCGTTAGGGGAAAGAAAACACCCTCCCACAAAATCTTTATTGGTTCGGGAAAAGAAACCCCTACATAGAGGAAAAAGAAACACATTATTGGTGGAAAATTAATTAAAGAAATTCGGGATTGGCTAGATCCAAACTAAGGGGAAAAAGAGGGGTATACAGCCAACTTAAACAATAACAGAAAGAAATTTAACAAGAAACAAACTTTTGAAATAAAAATTTCTCCAACAAACTAGTTCTTTGATTTCGCACTAGGTTGCACTATTGTAATTCTTCAGTAGTGTCCTCTAGAAGAGAAAGTTCACACTTCTTACTTCAAGCGAAACAAAAACACATCAAAAGTGACACAGTTCAAAAACTCAAAATTTTCCACGTGGTGACATCTTCTGAGAAAGTAGAGAATTAATAGAATAGATAAAGTTCAACCTTCCTCCAGAAGAGGAGTTTCAACTGGCGCAACTTTTAAATAAACAGAGTAGAGGTGTACCGCCCGGTACAGACCTCCCCCCCCCAAAAGTTCCTCCAAGGGGTAACACAGAAGAACATAAGCTTTGTTTCCAAAATAAGGTCCAAGTTTTGATGTTGATATTAAGATTAATTGCGGAAGCATTTATAAGATTTTAGTAATTTGGTTGGTTGCAATTTCAAAATTTTGTTGTTGCCGGTGCAGTAAAGTTTTTATGTTTGTAGAAGTTGAATTTCTGAAGATAAACCTTTAATGCTTAAAAGGTGAAGAAAAGTTTTTGCAATGTCCACCAAATATTGTTGTTAAATTCCCAAATGTAATTATTGTTTATGGTGACTGTCCATGTAGTTGATGTAGATTGAGTCGGATGGCCAGACCGGCCGTTGCAGCTTGCGTCCAACGGAGGCCGCTCGGACCCCTCAAGTACCCTGAGATACCGCTCGCCCGCACTATGAGGGGAGCAGAGGTGTTGAAGTACGCCGCGCCCGCGGTGAACAGATACAGGCTGCGGGCATGTAGCAGGTCGTGCGCCGCACATCAGCCTTGGCCGGGAGGTGAGCTCCGGCTCGCCGTGCACATGTCGTCCTCGCTGGAGAGGAGGGGGCCCATCCCCCTCCCCAGTCGCTGCGCGGCGCTGCGCGGCTGCGGGGGCGCTGAAACATTAAAGCTAGGCGGCAGAATTGTGTTGGACAATTATTTTCTTTGAGGGTACAGGCTTGTAGAGAGAGTGAGGGGCCAGCGGCGTGCAGATATTCATGGTATTCATTAAGCCACTGTGTAGAGTGGAGCAGGAGACGGGAGCGTGGTAATGGCCGTGGCAAGAACAGGATGGCAGTTTAACGGGTCGGGGCAGGTTTTACATAAGGCTTACATCTAAAACCAAAATATTACAGAAGGGGCAGAATGCCTTAAAAGTGAAACTCAAAAAAATATAACCTTCATATCCTTTCAAAATAATATGAAGCAAGTTAACACAAAATTACACCGGTTTCACCTGGGACAGGTGAACTCTAAATATCCTCTCGGTGGCTGGATTACTTAGCAATAAGGTAACCGGCGTAAGAAAATCGAGAATGATACAAGGCCCATGAAATCTGGGGGCAAGCTTGCCCGCGGGAACAAAATTTTTGACCATAACCTGGTCACCTACCTTCAAAGTGGTGGGTCTCCGTCCACGATCATACCTTTCCCTAACCTTTTCATGAGACACTTTAAGATTGGCTTTAGCCTTCTTCCAAGGATCTTTAATGTTATCCGGATCTATTGTCTCGGGTAGAATGTCATTCAAAGACCAGAGGTTAGAGAGCGGCGAGTTGGGAACAAACTTGAACATCAAGGAAGCTGGAGTAAACTTGTGAGATTCATGAACCGCCGAATTCAAAGCAAAAGCTATCCAATGCAGGGACGTGTCCCACCTGGAAGGATCTTCATGATGATAGGCAATGAGTGCGGACCTGAGATTACGGTTAACCCGTTCAGCCAGAGATGGTTGAGGATAATAAGCAGATGTAGTTACATGAGAGATGGACAAGTCAAAACAGAATTTACGAAACAGATTTGATGTAAAAGCTTTAGCATTATCAGATACAATGTATTGGCACGGACCAAAAGAAGCAAAAATAGAATTTAGGCAAGTAATGGTGGACTGAGCGGTAGCCAGCTTAGTCGGAAATAACCAGGAAAATCTTGTAAAACCATCTACACACACAAAGATGAACTTGTTGGCATTACCCTTTGACTGGGGGAAGGGTCCCACATAATCGATATACAGGCGTTCCATGGGGCGCGACGCTTGATGAGAAGACAAAAGGCCTACTTTAGTGGACATGGTGGGTTTACTGATCAAACAAGATTTACAAGCTTTTACAAGTTCTCGAATTTCACCGTCCATACCTTTCCATATGAACATTTCACGAATCTTTTCACGAGTTTTAAAGATTCCAAGATGCCCCCCCAATGGGGTCTCATGATAGTATTTGAAGATCATAGGTACAAGAACCGCTGGAACAACAACTTTCATCAACTTATCATGCCTCGAAGGGCAACATAGAACACCATTCCTCAGAACATAAGGGACAACATGTTCCCCAGAAGAAAGGGTTTCCATTATAGGAGCCAGCGTCGGATCTTCACGTTGGTATTTCTCAATATCCCTAAAAAGCATGGGAGCACCTGTTAAGATGGCATTAACACCAGATAGTATGGACTCGGAAGGTGATGAACTATCGACCGGTTCGTGGGTCTCGACGTCGTTATGAAACATACGGCTGAGTCCATCAGCAACAACATTTTCGGTACCTCTGATATGTCGTACATCAAATTGGAAGGCAGAAATACGGATGGCCCAACGGGCTATACGACCAGTACGACGCGGCCTACCTAAGACCCAGCTTAAGGCTTGATTATCTGTCTCCAGGTCGAATTTGACATGTTCCAGATAGAGACGGAACTTTTCTAAGGCGAATAAGACTGCCAACCCTTCGAGCTCATAGATGGAATACTTGGCTTCTTGAACCGATAGAGTCCTAGATGCATAGGCGATGGGACGCCTCCCTAGTTCAGTCTCTTGAAGAAGGACTGCAGCTACAGCTGACGACGACGCGTCCGTTTGGACGATGAATTTCTTCGAGAAATCAGGCATAGCAAGTACAGGGGCATTACAGAGAGCTAATTTAAGATCTTCGAAAGCGGCTTGTTGAGAAGGTCCCCACTCGAATTTGATGCCTTTCCTACGAAGAAGGTTTAAGGGCGCCGCTCTATTAGCGAAGTTAGGAATAAACTTCCTGAAGAAATTCACCATACCAATGAATCTAGCGATACCTTTGATGTCCTTAGGAGGTTTAAAATCACGGATGGCCTGTGTTCTAGAATGATCGACTGCTACACCATCAGGTGACACAATATGCCCTAGGAATGACATAGAGGGCTTAGCAAAGGCAACCTTGGACAACTTAACAGTTAACCCAGCCTTACGAAGGCGATTGAGAACTTCTCGCAAATGATCTAGATGTTCTTCAAAGGTTTCGGAAAATACGACGACATCATCCAAGTAGTGATATAAGTACTCAAATTTGATGTCGGAAAAGACCCTATCTAGTAGCCTAGTGAGCACAGCTGCCCCCGTGGGGAGCCCGAAAGGCACGCGGTTGTATTCATATAAATTCCAGTCCGTGGCAAACGCTGTAAGATGTTTAGACTCTTCGGCAAGGGGAATTTGATTATAGGCCTGATTCAAGTCCAAGATGGTGAAGAACTTGGCCTTACGAAACCATGAAAAGCAAGAATGAAGGTCGGGAAGGGGCACAGATTGCAACACCACCTTCCGATTGAGAGCCCTGTAATCAATGACAGGCCTGAAGCCTCCTTGGGGTTTCGGGACTAGAAAAATAGGCGAAGAATACGCTGACTTAGAGGGCCTAATAATACCATCCTTCAACATCTGATCGATGATTTCTTTCAGAGCCTTCATTTTAGGTGGAGATAGCCTATACGGTGGAAAACGGACAGGAATTGAATCCGTGACCTCAATTTTGTATTCAATAAGGTCAGTAACACCAAGAGTATCAGAGAACACCTCGGGAAACGACTGACACAGTTTCCGAATACTATCAGCCTGCTCCTCAGGTAGATGTCTAAGGTCTAACAACATCTCATCCTGGGTAGGCGAAATAGATGAACATGATACAGAATTACACTTTAACAAGGGAATTCTACAATTGGACGCAAATTTGAATATGCACGACCTACACTGGAGATCGAGCACAAGACCAGTGTGAGAAATGAAGTCCGCTCCCAATATGATGGGGCAAGACAAACGCTTGGCCACAAACAATTTGATCTTCCATGTAAACTTAAAAACCCGAATTTTGACATGTATGGAACCTAGAATTTCTAATGGAGATGAATTAGCCGAAACATATTGAACAGGAGAAGAGACATAGTCAGGGAGTTTACAAACAGATTTCAATTTAGAATACCAATCAGCCGAAATAATGGAACAAACACTGCCTGAATCTAAGAGAGCTGTTATAGGCTCGTTATTTAACTCAATCTTAAGAAAAGGAACAGGTGCGGGGGTATCCGCCGCAATCCTAAGACACTCTTTAGGGCATTCAAAAGATGAATTTGAAGGCTGGTCGTTCTCTGCATTTACAACCTGTTTACTAGGGGCTAAGTCTCGGGAAGATGGATTAGTCGGCTCAGCCGACGCCACTAGTCACTTTTTATTATTGGAATAGCTGGAATTTGCACCAGAAGTTGAGCAGGAGGGGGTGCTATTTGAGTTTGGGCAATTCTTGGCGATATGTGAGAAGGCCCCACACTTAAAACAGCCTTGTGATGACCCTACTCCATTCCTTGTCCCACTTGACTTGATCAGAGGACACTTATTCCGCAGATGGTCAGGCGACCCACAAGCATAACATTTACGGGGATTGACTGGTCGGCGAGGTGGAGGCCGAGTGTTACTAAAGGAAGGCGGGGGTTCTTTCGCCACACGCAAGGAATCGGCATACCTAACTCCTTCCGCAGAGACGGCTAATGCTTCCAGTTCAGAGAAGGTTTGCGGGCACGCCGCGAAACACAAATATGACCTGTAGGGTGGTGAAATCCCTTCAACAATAGCTTGCACGATCTGATCCTCAGGGAAGTGGAGAGCAAACACCCTAGTATAAAACTTAATATCTTGGATGAAGTCTGCCAGGTTTTCATCCAAGCGCTGTACCCGATAATAGTATTTCTGAATAAGGGAGGACCTGGCCCTAGCCGGGATGAAGTTAGCTAACAAATGGGCGTGGAAATCCTCAATAGAAGATTGCTCGGCAATGGCTCTAACTATTTTGTCAGATAGAACACCAATAGCATAAGGATAGATAATTTGCAAAATTTGACATGGGGAAAGGGAAAACACAAGGGCATGATCCTGAAATTCCACTAGAAATCTTAAAAATGAAATTACGTCACTGGTGGTGTTGACGGAAAACTTAGAGATACCTCTAAGCAACATTGCCAATGGATGAGGCAAGCTGCTGAACCCAGGTGTCATAGTCGTTAAAGGTTTCAAGGGCAAGGAAGTTAATTCAGAGCGGATGTTACTCAATGACGCACGGCGTTCAGATTCGTTGTTCGATGGGGCAGAGATAGTTTGAGCAGCAACGGTTATCCTATTGACTTCTCCCTGAGGAGGCTCTTCCTCGTTACCTACATTCACCGTGGCGGGTTGATCAGTTTTGGGAGGAGCTTCGCCGGTTAGCAATTGAGTGACCTTATTAGACAATTCAGAAATAGTTTCAAGGAGCGTATTAGCTTGCTTCCTCTGAACGTCATTCACCTTTAGAGACAACAGATCATTAACTCTATTTGCAAAGTGATACAGCCTGCCTTGCACACGCTTAATTTGATTAGGAGATGGATCGTTTTCATCAAAAAAGCTGACTACCGATGCTAGCCCAGTAATATTCTCGACAATCGTGGAAAGAGAGTCGTCAATTTCTTTCTCTCCCAAATTGGGGATGGAAATGGGCAAATCAAGGGACTCTCTAAGCTTGTTAGTGTCTATTGCAACCGTGCCTCCAGATTGAACGTTTCTGATAGTTAACTCATATATCAACTCCTCTTTGCGCAAGTAGTTAAGGAGGAGAACATCGCGAGGGCCGGGCATGATGACAGAACAATTTTGAAAAACTCAAAAAATTCCAGCAACTGAGAAAATTGTTAGAGTTCGAATCAAAGCAATGTTTAGCCGTCAAAAGGGGCTAAATTGAGACCCATTCAACCACGCTCTGCTACCACTTGTTACCGAGTTTTTATGGTAGTTAAGCATGAAAGAAGGTGCTGGGTGGTGAATAGGTCTCAAGCTACTAAAGAGAAATTAAATTTTAAAATTTAACAAGGTTATATTTTCTTTTCAAAATTAGGTAACAATAAATAGAACAGGTACTTAGTAGCCGAAATACAACTTGAAATGTACAATTACAGGGATTAAAGAATTTGGGCTTCGAGCCCTGAAAATACAATTCTTGAGCAACTAGCTCAACTTTACGATATACCAATTTCAACAAAAGGGGCAGAAGACCCCACTCAAACCCTGGAGCCCTTGCTCCAAATTACACAGCAAAGCCTCCTCGAGGCATACAACTCTCAGTTTTAGAAAAGAGCCACTCGCTCTTAAAGTTAAGCCTCTCCCAGGCCACACCAAACTCAACTTTCAAGTCGTCCTCAAAGGACATATACACAGGGGTAAAATACCCAACCTACTGAGGTCTATTAGGTGAGAAAAGATTAATACATGACCTCTAAAATACAACTTGAGAGGAGGCGAACTTGCACTCCTAATACACTTTGCTTTTAAAACCTAATCTGGCTCTGGGCCACTAACGCAAGGGCTAATCCCATACTACAGAGGTGACTTAGAGAAGAACACTTTACATTACATAAACGAAGAAAAGTTTGAGAAAATAAGTTCACCTCAAAACAAATGTGAGTGGGAGCTCGAGAGGGTTAACACTCTCTATCCCAATATGTAACTTTACAAGAAAAGAAGAAAAGAGTAGTTACATTTTAGGAAAAGGTTACATGATGGAAAACGCTTGGAACCCGCCGCGAGAGTTAAACTGCCGACCTAGCAAGAAAAGAAGATATTAATAGGCCATTACCTGGTAGTAGATCGCTGCCGAGGAAAGAGGCGCTTCCCGCCTCCTGCAATGTACTTAATACACTGAAAGATGGAACAGAAGTGGCCCGGAGACCCCAAAATCAGCAGTTTATATCCTCTCGCGGAAGATTCTAGGCGTTAGGGGAAAGAAAACACCCTCCCACAAAATCTTTATTGGTTCGGGAAAAGAAACCCCTACATAGAGGAAAAAGAAACACATTATTGGTGGAAAATTAATTAAAGAAATTCGGGATTGGCTAGATCCAAACTAAGGGGAAAAAGAGGGGTATACAGCCAACTTAAACAATAACAGAAAGAAATTTAACAAGAAACAAACTTTTGAAATAAAAATTTCTCCAACAAACTAGTTCTTTGATTTCGCACTAGGTTGCACTATTGTAATTCTTCAGTAGTGTCCTCTAGAAGAGAAAGTTCACACTTCTTACTTCAAGCGAAACAAAAACACATCAAAAGTGACACAGTTCAAAAACTCAAAATTTTCCACGTGGTGACATCTTCTGAGAAAGTAGAGAATTAATAGAATAGATAAAGTTCAACCTTCCTCCAGAAGAGGAGTTTCAACTGGCGCAACTTTTAAATAAACAGAGTAGAGGTGTACCGCCCGGTACAATTATTATTATTATTATTATTATTATTATTTTCTCTTACAGTGGATTCGGCCGACGTGAAGTGTAAATTTAAGTCATCAAGGGATACATTCGGCGCCTGCTTTAGTAACTTTCGACCTATACCCATCGTTCGTAATTGTTTCCATATTTCTGTCGAGTTCTTGCATTTCGATACTTGACATATGTGTTTATATTTACTGTTTCTGATTAACTGTTTAACCCTGTTGCGGAGAACGCGGTAATTTTCAAAGTCATTAGCATTACCCGTTCGTTTAAACCTTCTGTACCATGAGTCACGCTTTGCCATTTCTGATTTAATCTCACTAGTCAACCACGGAGAAGGTGGTCGAGTCACCCGGATCTCTTTCTTGGGAGCAAATCTGTCATACAGTTCTAACACCAGATCAGATAGTTTATTTATTTTTACGTCAATATCATCCATGTGTAAAATATCGTTCCACGGCAGATAATATGCTTCGTGTCGTATTCTTCCCTTGTCCAGATTTTTTATATCCCTGCGTGTTATATATTTAGTTTCATATTTTGGCATCTTTAATGAATAGCAGACATATATTAGATCATGGGTAGAAATACCTGGCACTGCAAAACTGTCCGTGATTTAAAACTTTCTGAGTATTGTTAGTTATGATCAAGTCAATCAAAGTATGAGTCGTCCGGTTTACTGTATGTAGATGGTTAGTAGCATTTAGAGGTAGGATGTTCAGGTCTAAGCTAAAGAACATATTTTGTAAATGCAATGAGTCGTTTGTCGCAGTCCGCAGTTTTGTATTAAAATCTCCAAGCATAATTATATTTGCGTACAGTGGAATTAACTTGGCTAAGCAAATTTCAAGGTCCGATATATGTCTTACGTCTGGGGGTTTATAAACTACTCCGATCAGTACTTTTTGATTGTTAGCCGAAACTTCTATAAACATAAACTCAGGTCGATTGGGAATTGTCTGGTCTGAAGTAGCCACTATTTTACTTTTGAGGTCATTACGACAGTAAATAGCACACCCTCCCCCTATACGTTTTCTTCGGTCTAGACGGTGTAAAGTCATGTTATTTAATTCAACCAGGCCTGAGTTTAGTGAGGGTTGTAACCAAGTCTCAGTTACACATATGCAGTGCAAGGTATTACTGTCATGAAAGAGGGATTGTATTTCGTCAATGTGAGCCATTAACGATTGCGCGTTAATATGACAACACTGTAGGGCTCGCCGATATCTTGAAAGGCTTTCCCTGAGAATGTTTCCCACTGACGGTGTTGAAGGGTAGGGTGAGGGGGGCGACTGGGGAGGGGGTGGGAGCGGGTCACTGACATCAAGGTCACTACAATCGGTGGAAATAGCACTTGTATTGTGACTAGCCATTATCTAGAAAAGACTTCTGCTTACTCACCTTGTTTTCACCGCAAGTACTTCCAGGGGCACAATCACATTCACTCACACACATACACGCACATTTACTTAAAACTACAACATTATCCATTAATGCCATCTCAGTAATGAGTCCGTATCAATGCTCACTCGTGTTTTACATTAAACTACCAAGTTGTACCATTGTTGTAATTAACATCTTTCGTCCATTGTCACATAGCACAACAATGCGACCGTCCTGGCTCCAGACACGATTTAAGCCAAAGTGATCTCGTGCACGATTTAAAATGTTTTTCCTGGTACCCGTGAGCGATTCCGTCAGGAGAAGGTGCGTGCCTTTTAGCCGACGTTTAGCTCTCCAAATGCGGTCACGATCCTGGTACCGCAGGAACTTAATTATCAGCGGGCGTTTACCGGTGGCAACCACATCAGCCGTTGTTCGCTTCGGAACACCTAGGCGATGGCAACGGTCAATGTCTGACATATTAAGCTCGATATCCAGTTTTTCTTTAATAGTTGATAATACTTTAGCGTACACGTTTTCACCTGGTGCTTCCGGGACGCCATGCACAATTAGACAGTTTCGGCGGCTGTATTGTTCCGCTTCGTCCATCCGTTCTCTTTGCTCGTCCAGCTTTTCCTCTATTTTTAAAATATTGTTTTTTATGTCTTTCAGTTCACCAGACACTTTCTCTTGAAACGCACAGAACTCCTCCAGCCGCTGTAGTTTCTCCTCCCGGTTGGCGCTGCTGGTCGCCTCCTTGAGTTGGGCGCGAAAATGCTGCATCGCATCTTCAATTGCCGATACCTTTTGAACTACATCGCGTAGCGTCATGATTTTTGTCAGTATTAGACGGTGATTATTAAAACTATGGAGATTAGGTCGCGAATGGCACTTAGTTGCTGTTTATCTTGCAGATTTACGAGTTAGCCTTGACACACACTTTACACTATGACTGAGCTCTCCGCCATCTTATTTTCGTTTGTATTCACTGAATTCCGATCCCTAAACAAAATATTGTAAATATTTCTTAAAAATATTATCTGAATATCATTAATAATAATATTAATTACCATTTAAATATCTTTCAAATATCAATTATCGATGCTGTAACATCTTGTATTACTGTAGAAATAGCATCTAAGTATTATTCAAATTTAGGTTAAATATGTTTACATATCGTTCAATTGCCCTTTAGAATCATTATAACACATTGAAAAAAACCTGTAGAAATATTTTCAAAATATGATTTAAATCCCAACTAAGTGTCCTCAATTTTCTCAAATGAATTAAATATCTTTCCTCAAGAGTTTCTGACATAGCGTAAGCAACATAAGCGAGTTCCAGAAATCATGGCTTAAAAATTGTCATTCATTATCATACTGTCATAAATCACCTCAAAAATAAATATTATGTCTATTAAATAAACTTAAAAATCCATAATTTTTCTTGAAAAGTGTGTAGGGGTAACCTAATACAACATTCATGTGTCAACAAGCAAGTTATTCAACTGATAGCGTCATACCATGATTAAAAAAAAACAATCATCTATTCACGGATGGTAGTTTTATAGATCATGAAAACATTTCCTAGTTCCAATCATGTCTTTGACAGGAAATAAACTGATGATGATGATGATGATGATGATGATGCTTGTTGTTTAAAGGGGCCTAACATCGAGGTCATCGGCCCCTAATGGTACGAAATGAAACGACAAAGTAAAAGTTCAAAATTATCCACTGACCAAAATAAAAAATGCCATGAAGAATGAATGAACGAATGAATGAATGAATGAATGAATGAACATGAATTTAAAACAATCAGTGGATCCGACTCAAAAAACTATCATAGTTAATAGTATTACTGACCAAGGGACCACTTCCAAGCCAAATCGAGGATGCTTGGTGTCTAAATGGGTCCAAAATACAAGTCAAAGGCCCCTAAGAATGGTACTTACCGCTAGTAATGTAGAACCATGGTATCTGTCCTGTTGCGGTACTAAGCAATGGTAGCAGAGACTTGCGGTATTCCACACATTATTGTACTACTCAAAGCTTACGAAATTCGACATTAATACAGACCTATGTTTTTCTCACTCTGCGGCGCCATTCACAGGCAACGCAAACCTATGATGTTCATCACATAAGAGTACTAACCACAGGGACCTCTCCCTATCCCGTGGTGTTCCTCATATAGTGGGTACTAATAACAGGTAAGGCAGGTCCATGGTAGCTATCATCCCATGGTCCCGCTCATATGGTGGTACTAATCACAGGTACTGCAAAAGCCGACCGCGCGGTGCTCCTGTGTGCTACTAATCACAAACCTATTTCGTACCTAATATAGTGGTACTACGCACAAGTAAAAGCGACCCTTGGTGTTCTCCGCGTGGTGGTACTAATCACATGTAGTTGCATGGTTCGAATACAACCATCCCTTGGTCGCCCCTTTTAGTCGGCTCTCACGACAGGCAGGGGATACCGTGGGTGTATTATTCGTCTGCCTCCCCCACCCACAGGGGGTGTGTGTTTGGTCCGCGAGAGGTATTTTATTTCCCTCAAGTCCGCCGGCAAGCCGGTTAGGACCCCCCTATCCGCCACCTGGGACGCGCCACGTGGGAGTATCACCTCTCCCCCTGCTACGCCTGCGTAGCAGGTTCGTGGTCCGCCACCTGGGACGCGCCACGTGGGAGTATCACCTCTCCCCCTGCTACGCCTGTGTAGCAGGTTCGTGGAGGAAATAAACTTGAAGATAGCCTAGCATGTGAAATATTTCTAGAAAAAACACTAAGTTTCTCTCGTAAATACGTTATTTCTAGGATATACTCTCGATGATCGTACACCATAAACAATCTGTAAGTTTAAAAACCTCATATGGTCGTATTCATATTCCACTTAACCCAACATGACATGCTACCGTATATATCACGTGACAATAACAACAACATTAACCTAATATCGGCGTTACGCTGCATAAATATCACCAATTATTAATATATGCTCGTATTTTCGCCATGTACGCAGCTTGCGTATCATAATTCCTCATAAGTCATATATTCTACCATAAATCCAACCTATATTCTTGCGCACAATATTCTCATTTCATTGTACATATCAACAATCTCATTCAATTACATCATTTGTTGCTCTACGAGTGTCACGATGTACGTATATTCCACTAAACACAATATCATAACATGTCATAAGTTTACGATATTAAATAACACAAGTAACTACATTCCTCCTGCAATTAAAGGCATGTGTTAATAATTCAGGCTATATTACTCACGTTTTTGTGACGATTAAACATTATGCCATTTCCTTCAGTCTTAGAGTACGATCTCATTTCGTTCAACATTGTATTAAGCTTGATTTGCATTATGAAAGACGTATAATCCTGTCACAACGTTGTAATACTGATTTTCAAAGCTTTCCTCAAGTAAACAAACATTCCTATACATGGAGTATAAATTTGTCAAAGACTACCTAGATCCGAGTTCTCAAACGATTACATGGATTATTTTTTCAAAGACACGATTCATGGAGTTTATATCTCGATGAACCAGATGTTAACCTTGCTGTACAAATATTTCAACTTAAACACACACTATTATTCACACAAATCTAATAATTTAACTACGTAAAATAACTACAAGGAACTCCACTTATCATGCTTCCGCTATTCCTCTGGGCTGGATTTCATCCTGGGTCTTCTTTGGACAGCATCTCGCGTTCATGTGCTCGTCATTGCCGGTAACTGGACTCGGGCTTCGGGCATGCAGAACGGTTGGCTAGGGTTCCTCCTGATTGTGACCCCATATCCTTGAATTACTCAGCCATGATATCGCCGTCGATTACATGCAATAAGAAAAACATATTGAGGGTCGTCATTAGATGCATATTTCAATTATGAACTGATCAATCCTGGGTAAAGTCTCTATCTTTTTAGCAAACAATTTTGAAGGTGTAATATTTTATATGGTAGTCAAAATGTTTTCTGCTTGACGCTGACTTGAAAATGTAAACTAGCGACTTCTAACTTTTATATATATATATATGAGGGCTTCCAATCATCTGCTTTGAGTTTAACTTGGCGTCTTCTTCTGCGAGATCAGATCTTCCTTCCTTACTCTTCTTCCGCGCCAGATATTACTAATTCGTATTTGAAATTTGGTGAAATTTTCGTTACGTTTCGCAGATAGTCGTAACTGTATTAATAACAATTCTCTTCTTCAGCTTCAATCCCTTCTCTTCTTGTATAGAATCTCGTTCGATACTTCGTTCCGAAATTGACTTCTTTAAGTTTTTTTTAAGTGATCGCTTTTCTTTAGCTCGGGATAACAATACAATATTTTTTTTATTCACGGCCGCATGGATTCGTTAGGTCTGTCCGTCTCAAGATTTATTCACGACCTACTCGACTTGACATGTCTGCAGTTTTTCTCGGCGTGTTCCGGCCGCATGGACTTCTCAAGTCCGATCGTCACAACTGTATTCCGCGGCTTATTTGATTCTTCATGTCGGTGTATTTTTCTGGTAATATATTCTTTTATCATACAATTTTCATCATTCCATCGCGATGCATGGCAACTGTCAGCGATGTAACTGCCGTTCATGACGCAAATTGGGCAATGAAATGGTACAGTAAGTTACTTGAAAAAAGGACATTAAAAAACAAGTCTCGTCAATAATATACTCTTATATGGGACACATTAGATTAAACAATCACGACTTAAGATAAACCATTAGATGACACGACTTGACATAGGACATAATACAAATATCTAAAATTATAACTCCACGAACCTGCTACGCAGGCGTAGCAGGGTGAGAGGTGATACTCCCACGTGGCGGGTAGGGGGGTCCTCACCGGCTTGCCGGCGGACTTGAGGGAAATAAAATACCTCTCGCGGACCAAACACGCACCCCCTGTGGGTGGGGGAGGCAGACGAATAATACACCCACGGTATCCCCTGCCTGTCGTGAGAGCCGACTAAAAGGGGCGACCAAGGGTTGATTGTATTAGAACCATGAAACTACTTGTGATTAGTACCACCACGCGGAGAACACCAAGGGTTGCTTTTACTTGTGCGTAGTACCACTACATTGGGTACGAAATTGGTTTGTGATTAGTAGCACACAGGAGCACCGTGCGGTCGGCTTTTGCAGTACCTGTGATTAGTACCACCATATGAGCAGGACCATGGGATGATAGCTACCATGGTTCTGCCTTGCCTATGATTAGTACCCACTATATGAGGAACACCACGGGATAGGGAGAGGTCCCTGTGGTTAGTACTCTTATGTGATGAACACCATAGGTTTGCGTTGCCTGTAAATGGCGCCGCAAAGTGAGAAAAACATAGGTCTGTATTCTATGTCGGATTCCATAAGCTCTGAGTAGTACAATAGTGTGTGGAATACCGCAAGTCTCTGCTACTTTTGATTAGTACCGCAACAGAACAAATACCATGGTTCTACTTTGCTAGCGATCGGTACCGTTATGAGGAGCCGATAACTTCGATTTAGGACGCCCTGTTGACGCACGCATAATCGATTGTGTTATGCTATAGCAGTAGTCCCTTGGTCAGTAATACTATTTTGTCACGTCAGTTTATGTGAAACCGGGCGAGTTGGTCGTGCGCGTAGAGGCGCGCGGCTGTGAGCTTGCATCCGGGAGATAGTAGGTTCGAATCCCACTATCGGCAGCCCTGAAGATGGTTTTCCGTGGTTTCCCATTTTCACACCAGGCAAATGCTGGGGCTGTACCTTAATTAAGGCCACGGCCGCTTCCTTCCAACTCCTAGGCCTTTCCTATCCCATCGTCGCCATAAGACCTATCTGTGTCGGTGCGACGTAAAGCCCCTAGCAAAAAAAAAAAGTTTATGTGAATGTGAGGCCTTGCGGGTCGCATCCACTGATTGTTTTAAATTCATGTCCATCCATTCATTCTTCGTTCTCACGCTTTTGAATTCTGCTCAGTGGAGAATTTTAGACTTTTAATACGTCATTCCATTTCGTCTCATTTCGTATCATTAGGGACCGATGACCTAGATGTTAGGCCCCTTTAAACAACAATCATCAATCAATCAATCAATCAAAATAACTACATAATGTGAAATACTCTATACAATGTAAGTAAGGAGTCAAAAGTACTTACATGTTAAGCAAAATGCTGCTCTGCAACAGCATTTCGAAAGGCGACAGCTGTTCTAAGTTCTGGGCCCACATTTAAATAGACATCTTGGTCATCATCTTGATTTCTTCTTTCTCTAAAAAACTGGTGGAGCCTAATATTTTCTGGAGGAACATTGTCTCTGGTTCGAATAGCAATGTTATGAAGAATTGCTGTTGCAGTGATAATCCTAAGCGTTGTTTCCATTTTGGTACGAAGCCCAAAGCTCAGGATTGGAAATCGCCTCTTCCACACGCCAAACATTCTCTCAACACAGTTCCTGGTCCTTTTATGAGCTCTATGATAGCTTTCCTGAGCTCTTGTCTGTGGTTCTAAGAATGGTGTCGGTAGGTACGTCCTTAAAGGATAGCCACTGTCACCTAAGAGAACACCACTATTAATCCGTGCAGTCTCAAAGTCAGCTCTAATTCTGCTGTTATTAAATATTGTGCTATCATGCACAGAGTCTGGCCAACGTACAACAACGTCTCTTATTAACAGATCTGAGTCACAGACAGCCCGGATGTTTAATGAGAAATATCCCTTCCTATGGCCAGGAGACTGAATTTCTATATGTGTACAGTCTAAAGCACCCACCACACCAGGAAAATGTCCACTTCTAAAAAATCCACTTCTCACCTTTGTTTCTTCATCGCCTTGCGGGAAAGCAATGTAAAGAGGCCTTAATGCTGCAATTGCAGTAGAAACTCTATCCACAACCCTACTAACTGTAGCTTTGGAACCACCTGCCGTATCGCCCATAATGATTTGAAATGATCCTGTTGCATAATATCTCAATGCAATTAGCAATTGCTGCATTGGAGACAGCGGTGAATTTCGCGCTGTAGGGAATTCTAACCTCTCTTCTATGTCTTCAAGAACTTTTCTCACGACGGGCTTAGATAACCTGTACCGCTCCAAACACTGCATTTCCGAGAGTTCAAGCAGGTCATTACTTCTCCGGGAAAGTTCTTGTCTCTCAGCATTTTCGAGGTAATCTAAATAGAGTACCTGAGCACGAAATACAAATTCTCTTCCAGCCATTTTTATCTTAACATGACTTTAACGGGACGGGAGGGCCACGTTAACATAACAGAGAGGTTAACGTAGCGTTAGCGTTAACGAAGGTTGATGAAACAGCTATTCTGCTAACTATCCCGTTAAAGCAGTTCAACGTGACGAAGTTTGATGAATGCGCAACACAAACTAAAATGAAGTCAATAGGATAAAAGCGCAATTGACACAAATACACTAGCACAAAACAGAACATTACACACTATAAAAACAGACCACTATCCCTCATAAAGCGGATGACGAGGTCTGCTGACTGCTCGTCATCACGCAGGATAAGGGAGATGGTACTCGGGAGGTTAAGACTACAGCGAAGATCGACCAGGTCCATACACTCCGTAAGGATGTGTACCACGGTAAGATGATCGCCGCAAGTACACACCGGACGGGGTTCTCCTTTCAATAGATGGGAGTGAGTCAGGATACCTTGGCCGATCCGAAGACGACATATTACCACAGCTTCCCTCCGCGAAGCCCGAAGGGAAGTCTGCCATACTTTCGTTGTACCTTTTATCGCTCTCAGCTTATTGGGAAGTGGAATGGCCTGCCACTCCATCTCCCAATGGGACATAACCAGATGTCTCAGCTGTGAGCGAACATCACTTCCTGGAACGCTGAAAGGCAACGGGGGCAGTGTAACTGCCTCCTTGGCAGCCTTATCTGCTAATTCATTCCCCTCTATGCCCATGTGGCTTGGGAGCCACATAAAAGCGATTCTGCCGCCGGAATCAGAACACCCGGCCAGCAGGTCCTGGACCCGTTGCACCAGAGGGTGTCGAGGGAAACAGGTATCAATAGACTGTAGCGAGCTCAAGGAGTCAGTACACAGAAGAAAGTGTCGGCGGTCATTGTACAGTGCGTACCGCAGAGCTTCACAGATAGCATAGAGCTCTGCTGTGTACACACTACAGGTTTCCGGGAGAGCAAAAAGAAACCTATCATTGTCGACAACGAACGCACAACCCACATTCGTATCTGTTCTTGAACCATCCGTGTAGACGACGACGGAACCTGGATAGCGGCCAACAACGGACAGGAAGAGCCTCCGATAAATCGAAGAGTCCGTGTTTCCTTTCGGGCCAGTGTGCAGATCCAGGATTATTTCAGGTCGTCGTACGACCCACGGAGGTACCCCATTGATTGTCTGACAAGGCAAGGAACCGAAGTTATGTCAACCAATTCGTAACTGCTATCCAAGAGTATCCCAACCGGCCGCGTCGCTCGAGGCAAGCAGCGTACAACAAACGGTTGCCATTGTTGAACACGCAAGGATAGCTTGGATGAAGTGGCATCTGTAGCAAATTTGCACCATACGTAAGTAAGAGTTGCTGGCGCCTCAGGTGTAAAGGCGGCACACCAGACTCAGCGAGGAGGCTGGCAATGGGGCTTGTGCGAAAAGCTCCCGTCGCCAACTTAACCCTGCCGTGGTGGATGCTGTTTAGCTTCGCAAGAACGCTTGGTCTTGCTGAGTAATATGCTGCACTGCCGTAGTCTAATCGAGATAAAATATGTGCCCTATAGAATCGGTGGAGCACCGTGCGGTCAGCCCCCCCAAGAAGTGCTAATAAGAAACCTCATGATATTAAGCTTCGTAGTGCATTGCACTTTAAACTGCGGCACGTGTGGCTCCCACGATAATTTACTGTCAAAAAGGAGCCCAAGAAATCGGTAAGTGTCAACAACTGGAAGAACGACATTTCCTAAATAAAGCTCAGGATGGGGGTGAAGAGTACGTTGACGACAAAAGTGGACAACGGAGGTCTTTCCGGCAGAAAACCGAAAGCCATGATCTAAGGTCCACTGCTCCACCCTTCTAATAGCTTGCTGTAACTGTCGCTCTGCGACTGCCATACGGCACGAGCTATAGTGCAGAGCAAAATGCACATATAGGGACGGTATTACTGCTGGGCCAGCAGCAGCGACAATACCGTTTATGGCAATCGCGAACAGAGTGACACTAAGGAACGATCCCTATGGGACTCCATTTTCTTGAACGTGGTATTGGGAATAGGTCGTCCCTACTCGGACACGGAATAGACGGAGGGACCAAAAATTTGCAATAAATGCCGGCAAGTTACCTCGGAATCTCCATTGATGCAGGACTGAAAGGATGCCATATCGCCATGTGGTGTCGTAGGCCTTCTCCAAGTCAAAGAAAACAGCTAACAAGGGCTCTTTGCAGAGAAACGCATCCTGGATAGAGCTCTTCAGGCGTACCAAGTGGTCTGTGGTGGATCGAGCGGCTCGAAATCCACATTGGTACTCGGACAAAAGTCCTTGTTTCTCCAGACACCACACGAGTCTGCGATTTACCTTCCTCTCAAATAGCTTACGGAGACAGTTTGTAAGACAAAGCGGTCTGTAGGATCGTCGTCAGGCTTGAGGATAGGAATGATTATGCCCTCTCGCCACTGAGACGGAAAATCGCCCTCTATCCAAATTCGGTTGAACACCCGAAGGAGATACGGTAGACTATCATCACTAAGGTGTTTCAACATCTGGTTATGGATGTTGTCCGGTCCAGGAGACGTGTCCTTGCAAAGCGCTAAGGCGCTGCGTAGTTCCCACTCCGTAAAGGGCACGTTGTAGTCCTCTGAAGCTTGGGTGGCAAAACTAAGGTGATGACGTTCTGCCTCCCGCTTCAGAGGGAGGAAATCAGGATGGTAATTCCCGGAGCCAGAGACATCCGCGAAATGACTAGCCAGATGGTTAGCAATCGCGAGGGGGTCAGTGGCGCCACTACCTGTAATGGAAATTCCCGGTACAGCAGATGATCCTGCGATACCCGAAATCAGCCGAAGCTTCGTCCACACTTGACACGATGGAGTATAGGACGTCATAGACGACACATATCTCTCCCATGAAGCCTTCTTACTTTGTCGAATAAGAACTCGCACCTTAGCGCGGAGTTTCTTAAATGTTACCAAGTTGGCCAAAGTAGGCTGTCTACGATAACGCTTATGAGCTCGACGGCGTTGTTTGATGGCTGCTGCTGTTTCATCGTTCCACCAAGGAACAAGTTTTCGGTGAGGAGTCCCCGAGAAGAACGGAATGGACTCCTCACCAGCAACAAGAATAACTTGGGTGACGTAAGTTATTTCCTCGCCGACGCTCCGCCTGATATCGTCATTAAGACAGCTAGTGATGTGTACTTCGGCCAATCAGCATGTTTAAGAATCCATCGAGGGGGAGACTAGACGGATTTATGTTTCAACAAAGTAAGGATGATGGCAAAATGGTCACTGTCACAGAAATCACCGTGTGTATTCCACCGAAACAGTGGAACCAACGTTCGGCTGCATAGACTTACGTCTATGCGAGAATATGTGCCGTAACGTACACTAACGTGAGTTGGTTCCCCTGTGTTCGAAATACATAAGTCCAGCTCTGTTACTAATGTTTCCTGCTCTCTTCCCCGGGGGCAAGGCATCTCAGAGCCCCATATGGTGTGAAGGGCGTTAAAATCGCCGAATAAGAGGAAGGGAGGTGCAAGCTGATCTATAAGATCAGCGACATCATTTATGTTCAGATGCTGGCTTGGTGGAAAATAAACATTACACACTGTTGTTATGACAGGCAACGGAACGCGAACAGCTACAACCTCAAGCGGGGTTCTTAATGGAACCTCTTCGCTGTAGGTATCAGAATGTACAAAAACGCCAACACCACTGGAAGCCCGGTGAGCATAGTATCGTTCTGTCGAGTATAGTCTGAAAGTTCTCAACACGTATGATGATCAGGTCTGAAGTTGGTCTCCTGAATGCAGACTATACTCGCTGCGTACTCACTAATGAGCTGACGTAACTAAGCAAGATGCCTGTCATAACCGTTACAATTCCACTGTAACAGTGCCATAGTGTGGACTATAAAAGGAGTGTTAGCTTATGAGCGACAAAATGCTCGCAAGCCTATACACTATCTACATCTACATCCGTAGATATAGAGGACAGCGCGACATCCATCCCGTCATCAACTTCGACTTTTTCGGGGCAAGCAGGTCCCCTAGGAGGTGAGTGCGCCTGTTTGAGAGCAGGAGTACCTCCTGGCGCGGACTCATACCCCCCAGATGGGCGACATGTCTTCTACTTCGCAGGGGAAGTGCGAGGGCGCTCAGCAAGGGCGCTCTTCTTCGCCGCCGTGTTTTTTCTGGTTTAGACGGGCTTGGAAATAGTTTCCCTACCCTGGTCGACAAAGCCGCCTCCGCCGGCTTGGGCACGGCTTTCGCCGACCTCTTAGGGAGGGGAGACTTAGCCCTCCCCTCTTGGTGTGCCGGCTGGGAACTGCCAGCCTGCACAGACTTCTGGTTTGTCGAAGGTGGGTTGGTCCCCCTCTTCGAGCTTTTACTCTCTGCGACGTTGCTGGGAACAGCAACAGTCGACTTGGGCGCAGCGATCAGCACAAGTGACGATGTTGTACATGACGAACCTGGAAGACTCTGAGCTATCATGCTATAGTCGAGTGTACGGGCAGGTGTATTCGTAGAATTAAACTTACGGCGCGCTTCCTGGTGGGAAAGGCCACCCAGGGTCTTGATGTCTTGGATCTTCTTCTCACTCAGGTATGTCGGACAATTCCGATACCGAGGAGAATGAAAACCGGAGCAGTTAGTGCACTTGTATGGAGTTGTGCACTCCTCCGCGCCGTGAGCTCCTCGTCCACATGTACCACATACAGACTGATTCGAACAGTGAGATACCATATGTTCGAATCGCTGGCATTGATAGCATCGCATAGGAGGCGGGATGTACGGCCTCACATCGCAACGATAAGTTGTTACCTTGACTTTCTCTGGTAACACTGACAACTTGAAAGAGAGAATGAAGGCACTAGTGGCAACGTCTTCACCGTTGACCTTGCGCGTAATGCGCCGGACGTGTGTCACGCCACGGCTCTTCATGTCTTCCATCAACTCGTCGTCAGTGTTCAAAATAAGGTCGCGGTGAAAGATGACTCCGCGAACCAGATTCAAGGACTTATGCTCCTCCACTTTGACGGGGATTTCGCCATTGTGGTCGCACTTAAGCAACTGATCAGCTTGCAGTGCTGTACGAGTCTTCATAAGCAAACGACCGTTGCGCATTTTCTTGAGGTCCTCAAGTTCGCGTGGTAAACAGGATGGACATTGCCAGCTTAAAATCATGCCCATCGGTTCTGGTAGCGACCAGAAACCTAGTGAAGCTGGATCCCATTCCTTCCACTGCGCATGTTCCCAGAGAGTTGAACCTCTCAGGGAAGCAAAAGTTAAAGACTTAGGTGGGGGACCACCTTGAGAGGGGCGACTTCGTTTGGAAGCCATACCCGAAAACTTCCTGCTCGAATGCCACCCACTCAGATCAGGGTTCTCTGTAGCCGAACCAAGCAGTCAAGGCAATACCCAACTGGTCATTGCAGGTACTGCCCGGGGTCCAATGTTGGACGATGCCTAATACAGGATGACTGAGGCAATGAGCACTAGGACTCCCTCCAGTCACCCGCAATAGCATATACCCCATAGCGTGTACAGAGCACTAAATATAAAAAAAATTAAAAATAATGAATAATAATATGTCCTTCTGGCATTCGGCTGTGCGGGGACCTGTGTTGTCAGGCGGATACTATTGCCAAGGTACATGGCGCTCCCACCCACAATGTTCCTGGGTAAGCAATTGTGTAATCGCACACCTAAGAGGCCCATCTCCGGGCAGCACACACATCAAAATTTGGAAATGGTCTATATCTGACCCTCGGAATAATAATAAAAAATAAAGAGGGGACCATGGCCACGTGACCCTTTAAGTCGCCTTCTACGACACGCAGGGATTACCTATGGAGGTATTCAGCCTCTCTCATCCACTGGAGGTCCAACACATTTTACCAAACCGCATTCCATGTCCGCGCCTAGGTCGCTTCTTTTAGTCCCCTCTTACGACAGGCAGAGGTACCGCGGGTGTATTCTACATGTGCGTCCCCCACCCGCAGGGGGTAGTGTGTTTGGTCCGCGAGAGGTATTTTATTTCCCTCAATTCCTCCGGCAAGCCGGTTAGGACCCCCCTATCCGCCACCTGGGACGCGCCACGTGGGAGTATCACCTTTCCACTTGCTACGCCAGCGTAGCAGGTTCGTGGCGTGGTGACTTTCTTCACGCGGGGAAGTGTTTATGTGCTCTTTAATTTGCTGTATATCAGCGTCACGGAATTTCTTTCGATCTGCGTTCTTTCCCCGGTTATCCACATCGACTGGTACTCCTTGCTTTTTTCTACCCTGAAGAGTTTGCACAAATCTGTGCCGGACGCCATAGATATCTTGGAACGTTATCTTACATACCTGTCTTGTAACGCCGTCAATATCAGGTATTAAATAGCACACGGTACACTGACGATGGCTGCTGGCAGGTATATGCTCCTGGGCACATAGAACGTATTTGTGAAATAAAACTAATCTTTCAAAACTGGCACTTAGAACGTTTGACATTTACACTCTTCAATTATGAACAGCCAGGTTCCGTAGATAGAAAACAAGGGCCTTGGGCTCCTTTGAGGGTACTCAACGCACCTTGCAAATCAAATTGAAATGCCAACATTGTCTTGTCACTCTTTGCTTTCTCCCTAATAATATATTTCAAATTTCGGGCGGCTTCTTTCCTCTCCACATTTTCCTTGTATGATTCTTCCTCATCTTCAGTTAATTCGGCTGTTTTCTTTTTTTCTTCATATTTTGAACAAGTTTTGCAGGAATATGGAAGGCAACTTTGTATTCACGGAAAATTATTTTGTACATTTCAAATTCTGCACATGTTCTTTCTGATTCAATGCATCTCTCTTTGTATAGGTCATACATGTTTGTAATGTTCAAGTTAGGTTCTAGAAATCTATACTCACTTTTCTTCCGACAGTAGTGTGATTCTACACTCGGGAAAGACAGTATGTGGTCCTTGATGAATGATTCATCTTCCATCTTAAGTTTGTTCTTGGGTTCGTGTTTCCCTCGCATCTCAGGAAGTAAAATACCTTGTTCATTGACTTTACGTTATGCTCCTCTGACTAAATCTTCATATATGTTTAAAACATCCAGAAAAAACTCGCAAAACACAGCAACTTTCGCTCCTTCCTTGGTGCGAGTGAAAGTTTTGGAGAAATGACATATTGAAGGGCCATCAGTTATTTCCCTTCTCTTTGGACTGTTCATTGATATGACGAATGATAAATTGGCGCTGTTCAAAAAGTGTTGGCAGGTTCCGGAAATGTTTGTAGATTTTTCTCTTTCTTATTCTGAAAAATTACTCGAACAGGTATGATTGTCTTTGTGTATACACCTCGGAATTTCGGTAGGTCTTGGCGCTACTTGTTTTCCTTTCAGTGTTTCATAACTTCCTCCCTTGAGACGACTTTTCTTTTGAATATTTCTCTACCACTTGGCTGGATCAGATGTCTTACGTTTCTTGGGTGGTTACTGTCGAAATCTTTCTCTGGATAGAGCTGTGCCAGAGGTAGGATTTGTCTCCCTTCCACATTCATTGTTTCTCTGGGTGGGTACTGGATGAGGTGAAATCCCATGACTTTGAGCAATGAAAATATTTTAGTGC
Organism: Anabrus simplex; assembly: GCF_040414725.1. NCBI lineage: Eukaryota > Metazoa > Arthropoda > Insecta > Orthoptera > Tettigoniidae > Anabrus > Anabrus simplex. The sequence goes on from NC_090268.1 coordinate 171,840,984, forward strand.
TGACAGGTCCTTTGTCATCACCTAAAAAGAGAAAATATAACACTAAGACAAGGCATAAATAAAATTGTGAATTTTGGGGGTTAAAAGAGGATAAAAATACAATTTATAGAATGGTTTCTTAAAACGGGAAGGTTACCCATTTATTTCATTAAGAGAAACAATATGTCTATTTACCTACAATAAAAACTGGCATAGGACTGACTAGTGAGTACATTGCGGTTGCAGCTTCATTTCTATGAAAGTCTGACGCATGGCCTGCATAGGGATCATTATCCGAGTCATCTCCGAATACAGGTAAAAGTTTGTCACCTTCATAATTCTCATTATTTGTTCTACGAGGCATATCCGTCACTAGATCATCGATATTGTAACTTCCATGTTCCTGAAATATTTATATACATGCATTTTTCATTTTACAGCTTTTGATACCATCTGATGTAGGATATAAATACAATGTTTTGGAAGTTGGATCTTTGTAACGGAATTAATAAATTAAATAAATAAATATAATTATAGAAATTTACTAGAATTAAGTTTGATGAATTTGCGCATTGTATACTTCCTGGTGACTGAACGTAATCATCCTTGATCTTGTTGAAATTACGCTACATAGTTTAAAGTCATATGAAATTAACACTTTGTTTGATCTGTGGTTTGGTTGATGAACTTGGTTAGACCCAAAGAATGAATTTTCACTTCAATATGGGGTTTTTGAAAACTAGAGAAGAAATAGAAGAAATTAAAATCCGAATTAGGCAAAAGATAGAAAGGAAATACTAAAAAAGGAACGAAAGATTAACCCTTAGAGCCCCGAATTATACTTTTGAACAAAAAAAAAGTTATTTTAACAGTTATTTAGTTTCAGTACTGTACTGTGAACATGCAAATGTGTGAATTTTTTTTTCAAATTGGTGAAGAAAATATAATATGTTGCTTTAAAGCATTGGGGTCGGGAGTCAATACTTTATACATAAAAATTCGACAAGCTTAGGTTTGTTACAATGTGTAACCTTTATGTATTCCTATTATTTCAAGTTGTATATTTTAACAAACATGTTATTAACACTTAAAACTATAAATGGTGTTATATACAGGGTGGCTGAGAAGTAGTGACTCATTGTTGTTACATTACAGTTTTACAAGAAAAATGTGCAAATGATGATGAAATGATGGTGCACAATTGGTCATATGAAAAAACAGAACTGCACTTGAAATAGTATTTATATTAGTAGAAAGGGTTCTTGATAAAGGGAAGATGAAAACAGGCTCATAAGGCAAAATTGTAACTTTCGAAGGTAGTGAAACAGTCACAAATGCTTGAACTGCTGATCCCTTCATACTGGCAGTCTGTCTTCATGGATGTCATTACTTATTGTGGAAGTTACAGAAGCAATTGCGTGCAGATGTCAAACACAGGTGCACTTTACGTTTAGTACACATCAACTGAGTGAATCCAGCAGGGCAAAATTTGCAGCGGCATTTCTTCTCCTCGTATTATGGCCAGTGCCCACATTGATCATATCGTACATCTGTAACAGGTCTTGGGGCAAAATGTCTCTTCTTTTTTTAAATTGAGAATTCTGGAACTCTATTTTATTTATTTACTCAAGAAAGGGCACCTGAGCCGAGGCTCTTATGGCGCAATACAAGATAAAATATTGACAATACAATAATAGCTTATTTCTAAATACGTTACAGTCTCACAAATATAAATACAATATATAATAATACTGTACATTACTTGGTTGAAAGATTTACTGCTCATTTTTTTGTCCATTGATTATTTATTTTTTGTTTAAATATTGAAATTGTTGTTGCCTGTTGTATGTGTTTTGGAAGAGCATTGTACACCTTCGCAGAGTAGTGCCATAAGGAGTTACAACCGTACTTACTAGTTTTTACAAATTCGGTAGTATGGACTCTCTTTGCTCCTCGAGAGTTATATGAGTGTATGTCAGAATTTATAATACAGATAGTGTTTGTATGAACCAATTTATGCTTAATTTTATATACCATTATAGCTGAAGCTCTATCACGTAAAATGTGGAGTGGTAGAAGTCTGCATTTCTTAAACAAATAATCTGTAGGTGTTAAGGGTGGTAAATTAAAAAGTATTTTCAGTGCTCTTTTTTGTAAAATGGCAACTTTCTCAAAGAGTTCCTTATTGCAACATCCCCAAACATGAATCATATAAATCAGGTGACTTTCAAAGAGAGCCTGATAAATAGATTTTTAAAACTTATGGTTGAATTTATATCTTAGTCTGTGAAGCACTCCAATTGCTGGAGTTATTTTTTTGCATATAGTTTTAACTTGCTCGTTCCAGTCAAGCATTTCATCTATTTTTAAACCTAGAAATTTAGTAAATTGTACTCCTGGTAAAGGATGATCGAATAATGTTAATGTAATATCAAGAGGAGTTGCACATGCGGGCTTGTGAAAAACCATGTAGTTGGTCTTGCTAAGATTAATGGATAGAGTATTGTTTGAAAGCCAAGTTTGTAGTAATCTAATGTCATACTGCATTTTTACCTCAAGTTCTTTAGCAAAGTACCAACATAGAAAATACTTGTATCATCTGCAAAAAGAGATAATTGTCCTTGTAATTTTAGGGAGCCTATATCATTCACAAATATTAGAAATAAAACTGGACCCAGTACTGATCCCTGAGGAATTCCAATTCATATAGGAAGACATAAACTTTTAGCATTTCTATATGAGACGAATTGTGATCGATCACTGAGATAATCCTTAAACCAGTTCAACGCTACACCTCTTACTCCTGCGTCTTCCAGTTTTCTGATCATGATCTCGTGATCAACTGTGTCAAAGGCTCTTCTTAAGTCTATAAATAACCCAGAAGCTAATTTTCGTGAATCAAGAGCTTCCTGCAGTTTAATGATAATATCCTCAACAGCATTGTATGTGCTGGAATTTGGAATAAAGCCGCATTGATATTTATAAAAGTAATTATTCTTAAGATGGAATTTCAATAATCTTATTGTAATAATTTTTTCTAATATTTTGGCTAAAATGGGCACGAATAGAGATTGGTCTGTAGTTATTTATATCTAATTTATCTAAGCCTTTATGGATGGGTTTAACTTTGGCAATTTTTAACAATATAGGAACTGTACCTTAAGCTAACGATTTGTTAATAAATGCAATGATGTATGGAACTATTTCGGTTGATAGGCCTAACTGTTTGAGAATTGTCTTGCTTAAACCATAACAATCGCAACTACTGGATTTTTTTAGTTCTTTTATCATACTTGCTACTTCTTCATTGTCAGTTGGATACAAGAATAAAGAATTTCCTGGAGCTGTGTGATAACTATATGGATTACTGGTATTGGTTTTAGGCAAATTAACAGCTAGATCCTGGCCAATACTAGTAAAATATTTATTTAATGTTGTTGAAATATCACAGGGGTTGGTGATTATATTATTATTACTTTTAGTTGAATATCTCTATTGTTGCTATTTGTTGTTTGAAGTATCTCATTAACTAATTTCCATAGATTATTACTAGAAGCTAACCTGTTACTGTAATAAGAACTTTCAGCTTCTCTTTTGAGTTTAGTGACCTTATTACAGAGTATTTTGTATTCAACTTTTAGATATTCTGAGACATACTGGCATCCCCTTCCCAACCTATAATGCTGTCTCTTGATTTTCCCATATATTTTATTTTTATAATTTATGAGGTTGAGGAGTTCAGGAGTTATCCATGGACATCCTGAGTTTTTATGCCTTGATTCAGTTATTTTCTAAAAACTGGATAGGCTGGCTTCTGCTAAGAGATTAGTTAACTTATTAACAGTAGTTTCACAGTTGTCATTAGCATCAAGTATCAAAGGATTTTTAGATAAAAGTTTTCTGGCGCTTTTAATGTCTATTTTAGGGTGTGTGTTGTGGTGGAATATAAAAAAATACTACTATCTCTTACTGGGATGTCAAGATCACAGACCAGTACATTGTGATCACTGAAGTCACTATAAACATTATACACAATTTTTTTACAGAGTGCATTAATATAAATATGATCCAAAAGTGTAGAACTCTTTTGTTACTCTAGTGGGATATATATTATTACATGGCAGTTGGCCATAGAATTTTTCCCGCTACGCAGCTCTGGCTTCGGTCTGGCAATGGTGTTAGTGAGTTCTCCATCTTCTTGTTTTTGTTACGCTTTTGATTTCCCATGCCTTCACCAACAAGACACAATAACACAAATCACACTTATACTACTGAGTTCCACAACTGTTTCATCCGTCACACGCAAGCATCAGTTTGTCCCGCTACTATTTAGCCGTTTGAAGAAGTACTGGAAAACGGTTTTTGCTCGCGGATTACCGAAATTCAAGAGACCTCACACACAGTCTTGTTACTCTGCCGCCATATTTGACAGGGCAACCTCGTTTCCTACTTTGTGTTTTCCCTGCCCTAGTCAAATCTGATGGTATTGAGCTTGGAACTTGATTAGTGAATATTCACACTTCTTATTTTGTTGCTTCTGGTGTCTTTGGTATAGAAGCCAAGCATTGACTACAGCAACTCCAATGCACCAGAACACGATTCTCATGTACCATTTCAGAGAACGGATATCAATTCTGCACAATTCAAGCAGCATATCTGCCAAGTCAACACCACCCATAAATTGATTTTACTCTTTCGTGATATATGGGCGATCAAAATTAATCCGTTTCTTCTCTGATTGGCTCCAACGTTTGCATGTATCATGTGGCTCAATGGCTGCATATATAGATATTAAGTTTATTGCTTTCCGATCATACCATCTCACAAGTGCAGCATTGTGCTGCGTTTCAACTTTGAAGTCAAAACTGCCCCTCCCTTTCCTTTTCAGATCACCCTCTGATACCAGTGGACATTTTTTATTATTTTTATTTTATGAACTTATATTCAGATCTCCCCTGACATGAGATGGCCCTAGTAGACTGGCTGCTATCAGGAATATTTTCCGTAACCGATTGTTGTTCTGTTACAGCTACTTGAGGTTCCTATGGCAAAAATATAATTAGTTTTTTGTTAAAATACTATATACTAAAATACAAAGTCTTCAATATACATTTGAATAATATGCTATACTTATTTCACGGACAAATATTGCCCTGAGAAGCTTACCACGTTTCCAGGTTCAATATCCCGATCCCTTCCACTAGTAAATAAAGATGTTTCATCTTCTGTATCTGAAAAAATATCATCTTTTAGGTCAGAAATATTACCATCCAATACTTTGTCAAGAAGGTCCTCTATATGTCTTTCAGTCCTAAGTATTGAGTTCATTATCTATCGAGTTTTATTTGAACACAAACTTTGACGATTACTTTTAGGTTAGAGGAAGCAACATGATTTTTCAACCAATGCTCACAAACACTTCTTGATTTCTTCACTGAATCTGATGGTAGACTATGAATTCTGGAATATATCCTGTAATAATTATAGTAGAAAGGCGTTTCAAAACTCAAACTAAACACACGATAACACAAGCTGAAAAACATTCAGTGCAGGTTCCCGCCATTCTGTGATGCAGCTGAATCCAAAGAGTACACATACTATCATGGAATAGCAGACATGAAGCATCTAGCGGGCGATTCAGGAACTACTAATACGTGGGTTCAAAGCAACATCGGAGTTGAAGGGAATAATTTTGTTTCCTGGTACTAAAAAAATGTTGGAATATCATGTAGCTCCGAAGCAACACTAGGGCTGAAAGGGTTATAAAGAAAATCTAGAAATGATGAGACACGACTAGAAACGAACTCACCTTGAGCAGCCTATTTGATCGGCGGACGGAGCTGGACTGATGGATGGAATCATGAGGTTAACGGCCACGGCGGAGGGTAGGAGAGGGGAGGGGTAGAGGCGGAGCAACTGGCAGAGAGCTAAGGTGGAGCGGAGGGATGTGGTAGTGGGAGTAACTGATGAGGATATATATTACGTATGGTTTTAAATATCGAGTTGTTAATAGGCGATTTAATATTTTTAACCATTTAATTAAGAGATCAAAAAGAATGTTAGATTTCTCGGAAATTTCGTTTAAATTATAGTTAGGGTTGAAATGTTGATCGCAATGAATGAAACAATTTTCGACAATATTCATAATTGGCCCTTTGTTTGCTATTTGAAGTATCTTGAAGTTATGTTGTATGTCAGTGATCTTATGATTAGCGTCGTGAATGTGTTGACCTATAGCAGAAAACTTGATATATCTTACTGCGTTGACGTGCTCTGAATATTTGGTAGTGAAGCTGCGTCCTGTTTGTCCCACGTAAGAGGCGCTCCAGTCATTACACCTCAATCTATAGATCCCGGATTTAGAACATCTGTTGGAGGTATTGACAGATGCTGAATTGTGTGTTATTTCTGAAGTCCTGTTATTAGTTCTTAGTTATGTTTTAGAAAGAGACTGATGATTTGATGGACGTCGTCATTGAATGCAAAGTAGATGAAATGGTAGTTTTACGTTTTTCTTTTGCGAGAGTAGTCTTAGGCCGGTGTCTGAATTTATTGATTATCTGTTCTATAAATGATCTTTTGTAACCGTTAAATTTGGCGATTGCCCTTATAGTGTTGAGTTCGTTATTGAGGTCTTTCTTACTCATAGGTATCGTGAATGCACGATGAACCATGCTATTGTACGCTGCACGTTTGTGTGTTTTGTGCCCTTCAAAAGTGGTAATATTTTATTAGGAGAGAACATTTTATTACAACAGTGAGTTGGGACATTATTTCGACAGCCAGGAAGGGGAATTTCAACACTTCCGAGCCGGCGAGAACAAGTTATTTGGAGACTGGATTTCCCGGTTTAGCAGGGAGCAAGGGCGAGTCGGGAATTCTGTTAGTTAGATGTCGTTCAGTCAGCTGTGTGTGCCACGTGACAAGGTGAATAGTACGTGAGCCGGTCGATCGATACAGTCAAGGACGATTGACGTAGGACAGTGTCAGCCAATAAAACGACAATCTTCGCCGGAATGTAATGGATCGACCAATCAAGATTAATTAAGGGACACACCTCCGTCTCAAGACGATGAAATAATGGTATTTCCAAAGGAAAATTTTATTCTGGATTCTGCTTCTGAACTCTGCGTCTGATAGCTACTCTGACTGCAACTACCGTCGAGTTGAGACGTCTTTTACTTCGCTGGGGAACTTTACCTCACTGAAGGCATTGAAATTTGAACATACAGCAATTCAGACATTCCCTAAATTCTGTCTACGAATAATTTGAGATTTGCAAAAGAAGTGTTTTTACCCATCTCAACAAGCATCGGGCGTGTGTCCTGGACTTTTTCTAAGACCTGTTTGTCAGTTTCAGCTTTTTCACGAGGAAAATCAGGAGAGGAAGACTACTGGTTCGAGTACATTTCAAAATGCCTGTCCTTCCGCAAACTGAATTCTGCTGCTGTTTCCTGTACGCCCTCACGTCCTCAATGAGCTTCTAATTATGTGACGCACCTCAGACATGGACGGGACACGGTTCGATGGTGAGTGAGGTGATCATACTCTAGGTCATCAGCCAGAATCCAGCAGTCAACAATCACATGAGTGCCATTTAAGGATTTTTCTTTTTGTCTATCTATGTATAATTTGTGTAAACATAGCTTTTTCTTATTCATTTAGAGTAACTTCTATTAGTATTGTTATAGTTAGATTTTCATTCCTTCTTTCCTTGGTGAAAGGTAGTTAGTGTTACTGAATGGATGTGTATTGGACTCTATTAGCTAGTCATTTGAGTGAGTGTCTTCGAGAGGAATTTCGATTGTCCGAAGTTCAGTATGGCAGGAGAACTAAAATTAAATTGACCTCTACGTTAATCTTGGTTGAGTTTAAAATGATTTTATAATTTAATTGAAACCAGATGGGACAGTATTTCAGTACCTTTCATTATGTTAGATTTCATTTTATGATTATACGACGTTTCAATGGATCTGACATACGCTAGAGTCATCTGAAATGTTATCGTACAGTAGCCTTTGCGAGTGTGATCATGCGCGGTCAGAAGTAGTAATAATAATAATAATAATAATAATAATAATAATAATAATAATAATTGTACCGGGCGGTACACCTCTACGACGCAAGTTCAAATCTTGCGCCAATTGAAACTTCTCTACTGGAGAAACCCGGAACTTTAACTACTGAACTAACTCTACGGTTTATCAGAAGATGTCACTGAGTGTTTTTGATTTACTTTTGTTTTTCAGTGATCAAGAAGTGTGGACATTCTCTAACAGATGTCTCTACCAAAAACTATGGTAATGCACTCCGGTGCAATGGAATGAACTCTCTTGAAGAAATTTTGTATTCATAAGTTTTGTCTTTACTAAATTTTGTTCTGTGGTTTGTGGGTTGGCAATATTAATCCTTTCTTTCTGCCTGTTTTAAATTTAACCAATCAGTAATTTCTGTAATTAATTTTCCTCCAATCATAGCTTTCTTCTTCAAATCTCCATGTGTAATTCTTTGTCTACCAGTAAAAATTGAGGGGGTGTGTCTACTCATTCCTGAAAGGTCTCGAATTTTCCACGAGGGTATAAAAACTGCTTATTTTCTTGTCTCCGAGCCACTTCAGTAACATCTAGCTTAGTGTGTGGATATGTAGCAGGGGGCGGGAAGAACCTCGTCTTCAGGCAGCAGTTCTTCAACAAGGTAATGGCCTTTTAACGTCTGTATTTCTTGCTAGCTCAGCAGTTTAACTCTCGGGGAGGGTTCGAAACCTTTAATATGTAACCAGTCTCTTTAAAATGTAAATCCCTTTTCACTCTAGGTAAAAACTACAATCTATTTAACTGTAAAGCGGGGATAGAGAGTGCTTTACCCTCTCGAGCTCCTCTTCATTTTCATTTTGACTATGTTTTCATAACCGTTTTTCTCTTCCTTCTTAATGTGTTAAATTTATCATGTATACTAGTCACCTCCATAGATTGGGATTAGCCCCTGTGTGATCGGCCTAGCGCCACTTAGGTTTTAAATTGTGTATTTAGGAGTGCAAGTTCACGCCTCCAGTCCCCTGTGTACTTTGGGCCAGTAACTTAACCTAGGTTTTGCACACTAAGGCCCAGTAGATTGGGTACGAGATACTCCTGTTTCTTTATTATGCCTTGATGGCAGTTTGTGTAAAAGTCTGTTATTGCCTTTATAGGCTTGAAAGATCGGGATCGGGTCAGATCTTTATGGTGTTGTGGTAAAAGTGCCTTAGAGAGGCTTGAGATGTAAAGGTGGGAGCTAATGCTCCATGTAATTAAGGGTTTTCTGCCCTTTGGTATTTTGGGGTTGTGAGCTGAGAGCTCAGAGACTGTAAAAAATGGGGCTTGAAGCCCAGATCATTAATTCGTATCTAAATCCTTGCTTTTCTGGTCTTGTACCTGATTGACTTGTAAAGTTTTCAAATTCTATGTAAACTTTTGTTAACTCTTGTTGTCTAGTGAAAATGTAGCCTTTGTTTAAATTTTAAATTCATCTTTCGGACTTGTAGTTAGACTCATTCCAGCCCTCACCTTCTTTCACCTCTGACTTCCACGGATAACTCCGTAATAATAATAATAATAATAATAATAATAATAATAATAATAAAAGTAAGTCAGCTTAATTACGGGCTAAAAACATGAGTAAGGTCATGAGTATAATATTATTTATTCTTGAATGAGATTAATGTGTGCTCATTTTGTGTAAATGTAGGCCTGGAACATGGCAGTATCCTGACGGATCATTTCTATATTTTACTGTGCTACGATATTATTTTTGACTTGTAGATGGACACTATAATTTGTGGAATAATTTGTGCATCCATTATAAGAGTCATTTTGGGAAGAAAATATGTTATTCAACATAATTTCTTCAGTTTGAGCATAGATTAATTGAGAGCCACAAGTATTAGGAGAATAAAATTAATGCCGCAACTCATGAACCGTAAGCGCGTATTTTCGATTTTTGACCTGTGTTATAGGTGTTTTTAATCGATAATTTCCTGATGATTTCTATTCATAATATTCCCTTGGACATCGTTGTATGATTAATTTCTTCACTGAAGTGATAATCTTGACTCTATCACATCCCAAGTCGACGCAATGAATTTTACATGATATCGTCATCTTAAGAATATTTTCCCTGACTTAGATTAAGCTCAAAAATCATAATGAAGGGTTAGTATTCGTGTAAATAGTTTTATAATGTTACCGTGTGCCTTTGTGTGAATGTGTTGTTTGTAATTTACCCATATTTTGTGTACTGTGATTTTTCTTGTCAATATTTGTGGTGATATTCTCCGTTGTGCGCGTAAATTTGGGTCGATTTTATGTCATTTTCGCGTGTTCATAATTTGATTGGATATGAATCTTTAGTAGATTTTATTGAATTTTAAGGTAGAATAGGGTCTTATCTACTAAAGAAAAATGAATAAGTAAAGGCCATGTCAGTAGATCGAATTCACGAACTCAAATTTATAGATATTACATAACCATTAATTATACGTAAATGAGTAACATGTGGATTGACATGACGTCAGATTTAAACTGATTATGAGAGAATTTTTTACTGAATAATTATAAAAATAATTTAATTGGTAATTTTATAGTCTAAGAAAGACAAATTGATAATAATTTCAGGAAAGAAAAAAATTATTTCATTTTTAATAAGAGGGAGAAAGTGATTACTTTTCCGTTAATATTACATGAGATCCAGAGGAAATATTTTAATTTTCGAAATAATTTAATTATTATTTGAGAAAGTGTTCTCGGAAATCAATTTGATTTTGTTACTAAGTTAAATGTAGGTTAATATTTATTATTATAATTGCAGATTTGAACATCTGCCGTCCTTTAAAATGAAGAAGATTTCTTACCAGTAGTAGCCTGAAGAGAAGACAATAATACAGAGTTTCCTAGATTTTGTAATTTAAATGTTATTTTGGAGAGTGTTAGTTATAATAAATGTGAAAAACCTATTTTAGCGTTCCTTTCATTTGCTGCTAGTCCTTAAGCTATCCCTGCCCTTAAAATTTTCTGCACAGCCAGTAAGCGACCGGTCTACCTTTGAGACTTTCGCTCACCGGCCGAGCTGAGCCCGGTATGACGGGGGTAGTTTGGGGGTGTATGGAATCTTGGCGAATAGCATTGGCAGTTTGTGTCGGTTTTCTGAAGATTCTGTATGAAAGAGCAAAAGGGTTTCTGAGAATAGTTAAAATCAGAAAATTAATTACATTATTATTATCGGACTCAAGCGTAAATTTGATGTGGGGGTCGATGTTGTTTAGTTCTTGCAAGGTAGAGGATAACCCTTTCACATCCAACTAATTTGAACATGCCAGGCGAGGTTCGGTGAGCTCGCGGAACGTTCGAAAAGGGCGGCCAAACTAAAGACTAACTTCCGAAGAAGTAAATACCAGAGGTATATGAGAATAGGAAACAGTTGCATTTGTTGTGAATAAGAGACCAAGTAAAGGGGTAAAATCGATTTATTTATCCAAAACGCATGATATTAATTCAAACTAAAATGCAAATTAAACTTAAAATGAGATAATTGGACTCCAATGTCCATAAATTCACAGAACATGTGCCGCGCACATATAAATACAATGGAAAGAAATACACTGATCGGATCAAATACCGCTCAAAACTTAATGGATAATCAAATTGCAAAATAAATTTACATGAAATCTTGGAGTGAAATCTACATCTTGCATTGTATTGACGCCGATGAGATACTATGCCGGTTATCCCAAACGGGGTTGCTTTAGCAAAAACGTCCATAACATGTTCCTTGATAAAAGAAAATCACGCTAGTTTCAATCCCCAACTTACACAAATAATTCATAAAAATACAAACACACCGCAGTCAATCCAGGCTCCCTAATTTTATATATACACTGAAGCTACCGACAGACCGATCTTCCGTCAATGATTTAGCACTGAGACTGGCCTCCCTTAAAATGAGCATCGGGCTAAGTAGAATGCAAATGCTTAACCAACGTTGACACACACAAAAGAAATGGACAACGACAAATATAACCAAACACACACATTACACAATTATATACAAATCACACAACAGAAAAAATCAGGGCGTCTGAAAAATAAACACGAATGCCTCTCAGTTGCATGCCCAGTTAACGGAATGGGCCAGTATGTAACGCCCCTCTGGGATCAGCTGTTAAGGCACTCTTGTTAGTCAGCTGGCTGTAAACGTCAGAATCTCTACCTGCGGGAAAGAGTACACAGCGAGCGGTAGGGAGCCATTCCTTCAGAGCTTATTTTCAAGGGCAAACCCCTTGCTACACAGCAGAAACCTGCATCCTGTTCTGTCTTTCACGTTTCAAGGGAAACATCACTGTTAACAATTCAGCTACTACTTTATTCAAAATATTACGTCCTTTTTCATACGCAATGTGTTCTGTCACAGCTGAAAACTAGGCCTCTATGTCTCATGCAAAGGTGGGGCGCAATCCCCTATTCAACAAGACGTCGCTTGGGTCATCACTAATTCGCAGCGTAAGAGTTCAACTCTCAACTTCCACTCCACATATCCAGGCATATTCTAGCCTGTTTCCCGAAAATGCAGCTATAACTTATTTATTCCCCTTGGACTTCCACAGGCCTCAACTCCTGTTCCTCGCTCTCGTTAAAGGCGGTATCTGGCTCTCTTTATCATTCTCCGCTCTCCTACCGGGTCGCTGGCTCTTTCCGCATAAATAAAAAAAAACAACTCACAACGCTGGCTTCCAAGCCGTCGGTGGTCAAGAACTGAAAACGCGCTACATACGTAGATAAGGCAGCCTGCTCTGACTTGGATACCTTCTCCCTCACGAAATTTACGGCGCATAGCCTCAACCATGGTGAAGCTAACGCCACAATTACCTACTAAGCACACATTACGGAATACTCTGTAAATAAAGCAAAGAAATACACTCCTGACTAAAACTATCCATATCCCTCTTCCCAAATTATCTCAAATACAACAAACAAAGGGCTCAACATGCATCCCTGGATTTACCTTTAACTGAAATGAAAAAACTCAGCTTCACAGGGCTGAAATTTAGCGTTACAATTATATTTACAACGGGTGAAACTAGGCTGATATCTTCTATCTAAGAACATGCAGTAAAAGTCAAGACATAGTACTTATCGTGTCGATACTGCTTCCAACCCCCTGCGGGTGGGGGACGCTCATGCAGAATACACCCGCGGTATCCCCTGGCTGTCGTAAGAGGCGACTAACAGGGCCCCAAGGGGCTCTCAACTTGGGAGTGTGGATTGGCGACCACGGGCCCCTTAGCTGAGTCCTGGGATTGCTTCCACTTATTTGTGCCAGGCCCCTCACTTTCGTCTATCCTGTCCGATCTCCCTTGTTCAACTCTTGTTCTTTTCCGACCCCGACGGTATTACAGCATTCGAGGCCTAGGGAGTCTTTCATTTCACGCCCTTCGTGGCCCTTGTCTTTCTTCGTCCGTTACTTCATTTGCATTTGCATTTGTTGTCATCTTTCGAAGTGACGGATCCCTTCTTTCTTCTTCTTTTCTCTCTCTCCTTACCCCCTGTGGGTCGGGGACGCAGAAGAATAATACACCCACGGTATCCCCTGCCTGTCATGAGAGGCTACTAAAAGGGGCGACCAAGGGATGATTGAATTAGAACCATGAAACCACTTTTGATTCGTACCATCACGCGGGGAACACCATGGGTTGCCTGTACTTGCGAGTAGTACCACTATATTCGGTACGAAATTGGTTTGTGATTAGTAGCAACCTGGCCGGGGGGTTTCCAGTACCCGCGCGTCGTACCCATGTGAGCAACACCGCGGGTCTGGGCGTTGCCTGTGAGTAGTACCACTATATAACCACTATATGACCGGCACCCGTGACTAGTACACCTAGGTGAGGAAACTCATCGGTTTGCGTTGGTTCTGAGTGGCCCCATTGTGTGAGAAACACCATAGGTCTGCGTTACCTGTACGAAGTACAATACTTGTGATTAGTACCATCTTGTGTGGAACACCGTGAGTTTCGCTACTTTTGATTAGTACCCCAACATGACAAATACCATGGTTCTACTTTACTCGTGACATGTACCATCCTGTGGGGCCTTAGACATGGATTTTCCACCCCTTTAGACATCAAGCATCATTGCACTTTATGAGTGGTCCCTTGGTCAGTAATTCTATTATTTACGATATTTTGTTTTTTTTAAGTCTGGTCCACTGTTTTTTTTTTTTTTTTTTTTTTTTTTGTAGGGTTCATGTCCATCCATTCATTCTTCATGACATTTTTATTTTGTTTTGGTCAGTGGATGAATTTCAACTTTTTGTTATTTCATTTCGTACCATCAGGGGCCGATGACGTCGATGTTAGGCCCCTTTAAACAACAAGCATCATCATCATTATCGATACCACACCTGTCACATAACTGCTGCGCCTTTAGATTTACTCCTCCATATCAGAACTCTGGGTTATATCTTGAGGTTTCCATCTGCATAAATGTAAATAGCACTCCTATAATGAAGATACCGTTGGTATCTCTTTACTACTATGTACACACGTTCCCTAAACACAAACACTATTAAAATAAAACTTTTATATAAATCACACAGATATAGAAATTTGTTCACTGTTACTATTCAGCGGGAAAAATACCATCACCGTCTGTTGGAAAGTACACGACCGCGATTCACGACCCGATAACAGTTTAGGCATACATAAATACACGTTCGGTCTGCGGAGTGTCAGGGATTGAGACGCCCTCTATGTCCTCTATCAGTGTAGCATTCTATGACAGAGACTACAGGGAGTTGTCTATCTGTAAAACCAGAGAGTTTGTACTTACTAACAATAATAAAGTGATTTGTTTATAACTTGTAAACGGTCGTTACTCGCGAGGAACAAAATATAATACTGGTGCCGAAAACCCCGGGAACGAAGAATCATCAACACTGGCATTAAAGAAGACTACAATGAACGGATATCTGTAAGAGATTTTCCTTTCCTTCACGCCGCGAGTATTAATATCACAAGAGAATCAACATCACGACAGACGGCAGATGAGTAGATCGCATTCTATTTATTCTGTAATAGTTAATTAGGAAAGTTGTTGTAAAGGAAATAATGTTGAATGAAAAGGGTTGTAGTAAAGGGAAGCATGCCTATTGAGAAATGGTCAAGCTTACATCGCAATAGAAGTTTATAAGTGCATGATATCTTAGAAACAGAGAGCAGCCATCTTGAATATTAATACATACGTAATCTGCTGTTATACGAAGGTCATCCACGAATCAGTAAGGTACAGGTGCTGCCATCTGTCGCCAAGCAATACAATTACAGAAGATCCAAAAAATCTGTCAGCGCACACTCACAAACGTCTCCATCACTGCCATACTAGCCCACCTCAGGTCAACTTTCCCTTGAGTTTCACGATGACGGAAAATGAACAGCTTCTTAAAAAACTTAAAAGGACACGAAAGACCCACCGGTCGACTGTTACACGTTTCTCCACGTACCTGAATGAAGTTAACGACTCGACGGAACAGGATGAAATAGCTCACGCTCTTGACCGCTTACAAGACACTCTACAAAAACTATTAATCCTAGACGAACAAGTACACGATTTGTTGAATGATGATGAGTACGAGACGGACGCACAGGATTGCGAGCAATATATTGACCGCTCGAAGCGTGCAATACGGAAGGCCACTAATCTCATTAAAGAGAAGCGTGAGGACATCACTCAAGCCACCGCTGATTCAATTACACAACCTCCAATCACTCAAGACGTTAAACTACCTACACTGAGATACATGTATTTTGTGACGCAAGTGAGAAGGCATATGGTGCTGCACTATATTTGAGGTCAGAGTCTGATATGTTGTGTTCCGTATGCCCTGTTTGCAGCAAGGCACGACTAGCTCCTGTGAGGAAAGTAACGATTCCCAGATTAGAATTGCTTGCTGCTCTAATTGGTACACGCCTCCTCTACTACATCTGCACGGAGACCGATCTCAGCATAAACAAGGCCACGTTATGGAGCGACAATAAGATAACGCTTGGTTGGATTCGCAGTGACCCAAATAGGTGGAAACCTTTCGTTGCTAACAGGGTTAATGAAATTCTAAGCTACACAGCCCCTAGTCAATGGCGACATTGCCCCGGCGACACTAATCCCGCAGACTACCTCTCGCGGGGACTCTCGACAAATGACTTACGCTCAAATGATACTTGGTGGCATGGTCCTTCTTGGCTCGTTGGTGAACACACATCATGGCCATTGGAAAACCCGTCAGACATAACATCTCTACCAGATGCGAAAAAACCAACTAAGCAAATTCTACTAATCACTTCGCATGAATCACTGCTAGACACATCACAATTCAGTTCGTACTGGAAACTGATACATGTTACTTGTTGGGTTCTACGTTTTATCAGAGTGATGAAGGAAAGAGTACGATACCCCAAGTATCTCACAGAAATAGATATAAATAACGCTCGACTTTACTGGATACGTCAGACTCAAGAAGAATGTTTCGGTATGGAACTCACCGCTTTGAGGCGAAACATTCCGCTTCCAAATAAGTCCAAGATTGCAAGATTCAATCCATACATCCAAGACGACATCATTCGACTTGGTGGACGACTTCAATACGCAGACCTGACGCATAGAGAAAGGCATCCAATACTTTTGGATGGATCGCACACTTTCACCAGACTTCTGATAAGGCAGACACACATCAGGCTTCATCACTTAGGTGTACGGATAGTGCTGTCAGAGCTACGATCAGAATATTGGATTCTTCGCGCCAGGCAAGCCATAAAGAAAGTTCTGCACATTTGTCTACCCTGTAAAATGGCGCACAACAAATTTGGTGAAGCTATTGAAGCACCCTTGCCACCTGACCGTGTAAAGCCCTTACGACCATTCGAAGTGACTGGCATTGACTTTGCAGGCCCCTTATATATCAAGGTGGGGAATGAGTCGAAGAAATGTTATATTGCTCTCTTCACGTGTGCATCAACGAAGGCCTTACACCTAGAATTATGTTCAGACATGACCACTGAAACATTCATCCTCGCATTACAAAGATTTGCAGGAAGACGAGGGTTACCGCATGTAATCTACACGGACAACGCTAAGATTTTCCACGCTACAAACACAGAATTGTCTTCACTCTGGCAATACCTCACCGCATCTTCCGTCCACCAGTACCTAGCACATCATTCTATCAAATGGAGGTTCATTCCTCCACGGGCGGCTTGGTGGGGGGGATGGTGGGAGAGGATGGTTGGCACTACAAAACGATGCTTGAGGAAGGTGTTAGGCAAGGCGTTGATAACCGAGGAAAGGCTTAACACCATTCTACTAAATATTGAAGCCGCCATCAACTCGCGACCCATCTCTCAGAATGAAGATGATGATGATGATGCTTGTTGTTTAAAGGGGCCTAACATCGAAGGTCATCGGCCCCTAATGGAATGAGATAAACGACATGAGAGATGATGTTAAAATTTTAAAAAACATATCCACTGACTAGAGTTTTAAAAAAAATGATGGAGAAAAATGAGGGTGAGATTAAAACAATCAGTGGATCTAATACGCAATGCCTTATTTTCGAATAAATTAAGAGAATCTACAGGAAACCAAAAGAATAAGGCATTGCCTGGTAGTACATAATTTACGAGAGACGTTAAAATAACACATTAAAATACGCAACACAAACTAAAATTAAGTCAATAGGATAAAAGCGAAAGTGACACAAAACACACTAGGACAAAGGACAGCATCACACACGAGAAAACAGTCCACTATCCCTCATAAAGCGGACGACGAGGTCTGCTGACTGCTCGTCATCACGCAAGATAAGAGAGATAGTACTCGGAAGGTTAAGACTACGGCGCAGATCGACCAGGTCCACACACTCCGTAAGGATGTGTACCACGGTAAGATGGTCGCCGCAGGTACACACCGGAGGGGGTTCTCCTTTCAAAAGATGCGAGTGAGTCAAGATACCATGGCCGATCCGAAGACGACATAATACCACGGCTTCCCTCCGCGAAGCCCGAAGGGAAGTCCTCCATACCTTCGTTGTTCCTTTTATCGCTCTCAGCTTATTGGGAAGTGGAATGGCCTGCCACTCCATCTCCCAATGGGACATAACAAGATGTCGCAGCTGGGAGCGAATATCACTTACTGGAACCTGGAAAGGCAACGGGGGCAGTGTAACTGCCTCCTTGGCAGCCTGATCTACTAACTCGTTTCCCTCTATGCCCATGTGGCTTGGGAGCCACAGAAACGTGATTCTGGTGCCAGCATCCCAACACCCGGCCAGCAGGTCCTGGATTAGCTGCACCAGAGGGTGCCGAGGGAAACAGGTATCTATAGACTGGAGCGAACTCAAGGAGTCGGTACACAGAAGAAAGTGTCGGCGCTCATTGTACAGTGCGTACCGCAGAGCTTCATAGATAGCATAGAGCTCTGCTGTGTACACACTACAGGTTGCCGGAAGAGCAAAAAGGAACCTATCATTGTTAACAACGAACGCACAGCCCACCTTCGTATCTGTCCTTGAACCATCCGTGTAGACGACGACTGAACCTGGATAGCGGCCAACAACGGACAGGAAGAGCCTCCGATAAATCGAAGGGTCCGTGTTTTCCTTTGGGCCAGTGTGCAGATCCAGGATTACTTCAGGTCGTCGTACGACCCACGGAGGTACCCCACTTGGTTGTCTGACAAGGCAAGGAACCGAAGGTACGTCAAACAATTCGGAAATGCTATCCAAGCGTATCCCAACCGGCCGCGTCGCTCGAGGACGAGCAGCGTACAGCAAACGGTTGCCATTGTTGAACACGCAAGGATAGCTTGGATGAAGTGGCATCTGTCGCAAATTTGCAGCATATGTAAGTAGAAGTTGCTGGCGCCTCAGGTGTAAAGGCGGCATACCAGACTCAGCGAGCAGGCTAGCGATGGGGCTTGTACGAAAAGCTCCCGTCGCCAACCTAACCCCGGTGTGGTGGATACTGTTCAGCTTCGCAAGAACGCTTGGTCTTGCGGAGCCATATGCTGCACTGCCGTAGTCTAACCGGGATAAAATGTGTGCCCGATAGAATCGCAGGAGCACCGTGCGGTCAGCCTCCCAAGAAGTGCTGCTAAGAAACTTAAGGATATTAAGCTTCCTAGTGCATCGCAATTTTAACTGCCGCACGTGTGGCTCCCACGATAATTTACTGTCAAAAAGGAGCCCAAGAAATCGGTAAGTGTCAACAACTGGAAGAACGACGTTGTCTAAATAAAGCTCAGGATGGGGGTGAAGAGTACGTTGACGACAAAAGTGGACAACGGAGGTCTTTGCGGCAGAAAACCGAAAGCCATGTTCTAAGGTCCACTGCTCCACCCTCCTAATAGCGTGTTGTAATTGTCGCTCTGCGACTGCCATATTACGCGAGCTATAGTGCAGAGCAAAATCGTCCACATATAGCGACGGTATAACTGCTGGACCAGCAGCAGCAACAATACCGTTGATGGCAATTGCGAACAGAGTGACACTAAGGACCGATCCCTGTGGGACTCCATTTTCTTGTACGTGGTATTGCGAATATGTCCTCCCTACTCGGACACGGAATAGACGGAGGGACAAGAAATTCGCAATAAACGCCGGCAAGTTACCTCGGAATCTCCATTGATGCAGGGCTGAAAGGATACCATATCGCCATGTGGTGTCATAAGCCTTCTCTAAGTCAAAGAAAACAGCCACCAAGTGCTGTTTGCGGAGAAACGCATCCTGGATAGAGCTTTCCAGCCGTACCAAGTGGTCAGTGGTGGATCGAGCGGCTCGAAATCCACATTGGTACTCGGACAAGAGTCCTTGTTTCTCCAGACACCACACAAGCCGGCGATTAACCATCCTCTCAAACAGCTTACACAGGCAGTTTGTAAGGCAAATCGGTCGGTAGCTTCCTGCATACTTAGGATCTTTGTCAGGCTTGAGGACAGGAATAACTATGCCCTCTCGCCACTGAGACGGAAAATCACCCTCCATCCAGATTCGGTTGAACACACGAAGGAGATAGAGTAGACTATCATCACTAAGGTGTTTCAACATCTGGTTATGGATGTTGTCCGGTCCAGGAGACGTGTCCTTGCAAAGCGCTAGGGCGCTGCGGAGTTCCCACTCCGTAAAGGGCACGTTGTAGTCCTCTGAAGCTTGAGAGGCAAAACTAAGGTGAGAACGTTCCGCCTCCCGCTTCAGAGCGAGGAAATCAGGATGGTAATTCCCGGAGCCAGATACATCCGCGAAATGACTAGCGAGGTGGTCAGCAATCAGGAGGGGTTCAGTGACGATATTGCCTGCAATGGAAATTCCCGGTACAGAAGATGATCCTTGGATACCCGAAATACGTCGAAGCTTAGTCCACACCTGAGATGATGGAGTATGTGACGTCATAGACGACACATATCTCTCCCATGAAGCCTTCTTACTTTGGCGAATAAGAACTCGCGCCTTAGCGCGGAGTTTCTTAAATGTTACCAAGTTGGCCGCAGTGGGCTGTCTACGGTAATGTTTGTGAGCGCGACGGCGTTCTTTGATAGCTGCTGCGATGTCTGCGTTCCACCAAGGAACGAGCTTTCGGCGAGGAGTCCCCGAGTAGAACGGAATGGACTCCTCAGCAGCAGCAAGAATAACCTGGGTGATGTAAGTTATTTCCTCGCCTACGGTCCGCCTGATTTTGTCGTTAAAGACAGCTAGTGATGTGTACTTTGGCCAATCAGCATGTTTAAAAATCCATCGAGGGGGAGCCTCGACGGATTTGTGGTTCAGCAAAGTAAGAATTATGGGAAAATGGTCACTGTCACAAAGATCGTCATGTGTGTTCCACCGAAACAGCGGAACCAACTTTCGGCTGCACAGACTTACGTCTATGCGAGAATAAGTGCCGTAACGTATACTGAAATGTGTTGGTTCCCCTGTGTTCAAAATACATAAATCCAGCTCTGTTACTAATGTTTCCAGCTCTCTTCCCCGGGGGCAAGGTGACTCAGAGCCCCAGATGGGGTGATGGGCGTTGAAATCGCCCAACAAGAGGAAGGGAGGTGGAAGCTGATCTAGAAGATCAGTGATATCATTGATGTTAAGAGCCTCACCTGGTGGAAAATAAACATTACACACTGTAGTTATGACAGGCAGCGGTACGCGAACAGCTACTGCCTCCAGCGGGGATCGTATTGGAACCTCCTCGCTGTAGGTATCAGAACGGACAAAAATGCCAACGCCACCGGAAGCCCGGTGAGCATAATGTCGTTCTGTCGAGTATAGTCGAAAATTTCTCAGTACCGTATGATGACCAGGTCGGAAATTTGTTTCCTGGGTACAGACTATACTCGCCGAATACTCGCTAATGAGCTGGCGCAACTCGGCAAGATGCCTATCATAACCGTTACAATTCCATTGTAACAGTGCCATAATGTAAGTGTGGACTATTGTGGTTTAGGTTAGGAGCAGCGTTATGCCACCTAACCTAACCTACACTCACCTCCCCATCCGAGGATGGAGATTCATGCTCCACGTGCATCTCCCCGCCACTAGACGAGGTGAAGCATGCCTTCAATTTCTTCGACGTTGTTTTGGGGTGGGGTTTCCTCTTACGAGTGGAGCGCGCAGGTCTTCTAGGAGGAAGAACCGCTGGCGTGGAATCAGGCCCTCCGGGTGGAGGGCGTAAAGCCCCATTCGTAGGAGAAGTGGAAGAACGCCTGCTAAGGTCGCTCTTCTTCCCCACAGTCGATTCTTGTTGAGACGGGCTGGGAGGTGGTTTCCCAGCCCTGGTCGACGATGCCACCTCCGCCGGCTTGGGCTCGGCTGTCGCCGACCGCGTGAGGGAAGGAGACGTTGTCTTCTTCCCCTGTTGTGCCGGCGTAGGTTTCCTAGCCGGCACAGGTATGTTGGTGGTCGAAGGCCGGGACGGACCCACCTTCGAGCTGGTTCTCTTTGGCTTGGGCGCAGCGATCTTCTGGGCAGGTGTTCCAGTTGAAAATGAGGAACCTGGCAGGGACTGTGCTATCAAGCTGAAGTCAAGTGTCTTGGCCGGTGCATTCAGAGAATTAAACTTACGGCGCGCTTCCTGGTAGGAAAGACCATCCAGGGTCTTGATCTCCTGGATCTTCTTCTCGCTCAGATAGGTCGGACAATTCCGATCCCGAGGAGAATGAAGACCAGAGCAGTTAGTGCACTTGAACGGAGGTGTACACTCCTCCGCGCCGTGAGCTACTTTCCCACATGTACCACACACTGACGGATTCGAACAACGAGATACCATGTGTCCGAATCTCTGGCATTGATAGCATCGCATAGGAGGCGGGATGTACGGCCTCACATCGCAACGATAGGTTGTTACCTTGACTTTCTCGGGCAACACTGACAATTTGAAGGAGACTATGAACGCACCCGTGGCAACGTCTTCACCGTTGACTTTGCGTGTGATACGCCGGACGTGGGTCACGCCACGGTGCTTCATGTCTTCCATCAATTCATCGTCAGTGTTCAGGACGAGATCACGGTGGAAAATAACTCCACGAACCAGATTCAATGTTTTGTGCTCTTCCACTTTGACGAGGATGTCGCCAAAATGGTCACACTTAAGCAATTGATCGGCCTGGAGCGCAGTGCTCGTCTTCAGTAGCAAACCACCATTGCGCATTTTCTTCAGGTCCGCAAGTTCGCCATATACACCTTCGATGTATCTACTGAATAGAATGGATTTAACCAGCTTGAAGTCCTGCCCATCGGTTCTGGTAGCAACCAGGAACCTAGGGAAGCTGGATCCCAAATTCAATCGCTGCGCCTGTTCCCAAGGGGTTGCCCCCCTTAGAGAATCCAAAGTTAAAGACTTGGGTAGCGAACTACCCGAGGTTGCTGGCGGAAGTTGTTTCGACGCCATCCCGAAAGTATCCTCCCCGAATGCCACCCACTCCGATCAGGGGTCTCTGTAGCCGAACCAAGCAGCCAAGGCAATACCCACCTGGTCATAGCAGGTATTGCCCGGGGTCCGATGTTGAACGATGCCTAATACGGGATGACTGAGGCAATGAGCACT
Organism: Anabrus simplex; assembly: GCF_040414725.1. Lineage (NCBI taxonomy): Eukaryota > Metazoa > Arthropoda > Insecta > Orthoptera > Tettigoniidae > Anabrus > Anabrus simplex. Next base: position 171,864,070 of record NC_090268.1, read on the forward strand.
AGGACTCCCTTCCTCCAGTCACCCGCAATAGCATGTACCCCATAGCGTATACAGAGCACTAAATATAGAAAAAATAAATAAAAATAATTAATTATAATATGTCCTTCTGGCATTCGGCTGTGCGGGGACCTGCGTTGTCAGGCGGATACCACTGCCCGGGTACATGACACTCCCACCCGCCGCGTCCTGGGTGGTTGCTGGCACGGGCTTTTGAGCGTAGTCGCACACATAGGAGCTCCATCGCCGAGCAGCACGCACATCAAAATTTTGAGTGGTCTACATCTGACCCTCAGAAAAATAATAAAAAATAAAGAGGGGACCACGGCCACATAACCCTTTAAGTCGCCTTCTACGACAGGCAGGGATTACCTATGGATGTATTCAACCTCTCCCATCCACAGGAGGTCCAACACATTATACCAAACCACAATCCATGTCCGCGCCAAGGTCGCCCCTTTTTGTCGCCTCTTACGACAGGCAGGGGATACCGCGGGTGTATTCTACATGTGCGTCCCCCACCCGCAGGGGGTAGCGTGTTTGGTCCGCGAGAGGTATTTCATTTCCCTCAAGTCCGCCGGCAAGCCGGTTAGGACCCCCCTATCCGCCACCTGGGACGCGCCACGTGGGAGTATCACCTCTCCCCCTGCTACGCCCGCGTAGCAGGTTCGTGGAGAATGAAGATGAAACAGAAGCTCTGACTCCCGCCCATTTCTTGACCGGACAAAGATTAACGGCCATACCAACTGGATGATGATGATGATTGTTGTTTAAAGGGGCCTAACATCTAGGTCATCGGCCCCTAATGGTACGAAATGAGACGAAATGGAATGACATATTAAAAGTCTAAAATTCTCCACTGACCAGAATGTAAAAACGGGAGAACGAGGACGGAATGGATGGACAGGAATTTAAAACAATCAGTGGTTGCGACCCGCAGTGTCTCACATGCACATAAACAGACGTGACAATATAGTATTACTGACCAAGGGACTACTGCTATAGCATAACACTGAATGGATTATGCGTGCAGTCAAAAGGGGGTCCTAAATCGAAGTTATCGACCCCTCATAACGGTACTGATCGCTAGCAAAATAGAACCATGGTACTTGTTCTGTTGCGGTACTAATCAAAAGTAGCAGAGACTTGCGGCATTCCACACATTATTGTACTACTCAGAGCTTATGAAATTCGACATATAATACAGACCTATGTTTTTCTCACTTTGCGGCGCCATGTACAGGCAACGCAAACCCATGGTGTTCAGCACATAAGAGTACTAACCACAGGGACCTCTCCCTATCCCGTGGTGTTCCTCATATAGTGGGTACTAATCATAGGCAAGGCAGAACCATGGTAGCTATCATCCCATGGTCCTGCTCATATGGTGGTACTAATCACAGGTACTGCAAAAGCCGACCGCGCGGTGCTCCTGTGTGCTACTAATCACAAACCAATTTCGTACCTAATGTAGTGGTACTACGCACAAGTAAAAGCAACCCTTGGTGTTCCCCGCGTGATGGCACGAATCAAAAGCAGTTTCATGGTTCCAATTTAAACATCCCTTGGTCGCCCCTTTTAGCCGCCTCTCACGACAGGCAGGGGATACCGTGGGTGTATTATTCGTCTGCCTCCCCCACCCACAGGGGGTGTGTGTTTGGTCCGCGAGAGGTATTTTATTTCCCTCAAGTCCGCCGGCAAGCCGGTTAGGACCCCCCTATCCGCCACCTGGGACGCGCCACGTGGGAGTATCACCTCTCCCCCTGCTACGCCTGCGTAGCAGGTTCGTGGATACCAACTGGACCAGAACCAGCATTAAGGACAAACCTGACAAAGGAGTTAGCAGTACGACAAAAGATCTCAGACGACTTCTGGAAGCGCTGGACTAAGGAATACCTCATGGAGCTGAGGAGCTTTCACGAAGTTCGACGTCCTCGAGGTAACAGACCACATCTGAGAGTTGGAGACGTAGCACTCCTTCAAGAAGACAACCAACCACGACACATGTGGAAGAAGGCCCGCATAGTGGAAATCCGAGCTGGAAGAGACGGAGTGATCAGAACTGTGATCCTTAAGGATTCAAAGGGGACTGTGCTAACTCGTCCAGTGCAGCTGGTCATCCCCCTGGAGATAGACCAGGGTGGGGAGGATGTCAGGGATTGAGACGCCCTCTATGTCCTCTATCAGTGTAGCATTCTATGACAGAGACTACAGGGAGTTGTCTATCTGTAAAACCAGAGAGTTTGTACTTACTAACAATAATAAAGGGATTTGTTTATAACTTGTAAACGGTCGTTACTCGCGAGGAACAAAATATAATACTGGTGCCGAAAACCCTGGGAACGAAGAATCATCAACACTGGCATTAAAGAAGACTACAATGAACGGATATCTGTAAGAGATTTTCCTTTCCTTCACGCCGCGAGTATTCTTGTGGGCTTGCGGTCGTTCCTCTTGGTGTAGTACACAGCTGTGAACTTGCTAGTATTGATCTTGATGCGCCATATCCGGCACCACATTTCAAGGTTGTCGAGGGCGTCCTGGAGCTGTTGTGTAACCACGGAAGGTTGAAATGACTCTGCCACGAACCTACTACGCAGGCGTAGCAGGGGGAGAGGTGATACTCCCACGTGGCGCGTCCCAGGTGGCGGATAGGGGGATCCTAACCGGCTTGCCGGCGGACTTGAGGGAAATAAAATACCTCTCGCGGACCAAACACACACCCCCTGTGGGTGGGGGAGGCAGACGAATAATACACCCACGGTATCCCCTGCCTGTCGTGAGAGGCGACTAAAAGGGGCGACCAAGGGATGATTGGATTCGAAGCATGAAACTACTTGTGAATAGTACCACCACGCGGGGAACACCATGGGTCGTTATTACTTGCGCGTAGTACCACTATGTTAGGTACCAAATAGGTTTGTGATTAGTAGCAATCAGGAGCACCGTGCGGTCAGGCTTTTACGGTACCTGTGATTAGTAGCACTATATGAGCGACACCAGGGTTGTGGCTTGCCTATGATTAGTACCCACTATATAAGGAACACCACGGGATAGTACGAGTCCCTGTGGTTAGTACACGTATGTGATGAAAATCATAGGTTTGCGTTGCCTGTAAATGGCGCCGCTATGTGTGAAACACCATAGGTCTGTATTACCTGTGCGAATTTCATTACCTCTGTGTAGTACCATAATGTGTGGAATACCGCGAGTCTACGATACTGTTGCTTAGTACCGCACCATGTCAAATACCATGGTTCTACTTTCCAAGCGATAAGTACCATTATGAGAGTGCGATGACCTATATTTTCGACCCCTTTAGCTTGCAAGCATCACCGATTTAGTACTGAGCTATAGAAGCAGCCCCTTGGTTAGCATTACTATTGTTTTCCGTTAGTTTCTGTGACTGAGGCATTGCGGGTCGGCTCCACTGATTGTTTTAACTTCATATCTATCCATTCTTTTTCATCCTCACGTTTTGAATTCTGGTTAGTGGAGGATTTTGTAATTTTATTTTATCATTACATTTCGTCTCATTTCGTACCATCAGGGGCCGATGACCTCGATGTTAGGCCCCTTAAAACAACAAGCATCATCATCATCACGAAATGACTCTGCCATTATTGCTGTGTCATCAGGATATAAGGCAAGTTCGGTTTTGTTTGTGGTTGGTGTGTCGGGATATAAGTGTAGGTATAGGTAGGGGGCCCAACATGGAGTCTTGGGATACGCCTGCTCACGCCTGCTCTCGCCTGTCTGATTGTTGATTGTTCTCCTGCTACCTCGACGTAAAATGTTCTGTTCCTTATGTAGCTGTCTATCAGCCTCCAGTGGACAGGCTTGAGACCTTTAGAGTTTAGCTTGTACAGCAGGCCGTCTTGCCACACCTTCTCGAAGGCCTGGGCTACGTCCAGGTATACAATGCCTCTCCCTCTCTTTGTATTTAATGTTTATGTTATGGCATTTACTATGCGTATTAGCTGCTGGACTGTGCAGTGTCCTCTTCGGAACTCAAACTGTTGTTCAGGGAGTTTATCATGTAGGTTGCCATCTCTTATTAGTCTGCGGTATAGCAGTCTTTCCAGGATTTTTTCCAGTCCATCCAGGAGACTGATGGGCCTGTAGTTTCGAGGATTATTCCTCTTCTTCCCTGGTTTCGGGAGTGTGATAATTTTGGCATGTTTCCACTGGGTGGGGAAGTGTCCTGTTCTTAGTTCGGCGTTGTAGATAGCACAAAGCCTCTCCAGTGCTGCTGGTGGGAGGTTCTTAATTATTGCATTACTAATTCCGTCGGCCCCGGGGGCTTTGTTGTTCAGCAGGCGTGTTATTATGTTTCTTATCTCCTGGACTGTGATCTGGGGGTTTTCGTGGTTTGCTTGTTCTGTAGTGGTGCGTATTTGCATTACCTCTTCTTCCACGGCTTGTGTGAATTGAGGGTAAACGTCTTCGTGGGGTTGGAACTGCGCCTCTAGCGTACGAGATAATAGTTCAGCTTTTTCAGTGTTTGTTACGGCTATTGTGTTACCGTATAGGGATGAAGTTGGGTTTCCTCTTGAGAGTTCTAGTCATCCTCCATAAGCTGTTATCTCGTACCGAGAGATTACAGAGTCTACTGTTCCACTGCTCGTTCTTGTACTCCAGAATCTCTGCGGTATATTTTCTACGTAATGTGTTGTATGACCTTTTGTGCTGTTCTGTTCGGGTCTTTTGCCATCTATAGCGGGCAATGTTTTTCAAATTTATTAAGAATTTAATTCGGTCCGGGAGATCTTCGGTCTTCCTCTGTGTGGGTGGCGCTGTGGCGGCTTTGGCGGCTGTACGAATAGAGGCTGTTAGCCTCTGTACCTCACTGTCAATAGCCGCTGGGTTGTCAAGACTTGGTAGGCTGTCTACTGTATACTCTTCCATGAAGCTTCGTAAGTCCTTCCAGTTGATGTATCTCGTTGGGATGACGTTCGACTTTTTCATTGTTGTGGCTGCTGTGGATTCGTCCTCAATTTCCGTAAGGACAGGGTTGTGGTCCGACTCCGTCGCCCAGATAGTGGTGAGCTGTATTTCGCTGTTGATATCCTGCGTGAGTGCTATATCGATGGTATCTGGCTGGTGATTTGGATTATTTGGTATGGGAGTGAATTCTGAAGGTCCCATGATGTTTATGTTGCTCTTCTGGCAGTAGTAGAACATTTTACGGCGAGGGGTATTTGTTAGTCTGGAGTTCCAGGCTTCGTGTTTTGCGTTCATATCTACAGCTAGAATGGTCGGCATTCCAGAGTGAAATATGAGCTCGAGGTCTCTGATATGTAGAATCTCTTGTGGTCGTCTGTATCCAGACACAAGTAGTATTGGTCCTCTTCTTGTGTGCAGTTTGACTGCTGTAGCCTGTATTCCTTGGAGGGTTGGTAGCAGGAACTCGTCATATTTCAGCTTCTGTTTCATTATGTTGGCTGTGGCCCCGCCGTCTAATTCTCTGTCGGCTCGCTGTATTTTGTAGCCCTTGACAGTGAACTTCATGTCTGGCTTAAGGAAAGTTTTACTGACAAGTGCGACGTCTATGTTCAGTTTAGTTAATAAATATTCGAATTATGTCTGTTTGCTTTTGATTCGATTAGCATTCCAGTAGAATATCCGGAGGCCGTCTACTTGGTCTCTTATCACTGTTCGTCTAGTGTCCATACTGGGTAGCGAACAAGTGACGGCACACGACTGCTTCCGGGACATGCCAGTTGGGGGGGGGGAGGGGGGTAAATTATGTCGAGTAACATGTTGGTAATGCTGTCTGTTATGCCGCTGGCGTGTATATGACTCAGCGTCGTATACCTCTCTTCTGGTGGCAGTTCGTACAGCATTTCAACTGCCTCCGCTCTAATAGTTGGTAATCGCGCGGTGTTTTTGACCGCCGCGCTGTAGTTCTTCTTCTTCCTCTGGGTGTACATTTGTCCTTCGTCAGCTTCCTTTTCTGCTGTGACCCTTCATGTTGGGAAGTCAGCTTCTTGGAGGTTGAATTCTGAGTTTTCGGGTTGCACGAGTGCTTCAGTGACTTTCTTTTTCTGAAGGAATAGTCCCTTCGCTCTCTTAATAGCAGGGCAACCACCGTAGTTGGCAGTGTGATTGCCTTTGCAAATAACACAGACGAATAGTTTGGTGTCTGAGAGTGTGCACTCCGCAGTGCTGTGTGCTCCGGGACACTTAACACAGCGCGGTAATAAGTTGCAGCTTGTGTGTGTGGGCCCCGTGCGTTGGCAGCGCTTGCATTGTGGGGGTCCTATTGGCCTCTTAGGCCGCTGGATTTTGACGATGAGATCCAACAAGTTGTTTTCGTTAAACATGTTTCTGGATTTTTCGGAGTACTTCAGCGTGACGGCGAAGAGAGGAATGGGTCCCCTTTTCCTGATCTCTTCTTCTTCCTCGCAGCTTTCCTTCTGTGTCCTCTTCTTGAATTTGTATGATTTTGTGAGCTGCACTGTCTGGCAGACGGGGTAACCCTTATCTGTCAGGGCAGTGGTCACGTCTTCTTGCTGCGTGTCGAGTGGTAGATCACGGATGATGGCCGTGATGGTTCCACTTTTCTCCGCTGGGTGCGTGCAGTATTCCACATTGTTCTCCTTTAGGGCTTTAACCAGCGCGTGGTAGTCTTCCATTGTGGTTAGTTGGTATTTAACCACGTTGTTTCGGACTACCCTTGCTGTGAATTGCCCTTGATGAAGTTTCTACTTGCGAGTAAGGCATAGCGTCCTCCTTTATTGTTATAGGGGATGGCTTACGTCGTACTGGAGCTCCTGCGGTTGTCTCCATTGGGCTGTCTTCTCCTACGGTCTGTAGGTTTTCGTAGATGTTGCTTACAGGAACCGGGTTCCTTGATGTGGAGGCTGCGTTGTGTGGTGCAGTGTTCCTTGTGGGTGGTTTCTGGAACCCATCTGCGTCTGTTGTGGTATGTTTCCTCTTGATCCTGGGATCCTTGTTCGAAACTGGCGACGGCATGAGGTTATTTGGGCCTCTCTTTTTGGCTTGGTTCGTAGTGGCCCTTTTTTCTTCTTGGAGGACAGAAGTAGGGTCTTTCGGGAAGTGGCTCTATATAAATTCAGGATCACTGACAGTTTTCGAGCTAGTCAGTATTCTGGCAGCTTGAATTTTCGGCTTCGGCATTCTCGGCTTCGGCATAGTCTTAACTGTTGAGGGTACGTTCGTCTTCTTCTTCTTCTGCTGGCTGGTATCCTTGTCGACCATCGGTAGGTTGGCTTTCTCCCTCAGTGGAAGATTATACATTTGCTTCCTTACTTCCAGCTTGTAGGTGGCGTAAGGACCTGGTGTGGGTGTGGTACCGACAAAGCCGTCACCGACTGGAGCTACTCGATCCACCCCGGCCAGGTGAGACCTGTTAGCGATGTTGTTTTGCTGAGTGCCTAGCATGGCTGGCTGTGTAAATGAGTGGTGTGCAGCAGGCTTGTGTAATATTATGTGTGTGCCCTACCTGCTTGCACGCTCTAAGTGCTATATTATAGACCAAGGGCCCGAGGGCCGGTCCTATAGCAGGGGGGGGGGGGTCAAACGCCCGTAGGCGGACCTCGTACAAGACAAGAGAGTGTGCCTGCTCACAGCCTTTGCTTCAGGGAACAGTTTTTTAAGGGGTGTCTCCCCGGCAAGAAGCAAGCGGACACTGCGACAGAACACCGCCAGAGACCAACAATTTGCTCTTTTGGATATAGGGTTGGCATACGGCTCCGTAGTCTCGACGTGTTGCTGTGACTCAGCGGGGCAGACCACACATCTCGTGGGATAAGAGGGTCGGAACCCAATCCCGTGAGCAATTTTAGCCCTTCGGCCTTTTGGGCCTTGAGTGCAACTTTCGATAAGGTTTCTAACTAGACTGCATAGGTGTTATGAGGTGGTACTTTTGAGAACGGAATCGCACTGGTCAGGATGTGACCTGCACCCCGGAGGGTGGATTTAATTTAGGAGAGACTTTGGTCGCTTGTGGAGAAGACCATCAGTATCATAATTACCCAGGTTGGATATGAGTGGGTTTGGGTTGGAGTTCAGGTTATAGTAGAATCTTTGTGCAGAGATCAGGATTCTGGTATAAACTTCATCAATATGAAGATCATAATGTATATCGCGATTCCGTTCGTACCATTGCGCACCACTTATCATGCGAAGTGCACGATTTTGAAAGCGCTGAACTTTGTTTAGGTGCGTTTTGGCTGCGATCCCCCAGACAGGACTGGCATACTCAAGGATTGGCCGTATGGAGGTTTTGTACAGCAGGAGCTGTTTTCTAAGTTGAGCCCATTGTCGGCTTTCATTATAGGTATAATTTCGTACAGGCGTTTATATGCCTGGGCCAAAATTCTTTCAATATGGTGCCTGAACGTTAGTCTTCTGTCGAGGGAAACACCCAGGTATTTGGTGACATTTGACCACCGGATCACTTCGCCGAAAAAGACCAGTGGTAGTGGGTCAGAATAAGTTCTTTTGGAGAAAAGAGTGGCACTGCTCTTAGTAACATTAATTTTAATTCTCCACTGTCGTAGCCAAGGTTCGATAGTGGAGAGGGCTTCTTGAAGGTAAATTTGTACTCTGGGTGTTTGCCAGGATACAGAAGAGATAGCGGTGTCGTCCGCATACATGTAGACATTCGCGCGCGCTGGACGGGGTATGTCTGACATAAATAGGTTGAAGAGAACCGGTGAGAGGACCCCCCCCCCTGAGGGACCCCGGCGTTGATGGGGCGGGGTTCCGACAGGGAGTTGCCGACTTGCACTTGGAATTTTGTTTGTGAGAGATAGCTATGAAGAAGGTGAATCAGGTATTTGGGGATCTGAAGAAGATTGAGTTTGTAGATTAGTCCTTCGTGCCATACCTTGTCAAACGCACGCGAGATGTCAAGAAAACAGACTCCTGTGTGCCTCCTATGATTATAATTTTTAGTAATTTCCTCGGTGATTCTCATAAGTTGGTGGACTGTGGAATGACCACTTCTGAAACCAAATTGTTCGTCGTTGAGGAGGTGCTTGGCATCAATGATAACTTGCAGACGAGAGAGTAAGATAGATTCAAAAAGTTTGGAGAGAATAGAGAGAAGAGAGATGGGTCTGTAGTTTTGGGGGAAGGTGGGGTCAGAGAGAGCCTTAGGGATCATGATGACCTTTGCCAATTTCCATGGTTTGGGAAAGTGTGCAAATCTGAAGATGGCATTGAAGAGTTTGGTTATAAAAGTTAAGGCCTTCCTGGGTAGGTTTTTTTAGAAAGGTGGCTGAGATGTTGTCTAAACCAGGAGTTTTACGGTTTTTAAGTTTGCGAATAGCAGCCTGGAGCTCAGAAGGTGAGACAAATTTGAAGTCAGGGGGGAGATTGAAATCACCGAGGTTGTCAATAGCCTCCTCGACAAGGTCAATGAAATCGTCATCAGACGGGTCTACATTGGGGGTGCAAGTTTCTTCAAGAGTATCTGCAAGAGCGTTTGCTTTTTCGTAATCAGAATGTGCCAATCCTTGTTGACCATGTAGGGTGGGGATGCCCAGTCCTTTTCCTAGTCAATCGTCTCGCCATCCTGTGCAGTGAGTTATCTGCAGCACTTAACTCAGCTAATCTGGATTTCCAAGATCTTATTTTGTGGTTCCTGATGAGAGTGGTCAGGTTTCTTTTCTGGCGATTCCAGACTGGTTTTAGATATGGGTCTCTGGATAGATGCCACTGCTTGCGGGTGCGGTTCTTGATTTTAATTTGTTGTAGGATCTCTGTAGGCAGAGGTTCAGGCTTGGTCCTGGCCACGGAGGGTCCCACGGCGGAAGTTTCAGCGGCAGAGATGATAGCAGTAGTTATCTCCTTTGTAAGGGCATCGATGTCTTCCGGACCTTTTATGCTGGGGTTGCCGCTGACATGAGATTGTAGATAGTCACGGAAGGCTTGCCAGTTAATTTTGCGTAGATGTGTGGGGATGGGGATTGGGAAGTGAATCGGACTGGAAGCAATATTGATAAGTACTGATAAATGGTCTGAATTTAGGGCATCAATGGTAGTCAATTTAATGTAATGACGGATATTAGAGGAGATGGCAATGTCGAGAGTATCGGGCATATGATTGGGGTTATGGGGGTAGTGGGTATGCCTATCAGGACCGTGAGTAAGCAGGAGTTTTCTGTCGCAGTATCGGGCCAGTTGGTTGCCTCTAGTTGTGGAGGTGCGACTGTTCCACCGTGGTTTCTTGGCATTAAAGTCTCCGGCAAGCAGGTGTTGGTGGCCAGGGCGGATGAGTTTATCCAGATCAGCTGAGTCAAATGCTGCGTTTGGTGAGATGTAACACGCAGACAGACTGAGGGATCCTTTGTGTGTGGCTCCTTCGACGGTTGTGGCTTCAAGTGAGAAGAGGTCAGGAGGGGTAGGGATACGTTGATGGGAAAGGGTGTTTTTGATAAAGATGGCAGTACCACCATGTTCACAGTTGGGACGATCGTTTCTGTAGGACTTGAAGTTGGGAAGGTGGAAGGAGTGGCGAGGTTTGAGCCAGGTTTCGCAAATGAGGGCGATGTCGACCTTCAGTTCCTTGATTAGCTCACACAGTTCGACGTGTTGACGTTGAACGCCTTCGGCGTTCCAAAAGAGGACCGTCAGTTCCCTGGGGGATGCCCGGTTGGTGGAAAGTTTAGGCATCTTGGAACCACTCAAGTAAGGCTTCAAAGAGGGCTTGTTTTTTGGCAGCAGGTGTAGGGGCAGCAGCAATGCGAGAGAGAGTGTTCTTGATGAGTGAGATTAAACTTTTAATGGTTGGATCTGAGAGAAGTTTGAATAGTTCTAATATGTCAGAAGCGCTGGAGGTGGAGGTGAGGTTTAACGGTGCTTCCCTTACTGGTAAGGGGGCCGTAGTTCCTGGAAGAAGAGGAAAGTCAGATAGGGAAAGGTTGATCGGATTGGGAGTGGAGGACTGATTTGTCTCGGAGGTCTGGGGGTTCATTGCATTGGCGTATGTTATGTTAGCTTTAAGTCTTGACGGAGGGGGACCGGAGGGGCCTTTACGGGCAGAGGGGAGCCTGGAGTTGTGCAACTGAAGGAGTCGGAGGTAGTGACTACATCCTCGGTAGTTTGCGGTGTGTTGTTCGCCGCAGTTGGCGCAGCGAGGCTTCTGGGAACGGTCACCTCTTTTGGGGCAATCATTGGTAGAGTGGTAGTCTCCGCAGATTACACATCTTGGGAGGCAGTGACATCCTCCTGAGAGATGGCCGTAGCGCTGGCATTTGAAACACTGGACTGGAACAGAAGGGCTGTTGTATTTCTCAATTTTGATGTCAGTGCGCAGAAGGTGCTTGATGTCATAGATCTTTAGGTCGTCGGCGTGATCATCGAAGTAAGTGACCAGAAAGAGCGGGAGTTTCCTTTTGGTCTTCATGGACGTCAGCTGGGCTACTGATGCGATGCGAAAACCGATGGTCGATAGTTCTTCGGCAATCTCTTCCAGGGATTGAGAGTGATGGAGGCCACGGATAACCACCTTCCTGTAGGCTTTATCAACTAGGAGTCTAGTTTGATATTGCCCGTTGCATTTTTGGATGAGGGCTTTCAACGTTTCAAAATCTTCTAAGGAGCGGGTTTGAACCCGGATGCCGTCGTGAAGTACTTTAATGGCGTATTCAATCTGATTTGCCTTCAGGAGGTCGGTGAATTGATTAATGTCTTTTACGTCCCTGACATAGACAAGGGGAATCTTGGTTCTTGGAGTTCGAGGAGTCTGGGGGGCGTTTTGCGCAGGAGGGGATGAGTTAGAATCAGTTCTGGATTGCCGGACTGAATTATTGGTGGCAGGGGCAGGTGGGGGGAAGGTCGGGATGGAGTGGAGGGCTTGACGGCAGGGGTTTTGGGGGGTGAAGTGGGGGGAGCAGGAGGTTTACAGAAGATGTCAAATTTGTTTGAGACAACCAGTGGCCTTGGTTTCACATCGTGGCATTTCATTCGTCTTCTTTGGGAACGTCCAGTGGGCGACGAAAATGAGCCATCAGAAGAACCATCCGTGGAAGCAGCATCATCAGAGTCTGGAGTGAGGTTATCTAGACTTACAGACTGGGTGGCCGGAGACCTGGCTCTTGACAACGGTGGTGGAAGCGAAGAAGATCTTATCCTCAAGCAGGTGGCTGGAGGCGACTCCGACTCAGATTCAGAATCAGCTGGTACAGCTGTAGTGGTGACCACCGAGGATGTAGGGGGAACAGAAGGGGGGGGAGGTGCCTGAGTTTTGCGTAGAAAAGGCGGGGTTATGCTTGGAGGTACCTCAAATCTGGAGCAATTAGTTGTCCTCTCGGGCATAATGCTCACTGCAGCAGGATTGGCGTTGGACAGCACACGTGGGCTGTTTCTTTTAGGGTTATTCATTTTGAAAATTCTTTGATTACAAGGGCCTGAGGGGCCTGAGGTGGAAGCAGACTGCAATGAACCAGAGGGGTTCTTGCCAACTTTGGTCATGATAAGTTAAGTAGGGTGACAAATGAAAGTTAGCCCCTGCCAGAGCAGGGGCCTAAGTCACTAGGGCTGAGGGGGCAGCCAAGATAACAGCTATGCAGTCGAGCAGGGTGGAAAAGAGCGAGCGGCGGGGAAGGAGTGTCAAACACCTGAGGTGGACTTCAGAAAAGTGTCTTCCTGTTGTCGGGGGAAGGCACTAGGGCGGCCTCGTCCTCGCTGCTCGCTGCTGGCCGCTGCTCGCTGCGCCCCACTGGCGAGTCAGAGCGTTCCTCTTCTCAGGGCTCCTTCCTTCTCGCTCGCTCGACCGGGTACTGCTGAGAGAGCTTCCCCCGCTATAGTGTGTTTTATAGTTGTGGTTGTCTCATTCAAACTAGGGGGTTGCCTAGGAGACACGCTCGGCATCTCAACTGTCATTTGAAAACAAAGCGGACAGCAGTTTGAAAATGTCAGTTCAAAATTCTGATAAGTAGCAAAAATTTGAACACAAAGGCGTCTCTAAATTCACCCACGACTCAGTGGGCATATTAAAACCGTGAAGCATAGGCTTAATGACAGATTTCACCCGTCGGTTGAAGGTAGGGTCAGCTCTGCGGTGTATGAAGTTGGTATCGCTGGCTCGCTTATCTTGGGGATTGCTGCCGCGGTCGGCCACGCCTACACACTTGTGATAGGTCTATTTCAAACGCTTAGCAACAGGCGATGCTGCGACACACCTTGCAGCCTCGTTCAAGTTTTTAAAATACCCGCAGTTTGAAAGCTTGCCACTGCCTCCCCTCTATCGGCGCGCGGTCCAGAAAGAAGTCCGTCGGCAAACCGCCGCCCCTACAAAACTTTCCAATCTGATGAATGCACAGTGTTGCGCAATATTGAATAAATTAATTACGGGGCATATATTGTATGTCACAAGATTGCATTCTTGATTTCTTCATTTATTATAACAAATGTGACATCAACATACCTGGCCCAAATGAGGATGTTTAGAAAAGTGTTATTTACTTTTGTATATTCTAGAAAGTCTAAGTAAATGTCCGCTAGAATTCCCGATGCGGGTGATCCCATGCCCAGTCCATTTTGTTGATAAATGGTTTCATCAAACTTAAAGAAATTATTGTCGATGACCAGTTTCAGAAATAAAATCCTGTATTTCTAATTTGCTGAGAGAACTCTGTTTAAGTTATTTTTATGGGTACGCTTGGATACATATTCACTATGTGGAAAGAATGAAGGGTATGGTTGGACTGCACATTAAATGACTTCATTTTTTTAATTAGTTCTGTGGTGTTTTTGATGAATTTTTAGAGAGAAATTGATAGTTCTTAGTTAAAAAACGCCGAATAAATTGAGAAACTTTATATAGAGGGCTGGGTTTGTAGTTAATAATGGGCCGGATAGGAATGCTAACTTTATGTATTTTAGAGAGGGTTTTAACTGTGTGTAAGCCTGGGTTCATATTTAATAGTTTGTATTTTTTTGATCCGTAAAAAGAAAGGAAATATTCTTTAATGTTTTTTTTAATTGTAGCTGTATTTTCTGTGTAGGATCTTTATTGATTATTGTAAACGTGCTATTACTAAAGAATTCTTTGGTTTTTGATACGTAATTAGTTTTGGCCATAAATACTGTAGTATTTCCTTTATCTGCTTTTGTGATAATGAGATCATTATATGTTTAATTTTCTTTTTGAGTTGTGCGGTTTGTTTATGTTCAGAGGTAAAACTATTGACATTAGAATTGTTTGGGGGTCTTTTATTTACGTTATTCGAATTCAACATCTTACCTAATTTTCTTTTTACTTCAAATCTAATTTTTCTTGATCTTCTAGCGGCATTTTATTGATTTATTGATCCATTGGAAGTTTCTCTCTACTCTTCTATCCACAATATTTTAAACTTCTCTCACGCAATGCCTTTTTTACTGCACCATCAGAAATTTGATCGAAAGTCACTTCTAGGTATGTCCTGTTGGCTGCTTGTTTAGCCAATTGATCAGCAATTTCGTTGCCTTCTGTGCCGACATGAGCCTTAACCCATGAGAAGTGTATTTCCCAGTTTTGTAGTTGTAGGTCTCTCATCTTCCTTCTGATCTATTGTTGCTTTTCCCATTGTTTTTGATAGGTCCAGGGTTTTTTTTTACTGTCAGTGTAAATAATTGCTGCTCTATTTTCGTGGTTAATGTCTTTTAATTTCTCCAGTGCCTTCAATATTGAGTACCTTTCTGCTTGATTACTTGAAGAGGTATTGTGTAATTTGATTTGGTATTGTTGAGGAGGTTCATGGTGACTGCACAGAATTATTCCAGCCTCACTATTGCTTCCATCTGTATAGATTTGGAATGGGTCGTGTTTGTCATCGATTTTGTCCTGTATTTTAACCGTTTGAGCCGGGTGAGACCATTGTTTATAACTCTTCCTGGAATCAAGTTTCAGAGTCTCTTTTCCCACTACCATTTCCCCAGTCCGTTTTGTTATGTCATAGTGCCTGGCAATCTCTTCAAGTTGTATCACGATGTGAGTTAATCCGGTTAGGATACATAGTGCCTCGTGTGATAGTGCATTCTTAATTTCATTGAATTATACGACTTGGTTGTGGATTGTATCGATAATGGTATTCCGTAAGAAAGGATAGGCAGAATAGTACCTTTATATATAATCTTCATAACGTCAGGGCGAAGTCCCCAATTTATTTTGGCAGGCCTTGAGAGAGCATGGACAAGTTTCGAGCACTTATCAGTTACATAGCCTGTGTGCTGGTCGAACTTACATCTGTTGTGTATAATGACTCCAAGATATTTTATGCTGTTTACTTCTTTTAGTGTCTCGTTATATAAATATATTTGTAAATTCTACCTTACGCCGGATGGTCCTGCTCATATGGTGGTACTAATCACAGGTGCTGCAAAAGCTGACCGCACGGTGCTGCTGTGTGCTACTAATCACAAACCTATTTGGTACCTAATATAGTGGTACTACGCGCAAGTAAAAGCGACCCGTGATGCTCTCCGCGTGGTGGTACTAATTACAAGTAGTTTCATGGTTCCAAGACAATCATCCCTTGGTCGCCCCTTTTAGTCGCCTCTTACGACAGGCAGGGGATACCGTGGGTATATTCTTCGTCGGCGTCTCCCACCCACAGGGGGGTGGGTTCGGTCCGCGAGAGGTATTTTATTTCCCTCAAGTCCGCCGGCAAGCCGGTTAGGGCCCCCCTATCCGCCACCTGGGACGCGCCACGTGGGAGTATCACCTCTCCCCTTGCTACGCCAGCGTAGCAGGTTCGTGGACTAGTGATCTCAGCTGTGTTTCCAGCTGATCATAAAGTTGAAACAATGCAATTCTGGATTTGAACTGCGATTCCTTGTGTCAAACTAACCTCAACAGCTCACGTACATAAACCGCCACAAGAAGATCTTCCTGGCCAAAACGAGATTTTAGGCTTTCAATTGCTTAGCTGTAATTTATTAGTGTTGGGACGAAACTCACAACCACCTGCCTAGCACGTGATCCTTTTACTGTTTCCTGTATTAAATACTGAAATTTATCCTCCACAGCTATTTCGGGATCTTCATCTATTTTTGAGAACTGACTCCAGAATGGTAACCACTCCTTTAAATCCCCTCCAAAAGTGGGGAATTCTAACTTCGGCAAATTGAATTTCTTGGTTTTGTTAGTTGCTACCCGCTTCATATTCGGTTTGTTGAACCTGTATTCCCGAAATACCGTACGCAATTTAAGGTCCAGTTACTCTTTCTGATACTCATCAGCCCCTTTTATTTCCTTGTCAATATCAGCCTCGTCATAATCTTATAACAAATCGAGCACTTTCGAATCCAGTTCGTTTAAAATCGCTATCTTACTTTGTAACAAGGTGGATAATGATTGACGTTCCCTAATTATACATTTTCCTCTTCAGTCAAATCACTAACCTGTTCAGCAATTTTCGTAAACGAAGGCCTTGTCGTTCTCCTTTGCTTCAGTAATTTATCGAGGCTTTCAGGCTCCATATTCCACGTGGGTACGATGATTCTTCCTTCTTCAAGTCGTAAATGTCCTGTCGCGGTCGCCACTAAATGTTGTGTAATACCATTACACGCAGGAACATATTTTAAGGCAGTCTTACAATTGGTCTGCACAGAATTTTAATGTTAAAACCCTTCTTTATACAGCTTACGTCATATCATAGGTACTTTACAAAAACATTACTCGCTTCAACAGTTTTTTTTTAAGTGTTCAGCAGGTGGCACTGCCGGCAAATGGCTGACAGTGTCGATACCAAAGTCTGACGCAACAATTAGGCTGTCTATATAGAGTGCTGCCCCAGATAACTGGGGAAAGGCCGGAAGGAATATAGCAGTTCCTAAATATTCCTCCTGGAGGCTAGATGTATCCTCAAACAAATTCTACTTTTAATTTCTAAGGCACAGCGAAAGGCACGGCTTGTTTGGAGGTTTGAGGGAGTTATTTTATATTTTAAAATTTTCATTCTTAATTCAGATTTTTCAGTTGTTTTAACTAATATTTCCAATGAGTAGAGACGCATTCCTCTCAACTGTAGCAAATACAGTAGAGATAATACACGACCATAGAGAATGAGTGAGAGAGGAAACTAAACGTTATTTTCCCCTTCCGTACGACCGTTGCCAGGCAACGGCTGCAGCAAAGACTGTCGAGAATTGCACGCTAGCGTCTCTGCTGGGCTGAGGTCTTAACTAAAATTACCGGGTGGGCACGGAGCGGGTTATTTAAATCGTTTAGTGCTTAGGGTCCCCAGGTTCTTATCTTCCCCTCCACTCTTAAATATGTTCATTTCTGTTTTTCTTTCTTTGTCATACATTTTTCTTAAATACTTCATTCTAAACAATGATACACCTGGAGGTTGGCCTGTGTTGATTTATATATATATATATATATATATATATTTATATATTATTTTTTGCTGAAAAATAAGCTTACCAGGCTGTGTTTTATTATTATTATTGTACCGGGCGGTACACCTCCACGCCGCTAATTTAAAAGGTGCGCCAGTTGAAAATCCTCTGCTGGAGGAAGTCTGAACTTTATTGACGGTATTAATTTTCTACCTTCTCAGAAGATGTCACTACCTGTAAATTTTGGAGTTTTAGAACTGTGTCATTTTTGATGTGTTTTTGTTTTGCTTGAAGTAAGAAGTGTGAACTTTCTCTTCTAGAGAACACTACTGAAGAACTACAATAGTGCACCCTAGTGCGAAGAAAAAGAACTGTTCCTTGGAGAAAATTTTATTTCAAAAGTTTGTTCTTTGTTAAATTTCTTTCAGTCATTGGTTAAGTTGGCAATATTACCCCTTTCTTTCCCCTTGTTTTAAATCTAGCCAATCCCGAATTTCTGAAATTAATTTTCCACCAATAATGTGTTTCTTCTTCATCTTGTGTAGGGGTTTCTCTTTATTCTCCAATAAAGTGATTGTGGGCGGGTGTTCTCATTCCCCTAACGCCTAGAACCTTCCGCGAGAGTATATAAACTGCTGATTTTAGGGTCTCTGCGCCACTTCTGTTCCATCTTTCTGTGTGTAAAGTACATAGCAGGGGGCGGGAAGCGCCTCTTTCTTCGGCAGCGGTCAACAACAAGGTAATGGCCAATTAATAACTTCTTTCTTTGCTAGCTCAGCAGTTTAACTCTCGGGGCGGGTCCGAAGCTTTTTCCGTTATGTAACCTTTCTTAAAATGTAAAGAAACTTGTATCTATTTCATCTTTTAAACTGCATATCGGGATAGAGAGTGCTTAACCCTCTCGAGCTCCCAATCATATTGTTTTGAGGTGAACTTATTTTTCTCAACCTATTCTTCGTTAATATAATGTAAATTGTTCTTTTCTGAAGTCACCTCTGTAGTATGGGATTAGCCCTTGCATTAACGGCCTAGTGCCAAGTAGGTTTTAAATAAAGTGTATTAGGAGTGCGGAGAGCCTCCTTTCAAGTTGGTATTTTAGAGGCCATATAATTAACCTTTTCTCACTTAATAGGCCTCAGTAGATTGGGTATTTTACCCCTGTGTTTATGTCCGTTGAGGACAGCTTGAAGGTGGAGTTTGGTGTGGCCTGGGAGAGGCTTAAAGTTGAGAGCGAGTGGCTCTTTTGAAAATTGAGTGTTGTATGCCTCGTGGAGGCTTTTCAGTGTAATTTGGAGCAAGGGCTCCTAGGCATGAATGGGGTTTTCTGCCCCTCTGTTGAAACTTGTGTTTGGGGTAAAACTGAGCTGATTGCCCAAGCATTGTGAAGTCAGGGCGCGAAGCCCAAATCCTGTAAATATTGTAACTACCCTTTGGACTTGCTACTTTGTACCGGCCATGCTTGTTATTTCTTTGTTTTTGAAAAGAAAATATAACCTTGTTAAATTTTAAATTAATTTTACCTTCGTAGCTTGAGACCCGTTCACACCCGCACCTTCTTTCACCTCTACCTACCGCTAAAACACGGTAACAATTATTATTATTATTATTATTATTATTATTATTATTATTATTATTATTATTATTATCTCACATAACCATAAAGGAAGTGACCGGTCTGTGCTGCTATATTACTTTCTGCTGAAACTAACAAAGCCATGAAGGAACAGTGACGAGAAGGTGAGTGGGATTTACAATCCTTAGATGAATGAATGCGTATGGCTGTTAGTGCCGGGATATCTGAGGACAGGTTCGGCTCGCCAAGTGCAGGTCTTTCTATTTGACACCCGTAGGCGACCTGCGCGTCTTGATGAGGATGAGATGATGATGAAGACGACACATACACCAAGCCCCCGTGCCGTAGGAATTAACCAATTAAGGTTAACATCTCCGACCCGGCCGGGAATCGAACCCCGCACTCTCGGAACCGAAGGCCAGTACGCCGACCATTCAGCCAACGAGTCGGAGCTTATTTCAGGTTAAGAACTATGATAGAAATACACTTACAGCACCTTGGATGTCGGTCCTCTTTAACACTATAAGCCAACCTCAACAGTCAATAGTATCAAGATATGCCACTTACACAGGAAATGAAATATACATAAAATGGCAGGAAGAAAGAAAGGAAGGAAGAGAGGCATACACAGTAACCAACATGATTAAAGGAAACTCATATGTTAAGGAAGGATTTGATACGATTCAAAGGAATATTGAAATAAAACATGATATTTTGATTTATGAAGCTATAGTCTACGTACTATCTACTGTATTACAGGTATAAAAATTGTGTAGAAATTTCCACAAAAGTTTTAGTGATCACAGTGTATCTTAATTTCATTAAATTGCATTCAGTAGTGTTAACCACCAATTAATATTTGTCAGATAGAAAATACAATAGAACACAAATTCAAAATCATTCATTTATGAAAGAAAGACCGGAAATGAGGAGTTACAATGTAATACGTTTTTCTGTTTTTTTGCAGTCCAATGTTGCAATAACACATCAGATGTTTTTGGCAACACCATTTGGTATTTTTCTAAGGAACTTACTATATGATACATCTTTCAGTCTGTCAAATGAGGCTCCTGGGGCCACAAACTGAGAAATATTGAGATTTGTACTTCTGTATCTGCCAGAGGATGGCAAGTCTCTGGCAGAGTAGTGCTTGAAGAAACCAAGACGTGACAGCACGTACTCTGTTCCTACATACTGCACCAAAACACATCATTCAGTCAATCATCTGCATTTCGACGATAAACAATGTAAAGCTACAAAATTGCTTGAATTCCTTGTACATATTGTTCGGTACTGTTTACGGTACTTAAAAATGTGATAGTAAGATTCGTGAAAAGAGGTGTGATGCAGGGATCTCCATTATCACCAGCCCTCTACAACCTAGCCGTAGATCATATCTTAGACGAGCTAAGGGAAGATAGTCTCTCGCGGCATTACAGGGCATCTCTGTCATCCGAACTACCATCTATAACCGTAATAGGCTTTGCCGACGACACCGTTATCATCGAGAAGAAAAAAGAAGTCGCCTTAGATCTTACTCGACTAGCCCGCAGGAGGTTCGAAGAAATCAGTCTTGATATCAATCCTCAAAAGTGTACAGGGATATGTGTAATCCGAGGCGAGTTGAAGCAAGGGTCGCTATCTGTGGAGGAAGACTGTAGGATTGACTTAAATGGAGACGGCGAACAAATTCGTTACCTTGGAAATACCTTCAGGGACACTAGTGTTCGACGAGACTGCTGTGATGAAAGACCTTCACAATAAGCTCCAAATTGTAACATCGTCGCCACTGCTTAAGGAAGACCAAAAACTCATAGTACTGAATTCCTCAATCTGTCCCACCCTGATATACCCTTTCCTGACATGCAGTTTCAAGAAAATCGCACAGAAATTTTTATCCGATAGCGATAAAATGATTAAAAGTGCAACAAAAGAGATATTGCAGTTGCCGACGGATACTCCAGATGGCATGCTGTACACCGAAAAGAAATACAAAGGACTTGCTCTTTTTAAAACCTCGTGGGAAGTTTACCTACAATGCATTAATGCCTGCAACATCTTGCTCAAGACTAAAAATCCACTCGGCGTCGCTTCGAGGGATTCTCACGCGGAGAGCCGGGAATGTATAGAACGTTTAAAATTAACAAACGCTGATATGCGGAAAATAACCGCTAAGAACGGCCTGTTCGATACTAAGAAGATCCGTCAAGAGCTACGAGAACGTAATTCACCTCCTGGTGTTCAATACCGCAAAAAAAAGAACTCGGTGTACAACTTTACAAGGAGTACACGCCAGCAAACTCTTGGGCGCGAGATCATACCGGACTGTCTTGCAACGAGTGGAGAGAGGTTATAAAGATGACTGCTAATGTTTCTGCGGTGCCCTCTGTCGGCATTGCCACGGAGAGAAAGAAACTCTTGGTCATGTCCTGGGATTCTGCACACGCGGGGAGCTCCTAAGAAACACGCGGCATCACCAGATCAGATCCTTCATTGCCGAAGAACTGAGAAAGAAGAGATTCAATATACATTAGGAAGTACACGGATTGGCCATAAACAGTAGTTCGCAGAGAATTGACATCATAGCCTTTAAAGACAATAGCTCTCAAGGATTCATCTTACATCCGACTGTCAGGTTCGAGCACCATAGCGGCCAGCCAGAGGAAGTTAATCTAGAAGAGATTAACAAATACAAACCCACTATTCCTTACTACAAATCTAAATACCACCTTCAGGAAATTGATGATGATGATGATGCTTGTTGTTTAAAGGGGCCTAACATCGAGGTCATCGGCCCCTAATTGTTCGAAATGAAACGACAAAGTAAAAGTTCAAAATCATCCACTGACCAAAATAAAAAATGTCATGAAGAATGAATGAATGAATGAATGAATGAATGAATGAATGAATGAATGAAAATGAATTTAAAACTATCAGTGGATCCGTCTCAAAAAACTATCATAGTTAATAGTAGTACAGACCAAGGGACCACTTCCAAAGCAGAATCCTGAATCGAGAATGCTTGGTGTCTAAATGGGTCCAAAATACAGATCAGAGGCCCCTCAGAATGATACTTATCGCTTGTAATGCAGAACCATGGTATCCGTCCTGTTGCGGTACTAATCAAAAGTAGCAGAGACTTGCGGTATTCCACACATTATTGTACTACTCAGAGGTTATGAAATTCGACGTATAATACAGACCTATGTTTTTCCTACTTTGCGGCGCCATTTACAGGCAACGCAAACCTATGGTGTTCATCACATGAGAGTACTAACCACAGGGACCTCTCCCTATCCCGTGGTGTTCCTCATATAGTGGGTACTAATCATAGGCAAGGCAGAACCATGGTAGCTATCATCCCATGGTTCTGCTCATATAGTGGTACTAATCACAGGTACTGCAAAAGCCGACCGCGCGGTGCTCCTGTGTGCTACTAATCATAAACCTATTTCGTACCTAATATAGTGGTACTATTCACAAGTAAAAGCGACCCTTGGTGTTCTCCGCGTGGTGGTACTAAGCACATGTAGTTTCATGGTTCGAATGCAATCATCCCTTGGTCGCCCCTTTTAGTCGCCTCTCACAACAGGCAGGGGATACCGTGGGTGTATTATTCGTCTGCCTCCCCCACCCACAGGGGGTGTGTGTTTGGTCCGCGAGAGGTATTTTATTTCCCTCAAGTCCGCCGGCAAGCCGGTTAGGACCCCCCCTATCCGCCACCTGGGACGCGCCACGTGGGAGTATCACCTCTCCCCCTGCTACGCCTGCGTAGCAGGTTCGTGGAAGAGATTAACAAATACAAACCCACTATTCCTTACTACAAATCTAAATACCACCTTCAGGAAATTGAAATAATAGAGATAATGGTTGGAGCTCGCGGTACCATACCCCGTCATTTCGTCGCCACATGGAAGCGCTTCCAACTCCCAATAAAGCTCATCCTCGAAATTGCGACTCTCGTCCTCCGAGGCGCCATCAAGATCCTGAGACACCACCTCTACAGCGACAGCTCTGAAATGCCGCACTAAATATACTGTTCCTTTATAATTTAGTTTTCTTCAATTAATAGATCTGTACAGGAAATTTTATGTGTTTTACCTTGTACTTAGTGGCAGCATGTAAATACAGGAGGTTGCTCCTAAATAAATATATATGTCTAAATTTCTCTGCTACACAGAAAAGGATAGAATCATGAATATGTTTATGGGCTTCAAACACAAGAGAGCGATTACAGATTCTGTAAATTGTTCCCCCTCTTACTAGCCTCTTACAACATGCAGGAGGTACAAATATTGCAACCTTTCACAGTCCATCCGCAGGGGAGGAGTTCCAATAAATATAAAGAAATATGTAAAATCATGATCTCCGTAGGGTACAACAATAAGGCAGCCGATCCAGCACAAAACATTCCCATGCCACGTCACAAGATAGCACCACCTATTAAGATCTATGTCCAAGGAATTGGTTGCTAATTTATGTACGGTGGAGTATTATGAACAATATGCTGCTACCTTCCGCGACATTAGTGTACAAGGGGCTTTGCTGTGGCCTAGACGAAATGCCTGTCAGACAGTGGAAACTCGCTTCAGACAGAGGCAGAAATGTCAGTGGTTGTAGAGTAGGCTCATCCGTGGTCCGACAGCACTGCAATCTGACCGGCCAACCGAGCAGAGGGGTGGCCATGACTCTACCGTGGTTCTACACCTCTGCATTCAGGATATGGAAAGGGGCTGTCCTGGAAATGCTTTTCCTTTCGTCTGCAGTAAGGCGAATGCAGAGACAGTTCCTAGTATAGGTGATGCCCACCAAACCTCTCGCCTTCACCACAAATATCCTTGCCTGAGATGATGATGATGATGCTTGTTGCTTAGAGGGGCCTAACATCGAGGTCATCGGACCCTAATGGTAGGAAATGAAATGACAACAAAAAATTCAAAATCATCCACTGACCAAAATAAAAAAATATCGTCATGAAAAAGGAATGGATGGACATGAACCAAAAAACCAAAAAACAACAAAAACGAGCAAACAAAAAATAGTGGATCCAACTCAAGAAAAAGATCATAAATAATTTATTACTGACCAAGGGACCACTCATAAAGCACAATCCTGAATCGAGGATGCTTGGTGTCTAAAGCGGTCCAAAATCCAGGTCTAAGGCCCCTCAGAATGGTACATGTCGCGAGTAAAGTAGAACTAGGGTATTTGTCATGTTGGGGTACTAATCAAAAGTAGCGAAGACTCACCGTGTTCCACACATGATGGTACTATTCACAAGTATTGCACTTCGTACAGGGAACGCAGACCTATGGTGTTTCTCACACAATGGCGCCACTCATAGCCAACGCAAACCGATAAGCTTTCTCACCTAGGTGTACTAACCACAGGGACTCGTACTATCCCGTGGTGTTCCTCACATAGTGGGAACTAATCACAATCAACGCAGACCCACGGTGTCGCTCATATAGTGGTACAACTCACAGGCAACGCCCAGACCCGCGGTGTTGCTCACATAGGTACGACGCACGGGTACTGGAAACTCCCAGGCAGGCCTCTTTACTGCTACTAATCACAAACCTACTTCGTACCTAATATAGTGGTACTACTCGCAAGTACAGGCAACCCATGGTGTTCCCCGCGTGATGGTACGAATCCAAAGTAGTTTCATGGTTCTAATTCAATCAGGACACAAGCACAAAGGATAACATTACATAGATAAAACAGACCACTATCCCTCATAAAGCGGATGAGGAGGTCTGCTGACTGCTCGTCATCACGCAAGATAAGATATATGGTACCCGAGATATTAAGACTACGGCTAAGATCGACCAGGTCCAGACACTCCGTGAGGATGTGTACCACGGTAAGATGGTCACCGCAGGTACACATCGGATGTGGGCCTCCTTTCAAACGATGCGAATGAGTCACTATACCATGGCCGATCCGAAGACGACATAATACCACGGCTTCACTCCGCGAAGCCCGAAGGGAAGTCTTCCATTCCTTAGTTGTTCCTTTTACCACTCTCAGCTTATTGGGACGTGGAATGGCCTGCCACTCCATCTCCCGATGAGACATAACCAGATGTCTCAGCTGAGAGCGAATATCACTTGCTGGAACCTATCATTGTCGACAACGAACGCACAGCCCACCTTCGTATCTGTCCTTGAACCATCCGTGTAGACGACGACTGAACGTAGATAGCGGCCAACAACGGACAGGAAGGGCCTCCGATAAATCGAAGGGTCCGTGTTTTTCTTCGGGCCAGTGTGCAGTTCCAGGATTATTTCAGGTCGTCGTACAACACACGGAGGTACCCGACTTCGTTGCCTGACAAGGCAAGGAACCGAAGGTTCGTCAAACAATCTGTAACTGCTATTTAAACGTATTCCAAACCGGCGCGTTGCTCGGGAACGAGCTTCGTACAGCAAACGGTTGCCATTGTTGAAAACGCAAAGATAGCTTGTATGAAGTGGCATCTGTCGCAAATTAGCAGCATAGGTAAGAAGCATTTGCTGGCGCCTCAGGTCTAAAGGCGGCAAACCAGACTCAGCGAACAGGCTAGCTATGGGGCTTGTTCGAAACGCTCCCGTCGCCAACTGAACCCCGCTGTGGTGAATGGTGTTTAGCTTCCCAAGAACGCTTGGTCTTGCTGAGCCATATGCTGCACTGCCGTAGTCTAGTCGAGATAAAATATGTGCCCTATAGAATCGTAGGAGCACCGTGCCTTCAGCCCCCCCCCCCTCCCACAGAAAAGTGCTGCTAAGAAACGTAATGATATTATTGCACTTTTAACTGCCGTACGTGTGGCTCCCGTGCAGTGGCGTATACTGAGGGCTTCCAAGGCTATGATGGAAGCCCAAACCTCAAATGCGAGCGATGGAAATCTAAAGCACATTATATTGTAAGCATCTGACACATTGTTCCATTTGCAAACCTTAAAAGCAATGAGAAAACACGTCGCACGTATTGCTGAGAACAAGGCTTCGGAGACTGATATTGCAGCCCAGACTATCGTCCCTTCCCATCGACTCGCCTCACTTGGGTTGCTGCTGTCTGCCTACAGGTGCGGGGACCGGCGGAGGATAGCTGTGCTAGGCTTCGGTCCGTCAGATCGCCACTGCTGACTATTATCATGCGTTACTCATCGTATATACTTCCTCACCTCATCCTTCTGTCTTAAATATATAGATAACGGAGTGCTGGTATTTCACTCCCGTTTACTTCTACATCCTTGTAGGAAGACACTGCAGGGCTGCTGTTATAGGAGTAATATACTTTTCTTTTTATTGGTAGATCTCCTAAAATGAAACGCAATCTTTCAGATTTAGTGTTCTCTTTTGCTGGTTGAAATCGAACCCGTGATCATGGGTCGGACACCACCACTGATCTTCCGAGGAAGATATTTAACCATTGAACGATGGGTACGACCGCTGTAAAATTCAACATTGTTATTTAACAACAATAATAATAATAATAACAATAATAATAATAATAATAATGTTGGTGGTGCATGACATCTACATGGGCTTGGTGGTGATCTAATAAGGATAAAATGAATGGCGAAGACGTCATAAACACCCAGTTCCCAAGCCAGAGGAATTAACAGTATGAGGGGGTTGATTCTGAAAATTGAACCGGGGCCGTCGGACCAAAGGCAAGCATTCTATCAATTTAGCCTCAAAGCTGGACTTCAGTTTGCTAAACCTTAGGCTACCAACTCGATTGATCAGGTGTTGAGTATTGGCGGTGGCAGAGGCCAGAGCAGTAGCTTGTGAAGCAGCCTTGACAACACAGCGGGCAGCTCCGTTGGCTGTTGGATGCAGCTCAAAGTGCTTAAGGCTAAACCAACTATCGAAAAGGGTAGCCTAAGTCTAGTGGTAGCCCACGTCTTGCTACCAGCATACGCCACTGCTTCCATGATAATTTACTTTCAAGAGGGAGCCCAAGAAATCGGTAAGTGTCAACAACTGGAAGAACGACATTTCCTGAACAGAGCTCAGGATGCGGGTGAAGAGTACGTTGACGACAAAAGTGGACAACACAGGTCTTTGCGGCAGAAAACCGAAAGCCATGTTCTAAGGTCCACTGCTCCACCCTCCGAATAGCTTCATGTACTTGTCGCTCTGCGACTGCCATATTACACGACCTATAGCTCAGAGCAAAATCGTCCACATATAGCGACGGTATTCCTGCTGGACCAAGAGCAGCAACAATACCATTTATGGCAATCGCGAACAAAGTGACACTAAGGACCGATCCCTGTGGGACCCCATTTTCTTGAACGTGGTATTGCGCATATGTCTTCCCTACTCGGACACGCAATAGACGGAGGGACAGAAAATTCGTAATAAATGCCGGCATGTTACTTCGGAATCTCCACTGATGCAGGACTGAAAGGATACCATATCGCCATGCGGTGTCGCAGGCCTTCTCTAAGTCAAAGAAAACAGCTACCAAGTGCAGGTTCGCGGAGAAACGCATCCTGGATAGAGCTCTCCAGGCGCACCAAGTGGTCAGTAGTCGAGCGAGCGGCTCGAAAACTACATTGGTACTCGGACAAGAGTCCTTGTTTCTCCAGACACCACACAAGTCAGCGATTTACTATTCTCTCAAAAAGCGTACACAGGCAGTTTGTAAGACAAATCGGTCTGTAACTTCCTGCATATTCAGGATCTTCGTCAGGCTTGAGGACAGGAATGACTATGCCCCCTCGCCACTGAGACGGAAAATCACCCTCTATCCAGATTCGGTTGAACACACGAAGGAGATATAGTAAACTATCATCACTAAGGTGTTTCAACATCTGGTTATGGATGTTGTCCGGTCCAGGAGACGTGTCCTTGCAAAGCTCTAAGGCGTTGAAGAGTTCCCACTCCGTAAAGGCCACGTTATATTCCTCTCAAGCTTGAGTGCCAAAATTAAGCTGATGACGTTCTGCCTCCGGCTTCAGAGCGAGGAAACCAGGATGGTAATCCCCGGAGCCTGATACATCCGCGAAATGACTAGCTAGATGGTTTGCAATCGCGAGAGGGTCAGTGGCGACACTGCCTGCAATGGAGATTCCCGGTACATGAAAAGATCCTTGGATTCCCGAAATCCGTCGAAGCTTAGTCCACACTTGAGATGATGGAGTATGTGACGTCATAGACGACACATATATCTCCCATGAAGCCTTCTTACTTTGGCGAATAAGAACTCGCGCTTTAGCGCGGAATTTCTTAAATGTTACCAGGTTGGCCGCAGTAGGCTGTCTACGGTAACGTTTGTGAGCGTGACAGCGTTCTTTGATAGCTGCTGCTATTTCTTCGTTCCACCACAGAACGAGTTTTCGGCGAGGAGTCCCCGAGAGGAACGGAATGGACGCCTCAGCAGCAGCAAGAATAACTTGGGTGATATAAGTTAGTTCCTCGTCGACAGTCCGCCGGATATCATCGTTAAAGACAGCTAGTGATGTGTACTTTGGCCAATCGGCATGTTTAAGAATCCATCGAGTAGGAGCCTCAACGGATTTTTGGTTCATCAAAGTACGAATTATGGGAAAATGGTCACTGTCACAGAGATCATCGTGTGTATTCAACCGAAACAGTGGAACCAACGTTTCGCTGCATAGACTTACGTCTATGCGAGAATATGTGACATAACGTACACTAAAGTGAGTTGGTTCCCCTGTGTTCAAAATACATAAATCCAGCTCTGTTGCTAATGTTTCCAGCTCTCTTCCCCGGGGGCAAGGCGTCTCAGAGCCCCATATGGGGTGATGGGCGTTAAAATCGCCCAATAACAGGAAGGGAGGTGAAAGCTGATCTATTAAGATCAGCGACATCAGTTATGTTAAGATGCTGGCCATTACGCACTGTTGCTATGACAGGCAGCGGGGCGCGAACGGCTACAGCCTCAAGCGGGGTTCCTAATGGAACCTCTTCGCTGTAGGTATCAGAACGTACAAAAATGCGAACGCCACCGGAAGCCCGGTGAGCATAGCATCGTTCTGTCGAGTATAGTCTGAAATTTGTCAGGACCGTACGATGACTAGGTCTGAAATTGGTCTCCTAAATACAGACTATACTCGCTGCGTACTCACTAATGAGCTGACGTAACTCAGCAAGATGCCTGTCATAACCGTTACAATTCCACTGTAACTGTGCCATAGTGTGGTCGATATAAGGAGTGTTAGGATTTGAGCGACAAAATGCTCGCAAGCTTAAACACTATTAACATCTACATCCGTACATGTAGAGGACAGCGCGACATCCATCCCGTCATCAAAAGACGGCGGGGATGCCGCCAAGAACTTCGACGCTTTTCGGGGGCGAGTAGGTCCCCAACGAGGAGAGCGCGCTGGTTTGGGGGCAGGAGTACCTCCTGGCGCAGACTCATACCCAACAGAAATGCGGGCATGACTTCTTATTCGCAGGGGAAATGCGAGGGCACTTAGCAAGGGCGCCCTTCTTCGCCTCCTTCTTCTTTTCGAGTATAGACGGGCGGGGATATGGTCTCCTAGCCCTGGTCGGCGATGCCGCCTCCGCCGGCTGGGGCACGGCTTTCGCCGACCTCCTAAGCGGGGGAGACTTAGCCTTCCCCTCTTGCTGTGCCGGCTGGGAATTGCCAGCCGCACAGACTTCTGGTTGGTCGAAGGTGGGGTGGTACCCCCACTTCCAGCTTTGACTCTTTGCGACGTTGCTGGGAGCAGCAATAGTCGACTTGGGCGCAGCGATCTGGACAGGTGACGATGTTGTAAATGACGAACCTGGAAGACTCTGAGCTATCATGCTATAATCGAGTGTACGGGCAGGTGTATTCTTGGAATTAAACTTACGGCGCGCTTCCTGGTAGGAAAGACCATCCAGGGTCTTGATCTCCTGGATCTTCTTCTCACTCAGGCATGTCGGACAGTTCCCATCCTGAGGAGAATGAAAACCGGAGCAGTTAGTGCACTTGTGCGGAGTTGTGCACTCCTCCGCGCCGTGAGCTACTCGTCCACATGTACCACATACAGCCTAATTCGAACAGCGAGATACCATATGTCCGAATCACTGGCATTGATAGCATCGTATAGGAGGCGGGATGTACGGCCTCACATCGCAACGATAAGTTGTTACCTTGACTTTCTCTTTGAACACTGACAATTTGAAAGAGACAATGAAGGCACCTTTGGCAACGTCTTCACCGTTGACCTTGCGCGTAATGCGCCGGACGTGTGTCACGCCACGGTTCTTCATGTCTTCCATCAACTCGTCGTCAGTGTTCAAAATAAGGGCGCGGTGAAAGATGACTCCGCGAACCAGATTCAGGACTTATGCTCCTCCACTTTGTCGGGGATTTCGCCAAAGTGGTCGCACTTAAGCAACTGATCAGCTTGCAGTGCTGTACTAGTCTTCATAAGCAAACTAGCGTTGCGCATTTTCTTGAGGTCCTCAAGTTCGCCGTAAACGCCTTCGATGTGTCGACTAAAAAGGATCGACTTCACCAGCTTAAAATCATGCCCATCGGTTCTGGTAGCGACCAGAAACCTAGGGAAGCTGGATCCCATTCCTTCACGCTGCGCATGTTCCCAGGGTGTTGAACCTCTCAGGGCAGCAAAAGTTAAAGGGTTAGGTGGGGGACCACCTTTAGAGAGCCGACTTCGTTTGGAAGCCATGCCCGAAAACTACCCCCCCCCCAGAATGCCACCCACTCCGATCAGGGGTCTCTGTAGCCGAACCAAGAAGCCAAGGTGATACCCAGGTGGTCATAGCCGGTACTGCCCGGGGTCCGTTGTTAGACGATGCCTAATACGGGATGACTGAGGCAATGAGCACTAGGACTCC
Source organism: Anabrus simplex (assembly GCF_040414725.1). NCBI lineage: Eukaryota > Metazoa > Arthropoda > Insecta > Orthoptera > Tettigoniidae > Anabrus > Anabrus simplex. The sequence goes on from NC_090268.1 coordinate 171,894,757, forward strand.
CTTCGTCCAGTCACCCGCAATAGCATGTGCCCCATAGCGTGTACAGAGCACTAAATATAGAGAAAAAAAATAAAAAATAATTAATAATAATATGTCCTACTGGCAATCGGTTGTGCGGGGACCTGTGTTCTCAGGCGGATACTACTGCCAAGGTACATGGCGCTCCCACCCGCAAGAGTCCTGAGTGGTTCATTGCGGGCTTTTGGGCGTAATCGCACACGTAAGAGGCCCATTTCCGGGCAGGACACACATCAAAATTTGGAAATGGTCTACATCTGACCCTCGGAAAAATAATATAAAAAAAAAGAGCGGACCATGGACACATGACCTTTTAGGTCGCCTCCTACGAGAGGCAGGGTTTACCTGTGAATGTATTCAACCCCTCCCATCCACTGGAGGTCCAACACATTATACCAAACCGCAATCCATGTCCGCGCCTAGGTCGCCCCTTTTAGGCGACTCATACGACAGGCAGGGGATACCGCGGGTGTATTCTACACGTGCGTCCCTCACCCGCAGGGGGTAGTGTGTTTGGTCCGCGAGAGGTATTTTACTTCCCTCAAGTTCGCCGGCAAGCCGGTTAGGACCCCCCTATCCGCCACCTGGGTCGCGCCACGTGGGAGTATCACCTCTCCCCCTGTTACGCCAGCGTAGTAGGTTCGTGGTCGCAGCAAGATATCACGCACAACAGTGTCAAAAGCTTTTGAGAAGTCTGTATAAATGCAGAATGGTTCTGATAGAGTAAAAGAAGATAGCTACATGTTGACTGTCATGAAAAGAATCAATGTTGCTCATCAATGATGGTGTTTCTAAAGAGAGGTGTGATATTGTCAAGAATTATTGAGTGAAATATTTTTGGAAATATGAGAAGAATTATTATAACTTGTTTAACATGTGCCATATTAAATCCGGTTGAACTTCTTAAAAAATTGTACAAAACTACTTTATTCCTCCTAGTCAATACCAAGGTATACCGATGTAAGTGGAACGCATATTTATACAGTTGACATTCTATTGGCAAGTGTACATTGATTTACCATTCAATTTCATTAACATTCTATACACTGGTTCAGAAAAAGGTGCTCTAAGTCCAGATGAATTAAAATGCAGACATATTTTATTGGTTTCCATTCTGGGACGCAGAACATGCCCCGATGATTGGGGAAAGTGGAACCCAAGGCCTGTTAATGTATCATATATCACATAAATATCATTGGGGTAAGTGGAAATAATTCAATGTGACATACAATACTAATAGAAATGTTATTTCTCCTTAATTTTCATACATTTCACATATTTACCAACATTATAAGAATCAAATGAGATATCAAAAATGAATGATCCTCGCTTCTGAAATGCTAGAGGTGGTAGATATTGAAAAATTCCTCAGGTTGAAGTATACTCTTGTCCACAATGCAGGGCCAATGAATTTTAATGTTGAGCGAACTCTTCTAGCAAATTTCACTTCAACACATGGCTTCTTTTCTGTCAGCTGTTCAACATTTATTTTGATTTTTTTTTCTTATAAAATTTTGTAAGAATCCAATCACCCACCTGCGCTGTTGATAAATCTCTCTGCATTACATTTGTGAAGTTATGTTCTTCATCCATTTCTTTGATCTCGCCTTCCAGTTGAATATCGTCCACCACGAACCTGCTACGCAGGCGTAGCAGGGGGAGAGGTGATACTCCCACGTGGCGCGTCCCAGGTAGCGGATAGGGGGGTCCTAACCGGCTTGCCGGCGGACTTGAGGGAAATAAAATACCTCTCGCGTACCAAACACACCCCCCCCTGTGGGTGGTGGAGGCAGACGAAGAATTCACCCACGGTATCCCCAGACTGTCGTACGAGGCGACTGAAAGGGGCGACCAAGGGATGAATGAATTAGAACCATGAAACTACTCTTGATTCGTACCATCATGCGGGGAACACCACGGGTTGCATGTACTTGCGAGTAGTATCACTAAATTGGTACGAAATATGTTTGTGATTCGTTGCAGTAAAAAGCCTGGCCGGGTGGATTCCAGTACCCGTGCGTTGTACCCATGTGAGCAACACCGCGGGTCTGGGCGTAGCCTGTGAGTTGTACCACTATATGAGCGACACCGTGGGTCTGCGTTGCCTGTGATTAGTACTCACTATGTGAGGAACACCACGGGGCCCTTGGGACCGGCACTCGTGACTAGTAGACCTAGGTGAGGAAACTCATCGGTTTGCGTTGGCTGTAAGTGGCGCCATTGTTTGCGAAACACCATAGGTCTGCGTTACCTGTACGAAGTACAATACTTGTGAGTAGTACCATCGTTTGTGGAACACCGTGAGTCTTCGCTACTTCTGATTAATATCCCAACATGACACATACCATGGTTCTATTTTACTCGCGACATGTACCATTCTCTGGGGCCTTAGACTTGGATTTTGCACCCCCTTAAGACACCAAGCATGATTGTGCTTTATAAGTAGTTCCTTGGTCTGTAACAATGTTATTTTCGATCTCTATTGAGTCCGATCCACTGGTTTTTGTTTGTTTGTTTTGTGTTTTGTTGGGTTCCTGTCCATCCATTCATTCTTCATGACATATTTAATTTTTATTTTGGTCAGTGGATGCCTTTGAAATTTTTGTACTTTCATTTTGTACCATTAGGGGCCGATGACCTTCGATGTTAGGCCCCTTAAAACAACAAGCATCATCATCATCAAAATCGTCCAAGTCATTTGTGCATTCCTCAGCATTATCTTCATCAATATTTTCCTCATGATTCATTGCTATCTTTTGGGGTTTTTTCACTAGCTTTTCAGATTTTATCCTTTCACTTTCTTTCACCTTTAGAAATGCCTCCTCTGAGGTGATAACTTATGCCCCTCCACAGATTCTTTTTCTTCCATGAGTGACTCCTGCTGCTTGTTTTACTTGCTCTAGAAGCAACTCTTCAAATGAGACCCTTTGCGTACTTGATGTTAATGCTGGGGAAGCGATATCGTTTGAATCAGATGTTGATGGCCGAGCTGGGGGAGTTTCTTCATAAGATACTAATAATGGCAGAGCTTGGGGAATTTTTTAACATGAATTTTCTGATGGCAAGGATGGGAGAGCTTCTGCAAGGGTCATTGTTCATGACTGATGGGTAGAGTTTGTGGTTATTAGCATTTGCGGTAAATGCGAAGTATTATCAGTGTATGTGCCTTTACCTTATATGACCCCTGCGAGTGGTTTTTAGCGATTTCAAATTAGCGATAAAATGCGAAATTGGTTCAAAATGGCAAATTACACAATTTATGCGAAATAGATGCGAAATTCTAGGTTTTTTTCCGAAATAAACACACATTTTTTTAAAAAACGATGCGTTCTTAAAAATAAGATATATGTGGTTATTTATTTCAGTGAAAAGAATTATTACGGCGCCGTAAATGTTTCAGTGTGTGGACTATCTTTCAACGGCCAAAGAGCGATGCAAAGAACAACCAATCACACAGCTTAATGCAGTACGCGCGGCGATACCTACTCGATTCATAGTTTGTGTTCCAAAGGCAAGGTTCTTAAACACTACTAAAGGTTGGGCCCAACGCGGGACGAGCTGCTATTGGTTAACGAAATTACGTCACAGTAGGAGCAAAGCAGCCGAGCCCAGAGCGCACAGATCAGTAGGAATCTCATAATACCAGCAAACATTACAGTTTCTCAGAACTAATTGCAGACCAGGCATAAAGATTACTGCTGTTATAAGATTGAAAAAGAGTACAGCATAGTAACTTTTCATTATTTCTGTTACGGAGTTATCCGTGGAAGGCAGAGGTGAAAGAAGGTGCGGGCTGGAATGGGTCTGAATACAAGTTCGAAAGATGAATTAAAATTTCAACAAAGGTTATATTTTCAAAACTTAACAAGTCAACAACAAGCAAAATCAGATACAAAGAAATTACAAGTGCTAGGGGATAATTACACGATCTGGGCTTCGAGCCCCACAATGACAATCCTTGAGCTATTAGCCCAACTTTACCAAGGTACAGAATTAAACAAAGGGGCAGAAAACCCCATCATGGCAAGGAGCACTTGCTCCTAATTACAATGTTAAGCCTCCTAGAGGCGTACAGGAATCAAATTTAGAAAAGAGCAGGCCTGCTCTCAATAGTTCAAGCCTATCAGGAGGCCATAAGCAGACCTTACACTCAACTGCCCTTAAGGCAAACTTATAAATCAACAGGGGCAACTTGTACCCAATCTACTGGGCCTTGGTGTGCAAAACTAGGTTAATTTAAATGGCCCAAAACAAAAGGATGGAGGCGATTACTTGCACTCCTACACTAAAGTTTTGTTTTAAAACCTATGTGGCGCTAGGCCGATAATACAGGGGCTAATCCCAAGCTAGGGAGGTGACCCGTATGAAAAAACTTTAACACATTAAGGAAGAGAAGAAACGGTTACGAAAACGTGGTCACCTTAATTTCAAAATGAAGGGGAGCTCAAGAGGGTAAGGCACTCTCTATCCCCGCTTTACAGTAAAAGAGATTTGTAGTTTTTACATAGACAGAAAGGAAATTTACATTTTAAAAAGGTGGGTTACATATTAAAGGTTTCGAACCTTCCTCGAGAGTTAGACTGCTGAGCTAGCAAGAAATAAAGATGTTAAAAGGCCATTACCTTGTAGAAGAACTGCTGCTTGAAGAAAGAGGCGCTTCCCGCCCCCTGCTACATATCCACACACTAAGTTAGATGTTATACAAGTGGCCCCGAGACAAGAAAATCAGCAGTTTTTATACCCTTGTGGAAAATTTGATACCTTTCAGGAATGAGTAGACACACCCCGTCAATTTATTGGGTCGCTAAAAGTTATACATCAACATCGAAGAAAAAAGACACTATTGGTCAGAAATTAATTACAAAAATTAGTGATTGGTTAAATTCAAAACAGGCGGAAAGAAAAGATAACTGTTGCCAACCCACAAACCACAGAACAAAATTTAGTAAAAACAAAACTTAGGAATACAAAATTTCTTCAGGAGAGTACATTCCATTACACCAGAGTGTATTACCATAGTTTTTGGTAGAGACATCTATTAGAGAATGTCCACACTTCTTGATCCATGAAAAACAAAAGCAAATCAAAAACACCCAGTGTCCTCTTCTGATAACTAGTAGAGTTAGTTCAGTGGTAAAGTTCCGGGTTTCTCCAGTAGAGGAGTTTCAGTTGGCGCAAGATTTGAACTTGCGTCGCGTAGAGGTGTACCGCTCGGTACAATTTCTATTACGAATAAGGCGTAAATGTAACGCGACGGCACACTGACCAACGCTTGAAATTTATTAACATTTCCAAGTTCCTCTATTTAGTTTGAGGAAGGTTACGCGCTCTCAAATCTGTAAACATAAATATTTAGAGATATGAAATATTTTAATAATATTAAATCTTTACAGCAGAACTTCCGTGATGGAACTACCGTATATTAACATACGATATACTGACTCACTTCCGCAGGTATCGAGTTTAAAGCTTAACACATTTTATAACAGCAGCAGAAGAAAGTTCATATTCGAAACCATGCATAGATAGTCCTGGAAAACCTACAAACTGTTTTCCAGTCTTTGACCGGGTCAGGGATGTGATGATGATGATGATGAAGCTTGTTGTTTAAAGGGGCCTAACATCGAGGTCATCGGCCCCTAATGGTACGAAATGAAACGACAAAGTAAAAGTTCAAAATCATCCACTGACCAAAATAAAAAATGTAATGAAGAATGAATGAATGAATGAATGAATGAATGAGTGAAAATGAATTTAAAACAATCAGTTGATCCGTCTCAAAAAACTATCATAGTTAATAGTAGTACAGACCTAGGGACCACTTCCAAAGCACAATCCTGAATCGAGAATGCTTGGTGTCTAAATGGGTCCAAAATACAGATCAAAGGCCCCTCAGAATGATACTTATCGCTTGTAATGTAGAACCATGGTATCCGTCCTGTTGCGGTACTAATCAAAAGTATCAGAGACTTGCGGTATTCCACACATTATTGTACTACTCAGAGGTTATGAAATTCGACGTATAATACAGACCTATTGCCCCCGTTTTGCCGGGCAGCCCAGCCGGTAAGCAAAAGTCCCAGAGGCGGAACGTACGCTTACAGGCAACGCTAAATTATAGAGGACAGGGACAACCTAAGGACTGACGACAAATGAAAACACTAAAAAGATATGGGTTTTAACATTTATTAAATAAAAGATTAGCACTTTTCAAATTCTATTAATATTTTCAAAATCTTGAATAAAAAATATTTAGCTCTTCCCTGCTGGAATTCACCCACAGTTCTTCATTAAATTGCGTTCTGCAAAGATACGAAACTGAGTTAATAAATCGTATTAGGAAATTAACTAACTTATTATCTGAGAAAATCCTATCTCAAAATATCAAAAATCTGATTTTTCAAATTATTATTTAAATTAACAATACTCTGCGATTTATTTTGCCGTGAGTCAAATTCTTACCTCACATGGAAAATCAAATAATCATTTCTATTAATTAAATATTATTCTAATTAATTAATGATGCTTGAAATTACTTAATTAAATTATTTTGAAGTCCAATATTCAACTCATTAGATTTTTACTCTTATGTCAATTGACCTAGTGTTGTGCACAACTCACAATAAAGACTTAAAATTCTCGCATTGTAAAGTTAAACATTTTACATTTTGTGAGCTTAGTTCATTGACGCGATCTTTGCTTAAGTATTTTCCCTAGAGGCAAAGATCCTAATCTTATTCCGTCATAAAATTGCTTAAAGATTTATAATTGAGCCAAATATGCTCGCCACAAAACAACAAAAAAATCGAAAACTTTACGCGCTCAGCGTACACATATCATGACGAAATATAACCATGAAAATCACATTTACAAACAAAATCAGTCATTCATCCATCTCACATTCAAGCTTTGGTCCACGGTAATATTATCAAATAGATTTATCGAACCCTATCTCTTGATTTTTAATTTTTAAATGTATTTGAAATATGAGAGTTTCTCCCGATGACAGTATCAGACAAGGGCTACCATTACGATCGTCTGACGTGTGATTGTAACAGGATTATCACTTTTTCAATGAAATAGATTCCACAACGGTGTTCCAGGATAATTTTACAGTAGAAATCATCACTAAAAATGGTAAAAGTTCAGACCTTGTCACGCAAGTTTGTATCATAGTAATCATGGCTGACGATGGGCGAATGGACGCTGCCATTGGTTGAAGGCTAGTCCACTGAAATGTCGTTCCCATAATTCAATACAGACAGAAGTTATGACCAACTTACGCGATGAAAAGACCTAAGAGTGAGGCAATGTCAAAGAATAACCATATGAAACAAATAAGAGTAAGAATATCTGGCTATGTTGAACTATGGTAGTGACATTTCATAGGGCAAATCTTCAGGCGATGCAGAGTCCATTCGTGCCAACGCCAGCCACGATTATTAACGATTATATAACAACGTGATTGAATATAAAAAAGAAATAGAGGCCTAATTATTAGTAGTACGTAGCGTTCCCGACACCGGAAGAAAAAAATCACAACGAAATGTAACGTGAATGATAAACAATGTATAATAGAGAAGAAGAATGTATGTAAATGGAACCAACCTTAATGTAGTGGAGGTTAGGCGACGACACGAAAAAACAACACGATTGAATTTCTCATTCACTAATAATTTGACGTGACGGCCACACCATTCACATACTCTGCTATTTGAAATCAAATTGTGACGTACATAGAATTGAAGTAAATCCTTGAAGTTGTTCTTGTAATTCGCTGAAAAACTTGTTACATTAATAACACATCCATCGTACGATGCCATGTCAATATAATTAGATATGTTTTCTGTATCAACAATGGCCAGATGCACTGGATGCGCTATGTACGAAAAAAGAAGTAGTAGGCTTTGCTTCTATCAATCCTATCATTTCGTGACCAGTAAGCGACATAGAATGCCGTGGTGTATTAATGTGAAGAGAAACGTCATTGTGGTCCAGGGCTAAGTCGTGCGAGTCGTCTGCGAGAAAAATAAACATAGTCCAGGGCTTAATTGTGGTCCAGGGCTCAACAAATGTAATTGTGGTCCAGGGCTCAGTACCATTAGTTCCTAAGTACAGTGGTTGGCAGCATCGGCGAGTCGTGCAAGTCGTCTGCGAGAAAAATAAACATAGGACAGTCATACCGCGCGTAGATATTGCCGATGCAAGCGGTAACCATGGTACTAATGTTGCGTGACATAGACTGAACTTCTAATCTAAAAATTCCATAGAATTGCCTACAGTCATAGATAAACAAGCATTCGCGCATACGGTCTATGAGTCACGACTACTTTATTTTAATCTCCTATTATCTCAAATTATCGATCAATATGTGCTGCATAAGAAGAAATTATGTTCAAAGACACACTCTCTTCCTTAACTGACTCATGTAATGGACACACAAATACAATCCTATCTTATGATCCATTTACAAGCCTCAAAAATACCAATAACAGTAAATGCAAAATTTGTGGACATTCAAGCCACATAGAATGCCGTGGTGTATTAATGTGAAGAGAAACGTCATTGTGGTCCAGGGCTAAGTCGTATAAGTCCAGGCCACCATCTACTTCAATATAGCACACATTAATCATTTATAAGCACAGTAATAATTACACTCATGACCTTTAAACATTCTATTAGACCGTAATAATGTCTATTATTATTATTATTATTATTATTATTATTATTATTATTATTATTATTATTATTATTATTATATGCGCGCGGTCGCGTCATCGTAGGCTATGGTTTAATGAAATCATAGATGACTCTATCCTATCTCGAATCTATGATAAACCACAAAACATCAAGGAAAAATCCTAAATTCACAGAACACGTCGATATTCTGTCCCAAATAATTCAAAAATTATTCCATCATTATTTTATAAATTAATAAATGTTATCGCGTGGGTCAAATATTTTTAACACTTTCCTCGACTTATCATGGGACAGTGAGAACATGTCACGAAGCACTCACTCCAATAGAACAAATTATAGGTCCCAAATACACTCTCACACACATCAAATCTACCAACACCAGTGAAAGAAGAGTGAAATTCCTAACTACAAAGACTATTAGAAATGATCTCAAATATTCAAGCAAGGACTACGTCTACATAATTATTACAACAGAGAATAGAGAAAAGTATAATTTAAAATCTTAGCTGTAGTAGACTTGGCTTCTGGACTCGGTTGATGATCAGTGAATATTTAACCAAACTCCATCTCCGATATTATTCTCCCCTGGGCTGAATTATGCCTCACATTTTAGTTACACATGGCTGCAGCAGGCGAGGACTTAGGACAATTACAAACTCCGTCGTAATGCTAAAGTTACATTCTTCCGAAATAGTTCAGAACTGCTAGGGATCTTCCGTCTTCTGGTGAAAGCTGAAACTAAAAGGTCTGTTTTAGAAATAGTTCCCAACATACACTCGATTCTCCAAGCTGGCACAGTTTTTACGTACTTTAAATTTTCCTCAGATTTATAAAATTAAGGAAATCTGAACTGCTGCGTTTCCAATATTTCCGTTTCTTAAAATTTCCTCAGAAGCAGACAAAAATTATCGTCTTTCATCAAATGAATGCTTGTAATGTTCAACGTCGGATACGCCGTCTCCAATAACACATGTGCTCGAAGCAATTATTCCCGTAGACGACTGAAGACAAAAAAGAGCAAAAGCAAAAGAGGAAGATTCTCCCAGATACATGGGTATTTATTTCTTCAAGACGTAGGTGTGTTCGTTAATTGAATTTTATTGGCTGAGATTTAGCGATCGGGCTAACCTTGCGATCCAATTGGTTAAATATCATGACGTCAAAATCTCAAAGTATTGATCGCTTTTAGTCTGGTAGAGTTCATGTCCACGTGCTACTCATCTGGTGTCTTCAACAAGGCACAAAAAAAACAGACTCGCTTACACGGCAGGGGGAAAACCTGTTTCACTGCGGGCTAGCAGACAGTGCAGAGTTGAAATCTCCTTCCTGGATGATAATTGTATGCATTGTTCCACCCCAGTAATAAAATATTCTTTCCATACAAACCAATAACCAATTTTCAAGGGTGCATCATCTCCCTTGGCTGAAAAATGATTTGATGGGCAGATTAAATCATTATTATCTGGAAATATAATTAACATGTCCCTTGAAAATTTTGAGGTACAGTTATGTGTCACACTATTCCATAATTATTCCAGATGACGTTCCAGCACGTAGCCTACTATTGTCCAGTTCCAGCGCAGCACAAAGCAATCGGAATTGACTCATGGCGGAATCTTGTAACTCCTGACATTCTTTACATACTTCTTCCGTCATATCGACCTCGTTGAAGCATGAAGGTAGATTGGATCCTCATCTTCGTTCCATGACGTTTCTTCTTCAAAGATGACGTTTATTTGATCTATAGCAGATTGTTTAGGACAGTTATAACTCTTCAAATTTGAACCATTATGAACTCCTTCATATGATTGATCAAGACTTTGTATGCGATAGGCATTGTTCCCATAGACTTTAATAATTTTGTAAGGCCCAATAAATAACGGTGCAAACTTGGCATAAAATTTACTTGTGGTTTCTGAGGAAGCTGGTTTCTTGAGTAACACAAGCTCATGTAATTTTAGTGGACGCCGAAATTTCTTGTTCCTGACACGTCTTTGCCTTCTCTCAGCTTGTTCCTTTAGAGATTTTGCAGCCTTCTCAATATTCTCCTCCAGGGTAGGTTTTACATTTCCTGGGCATTGAATGATACTATCCCAAGGTCGGCAAGGTCGTCTGTCAAAGTGAAGAACAACTGGAATCTGAGATGTTGCCTCGTGCATAGTGTTATTTATGCATTCCATCATAATTGGTAACACATCTACCCATAACCAATGTGTATTTCCGCAGAAAATACGGCAGAATTTTGACAGTTCCTGCATTACTCTTTCAGCTGGATTGCTCGATGGATGGCGGACAGAATTCAATATATGCTTAATGCCCAATTGTTCCATAGCTTGACGAAATTCAGCGGAGGTGAATTGTGATCTGTGATCAGTCAATATGGCTTTTGGCTTGCCCATATGAGGTATCAGGTTGCGGATTATCCGACGGATTACAGATTTGGAATTCGCCTTTTGGATAGGATACAAGGCAATATACTTAGAAAATACGTCGATAGTGACTATTACATGTCGGTTTCCCCTCCTAGAGATCGGGACGGGTCCAAATAGGTCCATTGCAAATAACTGTTTAGGCCCTGTAGGTATTATGGGAATAGGACTGTGCTGAAGCAGATGGGAGCTAGGTTTTACTCGCTGACAAGTATCACAGGTGCGGACTACATTACGAACAATGGTTCGGAGTTTCTCCCAGTGAATTTCTCTTGAATAGTGGCAACCGTCTTGTCAATACCACCATGACCAGTTATTCTGTGCGTATGCCAGATAAGGGATTCCTGTAATTTTGGAGGCACCACAACTCTAAGTTCGGATTTTGCAGAATCAATGAATTTAAACAATATTCCATCCAAATATTGGTAACGTGAAGCTTTTCTCTTACATCTTCTATAATTAGGTTCTCCGGGTTTGATTCCCTTCTCCAAAAAGTCTATGATTTTTCTTAAAAATTCGTGGTCCTCTGGAACTAATTCAATCTGATGGATTTCCTCAGTATCGGCATTCGGGTTACGACTTAAACAGTCAGCTAACAAATTGCTTTTTCCAGTACAGTGCTCCAGTTTAATGTCAAATTGCTGGACAAACATCGTCCACCTGAATATTCGTTCGGATGCCATGGTCGTTTTCAACATGAAAGTCAAAGCTTTGTGATCAGTCCTGATAATAATTTGATAACCATATATTATCTTCTGCCAGTATTTGAGGGCATAAACTATCGACAACATCTCCAATTCAGTAACCGTGTAGTGCTTTTCGTGATTTCGCAATTTTCTGCTGACGAAGGCAAGATAAATTCTCCTTTCAGGGTCTTCCTTATTTTCGTGGAATAACACAGCTCCAATTCCAATACCTGATGCGTCTGTTTGTAATATGAACGGTTTTCCAAAGTCTGGATATCCCAATTTGACGTTTTGTATCAGCATTTCCTTGGTCTTATTAAATGCTGTCTCACATTCCATTTCCATCTGTTCCCCTTTTTTAGCATATCCTGTAAAGGTGCGACAGTCTGCGTAAAAGTAGGGCAATGGTTGGGGAAAAAGTTTGCCATCCCTAAAAATTGCCTTACATGTTTTACTCTTATGGGCCTTGGAAATTTACTTATGGCTTCAATCTTGACCGGGTTAGGTCTGATTCCCTTACCATCTATTATATGTCCTAAAAATAGAATTTCAGTCTGACAGAATTTTGACTTGGCTAGATTTATATGGAATACCGTTCTAGAAAGATTCTCCAGTTTAGATAAGTGATCTTCGAAGGTTTCACTGGCCAAAAGTAAGTCGTCAATGTACTTCGTCGTGAAGCTCTTTACTTCCTCCGTAAGACATCGATCCAATGCTCGAATAAGAGCGCTTCCTGCATTACATATGCCAAAGGGCAGTTTTCGGAAGACGTAAGGCTGTTGGTTGAACATGAATCCAGTTAGTAGTCTAGATTTTTCCTCCAGGAGAATGTGATAATATGAAGAAGTGAAGTCGACTGACGTAAAGAGATTCATCCCTCGAAATTTCCTTAAAACTTCTTTAATAGCAGGTGCGTGGTCTCTTTCAGGGATTAGTTTGCGGTTTATTTCACGAGCGTCCAAACACAAACGAAGGGACCCATCTGGCTTGCTTACGATGACTAAAGAACTAAGGAAAGGTGTACTAGCTTTCATTATAATCCCATCTTTCTCCATGCCTTCGATTAATTTTTCTACTCTAGAATGGAATTTCTCCGGGATTGGATATGGCTTCTTTTTGAAAGGAGTCCAGTCAGTTGCCATCAATGAATATTTAAAATCTGGAATTTGTCCCGGTTTGTCATGAAACAAGTTCTTATATCTTAATAATAAATTTCGAAGTTGTTCCTTTTCTTTATCAGTTCCCTGAGCTGAATTCACCTTCTGATTTATAAGATCCAAGGGATGTGCTCTATTTTCGCCCTCTTCAATGATGTCATCCAGAACCTGATGAATTTCTTCTACGGCCTCATGGTCTTCTTTCTCCCTCGATGTTATGGCGCAATTTATGTGGAACACCTCTTGGTCGGTTACATCAACAGGATTCATAACTGCAATATCTGAAAATTCCTCCAGACGAAATGCTATTTGGTTGCAGTCCAAATTAATGTTTGCGTGGTATGATGTAAGAAAATCCATTCCAAGAATGATATTAAATTTGATATTTGTCATAGCCAAAAATATATTAGGGAACTTGGTGTTTCCGATTTCCACATCGAGAAATGTCTGCTGTTTGCAAATTACAATCTTGTCAGGGATGATTCCTTTAATTTTAACATGTGAGACTGGAATGATGGGTATTTCATGCCTTTCTCTTAAGTTATTCATAAATGATGTTGATATTACACTAATAGTGGAGCCGGTGTCAACTAAGCATTTAACTCTCACGCCACAAACTCTAGCTAATATTATTGGTAATGCCCTTGCATTATTTCTATTAGTCTCAAGATTTTCTTCTAACAGATCATCAGATTTAGTAACCCATGAATCAATCTGAACTACAGTCCATTCCTTCGGAACCTCTGAATTACAAGAGCTAGGATTCGTACTATCATTTTCTAGTTGGATGGATTTTTTTTGTTTAATAGCCCCTTGACTATAATCTTCCTTTTCATAGCGTTGTCGATTATCTTCTTGCTTAGCCCTTTGGTATTCTAAGCTTTCTGCTCCTACTATATCTGGGTTTACGTCCTGGTCCTGAATCGCGTGACGCCACTTGGATTTCTCCTGATTTTCCTCGCGTAATTCCTGGATGTATTTCTCTCTCTCTTCTTGCCTCCAGTTTCTTTTTCTTCCTCCCGTATGGTTAGTTTCACTATTTCTTCTCCACCTTCCTCGAATGTTTTCATAGGGTCTGCGTCGTACATTCCTTCGGTAATAGTTTCTCTCCTCGTCACTTCTGTGTCCTGACCTAGGAGAACGGTCTCTCGGTGACATTTCCTTTGTAGTTCGACCGCTAGGTCTCCCTTGGTTGAATGAAGCTCCGCTGTCGGCTCGGACGACTGTAGCTTGCAACACCTGTTGCTCTTGACCAAGGTTACGTCGTGGCTGCTCCCTCGAAGTTAAATCAAGTTGGCGAAGTATAGCCTCAGCCTGAATTGCTGTCTGCGCGTTCGAAGCAATCATAATACGTTGAATGTCCGCTGGAAGTTGCCTTATTATTACACGGACTACTTCAACTTCTGAGGGCGGCATATCAAGCTCCTTTAATTTACGTAATTGAGCCGAAAAATAATCAGCGTAGCTGTGGGCGTAGAAGAAGCGTACCTCTTAGCGTAGAGTTCTGTTTTTAAATTATGCTGTAAGTCACTGTTCCAATATCTCTCCAGAAATGCTTTCTTAAACCCCTCAAAATCTTCAAACGAATACTTGAACGCTTCATACCATGTTAATACTGAATTCTCCAAATAGCGTTCAGTCACCCTTAAATGGCATTCAGGAGGTATCTTATTATCTCTAAAATATTCTTGAAGTTCACGAGTGAAGCTTTTAGGAGTAACGCCTTTAACATTATTGAACTTCTTTGGCTGTTCCTCATGTAATTTAATAATATTAACGATTTGGGTCTGACCTGAAATATTTGCTGAATTTATCCCACTACTGTCCTGATTTATGTAAGGATTTGTGTTATTTATGGGATTAGCCATGTCCACCCTATTATCTACTTTTGGAGTTGAACACGGGACTTCACCAGACATCCGCTTCTCCAATTGACCTTGCCTTTCCAATAATGTTGAAGTGACAATATTATGACTCTCGCCCTGAAGTTTGATTATCTTAAGCTCTTCAACAAGTTCCTTAATTCCATCCTGAAGTTCTCGCTTCGATGCTTCGGACTCAGCTTTTACTTCCCTAATTTCCTTGTCCACTTTCGTTTTTACTTCTTTAAGACCTGTCTGTGTCTCTTCGATAGTCTCGTAGAAATATTTTAGCCTTTCTGACGTGATTACTTCGGAAACTTTTATTTCTGCTATGACTCCCTTTTCCACCTGTTTCAAAGTTTCGTAAAGGCCGGTAAACTTTTTTCTCCAAGCTGCCTTAGTCGCTGTAAGGTCCTCTGCATTGTCCACAATTTTCTCCTCAATATTCTGAAAGTTTTTCTCCACCTCATTTTTGTATTTATCAAGCCCCTGTAGTACGTCTGTCTGGACTTAA
Source organism: Anabrus simplex (assembly GCF_040414725.1). Classification (NCBI taxonomy): domain Eukaryota; kingdom Metazoa; phylum Arthropoda; class Insecta; order Orthoptera; family Tettigoniidae; genus Anabrus; species Anabrus simplex. The sequence continues at coordinate 171,910,123 of NC_090268.1, forward strand.
GCGAGTCTCTCACTAACTTCGTTCGACATATCAGCTAACGAACTTGTAATACCCGCCTGTATTTCACCTTTGAAGTCTGAGAAATTCTGTTTGACTGCTACAAGTTCACTTTGAATGGATGCTATTTTCCCATTAAATAATTTCACATCCATGTGCAGTTTATTAATGTTTTCGTCCGTCCTATTCTGTATTTCTTCCAATGCACTTTTAAGATCGGATTTAAATTTATCCTGTCCCTCGTTCAGTTCCAATTTCAGTTTTTCATTATTCTCACTTAATTCCTGTCTCAATCGCTCCTGATTTTCACTAAGATCCTGTTTCAACTCCTGTTTTAATTTAGCACTATTTTCACTAAGATCCTGTTTCAGCCTATCATTGCTATCCTTCAGGTCCTGCTTCAAGCTATCTTTCAGATTTCCTAATGCATTCTCCAAAAATGCACGCCATTCATCCATAATAACAAACTTTTTCAAAGAAACGGCAGTTCAGACCTCGGGGAGAATATTATCAGAGTATAAACCAGAGTCCAGTTCCACGTCCACTAATGAATTAAGCTCACCTCCTTAGGGGAAGATTTGTATATCATTTCAATAATATTTAACTATTAAAATCCGAAATCCGCGAACCTGCTACGCAGGCGTAGCAGGAGGAGAGGTGATACTCCCACGTGGCGCGTCCCAGGTGGCGGATAGGGGGGTCCTAACCGGCTTGCCGGCGGACTTGAGGGAAATAAAATACCTCTCGCGGACCAAACACACACCCCCTGTGGGTGGGGGAGGCAGACGAATAATACACCCACGGTATCCCCTGCCTGTCGTGAGAGGCGACTAAAAGGGGCGACCAAGGGATGTTTAAATTGGAACCATGAAACTGCTTTTGATTCGTGCCATCACGCGGGAAACACCAAGGGTTGCTTTTACTTGTGCGTAGTACCACTACATTAGGTACGAAATTGTTTTGTGATTAGTAGAACACAGGAGCACCGCGCGGTCGGCTTTTGCAGTACCTGTGAATAGTACCACCATATGAGCAGGACCATGGGATGATAGCTACCATGGTTCTGCCTTGCCTATGATTAGTACCCACTATATGAGGAACACCGCGGGATAGGGAGAGGTCCCTGTGGTTAGTACTCTTCTGTGATGAACACCATAGGTTTGCGTTGCCTGTAAATGGGGCCGCAAAGTGGGAAAACATAGGTCTGTATTAAATGTCGAATTTCATAAGCTCTGAGTAGTACAATAATGTGTGGAATGCCGCAAGTCTCTGCTACTTTTGATTAGTACCGTAACAGGACAGCTACCATGGTTCTATTTTGATAGCGATCAGTACCGTTATGAGGGGCCGATAACTTCGATTTAGGACCCCTTTTTGACTGCACGCATAATCGATTCAGTGTTATGCTATAGCAGTAGTTCCTTGGTCAGTAATCCGATATTGTCACGTCCGTTTATGTGACTGTGCGACATTGCGGGTCGCAACCACTGATTGTTTTAAATTCATGTCCATCCATTCATTCTTCGTTGTCACATTTTTGAATTCTGGTCAGTGGAGAATTTTAGACTTTTAATATGTCATTCCATTTCGTCTCATTTCGTACCATTAGGGGCCGATGACCTAGATGTTAGGTCCCTTTAAGCAACAATCATCAATCATCAATCAATCAATCAATCAAAATCCGAAATGTTGCGCAAATGCAGTCGCATAAAAAATGGAAATTTTCCTAATCTTCAAGATTTTGTTTCAAGTATTCAACATGGCCCTTCCTAACTTTAACTAAAGTGCACTCTGCCACAGAGATCTGGGCTAATATATGTTATCAAACAACCCAAAATCCTATTGTCGCCGCATCTTGCTTATGTCCAAATTTTGGACTACAAGATCGAGTCCTTAGATTGGCGTCGCCGATGAAATTCGGGCCAAGCACGTTCGGCGCCAAATTTGCACTACCTGCACCCGTTTTGCCGGGCACTCCAGCCGGTAAGCAAAAGTCCCAGAGGCAGAACGTACGCTTACAGGCAACGCTAAATTATAGAGGACAGGGACAACCTAAGGACTGACGACAAATGAAAACACTAAAAAGAAATGGGTTTTAACATTTATTAAATAAATGATTAGCACTTTCCAAATTCTATTAATATTTTCAAAATCTTGAATAAAAAATATTTAGCTCTTCCCTGCTGGAATTCACCCACAGTTCTTCATTAAATTGCGTTCTGCAAAGATACGAAACTGAGTCTTAATAAATCGTATTAGGAAATTAACTAACTTATTATCTGAGAAAATCCTATCCCAAAATATCAAAAATCTGATTTTTCAAATTATTATTTAAATTAACAATACTCTGCGATTTATTTTGCCGTGAGTCAATTCTTACCTCACATGGAAAATCAAATAATCATTTCTATTAATTAAATATTATTTTAATTAATTACTTATGCTTGAAATTATTTAATTAAATTATTTTGAAGTCCAATATTCAACTCATTAGATTTTTACTCTTATGTCAATTGACCTAGTCTTGTGCACAACTCACAATAAAGACTTAAAATTCTCGCATTGTAAAGTTAAACATTTTACATTTTGTGAGCTTAGTTCATTGACGCGCTCTTTGCTTAAGTATTTTCCCTAGAGGCAAAGATCCTAATCTTATTCCGTCATAAAATTGCTTAAAGATTTATAATTGAGCCAAATATGCTCGCCACAAAACAACAAAAAAATCGAAAACTTTACTCGCTCAGCGTACACATATCATGACGAAATATAACCATGAAAATCACATTTACAAACAAAATCAGTCATTCATCCATCTCACATTCAAGCTTTGGTCCACGGTAATATTATCAAATAGATTTATCGAACCCTATCTCTTGATTTTTAATTTTAAAATGTATTTGAAATATGAGAGTTTCTCCCGATGACAATATCAGACAAGGGCTACAATTACGATCGTCTGACGTGTGATTGTAACAGGATTATCACTTTTTCAATGAAATAGATTCCACAACGGTGTTCCTGGATAATTTTACAGTAGAAATCATCACTAAAAATTCCATAGAATTGCCTACAGTCATAGATAAACAAGCATTCGCGCATACGGTCTATGAGTCACGACTACGTTATTTTTAATCTCCTATTATCTCAAATTATCGATCAATATGTGCTGCATAAGAAGAAATTATGTTCAAAGACACACTCTCTTCCTTAACTGACTCATGTAATGGACACACAAATACAATCCTATCTTAAGATCCATTTACAAGTCTCAAAAATACCAATAACAGTAAATGCAAAATTTGTGGACATTCAAGCCACGACCAATATTCCAGGCCACCATCTACTTCAATACAGCACACATTAATCATTTGTAAGCACAGTAATAATTACACTCATGACCTTTAAACATTCTATTAGACCGTAATAATGTCTATTATTATTATTATTATTATTATTATTATTATTATTATTATTATTATTATTATTATATGCGCGCGGTCGCGTCATCGTAGGCTATGGTTTAATGAAATCATAGATGACTCTATCCTATCTCGAATCTATGATAAACCACAAAACATCAAGGAAAAATCCTAAATTCACAGAACACGTCGATATTCTGTCCCAAATAATTCAAAAATTGCTCCATCATTATTTTATAAATTAATAAATGTTATCGCGTGGGTCAAATATTTTTAACACTTTCCTCGACTTATCATGGGACAGTGAGAACATGTCACGAAGCACTCGCTCCAATAGAACAAATTATAGGTCCCAAATACACTCTCACACACATCAAATCTACCAACACCAGTGAAAGAAGAGTGAAATTCCTAACTACAAAGACTATTAGAAATAATCTCAAATATTCAAGCAAGGACTACGTCTACATAATTATTACAACAGAGAATAGAGAAAAGTATAATTTAAAATCTTAGCTGTAGTAGACTTGGCTTCTGGACTCGGTTGATGATCAGTGAATATTTAACCAAACTCCATCTCCGATATTATTCTCCCCTGGGCTGAATTATGCCTCACATTTTAGATACACATGGCTGCAGCAGGCGAGGACTTAGGACAATTACAAACTCCGTCGTAATGCTGAAGTTACATTCTTCCGAAATAGTTCAGGACTGCTAGGGATCTTCCGTCTTCTGGTGAAAGCTGAAACTAAAAGGTCTGTTTTAGAAATAGTTCCCAACATACACTCGATTCTCCAAGCTGGCACAGTTTTTACGTACTTTAAATTTTCCTCAGATTTATAAAATTAAGGAAATCTGAACTGCTGCGTTTCCAATATTTCCGTTTCTTAAAATTTCCTCAGAAGCAGACAAAAATTATCGTCTTTCATCAAATGAATGCTTGTAATGTTCAACGTCGGATACGCCGTCTCCAATAACACATGTGCTCGAAGCAATTATTCCCGTAGACGACTGAAGACAAAAAAGAGCAAAAGCAAAAGAGGAAGATTCTCCCAGATACATGGGTATTTATTTCTTCAAGACGTAGGTGTGTTCGTTAATTGAATTTTATTGGCTGAGATTTAGCGATCGGGCTAACCTTGCGATCCAATTGGTTAAATATCATGACGTCAAAATCTCAAAGTATTGATCGCTTTTAGTCTGGTAGAGTTCATGTCCACGTGCTACTCATCTGGTGTCTTCAACAAGGCACAAAAAAAACCAGACTCGCTTACACGGTAGGGGGAAAACCTGTTTCACTGCGGGCTAGCAGACAGTGCAGAGTTGAAATCTCCTTCCTGGATGATAATTGTATGCATTGTTCCACCCCAGTAATAAAATATTCTTTCCATACAAACCAATAACCAATTTTCAAGGGTGCACTATGTTTTCCTCACTTTGCGGCGCCATTTACAGGCAACGCAAACCTATGGTGTTCATCACATGAGAGTACTAACCACAGGGACCTCTCCCTATCCCGTGGTGTTCCTCATATAGTGGGTGCTAATCATAGGCAAGGCAGAACCATGGTAGCTATCATTCCATGGTTCTGCTCATATGGTGGTACTAATCACAGGTACCGCAAAATCCGATCGCGCGGTGCTCCTGTGTTCTACTAATCATAAACCTATTTCGTACCTAATATAGTGGTACTACGCACAAGTAAAAGCGACCCTTGGTGTTCTCCGCGTGGTGGTACTAAGCACATGTAGTTTCATGGTTCGAATGCAATCATCCCTTGGTCGCCCCTTTTAGTCGCCTCTCACGACAGGCAGGGGATACCGTGGGTGTATTATTCGTCTGGCTCCCCACCCACAGGGGATGTGTGTTTGGTCCGCGAGAGGTATTTTATTTCCCTCAAGTCCGCCGGCAAGCCGGTTAGGACCCCCTATCCGCCAACTGGGACGCGCCACGTGGGAGTATCACCTCTCCCCCTGCTACGCCTTCGTAGCAGGTTCGTGGGGTCAGGGATGTAATGAATGAACCATATATAGGCTATTATTACAATGGGGTCGCCACTCCCAAAGTGATTTATTAATGACTGATAAATGCTATGAAATGAGAGTGGAGAGTGTTGCTGGAATGAAAGATGACAGGGAAAACCGGAGTACCCGGAGAAAAACCTGTTCCGCCTCTGCTTTGACCAGCACAAATCTCACATGGAGTGACCGGGATTTGAACCACGGTATCCGCTGGTGAGAAGCCGACGCGCTGCCGCCTGAGCCACGGAGGCTCTACTTAAAAAAATTAAACAATAAGAAAGAAAACGAAAACATTTAATTAGAACACAGTCCTACCTGTGAGATCAGATGTCATGAAGTTGTTGCTTTTGAAGATGAAATCTACTGTCGTACCTTTCGCCGATAAGCTGCTATGGATTTTTCAGTTCTTGCTCGAATGATCATTTGTCGTATGCGTATAAATATTCTCGTTCTAACATGCATTTTTACTATTTCTGATGGTACAGCGCGGAATTTACTGCTAATATTTGACGCACTTTGCGTATAATATTAGGTATGCGTCACAGTTCAGCACGTCCGTGAGTGTCCGTGAAAATTAACTCAAATTCCTTTATTTGTGTTACGGAGTTATCCGTGGAAGGCAGAGGTGAAAGAAGGTGCGGGCTGGAATGGGTCTAACTACAAGTTCGAAAGATGAATTAAAATTTCAATAAAGGTTATATTTTCAAAACTTAACAATGGTGACCCAGAATTTGAAAACTTAACAAGTCAACAACAAGCCAAAATCAGATACAAAGAAATTACAAGTGTTAGGGGATTATTACAAGGTCTGGGCTTCGAGCCCCACAATCACAATCCTTGAGCTATTAGCCCAACTTTACCAAGGTACAAAATTGAACAAAGGGGAAGAAAACCCCATCATGCCAAGGAGCACTTGCTCCTAATTACAATGTTAAGCCTCCTAGAGGCACACAGAGATCAAATTTAGGAAAGAACAGACCCGCTCTCAAAGTCCAAGCCTATCAGGAGGCCATAAGCAGACTTCACACTAATTGCCCTCAAGGCACACATATAATGGTACAGGGGTACCTAGTACCCAATCTACTGGGCCTTCTCAGGAAGGAAAACAAAACGAGTTAAATAAATGGCCCAAAATACAAAATTGAATGGAGGCGATTACTTGCACTCCAACACTAAAGTTTTTTAAACCTATGTGGCGCTAGGCCGATAATACAGGGGCTAATCCCAAGCTAGGGAGGTGACTTGTATGAGAAAACTTTAATACATTAAGGAAGAGAAGAAACGGGTCTGAAAACTTAGTCACCTCAATTTCAAAATGAAGAGGAGCTCGAGAGGGTAAAGCACTCTCTATCCCCGCTTTACAGTAAAAGAGATGTGTACATTCTACATAGACAGAAAAGGAATTTACATTTTAAAAAGATGGGTTACATATTCAAGGATTCGAACCCTCCCCGAGAGTTAGACTGCTGAGCTAGCAAGAAATAAAGATGTTAAAAGGCCATTACTTTGTAGAAGAACTGCTGTCTGAAGAACGAGGCGCTTGCCGCCCCCTGCTACATATCCACACACTAAGCTAGATGTTACTGAAGTGGCACCGAGACAAGAAAATCAGCAGTTTTTATACTCTCGTGGAAAATTCGAGACCTTTCATAATGAGTAGACACCCCCCCCAATTTTATTGGTAGACAAATAATTACACATGGAAATTCGAAGAAGAAAGCAATGATTTGAGGAAAGTTAATTACAGAAATTAGTGATTGGTTAAATTGAAAACAGGCGGAAGGAAAGAATTAATGTTGCCAACCCACAAACCACAGAACAAAATTTAGTAAAAACAAAACTCAGGAATACAAAATTTCTTCAGGAGAGTACATTCCATTACACCAGAATGTATTACCATAGTTTTTGGTAGAGACATCTGTTAGAGAACATCCACACTTCTTGATCAATGACAAACAAAAACACATCAAAATTCACACAGAGCAATCTTCGGAGAAACTGTTGAGTTAATACAGTTTTTCCAGGTTCAGGCTTTCTCCTGTAGAGGAGTTTCAATTGGCGCAATGTATGAACAAGCGGCGTGGAGGTGTACCGCCCGGTACAATTTGGTTTACCATTCTTCCGATGGAACGAGTCGACCTCCCCGAGATAACACTCCTATCTACCCCACAGGGGTTGTACCAGAAGAAATGGAAAGTATTTCCCCAGTGGGACTTCCCATTGACCTGTCATATTTTCTTTCACGGTAGGCGATGTAGCCTACCGAAATCCCTCTACTGAACAATCAGGTGTCGCTGTAGATTGCGGTGAATCATTAACGGCACGGTTTTCTATCGCAATGATACTGTACTATGAACACAGAAATTTCACTATTACACTGTACACGCAAGTAACGAACAGAAAATAAGTGCACCTCTAACACAGCAACTTAACAGAGATCTCAAAGAAACGAACTACGACACACACACACTACACAAAATACAGTAGGCCACTATATAAACCAACAGCAATAGCCTTCACGTAAAGAAATTACGTATATTTATTACGTGGAAATCATTTATTTATAAGACAGACATATATAAACAAGGAAATGAGATACACGTGCGGTTGTATGCTACACTGCCACGGTGCTCCTGCGATGACGTCACGAGCAGGACGAGGGAAAACTAACATCTACTGCGCAAAAAATCTGGGCCAGCCGTGTTCCATAGGATGCCAATGAGAATCTCGAAGATAACCGAGGTCTACCGATTCAGAACTATCACTTTCAAGCACACGCCCAAAGAGAATGCACACGCGTTCACGCACTTTTGTGTTGACTCTTGATGATACTTGGTTATTCTTGACATAGGTGCTGAGTAGTAGTTCTGTTTAAAAGTACGGTAGCGAATTATTGTCTGTTAGCCACGAGTAGAAAAGATAATGATGATGCTTGTTGTTTACAGCAGTGGAGCTAATTCGCAATGCCTGATTTAAAATAAAATAAGAGAAAATACAGGGAGAAAAGGAATAAGGCATTGCCTGGTGGTGCATATATATATATATATATATATACTTCATTTACATTAGAAGTTAAAATAACGCATTAAAATACGCAACACAAACTAAAATGAAGTCATTGGGATAAAAGCGCAATTGAAACAAATACACGAGGACAAAGGACATCACTAGACACGATAAAACAGACCACTATCCCTCATAAAGCGGATGACGAGGTCTACTGACTGCTAGTCATCTTGCAAGATAAGGGAGATGGTACCCGGAAGGTTAAGACTACGGCGAAGATCGACCAGGTCCATACACTCCGTAAGGATGTGTACCACGGCAAGATGGCCGCCGCAGGTACACACCGGAGGGGGTTCTCCTTTCAAAAGATGCGAGTGAGTTACGATACCGTGGCCGATCCGAAGACGACATAATACCACGGCTTCCCTCCGCGAAGCCCGAAGGGAAGTCCTCCATACCTTCGGTGTTCCTTTTATCGCTCTCAGCTTATTGGGAGGTGGAATGGCCTGCCACTCTATCTCCCAATGAGACATGACCAGATGTCTCAGCTGAGAGCGAATATCTCTTGCTGGAACCTTGAAAGGCAGCATGATCTGCTAACTCGTTTCCCTCGATCCCCATGTGGCTTGGGAGCCACAGAAACGTAATTCTGGTGCTGGCATCCGCACACCCGGCCAGCAGGTCCTGGATCCGCTGTACCAGGGGGTGCCGAGGGAAACAGGTATCAATAGCCTGGAGTGAACTCAAGGAGTCAGTACACACAAGAAATTGTCGGCGTTCATTGTACAGTGCGTATCGCAATACTATAAAAATAGCATAGAGCTCTGCTGTGAACACACTACAGGTTTCCGGGAGAGCGAAAAGAAACCTATCATTATCGACAAGGAACGCACAGCCCACCTTCGTATCTGTCCTTGAACCATCCGTGTAGACGACGACTGAACCTGGATAGCGGGCAAGAACGGACAAGAAGAGCCTCCGATAAATCGAAGGGTCCGTGTTTTCCTTCCTAGAGGCGTAGGTCCAGGATTATTTCAGGTCGCCGTACTACCCACGGATGTACCCCACTTGGTTGTCTGACAAGGCAAGCAACCGAAGGTACGTTAGACAACCTGTAACTGCTCTCCACGCGTTTTCCAACCGGCCGCGTTGCTCGGGGATGAGCGGCGTACAGCAAACGGTTGCCATTGTCGATAACGCAAGGTTAGCTTGGATGAAGTGGCATCTGTCGCAAATTTGCAGCATACGTAAGAAGCATTTGCTGCCGCCTCAGGTGTAAAGGCGGCACACCAGGCTCAGCGAGCAGGCTAGCTATGGGGCTTGTACGAAAGGCTCCCGTCGCCAACTGAACCCCGCTGTGGTGGATGATGTTTAGCTTCGCAAGAACGCTTGGTTTTGCTGAGCCATATGCTGCACTGCCGTACTCTAGGCGAGATAAAATATGTGCCCTATAGAATCGTAGGAGCACCGTGCGGTCAACCCCCAAAGAAGTGCTGCTAAGAAACTTCATGATATTAAGCTTCTTAGCACATTGCACTTTCAACTGCCGCGCATGTGGCTCCCACGACAATTTACTATCGAAAAGGAGCCCAAGAAATCGGTAAGTGTCAACAACTGGAAGAACGACATTTCCTAAATAGAGCTCGGGATGAGGGTGAAGAGTATGTTGACGACAAAAGTGGACAACAGAGGTCTTTGCGGCAGAAAATCGAAAGCCATGTGTTAAGGTCCACTGTTCAACCCTCCTAATAGCCTGCTGTAACTGTCGCTCTGCGACTGCCATACTGCACGAGCTGTAGTGCAGAGCGAAGTCGTCCACATATAGGAACGGTATTACTGCTGGGTCAGCAGCAGAAACAATATCGTTTATGGCAATCGCGAACAGAGTGACACTAAGGACCGATCCCTGTGGGACTCCATTTTCTTGAACGTGGTATTGCGAATATGTCCTCCCCACTCGGACACGGAATAGACGGAGGGACAAAAACTTCGCAATAAATACCGGCAAGTGACCTCGGAATCTCCATCGATGCAGGACTGAAAGGATACCATATCGCCATGTGGTGTCGTAGGCCTTCTCCAAGTCAAAGAAAACAGCTACCAAGTGCTGTTTGCGGAGAAACGCATCCTGGATCGAGCTCTCCAGGCGTACCAAGTGGTCAGTGGTGGATCGAGCGGCTCGAAAACCACATTGGTACTCGGACAAGAGTCCTTGTTTCTCCGGACACCACACGAGTCGGCAATTTACTATCCTCTCAAATAGCTTACACAGGCAGTTTGTAAGACAAATTGGTCTGTAGCTTCCTGCATACTTAGGATCCTTGTCAGGCTTGAGGACAGGAATGACTATGCCCTCTCGCCACTGAGACGTAAAATCACCCTCAATCCAGATTCAGTTGAACACACGAAGGAGATATAGTGAACTATCATGACTAAGGTGTTTCAACATCTGGATATGGATGTTGTCCCGTCCAGGAGAGTGTTCTTGCAAAGCGCTAAGGCGCTGCGGAGTTCCCACTCCGTAAAGGGCACGTTGTAGTCCTCTGAAGGTTGGGCGGCAATGCTAAGGTGATGGCTTTCTGCCTCCCGCATCAGAGCGAGGAAATCAGGATGGTAATTACCGGAGCCAGATACATCCGCGAAATGACTAGCTAGATGGTCAGCAATCGCGAGAGGGTCAGTGGCGACACTGCCTGCAATGGAAATTCTCGGTACAGCAGATGATCCTTGGATACCCGAATTTCGTCGAAGCATATTCCACACTTGGGATGATGGAGTATGTGACGTCATAGAAGACACATATCTCTCCCATGAAGCCTTCTTACTTTGTCGAATAAGAACTCGCGCCTTAGCGCGGAGTTTCTTAAATGCTACCAAGTTGGCCACAGTAGGCTCTCTACGGTAACGCTTATGAGCGCGACGGCGTTCTTTGATGGCTGCTGCTATTTCATCGTTCCACCAAGGAACGAGTTTTCGGCGAGGAGTCCCCGAGAAAAACGGAATGGACTCCTCAGCAGCAGCAAGAATAACTTGGGTGACGTAAGTTATTTCCTCGCCGACGGTCCGCCTGATATCATCGTTAAAGACAGCTAGCGATGTGTACTTTGGCCAATCAGCATGATTAAGAATCCATCGAGGGGGAGCCTCGACGGTTTTATGTTTCAACAAAGTAAGGATGATGGGAAAATGTTCACTGTCACAGAGATCATCGTGTGCATTCGACCGAAACAGTGGAACCAACTTTCGGCTGCATAGACTTACGTCTATGCGAGAATATGTGCCGTCGCGTACACTAAAGAGAGTTGGTTGCCCTGTGTTCAAAATACATAAATCCAGATCTGTTAGTAGTGTTTCCAGCTCTCTTCCGCGGGGGCAAGGCGTCTCAGAGCTCCATATGGGCGTTAAAATTTCCCAATAAAAGAAAGGGTGATGGAAGCTGATCTATAAGATCAGCAACATCATTTATGTTCAGATGCTGGCCTGGTGGAAGATAAACAGATTACATTTTTTTATTGAAATATATAATATTTACAAGTCAAGCGTTTAGATACAATATGGTGTTGGGTGCTGGTAATATTTTGTAGATAGTTGTTAGTGTGAATATATATGTTTTTTGCTGGTGAGTCCACTTCCTTTTTCCTATTGAGAGAGTCCGTGTGGCTCATGCTGGTAGGATCTTAAGTATACAAGGCAATATTGGATAATTGGGTCTAACCCTGAACTCGGCGCTCACTTCCTTTCATTCGTGTACGTTCATACGCTCATTCAGGCTTAGGCTTATCGGAGTCGCGTCTAAGTAAGTTGTTTTGGTTAATGGTTAGAGAAGCATCTGGAAGGGGTCCAACATTCTCCCACCCTTATGTCCCCATGACCCCCTTACAGGTCTAAGTGGGAATGGGGTTGGGTAGAGTTGCCCTGCCCACTGGTTAACTACCACGATATATTGGTTGGACCCTTCCAGTGCATTATACAGTCGGCCTGGACTTGTCTAGATCTAGGTGACACTAGGTGACACGACCCCGATTTGCCTATCATTCGCTCATGAATTCACGCATATAATGCACAATAAAATAGGATAATATTTACAGAGTGACTTATGGTATCAGACATATGTACAGGACTATGCTCATAGAACAATCATGTCTCATACATACTCACATTCTCACGGCATTCACTCACGTCCATGCGATCCCACATTCATACGTCCTATAATATGTACAGTAATACTCAGCCACATGTAATAGAAATAGACATTGAAACATATAGATCAATGACTCACTAGCACAATTTCGTTCAAACAGTTGCGCAAGTGCACTTCCAGTTTCTTCCTAAAACTGGCACACAGAGTAATCACTCGATTTCGTTCAGTTGCGCAAGCGCGCATCCACTTACATATCACACATCACTAGCTCACGCACTGTAATCCTACTGATAGTGCACCACACCACACCGCAGCCGCCTAGGTATACTGGCGGTGTCCAGTCACATGCTCGACTTAGATGTCTCGAGACCACCGTATCGAATCTGTGACGCACAGATTGGCCATCATCTTGGAGTATGTCTTGCTGATGCCCAAGCTCTGCAGCTTCTTGCCGTTGGCACCGTCCCAGGTACCGAGCGAGCCCACTATGAAGGCGTCCAGTTTCATAGTGTAGCCGGCGTCACGCAGAATCCTAGCAGTTGGCTCGTATTTGGTTTTCTTCATGTCACGAGCCTTCTGAAGTGATTCATACCCACACGTCAAATGGGATTGTGACGTCGACTATTGATATCACCTTCTTGTCCTTGTTGATAACTACTAGGTCAGGTGTAAGGGCTTTGATGTCTTGAGGTATGGTAGTGTCTGACCCAGTGAGTTCGTCGAGGGGTACCTGTTGTTTCTTGCGGCATGTTCCCGATCTGGCAGGTACAGCTTTGGCTAGTCTGTGGAGGATCGCGTCGTGGCGTCTCGTAATCGAAGATAGATGAGGACGGCAGTGGTTCAGAACATGAGCCGTCGCCTCCTCTAGATCGCCACACTTGCGGCAACGGCGGTCGTTGTTCGCCCTGTCGTATCTCCAGCATCCGTTGAGCGGCAGCACTCCCAGGCGGGCACGGTGGATAAACCGCCAATCCGCGAACCTCGTGTATCTCCCAGATTGTAGGAAGTGGTTGGATGGAACATTCTGGGACGAGGTTCGTATTACTTTCCCCTGGTCAGGTTTCGAAGCCAGTTGGTGGCGGTAGTGCTCTGTAAGGCAGGAGCGGAGGAGTGCTGCCGAGTCACGACGCGATTCTTCATCTGCGACGCTAGTGTTAGATTCTGGATGGGGAGGTGGAGTTCCCATCTCTTTAGCGTCTCGGCCCATCCCCAACGTAGTCCTGGAATTCTCTTCTGCATCCGACGCGTTGCCGATCTCGCATACGACCAAAGTGTTCCTACATCTCCCGAGTCCCTGTTGAAAGGCTCCTGCATGGACCCGGAGAGATAGGAGGCCATGTCCCTCGGTGTTGGATCCTGTAGGGTCCTCTTCTTTACGGCGGTTCGGAGGCCCTCCAGTGCGAGCTTCGCGATGCTTTCATCCTTGGAACTTAGCAGCCTGAAGATGTCGGCGATCGGTGGGAGTCCGGCACCACCCTGACGTGTTGGGATGAACACGATCTCAGCACTTGCACGCTGCGGTAGATTGAGGACAGTTTTTGCGCCGGCCTTGATTTTCCTGTCAAACTGGTGAAACAGGGTTTTCTTCACGCGCGATGACCGTAGCGTAAACTCGAGCTGCGGGATGATGAAGGTGCGCAGGGCGTCGAGATTTTGCCACGGTGCGAGAAGGCTGTCGAAGACTGCATCGACCTCTCGTTCAATCCGCTCAATGGTCTTGTTGGGGGTTTGATCCAGTTTCAGCCCCGTTGGGACTCGAAGGTGTTGGTAGGAGTCCCCCTCTAGGAGAATGGCCATGGCTCCCCCGGAGATGGTGAATTCCGTGGCGAGGGCGGTCTTTCTCTTCATGTGGAGCGTAGCACATTTTTGCGGCTTGAATTCGAGGCCGAGCCAGCGCGCTGTGCTGCCCATCCTTTCGAGCATGGATCTCATATGCTCTTCTGACCTGGCTATGAGGGCGATGCTATCTGCAAAGGCCAGGACAGATGCAGCGTAGTCTCTGATGACGTATCCATGGGTCCTATTGACGTCAGTGGCGGTGTGAAGAAGGTACTCAATGACGACGTTAAAGAGTATCGGAGACCGCGGGCAACCTTGCCGGACTCCAGCGTTGGAGGGGATGGGGTTGGTGTCTCCCGTCGTGGACCGAATCCTGGTGGTGCTATTAGTGTATAGGTCACTCACACTGTTGCTATGACAGGCAGCGGAACGCGAACAGCGACAGCCTCGATCGGGGTTCTTAATGGAACCTCTTCTCTGTAGGTATCAGAACGTACACAAATGCCAACACCACCGGAAGCCCGGTGAGCATAGTACCGTTCTGTCGAGTAGAGTCTGAAATTTCTCAAGACCGTATGATGACCAGGTCTAAAGTTGGTCTCCTGAATACAGACTATACTCGCTGCGTACTCACTAAAGAGCTGACGTAACTCAGCAAGATGCCTGTCATAACCGTTACAATTCCACTGTAACAGTGCCATAGTGTGGACTATAAAAGGAGTGTTAGGTTATGAGCGACAAAATGCTCGTAAGCCTAAACACTATCTACTTCTACATCCATAGATGTAGAGGACAGCGCGACATCCATCCCGTCATCAAAATATGTCAGGAGTGCCGCCCAGAACTTCGACCCATTTCGGGAGCGAATAGGTCCCCTACGAGGAGAGCGCGCTGGTTTGGGGGCAGGAGTACCTCCTGCTGCAGACTCATACCCAACAGAAATGCGGGCATGACTTCTTATTCGCAGAGGAAATGCGAGGGCACTTAGCAAGGGCGCCCTTCTTCGCCTCCTTCTTCTTTTCGAGTTTAGACGGGCGGAGGCGGAGGCTTAGCCTTCCCCTCTTGCTGTGCCGGCTGGGAATTGCCAGCCGCACAGACTTCTGGTTGGTCGAAGGTTGGGTGGTACACCCACTTCCAGCTTTGACTCTTTGCGACGTTGCTGGAAGCAGCAATAGTCGACTTGGGCGCAGCGATCTGGACAGGTGACGATGTTGTAAATGACGAACCTGGAAGACTCTGAGCTATCATGCTATAATCGAGTGTACGGGCAGGTGTATTCGTGGAATTAAACTTACGGCGCGCTTCCTGGTAGGAAAGACCATCCAGGGTCTTGATCTCCTGGATCTTCTTCTCACTCAGGTATGTCGGACAGTTCCCATCCTGAGGAGAATGAAAAACGGAGCAGTTAGTGCACTTGTACGGAGTTGTGCACTCCTCCGCGCCGTGAGCTACTCGTCTACATGTACCACATACAGCCTGATTCGAACAGCGAGATACCATATGTCCGAATCGCTGGCATTGGTAGCATCGCATAGGAGGCGGGATGTACGGCCTCACATCGCAACGATAAGTTGTTACCTTGACTTTCTCTGGGAACACTGACAATTTGAAAGAGACAATGAAGGCACCTTTGGCAACGTCTTCACCGTTGACCTTGCGCGTAATGCGCCGGACGTGTGTCACGCCAAGGTTCTTCATGTCTTCCATCAACTCGTCGTCAGTGTTCAAAATAAGGTCGCGGTGAAAGATGACTCCGCGAACCAGGTTCAAGGGCTTATGCTCCTCCACTTTGACGGGGATTTCGCCAAAGTGCTCGCACTTAAGCAACTGGTCAGCTTGCGGTGCTGTACGAGTCTTTAGAAGCAAAGTACCGTTGCGCATTTTCTTAAGTTCCTCCAGTTCGCCATAGACGCCTTCGATGTGCCTACTAAACAGGATCGACTTCACCAGCTTAAAATCGTGCCCATCGGTTCTGGTAGCGACCAGAAACGTAGGGAAGCTGGATCCCATTCCTTCACGCTGCGCATGTTCCCAGGGAGTTGAACCTCTCAGGGAAGCGAAAGTTAAAGACTTAGGTGGGGGCCACCTTGAGAGAGCCGACTTCGTTTGGAAGGCATGCCCGATAGGTTCCTCCCCGAATGCCACCCACTCCGATCAGGGGTCTCTGTAGCCGAACCAAGCAGCCAAGGTAATACTCACCTGTTCATAGCAGGTATTGCCCGGGGTTCGATGTTGGACGATGCCTAATACAGAATGACTGAGGCAATGAGCACTAAGACTCCCTTCCTCCTGTCATCCGCAATAGCATGTACCCCATAGCGTGTACAGAGCACTAAATATAGAGAAAAAATTAAAAATAATTAATAATATGTCCTTCTGGCATTGGGCTGTGCGGTGTCCTGCGTTGTCAGGCTGATACGACTGCCCGGGTACATGACACTCCCACCCGCCGCGTCCTGGGTGGCTGCTGGCACGGGCTTTCGAGCGTAGTAGCACACATAGGAGCTCCATCGCCGAGCAGCACGCACATCAAAATTTGGAATGGTCTACATCTGACCCTCGGAAAAATAATAAAAAATAAAGAGGGGACCATGGCCACATGACCCTTTAAGTCGCCTTCTACGACAGGCTGGGATTACCTATGGATGTATTCAGCCTCTCCCATCCACAGGAGGTCCATCACATTATACCAAACCGCAATCCATGTCCGCGCCAAGGTCGCCCCTTTTTGTCGCCTCTTACGACAGGCAGGGGATACCACGGGTGTTTTCTGCATGTGCGTCCCCCACCCGCCGGGGGTGGTGTGTTTGGTCCGCGAGAGCTATTTTTTATTTCCCTTAAGTCCGCCAGCAATCCGGTTAGGATCCCCCTATCCGCCACCTGGGACGCGCCACGTGGGAGTATCACCTCTCCCCCTGCTACGCCATCGTAGTAGGTTCATGGCGGGTAGAAACGAAGTGACGATCAAACAGCGTGCCGAGTGTTACAAATCGGAACATTTTTATATAAGCGATACAGATATATTGATGTGCCGACTTTGCAATCAAAGACTTGAGTGGAAGAAGAAAGATGTTTTGGATAAACATTGCTGGATCAAATATCATGTGCTACTAAAGGAGCGATTTTATATCTCAACCAGCATGTGAACAGCGTGGCGTCAAGCGGCAAGCCACAATAGTAGAAATGGATAGAAAGGCAAAACGAGCAAAAAAACCGAGAAACAAACGTTCACTGAGGACACTGTGAAGATGTGCCTGCAGACTAATATCCCCATCCACAAACTGGACCAGCCTGCTTTCCGAGACTACCTTGTAAGTGTCGGTTTCAAACATATTTTGGGCATTATTTATATTTGTGTTAATACATTTACACCATGTTGAGTGGTATAGCCTACCTGACTGTGCAATATTCATAAACTAGCCTATATTCCTCATCTCCCCCCCCCCCCCCAATGAACCACGTGGATGGTTGTTTTGAACTATTACTATTGCTATACGGCCATGTTGAATTTTAGGTTAGGTAAACTTTGTACCAAAAACCACGGAGATAAACGTTTTCGAATATGAGGATTTCACGTGGAATTTTAGGTTAGGTTATTCAAATTTTCATCCAAAAAACAAACAAACATGGGTGGATATTACTTTAAAATGTTACAGTTTAATAGACCATCTAGGATGTAAAGTAATAGCTTGTTTTCATGTACATAAATGGAAGTTTATAGCGAAGAGCTTTAAAACTCATTCAGTTATTCGCTAGGCCAGCACTACACCAAATCTTTAAGTATTTGTCCTTACCTCTAAACTTTATTATTATTATTATTATTATTATTATTATTATTATTATTATTATTATTATTATTATTATTAGCATGTTTAACAAAATGTTATTGGCCCCGTAGGTACGTCCCAGGATCAGGAGATCTGCCTCAAGTCAGTACCCTTAGCAGAGATTATGTTCCACGTTGCGGAGATTCAGCAAAGGCAGAGGTGAATGCTGCATTGGACGGGAAGCCCATTGTAGTAATCGCGGACGAGACGTCGGACAGCCAAGGAAGATGTGTCTTTGCTGTTCTATTCAGAACGATCACGCCAACTGCTGAACAACAAGTTTATTTGGCAAGCTGTTCATTTTTGGATGCCGCCAACGGGACATCCTGCAGCTGAGCCATCACTGATACTCTCAAAGACTATAATATTGATTATGAAAACGTGCTGGGTTTAGTGTCAGAGTCTGCCAGATACATGGGTACATGTTTCCTGGCATTACAGACGATTATTGGGGACCATCTTCTTCACTTCCAGTGCTTTGCACATAAGTTGCATCTTGTGGGAGATGTTATTCTTAAGTAACTGTCACAGTTGAACAATTTAGTTTCAAAACTTAAGATGGCTTTTCTCCACTGTAGGAAGTTGAAGAGCTCCAATCTAAATTTTTTGCAAGATAATTTCCCCGATTTGAATGCACTGTTGTTCCCAGCTCCTGTCATCACCCGATGGAACTCTTGGTTTCGCTCAGTCCAGTATCTTGACAAGTACTTCACAGCCCTGGTAGAGTCCTTTAGCTTTCTTGATGAGAATTCCCTAAATAGCAGTGGTCATTCAGTGTTGGATATGTTTACAGATCAGGATATGCTTCCGTTGCTGAAAGTTCAGATAAAGTTTGTTTCACAGATATCTGTAAAAATTAATGCAGCACTCACAGTACTGGAGGGATCATCTTACCCGTATGCTCACAAGCTGTGGGATAATCTTACCACTATTTGTGCAGAATTGAAGAGGTGTGCTGACGGATGGTTTCCGTTGGAAACAAGTAACTTGCTGGAGAGTTTCAGAAACAGTGCGAAGAAAGAGGAAATTAAGGTGAAATTTAAGCAGTGTATGTTTAAATGCATAACTAAGTTCTCGAAGCACATGGGCGTCTTTGATACTAATGTGTTTTTCAAGGAAGTCTGCAAATTATTTAATCCTGCAGTTGCAGGGCAAGACAGTGCTCTGGAACCCAAATCACTTGTGTCTTTGAAGCAGAAGTTGCCACTTTTTTTTAGAAGTGTCGCTGTTGATCAGTTTGTTGAGGGCTGCCAAGCATATCACCTACAAATGCTACAGAACATCAGAATGGACAAAACCACTGACACTCTTCAAATGTTGATGGTACTTAAGTTAAAGTTTCCCGCCTTTGCCTCGGCAGCACTGCAGTGCATTTTGGCCCCTACGAACAGTGTCGAGGTAGATTGTAATTGATAGGCGGACTCGAATGAAGGACACCATTCTAACAATTGGTATGTTGTACTTCAATCATAATTGAAATTCCTTTTCCTTGTATGTCTGCTGTACTGTGATGGATGAATACGTTTAGAATAGTATTGTTCACTTTGAAATTGTGTTTGTAAATTTGTATATATGCATGTTCGTGTGTGTGTTGTGACGGAATTAAAGTGAAAAACCCCTCCTTTATTATGCTTTTCGGCTTGGTGATCTATATCTTTGAAATTTGTGAAACTGTACTTTCGCCAAAGCATTGACCAAAATTATTTAATCGACGTTTGCGGGCCTGTTCGGCACTCTACAGTCTCGGAGCAGTTATGAACTCGCCGTCTGATCGCTTAATCCAAGCGCGGTATGCGCGCGCATCTTCCCTGGCAGGGCCAGTAGATTTAAGCGTAGCTTGGAGAGAAGACTGTAGTTGATTGCTGACTTGGAAACATGGAGGATCGTTTCGCTTGGTGCCGGCTGAACGCCGTAAAATTCTGTGGTGGTATGGACAACGGCTAACTGTAAAGGAGCGGACTAATTGCCCGAAGTACTTCACTTTCTTTCATTTTATTTTAGTAACTGATACATCCTCCAAACCTTTTTTTTTTTTTTTTTTTTTTTTTTGGATTCACTTATGTAACTCACAGGCCTTATGGTTGTAAGTATGGCAACGGGATTGCAAACCTCGACCAAGCAAGAGACCTGTAAGTTCTGCATAATACTATAATCATTGGTGTTTCATCACTTTGGGTATATCGCCTCTTCAAGTACGACTGTGCTGGATTAATGTGGAAGAATTTGTGTTTCGTCGCCATAAGACCTATCTGTGTCGGTGCGACGTAAAGCCCCTAGCAAAAAAAAAAAAAAAAAAAAAAGAATTTGTGTTCGGCATACAATCCGTTTCAAAACCATGTTTTTCATTTAATTGAGAACTGACTTTCGCTTGAGTTTATAGTTACTGAAACCTTTTGAACAATTAAAAGTGGTATCTGTACAAATTTAGGGGATCTAGTTAATCATTTCTCCGCTCAGCTTCAGTAATTTGAATTACTGTATATGTTTATTGTGTTACTTGGATTCTGCCTCGTTTCATTTGCAACCCCTTAACTATCCGAGCCAAGGTAATTTAGCGAGGAAGTTCACACAAGAACTGAAGTAATTGCATCATTTTCGGGTTTCATTTGGTTAATCAATTTATTTATTTTACCTACTTGGTGTTGAATTTTGAATGACTATACCATTTCCTTCTTTTGTTTTTAATTTAGTTGCTTTGTTGCGCTCGTGTTCTGTAATTGGGTAATCCGTGTATTGTGGCGTCACCCCCTCTCGTTGGTGATGATTATTTTCCTTCTGGGGGTGTTCGTTTGTTTTTGGCGGTGTCTCCTGATATGATTTTCTTGCAGTTTCTTCGTTTCTTGGTGTTAATTCTTTCCTATTTTACTATGTTGTGAGTTTCCTGATTTTTAAATTTGCCCGTCCGGTATGATGAAGTAAAAACTATCTTGTGAGAACTTCTTGAGTCGTGGGTTTAAAAAGTAATTCATTTTTATTTTGAAATTGAAAGGTTAGTACGAGGCTTAAAATCTTAGAAATTGAAACCTCTACTTAATGTAGACTTCTCGAAATTATGTACAAGTCCGAAGAAGGTGAAGTTACGTACGGTTTACTAATGTAGTTGTTTTACTGCAATTATCCTTGGGGTATCGGCCGATTCCTTCTTTAGTTTAGTTATCATTTTCTTAAGATTTTTTTCCTGGGGATGTTCAGTGGCTTTAAAATTAATTGCGTTCTTCTTTTTTTGCTAGGGGCTTTACGTCGCACCGACACAGATAGGTCTTATGGCGACGATGGGATGGGAAAGGCCTAGGAGTTGGAAGGAAGCGGCCGTGGCCTTAATTAAGGTACAGCCCCAGCATTTGCCTGGTGTGAAAATGGGAAACCACGGAAAACCATCTTCAGGGCTGCCGATAGTGGGATTCGAACCTACTATCTTCCGGATGCAAGCTCACAGCCGCGCGCCTCTACGCGCACGGCTAACTCGCCCGGTGATTGCGTTCTTGGAATAAATTTATTTATTTAGTTCTATTTTTGGTGTTCATTCTTGGAGTAGTTAATCGGGCCACGAACCTACTACGCTGGCGTAGCAGGGGGAAAGGTGATACTCCCACATGGCGCGCACCAGGTGGCGGATAGGGGGGTCCTAACCGGCTTGCCGGCGGACTTGAGGGAAATAAAATACCTCTCGCGGACCAAACACACTACCCCCTGCGGGTGGAGGACGCACATGTAGAATACACCCGCGGTACCCCCTGCCTGTCGTAAGAGGCGACTAAAAGGGGCGACCAAGGGATGACTGAATTAGGACCATGAAACTACTTTGATTAGTACCACCATGCGGGAAACACCATGGGTTGCCTGTACTTGCGAGTAGTACCACTACATTAGGTACGAAATAGGTTTGTGATTAGTAGCAGCAAGAGGGGGTTCTCCTGTGGGTTCCAGTACCCGTGCGTCGTACCCGTGTGAGCAACACCGCGGGTCTGGGCGTTGGCTGTGAGTTGTACCACTTTATGGGCGACACCGTGGGTCTGCGTTGCCTTTGATTAGTACCACTTATGTGAGGAACACCACGGGATAGTGCGAGTCCCTGTGGTTAGTACACCTAGGTGAGGAACCTCATCGGTTTGCGTTGGCTATGAGTGGCGCCATTGTGTGAGAAACACCATATGTCTGCGTTACTTGTACGATGTCCAATACTTGTGAGTAGTGCCATCTTGTGTGGAACACCGTGAGTCTTCGCTACTTTTGATTAGTACCCGAACATGACAAATACCATGGTTCTACTTTACTCGCGACATCTACCATTCTGAGGGGCCTTAGATCTGGTTTTTGGACCCCTTTAGACATCAAGCACCCTCGATCCAGGACTGTGCTTTATAAGTGGTCCCTTGGTCAGTAATAGTGTTATTTATGACCGTTTCTAAGCCGGATACACAGTTTTTTGTTTCTTTGTTTCTTGTTTTTTTGGGTTCATGTCTATTCATTTTTCATGAAATTTTTATTTATTTTGGGCAGTGGATTTTTTGAACTTTTAGTTCTCTTTTCATTTCGTACTTTTAGGGGCCAATGACCTCTATGTTAGGCCCCTTTAAACAACAATCATCATCATCATCATCATCAGTTAATCCGGTTTTAGTATAGTAACCACGGTCCACGGTTTGTTATCAATTGCACTGTTTATGGTAAGTCCTCTTTATTTTATTTTTCCTTGTTGTTGTGCTGTTATGGTGAAAAGTGCTTCCACATTTGTTTGATTTATTTGCTGACCGGTCTGGACGATTTGGGGAGATCGTGAGACTGGCTTAGTGTTAATATTTCTTGTAATTTTATGCTGTTGTTTGTCTTATTTTCCATAGTGTATTCAAAACTGCATGACGAGCAATTTGTGATTAAACAGTATGATTTTACTCCCAACTGTTTGTGCAACTTCGCAAATTATGCCTATTTTTAACAAATTTGCTCTAAAACGCTAAATTTAAGAAATATAGATGCCAGAGAACGCTAAATTTGAAAATCAGAACGCTAAACATCTGATATATAGTTTTACGCTTTGTAACTTTCTACTGCAATTACTGCACTGCAATATGGAAATACCCCAGCCTGTTCAAATCTGCTCCGTAGAATAATAGTTCTGATTATGATGATGCTTGTTGTTTTAAGGGGCCTAACATCGAAGGTCATCGGCCCCTAAGGAACGAGATGAACGACATGAGATATGAAGTTAAAATTTGAAAAAGGATCCACTGACTAGAGTTCAAAAAATGGTGATGAAGAAAAATGAGGGTCAGATTAAAACAATCAGTGGATCTAATACGCAATGCCTTATTTTCTTATAAAATAAGAGAAAATACAGGAAAACAAAGGAATAAGCCATTGCCTGCTAGTACAGATATATACACATAATTTACGTTAGACGTTAAAATAACACATTAAAATACGCAACACAAACTAAAATGAAGTCAATGGGATAAAAGCGCAATTGACACAAAAACACTAGGACGAAGGACATCATTACACATGACAAAACAGACCACTATCCCTCATAAAGCGGATGACGAATGCTGAATGCTCGTCATCTCGCAGGATAAGGGAGATTGTACTCGGACGGTTAAGATCACGGCGCAGATGGACCAGGTCCATACACTCAGTAAGAATGTGTACCACGGTAAGTTAGTCGCCACACGTACACATCGGAGGGGGTTCTCCTTTCAAAAGATGCGAGCGAGTCAAGATAGCGTGGCCGATCCGAAGGCGACATAATACCACGGCTTCCCTCCGCGAAGCCCGAAGGGAAGTCCTCCATACCTTCGTTGTTCCTTTTATCGCTCTCAGCTTATTGGGAAGAGGAGTGGCCTGCCACTCCATCTCCCCACGGGACATAACCAGATGTCTCAGCTGAGAGCGAATATAACTTGCTGGAACTTTCAAAGGCAACGGGGGCAGTGTAACTGCCTCCTTGGCAGCCTCATCTGCTAACTCATTTCCCTCTATGCCCACGTGGCATTGGAGCCACAGAAACGTGATTCTGGTGCCGGCATCCGAACACCCGGCCAGCAGGTCCTGAATCCGCTGCACCAGAGGGCGCCGAAGGAAACAGGTATCAATAGACTGGAGCGAATTCAAAGAGTCAGAACACACAAGAAAGTGTCGGCGCTCATTGTACAGTGCGTACCGCAGAGCTGCACAGATAGCATAGAGCTCTGCTGTGTACACACTACAGGTTGCCGGGAGAGCAAAAAGGAACCTATCATTTCCGACAACGAACGCACAGCCCACCTTCGTATCTGTCCTTGACCCATCCGTGTAGACGACGACTGAACCTAGATAGCGGCCAACAACGGACAGGAAGAGCCTCCGATAAATCGAAGGGTCCGTGTTTTCCTTCGGGCCAGTGTGTAGGTCCAGGATTATTTCAGGTCGTCGTACTACCCACGGAGGTACCCCACTTGGTTGTCTGACAAGGCAAGGAACCGAAGGTACGTCAAACAATTCGTAACTGCTATCCAAGCGTATCCCAATCGGCCTCGTCGCTGGAGGACAAGCAGCGTACAGCAATCGTTTGCCATTGTTGAACACGCAAGGATAGCTTGCATAAAGTGCCATCTGTCGCAAATTTGCAGCATACGATAAAAGCATTTGCTGGACCCTCAGGTGTAAAGGCAGCACACCAGACTCAGCGAACAGGCTGGCAATGGGGCTTGTACGAAAAGCTCCCGTCGCCAACCTAACTCCGCCATGGTGGATGCTGTTCAGCTTCGCAAGAACGCTTGGTATTTCTGAGCCATATGCTGCACTGCCGTAGTGTAGCCGAGATAAAATATGTGCCCTATAGAATCGTAGGAGCACCGTGCGGTCAGCAGCCCCCCCCCCCCCAAGAAGTGCTGCTAAGAAACTTCATGATGTTAAAATTCTTAGTGCATTGCACTTTTTAACTGCCGCACGTGTGCCTCCAAAGATTATTTACTGTCAAAAAGATCCCAAGAAATCGGTAAGTGTCAACAACTGGAAGAACGACATTTCCTAAGTAAAGCTCAGAATGTGGGTGAAGAGTACGTTGACGACAAAAGTGGACAACAGAGGTCTTTGCGGCAGAAAACCGAAAGCCATATTCTAAGGTCCACTGATCCAACCTATTAATATCTTGCTGTAATTGTCACTATGCGACTGCCATACTGCACGACCTATAGTGCAGAGCAAAATCGTCCACATACAGGAACGGTATTACTGCTGGACCAGCCAGCGACAATACCGTTTATGGCAATTGCGAACAGAGTGACACTAAGGACCTATCCCTGTGGGACTACATTCCCTTGAAGGTGGTATTGCGAACATGTCCTCCCTACTCGGACACGGAGTAGACGGACGGACAAAACATTCGCAATAAATACCGGCAAGTTACCTCGGAATCTCCACATATGCTGGACTGAAAGGATGCCATATCGCCATGTGGTGTCGTAGGCCCTCTCCAAGTCAAGGAAAACAGCTACCAAGTGCTGTTTGCGGAGAAACGCTTCCAGGATAGAGCTCTCCAGGCGTACCAATTGGTCAGTAGTCGAGCGAGCGGCTCGAAAACCTCATTGGTACTCTGACAAGAGTCCTTGTTTCTCCAGACACCACACGAGGCGGCGATTTACCATCCTCTCAAATAGCTTACACACGCAGTTTGTAAGACAAATCGGTCTGGAACTTCCTGCATACTTGGGATCTTTGTCAGGCCTGAGGACAGGAATGACTATGCCCTCTCGCCACTGAGACGGTAATCACCCTCTATCCACATTCGGTTGAACACACGAAGGAGATATAGTAGACTATTATCACTAAGGTGTTTCAACATCTGGTTATGGATGTTGTCCGGTCCAGGAGACGTGTCCATACAAAAGGCTAAGGCGCTGCGGAGTTTCCACTCCGTAAGGGGCACGTTGTAGTCCTCTGAAGCTAGGGTGGAAAAAATTCCGGCTTCACAGGGAGGAAATCATGATGGTAATTCCAGGAGCCAGAGGCATCCGCGAAATTACTAGTGAAATGGTCAGCAATCACGAGAGGGTCAGTGGCGACACTGTCTGCAATGGAAATTCCCGGTACAGCAGATGATCCTTGAATACCCGAAATCCGTCGAAGCATAGCCCACACTTGAGATTATGGAGTATGTGACGTCATATACGACATACATCTCTCCCATGAAGCCTTCCTACTTTGTCGAATAAGGAATCGCGCCTTAGCGCGGAGTTTCTTAAATGTTACCAAGTTGGCTACAGTAAGCTGACTACGGTAACGCTTATGAGCGCGACGGCGTTCTTTGAAGAATGCTGCTATATCATCGTTACACCAAGGAACGAGTTTTCGGCGAGGAGTCCCCGAGAGGAACGGAATGGACGCCTCAGCAGCAGCAAGAATAACTAGGGTGACGTAAAATCTTTCCTTGCCGACGGTCCGCCTGATGTCGTCGTTAAAGGCAGCTAGTGATGTGTACTTTGGCAAATCAGCATGTTTAAGAATCCATCGAGGGGGAGCCTCGACGGATTTACGTTTCAGCAAAGTAAGGATGATGGGAAGATGGTCACTGTCACAGAGATCATCGTGTGTATTCCACCGAAACAATGGGACCAACGTTCGGCTTCATAGACTTAGGTCTATGCGAGAATATGTGCCGTAACGTACACTAAAGTGAGTTGGTTGCCCTGTGTTAAGAATACATAAATCCAGCTCTGTTACTAATGTTTCAAGCTCTCGTCCCCGGGGGCAAGGCGTCTCAGAGCCCCATATGGGGTGATGGACGTTAAAATCGCCCAATAAGAGGAAGGAAGGTGGTAGCTGACCTCTAAGATCATTGACATCATTAATATTAAGATGCTGGCCTGGTGGAAAATAAACATTACACACTGTTGCTATGACAGGCAGCGCAACGCGAACAGCTACAGTCTCAAGCGGGGTTCTTAATGGAACATCTTCACTGTAGGTATCAGAACGTACAAAAATGCCAACGCTACCGGAAGCCCGTTGAGCATAGTATCGTTCTGTCGAGTATAGTCTGAAATTTCTCAGGACCGTATGAAGACGCACTAATGAGCTGACGTAACTCAGCAAGATGCCTGTCATAACCGTTACAATTCGAATGTAACAGTGCCATAGTGTGGACTATAAAAGGAGTGTTAGGTTATGAGTGACAAAATGCTCGCAAGCCTAAACACTATCAACATATATATCCGTAGTTGTAGAGGACAGCGCGACATCCATCCTGTCATCAACAGACGGTGGGGATGCCGCCCAGAACTTCGACGCTTTTTAAGGGCGAGCAGGTCCCCTACCGAAGAGAGCGCGCACGTTTGGGAGCAGGAGTACCTCCTAGCGCAGACTCATACCCCCCAGATGGTGGACATGACTTCTCCTTCGCAGGGGAAGTGTGAGAGCGCTCAGCAAGGGCGCTCTTCTTCGCCGCCTTCTTTCTTTCTGGTTTAGACGGGCTGGTAGGTTGTTTCCCTGCCCTGGTCGACGATGCCGCCTCTGCTGGCTGGGGCACGGCTTTCGCCGACCTCTTAGGGAGGGGTGACTTAGCCTTCCCCCCTTACTGTGCCGGCTGGGAACTGCCAGCCTGCACAGACTTCTGGTTGGTCGAAGGTGGAGTGGTCCCTCTCTTCGAGCTTTTACTCTTTGCTACGTTGCTGGGAGCAGCAACAGTCGCCTTGGGCGCAGCGGTCTGGACAGGTGACGATGTTGTAAATGACGAACCTGGAAGACTCTGAGGTATCATGCTATTCTCACGACACAGTAATATCCATAAATAAGAGTGTTTAGCACGATCTGGGATTATAGCAAGCAAAACAAGAATAATAATAATCGGAACACTTACCCACAAATCCCAAGGAAAAGGCCGTCGCGATTTGTAGAAGCAAGGGCACAAGAGGCCGAGTGAATCAATTAAAACTAAGTTTAATTAATAATTGGTTAAAATAATAAATCCTCAAATTTGATTTTTCTTGAAAAAAAAAACGTTAATAGAAACTCAATTAATAAAACAGACATCCGACCTTGTCCAAAAATCTGCAAGTTAAAATTTTTCAACTATCAATAAAATTAAGATTTTTTTTTTTGCTAGGGGCTTTACGTCGCACCGACACAGATAGGTCTTATGGCGACGATGGGATAGGAAAGGGCCAGGAGTTGGAAGGAAACGGCCGTGGCCTTAATTAAGGTACAGCCCCAGCATTTACCTGGTGTGAAAATGGGAAACCACGGAAGACCATTTTCAGGGCTGCCGATAGTGGGATTCGAACCTACTATCTTCCGGATGCAAGCACACAGCCGCGCGCCTCTACGCGCACGGCTTAAGATTAATTAAGAAATTAAAAATTATTAATACCAATTATTACAATTATTGAACGCTAACCACAGGATTCCACCTGAAAACCTTTCTAATGCACTATCTCGGTCATCTTTGATGCATGAAAACGGTCAATAACCACAAACTTCACGCAACTTCAATTAACTGGGAGAAGAAAATCAATAAACATGCAAATAAAACCCACAAGGAGAACAAATAAATCAACATCACGCTTCCAAGCGTTACTTTAATTAAGTGAGTACCAGAAGACTGCAGAAAGTGACCAGCACGCACGAAAACCATATATCCATCAGACGAATGTCAGGTGTCATCAATAATAATAATAATCCGACACCCACATGTCAGACACAACAGAGCAACGCCCCCCAATCGTTTGCATTCTACTACATGGCCGCATAACACATGACTACCACAATAATCAAAATGGCTACACGAATGTACTGAGGAGTTCATTAGAAAAGCTTTCTCCTAAATATTTTACTTGCTCAAATGGTGGTTTGAAAATCTTCGAATAATAAACATGATTATTAGAATAAATTAAAGAAAAAAATTAAACCACCTAATAGGTTATACTGATACTACATACTGTACCAGGAAAAGTTGTGGGCAAAGGGCATGAGTAGGACCTCAGGGAGTGGAACTGGATTTTGGAGCCGATACAGAGAAGGATAGTCTCGCAGAGCGAATAATAGATGGTAAATAATTTTTTTCTTAAAACAATTTATTAATTTTTCACCCTGCGGTATGATTATTGACTCAAATTTTGCTTTAAAAAAATGGCATAAATATCATTGGTTTCAAAGTCTTTCATATGTGGGAATTTCCACCTAAAGTCTTTTTAAACCTAAGCACACTTTTATAATTGTAAATGGATATGAGAAATTATCAAAGTTTTCAGTTCTCAGTTCGTCAATCTCGATATATAGCACACTTGAAAGCCTACAGTCGTTCTACGAGAAATGAAACTGAAATTAAATTTATCACTTTTGAGAAATTATGAAAATTGTTCACACGCGACACTGAAGTTTCACTGTTCAAAATAAATGAAAAAGTTTAGTCAGTTTGTTACTCACTTATGACAAGAACTGTTGCTACCAAATGTCGAAAGATGGACGTCTGGAATGTTCCATGTAGAATCAGGATTGGCGATGTTGACGTTCCCAATGAGGTGATGACAGCTGGAGCTGGATCACGTTGAGTTGTAGCTTGTTCGGGTGATTTTCGCACACGAAAATTTACTTAGTGTGAGTAGTTTATCACTGACACTGTTGAACACTATTTATGGCGTATGAAGAATCACAGTCCTTTCTGTACGAAATGCTATTTACAGTCGTTATTGAAACGTTCATAATCACACAGTTCACATAAAAAAAAAAGAAAGTAAGTCGATAAGCACAGTCTTTGAACACAGTCTGAAGTTGCTAGGGATTATTTTCTGCTAATCCTGTTACTATAATGTTATATTAACACAGAAAAGTTCTCACTTTTTCACTCAAATTACTACTGTGAGTCTTATGTTGATGTGACGTGAATATGAGTTCTGGTAATTCTAAGTATTAGGCTCAGTAGAAGTTCAATGTTACTTGAAGTTACCGAAGTCCACACGTATTGAAATAGTTAATATTTGTACTCCAATAAGTTCACTCGCGTTACAGTCTTAAATGTCTTTAGGATTATATTGTAATCGCGACGCGGTATACTAACTGCAGTGCGACGTCCTTTAATAATTCTATCGGTGACAGAATTTCGCGTTCCGGAGATACGACGGAAAGTACTTCTACCGTGACTGCGCGAACATACTGTACGCGGGCCGGTCTCTTCGCTATCTCACTCACACAGCTGTTAGCTTGTCCTTGTACTAGTTTGCGGGCTGTCTGGCCTTGACATATATAGATACCAGCGCAGGGAAGGGTGGCGGCTCTCTCGGCCATGTGACCGTGATTACGTAATTTCGTTGAGACTTTAAATTATTATAACTCAACAACCGTTTGATGAATTAATTTGAAATTTACAGGGATTAACTTTTATGATGTTTGCTATAATTCAGCGTTTGTCCCGTTGAAATTGGTTAAGGCGTTAAAAAGCTGTTAAAAGAAAATTTATTTCGAGAAATATCTCTAGGGGAGGTGAGCTTCAAGCGACAGGTGACGTCACTTGACTCCGCCTAGCGCACTCGTAGGGTCTGGCACATACTGGAACATTCTTTACATGGATGTTCGTACGTCGGTCGGATCTTTAATGCTGGAAATAACATTTCTTTCAATTAACATGGACCAGGACCTAGGCCTTCCTGGTACATCTTCCCCTTGGTTGGACGAAAAGAAAATACGCAGGATTTTCTTTTCCAGGCTTTACTCTTCCTGTGGTACATATTGTTTTATATTGGCTGAGTTATAAATACCCTCGAAAGTGCCGTCCAATTTTACAATTTCATAAGCCCCGTTTCTCAATACAGTGCGGATACGGTAAGGACCTACGAATAGTGGACAGAACTTAGCGTAAATCCTTCTCTCAGGGTTGGAGGTAGCTGGTCTCCGTATTAAAATAAGGTCTCCAGGATTCAATGGTCTTCTGAACTTCCTATTACGCTGGCGTCGTTCTCTGATGGCGGCTGCATGTCTTAACCTGATCAGCGCGTCGTTGATCTTGACTTGCTGCGGCACATTAGCATTTGGTAGGGCTGGTAATATTCTGTCCCAAGGTCGCTCTGGTTTTGACCCGTGATGTAGGCTGAGAGGAATGTCATTAGTACATTCATGCACAATAGAGTTCATAATTTTTTGCATGACTGGCAAGACCTCGATCCACTTCCAGTGATGTTCACTACAATAAATTCGACAGAATTTAGCGAGTTCTCTCATTATTCTTTCAGCAGGGTTAGCTTCCGGATGCCTAATAGAATTCATATGTCGAATGTTGAGCTCTTCCAAAGCCTGTTGGAATTCTACGGAAGTGAATTGCGTTCCGTGATCCGTTAGTAGGTATTCAGGCTTTCCCATCTCAGGGATGATGTTTCTTTTCAGCCTCCTTAAGATGTTACCGGCGTTAGCTTTCTGGATAGGCAATAACATAGTATATTTGGAAAAGACATCCACAACTACGATGACATGTCTGTTCCCCCTGGTCGCCTTTGGCAAAGGGCCGTACAGATCGATTGCCATTATTTCTCCGGGCTTTTCCGGGATCAGCGGTTTGGGAAATTCCTTGAGGAGATAATTATTCGGCTTGATCCGCTGGCATAAATCACAGGACCGTAAAATTCTCCTAATGTCTCGCCTAAGATATTCCCATGTAAACCTTTCCTTAATAAGGTTGAGAACTTTATCCGTACCAGCATGACCTGAAATTGAGTGACAATGCCATATGATAGCCTTCCTGATTTTAACAGGTGCATAAATCCTGCATTGCGTCTTGGCTAAGTCAATGTGTTTCATAAGAATTCCATCCCTTAAACAGAAATTTGAAGAAAGTCGTTGGAGACGTGGGAATTCATCATCATCGGCAGGAATCGAACCTGATAAAAATCGAATTAATTCCCTACAATTGGCGTCTCTTCGTTGCATCTGGGTAAGGTAACGAAGTTTGCGAAGACATTCTTCGTCATCATCAGTCATGATGTTAACCTCGTGAACTTCAATAACTTCAGCAGGGTTGCGGCTGAGGGCATCTGCTAATGCATTCTTCCGACCAGGCCTATGTATTACCGTGAGGTCAAACTGTTGAATAAAAATGGCCCATCGGGAAACTCTCTCATTTGTCATGTCGGATGATAGTATGAATGTCAGAGCTTTATGGTCTGTGTAAATCGTAATGGGATAGCCGTAGATAATTTTCTTCCAATACTGGAGAGAAAAAAACAACAGCCAAAGCTTCGAGTTCAGTTATGGTATAAGACTTTTCGTGAGGTCGTAGTTTTCTACTTAAAAACGAGATGAAAAGTCTGTAATCGGGATCTTCAGGTCTCGCTTGATACAGTACTGCGCCTATTCCTACAGAGCTGGCATCACACTCTATGAAGAATGGAAGAGAAAAATCCGGATAAACTAGTTTGACAGAGTTTTTCAACATGTCCTTGGTGGCAAGGAAAGCTCGTTCACATTCTTCAGTCCACTTCCATCTATTATTCTTAAGTAGTAGTTGCTGAAGAGGAGCTACCGTCTCAGTGTAGTTTGGACAGTGTTGAGAAAAGAACTGACAAAGTCCTAGGAACTGTCTCACGTTTCTAATGCGCTGAGGTCTAGGAAAGTCAATGATACTCTTAATCTTGGCAGGGTTGGGTTGAATTCCATCACCACTAATTACATGTCCCAAGAATAATACTGATGTTTGGAAAAGTTGACTTTTCTGGGCATTTATCTTGAAATTCTTCTTCTCCAATTCCTGCAGGACCAGATTGACATCTCTCACGTGCTCTTCGAAAGTTTTCGAGGCAATCAAAATGTCATCAACATAAATCGTAGTTATGTCCTTTACATCATCTGATAAGTGTTTTTCCAAGGCTCTGATCAAAACAGCTCCCGAGTTCATAATTCCAAAGGGCATTTTGTTAAAAACATAGGTCCTATTTTCAAATAAGAAGCCTGTGAATAGCCTACTTTCAGCATCCAATTTTATGTGATAGTATGAAGAAGTTCCGTCAAGGCAACTAAAGAAATTCATGCCGTGGAATCTTCTGATGATATCCCTAAGTAATGGAGGACGGTCATATTCTAAGGTCAGTCGGTCATTTAGGACCCTTGCGTCGAGGCAAATTCTAATACTGCCGTTAGGCTTACGTACTGTGGCCAAGGGATTCAAGTACTTAGTTACGCAAGGCGAAATTATCCCATCATCTGTCATTTTATGAATTAAGTTACGAACTTCTTCTCGATATTTCTCGGGTACGGGATATGGTTTCTTCTGATAAGGAGACAAGTCATTTACATCAAGATGATATTCGTAGTCAGCTATCTCTCCAGGCTTGTCATCGAATACACATGCAAATTTCTGTAGAACGTCATTTTTAGCCTCCTCCAATTTTAATTTAATTTCCGGGTCTTCAACCACACTGGCTATTGACATTATATAATCCGGACCTATAATGGAGTTCTCATTGAATAGGGACTCTGCGTCGTCCTCACTTTGGTCACCCTTTCTACTTTCTGCTATGGCTGGCGCAACCTCGCTTACAGCGGGCTTAATAATGTCACCACCGGCTTCTTCAAAACGGGCTCCCTTCTCTTGAACTTCCAGGTCACCTCGTCCTACCAGCTGTAGTTCTACGGAATTATTCTGTAATCTTACGAGGTTGGCATCATAGTCAATGGTTCCTTTGTATTTGATCATAAAATCTGATCCAAGTATTAAGTTGAAGTTAAGACGTGATACTACCAAAAATATGTGTTCGAACATCTGACTGTTAATTTCAAACTCTAAAAATGCCTGGGATTTGCATTTAACAATCTTATCAGGAACTATCCCTCTTACTTTAATCTGAGCTGCAGGTAATAACAAAACATTGTTCTGATCTTTCAGTGAGTCTAACAAGCTTATCAGAAATTAAAGAAGCTTGCGCTCCAGAATCGATGAGCGTAATCACCTGTAGGTTGCCTGTGCGTACTGTTATGACAGGTAATGAACGTGTAATAATTGGCCTTAGTGTTTGTGCGTCTTCGAATAGTAATTCGGAATCGTCAATATGCCAGTAATTGATAACAGCAGTACAATAATTTGACGTTTCGACCTCATCGTGTTCGGTAGTCAATCTCCCTATTGCGAGATCGGCGTTTTTTTTATAGCGCCTGTTGGGTCAGGATCAGGTGATCTTTGTTCTCTTGGTCCGAATTGACGTTGATATTCCAGGGATGTCGCTCCAGGTTCATCAGGATTACGGTTTCTCTCCCTGATGTATTCCCGTGTGTCCTTCCATCTACTTTCGAGTTCTCGCCGTCTGGCCTCACGATTTCCTTCAGGAGTGCTTTCGCGCTGTCTCCATGAATTCCTAGGTTGGTAAGGGTGTCTATCCTGATTCCTCTGACGTCTAAAATTCCGGAATCTGGTTGGGTTAGTAGGGCTTAATCTGCCTTCTTCGCGTGTCCTGGGTTCCTCTCTCTCCGGAGGTTTTATTTCCGCAGAATTCGTATTTATTTCTCGACTCCTGTTAGTTTTCGGACTAGATTGGATATTAGCCGTATCTAACCTACGCAAAGTAGCGTCAAAATGCTCCAATGTTTTAATGTTGGCAGCGACTAGTATCTCTTGAACATGAGGCGGATATTGAAGTGTCAGGATCTGAATAAGTTCAATATCTGGCAAAGGTGGATCTAAAAACTGGAGTTTCTTTAATTGCATTAGACAGTAATCTGAATATCGGGAAGTATTGACTGAAGTATTGTATTTGCTAGAGTAGAGTTGCATCTTGACAAGGTGCTGTCTTTCTGAATCCCAAAAGCGTTTAAGAAGTGCCTGTTTAAAGTCATCATAGTTTTTAAAGTTGCTCTTAAAAGCTATGAACCATGATAAGGCTCGTCCTTCTAGAAGTTTGGATACTACTCTAAGTTTCCTATCGTCCTCTACCCTATTCTCTTCCAAGTAATCGTCGACATTTAACAAAAATTCTCGAGCAGTGTACTCATCACGTCCTGAAAATTTGACTGGTTTGTCATCTGGTACTTTAATAAGGGTAGTTGTATTGTGTATTTCCCTCGACGAACCAGGAATTGTGACGTCAGTTGTATGTTCTTTAAGTTTAATTTGATTCATTTCTTCGGACAAATTTTTAATTTTAGAATTAATTGAGGTGTCTAAACTTTTTATTTCATTTCTCAAGTCAGTTTTAATGACTTGTACGTCTTTACAGAAAGCAGCTATCTGGGTATGCGTGCTATCTAGCTGTCCTGTAATACGCTTATCGAGTTCTCCTTGCGTGCTCTTAATTAATCCTATCTCGCTTCGTAATTTACCGACGTCGCTCTTTAATGCATCTCGCAAGGTTTCCTGCACCTGAGCTAACTTTGCTTGAGTTTGTGAGATGTTACCATGGGATTCTTGAAATTCAGTCCGTAAATCTTTAAGTTCAGTGGAAAATGCTTGAACGGAAGGAAGAACATTTCTAAGATCTTTGTCTAAAGACTTGACGACCTCTGTCTTTATTTCTTCCTTAATAGACTCTAAATTTTCAACAAACTGATCCCGCATGTTTTTCAATGTAGCTTCGACTTGTGCACTAGAATCAGTAAGTTTCTTTTCGAGGCGAGTTCCAGCTTCACGGAATCGTTGCTCGATAAGGGCACTAGATTCAGTGAGTCTTTTGTTAATGACTTTATCCGCTTCAGCAAACTTAGTATCCAAGGTCTTGTCAATTTTAGAAGTTAAGTCTTCAACCTTACTATTTGACTCAGTTAACTGCGCTTGAAGTTGAGTATTTTGAGTCTGTAGTTGGGAATTAGACTCGATAATTTGCGTATTAATTCGCTCTATTTGTGTGTTCATTTGTGCTATCTGGTTATTAGACCTATCAATCTTAGCATTCTGCGCTTGAAGTTGGGTATTTTGTGCCTGCATTTGTTGTTGAAGTTGAGCCTGTAATTGGGAATTAGACTCTACCATTTGAGCCTGCAATTGGTTATTAGACTCTACCATTTGAACCTGCAATTGGTTATTAGACTCTACCATTTGCGTATTAATTCGATCAATCTTGGCATTCTGATCGTTAATGCTAAGCCTGAGAGCTTCGATTGCTGCAAGTAAGTTATCCATGTTTCCGAAATATTCGAATAAGTCAAATACAACAAGTTCTTTGCAGTCAAATCCTGTGCTCAAAATATAATGACTTGAATCGAACCCTGAATGTTGCGATTATTGCAAGTGCATCATTTATTATTATAGTACGGCTCCAAAATCGTGCCCTTGAAGTTGCGGCGCCATCTATTATTATACTATCCTCTCTGTACCAGGAAAAGTTGTGGGCAAAGGGCATGAGTAGGACCTCAGGGAGTGGAACTGGATTTTGGAGCCGATACAGAGAAGGATAGTCTCGCAGAGCGAATAATAGATGGTAAATAATTTTTTTTCTTAAAACAATTTATTAATTTTTCACCCTGCGGTATGATTATTGACTCAAATTTTGCTTTAAAAAAATGGCATAAATATCATTGGTTTCAAAGTCTTTCATATGTGGGAATTTCCACCTAAAGTCTTTTTAAACCTAAGCACACTTTTATAATTGTAAATGGATATGAGAAATTATCAAAGTTTTCAGTTCTCAGTTCGTCAATCTCGATATATAGCACACTTGAAAGCCTACAGTCGTTCTACGAGAAATGAAACTGAAATTAAATTTATCACTTTTGAGAAATTATGAAAATTGTTCACACGCGACACTGAAGTTTCACTGTTCAAAATAAATGAAAAAGTTTAGTCAGTTTGTTACTCACTTATGACAAGAACTGTTGCTACCAAATGTCGAAAGATGGACGTCTGGAATGTTCCATGTAGAATCAGGATTGGCGATGTTGACGTTCCCAATGAGGTGATGACAGCTGGAGCTGGATCACGTTGAGTTGTAGCTTGTTCGGGTGATTTTCGCACACGAAAATTTACTTAGTGTGAGTAGTTTATCACTGACACTGTTGAACACTATTTATGGCGTATGAAGAATCACAGTCCTTTCTGTACGAAATGCTATTTACAGTCGTTATTGAAACGTTCATAATCACACAGTTCACATTAAAAAAAAAAGAAAGTAAGTCGATAAGCACAGTCTTTGAACACAGTCTGAAGTTGCTAGGGATTATTTTCTGCTAATCCTGTTACTATAATGTTATATTAACACAGAAAAGTTCTCACTTTTTCACTCAAATTACTACTGTGATTCTTATGTTGATGTGACGTGAATATGAGTTCTGGTAATTCTAAGTGTACCGGGCGGTACACCTCCACTCCGCTAATTTAAAATGTGCGCCAGTTGAAACTCCTCTGCTGGAGGAAGTCTGAACTTTATCTACGCTATTAATTCTCTACTTTCTCAGAAGATGTCACCACGTGGAAAATTTTGAGTTTTTGAACTGTGTCATTTTTGATGTGGTTTTGTTTCACTTGAAGTAAGAAGTGTGAACTTTCTCTTCTAGAGGACACTACTGAAGGTCTACAATAGTGCAATCTAGTGCGGAGTCAAAGAACTATTTTTTTTGGAGAAAATTTAATTTCAAGAGTTTGTTCTTTGTTAAATTTCTTTCTGTCATTGTTTAAGTTGGCAATATTTACCCCTTTCTTCCCCTTGTTATGAATGTATCCAATCCCGAATTTCTTCTATTAATTTCTGACCAATCTGGTGTATCTTCCCCCAACTTGAATCTGTTGCGGGGTCCTACCCAATAAAGAGTTTGTGGGAGGGTGTTTTCTTTCCCCTAACGCCTAGAACCTTCCACGAGAGGATATAAACTGCTGATTTTTGGGTCTCCGCGCCACTTCTGTTCCATCTTTCAGTGTGTTAAGTACATAGCAGGGGGCGGGAAGCGCCTCTTTCTTCCGCAGCGGTCAACAACAAGGTAATGGCCGATTAATAACTTCTTTCTTTGCTAGCTCAGCAGTTTAACTTTCGGGGCGGGTTCTAAGCGTTCAACCATGTAACCTTTTCCTAAAATGTAACTACTCTTTTCATATATTCTCTTTTAAAACGACATATCGGGATAGAGACTGCTTAACCCTCTCGAGCTCCCACTCACATCGTCTTGAGGTGAACTTATTTTTCTCAACCAATTCTTCCGTAATGTAATGTAAATTGTTATTAAGTCACCTCTGTAGTATGGGATTAGCCCTTGTATTAATGGCCTAGTGCCAAGTAGGTCTTAAGCAAAGTGTATTAGGAGTGCAAATTCGCCTCCTCTCAAATTGTATTTTAGAGGTCATGTATTAACCTTCTTGTCATTTAACAGACCTCAGTAGGTTGGGTATTTTACCCCTGTGTATACGTCCTTGGAGGACAGCTTAAAAGTGGAGTTCGGAGTGGCCTATGATAGGCTTGTATTTTAAGGGGAAGTTGCCCTTTATTGAAAATTGTGTCTCTGCCTCAAGGAGACTTTTGGGTGTAAATGTTTCTGGCATGTTTGGGGGTTTTCGGCCCCTTTGTTGTATGGTGTTCATTGTAAGGTTGGGCTCATTGCTCAAGAATTATGTTTCTGACTTTTGAAGCCCCAAATGGGGAACCTATGTAAATGTATTTTTCAATCGTGTTTCGGCTACTAAGTACCTGTTCTATTTGTTGTTACCTAATTTTGAAAAGAAAATATAACCTTGTTAAATTTTAAAATTAATTTCACTTTAGTAGCTTGAGACCTATTCACCACCCAGCACCTTCTTTCATGCATAACTACCACCAAAACACGGTAACACTAAGTATTAGGCTCAGTAGAAGTTCAATGTTACTTGAAGTTACCTAAGTCCACACGTATTGAAATAGTTAATATTTGTACTCCAATAAGTTCACTCGCGTTACAGTCTTAAATGTCTTTAGGATTATATTGTAATCGCGACGCGGTATACTAACTGCAATGCGACGTCCTTTAATAATTCTATCGGTGACAGAATTTCGCGTTCCGGAGATACGACGGAAAGTACTTCTACCGTGACTGCGCGAACATACTGTACGCGGGCCGGTCTCTTCGCTATCTCACTCACACAGCTGTTAGCTTGTCCTTGTACTAGTTTGCGGGCTGTCTGGCCTTGACATATATAGATACCAGCGCAGGGAGGGGTGGCGGCTCTCTCGGCCATGTGACCGTGATTACGTAATTTCGTTGAGACTTTAAATTATTATAACTCAACAACCGTTTGATGAATTAATTTGAAATTTACAGGGATTAACTTTTATGATGTTTGCTATAATTCAGCGTTTGTCCCGTTGAAATTGGTTAAGGCGTTAAAAAGCTGTTAAAAGAAAATTTCTTTCGAGAAATATCTCTAGGGGAGGTGAGCTTCAAGCGACAGGTGACGTCACTTGACTCCGCCTAGCGCACTCGTAGGGTCTGGCACATACTGGAACATTCTTTACATGGATGTTCGTACGTCGGTCGGATCTTTAATGCTGGAAATAACATTTCTTTCAATTAACATGGACCAGGACCTAGGCCTTCCTGGTACAATACATCATCACTCTTGTTAGGAGCTCCTCTACATAGATTTGTTCTCTTACGTCACATCACATCATTACAAATTAAAACTGAAACCCCAATGATTACATAACTAGGATCACGACCTGTTTCTCAAATATTTCCGAATCCCTAATTTCCGAAAGATTGGATCCATAATTTTTCACACATAGTAACGCCGAAAGGTTTCCATTTCTCTTCACACCACGAAATAGTAGATTTCGTTGACTAGGTTAGCCAAGTAGGAAAGATGATTGAAGTATACTCACAAGGTCAGAGAATCGGAACAGATTACATTAAAACAAACCAAGTCTTCGGGCCTTAGGGCCCAGATGGATAATCCATTACCCTGGATCTAGCCCCAACACAATTCTCACGGTCCTCGAGTGAGTAATCTTATCCGTTAATGCACAACAAGAGCGTAGCTTGCAATCCTCTTCTTCAATTTTATAATCAGGAAAAAAAACTGCCTTCTTCCTACATTGTCGTGTTACCGTTCATCGCATAGCAAGCTCATCTTCTCGCGGCAAGAGAGCAGCACATACTAGCAACCAGCAAGCCTAGTACCAAGCCGGCCGCAAGAAAGCGTACCATTACCAATCGGAGGGAAAGGTAATACAATTTCAATGTTCAAACTCACAGAAACGCCGACAATATATAAGCCATAAATCAGCCGCAAACTACATCGTACCATGCGAGGAGTAATTCTAAACCTATTACACTATAGTCAAGTGTACGGGCAGGTGTATTCGAAGAATTAAACTTACGGCGCGCTTTCTGGTAGGAAAGACCATCCAGGGTCTTCATCTCCTGGATCTTCTTCTCACTCAGATAAGTCAGACAATTCCGATCCCGAGGAGAATGAAAACCGGAGCAGTTAGTGCACTTGTACGGAGTTTTGCACTCATACGCGCCGTGAGCTACTCGTCCACATGTACCACATACAGCCTGATTCGAACTGCGAGATACCATATGTCCGAATCGCTGGCATTGATTGCATCGCATAGGAGGCGGGATGTACGGCCTCACATCTCAACGA
The DNA here is from genome assembly GCF_040414725.1 of Anabrus simplex. Taxonomy (NCBI): domain Eukaryota; kingdom Metazoa; phylum Arthropoda; class Insecta; order Orthoptera; family Tettigoniidae; genus Anabrus; species Anabrus simplex. The sequence goes on from NC_090268.1 coordinate 171,950,802, forward strand.
TAAGTTGTTAACTTGACTTTCTCTGGTAACACTGACAACTTGAAAGAGACAATGAAGGCACCTGTGGCAACGTTTTCACCGTTGACCTTGCGCGTAATGCGCCGGACGTGTGTCACGCCACGGTTCTTCATGTCTTCCATCAACTCGTCGTCAGTGTTCAAAATAAGGTCGCGGTGAAAGATGACTCCGCGAACCAGGTTCAAGGACTTATGCTCCTCCACTTTGACGGGGATTTCGCCAAAGTGGTCGCACTTAAGCAGCTGATCAGCTTGCAGTGCTGTACGAGTCTTCATAAGCAAACTACCGTTGCGCATTTTCTTAAGTTCCTCCAGTTCGCCATAGACGCCTTCGATGTGCCTACTGAACAGGATCGACTTTACCAGCTTAAAATCATGCATATCGGTTCTGATAGCGACCAGAAACCTAGGGAAGCTGGATTCCATTCCTTCACGCTGCACATGTTTCCAGGGAGTTGAACCTCTCAGGGAATTAAAAGGTAAAGACTTAGGTGGGTGACCACCTTGAGAAGGCCGACTTCGTTTGGAAGCCATGTCCGAAAACTTCCTCCACGAACTCCACCCACTCCGATCAGGGGTCTCTGTAGCCGAACCAAGCAGCCAAGGCAATACCGACCTGGTCGATGTTGGACGATGCCTAATACGGGATGACTGAGGCAATGAGCACTAGGACTCCCTTCCTCCAGTCACCCGCAATAGCATGTACCCCATAGCGTGTACAGAGCACTAAATATAGAGAAAAAAATATGTCCATCTGGCATTCGGCTGTGCGGGGACCTGTGTTTTCAGGCGGATACTACTGCTAAGGTACATGGCGCTCCCATCCGCAATGTACCTGGGTGGGTAATTGCTGGCTTTTGGGCGTAATCGCATACGTAAGAGGCCCATCTCCGGGCACAAGCACATCAAAATTTGGAATGGTCTACATCTGACCCTCGGAAAAATAATAAAAAATAAAGAGGGGACCACGGCCACATGATCCTTTAAGTCGCCTCTTACGACCGGCAGGGGATACCGCGGGTGTATTCTACATGTGCGTCCCCCACCCGCAGGGGGTAGGATCTAGTTCTGACCAAATTCTTGATATGATGGATGCAAACGTTGATTTTGGTAACTTATAACCACCATTTTTCGTTGCCATTTTATGAGGTCTTTTTCCCACTTTAATTTCAAGGGCCTGAATGCACTTTGGTCCATTGGCTGGAGAACATGACCTGTGTGTGGTGGTGACTTCAATATCACTACACTCTCTTGTTTAGCTCATTGAACAAGAGAGATGCCACCAAGGTGTGAACTATGACCATCATAGATCAAAATTGCTGGTCTTTCAGAGGGAATATTCTTTAAGAAGTTCTTGAATGTGTTAGTTTCCATCCATTCTTCGTAGCTGCATAAGTTATGCCAGGATACTCCTCTCCTTCTTTTACAATCCATGAGTCCCATACATTCTTCCCCTTGAATAACATTAGTGGTAGCAGTTTCCCTCCAGTAGCGTTTCCTCCAATTAACGCTGTGATATTTTCTTTCCCGGGACCACTTGTTACGCTATGGGCGGCAGCTCCCTTTTCTCCTACGACCTTGATTCTATTTGAGTTCAAAAAGAAACTGGTTTCATCAATGTTATAAATCTGTTATAAATCTGCGACGGAGGAACGCCGTCGGTGACTTCTTTCAGGAGATTAAAATAAGCTGAAATGACAAAAGGGACCATACTTCTTTTTCTAGCTACTTCTACACTTTGGGGTTTCTTCTGGCTCAGATTAAATGTCTTCTTGAACCTGCTGAAATAATCGTACTCCATTCTTGAAGTGGGTCACAATGTTATTTTCATTTACTTCTATTTTTGAGCGACCAAAACCCCACTTCTCCATTGTTTTGATACCATCAGCAATTATCTTCTCTTCTTCATAAGGGATAGCAGTAGGTCTACCCACAGTCACACTTTTAACGCCTCTTTGTTCTTTGACAGGTTTACATAATGTTGGTTTAGCTATTTTGTATGTTTTTGCAGCCCTACATAATGTTAATTTTCCACTTTTAACTAAATTCACAGTAATCTTCAAATCGTCCTTGGAGTGTGATGGAGGTTGAGATTTACGAACGTATGTATGCACCATTTCCGGAATAAATGGAACGAGTGGTTTGATTACTGTACTAACTTGATGGGGGAAGTGGAACCTAATGGGTAGGACCTACTCCGGTGACAATTTAATCTGGGGCAAGAGGAACCTATATTGATTTCACTCATAGTAACCAAATTTCATCTACCACATTATTACAGCATGTTAAGATATTATTTAACTCATACTTACTGGTTTAACCTTAACCATACCTCTACACTTCTTGCCATAGCAATCGTTAAACCATATGTCGCACTAGCTCACACTAGGAATGTAAATGACGCACATACAAAAAGTAGTGTATTACAGTTTTACTGCCGAGAGTTTTGAGTATGTAGCGCTTCTCGAGTGTTATCAAAAGTAGTAAGACGAAATTCTCGGAAGTAGCGCCACTTCATGTATATTACTCATGCGACGATAGCCATGGGTTCCACTTCCGCCGAATTTACACGTACCCGGTGTACCTTATAAATTTAACATTGCACTTTAGTCTTAGCCCATTTCATCCCACTGGCAGGATTTCCTACCGGTGTAGTTTTCTCTATCTAGATGGCAGTGCATTAAGTTAATTTGTTTACTCACTGTGTTAGCATATTCCCTGACCTTTATAGAGAAGCCAGTTATAAAGATTCATACCATCATTTTGTGCTACACCACAGGTGTATTAGTTTGAGCAAAAGATCGAGTGGAATGAAATGGCATACAGCAACAGACATACATCGTAAGTATTCCTTTACTTCACCTTGGATTTGAGTAGAATTATGTATTTAAGTTCTCAAGACAGTCAGGAAGACTGTGTTGCTACTGGAATTTTGCTCATTATTCTTGAAAGGGCAACAATGAACCATTTAAATCCTCTGGCAGGATTTTCTGCCATTGTGATATAACACTATCATTGTTAGCCCAGTGGCGGTTCGTGCATGAAGGGCTTTTGGGCGCCGCCCCGCCGCCTTTACTAAAACACGTAACATAATTTCACTCCGTAGCTGATTATATAAAGAGATGGACAATGTAGCAAAGTCTAACTTATGGTAGTGTGTTATTCAGTTATACAATGTTATCTTTATTGTTTTGGCTGTAAACGTTTTGCTTTTTTATTTTCTATGTTTTCTCTTTAGTCCAGCACAATGTTTTCTCTTTAGACATTAGGCGGTCGGGTGCTGGCAGGAGAGCCCTCAGTAAGCTCCTAGAGTTTAACAAGGGTGAGGGGTGCGGGAGGAGCCTTGGAAGACTATATGGGCTTGTCAGGGGAAGGAAGAGTGCAGGCGGGGTGTATGCTTAGAGCATTTAATACTTGGTCTGTCCGTCAGAGCCCGTAGCAACGTCGCCAACCACTTTACAATGTACCTAGGCCTTTTCTCACACGTCTTACGTTAACTGTTGTTAGAGGTTAATTCTAAAACTGTTTACAAAACAATGGATTCCATTAGACTGGCTATTTAAACAATTCATTTCTAAAAATAAGCTAAAATAAAGATTTAAAATCTAATCATAAGGTGACGGCACTATTTGTACGTTGGTCACATTGCTTTGAGATTTGAGGAAGCCGAAAGGAATTCTGGCGTGCATTGTTTATTTGTTCTCGTGAATGTCATTGTCGTTTGTGATCAGTGAAACAGGAGTAGCCGTGATTGCAGTAGCTATTAGCCGGCTAATGTGTGTGTGTTTAAATGCCATTGTAGTGTAGTGTTGCTGTGCAAGTGCTCAGTAGATAAAACTACGGTACCATAATTGTTTAAATAACATTGTAAATTCTACCTTCAGTTTTAAGTGCCGTTTTAATATCTTCATTCGTGTGTTTAGTACTTACCTGCCCATTTGAAAACTAAATGTTACAGTCTTAATTTAGGAAGACAAGGAAGATGAATTCTGTAAATAGTATTTTACGTAGTGACGGAAATTTAAGTTTTGAACATAGGATAGAATTAAAGAAATTAGGGCCTCCTCGACCGAATTTAAATATTGCACAAGAACAGAAGGGTTACAAGAACAAAAATGCATATACTAGGAAATTCAGTCCGTCACTTTATAAGCAGGCTGATTGGCTGTGCGGATGTGAGATAAGGAATGCGTTCTTCTGTTACTCTTGTTTAGCAATGAATGTCGTTGACGCTCCATGGACATCAGTCGGGGTATCAGACATAAAACACCTAGGTGAAAAAGTGAAAAAGCATAAAATTAGCGAGAAACATATAAACGCTGGTATTGAATTTGCTATGCTTGGTAGAGTAGATATTCGATGCCAGTTAGACAGTGCATACAGACTTAAAATTAAACAATCAAATGAACAGGTTTCAAAGAATCGATACATTCTTAGTAAATTAATAGGGAACATGCATGATTCGGGGTTTTAATTAAAAATATGCTAATCTGATTCAAAATTTCATGCAGAGTTCAAAAATGTGATCAGAATGTACAAATAATAACTCCAAACGTGATAAAAATCTACGAAAATGTCACGTCACGCAAGTACGCGATCTCATTGGTCTGACGTCATCGTACAGGTTGACTAAATTAGCAGACGAAATAACACATAGTGTGCTGTGAGAAGCAGGATACACTTCGCGTATTTCTACTTTACGTTAGTGTCTAGTATGGTTAAATTCGAGGTCTATACATTGGATAATAATCTGAGTGGTATATTTTAGACTTAAAATGAATCCTGCGCAGACAGTGAGGCAGAAAACTTATAAATGGTGTAGAGTTCCGATGTGCAAGGGCACATCGCATACCATACCAAACAAATTGTTTATAAATGTTCCAAAGACGCTAAAACTAGGGAGAAATGGATTTTGGAGAGCCAGAGAAATGCTGGTGATATATCGGAAAAGTCTACAGTGTATTTTTTTGAAGATTTTAACGCAAGATGAATTTGTTTGAATTTTCAAATCACTTTTCCATGTCAGCTGTTCTAGTGGTAAAACTTTAAATTTTAATGTATGATGCTTTATTTAAATGCTTAAATTACATCTTGGAATATGAAAGTAATAAACAGTGCATTAAATAATGCTGATTATTAAAGTATTCTCCAAACCTAACCTATGTTTTGGGTGATCCACGTCAAGATAATAAATCAAAGGGGTTATGAACCATTTTGACAGCTCTAATTCTACCAATATATCTTGGCATGGGACAGTTATGTATGTCTTTATTGAAGAGCTTAGTTGGTAAAGAAATTTAGGCTATATCTAAATACTCTATAATGTAACAAAGAATAGGCGTGTGCATCATGAAAGGAAACAACGTGAATTTAACAAATGTATAACTCTACACAAAACCAATGCTTGTCTGTTGGGGTCTTATAAGTTAACAATGCTCAATTATAATAATTATCATAATATTAATGAAATAAATAACATAATTGCACACAGGTGAAAATAGTGATGTAGGTGTTTAAAATATTATCCAACTTAGCCTAAGTTTTAGGTTATACAAGCCAAGTCCATAAACCGAAGGGTAAAAATACCGCGCGAGTTGGCCGTGCGGTTAGGAGCGCGCAGCTGTGAGCTCGCATCCGGGAGATAGTGGGTTTTGAACCCCACTGCCGGCAGCCCTGAAGATGGTTTTCCGTGGTTTCCCATTTTCACACCAGGCAAATGCTGAGGCTGTACCTAAGGCCATGGCCGCTTTGTTCCCATTCCTAGGCCTTTCCTGTCCCATCGTCGCCGTAAGACCTATATGTGACGGTGTGACGTAAAGCAAACAGCAAAAAAAAAAAAAAAAAAAGTCACAGCACCCAAAGACATTCCTGTATTGAGCGACTAAAATGTCACCAGGACACTTTTCTTACCTGGTATGCTCAGCTTGTTAAAAGCCAAATGTAATTAATGTTATTGGCTTCACGCCCCGCTAACTACTTCTACGATTTTCGGAGACGCCGATGTGCAGGAGTTTAGTCCTGCAGGAGTTCTTTTACGTGCTAGTAAATCTACCGACACGAGGCTGACGTATTTGAGCACCTTCAACTACCACCGGACTGAACCAGGATCGAACCTGCCAAGTTGGAGTCAGAAGGCCAGCACCTCAACAGTCTGAACCACTCAGCCCGACGTGTGAAAACTAGATGAAGTCATATTTATCTTTATCATGTTTAACATTTTTCCCTCCACAAAGATATTTAATTCTCTTTCATGGGCACTGGAAGTGGGTAGGCCAGTTGTCCCAACCATAAATATATATATTTTTGGGGAATGATAGATTATAGCCCTATAGCACTGTGATCTTTTTCCTTTCCTTCTATTCTTTCTTAATCAGTTTATCCTTCAGGGTTGGTTTTCTCTCGGACTCAGCGAGGGATTTCACCTCTACCACTTCAAGGGCAGTGTCCTGGAACGTGAGACTTTGAGTATGGTGATGGAACTGGTGAGGAGGGCCATTACCTCGCCCAGGTGGCCTCACCTGTTATGCTCAACAGGGGCCTTGTTGGAGGATGGGAGGATCGGAAGGGATAGACAAGGAAGAGGGAAGGAAACGGCCGTGGCCTTAGGTGCCTGGAGGAGAAGTAGGAAAATACGAAAAACCACTTCGAGGATGGCTGAGGTGGTATTCGAAACCCTTCTACTCAGTTGACCTCCCGAGGCTGAGTAGACCCCGTTCCAGTCCTCGTACTATTTGTTTTCAACTTTCATGGCAGAGCCGGGAATCGAAACCGGGCCTCCGGGAGTGGCACACATTAACCACTACACCACAGAAGCGGACTAGTACTATAATGCTACCTATATGTTTATGTTAGTGCTGAAATCCGATTTCTTACTTTACTAATGCTGAAAGCCCGAAAATGTAATGTTATTCTTTAATAGGGGAATCAGTCTACAAAGAAATGTTGAAATGTTGAAAGTGATGTGATATCTATCCAGGTTCGTTGTTATCCTAATACTATGGGTTACAGTACATTGCGCGTATATAAAAGACGCCACTTACAAACTTGCTTCTTATCCGCGAATTTCTGCGGCCACAAAAGTCACTACTTTTCAAGAATGATGACACATGATAGATTGTCTGACTGTGCTGTTTTGAACCTTTCTTCTGTCATTTCGAAGTTATTCGCGATCATGAATAATAAACAATTGGCTTAGCAACGGCTGATGCACAACGGCTGGTAGAGCTCCATGCGGTACTGGATCGTGACGTCACAGCGCGCCGCTTACGTCAGAGGCCGTTTCACTCGCCTTGCGGAAAGGCACTATTAAATATTTTTTTAATGGTAGAAAACAAGGCAACATACCACAATGTAATACGTTTACGTACTATTTCATTGGTGTACTTTTCAAAAAAAATATTTTTGAAAATGATGCATGTTCCCACTTGATGCTATTAAGTTCTGTGGGAAGTTTGAACTAGCGCTCAGGGGCCACGATGAGACATACACGTCTGATAACCCAGGCATTTTTCGAGGTTTAGTCAATTTAATGTCAGAGCTAGACAGCACACTGAAAGAACATATCGAAAGAGCAAATAACAGAGTATTTGTTGGGTTATCTAATACCATACAGAACGAGCTTCTGAATTCAATCTATGCCGTGTGCCGTCAAATGATTACGGAAGAAATCTCTCAAACAAATTTTGTGGCAATTCAAGTTGATGAAACCACCGATTGTTCCACCTTATCTCAACTCGTTTTTGTTGTACGGTACGAGCTGGGTAGCAAAATAAATGAAAGATTCATAAGTTTTGTGTCACCTGATAATCACTCAGCAGAAGGCATTACCTCTGCAGTATTCCAGGAGTTGGAAAAACTTAAGCTGGACCAAACTCCGGACAAAGTCATTGCGCAGACGTACGACGGCCATTCAGTAATGAGTGGAAGGCAGACTGGCGTTCAAGCAAGGGTCAAGGTCGTTTACAAAAACGCTCATTTTGTGCACTACTACGCGCATCAATTAAATTTAATTGTTGAGCGATGTGCTACTCAGAATAAGCAGGTCAGGATCTTTTTTAGTAATTTAGAAGGGTTTTCATCATTTTTTTCAAAATCTGCGAAACGAACTGCTGTTTTGGACGAAGTGGTAAAAAGGCGCATCCCAAAAAATGCCGCCACAAGGTAGAACTTCAAGCACGATGTCTAAGTACGGTTTTTATGTACAGAAATGAAATATCGGAGTGTCTCGAGAAGATCGCCGATGACAATAATGACTATTCGACAGTGAGAAAAGCTGTAGGCCTAAGGAATCTGCTGAAGGATCCCGATTTTCTATTCTGGCTAGAGCTATTCTCTAAAGTTATGCCTCGCTGTGACTTTCTATTCAACGAGCTTCAGCGCCGCGAAATTGATAGTATAAAAGCTCAAAAAAGTATATCTGATTTCAAGTTATCGGTGCAACGAGTCAGAAGCTCTCTCGATTACGACCATCACTGGCTTAATGGCACAGACACCACCAATGGAAATCCAGCAGGCTCAAGTCAGAAACGCGCACGGTTTGAAGATAATAGAAAGATTGCAGCAAGAGAGGTGTGCGATGTTATTTTATCCGGGATAGAGGACCGTTTTTTGTTCAGTGACCATCTGTCTGTTGCCAAACTTTTCCAGCCTAGTTTATTTCCGAGGTATAGGATACTGTTCCCGCAAACTGAATTTGAAATTGCTGCTAGATTATTTCCTATTAACCAAATTGAACGAAGGCATGAACTCTCAGTTTTATACGGCAGAAGTGATTTTGCTAACGCTTCAGGTGCCCTAACTCTTCTGACATGCATTTGTGATAACAACCTGGAAGTACTTCTTTCCGAGTCAATTAAGTTATTACGAATTATTTGTACAATTCCCATGACAACGTCAGAAAATGAAAGGTGCTTCTCTACGCTGAAAAGGATTAAGTCGTTCACTAGGAATACCATGGACGAAGACCGACTTAACGCGCTTGCTATGTGCTCCATCGAGAAACAGCTGTTGGCAGTTCCTAACTTCAACGAACGTGTCATCAACCACTTCGCAGAGCAGAAGGAGAGGAGAATGGATTTTGTATACAAGCAAGTCAGCTAAGGTATCATTACCTACTTTCTTGTATTATTTTCATGTGTATCTTCATCCCGTCATTATCATCATCATCAAAGTACGAACTGTATACTTATAATAACAATTGACTGACATTTCGTAATCTACTAGAATTGTTTTTCGGATACAGTTGTTGAGTTTTCTTGTTAGTGGTGTTCGCTTAGATGTCTTCACACTTCACTTCACTTCCCTACATGTGTTGTAATATATTAGCCTATGTTTTTTTTAACCTCAACCTGAAAAGTATATCGAGTCATGAATTTAGTGGTTTTGTGAACATAAGTATATGTTTATTGTCCATGTTTTAAGGATATGTAGATTGTAATGCTTTCGGATTTGCGATGCTTTAAGTTTCTACTTTTTTCCGCTTCACGATATTATCTGATTTTCGCTACGTGATCGTTCTGCCTCGCCACGAACCTGCTACGCAGGCGTAGCAGGGGGAGAGGTGATACTCCCACGTGGCGCGTCCCAGGTGGCGGATAGGGGGGTCCTAACCGGCTTGCCGGCGGACTTGAGGGAAATAAAATACCTCTCGCGGACCAAACACACACCCCCTGTGGGTGGGGGAGGCTGACGAATAATACACCCACGGTATCCCCTGCCTGTCGTGAGAGGCGACTAAAAGGGGCGACCAAGGGATGTTTAAATTGGAACCATGAAACTGCTTTTGAATCGTGCCATCACGCGGGGAACACCAAGGGTTGCTTTTACTTGTGCGTAGTACCACTACATTAAGTACGAAATTGGTTTGTGATTAGTAGCACACAGGAGCACCGCGCGGTCGGCTTTTGCAGTACCTGTGAATAGTACCACCATATGAGCAGGACCTTGGGATGATAGCTACCATGGTTCTGCCTTGCCTATGATTAGTACCCACTATATGAGGAACACCACGGGATAGGGAGAGGTCCCTGTGGTTAGTACTCTTCTGTGATGAACACCATAGGTTTGCGTTGCCTGTAAATGGCGTCGCAAAGTGGGAAAACATAGGTCTGTATTAAATGTCGAATTTCATAAGCTTTGAGTAGTACAATAATGTGTGGAATGCCGCAAGTCTCTGCTACTTTTGATTAGTACCGTAACAGGACAGCTACCATGGTTTTATTTTGATAGCGATCAGTACCGTTATGAGGGCCCGATAACTTCGATTTAGGACCCCCTTTTGACTGCACGCATAATCGATTCAGTGTTATGCTATAGCAGTAGTCCCTTGGTCAGTAATACGATATTGTCACGTCCGTTTATGTGCCTGTGCGACATTGCGGGTCGCAACCACTGATTGTTTTAAATTCATGTCCATCCATTCATTCTTCGTTGTCACATTTTTGAATTCTGGTCAGTGGAGAATTTTAGACTTTTAATATGTCATTTCATTTCGTCTCATTTCGTACCATTAGGGGCCGATGACCTAGATGTTAGGCCCCTTTAAACAACAATCATCAATCAATCATCATCGTTCTGCCTCGGAAGAAGATACATACAGTATTTAGCCAGTGTCATCGGATTATTATTATTATTATTATTATTATATTTCATCTACAATTATCGTGGTGCTGGACAGTGAAAACTGGGTCGTTGGAGGGGGGAGGGGGGAGGAGATGACGGCACAGCCCTGCCAGAGTAAAATGTCACGAACCGCCACTGTGTTAGCCATAATACTTTTAGTTCTAAAAATGCGTGTTCTTTTTATTTTCGGCTGTGCGTCAATGAAATATGTGACCTGTTAGAATGTGATGCCCTGGATGATGTCAATGTGACTGGAATTTATGTACTCCCGCCAGTTGAAAATGCAGACGCAGAGACAGATGCTGACTCCGACAAAAGTGATGATGAAGTGGATTTTCAGTTGCATCATTTACCTAGGCGTTTTGTACCAGTAAAAGAGCCCGACTTTACGATTTATTTTTAACGCAAGCATGGAATAGTTCTCAGGGCAAAACTGGATGAATAATAGCTAGGGCTTGGTACAGGAGGCAGGGTCCTATCTACAAGAAAAAATTGAATCTGATTGGATAAGAGTTTGTTCATGTAATGCATGATAAATTGCACATCGCCTCATGGTAGATAGGGGTTGTCTTCCACATTGTCCTTTAAATGGTCCGGGTCTCCAGCTCATCAGGCCGCACCGGCTGGAACAGGTTCTAGAAGATGCCCAAGTACTCCATCAAGATGCGGACGGACCATCCAGGTTGGTTGCATGGAATACGCCTCAAGTTCCCGATGCTCGTGATGACCTCCGCTGGTTCCTGACGATGTTGAGGGTAGTCACATTACCCAAGTACAATGAGGTTGATAGAATCAATGCAAACTCCGAGAATGTGCTCTTCGTCACTCACAGAATAAATCAAAGTTCATGAAAACCTTGAGTAATGAGTTTTCTCACCACTAGTAAAATCACGAGACAAAGTTCATAAAGACTTTTAAGAATCCACTCTTTAACACACATGGAAGTGACAAGTCCGTGGTCATGAAGACTTTCAATAATGTTGTAGTTCATCAATGAAAAAAATTACAAGTCTTTAAGTAATCACTGGCAAAGATCACAAGTCTAGGCTCACGGAAACTTCGAATAAATTTAGAGTTCATCAGTCGTGAATATGACAAGTCTTTGAATAATCACTGGCGAATAGTTAAAGTCCAACACTGGTAAATATTACAAGTCTTATTGTCGAAAATTTAAAGTCCATCACTGGTAAATATTACAAGTCTTATTTATAAAGACTTAGAAAAATTCAGAGTTCCTCAACACTAGTAAATATTGCAAGTCCCATTTATAAAGACTTTTAAAAAAATCAGAGTTCCTCAACGATACTATAACCACACGAAGATGGCTTCCGACGATACTGGCAGCGAGTAGTGCCACGTTGACTACTCGACTGTCACTGACTGACTGAGATATCAGGCTATATTGAGCCCTCCTTATATTTGGTTTGGGACATCTACGTCGCAAATGCCGTGAAGCTGGTTACCTCCTGAATCCCTTGACGGATTTTCTTGAAATTCAAGCATTGCGACGTTTATGTAATTCCCTTTAAGATGACATGTTGATCAAGTCGCTACCGCAATTATTATGGGAGTTGTAATTTTTTCTCCTTCGAATGTTCCGGAAGGTGTGACGCTTGAATCTGGAACATACGAGTTCAGGCTAGCTGCACGTGGCATGACAGGCGGGTGGTCTAACTAGCCCCTGCGGCTACGTCACGCAAACAGCTGTTCTCAGCTTGCTTGCTCGTCCCGCTGAATGTAAACAAACCAGGCTTGCACGGAGTAATACGCGTGGTGATAAAATACGAACAACTCTCAAAAAATATGCATGCACAGGGCGTAACCGGTACAGTATACTCAAAAGTCCTGCTGAACTACTTATAGAAACGGAGGAAGATCAGCCAGTATTTAGTAATTCTAACCCTTTATGCTCACCATCAACCTCGGCAGTAATACCCATCGACCCAGTCAAAAAAGCGGACTAGAGAAAATGTCTTTCCTTGTACCAATATGTCACCTAAATCTCCTATATCCAGAGAGACCTCCAATGTCCACCACCAGAGGTCTGCGCGCCATACTTCGGTTACATCATTAGCCGGAACAACTGTTACAACAGATGAAGCTCAAATGCCACCAAGAAAGAAGAAAAATCAGAAAATAAGTTTTGGTGCTTTTGACAAAAGAGTTGGACTGAACATACCATCGTACAAAGAGCCTTACCATCCAAATCTGACAGATTATTGGAGGGAACACTTGAAATCTCCTATGGACGCCGTTCAGGTATTTCATCCAAATAAACTCATTGATCACATTTTAGAACAAAGTAAAATATACAGTGGACAAAAAATCTTTCAGTAGAGTGCTTGACTAAAGAAAATATTCTAGTTTTCTTAAGAATATTACTCGTTTCTGGTTACGTACCTTCGCCTACCAGACGTATGTGCTGGAGTGGTTTTTTTTTTGCTAGTTGCTGTACGTCGCACCGACACAGATAGGTCTCATGGCCACGTTGGGACAAGAAAGGGCTAGGAGTGGGAAGGAAGCGGCCGTGGCCTTCATTAAGGCACAGCCCCAGCATTTGCCTGGTGTGAAAATGGGAAACCATGGAAAACATCTTCAGGGCTGCCGACAGTGGGGTTCGAACCTACTATCTCCCGAATACTGGATACTGGCCGCTCTTAAGCGACTGCAGCTATCGAGCTCGGTGTTCTGGAGTTTGTCCTCTGACACACATAACGAACTTGTAAGTAAATCCATGCGCAGAAATACATTTGATGATATAATGAGACGGATTCACTTAGCAGATGACACAGCTATTGATGGAGACTGTTATTACAAAGTTAGGCCATTGTTTGACATGCTCAATGAAGCGTTCAAAGCTACAGATAATCCAGAGTTCCTAAGCACTGTTGAAACTATAGTACCTTATTATGGAAGACACCGTACAAAACAGTTCATTCGTGGCAAACCCATCAGGTTTGGTTTTAAACTTTGGACCATTTGTTCAGCAGATGGCTATATGCTTCATGCCGAAGCATATTGCGGAAGCAGCACTCGTATTCCACCTTGAGGATCAGGCCAAGGATATGATATTGTTACAACACTTGCCAAAAAATGTAACATTGAAGCTGGTTCACATATTGCTTTTGACAATCTTTTCACCTCCATTCCTCTTCTGGAAGATTTGTCACAAGAAGGAATAGTGGTCACGGGGACTATCAGAGAAAATAGGATTGGAGATGCACCCCTCATTGACAAAAAAACCATTAGAAAAGAAAGGAAGGACAGCTATGGACCAAACAGTTGTTGATGATATAATAATGTTAGTAAGGTGGTTTGACAACAGAGTTGTAACAGTTGCTAGTAATGCTGTAAAATCCAATCCACTTACATCTGCTAAAAGATGGTCTCCCAAACTGAAGAAATCTGTCCAAATGCCTCAACCTAAACTGATGATGATGATGATGATTATGATTCTTGTTGTTTCAAGGGGCCTAACATCGAGGTCATCGGCCCCTAATGGTACGAAAGGGAATTACAACAAAAATTTCAAAATCATCCACTGACGAAAATAAAGAAAATGTCCTGAAGAATGAACGGATGGACAAGAAACAAAAAACCAAAAAAAAAAAACCAACAACAGTGGATCCAACTCAAAAAAGATCATACATAGTAGTATTACTGAGTAAGGGACCGATCTTGAATCGAGTATGCTTGATGTCTAAAGGGTTTCAAAATCCAGGTCTAAGGCCCCTCAAAATGGTACTTATCGCTAGTAAAGTAGAACCATGGTATTTGTCATGTTGGGGTACTAATGAAAAGTAGCGAAGACTCACGGTGTTCCACACAAGATGGTACTACTGACAAGTATTGTACTTCGTACAGGTAACGCAGACCTATGGTGTTTCTCACACAATGGCGCCAGTCATAGCCAACGCAAACCGATGAGTTTCCCCACCTAGGTGTACTAGACACGGGTGCCGGTCCCACGGGCTCCGTGGTTTTCCGCACAAAGTGGGCACTAATCACAGGCAACGCAGACCCACGGTGTCGCTCATATAGTGGTACAACTCACAGGCAACGCCCAGACCCGTGGTGTTTCTCACAATGGTACTAATCACGGGCACTGAAAACCCACAGGGGAACCACTCCCTGCTGCTACTAATCACAAACCTATTGTGTACCAAATATAGTGTCCGACTTGTTGGCTGAATGGTCAGCGTACTGGCCTTCGCTTCAGAGGGTCCCGGGTTCGATTCCCGGCCGGGTCGGGGATTTTAACCTTCATTGGTTAATTCCAATGCCCCGGGGGCTGGGTGTATGTGCTGTCCCCAACATCCCTGCAACTCCCACACCACACATAACACTATTCTCCACCACAATAACACGCAGTTAGCTACACATGGCAGATGCCGCCCACCCTCGTCGGAGAGTCTGCCTTACAAGAGCTACACTCGGCTAAAATAGCCACACGAAAAAAAAATATATAGTGGTACTACTCGTACTCGTAAGTAAAGGCAACCCATGGTGTTCCCCGCGTGATGGTACTAATGAATAGTAGTTTCAAGGTTCTAATACCAGCATCCCTTGGTCGCCCCTTTTAGTCGCCGCTCACGACAGGCAGGGGACACCGCGGGTGTATTCTACGTGTGCGTCCCCCACCCGCAGGGGCTAGTGTGTTTGGTCCGCGAGAGGTATTTTATTTCCCTCAAGTCCGCCGGCAAGCCGGTTAGGAACCCCCTATCCGCCACCTGGGACGCGCCACGTGGGAGTATCACCTCTCCCCCTGCTACGCCAACGTAGTAGGTTCGTGGAAACACCAAGACTGGTTTTATGAAAATGATCATGAAATTAACACTCTAATAGACAAAAAGAGAGCAGCACACCAAGCTTGGCGGATCAATTTTAGTTCACTATCTAAGAAACGAGAATGTCTAGAAGTGAAAGCAGGTGTTCAGAGGAAAACCTGTGTTCTGAAAAACAGTTGGTGGACAATGAAGTCTCAAGAAATGCAATATCTAGCCGAAACTAACAACACTAGAGCTTTTTTCAGCATGATAAGAACCGTATATGGCCCAACAGCCCAAGGATTAAACCCTCTTAAATCTAGGGATGGCTCTACTAAAAGACAGCATTTCCATTAATGCACGGTGGAAAGAACATTTCCATGAACTGCTGAACAAGGATCGAGAGATCAACATAGTAGAAATCTTGAAAATTCCACAAAACCTACAAAATCTCACCTTGGCGAGGTTTCTTCCTTACAAGAAGTTGTAAATGCTATTAAACAGCTCAAAAGTAATAAAGCTGCCGGATCAGATGGAATTCCTGCTGAATTTTTCAAGGAAGGTGGACAAACTCTTGCTGAACATACACTAATACTCATAGTCAAAATATGGAACACCGAAACAATACCTCCTGATCACAGAGATGCTCTGATAGTTACGATCTTCAAAAAAGGAGACAGAACTGACTGTGGTAACTACCGTGGAATTACTCTTCTATCTATTGATGGGAAAATACTCACTCGAATTCTATCTAACTGCCTGATATCTCTTGCTGAAGACTACTTACCTGAAACTCAGAGTGGATTTCGACCCAATCGCAGCATAACAGATATGATTTTCTGTGCTAGACAAATGCAGGAGAAATGCAAAGAAATACATCTACCACTGAACATGCCATTCATAGATCTTGGCAAAGCCTTTGATTCGGTTAAAAGAGATGCCCTTTGGAAGATCCTGGAAAGAATAGGCTGTCCTCAGAAGTACATAATTCTTAGATTACTGCATGATAATATGAAGGGCATGGTTCTTGTCAACAATAACCCCACCCCCTGTGGGTGGGGGACGCACATGTAGAATACACCCGCGGTATCCCCTGCCTGTCGTAAGAGGCGACTGAAAGGGGCGACCAAGGGCTGACTGAATTAGAACCATGAAACTAATTTTGAATCGTACCATCACGCGGGGAACGCTATAGGTTGCCTGTACTTGCGAGTAGTACCACTAAATTCGGTACGAAATAGGTTTGTGATTAGTAGCAGTTAAAGCCTGGCCTGGTGGATTCCAGTACCCGTGCGTCGTACCCATGTGTGCAACACCGCGGGTCTGGCGTAGCCTGTGAGTTGTACCACTATATGAGCAGCACCGTGGGTCTGCGTTGCCTGTGATTAGTACCCACTATGTGAGGAACACCACGGGAATACCGGCGCCCGTGTTTAGTACACCTAGGTGGGGAACCTTCTCGGTTTGCGTTGACTCTGAGTTTGGCCATTGTGTGAGACACACCATAGGTCTGCGTTACTTGTACGTACTGCAATACTTGTGAGTAGTACCATCTTTTGTGGAACACCGTGAGTCTACGCTACTTCTGATTAATACCCCAACATGACACATACCATGGTTCTATTTTACTCGCGACATGTACCATTCTGTGGGGCCTTAGACGTGGATTTTGCACCCCCTTTAGACACCAAGCATTATTGTGCTTTGTAAGTGGTTCCTTGGTCGGTAATAATGTTATTTTCGATCTGTATTGCGTCGGATCCACTGGTTTTTGTTTGTTTGTTTTGTGTTTTGTTGAGTTCCTGTCCATCCATTCATTCTTCATGCCATATTTTTTTAAATTTTGGTCAGTGGATGCCTTTGCAATTTTTGTTCTTTCATTTCGTACCATTAGGGGCCGATGACCTTCGATGTTAGGCCCCTTAAAACAACAAGCATCATCATCATCAACAATAACCCTGGAGAAAAGTTTGAAATCACAGCAGGTGTGAAGCAAGGTTGTGTGATAGCTCCCACTCTGTTCTCAATATTTGTTGGGACTATACTTCATTTTTTTGATTGGAAACTACCAAAAGGCATAAAAAATGAATACAGTACTGATGGAGGTTTATTCAATCTCAGTAGACTACGAGCCAAGACCAAAATTTCCACTACATCCGTCATTGAACTTCAGTATGCTGATGACAATGTTGTTCTTGCAAACTCTGATGATGATGCTTGTTGTTTAAAGGGGCCTAACATCGAAGGTCATCGGCCCCTAATGGAACGAGATAAACGACGTGAGAAATGATGTTAAAATTTTAAAACATATCCACTGACTAAAGTTAAAAAAAAAATGATGATGGAGAAAAATGAGGGTGAGATTAAAACAATCAGTGGATCTAATACGCAATGCCTAATTTTCTAATAAAATAAGAAAATATACAGGAAACCAAAAGAATAAGGCATTGCCTGGTAGTACATAATTTAAGAGAGACGTTAAAAGAACACATTAAAATACGCAACACAAACTAAAATGAAGTCAATAGGTTAAAAGCGTAATGGAAACAAAGACACGAAGACAAAGGACATCACTAGACACGGTAAAACAGACCACTATCCCTCACAAAGCGGATGACGAGGTCTGCTGACTGCTCGTCATCTCGCAAGATAAGGGAGATGGTACCCGGAAGGTTAAGACTACGGCGGAGATCGACCAGGTCCACACACTCCGTAAGGATGTGCACCACGGTAAGATGGTCGCCGCAGGTACACACCGGAGGGGGTTCTCCTTTCAAAAGATGCGAGTGAGTCAAGATACCGTGGCCGATCCGAAGACGACATAATACCACGGCTTCCCTCCGCGAAGCCCGAAGGGAAGTCCTCCATACCTTCGTTGTTCCTTTTATCGCTCTCAGCTTATTGGGAAGTGGAATGGCCTGCCACTCCATCTCCCAATGGGACATAACAAGATGTCGCAGCTGGGAGCGAATATCACTTGCTGGAACCTTGAAAGGCAACGGGGGCAGTGTAACTGCCTCCTTGGCAGCCCGATCTACTAACTCGTTTCCCTCTATGCCCATGTGGCTTGGGAGCCACAGAAACGTGATTCTGGTGCCGGCATCCGAACACCCGGCCAGCAGGTCCTGGATCCGCTGCACCAGAGGGTGTCGAGGGAAACAGGTATCAATAGACTGAAGCGAACTCAAGGAGTCAGTACACAGAAGGAAGTGGCGGCGCTTATTGTACAGTGCGTACCGCAGAGACTCACAGATAGCATAGAGCTCTGCTGTGTACACACTACAGGTTGCCGGAAGAGCAAAAAGGAACCTATCATTACCAACAACGAACGCACAGCCCACCTTCGTATCTGTCCTTGAACCATCCGTGTAGACGACGACTGAACCTGGATAGCGGCCAACAACGGACAGGAAGAGCCTCCGATAGATCGAAGGGTCCGTGTTTTCCTTTGGGCCAGTGTGCAGATCCAGGATGACTTCAGGTCGTCGTACGACCCACGGAGGTACCCCACTTGGTTGTCTGACAAGGCAAGGGACCGAAGGTACATCAAACAATTCGGAAATGCTATCCAAGCGTATCCCAACCGGCCGCGTCGCTCGAGGACGAGCAGCGTACAGCAAACGGTTGGCATTGTTGAACACGCAAGGATAGCTTGGATGAAGTGGCATCTGTCGCAAATTTGCAGCATATGTAAGTAGAAGTTGCTGGCGCCTCAGCTGTAAAGGCGGCACACCAGACTCAGCGAGCAGGCTAGCGATGGGGCTTGTACGAAAAGCTCCCGTCGCCAACCTAACCCCGCTGTGGTGGATACTGTTCAACTTCGCAAGAACGCTTGGTCTTGCGGAGCCATATGCTGCACTGCCGTAGTCTAACCGGGATAAAATGTGTGCCCGATAGAATCGCAGGAGCACCGTGCGGTCAGCCCCCCAAGAAGTGCTGCTAAGAAACTTAAGGATATTAAGCTTCCTAGTGCATTGCACTTTTAACTGCCGCACGTGTGGCTCCCACGATAATTTACTGTCAAAAAGGAGCCCAAGAAATCGGTAAGTGTCAACAACTGGAAGAACGACGTTGTCTAAATAAAGCTCAGGATGGGGGTGAAGAGTACGTTGACGACAAAAGTGGACAACGGAGGTCTTTGCGGCAGAAAACCGAAAGCCATGTTCTAAGGTCCACTTCTCCACCCTCCTAATAGCTTGCTGTAACTGTCGCTCTGCGACTGCCATACTGCACGAGCTATAGTGCAGAGCAAAATCATCCACATATAGGGACGGTATTACGGCTGGACCAGCAGCAGCGACAATACCGTTTATGGCAATCGCGAACAGAGTGACACTAAGAACCGATCCCTGTGGGACTCCGTTTTCTTGAACGTGGTATTGCGAATATGTCCTCCCTACTCGGACACGGAATAGACGAAGGGACAAAAAATTCGCAATAAATACCGGCAAGTTACCTCGGAATCTCCATTGATGCAGGACTGAAAGGATGCCATATCGCCAGGTGGTGTCGTAGGCCTTCTCCAAGTCAAAGAAGACAGCTACCAAGTGCTGTTTGCGGAGAAACGCATCCTGGATAGAGCTCTCCAGGCGTACCAAGTGGTCTGTGGTGGATCGAGCGGCTCGAAATCCACATTGGTACTCGGACAAAAGTCCTTGTTTCTCCAGACACCACACGAGTCTGCGATTTACCATCCTCTCAAATAGCTTACACAGGCAATTTGTAAGACAAATCGGTCTGTAACTTCCTGCATACTTAGGATCTTTGTCAGGCTTGAGGACAGGAATGACTATGCCCTCTCGCCACTGAGACGGAAAATCACCCTCTGTCCAGATTCGGTTGAACACACGAAGGAGATATAGTAAACTATCATCACTAAGGTGTTTCAACATCTGGTTATGGATGTTGTCCGGTCCAGGAGACGTGTCCTTGCAAAGCGCTAAGGCGCTACGGAGTTCCCACTCCGTAAAGGGCACGTTGTAGTCCTCTGAAGCAGGGGTGGCAAAACTAAGGTGATGACGTTCTGCCTCCCGCTTCAGAGGGAGGAAATCAGGATTGTAATTCCCGGAGCCAGAGACATCCGCGAAATGACTAGCGAGATGGTTAGCAATCGCGAGGGGATCAGTGACGACACTGCCTGCAATGGAAATTCCCGGTACAACAGATGATCCTTGAATACCCGAAATTCGTCGAAGTTTCGTCCACACTTGAGATGATGGAGTATGTGACGTCATGGACGACACATATCTCTCCCATGAAGCCTTCTTACTTTGTCGAATAAGAACTCGCGCCTTAGCGCGGAGTTTCTTAAATGTTACCAAGTTGGCCACAGTAGGCTGTCGACGGTAACGTTTATGAGCCCGACGGCGTTCTTTGATGGCTGCTGCTATGTCATCGTTCCACCAAGGAACGAGTTTTCGGCGAGGAGTCCCCGAGAAAAACGGAATGGACTCCTCAGCAGCAGCAAGAATAACTTGGGTGACGTAAGTTATTTCCTCGCCGACGGTCCGCCTGACATCATCGTGAAAGACAGCTAGTGATGTGTACTTTGGCCAATCAGCATGTTTAAGAATCCATCGAGGGGGAGCCTCGATGGGTTTATGTTTCAACAAAGTAAGAATGATGGGAAAATGGTCACTGTCACAGAGATCATCGTGTGCATTCCACCGAAACAGTGGAACCAACGTTCGGCTGCATAGACTTACGTCTATGCGAGAGTATGTGCCGTAACGTACACTAAAGTGAGTTGGTTCCCCTGTGTTCAAAATACATAAATCCAGATCTGTTAGAAGTGTTCCCAGCTCTCTTCCTCGGGGGCAAGGTGTCTCAGAGCCCCATATGGGGTGATGGGCGTTGAAATCGCCCAATAAGAGGAAGGGTGGTGGAAGCTGATCTATAAGATCAGCGACATCGTTGATGTTCAGATGCTGGCCAGGTGGAAGATAAACATTACACACTGTTGCTATGACAGGCAGCGAGACGCGAACAGCTACAGCCTCAAGAGGGGTTCTTAATGGAACCTCTTCGCTGTAGCTATCAGAACGTACAAAAATGCCAACGCCTCCGGAAGCCCGGTGAGCATAGTATCGTTCTGTCGAGTATAGTTTGAAATGCCTCAAGACCGTATGATGACCAGGTCTGAAATTGGTCTCCTGAAGACAGACTATACTCGCTGCGTACTCACTAATAAGCTGACGTAACTCAGCAAGATGCCTGTCATAACCGTTACAATTCCACTGTAACAGTGCCATAGTGTGGACTATAAAGGAGCGTTAGGTTATGAGCGAAAAAATGCTCGTAAGCCTAAACACTATCTAGTTCTACATCCGTAGATGTAGAGGACAGTGCGACATCCATTCCATCATCGAAAGATGGCAGGGGTGTCGCCCAGAACTTCGACGCTTTTCGGGCGCGAGGGGGTCCCCTACGAGGAGAGCGCGCCGGTTTTGGAGCAGGAGTGCCTCCTGGCGCAGACTCATATCCCCCAGATGGGGGGCATGACTTCTCCTTCGCAGGGGAAGTCCGAGAGCGCTCAGGACGGGCGCTCTTCTTCCCCTTCTTTTTTTCGAGTTTAGACGGGCTGGGAGGTGGTTTCCCAGCCCTGGTCGACGATGCCGCCTCCGCCGGCTGGGGCACGACTTTCGTCGACCTCCTAGGGGGGGGGTGACTTAGTCTTCCCCCCTTGCTGTGCCGGCGGGCAACTGCCAGCCTGCACAGACTTCTGGTTGGTCGAAGGTGGGGTGGTCCCCCCCTTCGAGCTTTGACTATTTGCGACGTTGCTGCGAGCAGCAACAGTCGCCTTGGGCGCAGCGGTCTGGACAGGTGTCGAGGTTGTAAATGACGAACCTGGAAGACTCTGAGCTATCAAGCTATAGTCGAGTGTACGGGCAGGTGTATTGGTAGAATTAAACTTACGGCGCGCTTCCTGGTAGGAAAGACCATCCAGGGTTTTGATCTCCTGGATCTTCTTCTCACTCAGGTATGTCGGACAGTTCCGATCCCGAGGAGAATGAAAACCGGAGCAGTTAGTGCACTTGTATGGAGTTGTGCACTCCTCCGCGCCGTGAGCTACTCGTCCACATGTACCACATACAGCCTGATTCGAACAGCGAGATACCATATGTCCGAATCGCTGGCATTGATAGCATCGCATAGGAGGCGGGATGTACGGCCTCACATCGCAACGATAAGTTGTTACCTTGACTTTCTCTGGTAACACTGACAACTTGAAAGAGACAATGAAGGCACCAGTGGCAACGTCTTCACCGTTGACCTTGCGCGTAATGCGCCGGACGTGTGTCACGCCACGGTTCTTCATGTCTTCCATCAACTCGTCGTCAGTGTTCAAAATAAGGTCGCGGTGAAAGATGACTCCACGAACCAGGTTCAAGGATTTATGCTCCTCCACTTTGACGGGGATTTCGCCAAAGTGCTCGCACTTAAGCAACTGATCAGCTTGCAGTGCTGTACGAGTCTTTAGAAGCAAATTACCGTTGCGCATTTTCTTAAGTTCCTCCAGTTCGCCATAGACGCCTTCGATGTGTCTACTAAACAGGATCGACTTCACCAGCTTAAAATCCTGCCCATCGGTTCTGGTAGCGACCAGAAACCTAGGGAAGCTGGATCCCATTCCTTCACGCTGCGCATGTTCCCAGGGAGTTGAACCTCTCAGGGAAGCAAAAGTTAAAGACTTAGGTGGGCGACCACCTTGTGAGAGCCGACTTCGTTTGGAAGCCATGCCCGATAGCATCCTCCCCGAATGCCACCCACTCCGATCAGGGGTCTCTGTAGCCGAACCAAGCAGCCAAGGCAATACCCACCTGGTCGTAGCAGGTATTGCCCGGGGTCCGATGTTGAACGATGCCTAATACGGGATGACTGAGGCAATGAGCACTAGGACTCCCTTCCTCCAGTCACCCGCAATAGCATGTACCCCATAGCGTGTACAGAGCACTAACAATAGGAAAAATAAATAAAAATAATTAATAATAATATGTCCTTCTGGCATTCGGCTGTGCGGGGACCTGCGTTGTCAGGCGGATACCACTGCCCGGGTACATGATACTCCCACCCGCCGCGTCCTGGGTGGTTGCTGGCACGGGCTTTCGAGCGTAGTCGCACACATAGGAGCTCCATCGCCGGGCAGCACGCACATCAAATTTTGAATGGTCTACATCTGACCCTCGGAAAAATAATAAAAAATAAAGAGGGGACCATGGCCACATGACCCTTTAAGTCGCCTTCTACGACAGGCAGGGATTACC
Source organism: Anabrus simplex (assembly GCF_040414725.1). Lineage (NCBI taxonomy): Eukaryota > Metazoa > Arthropoda > Insecta > Orthoptera > Tettigoniidae > Anabrus > Anabrus simplex. The sequence continues at coordinate 171,974,469 of NC_090268.1, forward strand.
TATGGATGTATTCAGCCTCTCCCATCCACAGGAGGTCCATCACATTATACCAACCGCAATCCATGTCCGCGCCAAGGTCGCCCCTTTTTGTCGCCTCTTACGACAGGCGGGCTTGCAAACTCTGAACACGATTTACAAGCAATCTTAAATGCATTTGATGAAGCTCATACAAGTATTGGCCTAAGCCTTAACATCCAAAAGACTCAGATCCTTTACCAGCATGCACCCAACTCCACCTCCGTATGTCCTACAATCACAGTCCAAGGCAAAGTTCTGAAGAACGTAGAACATTTCTCATACCTTGGCAGCCATCTCTCAGCAAATGCAAATCTTGATGGTGTGATGCAACACCGCCTCAAATGTGCTAGTATGGCTGTTGGTCGTCTTCGGGTTAGGGTCTTCCATAATCATAATATCAGCACTCAGACCAAGCTTTATGTGTACAAAGCTACCGTTATACCATCTCTTATATATGGATGCGAAACGTGGACTACCTACAGAAGGCACATACGATGCCGGGATAAATACCATCAACGTTGCCTGAGAAGGATCCTGAGGGTGAAATGGCAAGATCGACGCACTAACATCAGTGTTCTGGAAGAAGCTAACTCCACTAGCATTGAGGCCATGATTATCAAGCACCAACTTCGCTGGACAGGCCACATCGTTACCATGCCTGAATTCCGTCTCCCAACCACGAACCTACTACGATGGCGTAGCAGGGGGAGAGGTGATACTCCCACGTGGCGCGTCCCAGGTGGCGGATAGGGGGGTCCTAACCGGCTTGCCGGCGGAATTGAGGGAAATAAAATACCTCTCGCGGACCAAACACACTACCCCCTGCGGGTGGGGGACGCACATGAAGAATACACCCGCGGTACCCCCTGCCTGTCGTATGAGTCGACTAAAAGGGGCGACCTAGGCGCGGACATGGATTGCGGTTTGGTATAATGTGTTGGACCTCCTGTGGATGGGAGGGGTCGAGTACATTCACAGGTAATCCCTGCCCGTCGTAGAAGGCGACTTAAAGGGTCATGTGGCCATGGTCCCCTCTTTATATTTTTATTATTTTTCCGAGGGTCAGATGTAGACCATTCCAAATTTTGATGTGCGTGCTGCCCGGAGATGGGCCTCTTACGTGTGCGATTACGCCCAAAAGCCCGCCACTGTCCACCCAGGACCATTGCGCGGTGGGAGCGCCATGTACCTTGGCAGTGGTATCCGCCTGACAACACAGGTCCCCGCACAGCCGAATGCCAGAAGGACATATTATTATTAATTATTTTTAATTTTTTCTCTATATTTAGTGCTCTGTACACGCTATGGGGTACATGCTATTGCGGGTGACCGGAGGAAGGGAGCCCTAGTGCTCATTGCCTCAGTCATTCCGTATTAGGCATCGTCCAACATCGGACCCCGGGCAGTACCTGCTACGACCAGGTGGGTATTGCCTTGGCTGCTTGGTTCGGCTACAGAGACCCCTGATCGGAGTGTGTGGCATTCGGGGAGGATGCTATCGGGAATGGCTTCCAAACGAAGTCGTCCTTCTCAAGGTGGTCGCCCAACTAAGTCTTTAACTTTTGCTTCCCTGAGAGGTTCAACTCCCTGGGAACATGCGCAGCGTGAAGGAATGGGATCCAGCTTCCCTAGGTTTCTGGTCGCTACCACAACCGATGGGCACGATTTTAAGCTGGTGAGGTCGATCCTGTTTAGTAGACACATCGAAGGCGTCTATGGCGAACTGGAGGAACTTAAGAAAATGCGCAACGGTAGTTTGCTTCTAAAGACTCGTACAGCACTGCAAGCTGATCAGTTGCTTAAGTGCGAGCACTTTGGCGAAATCCCCGTCAAAGTGGAGGAGCATAAGTCCTTGAACCTGGTTCGCGGAGTCATCTTTCACCGCGACCTTATTTTGAACACTGATGACGAGTTGATGGAAGACATGAAGAACCGTGGCGTGACACACGTCCGGCGCATTACGCGCAAGGTCAACGGTGAAGACGTTGCCACTGGTGCCTTCATTGTCTCTTTCAAGTTGTCAGTGTTACCAGAGAAAGTCAAGGTAACAACTTATCGTTGCGATGTGAGGCCGTACATCCCGCCTCCTATGCGATGCTATCAATGCCAGCGATTCGGACATATGGTCTCTCGCTGTTCGAATCAGGCTGTATGTGGTACATGTGGACGAGTATCTCACGGCGCGGAGGAGTGCACAACTCCGTACAAGTGCACTAACTGCTCAGGTTTTCATTCTCCTCGGGATCGGAACTGTCCGACATACCTGAGTGAGAAGAAGATCCAGGAGATCAAGACCCTGGATGGTCTTTCCTACCAGGAAGCGCGCCGTAAGTTTAATTCTACGAAAACACCTGGCCGTACACTCGACTACAGCATGATAGCTCAGAGTCTTCCAGGTTCGTCATTTTCAACATCGTCACCTGTGCTGATCGCTGCGCCCAAGGCGACTGTTGCTGCTCCCAGCGACGTCGCAAAGAGTAAAAGCTCGAAGGGGGGACCACCCCACCTTCGACCAACCAGAAGTCTGTGCAGGCTGGCAGTTCCCAGCCGGCACAGTATGGGGGGAAGACTAAGTCTCCTCCCCCTAGGAGGTCGACGAAAGTCGTGCCCCAGCCGGCGGAGGCGGCATCGTCGACCAGGGCTGGGAAACCATCTCCCAGCCCGTCTACACTAGAAAAAAAGAAGGGGAAGAAGAGCGCCCGTCCTGAGCGCTCTCGGACTTCCCCTGCGAAGGAGAAGTCATGCCCCCCACCTGAGGGGTATGAGTCTGCGCCGGGCGGTACTCCTGCTCCCAAACCTGCGCGCTCTCCTCGTAGGGGACCCCATCGCCCCAGAAAAACGTCGAAGTTCTGGGCGGCATCCCAGCCGTCTGTTGACGAGATGGATGTCGCGTTGTCCACTACATCTACGGATGTAGATGTTGATAGTCTTTATGTTTGTGAGCATTTTGTTGCTCATAACCTAACACTACTTATATCGTCCACACTATGGCACTGTTACAGTGGAATTGTAACGGTTATGACAGGCATCTTGCTGAGTTACGTCAGCTTATTAGTGAGTACGCAGCGAGTATAGTCTGTATTCAGGAGACCAATTTCAGGCCTAGTCACCATACGGTCTTGAGGAATTTCAAACTATACTCGACAGAACGATACTATGTTCACCGGGCTTCCGGAGGCGTCGGCATTTTTGTACGTTCTGATAGCTACAGCGAAGAGGTTCCACTAAGAACCCCTCTTGAGGCTGTAGCTGTTCGCGTCTCGCTGCCTGTCATAGCAACAGTGTGTAATGTTTATCTTCCACCAGGCCAGCATCTGAACATCAATGATTTCGCTGATCTTATAGATCAGCTTCCACCACCCTTCCTCTTATTGGGCGATTTTAACGCCCATCACCCCATATGGGGCTCTGAGACGCCTTATCTCCGAGGAAGAGAGCTGGAAACACTTCTAACAGATGTGGATTTATGTATTTTGAACACAGGGGAACCAACTCACTTTAGTGTACGTTACGGCACATACTCTCGCATAGACGTTTGTCTATGCAGCCGAACGTTGGTTCCACTGTTTCGGTGGAATGCACACGATGATCTCTATGACAGTGACCATTTTCCCATCATTCTTACTTTGTTGAAACATAAACCCGTCGAGGCTCCCCCTCGATGGATTCTTAAACATGCTGATTGGCCAAAGTACACATCACTAGCTGTCTTTAACGATGATGTCAGGCGGACCGTCGGCGAGGAAATAACTTACGTCACCCAAGTTATTCTTGCTGCTGCTGAGGAGTCCATTCCGTTTTTCTCGGGGGCTCCTCGCCGAAAACGCGTTCCTTGGTGGAACGATGAAATAGCAGCAGCCATCAAAGAACGCCGTCGCGCTCATAAACGTTACCGTCGACAGCCTACTGTGGCCAACTTGGTAACATTTAAGAAACTCCGCGCTAAGGGGCGAGTTCTTATTCGACAAAGTAAGAAGGCTTCATAGGAAAGATATGTGTCGTCCATGACGTCACATACTCCATCATCTCAAGTGTGGAATAAACTTCGACGAATTTCGGGTATTCAAGGATCATCTTCTGTACCGGGAATTTCCATTGCAGGCAGTGTCGCCACTGATCCCCTCGCGATTGCTAATCATCTCGCTTGTCATTTCGCGGATGTCTCTGGCTCCGGGAATTACAATCCTGATTTCCTCCCTTTGAAGCGGGAGGCAGAACGTCATCACCTTAGTTTTGCCACCCAAGCTTCAGAGGACTACAACGTGCCCTTTACGGAGTGGGAACTCCGCAGCGCCTTAGCGCTTTGCAAGGACACGTCTCCTGGACCGGACAACATCCACAACCAGATGTTGAAACACCTTAGTGATGATAGTTTACTATATCTCCTTCGTGTGTTCAACCGAATCTGGACAGAGGGTGATTTTCCGTCTCAGTGGCGAGAGGGCATAGTCATCCCTGTCCTCAAGCCTGACAAAGATCCTAAGTATGCAGGAAGTTACAGACCAATTTGTCTTACAAATTGCCTGTGTAAGCTATTTGAGAGGATGGTAAATTGCAGACTCGTGTGGTGTCTGGAGAAACAAGGACTCTTGTCCGAGTACCAATGTGGATTTCGAGCCGCTCGATCCACCACAGAACACTTGGTACGCCTGGAGAGCTCTATCCAGGATGCGTTTCTCCGCAAACAGCACTTGGTAGCTGTCTTCTTTGACTTGGAGAAGGCCTACGACACCACCTGACGATATGGCATCCTTTCAGTCCTGCATCAGTGGAGATTCCGAGGTAACTTGCCGGTATTTATTGCGAATTTTTTGTCCCTCCGTCTATTCCGTGTCCGAGTATGGAGGACATATTCGGAATACCACGTTCAAGAAAATGGGGTCCCACAGGGATCGGTTCTTAGTGTCACTCTGTTCGCGATTGCCATAAACGGTATTGCCGCTGCTGCTGGTCCAGCCGTAATACCGTCCCTATATGTGGATTATTTTGCTGTGCACTATAGCTCGTGCAGTATGGCAGTCGCAGAACGACATTTACAGCAAGCTATTAGGAGGGTGGAGAAGTGGACCTTAGAACATGGCTTTCGGTTTTCTGCCGCAAAGACCTCCGTTGTCCACTTTTGTCGTCAACGTACTCTTCACCCTCATCCTGAGCTTTATCTAGGAAATGTCGTTCTTCCAGTTGTTGACACCTACCGATTTCTTGGGCTCCTTTTTGACAGTAAATTATCGTGGGAGCCACACGTGCGGGAGCTAAAAGTGCAATGCACCAAGAGGCTTAACCTCTTGAAGTTTCTTAGCAGCACTAATTGGGGAGCTGACCGCGTGGTGCTCCTGCGATTCTATCGGGCACACATTTTATCCCGGTTAGACTACGGCAGTGCAGCATATGGCTCCGCAAGACCATGCGTTCTTGCGAAGCTGAACAGTATCCACCACAGCGGGGTTAGGTCGGCGACGGGAGCTTTTCGACTTAGCCCCATCGCTAGCCTGCTCGCTGAGTCTGGTGTGCCGCCTTTACACCTGAGGCGCCAGCAACTACTACTTACGTATGCTGCAAATTTGCGACAGATGCCACTTCATCCGAGCTATCCCTGCGTGTTCAATTATGGCAACCGTTTGTTGTACGCTGCTCATCCTCGTGCGACGCGGACGGTTGGGATACGCTTGGATAGCAGTTATGAATAGTTTGACGTACTTTCGATTCCTTGCCTTGTCAGACAACCGAGTGGGGTACCTCCGTGGGTTGTACGACGACCTGAAATCATCCTGGATTTGCACATTGGCCCGAAAGGAGACACGGACCCTTCGATTTATCGGAGGATCTACCTGTCCGTTCTTGGCCGCTATCCGGGTTCAGTCGTCGTTTACACGGATGGTTCAAGGACAGATACGAAGGTGGGCTGTGCGTTCGTTGTCGACAATGATCGGTTTCTTTTTGCTCTCCCGGACACCTGTAGTGTGTACACGGCAGAGCTCTATGCTATCTGTGAGGCACTGCGGTACGCACTAGACAATGAGCGCCGACACTTTCTTGTGTGCACTGACTCCTTGAGTTCGCTTCAGTCTATTGATACCTGTTTCCCTCGACACCCTCTGGTGCAGCGGATCCAGGACCTGCTGGCCGGGTGTTCGGATGCCGGCACCAGAATTACGTTTGTGTGGCTCCCCAGCCACATGGGCATAGAGGGAAACAAGTTAGCAGATCAGGCTGCCAAGGAGGCAGTTACACTGCCCCCGTTGCCTTTCAAGGTTCCAGCAAGTGACATTCGCTCTCAGCTGAGACATCTGGTTATGTCTCATTGGGAGATGGAGTGGCAGGCCATCCCACTTCCCAATAAGCTGAGAGCGATAAAAGGAACAACGAAGGTATGGAGGACTTCCCTTCGGGCTTCGCGGAGGGAAGCCGTGGTATTATGTCGCCTTCGGATCGGCCACGGTATCTTGACGCACTCCCATCTACTGAAAGGAGAACCCCCTCCGGTGTGTGCCTGCGGCGACCATCTTACCGTGGTACACATCCTTACGGAGTGCGTGGACCTGGTCGATTTGCGCCGTAGTATTAACCTTCCGAGTACTATCTCCCTTATCTTGCGCGATGACGAGCAGTCAGCAGACCTCGTCATCCGCTTTATGAGGGATAGCGGTCTGTTTTATCGTGTGTGATGATGTCTCTTGTCCTAGTGTTGTTTATGTCAGTTGCGCTTTTATCTCATTGACTTCATTTTGGTTTGTATTGCGCATTTTAATGTGTTATTTGAACGTCTAACGTAAATTATGTGTTAATATCTGTATTACTGGGCAATGCCTTATTCCTTCGATTTCCTGTACTTTCTCTTATTTTAATAGAACATAAGGCATTGCGTATTAGATTCACTGACTGTTTTAATCTCACCCTCATTTTTCTTCATCACCATTCCTTTTTAACTCTAGTCAGTGGATACTTTTTAAAATTTTAACTTCATGTCTCATGTCATCCATTTCGTTCCATTAGGGGCCGATGACCTTCGATGTTAGGCCCCTTAAAACAACAAGCATCATCATCATCATCATCCGTCTCCCAAAACAAATTATGTACTCCCAGCTAAAGGATGGTCATAGAAAACTTGGAAGACCACAAAAGCATTACAAGGATGTAGTAAAAACCAACATGGAAAAGTGTCAATGAAAACTAACAACTGGGAAGCTACGGCATGTAACCACAGAGTCTGGCGTCGCAATGTCTGGGAAGGAACTCAGCACTTCGAGCAAGAAAGGCGGAGAACAGAAATTGACAAGCGCAATGCAAGAAAACAACGTAAGCTCATGAAGAATAACCAAACTACACAGCCAGTACCTAACAGAACAAACGTGTGTAAAAATGTAGAAAAATCTGCGGTTGTAGGATTGGCCTCTACAGTCACTTAAGATCTCACAAAAACTTAAGTTCTTCAGGAAGACAATCATACTCATTTACGAGGGAGAGCCCATCATATTGGTACTACTCGTAAGTAAAGGCGACCCATGGTATTCCTCGCGTGATGGTACTAACCAAAAGTAGTTTCATGGTTCTAAGGAAAACATCCCTTGGTCGCGCCTTTTAGTCACCTCTCACGACAGGCAGGGGATACCGTGTGTGTATTTTTCGTCTGCGTCCCCCACCCACAGGGGGTTTACTCTTAGGGATTCAAGATTTCCTTCTGAAGCAAAAGTATGATTCTTCCCATTGAGGTTATCTCTCCATTTTATTAAGGTGTGATGCCCTATTGAATATTTATAAAGAGCCTCTGCCGGTGTAGAAATATTTAATACATCTGTACCACGCGGCACACCTCCGCGCCGCTAATTCAAACTTTGCGCCAGTTGAAACTCCTCTACTGGAGGAAGCCTGAACTCTAACAACCATGTTAATTCTAAAGGTTATCAGATGTCGCTATCTGTAAATTTTGAAGAGTTCTGAACTGTGTCTTTTTCGATTTATTTTTGTTTTCTCTGTAGTGAGAAGTGTGAACATTCTCTTCTAGATGGCACTACTGAAGAAATACAACGGTGCACCCTAGTGCGAAGTGAAAGAACTTTTTTCTGAAGAATTTTAGTATGCATAAGTTTGTTCTTTGTTAAATTTCTTTCAGTCATTGTTTAGGTTGGCTGTATAACCCTTCTCTTTCCGCCAGTTTTGAATTCGACCAATGAGTAATTTTTGTAATTAATTTTCCACCAATCCTAGATGTCTTCTTCAGTTTTGACTTGTAATGTTTTGGCCGTCCAATAAAATGCTTGTGGGCGGGTGTTATCATTCATGAAAGGTCTCGAATGCTGCGCGAGGGTATATAAACTGCTGATTTTCGGGTCTCTGCGCCACTTCAGTAACATCTATCATTGTGTAAATTATGTAGCAGGGGGCGGGAAGCGCCTCTTTCGTCGGGCAGCGGTTCATCAATAAGGTAATGGCCTTTTAATAACTTCTTTTCTTGCCAGCTCAGCAGTTTAACTCTCGGGGCAGGTTCGATACCTTTTATCATGTAACTTTCCTCTAAAATGTAATAGACTCTTGGTATAAATTCTATCTCTTTAAACTACAAATTGGGATAGAGAGTGCCTAACCCTCTCGAGCTCCCTTTCATATTGTTTTTGAGGCGACTACGTTTTCTCAACCATTTTTCTTCGTTTCGTAATGTAATAAGTTTTCCTATCGTGTCACCTCTTTAGTATGGGATTAGCCCTTGCATATGCGGCCTAGTGCCAAATAGGTTTTAAATAAAGTGTATTAGGAGTGCAAGGACGCCTCCTCTCAAGTTGGTATTTTGGAGGCCATGTAATTGTCCTGTTTCTTTGAGTAGGCCTCAGTAGGTTGGGTATTTTTACCCCTGTTTTCATGTGCTTGGAGGTCAGCTTGAAGGTGGAGTTTGGTGTGGCCTTTGATAGGCTTGAACTTTAAGAGCGGGTTGCTCTTTCTTAAAATTTTGATTTCTGTGTGCCTCGAGCAGGGTTTACTGTGTAATAGGGAGCAAGAGCTCCTGGGCATGATTGGGGTTTTCTGCCCCTTTGTCAAACCTGGTATCTGGCTAAAGTTGGGCTAATTGCTCAAGAATTATGTGTCTGGCTCTCGGAGCCCAAATCCGGTAACACTGTAATTGTACATTCTCGATTTGTTGCTAGGCTACTGAGTACCTGTTATATTTGTTATTTCTTGATCTTAAAAAGAAAATATAACCTTGTTAAATTTTAAATTAACTTTAATTTCGTATATTGAGACCTATTCATCCCAGCACCTTCTTTCACCTCTGCTAATCCACCAAACCACGTTAACAACATCTATTGGGATGTTAGATTCCCTTGTGAACGTTTCTGTCTGTTCGCTGTCTTCAAATCCCTCAGAGTTTATCTGTCTAAAGAATGATATGCCATTTGGAACATAATTACTAAATAACTGAAAAGCAAATCTCACGTTCATGCGCTGAAATGAAGTGCAGACGTTAGCTTGTGGCAAACTTTCAATCCTAAAAATGTGTGGCAGTTATCCATTTCAAAAACTTGTCAATAGAATTTTAAGTCCACAACTTCATTATTGTAGCAGACTTGCCTATGAAAATTATTTGTGATGCACTTAATTATATGTACAGCATTTGGAAAGGCCCGAAATCTCCTACTAGAATCAAAAGGATTAGAAATAGAGCACACGACCTTTCCTCTTTTTTCATTTATTCATAAACATTTCCACACCTTTTTACTAGATTGACTTCCGCCTGAGGTGAAACCTATAATTCTGGGGCCAAGTTGCTCCAGTTGTAAGACCACCTGGATTAAAATTCGTGAAAAAATATTACCATGTTTGGAATTTCGGCTTGCATACACAGCAACCGGTTGAACCCTATCATGTAATAGGGGCACAAACATGAACACTAACGCATGATTTGAGAGTTTATTTTCTCCGTGTTCTTGAGTATGTTCTCCTAAATTGAAGAATCCATCAACTTTTAATGAGTTATGATGATCATGATGCTTGTTGTTTAAAAGGGGCCTAACATCGAGGTCATTGGCCCCTAATGGTACGGAATGAAATTACAACAAAAAGTTCAAAAAATCCACTGACCAAAATACAAAATTAAAAAAAATTCATGAAAAATGAATGGATGGACATTAATACACAAAAAACAAACAAACAAGAAACAACCCAACCAAAAACAGTGGATCCGACTCAAAAAAAGGTCATAAATAACACTGTTACTGACCAAGGGATCACTTATAAAGCACAGTCCTGAATCGAGGATGCTCGATGTCTAAAGGCGTCCAAAAAGCAGCTCTAAGGCTCCTCAGAATGGTACATGTCGCGAGTAAAGTAGAACCATGGTATTTGTCATGTTGGGGTACTAATCAAAAGTAGCGAAGACTCACGGTGTTCCACACAAATGGTACTGCTCACAAGTATTGTACTTCGTACAGGTAACGCAAACCTATGGTGTTTCTCACACAATGGCGCCACTCATAGCCAACGCAAACCTATGAGCTTCCTCACCTAGGTGTACTAACCACAGGGACTCGCACTATCCCGGGGTGTTCCTCACATAGTGGGTACTAATCACAGGCAACGCAGACCCACGGTGTCGCTCATACAGTGGTACAACTCACAGGCAACGCCCAGACCCGCGGTGTTGCTCACACGGGTACTGGAAACCCACAGGAGAACCACTCTCTGCTGCTACTAATCACAAACCTATTTCGTATCTAATGTAGTGGTACTACTCGCAAGTACATGCAACCCATGGTGTTCCCCGCGTGATGGCACGAATCAAAGGCAGTTTCATGGTTCCAATTTAATCATCCCTTGGTCGCCCCTTCAGTCGCGCCTCACGACAGGCAGGGGATACCGTGGGTGTATTATTCGTCTGTCTCCCCCACCCACAGGGGTGTGTGTTTGGTCCGCGAGAGGTATTTTATTTCCCTCAAGTCCGCCGGCAAGCCGGTTAGGACCCCCCTATCCGCCACCTAGGACGCGCCACGTGGGTGTAGCACCTCTCCCCCTGCTACGCCAGCGTAGTAGGTTCGTGGTTTAAACAGTTAGTGTTAAACTGAACCTCTTCTCTCAGTTTTACTTCGTCATATATGAGAATTCCCGTGCGATTGTTTTCGCTCTTTTCATCGCAGAAATAGTTCTCAATAGCACTAATGGCATGAGTGTTCACCCCGTAAGGGCCCTTAAGACCTTTAACTAATTTTTGCAGGTGAGCCTCCGAAAGAAGGGGAAGCATGTCATGCCTTGAACAGTTTCTATAGCCCTTAGGTGATTTAATTTTAAATTAGAGACTATCAGAAAGGAATTCATTATCGTATCTCATCCCTTATTTCTTAGCTGACATTTTTTTAGCATGGTGTCAACAATCACCTTTTGCTTTCTGTTTAATGTCGGCTCACTTGAATAATTTGGCTGTAATTTGGAATCTCTTAATTGTTTTTCCAACAACAAAATCGTAGCATTTGCTATTTTCAATGTATTACGGATAGTCATTATATTACGTCCCTGTCTCCTTATTTTCTTTCTAAGTGAACTTATTGTCTTTTTAGTTGTGTATGAATCTATTTCATTTCTTTTTAGTTGTGTATGAATCTATTTCATTTCTTTTAGCACCATCAGAAAAAAGCATCGAAATTTAATTCGTGGTGAGGCCTGTGTGATTTCTTTCTTCAACTCTCCTCCGTCTTTGGAGGCTGTCTTTTACGGGGTGGTTTTCGTGTGTTTAATTGTTTAGTGAGATATTGTGACAAATTGGGGAATATATGAGGAACAGCGCCAGTTTCCATCTGTCTCTAGGAATTTCTACCTGTACGCCTTGTATTACAAATGAATCTGATTTAACAATAAATTCACCAGAAAAATGTGAATCGCACACATAACACTTACCAGAAAGCTTTTTGTCCTTTCTGGGAATCGCCTTTTCCCATTTTCAAAATTCTGCTTCATTTTAGGTGGTCTGAAGATGTGTTTACCTTTCGTAGTTTAGTAGCCAGACTTACAGCCTGGAACGAAGCAAAGAGGTATTTTTTCCGTCGGTATTTTTGTAAGTTTTATAAACTCAGCACTATATTTACACGAAATAGAAACATACCATGACCAAATCACACGCTCTTCACTTTCACTTAACAATAAAGCACGACAATTAACTTTCTGCCTTCACAGAACAACACTACCGAACATAACCATATTACAACTACAGATACCAACCCCCACCAACGGTGCTGCCCCTAGCGGACGATTCATCACAGTCCCTATACTAGCCAACAGGGAACAACTTAAGAGCTCACACTTTCTCTTCTACTCGTTATGATGTCAGGTTTATCATCGTTTTTGAAAATTGGACTAACAGATCCTTTCTTCCATTCCTCTGTGAAAACACTTTGGTTTAATGATAAGTTGATCAGATAAAAGTGTGTTTCAAATAAAATAAATGAGCAGTACTTGAACAGGTAAGCTCAAACGCCATCAGGTCCTACAGTTTTCTTTAATTCCAGATATATCAGTTTGTTGTAAATTTCTGCCTTACTAATGTTGATAACTGACAGATGGCCAGAGAAAGGATAAACATATGATATACTATTGCTATTCTGATAAAAAAAATAGATGAAACGTGAATATGAAAATGAAAATCCACAGCCTGTTTCCAGTGATTCGACCGGGTCAGGAATGGGATGAATGAAGCCTCCATCTAGCGGCGAGGATAGGAAACGTGCCAGCTGCTGAAGCCTGTCGCACTCCTCTGGGGCAATGATAAGTAATTGACAGATTGAAGTGAAATATGAAGTTATTTCAAGTTCGATTTTTGCTGCTTATTTTTGTAGAATATCAAGTTGCTTTTCTTCATCTGGTATGTTTTTGGCTATAAGTGTCATATCATCAGCAAAGGCTATACTTAGGTCCTAAATGGTGATTCTCTGACAAACGTTTCAAATGTACATTTGAAAAGTAATGGAGATACTCCATCCCCTTGTCACACTCCTGTGTTTATTTGAAATTCCTTACTATATTCACCCATAAACTTTACTTTAGCTGTAGTTTCGGTAAGTGTTTCCTTGATAATAATTCTTGTTATTTGACTTGTCTAAATTCTAATAAAACATTAAGCAGTAATTCTTGATCTATATTGTCACATGCGTTTTTGAAATCAACGAATGTGGTCACACAGTTTTTGTTTGCTGTGGTATGGAAGTATGTTATTATATTCTTTAAATTAAGAATTTGCTCAGCGCATGACCCTACTTTTCTAAATCCAGCTTGGTATTTACCTAATCCATGGTCCAGTTGATGCTCTCCATGGCTCAGGATGATTGGAAGGAGAGAGATTCCCCGACAATTATTTGGATTAGTCTTTCTTTACGTATTGGGTGTATCATCACTGTTTTCCAATCTGTAGGAATTTTGTGTATTCGCCATATTGTCAGCATAATTTCATAAAGATTCCTGATAAAATGTTCTCCTGCCTTCTTCCATAGTTCTTCCACCATTTGTTCTTACCCTGAAGCCTTGTTTCCTTTCAGTGCTTTAATTACCTCCTTAACTCCGTCGACACTCGGTGAGGTTGAATCTGGCTTACTTTGGGGAAAGGTGAACATAAATTTGAGATGATGATGATGATGATGCTTGTTGTTTTAAGGGGCCTGACATCGAAGGTCATCGGCTCATAATGGAACGTGATGGACGACATGATACATGTTACTTAAAATTTTAAAATGTATCCACTGACAAGAGTTAGAAAATATGGTGATGAGAAAATGAGTATGAGATTAAAATACCAGTGGACCTAATTCGCAATGCCTTATTGTCCAATAAAATAAGAGAAAATACAAGGAGAAAAGGAATAAGGCATTGCCTGGTAGTGTAGATATATAATTTACATTAGACGTTAAAATAACATCAAAATACGCAACACAAACTAAAATGAAGTCAATGGAATAAAAGCGCAATTGACATAAATACACTAGCACAAAGGACACCATTACAGACGATAAAACAGACCACTATCCCTCATAAAGCGGATGACGAGGTCTGCTGACTGCTCGTCATCTCGCAAGAGAAGGGAGATGGTACCCGGAAGGTTAAGACTACGGCGAAGATCGACCAGGTCCATACCCTCCGTAAGGATGTGTACCACGGTAAGATGGTCGCCACAGGTACACACCGGAGGGGGTTCTCCTTTCAAAAAATGCGAGTGAATTACGATAATGTGGCCGATCCGAAGACGACATAATACCACGGCTTCCCTCCGCGAAGCCCGAAGGGAAGTCCTCCATACCTTCGTTGTTCCTTTTATCGCTCTCACATTATTGGGAAGTGGAATGGCCTGCCACTCCATCTCCCAATGAGACATGACCAGACGTCTCAGCTAAGAGCGAATATCACTTGCTGGAACCTTGAAAGGCAACGGGGGCAGTGTGACTGCCTCCTTGGCAGCCTAATCTGCTAACTCGCTTCCCTCCATGCCCATGTGGCTTGGGAGCCACAGAAACGTAATTCTGGTGCCGGCATCCGAACACCCGGCCAGCAGGTCCTGGATCCGCTGCACCAGAGGGTGCCGAGGGAAACAGGTATCAATAGACTGGAGTGAACTCAAGGAGTCAGTACACACAAGAAAGTGTCGGCGTTCATTGTACAGTGCGTACCGCAAAGCTCTACAGATAGCATAGAGCTCGGCTGTGTACACACTACAGGTTTCCGGAAGAGCGAAAAGAAACCTATCATTGCCAACAACGAACGCACAGCCCACCTTCGTATCTGTCCTTGAACCATCCGTGTAGACGACGACTGAACCTGGATAGCGGCCAACAACGGACAGGAAGAGCCTCCGATAAATCGAAGGGTCCGTGTTCTCCTTCGGGCCAGTGTGCAGATCGAGGATTATTTCAGGTCGTCGTACGACCCACGGAGGTACCCCACTTGGTTGTCTGATAAAGCAAGAAACCGAAGGTACGTCAAACAATCTGTAACTGCTATCCAAGCGTATTCCAACCGGCCGCGTTGCTCCAGGACAAGCGGCGTATAGCAAACGGTTGCCATTGTTGAAAACGCAAGGATAGCTGGGATGAAGTGGCTTCTGTCGCAAATTAGCAGCATACGTAAGAAGCATGTGCTGGCGCCTCAGATGTAAAGGCGACACACCAGACTCAGCGAGCAGGCTAGCTATGGGACTTGTTCGAAAAGCTCCCGTCGCCAACCGAACCCCGCTGTGGTGGATGCTGTTCAGCTTGGAAAGGACACTTGGTCTTGCGGAGCTATATGCTGCACTGCCGTAGTCTAACCGGGATAAAATATGTGCCCTATAGAATCGTACGAGCACCGTGCGGTCAGCCCCCCAAGAAGTGCTGCTAAGAAACTTCAGGATATTAAGCTTCCTAGTGCATTGCACTCTTAACTGCCGCACGTGTGGCTCCCACGATAATTTACTGTCAAAAAAGAGCCCAAGAAATCGGTAAGTATCAACAACTGGAAGAACGACATTGTCTAAATAAAGCTCAGGATCCGGGTGAATAGTACGTTGACGACAAAAGTGGACAACGGAGGTCTTTGCGGCAGAAAACCGAAAGCCATGTTCTAAGGTCCACTGCTCCACCCTCCGAATAGCTTGCTGTAATTGTCGCTCTGCGACTGACATACTGCACGAGCTATAGTGCAGAGCAAAATTGTCCACATATAGGGACGGTATAACTGCTGGACCAGCAGCAGCAACAATACCGTTTATGGCAATCGCGAACAGAGTGACCCTAAGGACCGATCCCTGTGGGACTCCATTTTCTTGAACGTGGTATTGCGAATATGTCCTCCCTACTCGGACACGGAATAGACGGAGGGACAAAAAATTCGCAATAAATGCCGACAGGTTACCTCGAAATCTCCATTGATGCAGGACTGAAAGGATACCATATCGCCATGTGGTGTCGTAAGCCTTATCTAAGTCAAAGAAAACAGCTACCAAGTGCTGTTTACGGAGAAACGCATCCTGGATAGAACTCTCCAGGCGCACCAGGTGTTCAGTAGTCGAGCGAGTGGCTCGAAAACCACATTGGTACTCGGACAAAAGTCCTTGTTTCTCCAGACACCACACAAGTCGGCGATTGACCATCCTCTCAAAAAGCTTACTTAGACAGTTTGTAAGACAAATCTGTCTGTAACTTCCTGCATATTTAGGATCTTTGGCAGGCTTGAGGACAGGAACCACTATGCCCTCTCGCCACTGAGACGGAAAATCACCCTCTATCCAGTTTCGGTTGAACACACGAAGGAGATATAGTAAACTGTCATCGCTAACGTGTTTCAACATCTGGTTATGGATGTTGTCTGGTCCAGGTCACGTGTCATTGCAAAGGCTAAGGCGCTGCGGAGTTCCCACTCCGTAAAGGCCACGTTATAGTCCTCTGAAGCTTGAGTGGCAAAACTAAGATGACGACGTTCTGCCTCCCGCTTCAGAGCGAGGAAGTCAGGATTATAATTCCCGGAGCCAGATACATCCGCGAAATGACTAGCTAGATGGTTCGCTATCGCGAGAGTGTCGGTGGCGACACTGCCTGCAATGGAGATTCCCGGTACACGAGATGATTCTGGGATACCCGAAATTCGTCGAAGCTTAGTCCACACTTGAGATGATGGAGTATGTGACGTCATAGACGACACATATCTCTCCCATGAAGCCTTCTTACTTTGACGAATAAGAACTCGCGCCTTAGCGCGGAGTTTCTTAAAGGTTACCAGGTTGGCCGCAGTAGGCTATCGACGGTAATGCTTATGAGCGCGATGGCGTTCTCTGATAGCTGCTGCTATTTCTTCGTTCCACCAAGGAACGAGTTTACGGCGAGGATTCCGCGAGAAGAACGGAATGGACTCCTCAGCAGCAGCAAGAATAACGTGGGTGATATAAGTTAGTTCTTCTTCGACGGTCCGCCGGATATCATCGTTAAAGACAGCTAGTGATGTGTACTTTGGCCAATCGGCATGTTTAAGAATCCATCGAGGAGGAGCCTCAACGGGTTTTTGGTTCAGCAAAGTAAGAATTATGGAAAATGGTCACTGTCACAAAGATCGTCCTGTGTGTTCCACCGAAACAGAGGAACCAACGTTCGGCTGCATAGACTATTGTCTATGCGAGAATATGTGCCGTAACGTACACTGAAGTGTGTTGGTTTCCCTGTGTTCAAAATACATTAGTCCAGTTCCGTTACTAATGTTTCCAACTCTCTTCCCCGGGGGCAAGGCGTCTCAGAGCCCCAGATGGGGTGATGGGCGTTAAAGAGTCCCAACAAGAGGAAGGGAGGGGGAAGCTGATCGATAAGATCAGTGACATCATCGATGTTGAGAAACTGGCCGGCTGGAAGATAAACATTACACACTGTTGTTACGACAGGCAGCGGAACGCGAACAGCTACGGCCTCCAGCGGGGTTCTTATTGGAACCTCCTCGCTGTAGGTATCAGAACGGACAAAAATGCCAACGCCATCGGAAGCCCGGTGAGCATAATGTCGTTCTGTCGAGTATAGTCGAAAATTTCTCAATACCGAATGATGATCTGGTCGGAAATTTGTTTCTTGAATACAGACTATACTCGCTCAGCTAGGCGCATATCATAACCATTACAATTCCATTGTAACAGTGCCATATTACAAGTGTGGACTTCTAAAGTTTAGGATAGGAGCAGTGTAATGCTACCTAACCTAACCTACACTGACATCCCCATCCGAAGATGGAGATTCGTGCTCCATGAGCAGCGCCTCGTCACTGGACGAGGTGATGCAGGCCTTCAGTTTCTTCGACTGAGTTCGGGGGTGGAGTTTCCTCCTACGAGGGGAGCGCGCAGTTCTTCCAGAAGGAAGAGCCGGTGGCGCAGAATCAGGCCCTCCAGGTGGAGGGCGTGAGGCCCCATTCGTAGGAGAAGTGGAGGAACGCCTGGTAAGGGTGTTCCTCTTCCCCACCGTCGATTCCTTTTTAGACGGGCTGGGAGGTGGTTTCCTAGCCCTGGTCGACGATGCCGCCTCCGCCGGGTTGGGCTCGGCTGTCGCCGACCTCGTGAGGAAAGGAGACGTTGTCTTCTTCCCCTTCTGTGCCGGCGTAGGTTTCCTAGCCGTCACACGTATATTGGTGGTCGAAGGCCGGGACAGACCCACCTTCGAGCTTGTTCTCTTTGGCTTGGGCGCAGCGATCTTCTGGGCAGGTGTTCCAGTTGAAAATGAGGAACCTGGTAGGGACTGTGCTATCAAGCTGAAGTCAACTGTCTTGGCCGGTGCATTCAGAGAATTAAACTTACGGCGCGCTTCCTGGTAGGAAAGACCATCCAGGGTCTTGATCTCCTAGATCTTCTTCTCGCTCAGATAGGTCGGACAATTCCGATCCCGAGGAGAATGAAGACCAGAGCAGTTAGTGCACTTGAACAGAGGTGTGCACTCCTCCGCGCCGTGAGCTACTTTCCCACATGTACCACACACTGACTGATTCGAGCAACGAGACACCATGTGTCCGAATCTCTGGCATTGATAGCACCGCATAGGAGGCGGGATGTACGGCCTCACATCGCAACGATAGGCTGTTACCTTAACTTTCTCGGGTAACACTGACAATTTGAAGGAGACTATTAACGCACCCGTGGCAACGTCTTCACCGTTGACTTTGCGTGTGATACGCCGGACGTGGGTCACGCCACGGTGCTTCATTTCTTCCATCAATTCATCGTCAGTGTTCAGGACGAGATCATGGTGGAAAATAACTCCACGAACCAGATTCAATGTTTTGTGCTCTTCCACTTTGACGGGGATGTCGCCAAAATGGTCGCATTTAAGCAATTGATCGGCCTGGAGCGCACTGCTCGTCTTCGGAAGCAAACCACCAATGCGCATTTTCTTCAGGTCCGCAAGTTCACCATATACACCTTCGATGTACCTACTGAATAGGATGGATTTAACCAGCTTGAAGTCCTGCCCATCGGTTCTGGTAGCAACCAGGAACCTAGGGAAGCTGGATCCCAAACTTATTCGCTGCGCCTGTTCCCAAGGGGTTGCCCCCCTTAGAGAATCCAAAGTTAAAGACTTGGGTAGCAAACTACCCGAGGTGGCAGGCGGAAGTTGTTTCGACGCCATGCCCGAAATCATCCTTCCCGAATGCCACCCACTCCGATCAGGGATCTCTGTAGCCGAACCAAGCAGCCAAGGCAATACCCACCTGGTCGTAGCAGGTACTGCCCGGGGTCGAATGTTGGACGATGCCTAATACGGGATGACGGAGGCAATGAGCACTAGGACTCCCTTCCTCCAGTCACCCGCAATAGCATGTACCCCATAGCGTGTACAGAGCACTAAAAATAAGAGTAAATAAATAAAAATAATTAATAATAATATGTCCTTCTGCCATTCGGCTGTGCGGGGACCTGCGTTGTCAGGCGGATACTACTGCCCGGGTACATGACACTCCCACCCGCCGCGTCCTGGGTGGTTGCTGGCATGGG
This sequence comes from Anabrus simplex, assembly GCF_040414725.1. NCBI lineage: Eukaryota > Metazoa > Arthropoda > Insecta > Orthoptera > Tettigoniidae > Anabrus > Anabrus simplex. The sequence continues at coordinate 171,993,937 of NC_090268.1, forward strand.
CTTTTGAGCGTAGTCGCACACATAGGAGCTCCGTCGCCGAGCAGCACGCACATCGGAAAAAAAAGTAAAGAGGAGACCATGGCCACATGGCCCTTTAAGTCTCCTTCTACGACAGGCAGGGATTACCTTTCGATGTATTCAGCCTCTCCCATCCACAGGAGGTCCATCACATTATACCAAACCGCAATCCATGTCCGCGCCAAGGTCGCCCCGTTTTGTCGCCTCTTACGACAGGCGGGTGTATTCTACATGTGCGTCCCCCACCCGCAGGGGGTAGTGTGTTTGGTCCGCGAGAAGTATTTTATTTCCCTCAAGTCCGCCGGCAAGCCGGTTAGGACCCTCCTATCTGCCACCTGGGACGCGCCACGTGGGAGTATCACCTCTCCCCCTGCTACGCCATCGTAGTAGGTTCGTGGAACATAAATTTCTTTTGCGGTATTTTACAATTAAGTAATTTAGAAATGTATGTTGCCAGGATTTTACAATTAGCACTGTTAGTGTAGGTGATTTCTCCGTGTTCATTGGCTAAATGAAGTGGTGGTGGCGAATAGTTGGTTATCTTCTGTTTAAAAGTTCTGTTAATAATTTTGTGAATTGTTCCTCTTAGTCTTTTTCTATAGTTTGCAGTTTTATATCTTAAGTTTGTTTCTGAATTTTTCTTACAGATTTTGTTACTGTCTTTCTGACATTTTAAAGATTTTGAAATATGGTTGGATTTTTTTTTTTTTTTTTTGCTATTTGCTTTACGTCGCACTGACACAGATAGGTCTTATGGCGACGATGAGATAGGAAAGGCCTAGGAGTTGGAAGGAAGCGGCCATGGCCTTAATTATGGTACAGCCCCGGCATTTGCCTGGTGTGAAAATGGGATACCACGGGAAACCATCTTCAAGGCTGCCGACAGTGGGACTGGATACTGGACCGCACTTAAGCGACTATAGCTATCGAGCTCGGTGGTTGGATTTTTGTTGCATGACCAATTGAATCGGTCATTGGAAAAAGGAAGATTGTCCAAGCAACCCTGTTTTGAGAAAACTGGAAAAAACTGAATAGCATCCATATTATTGGTCCTGTAGTTTTGTGATACATTGCAAAGTTGTAAAGCTATGCAGCAGGAACATTATGACAGCCAGATAGAGGGCATTTTCACAACTGATTAAAAGTAATTTGAGGTTGAAAGCCTTGGACATTGTACCTTTTTCCAACAATTCAAGTTTTCGAAGGTACTGAAAACTATTTCAAGAGAAAAACTCGTTTATGTCACCGTAACCAATTAGTTTATTGCATATAAATCCACAACAGATACAAGGAATACGTCTTAGCTCGGCACATACCACTCAACATTGCAATTCCTTACATGAAAACATATTGTTTTCATTGTCCTAATCAATTTCTACATCAGACTGATCATCACTTCTGGCTGACCACTGAACAATGTTATTGTAAAATCCCTGATACACTGACGGAATGTACTTGATGATTTTCTGAACATCTTCGATTTTCTTGCGGTTGAGAGAAACTACTTCTTTGTATGCTTTGTCCTCAGGACCTGTCGGTGTTTCTAGTCCCTTAAGAAGCCTGAAGGAGCTGAAGTTTATTCCATCAATAAACTCAGATGAACATATGTAGATTAAATGTCTATAGCTTGCAAGAGAGAACTTAACTTTCATTTGGCTGTCCAAGGCAGTACAACTTCTCTTGAAATATGATGGCCACCACTGCTTAAATTAGACTATATCTTCATATTCCATGACTTTGGCTTGAAATGCATGAGGCTTCTTTCTACAATTCACTATAATTTCAACATACTGTTCAACTGAATACATCCTGTCTCGTCTTCGTAAGACTCTTTTGTTGACAGAAAAATCCCTGTCACAAGGCAAGAAAGGATGACCTCATATTGGAAAATAATGTTGAATTATTTGAAATTTTCCAATCATGGTAAGATACATCAAAAATCGAACAACAGTGTTGTTCCTGTTTTGTCCAGCACAGGAATCACTATTAAGGTAAAGTTCTCTAAGTGTGTCAGGACGTCTACGTAAATAATCATACAAAAAGGTGCACCCTCGTTTGGACCGAGTTGGAAAAGTTCTAATATATCTATCTTGAGAATAACATCTGGTTTTAGAGCATTTCCTCTATTGAGGTGTCGTCCCCTATTATCATTTGGAGACTGACCATTAACGAGTACCGGTAGTGTTGTTAAGCGAACAATAGCTTTATCACTTATAGCATGTAAACTTGAATAAGCTTTCCGGCACACAGGCAACTTCTCAGAATCCTTCATAGCATTAAATTTAAATGTACCCTTTTTCACAAATCTTGGTTCCTCTTTTCTACTTCTTCTTGCTACTGGTGTATACTCTATCAGTCCCTTAAGGTACAAATCTGTCTCTTTCTTAGTTCTGCCATCATACACTGTACAGATAATAGTCATTTGCTGCTCCTCCGTAATTCTGTCAAAAGACCTCTTTGGGCAACTGCAGGAAACATATGAGATAGATATTAGGGAAATATAAGCAAAGTTATTGTACATATAAATTATATCCATATATCCATAATAAACAACATTATCACACATAAGGGCAAAAAGCTTTTAAACGATAACTGAGTTTCACAAATACCACCGAGTTATAGATACTGTTGAAATAACGAAACTACACGGTACTTACCGACATTGAGGTCCAGTAGATTTTGGCGGTACAATAACACCTTTCGAAGTAATGTATTGCTGGCCCAAGGAGTTGGCTCTCTTGCGTTTCTCTTTGCTTTAAGCAGCTGTATTTCTAATGCCTTTTATTCTTGGTAGCACTTCATCGTCAACAGACTCACTTTCGCTCATTTTAACGCTATTCGTCACTATAATATTTCTGAACTTACTGGTTATCACCAGCAATAAATTGCAAATGGCAGTGAGTAACTCATCCAACACCAACAGAATGAGAACACTCTCTCCTCGTAAGATTGCGCTCCCGTACAGTGGTGCTGTTCATGGCAGTGAGTAGAACAAAGACGAAAGTTCGGACAACCTTCCCTTTTCCACTCACCCGAAACTACTGTATGATGGCCCACAGATCCCAGCGTTTTACACGGACATTCATCCTTTATCTACCAATCGACGCGTCCATGTATCACGAACAAATTGTATATCTCAGCTTAAATTTGAGAAAATTGGACATTCTTCCTTTTTCCAATCACCGACTCAATTATTCCCAGGCCCAGTACTGCCAGACATTTAAGAATGGCAGGAGGCTAGTATGAGGTTAAAATGACACATTTACCGCACCTTCATTGGGACTGTGTCTGAAAAGAGCTCGACCACCTCAGCACGAAGACAGGAGTTTAGGCCTGCTTCATGATTAAATGGTTATCATGCTCTTTCTTTCTTTCTTTCTTTCTTTCTTTCTTTCATAATTTGTTCGTCACAGGTAGCTGTTGTTTCTCAACCCTTCAGTACTTCATTATTTACTTCATTATTCTAAATTACTTGATAATTACTGAAGTTATTTTAGTTCATTGTGACTTAGCATGGTTCTTGATTCAATCAATTCTTATCCATGTTGTAATGAGTTTTCCTTCCACCTATTCGATCAATGCATATGTTATGCAAAGCATTCCGTATTTTGTGCTATAACATACCATCGTTCACTTGTGGTATATCCAGGGAGTTCACCTACTGCATGCACACTTCAAGAGCAAAGCAATAACTGCAGTGTTCTGATTGTGTTAGTACAGTACTGTGCTCATGTGTTGTGCTGAGAGTTACCTTCGTGTTTTGTGTGAACGTGGAACACTGTTCCACCGCAACGAGCATTCTGTTGAGGTAACACCGCTAGTATGCTTCTAAGAAGTTCTCGTTGTGTTATTCTGTGGAAAAGTGTTCCATTGCAACTAATGTTCTGTCGAGATAGCAGCATCAGCTCTGTCGAATACTGTTCCGGCACAACTGAATATCACATCCAGGTAACAGCCACAGCATTGTAATTCCACAAGCGTATCCGTTATTCTGTAAAGTCGTAACATTTCGATAGACCTCCGCTTAGATTTATAATGAATAAAAGATAGAACTCAGGTTAGCCTGTATACAGACATATTTCTCAGTGAATGACACTGTGAATAAAATCATTTTGCGATCAAAGGCTGTCGTAAGTTTAGAGTTACTAATTTCAGAAATCCCAATCTAAATCTGGGAGCCCATTCATACTCAACTTCTTCGGTTTTTACTAGTACTCGCAATGTAATGAAGATGATTCTGCATCCTAGTATGCCATCAATCTTAAATGAAAACGTTGGAGCAGACATTGTTATTATACCCAACGCATCCACAAGCAAAACCCAACCATCTCAATCACTACCACAACCTGCGTCAGGGAAACAGACATCCGTGTTGTCTTGTTCCACTGTGTGATATTTTGTATTGACTTTTAATTCTTGATTTACTGATCACCGAATGTGATCTTAATGATCTTAAAAGTACGGCTATCAAGTGAAATGGTAGATGTTGATTTACGTATATTGTGTATTAAGTTTTTTAATTGTTTAAACATATAATTTAAACAGAATATTTTATTCCACCTATTCAATACTATACATTAATGCAATGTCTATGTTTACATCATAATGCGTTGCTAGGGACTAGTTTCGATCCTATTTGGGTCATCAACAGCTTAAATAAAGTACACTTATATGTTGAATGTCCTGGAACAATATCTTCTTGTGAAGTAATAAAATTAATAAAGTTAACTATATGTATAATGCAATAATATGCATTGTAAATTATGGTTAAATGCATGAAATGTTATATGAGATTAAAATGTCGTGGTACCGATCAATTAGATTAAAATAGTCAATAAAATGTCCAAGTTTAGTGTACATATGTTGCCAGTGAATCTATAAATATAGTTAAATTATATATCACATCCATTTTAGAACGGTGTTTACGATATCACATCGTTGTTCTGGAAGAACAATGACATAACTGTCAAAACTGCAATTGTACAGGAGACGCGAAAAACCAATTTATTTTTCGTTAAGATTCAATTACGCAAAACATTAGTTTTGTAGGAAACTGTAACCAGGGAAAATTGTAACATATACAAGTGCACTATAAGATGCAAAAATGTTATCAAAATAATTACTTTATTTTTGCTCAAAATGACCCCTTTTCTGCAAATGCGTCATTGTTCTTCCGAAACTGTGGTCAATATATAACGAAGTTTGTCAGTAGTATCAGGAAGAAAAAGAAACCACATTTCAAAGAAAAACATTCTAAAACATTCTTTAATGAGCAGTTTATACATAGGCCCTACTTGTTGACAAATAAAGAAAGCTGTTTATTTTTGTGGGAACTAATAATGCACAAAATTGCAGTCCAAATATCAAAGTGGAATCCTGTGTGGATTCCAATGTTTCTACGAGTATTATCTTAGAATAATATGTATAATTGGTACCATTCTGCTAACAAAACATGAAATACAAACTATAAAGACTGAAAGTTTAAAAAAAAAACAATACCGTCATGTAATGAGCTCCTCAAGCAACGGAGCAAGTCAGAGAAATGCAATCACATCTAAGCACCTTGTACGGTGTTACACCACAAAGCTTTCACAGCAAATGCTAGGAGAAATATATGTTGAAAAATCCATGAATAAATGCATTCTTAAGTACAGCATAAAGAAAAGTTATGTTCAAAACATTTAGTGTATAAGAGAGTCATAAAAACCCGTATAAAAATTAGGAATAATGTTTCTGTCAACCAAACTATGTAAATCTCTAATTTTATTTTCAGAAAGGTCCATCTTTCTGTTATAAGCACGTTTCAAATCAATGCTAGCCGGATCTTTACTCTGTAACGAACGCTTCTTTGTAACTTTAAACTGAAAGTTACTCCATTCCTGTAACACGTAGAGGCTCCCCACTATTTGTGCAGTTCTGATGATTGATACGTATTGATCAGGCACATAAATAGGTCCAGACTTCTTTGCTTTCTTCAAAGACCTTTCAGTGATTCTATGGACTGCATCCCCTCGTTTTGTGTGTGACCACGAATCAAATATTTATGGGAAATAGCCTGAATATTAACTCGTGCAACTGCGTACAAATACAGTGCTATGATGTTTCTGAGAAAGAAATAGATAATTTCACCCTACATGCTTTCTCCTATAGGAGAATTTTTATAATTATTTCTGAAAATTGATATAATAACTCTATTGTGAAGAAAATGTTGCTTTCTTCATGCTGACCTCCACAGTTATCAGGGTAAAATAGAGCATTTGTCCCAGGCATGGTATTCGACAACTCTTCAAGATATCGGAACACGCAAGTTCCTATTTCAGTCACGCCTCTGTTTCCGAGTCACTCATGTCAAAAGACACAAAGGCTTTTGTCACATCCAATTTCCATTACCTACTACAACAAAAAATACAATAATGTTTTCGTCACTAGAAAGCCAGGTAACATGGATTAAAAATGAATGTAACTGCATACAATACAGGTTGACGGACACTTACTGTACTGTTGAGTCTCGAAGAAGGGCGATGTTTGTCCCATTGGCACTGGTAAGACGGTTTGTAAATCATAAACCGCTAACTGTATTTCTCCACTTTTAGCCTTTTCTTTGTCTGCGGTTTTCCTGTTCTACTCGGTTCTTTTTCTTCCAGTATACATGAAAAGATGATAGACATATTAAGATCGACTGGTATTGACCAATGCGATTTACGCATTATCACCGCACTGTACTGGAATCAAACCGCAGATGTCAAAATCGACCAAAGAACATCAGAAGCGACTACAATCAGAAAAGGTGTTCGTCAGGGTTGTGTGCTGTCACCTCTCTTATTCAACATTTATTCTGAGGCAATATTTAAGGAGGTATTGTTGGAGGTAAACAGAGGGATAGTTATAAATGGACAGGCAATTAACAATATCAGGTACGCAGATGATACTGTTGTCATTGCAAATGAATTACTTGTGCTCCAAATGAGACAAATTAGTCCAGCGCAGTGAAGAGTTTGGCCTGTTTGTCAACGCTTCCAAGACCAAAGTTGTAGTCTTCTCTAAAAGAAAAATTCCAGCAACCCTGTCAATAAACGGCAGTAAGATTGAACAAGTATCCTCCTTCAAATACTTGGGTACTGTGCTAGATGAGGAATGTGATTCCAAGAGAGAGATAAAATCTAGAATAGAACAGGCCAGGAGGCAATTTTTTAGCATGAAACAGCTATTTACAAAATCGGACCTAAGTGTGCAATTAAGAATGCGAATGATTCGGTGCTATGTATTCTCCATTTTTCTCTTTGGATGTGAAAGCTGGACCCTTGACCAAAATCTAGAAAAAAAATTGATGCTTTTGAAATGTATCTATACCGCCACCTACTCCGAATACCGTGGGTGCTGAAAATTTCAAATGACGAAGTCCTTCATCGCATGAAGAAACAAAAAGAACTATTACTTACTGTTAAAAAAAGAAAAACCCAATATCTAGGGCATATTATGAGAGGCGAGAAGTACCAGCTATTACAACTCACCATTGAAGGTAAAATACAGGGGAAAAGGTCTGTTGGCAGGAGGAAGAATTCATGGCTGAAGGACATCCGAAGATGGCACAACTGCACTTCAGAAGATGCTTTCCATGCTGCAACATCACGTCCAGAACTGGCTATGTGGACCGCAAACCTCCGCTAGGAGAAGGCGCCTCAAGAAGACGATACTTTGATTGCAGATTTGACTTTTATTCATCTACCACATCCCTCACATTGATCACATTGATCCTTCTTTGGCATGAAGAATCCTATATTAAATTCAGTATTAAATATGCGCGCGTAGGTACCGTAATTCTCAGCTAGCTTATTAGAGGAAGACCGCTCTGAAGAATAATGTCGGTGCAATTCTCTTGAGGAAGCACTTATTACATAATGGCTCTCAATTCGTGGTAATGAATTTATGTGGGTCCTAACTGAGTTCAAGGTTTCTTCGTCAGTCTTATTACGGTTGTCATGCTTTCCTCCTCTGCCAGTCCCAGTGAATTTGCCTGCGATCACAGTACGAATTCTCCTTTCGGTTATTCCCAAAGTGTTTATCAAAAATGTTCTGCACAAGCGAACTTTCTGGTCATTATTCATTACATAGAAAGCGCAATTCGACTTTCTAGGTTCTCGGGCAGATATGCGCCGATATTTCAGAACAAGTTGTTCTATGCACGAATTCAAAAAGTCTCGCTGTCGTTGCAACGAGCCTAGGCCCCAATAACTTCTGAACAGCTGATTTCTGTAGTCTTCCGACAACTTCTTTGAACAAGAGAGGATAAATTTATCTCCACAAGCAGTGCACATCTTACGATGCTTGCTTGTTGTTTGAAGGGGCCTAACATCGAGGTCGTCGGCCCATAATGGTACGAAATGAAATAACAAAAAGATCAAATTCATCCACTGACCAAAATAAAATAAAAAATGTCATAAAGAATGAATGGATGGACATGAACCCTACAAATAAACAAAAAAACAAAAAACAAACAAAAACAGTGGATCCGACTCAAAAAAAGATCGTAAACAATAGTATTACTGACCAAGAGACCACTTATAAAGCACAATGATGCTTTATATCTACAGGGGTGTAAAATCCACGACTAAGGCCCCACAGAATGGTACATGTCGCGGGTAAAGTAGAACCATGGTATTTGTCATGTTGGGGTACTAATCAAAAGTAGCGAAGACTCACGGTGTTCCACACAAGACGGTACTACTCACAAGTATTTTACTTCGTACAGTTAACGCAGACCTATGGTGTTTCGCACACAATGGCGCCACTTACAGCCAACGCAAACCGATGAGTTTCCTCACCTAGGTGTACTAGTCACGGGTGCCGGTCCCACGGGCCCCGTGGCGTTCTTCACATAGGGCGTACTAATCACAGGCAACGCAAACCTACGGTGTCGCTCATATAGTGGTACAACTCACAGGGAACGCCCAGACCGTGGTGTTGCTCACATGGGTACGACGCACGGGTACTGGAAAACCCCAGGCCAGGCTCTTTACTGCTACTAATCACAAACCTATTTCGTACCTAATATAGTGGTACTACTCGCAAGTACAGGCAACCTATGGTGTTCCCCGCGTGATGATACGAATGAAAAGTAGTTCCATGGTTCTAATTCAATCATCCCTAGGTCGCCCCTTTTAGTCGCCTCTCACGACAGGCAGGCGATACCGTGGGTGGATTATTCGTCTGCGTCCCCCACCCACAGGGGGTAAAGAGAGAGAGAAAAGAAGAACGGGTCCGTCACTTCGAAAGATGAAGTAACGGACGAAGAAAGGCAAGGGCCACGAAGGGCGTGAAAATGAAAGACTCCCTAGGCCTCGAATGCTCTAATACCGTCGCGGCGGGGTCGGAAAATAACAAGAGTTGAGCAAGGGAGGTCGGACAGGATAGACGAAAGTGAGGAGTCTGGCACAAGTAAGTGGAAGCAATCCCTAGACTCAGCTAAGGGACCCGTGGTCGCCAATCCACACTCCCAAGTTGAGAGCCCCTTGGGCCCCTTTTAGTCGCCTCTTACGACAGGCAGGGGATACCGCGGGTGTATTCTTCATCTGCGTCTCCCACCCACAGCGGGTAGTGTGTTGGATCCGCGAGAGGTATTTTATTTCTCTCAAGTCCGCCGGCAAGCCGGTTAGGACCCCCCTATCCGCCACCTGGGACGCACCACGTGGGAGTATCACCTCTCCCCCTGCTACGCCAGCGTAGTAGGTTCGTGGCACACCTTACGAGCTTCAATGATTTTCCCCATTCTAGATGTATACATTATCCCTGAGTTCCTCTGAATTTTTGCGTGAACTTTGCGCCACTTATTAACATTCCGCACTCTTTTTTTTGTTTTTGGCCTTTCTTTGTCTCAGTGTGGGTATCCTTTGTGCTCCTTCAGTAATATGTGTGGTTAATCAAGGATTTGCTGTCTCGAATTGTGTTGGAATTCCTTCCGAGGAATTTAGTGGTGATGTGGAGTGTAGTGAGTTCGCGATCTGTGACGATATAATGGTGAAATCAATGAGATTGTGTTTGTGCGCCACGTGGTCGGGCTGTGACCAGCTTACGCACTCTACGGGGCGGGCTTCTTCAACTGCTGCTGCGAGTGATCCGCCTGCAGAATCGCAATGGAACGTGGAAACTTCCCTCGCCCTCTCACTGGCAGGAGACTGGTTAACTTCGGATCGTGAGTTTTATTTTCCTTCCTTACCGACAGCTAATCTGTCTTGTTTTCTTACGGTCCCAACATCGACCCACGATTCGTTGAAATTACGCTGTCATGCACGCCGTTTCTTACTAACACTGTTAATCCTGTCTGATGTAGACCCAGGGTTAATTTGCTCAACGAATAATGAGTTCTCTGTGTACTGTCAAAATATCAGGTCCAAAAAAATAATAATAATATTACAGACTGTGAATTTCGTGTTCAAGAATTAGTTGCTTTTGACGTTATCGCCTTAAGTGAAACTTGGTTGACGGACTTGGTGTTGGACTCTGAAATCCTATTCTCTCAAGAGTTTTCCTTATTCAGAGCTGATCGTAGAACTGGATCCCGGAGGGGGGGGGGGGGGGGGGGGTTAATCGCTGTCAAATCTAAATGGCATGCGAACCCTACGCTCCGACCTGATGAAGCTTTTCTTTCCTCTGCGCTAAAAGCCGTTCATTCCAAACATAATATTGTCATACTAGGAGACTTTAATCTGTCTCCTGGATTTCCCCTTCATTAGGTCAGCCTTCTAATAGCCTTGACAAATGGTATATAGACCACTATATTACGGGACTGAACTTTAAACAGAATGTCTTGGAAAACACCTGCGGAAATAGTCTTCTTGACTTACTGCTTTCTTATAACGAGCCCTCATCTGTTTTTGTGGGACGAAATATTTTTTTACTCCAACCACAAGTCCGTTGAAGCAATTCTCACCCCTCTCCATGCTCCGAGCTGTCATCGACCTGTCCTTAGGAGCTCTGTGCCTGTGTGGCGTAAAGTTGTCTGGCAGACTGTGAATCGTACCCTGTCCCTTTTACCGTGGGATTTGTTGCATGTGGGTGAAGTTCAAGATGCGGTGGACTTATGATTGGACGCTTGCTGTGATCCGTGACCTAATTCCTACTCATTCGGTGTCCAGAAAATTCCCCCCATGAAAGAAGAGTGATACTAAAAGTGCTGAACTAAAAAGATTGGGAGCCTGGATACAATGGAAGAATGCGCCTCCCAAGAGAAATTATAAAATATACTCTGATCTTCGCAAACACCACAAGTATTTATTAACGTGGTATTACTCAGAATATATTAATGGAGTCTGCCTTGAAGTAAGACGCAACAGTAAAAGGTTCTGGTCACTTACACATAACAGAAGAGGCAACAAACGAATACCGGAAGTAGTAACCTGGGACCATTCTGTAGCCAGTGGAGCAGATAGACCTGAATTATTCAATGAATATTTTACCTCCAATTTTGTTAAACCTGTGCAGTATGCTTATTTTCCAAAAATCAAACCTGTTTCTTCCCATAGCCTAAGTAATATATCTACTACTGAATCTGAAGTGTACTCCCTACTTTCGTCTTTGTCAGAAAATAAACCCACTGGCCCTGATGGTCTCAGTCCTATCTTCCTTAAGAATACAGCAGTAACTCTTTGTAACCTATTAGCGTGATATTCAATCGGTGATTCTCAGTCGGCTACTTTCCGAGCTCCTGGAAACTTGCTTATATCACACCCGTTCTTAATGGTGGACAGAGGTTGGATATCGCAAATTATCGCCTGGTCTCTATATTACCTGCTTTATCAGTCATTTGTGGAAGGATCGTCCACCAGCATTTGCTTGCGTTTACAATTCTATGTTGTACCAGGAACTGATGATGTTGATGCTTGTTGTTTAAACGGGCCTAACATCGAGATCATCGGCCCCTAATGGTACGAAATGAGACGAAATGGAATGATAAATCAAAAGTCAAAAATTCTCCACTGACCAGAATTAAAAACGTGAGGACGAAGAATGAATGGATGGATATGAATTTAAAACATTCAGTGGATGCGACCCGCAATACCTTACATTCACAGGAACTGACGGAAGAACAATAGGATTACTGACCATGGTACTGCTGCTATAGCATAACACTAAATCGATTATGTTTGCAGTCTAAAGGGAGTCCAAAATCCAAGTTATCGGTCCCTCATAACGGTACTTATCGCTAGGAAAGTAGAATCATGGTATTTGTCATGTTGCGGTACTAACCAAAAGTAGCAGAGACTCGCGGTATTCCACACATTATGCTACAACTCACAGGTTATGAAATTCGACATATAATATAGTCCTATGGTTTTTCTCACTTTGCGGCGCCATTTACAGGCAACGCAAACCTATGGTGTTCATCATATAAGAGTACTAACCACAGGGACCTGCACTATCCCGTGGTGTTCCTCATATAGTGGGTACTAATCATAGGTAAGGCAGAACCATGGTAGCTATCATCCCATGGTCCTGCTCATATGGTGGTACTAATCACAAGTACTGCAAAAGCCGACGGCACGGTGCTTCTGTGTGCTACTATTCACAAACCTATTTGGTACCCAGTGTAGTGGTACTACGCGCAAGTAAAAGCGACCCATGATGTTCTCCGCGTGGTGGTACTAATCATAAGTAGTTTCATGGTTCCAAGACAAACATCCCTTGGTCGCCCCTTTTAGTCGCCTCTTACGACAGGCAGGGGATACCGTGGGTATATTCTTCGTATGTGTCCCCCACCCACAGGGGGTTGTGTGTTTGGTCCGCGAGAGGTATTTTATTTCCCACAAGTCCGCCGGCAAGCCGGTTAGGACCCCCCTATCCGCCACCTGGGACGCGCCTCGTGGGAGTATCACCTTTCCCCCTGCTACGCGTAGCAGGTTCGTGGTACCAGGAACTGTTTTAGCCAGGTACATTATTTTAAGTTGCCGGTATATTTGAAAAAGGACGGTAATAATGTGTGTTCATGCGCCCGACATCTTGTGTGAGCTCGATACGAAGTTCCTCGTGGCAAGCAGGACACGTCACGAGCGATGAACCTGCGGGTGACGTCAGTGCCACATGTTCTATGCATTTCTCTCGAATGTACTGGGAAAAAATACCAACTTTCTGACCGATGAAGATACAGAAATGAGACATACCTCATCGTGTAGCTAGTGTTCTGAAGGCAAACATATGTCAATCTCAACAAAATCCACCAAGGCGTTCAAGAGATATAAGCGAGAAAGTAACAACATTTCTGCTCGTGACGTGGCGAGTAACCTTGGCCTTACGGAATATAAGCAGTGGTCAGGGTCCGTACATCGCTCTTCCAAACTCGGAATACGATCTATGCCAGTTTTTACTACGGCTAGGGCACACTCCAGTCTCCACTTCGAACCCTAGCCGTGACAACAAAGCATAATCAAGGCCTAGACACCAAACTGGAAGTCGGCCTCCCACCACCATGCCCAACTGCATCCTACCTGGCGTAGATCTGGCCTACACAGACGATGTTCTTTTCCGATACCTGAAAAATGAAGGAATCCCGATTATAAACCTCCGGAGAATACATCAGAACTACATGCCTACTGACCGGGTACTCCTCCAACTTTCTTCAGAACGAGCGGTCCAGACAGCAATAAGATATGGAATTTTCATCAACGCCAAGCCACACTACGCCGAGCCCTGCCCACCCCAACTGGAAAACGAGTTCGGACCGGACCCGGGGACCAAGCCACCTTGCCAGCCACCTCCAATAAGGACACCCCCATACATCCCACCACCCCAGCCATCAACCCATCCCCTCACTACCCTAGTCACTACTATTACCACCACCATGGTAACTACTCCTGCCCGCAGCTTTCCCTACACCCCTACAACCACTACCACCATGACCCACTCCTCCCCTATCATGATGTCCCCCGTTTCCCTACCCAACCCAACCCGCCCAGCGACAGAAGAAGCAGCCCACAATACGACCACGGACACAGAAAGACCACCGTCACCGCCACCAGCTCCCGAGTCCGAGCCCGAGCCCAATAGAACAACCCCGCATCCACCAGTTCCAGAACTTCACACCAGCTGTGTCATTAGAGGAGTGAATCCAGCCATCCCACCAGAACTAATAAACCAAGAACTTCAACGATCAGGACTACAGCCGAAGAAAGTAAGCAGGATCCACAACGCAAAGGGACCTACCTATATGATAAGAGTACAACTCCAGCTCCCCGAAGAAACTCACCGCCTGACCGAAAATGGTATCCAGCTCTTCGGGAAGCACCATCGGGTGGAAGCATCACGCTCCCCTCCGCAAAAACCCACCCACCCCAATCGCAACCCTTCACAAAACCACACCCGTCTCGCTCCCCCTACCAACTCACATAACAACTCCCAGCTCCTTCTACTACTCTTCACCTCTCTAGCAAATATCACCTCCTTCTACCATCAAATCATCCCTCTATTCCTTCCAAACAATCGCAACCTCATTAGAATTTAAGTCTATCTATGTAACCAGCCAATGTATGTAAACCGTAAAATAATTCCAATTAATGTATGTAACCACAAAAGAAATCAATAAAAAGCAAAAGAGCAGATACTGCACCTTAGCCAAGAGGCCAATCCTCCACTTCACCAAATCCAAAGCTTCTCCCTATAAACATCAAACCTCTCCAAATCCCCGAACCCTGCCAAATCTCCTGGCCAGAGAGAAGGCGTAACCTTCTAGGTGGCCCGCCCCTTCCCTTCGGGAAGGGGAATGAAAACTTCCCCCTTGGTCCTTGGTCCGGACCGTAGCAACATCTCCTCGCCAGCCAGCGCTTCCTAGCGAACCGGAGACGAACCGCCAGCCGGCGAAAATCAACCGGCAGAGCATCCTAGCGGAGCAACAGGTACCACCTCGCCTACAGACCGGTAAGCTGCCTTCTCTTTTTTCTATCTCCGTCCAGCGAGGGCCCCTCACCGTAAGCTGGTGCGGCTCCTTAGGGAGCTTAAAAAAGCATTCAGACAGGTGGACTGAGTGGCACTCGAGGGGTATCACCCCAGGACTGTTGGGTTTGGTGTAGGGGCCCACGGAGGGCAGCTAGAGGTGTCTCCCGGCTCGACTGGGTGCACCTAAAATCCTCCAGGTGTGCCAACACCACTTAGCACTCACTAGTAATAGACAGTTCAGATCGAACATAAGGAGTGCTACAATACTTCACGTACCAAGAGTGCAGTGGCAAAGCCATTTTAAGAACTAGTGCTCTCGCTGTGAGTGAATAGTGCAAGACTAAAACTAATTTAACAACTAGTGCTTCTTCTGGGAGCCAACAACTAGTGCTTGTGAATCGAATATTACCATGTCGTTCACCACCGGTGCTACCACCTCTCCCACCTCCACAACTACCAACTCCACTTCCCAGGACGAGATGAGCCAAGTGCTCTACCCGAACGAGTCTGCTTCGAACTACAGCCACCACCAACTCCCAGTACCCATAATCTTCGACCGTGGACCCTCACACGCAGTGGCCAAGCGCCTTAACTCTAGCCCCATGGAAGAAAACGACGAGCAGCCACAAAAGAAGATCCAGGCAACAGAACAACGGACAAACACCGGAAGCATCAGCCTCCCTCCTCCCCCGCCCAACACCTCATCGATATCCCAATTTCCCCCCTCACAGGTACCCACCGACCCACCACCAATCCCCGTACCCTTCAAAAACGTCCCACGGGAACACATACCTTCCTACTAGAAAATCCTTCACCAGAATTCAGAAACCTCCAACGAATTTTCCATAAACTACTAACATCCAACGAAGCGATATAGCCGATATCCGACCCACCAACAATGGGGTCATAATCAAAATCAACGGGGAGGAGGACGCCAGACGGCTCCAGCAGTCAGTGGGATCAGGCCAGTTGGGCTCAGAAACCCCCCTGAAACTATTATCCCAACCCAAACCTAAAAATGAACCTCCCCCGCCCGTCACAGCCTCTTCAGCTGTGTAATCCGAGGAGTAGACCCCGAAATCCCAATAGACACAATAGTCAAGGAACTGGAAGAGGAAGGCGTGCCTGTTCAGAAAGCTTCCGGATCAAAAATAACTCGGGGCCCACTTACATGGTCCGAATACTGTTACCCACCCCCCAGGACCTAGATCGAGTTCTGGACCAAGGGGTCTATATATTTAGACACCACCACCGAGTGGAATCCTCCCGCACCCCAGCCCCTCAACTCATCAGGTGCGAACGGTGCCTTACCTACAACAACCACGACACTGCACACTGCACTGCAGAACGACCAGTGTGCAGTCACTGTTCGCAGCCTCACTCCACCTCCCGATGCTCCAATACCCAACTGCCCCCCAAGTGTAACACTTGTGGCGAAAACCATCCCACCTTACCCGAAAATGCAAATCCCGCCCACAACCTCCCGAAAATCGCCCTGAACTAGTAGCCCCAGTTAAAACAATAGATACTCCCACCCAACCCACCCAATTCCTTTTCCCACCCCCAACCATCGAGGATATAATCCGCTTTGTAACTATCTCCCTAATGAACATTCACCCCTACCACAGACCATTGGTCCTTACCAAACTCCAAGCAGCGGCCAACCAAACCCTCAAAGCCCACTTCCTACCTTCCTACTCAGGCCTAAACACCCACGTCTACTTCTCCCGCCTAGAAACACAAGTATAAACATGGCCCATAACCCACCCCGTCGTACCCGACCCCCAGAACCCATCTCCATCCTCTTCCTAAATATTCAATCCTTCCACTCCAAACGACTACACCTAAAAGCCCTCTCCTCACAACATTCCGCCCACGCAATACTACTCAACGAAACAATGCTCCGCCCCTACCAGTCCGCTCATCTCCCCGGCTTCACCTTCCATCGAGCCGACCACCCCCACGACATAGGGCGTGGGGGCTCCGCCATAGCCGTCCGGTCATCACTCCCCACCCGCCCTCACATCCCACCCCACCCCCATAATTTCCCAGAAGCAGTTATAACCACTGTATACTTCCGCTCGAGGATCCTACACCTAGCCACCATATACCACCAAACAAATATCCCCCTCCCACTGGACTTCATCACCTACCTTAGTGACACCTTTCCCCACTTCATACTCATAGCCGACCTCAACCTCACCCACCGAACCAAACGCGCCATGACCGAATTACAAAATCTCCTAAGCGAGCTAAACTGCTCCCTGATACCTTACCCCGGTCCCACCCGTTCCGCCTCCAACACCACACCAGACGCCCTAATGGCCCATAATTCCCTCATCCATCTCATCACAATACAACTACTACCTAGCATCGGCAGTGACCACCTCCCAGTCCTACTCCAAATCCCATCCACCAACCCCCGTCCCCCACCCCCCCCCTCCTAGGACAATTCTAAACTTCAACAAAGCCGACTGGCTTGCCTATGCTTAGTACCCACTCCCCATTCCAACCCCGACTCCCCCCCCCCGCGGTTCGTACACCTCCAAAAACTATCCCACTCATACCACCGAGAATTCATGCGCACCCGAGACCCATACTTCCTACGTCTACACCGCCAAATCCTCCGTACTATCCGAAACTACCTAGCTGCCCACACCCGCCGCTCCTGGTCCCAAACCTGTTCCAAACTCAACGACCTTCAAACCCATCCCGCCAAATTCTGGGCCAAACTTAACACCCTCCTAGGCACCAAAACAGCACCCCGCTACCCCATCATCCACCGAGGCACAACACCAGCGAATACCGAGGAGAAGCTGGAAACCTTCGCATAGTACTTTCGCCAGCGTTTCTACACCCACGGAGACCCCCACTTCGACAACTCAAACACAGATCTATACCTCCACCATGCCTCCTCACCCCCACTCAAACCTTCTAACACCCACTCTCTATCAAACCACCCCCTAGAAGCACCCTACACCCCGACCGAAATACAGTCCGAACTCTCCAAATCCCGGAACACCGCCCCAGGACCAGATAAAACTCCGACATGCTGGCCGGGAGGAGAGCCGCGCTGGCCGAGCAAGTATAGCTTCCGTCATCCAAACCACAGCCAACAACTTCAACCGAGCCCGCCCTACCCTTCTAATCACCTTCGACTTCCAGCTAGCCTTTGACTCCGTCTGGCACCCCGCCCTCCTTTTCAAACTCCGGTTCTTCGCCCTCCCCACCTCCTACGTTCGCGTCATTGCCTCCTACCTTACAAATCGATCAACCCAAATATCAATAAGGAACCAACTGTCACTCTCCATCCCCCTCACATTAGGCGTTCCACAAGGCTCACCCCTCTCCCACTCCTCTTTATCCTATTCGTGGCCGATATCCCCCAACCACCTCTCCCCATTCAACTTCTCCAGTTCGCCGACGACACCGCCATCCTAGCCCCTCTACACCCAGTCCAAGCCATTAACCGCTCCGTCCAACCCTACCTCAATACCTTCCTAACATTGTGCGACCGGTGACACCTAAAACTTAATCCAGAAAAAACCCAGTCCATCCTCTTCAGGCGTTGACGGGGAAAAACCAGTATATCCCGTAACCCAGACAATCTCCAATTCCGAATCCGTAGATCCCCCATTCGTTCACAACCCACCCTAAAATACCTCTGTATCCTCTTCGATCAACACCTCTCCTTCCGCCCCCATTTCCACCACCTAAAAAACAAGACTGCCACCCGAGCTCGGCTAGTGCGCCGCCTAGCCGGGACCAGGTGGGGTCTGAAATCCTCACTACTTCTCCTCACCTACAAAGCCTTCATATGCCCCGCAATCACCTACGGCCTCATCACCTGGGCGGCCGCTGCAAACTCCCACCCGAACCTGTATCAATCTTTACTATCAATAGAACGCCGCACAGTCCGTCACGCCCTCCGACTCCCTTTCCGATACCCCACGACCGACCTACTAGCAATATTCCCCTTCCCACCCTTAGACATCTATGTCCTCACACAGTTCCAGCGACCCTACCGCCGAGCTCTAGACCAGAGATAACCCAACCCTTAATCAACTCCTTCGAGGAGACCCACCCCCCAACCCCCACTTCACCCAAACCCCGTTCCATCTTTACCGGTCCCTCCCCCCACCCGATGAGGGTGCCACATAAGAAAAGGAAGCTGTGACGAGAAACCCCACTCCATAAGCCCCTAACCCCGCAAAATCCCACCCCCTCACACCACAGGTAAAGCAACCACAACACCTAAAGAGCCCCTGGCGACCTCCCCCCCCCCCCAACACCAGAATATAAGTCAAATCCAAAAAAGCCCATGTATTAATGTAAACTTTCTATGTTTCAGAAGCAGTACATACCAACCACAACCAACGAAAATCTTGTAAAAACATCAAGCAATAAACCATGTAAATTTGCAAAAACCAATAATTGTAAATATCCACTCTGTAAATACACTGATCAACATTGTAAATAATTCCGTAATAGACTGTAAACAACTCTGTAAATCAAGATATTGTATTGTAAATAACCAAGTACTGTAAATAATCAAGTATTGTAAATAGCCCATAGTAACACAGTTGAAAATATCCTAATAACCCCCCAATAAAAAAAGGGGGGAAGGGATATATTCGAAAACTGTAGGAATCACAAATAAACAAGGAATAACTAAATTAAACAACACATGAAGAACAATCTTAATGTAAAAACTCTAAAAATGGTAAAATTGTAAAATTTGTAACCAAACTGTACATGTTGAAAAGATCAATAAATACTTAGTCAAGAGGTCGAGACCCCCTCCCAACTCCTTCAACTCAGCAAGTCTCCATCCTTCTCTACCAATCCCATCAAATCCCCAAAGCCCGCCAAATATCCTGCCCAGAGAGAAGGCGTAACCTTCTAGGTGGCCCGCCCCTTCCCTTCGGGAAGGGGAATGAAAACTTCCCCCTTGGTCTTTGGTCCGTAGCAAACCAGTTAAAATCCTTCACAGCTGGCTCGCCTGTCATGCTGCTCGCGACAAGTGAAGTCGAACTCAGTGTTCGTTCTGCTCGAACGTCGTAATACTTGTACAAATTTCGACAGCAAGTTGACAGTTTATGTGAACACCAGTAGGAAACTTATAAATTGTTGGACTTACAGTTCGTCAGGGACATTCGAACTTCAGAAATTAACGTATTTATAACATCGAAGTCATAAGACATGTAACATTTCGCCAATATTTGAACTTACCAGATATCTCGATTTTCGTGGGAATAACTTTAACAAACTTGAAGTTAGCACGACTACTTTAAATTGTAATGGTCTTGAACTGTTTCAACCTAGAACATCGTGAGAGGAGCTTTGCACTACATTGTCTATTTTGGGTATTGATGATGATGATACTTGTTGTTTAAAAGAGCCTAACATCTAGGTCATCGGCCCCTAATGGTACGAAATGAAATCACAACAGAAATTTCAAAATCATCCACTGACCAAAATAAAAAAAGCATGAAAAATGAATTGATGGACATGAAACAAAAAAACAACTCAAAAAAGGTCACATATAGTAGTATTACTGACCAAGGGACCACTTACAAAGCACAGTCCTGAATCGAGTATGCTTGATGTCTAAAGGGGTTCAAAATCCAGGTCTAAGGCCCCTCAAAATGGTGCTCATTGCTAGTAAAGTAGAACCATGGTATTTGTCATGTTGGGGTACTGGTCAAAAGTAGCGAAGACTCATTTTTTCCACACATGATGGTACTACTCACAAGTATTGTACGCCGTACAGGTAACGTAGACCTATGATATTCTCACACAATGGCGCCACTCATAGCCAAAGCAAACCAATGGGGTTCCTCACCTAGGTGTACTAATCACGGGCGCCGGGATTCCCGTGGTGTTCCTCACATAGTGGGTACTACTCATAGGCAACGCAGACCCACGGTGTTGCTCATATAGTGGTACTAAACACAGGCAACGCAGACCCACGGTGTTGCTCATATAGTGGCACTAAACACAGGCAACGCCCAGAGCCGCGGTGTTGCTCACATGGGTACGACTCACGAGTACTGGAAACGCACAGTGACCCCTCACAGCTGCTACTAAGCACAAACCTATTGTGTACCTAACATAGTGGTACTACTCGCAAGTAAAGGCGACCCATGGTTTTCACCGCGTGATGGTACTAACCAAAAGTAGTGTCGTGGTTCTCATACAATCATCCCTTGGTCGCCCCATTCAGTCGCCTCTCACGACAGGCAGGGGATACCGTGGGCGTATTATTCGTCTGCGTCCCCCAACCACAGGGGGTAAAGAAAGAGAGAAAAGAAGAAAGAAGGTATCCGTCACTTCGAAGAATGAAGTAACGGAAGAAGAAAGGCAAGGGCCGCGAAGGGCATGAAAATGAAAGACTCCCTAGTCCTCGATGCTCTAATACCGTCGGGGTCGGAGAAGAACAAGAGTTGACCAAGGGAGGTCGGACAGGATAGACGAAAGTGAGGAGCCTGGCACAATTAAGTGGAAACAATGCCAAGACTCAGCTAAGGTTCCCGTGGTCGCCAATCCACACTCCCAAGTTGAGAGCCCTTGGGCCCCTGTTAGTCGCCTCTTACGACAGGCAGGGGATACCGCGGGTGTATTCTACATGTGCGTCCCCCACCCGCAGTGGCTTATTTTGTGTATTATCAAAGCCTAAAACACTTTCAATTTACGTTAGACGTTAAAATAACACATTAAAATAAGCAACACAAACTAAAATGAAGTCAATAGGACAAAAGCGCAATTGACACAAATTCACTAGCATAAAATACATCATTACACACGACAAAACAGACCACTATCCACATAAAGCGGATGACGAGGTCTGCTGACTGCTCGACATCACGCAGGATAAGGGAGATTGTACTCGGGAGGTGAAGACTACGGCGAAAATCGACCAGGTCCACACACATCGCAAAGATGTGTACCAAGGTAAGATGATCGCCGCAAGTACGTACCGGAGTGGGTTCTCCTTTCAAAAGATGCGAGTGAGTCAGGATACAGTGGCCGATACGAAGACGACATAATACCACAGCTTTCCTCCGAGAAGCCCGAAGGGAGATCCTCCATACCTTCGTTGTACCTAATTATCGCTCTCAGCTTATTTGCAAGAGGAGTGGCCAACCACTCCATCTCCCACTGGTACATTACCAGATGTCTCAGATGAGAGCGAGTATCACTTGCTGGAACCTTGAAAGGCAATGGGGGCAGTGTAACTGCGTCCTTGGCAGCCTTCTCTGCTAATTCATTTCCCTCTACACCCATCTGGCTTGGGAGCCACATAAACGTGATTCTGGTGCCGGCATCCGAACACCCGGCCAGCAGGTCCTGGACCCGCTGCACCAGAGGGTGTCGACGGAAACAAGTACCAATAGTCTGTAGTGAGCTCAAGGCGTCAGTACACAGAAGCAATTGCCGGCGTCCATTGGACAGTGCGTACCGCAGAGCTTCACAGATAGCATAGAGCTCTGCTGTGTACACACTACAGGTTTCCGGGAGAGTAAAAAGCAACCTCTCATTGTCGACAGCGAACGCACAGCCCACCTTCGTTTCTGATGATGATGATGCTTGCTGTTTTAAGGGGCCTAACATCGAAGGTCATCGGCCCCTAATGGAACAAAACGAATGACATGAGACATGAAGTTAAAATTTTAAGAAGTATCCACTGACTAGAGTTAAAAAAGAATGGTGATGAAGAAAAATGAGGGTGAGATTAAAACAGTCAGTGGATCTAATACGCAATGCCTTATGTTCTATTAAAATAAGAGAAAGTACAGGAAAACGAAGGAATAAGGCATTGCCGAGTAGTACAGATATTAACACATAATTTACGTCAGACGTTAAAATAACACATTAAAATGCGCAACACAAACTAAAATGAAGTCAATGAGATAAAATCGCAACTGACATAAACAACACTAGGACAAAGGACAGCATCACACACGAGAAAACAGTCCACTATCCCTCATAAAGCGGACGACGAGGTCTGCTGACTGCTCGTCATCACGCAAGATAAGGGAGATAGTACTCGGAAGGTTAAGACTACGGCGCAGATCGACCAGGTCCACACACTCCGTAAGGATGTGTACCACGGTAAGATGGTCGCCGCAGGTACACACCGGAGGGGGTTCTTCTTCCAAAAGATGCGAGTGAGTCAAGATACCGTGGCCGATCCGAAGACGACATAATACCACGGCTTCCCTCCGCGAAGCCCGAAGGGAAGTCCTCCATACCTTCGTTGTTCCTTTTATCGCTCTCAGCTTATTGGGAAGTGGAATGGCCTGCCACTCCATCTCCCAATGGGACATAACAAGATGTCGCAGCTGGGAGCGAATATCACTTACTGGAACCTGGAAAGGCAACGGGGGCAGTGTAACTGCCTCCTTGGCAGCCTGATCTACTAACTCGTTTCCCTCTATGCCCATGTGGCTGGGAAGCCACAGAAACGTGATTCTGGTGCCAGCATCCCAACACCCGGCCAGCAGGTCCTGGATTAGCTGCACCAGAGGGTGCCGAGGGAAACAGGTATCTATAGACTGGAGCGAACTCAAGGAGTCGGTACACAGAAGAAAGTGTCGGCGCTCATTGTACAGTGCGTACCGCAGAGCTTCATAGATAGCATAGAGCTCTGCTGTGTACACACTACAGGTTGCCGGAAGAGCAAAAAGGAACCTATCATTGTTAACAACGAACGCACAGCCCACCTTCGTATCTGTCCTTGAACCATCCGTGTAGACGACGACTGAACCTGGATAGCGGCCAACAACGGACAGGAAGAGCCTCCGATAAATCGAAGGGTCCGTGTTTTCCTTTGGGCCAGTGTGCAGATCCAGGATTACTTCAGGTCGTCGTACGACCCACGGAGGTACCCCACTTGGTTGTCTGACAAGGCAAGGAACCGAAGGTACGTCAAACAATTCGGAAATGCTATCCAAGCGTATCCCAACCGGCCGCGTCGCCCGAGGACGAGCAGCGTACAGCGAACGGTTGCCATTGTTGAACACGCAAGGATAGCTTGGATGAAGTGGCATCTGTCGCAAATTTGCAGCATATGTAAGTAGAAGTTGCTGGCGCCTCAGGTGTAAAGGCGGCACACCAGACTCAGCGAGCAGGCTAGCGATGGGGCTTGTACGAAAAGCTCCCGTCGCCAACCTAACCCCGCTGTGGTGGATACTGTTCAGCTTCGCAAGAACGCTTGGTCTTGCGGAGCCATATGCTGCACTGCCGTAGTCTAACCGGGATAAAATGTGTGCCCGATAGAATCGCAGGAGCACCGTGCGGTAAGCCCCCCAAGAAGTGCTGCTAAGAAACTTAAGGATATTAAGCTTCCTAGTGCATCGCACTTTTAACTGCCGCACGTGTGGCTCCCACGATAATTTACTGTCAAAAAGGAGCCCAAGAAATCGGTAAGTGTCAACAACTGGAAGAACGACGTTGTCTAAATAAAGCTCAGGATGGGGGTGAAGAGTACGTTGACGACAAAAGTGGACAACGGAGGTCTTTGCGGCAGAAAACCGAAAGCCACGTTCTAAGGTCCACTGCTCCACCCTCCTAATAGCGTGTTGTAATTGTCGCTCTGCGACTGCCATATTACGCGAGCTATAGTGCAGAGCAAAATCATCCACATATAGCGACGGTATAACTGCTGGACCAGCAGCAGCAACAATACCGTTGATGGCAATTGCGAACAGAGTGACACTAAGGACCGATCCCTGTGGGACTCCATTTTCTTGTACGTGGTAATGCGAATATGTCCTCCCTACTCGGACACGGAATAGACGGAGGGACAAGAAATTCGCAATAAACGCCGGCAAGTTACCTCGGAATCTCCATTGATGCAGGGCTGAAAGGATACCATATCGCCATGTGGTGTCATAAGCCTTCTCTAAGTCAAAGAAAACAGCCACCAAGTGCTGTTTGCGGAGAAACGCATCCTGGATAGAGCTTTCCAGGCGTACCAAGTGGTCAGTGGTCGATCGAGCGGCTCGAAATCCACATTGGTACTCGGACAAGAGTCCTTGTTTCTCCAGACACCACACAAGCCGGCGATTAACCATCCTCTCAAACAGCTTACACATGCAGTTTGTAAGGCAAATCGGTCGGTAACTTCCTGCATACTTAGGATCTTTGTCAGGCTTGAGGACAGGAATAACTATGCCCTCTCGCCACTGAGACGTAAATCACCCTCCATCCAGATTCGGTTGAACACACGAAGGAGATAGAGTAGACTATCATCACTAAGGTGTTTCAACATCTGGTTATGGATGTTGTCCGGTCCAGGAGACGTGTCCTTGCAAAGCGCTAGGGCGCTGCGGAGTTCCCACTCCGTAAAGGGCACGTTGTAGTCCTCTGAAGCTTGAGAGGCAAAACTAAGGTGAGAACGTTCCGCCTCCCGCTTCAGAGCGAGGAAATCAGGATGGTAATTCCCGGAGCCAGATACATCCGCGAAATGACTAGCGAGGTGGTCAGCAATCAGGAGGGGTTCAGTGACGATATTGCCTTCAATGGAAATTCCCGGTACAGAAGATGATCCTTGGATACCCGAAATACGTCGAAGCTTAGTCCACACCTGAGATGATGGAGTATGTGACGTCATAGACGACACATATCTCTCCCATGAAGCCTTCTTACTTTGACGGATAAGAACTCGCGCCTTAGCGCGGAGTTTCTTAAATGTTACCAAGTTGGCCGCAGTGGGCTGTCTACGGTAATGTTTGTGAGCGCGACGGCGTTCTTTGATAGCTGCTGCTATGTCTTCGTTCCACCAAGGAACGAGCTTTCGGCGAGGAGTCCCCGAGTAGAACGGAATGGACTCCTCAGCAGCAGCAAGAATAACCTGGGTGATGTAAGTTATTTCCTCGCCTACGGTCCGCCTGATTTTGTCGTTAAAGACAGCTAGTGATGTGTACTTTGGCCAATCAGCATGTTTAAAAATCCATCGAGGGGGAGCCTCGACGGATTTGTGGTTCAGCAAAGTAAGAATTATGGGAAAATGGTCACTGTCACAAAGATCGTCATGTGTGTTCCACCGAAACAGCGGAACCAACGTTCGGCTGCACAGACTTACGTCTATGCGAGAATAAGTGCCGTAACGTACACTGAAGTGTGTTGGTTCCCCTGTGTTCAAAATACATAAATCCAGCTCTGTTACTAATGTTTCCAGCTCTCTTCCCCGGGGGCAAGGCGACTCAGAGCCCCAGATGGGGTGATGGGCGTTGAAATCGCCCAACAAGAGGAAGGGAGGTGGAAGCTGATCTAGAAGATCAGTGACATCATTGATGTTAAGAGCCTCACCTGGTGGAAAATAAACATTACACACTGTAGTTATGACAGGCAGCGGTACGCGAACAGCTACTGCCTCCAGCGGGGTTCGTATTGGAACCTCCTCGCTGTAGGTATCAGAACGGACAAAAATGCCAACGCCACCGGAAGGCCGGTGAGCATAATGTCGTTCTGTCGAGTAGAGCCGAAAATTTCTCAGGACCGTATGATGACCAGGTCGGAAATTTGTTTCCTGAATACAGACTATACTCGCCGAATACTCGCTAATGAGCTGGCGCAACTCGGCAAGATGCCTATCATAACCGTTACAATTCCATTGTAACAGTGCCATAATGGAAGTGTGGACTATTGTGGTTTAGGTTATGAGCAGCGTAATGCCACCTAACCTAACCTACACTCACCTCCCCATCCGAGGATGGAGATTCATGCTCCACGTGCATCTCCCCGCCACTGGACGAGGTGAAGCATGCCTTCAATTTCTTCGACGTACTTTTGGGGTGGGGTTTCCTCTTACGAGGGGAGCGCGCAGGTCTTCTAGGAGGAAGACCCGCTGGCGTGGAATCAGGCCCTCCGGGTGGAGGGCGTGAAGCCCCATTCGTAGGAGAAGTGGAAGAACGCCTGCTAAGGTCGCTCTTCTTCCCCACAGTCGATTCTTGTTGAGACGGGCTGGGAGGTGGTTTCCCAGCCCTGGTCGACGATGCCGCCTCCGCCGGCTTGGGCTCGGCAGTCGCCGACCTCGGGAGGGAAGGAGACGTTGTCTCCTTCCCCTTTTGTGCCGGCGTAGGTTTCCTAGCCGGCACAGGTATGTTGGTGGTCGAAGGCCGGGACGGACCCACCTTCGAGCTGGTTCTCTTTGGCTTGGGCGCAGCGATCTTCTGGGCAGGTGTTCCAGTTGAAAATGAGGAACCTGGCAGGGACTGTGCTATCAAGCTGAAGTCAAGTGTCTTGGCCGGTGCATTCAGAGAATTAAACTTACGGCGCGCTTCCTGGTAGGAAAGACCATCCAGGGTCTTGATCTCCTGGATCTTCTTCTCGCTCAGATAGGTCGGACAATTCCGATCCCGAGGAGAATGAAGACCAGAGCAGTTAGTGCACTTGAACGGAGGTGTACACTCCTCCGCGCCGTGAGCTACTTTCCCACATGTACCACACACTGACGGATTCGAACAACGAGATACCATGTGTCCGAATCTCTGGCATTGATAGCATCGCATAGGAGGCGGGATGTACGGCCTCACATCGCAACGATAGGTTGTTACCTTGACTTTCTCGGGCAACACTGACAATTTGAAGGAGACTATGAACGCACCCGTGGCTACGTCTTCACCGTTGACTTTGCGGGTGATACGCCGGACGTGGGTCACGCCACGGTGCTTCATGTCTTCCATCAATTCATCGTCAGTGTTCAGGACGAGATCACGGTGGAAAATAACTCCACGAACCAGATTCAATGTTTTGTGCTCTTCCACTTTGACGGGGATGTCGCCAAAATGGTCGCACTTAAGCAATTGATCGGCCTGGAGCGCAGTGCTCGTCTTCAGTAGCAAACCACCATTGCGCATTTTCTTCAGGTCCGCAAGTTCGCCATATACACCTTCGATGTACCTACTGAATAGAATGGATTTAACCAGCTTGAAGTCCTGCCCATCGGTTCTGGTAGCAACCAGGAACCTAGGGAAGCTGGATCCCAAATTCAATCGCTGCGCCTGTTCCCAAGGGGTTGCCCCCCTTAGAGAATCCAAAGTTAAAGACTTGGGTAGCGAACTACCCGAGGTTGCTGGCGGAAGTTGTTTCGACGCCATCCCGAAAGTATCCTCCCCGAATGCCACCCACTCCGATCAGGGGTCTCTGTAGCCGAACCAAGCAGCCAAGGCAATACCCACCTGGTCATAGCAGGTATTGCCCGGGGTCCGATGTTGGACGATGCCTAATACGGGATGACTGAGGCAATGAGCACTAGGACTCCCTCCCTCCAGTCACCCGCAATAGCATGTACCCCATAGCGTATACAGAGCACTAAATAGAGAAAAAATAAATAAAAATAATTAATAATAATATGTCCTTCTGGCATTCGGCTGTGCGGGGACCTGCGTTGTCAGGCGGATACCACTGCCCGGGTACATGACACTCCCACCCGCCGCGTCCTGGGTGGTTGCTGGCACGGGCTTTTGAGCGTAGTCGCACACATAGGAGCTCCATCGCCGAGCAGCACGCACATCAAAATTTTGAGTGGTCTACATCTGACCCTCAGAAAAATAATAAAAAATAAAGAGGGGACCATGGCCACATAACCCTTTAAGTCGCCTTCTACGACAGGCAGGGATTACCTATGGATGTATTCAACCTCTCCCATCCACAGGAGGTCCAACACATCATACCAAACCACAATCCATGTCCGCGCCAAGGTCGCCCCTTTTTGTCGCCTTTTACGACAGGCAGGGGATACCGCGGGTGTATTCTACATGTGCGTCCCCCACCCGCAGGGGGTAGCGTGTTTGGTCCGCGAGAGGTATTTCAGTTCCCTCAAGTCCGCCGGCAAGCCGGTTAGGACCCCCCTATCCGCCACCTGGGACGCGCCACGTGGGAGTATCACCTCTCCCCCTGCTACGCCTGCGTAGCAGGTTCGTGGCATCGGTTCTGGTAGCGACCAGAAATCTAGGGAAGCTGGATCCCATTCCTTCACGCTGCGCATGTTCCCAGGGAGTTGAACGTCTCAGGGAAGCAAAAGTTAAAGACTTAGGTGGGGGACCACCTTGAGAGAGCAGACTTCGTTTGGAAGCCATGCCCGATAGCATCCTCCCCGAATGCCACCCACTCCGATCAGGGGTCTCTGTAGCCGAACCAAGCAGCCAAGGCAATACCCACCTGGTCATAGCAGGTACTGCCCGGGGTCCGATGTTGAACGATGCCTAATACGGCATGACTGAGGCAATGAGCACTAAGACTCCCTTCCTCCAGTCACCCGCAATAGCATGTACCCCATAGCGTTTACAGAGCACTAAATATAGAGAAAAAAATAAAAATAATTAATAATAATATGTCCTTCTGGCATTCGGCTGTGCGGGGACCTGTGTTGTCAGGCGGATACCACTGCCAAGGTACATGGCGCTCCCACCACGCAATGGTCCTGGGTGGACAGTTGCGGGCTTTTGGGCGTAATCGCACACGTAAGAGGCCCATCTCCGGGCAGCACGCACATCAAAATTTAGAATGGTCTACATCGGACCCTCGGAAAAATAATAATAAAATAAAGAGGGGACCATGGCCACATGACCCTTTAAGTCGCCTTCTACGACAGGCAGGGACTACCTGTGAATGTACTCGACCCCTCCCATCCACAGGAGGTCCAACACGTTATACCAAACCGCAATCCATGTCCGCGCCTAGGTCACCCCTTTTAGTCGACTCATACGACAGGCAGGGGGTACCGCGGGTGTATTCTACATGTGCGTCCCCCACCCGCAGGGGGTAGTGTGTTTGGTCCGCGAGAGGTATTTTATTTCCCTCAAGTCCGCCGGCAAGCCGGTTAGGACCCCCCTATCCGCCACCTGGGACGCGCCACGTGGGAGTATCACCTCTCCCCCTGCTACGCCTTCGTAGCAGGTTCGCGGAAAGAAGCATTTGCTGGCACCGCAGGTGTAAAGGCGGCCCACCAGACTCTGCGAGCAGGCTAGCTATGGGGCATATACGAAAAGCTCCCGTCGCCAACCTAACCCCGCTGTGGTGGATGCTGTTTAGCTTCGCAAGAACACTTGGTCTTGCTGGGCCATATGCTGCACTGCCGTAGTCTAGGCGAGATAAAATATGTGCCCTATAGAATCGTAGGAGCACCGTGCTGTCAGCCCCCCAAGAAGTGCTGCTAAGAAACTTCATGATATTAAGCTTCCTAGCACATTGCACTTTCAGCTGCCGCACATGTGGCTCCCAGGATAGTTTACTATCGAAAAGGAGCCCAAGAAATCGGTCAGTGTGAGCAACTGGCAGAACGACATTTTCTAAATAGAGCTCGGGATGTGGGTGAAGAGTACGTTGACGACAAAAGTGGACAACACAGGTCTTTGCGGCAGAAAACAGAAAGCCATGTTTTAAGGTCAACTGTTCAACACTCCTAATTGCCTGCTGTAACTGTCACTCTGCGACTGCCATACTGCACGAGCTATAGTGCAGAGCGAAGTCGTCCACATATAGCAACGTTATTACTGCTCGACCAGCAGCAGAAACAATACCGTTTATGGCAAACGCGAACAGAGTGACGCTAAGGACCGATCCCTGTGGGACTCCATTTTCTTGAACGTGGTATTGCGAATATGTCCTCCCCACTCGGACACGGAATAGACGGAGGGACAAACAATTCGCAATAAATACCGGCAAGTGACCTCGGAATCTCCACTGATGCAGGACGGAAAGGATACCATATCGCCATGTGGTGTCCGTAGATGTAGAGGACAGCGCGACATCCATCCCGTCATCAAAAGATGGCAGGGGTGCCGCCCAGAACTTCGACGCTTTTCGGGAGCGAGAAGGTCCCCTACGACGAGAGCGCGCAGGTTTGGAAGCAGTAGTGCCTCCTGGCGCAGACTCATACCCCCCCAGATGGGGGTGCATGACTTCTCCTTCGCAGGGGAAGTCCGAGAGCGCTCAGTACGGGCGCTCTTCTTCGCCTTCTACTTTTCTAGTTTAGACGGGCTGGGAGATGTTTCCCAGCCCTGGTCGGCAGGCGCACGGCTTTCGCCAACCTCCTAGGGGGGGGGGGGAGAGTCTTCCCCCCTTGCTGAGCAGGCTGGGAACTGCCAGCCTGCACAGGCTTCTGGTTGGTCGAAGGTGGGGTGGACCCTCCTTCGAGCTTTGACTATTTACGACGTTGCTGGGAGCAGCAACAGTCGCCTTGGGCGCAGCGGTCTGGACAGGTGTCGATGTTGTAAATGGCGAACCTGGAAGACTCTGAGCTATCAAGCTGTAGTCGAGTGTACGGGCAGGTGTATTCGTGAAAGATGACTCCGCGATCCAGGTTCAAGGACTTATGCTCCTCCACTTTGACGGGGATTTCGCCAAAGTGCTCGCACTTAAGCAACTGATCAGCTTGCAGTGCTGTACGAGTCTTTAGAAGCAAACTTCCGTTGCGCATTTTCTTAAGTTCCTCCAGGTCGCCATAGACGCTTTCGATGTGCCTTCTGAAAAGAATGGACTTCACCAACTTAAAATCGTGCACATCGGTTCTGGTAGCGACCAGAAAACTAGGGAAGCTGGATCCCATTCCTTCACGCTGCGCATGTTCCCTGGGAGTTGAACCTCCCAGGGAAGCAAAAGTTAAAAACTTAGGTGGGGGACCACCTTGAGAGAGCCGACTTCGTTTGGAAGCCATGCCCGATAGCTTCCTCCCCGAATGCCACCCACTCCGATCAGGGGTCTCTGTAGCTGAACCAAGCAGCCAAGGCAATACCCACCTGGCCATAGCATGTAGTGCCCGGGGTCCGATGTTGGACGATGCCTAATACGGCATGACTGAGGCAATGAGTACTAAGACTCCCTTCCTCCAGGCACCCGCAATAGCATGTACCCCATAGCGTGTACAGAGCACTAAATACAGAGAAAATAAATAAAAAGAATTAATAATAATATGTCCTTCTGGCATTCATCTGTGCGGGGATCTACGTTGTCAGGCGGGTACTACTGCCCGGGTACATGACACTCCCACCCGCCGCGTCCTGGGTGGTTGCTGGCACGGGCTTTCGAGCGTAGTCGCACACATAGGAGTTCCATCTCCGAGGAGCACGCACATCAATAATTTTGAATGGTCTACATCTGACCCTCAGAAAAATAATAAAAAATAAAGAGGGGACCATGGCCAGATGACCCTTTAAGTCGCCTTCTACGACATTCAGGGATTACCTGTGAATGTACTCAACCCCTCCCATCCACAGGAGGTCCAACACATTATACCGAACCGCAATCCATGTCCGCGCCAAGGTCGCCCCTTTTTGTCGTCTCTTGCGACAGGCAGGGGATACCACGGGTGTATTCTACATGTGCGCCCCCACCCGCAGGGGGTAGTGTGTTTGGTCCGCGAGAGGTATTTTATTTCCCTCAAGTCCGCCGGCAAGCCGGTTAGAACCCCCCTATCCGCCACCTGGGACGCGCCACGTGGGAGTATCACCTCTCCCCCTGCTACGCCAGCGTAGGTTCGTGGTTAGAAGTTGGGAAGTATACCTGAATGTTCACTAGATCAACTGGAGTGGCTTTCACTTTGATCATCATCAATGTGTCACTTACATGATATGTGTTGATCACGTGACTGGACCATTTTCTTCGCAAGATAATAGCCACTCCATTCATTCCCGACTTTGCACTTCCACTGTAAATTATTCTAAATTCGTCTGAAAAGAAGTCCCCGTTTCCTGACCACCTTGTTTCACATATTCCTGAAATATCAAGTGCTGTTTTTTGCATTGCGATTTTTATGTCTTCTAGTTTTCCTGTTCTTAGCAACGTTTTCGCATTCCAAGTTCCTACATTGAATTTATTACGCACTTTCCGGCAAGGTTATCGTTAGATGACGATCTGAGAGACCTTACAGCCATCCCCTCTCCTGCCGGAATTTGGGTTCCGAAGCCCATGATCAGTATTTACAGTTTCGCTCAAGCTTCTATCCATGACTGCTTATCTTGGGATTGTGCTTGTGCAGTGGTTTCCCGTTGCCTGCTGCACATCAGGTTAACAGCCGCCCCTAACCTGGAGAACAGACGCTGCCCACAATCCGCCCACTATGGGTCAGACGCTTGCAGTTATGAATTCCAGTGGCATTTCCTCCACTGAGGGTTCATCGCCTACTACGAGGATTCCTCCGTACGAAGCCGTTGGTTCCCTCAGTTGGCTGGGTTATTTCCCGCCGCCCAACACTTGGCGTGGAGACGCTGGCTGTACGGCCTACTCAATTACCGTAGGAGGATATACCTGGCCAGACAGGATACCTGACGATGGCTTATCAAATTATGTACATTACCTCCAGAGAGTTTTCCTGCATCGAACCTGGCTCTGTTAACTCTGATTTAACTTCTTCTTTCAGAGCTATCACATCTGACACATGTTCAAAATTTTCCTCAAGAGAGTTTTCCTGCGATGACTCCGGCTCGGTTAACTCTGATTTAACTTCTTCTTTCAGGGCTATCACTTCTGATGCATGTTCGAAATTTTCAAGTGATGCAGTTGTTTTTCCTCCAATCCAGGCTGGTTCCTCTTTGATCTTTGCTTCCAGGTCCATTTTGCACTGCAAACTGAAGTAGTTAGAAGGTACTGGAATATGAATTTAAAACAAGCAGTGGACAAGACGCGCAATTCCTCACATTCCCAGAAAAACATGTTACTGACCAAGGGACTGCTTCCAAAGCCCATTCCTGAATCGATGATGCTTATCTGAATGGGTCAGTATCTATGTCAACGATCCCGCATAATGGCACTTATCGGTAGTAAAGGAGAACTATGATATTTCTCAAGCTGCGGTACTAATCAAAGGTAGCGTAATCTTACGGTGTTCCAAACATTAAGGTACTACTCACAATTATTGTACGTCGTAAAGGTAACGCAGACCTATGGTGTTTCTCACACAATGGCGCCGCTCATAGCCAACGCAAACCGATGAGGTTCCTCACCTAGGTGTACTAATCACGGACGCCGGCATTCCTGTGGCGTTCCTCACATAGTGGGTACTAATCAGAGGCACCGCAGACCCACGGTGTCGCTCGTATAGTGGTACAACTCACAGGCAACGCCCAGACCCGTGGTGTCGCACACATGGGTACGACTCACGGGTACTGGAAACCCACACTGAACCCCGCTGGAGTGCTACGAATCACAAAACTACTCAGTACCTAACAGCGTGGTATTACTCGCAAGTTAAAGCGACCCATGGTGTTCCGCGCGTGATGGTACTAATCAAAAGTAGTTTTATAGTTCTAATACAAGCAGACCGTGGTCGCCCCTTTTAGTCGACTCTCACGACAGGCAGGTGATACCGTTGGTGTATTATTCGTCTGTCTCCCCTACCCACAGGGGGTGTGTGTGTTTGGTCCGCGAGAGGTATTTTATTTCCCTCAAGTCCGCCGGCAAGCCGGTTAGGACCCCCCTATCCGCCACCTGGGACGCGCCACGTGGGAGTATCACCTCTCCCCCTGCTACGCCAGCGTAGTAGGTTCGTGGGGTTTTGTTATTTGATGATGATGATGATGATGATGCTTGTTGTTTAAAGGGGCCTAACATCGAGGTCATCGGCCCCTAATGGTACGAAATGAAACGACAAAGTAAAAGTTCAAAATTATCCACTGACCAAAATAAAAAATATCATGAAGAATGAATGAATGAATGAATGAATGAATGAACATGAATTTAAAACAATCAGTGGATCCGACTCAAAAAGCTATCATAGTTAATAGTATTACTGACCAATGGACCACTTCCAAAGCAAATCGAGGATGCTTGATGTCTAAATGGGTCCAAAATACAAGTCAAAGGCCCCTCAGAATGATACTTATCGCTAGTAATGTAGAACCATGGTATCTGTCCTGTTGCGGTACTAATCAATGGTAGCAGAGACTTGCGGTATTTCACACATTATTGTACTACTCTAAGCTTATGACATTCGACATTAATACAGACCTATGTTTTACTCACTCTGCGGCGCCATTCACAGGCAACGCAAACCTATGATGTTCATCACAGAAGAGTACTAACCACAGGGACCTCTCCCTATCCCGTGGTGTTCCTCATATAGTGGGTACTAATCATAGGCAAGGCAGAACCATGGTAGCTATCATCCCATGGTCCCGCTCATATGGTGATACTAATCACAGGTACTGCAAAAGCCGACCGCGCGGTGCTCCTGTTTGCTACTAATCACAAACCTATTTCGTACCTAATATAGTGGTACTACGCACAAGTAAAAGCGACCCTTGGTGTTCTCCGCGTGGTGGTACTAATCACATGTAGTTGCATAGTTCGAATACAATCATCCCTTGGTCGCCCCTTTTAGTCGGCTCTCACGACAGGCAGGGGATACCGTGGGTGTATTATTCGTCTGCCTCCCCCACCCACAGGGGGTGTGTGTTTGGTCCGCGAGAGGTATTTTATTTCCCTCAAGTCCGCCGGCAAGCCGGTTAGGACCCCCCTATCCGCCACCTGGGACGCGCCACGTGGGAGTATCACCTCTCCCCCTGCTACGCCTGCGTAGCAGGTTCGTGGTTTTGTTATTTGATACTTCAATGTCACTACTTTCATGTTTATTTGTTTAGCTTTTCTCATTGGTTGTCTGTATATCAGTACTGTTGTGAGAACACTTCAAGCATACATTGAAATGTAATAATTTCTAGTATGAAGAAAAAAACGTTAGCGATTTTTTTTTTCTTGAGATATACTGGGTTGTTTGAAGAACGATCTAAAACTTCCGTTATTTGACAAAATTTTGTAAATAATATGCATTTCAATCAACAAATGACTTCAGGAAGTAAATTTTTTATGGGCATGGTTTTCAAAATGAATATGTAACGTAAAAATTGATTAAATAAAAAATGTGAAAAGAGAAGAAAATATAAAATCTATATTTTCATTCCAGATTGAGTGTTATAACTCCTGAAATTGTAGAAAGTATCTGGAAAGTTATGCTTTGCGAGAAAAAAAAGATAAATTTGCCCTCTGGTCCCTGGGACCCCTAGGTGTAAGTTGTGTAAATTTATTTCATGTGTAAGCTACGGGTTAACAAAAGAAGATTTAAATAATGAACTACAACTTATCCACGACATAGCCAAACAATGGGTACAGTAAAGAAAGGGTCAATAACATTATACACAAAATTAAATTTCAACCCAAAACTAAATTAGCAAAAAATAGACAAACCCAAGAAAGATTACATATCATTCACTTACAACAACACACACATATACCCTGTAACTAACGTTTTTAAAAAGTACACCTTAAGAATAGCATTTAAAACCACGCACAATAGCTCCAATATCATATACAATGTTAGAAGTGTTAACAACAACAAATATAACCAATCAGGAGTTTACCGCATCAAGTGCAATGATTGTGAAACAAGTTACATTGGACGTACGGGCAGAAATTTCATAATCCGGTATAATGAACATCTAAACGCAATAAGGCATAACCACTACTCAGAAATAGGCCAACACATTGAAGAATATAACCACAGTTTCACGAACATCGAAAATTATATGAAAATATTAAACATAAATCCTAAAGGCCCCCTGCTCAATATAACAGAAGAGTTTTACATTTCTTTAGATCAATACGCTAATCCCAATTTCAATAAAAATGATATTACAGAAGAAACAATATTATCCTTAACAAAGTCATTCCCGCCCTAAAAAACGACTACCTCAAAACAATCAATAAGCAGAGCACAACACGTGCCACAAAACCACCAAGCGACACGCCCAATCCCACCTCTGCCCCTACAACAACCAATCCCCTACCCCTCCGTCCACACCCCTCAACACAGCTGGCATAAGCCCAAGACGAACCCGCAGCAGTACGCAGCAAGTTCCGAAACAGAGCACTACTCAACCACAACAACAGCAGTAAGTACACTTTCTAATTCACACACATCTTCAGGCATTCCTTCAGTCCACAATCCATCACTCATGATGATGATGATGCTTGTTGTTTTAAGGGGCCTAACATCGAAGGTCATCGGCCCCTAATGGAACGAAATGAAGGACATGAGATATGAAGTTAAAATTTTAAAAAGTATCCACTGACTAGAGATAAAAAAGAATGGTAATGAAGAAAAATGAGGGTAAGATTAAAACAGTCAGTGGATCTAATACGCAATGCCTTATGTTCTATTAAAATAAGAGAAAGTACAGGAAATCGAAGGAATAAGGCATCGCCCAGTAATAAAGATATTAACACATAATGTACGTTAGACGTTAAAATAACACATTAAAATGCGCAACACAAACTAAAATGGAGTCAATGAGATAAAAGCGCAACTGACATAAACAACACTAGGACAAAGGACATCATCACACACGATAAAACAGACCGCTATCCCTCATAAAGCGGATGACGAGGTCTGCTGACTGCTCGTCATCGCGCAAGATAAGGGAGATAGTACTCGGAAGGTTAATACTACGGCGCAGATCGA
Organism: Anabrus simplex; assembly: GCF_040414725.1. Taxonomy (NCBI): domain Eukaryota; kingdom Metazoa; phylum Arthropoda; class Insecta; order Orthoptera; family Tettigoniidae; genus Anabrus; species Anabrus simplex. Next base: position 172,031,336 of record NC_090268.1, read on the forward strand.
CCAGGTCCACGCACTCCGTAAGGATGTGTACCACGGTAAGATGGTCGCCGCAGGTACACACCGGAGGGGGTTCTCCTTTCAGTAGATGGGAGTGCGTCAAGATACCGTGGCCGATCCGAAGGCGACATAATACCACGGCTTCCCTCCGCGAAGCCCGAAGGGAAGTCCTCCATACCTTCGTTGTTCCTTTTATCGCTCGCAGCTTATTGGGAAGTGGGATGGCCTGCCACTCCATCTCCCAATGAGACATAACCAGATGTCTCAGCTGAGAGCGAGTATCACTTGCTGGAACCTTGAAAGGCAACGGGGGCAGTGTAACTGCCTCCTTGGCAGCCCGATCTACTAACTCGTTTCCCTCTATGCCCATGTGGCTGGGGAGCCACACGAACGTAATTCTGGTGCCGGCATCCGAACACCCGGCCAGCAGGTCCTGGATCCGCTGCACCAGAGGGTGCCGAGGGAAACAGGTATCAATAGACTGAAGCGAACTCAAGGAGTCAGTACACACGAGAAAGTGTCGGCGTACATTGTCTAGTGCGTACCGCAGAGCCTCACAGATAGCATAGAGCTCTGCCGTGTACACACTACAGGTGTCAGGGAGAGCAAAAAGAAACCGATCATTGTCGACAACGAACGCACAGCCCACCTTCGTATCTGTCCTTGAACCATCCGTGTAAACGACGACCGAACCTGGATAGCGGCCAAGAACGGACAGGTAGATCCTCCGATAAATCGAAGGGTCCGTGTCTCCTTTCGGGCCAGTGTGCAAATCCAGAATGTTTTCAGGTCGTCGTACAACCCACGGAGGTACCCCACTTGGTTGTCTGACAAGGCAAGGAATCGAAGGTACGTCAAACAATTCATAACTACTATCCAAGCGTATCCCAACCGGCCGCGTCGCACGAGGATGAGCAACGTACAACAAACGGTTGCCATTGTTGAATACGCAGGGATAGCTCGGATGAAGTGGCATCTGTCGCACATTTGCAGCATACGTAAGTAGTAGTTGCTGGCGCCTCAGGTGTAAAGGCGGCACACCAGACTCAGCGAGCAGGCTAGCGATGGGGCTAGTACGAAAAGCTCCCGTCGCCAACCTAACCCCGCTGTGGTGGATACTGTTCAGCTTCGCAAGAACGCTTGGCCTTGCGGAGCCATATGCTGCACTGCCGTAGTCTAACCGAGATAAAATGTGTGCCCGATAGAATCGCAGGAGCACCACGCGGTCAGCTCCCCAATTAGTGCTGCTAAGAAACTTCAAGAGGTTAAGCCTCTTGGTGCATTGCACTTTTAGCTCCCGCACGTGTGGCTCCCACGATAATTTACTGTCCAAAAGGAGCCCAAGAAATCGGTAGGTGTCAACAACTGGAAGAACGACATTACCTAGATAAAGCTCAGGATGAGGGTGAAGTGTACGTTGACGACAAAAGTGGACAACGGAGGTCTTTGCGGCAGAAAACCGAAAGCCATGTTCTAAGGTCCACTTCTCCACCCTCCTAATAGCTTGCTGTAACTGTCGCTCTGCGACTGCCATACTGCACGAGCTATAGTGCAGAGCAAAATCATCCACATATAGGGACGGTATTACGGCTGGACCAGCAGCAGCGACAATACCGTTTATGGCAATCGCGAACAGAGTGACACTAAGAACCGATCCCTGTGGGACTCCATTTTCTTGAACGTGGTATTGCGAATATGTCCTACCTACTCGGACACGGAATAGACGGAGGGACAAAAAATTCGCAATAAATACCGGCAAGTTACCTCGGAATCTCCATTGATGCAGGACTGAAAGGATGCCATATCGCCAGGTGGTGTCGTAGGCCTTCTCCAAGTCAAAGAAGACAGTTACCAAGTGCTGTTTGCGGAGAAACGCATCCTGGATAGAGCTCTCCAGGCGTACCAAGTGGTCTGTGGTGGATCGAGCGGCTCGAAATCCACATTGGTACTCGGACAAGAGTCCTTGTTTCTCCAGACACCACACGAGTCTGCGATTTACCATCCTCTCAAATAGCTTACACAGGCAATTTGTAAGACAAATCGGTCTGTAACTTCCTGCATACTTAGGATCTTTGTCAGGCGTGAGGACAGGGATGACTATGCCCTCTCGCCACTGAGACGGAAAATCACCCTCTGTCCAGATTCGGTTGAACACACGAAGGAGATATAGTAAACTATCATCACTAAGGTGTTTCAACATCTGGTTATGGATGTCGTCCGGTCCAGGAGACGTGTCCTTGCAAAGCGCTAAGGCGCTGCGGAGTTCCCACTCCGTAAAGGGCACGTTGTAGTCCTCTGAAGCTTGGGTGGCAAAACTCAGGTGATGACGTTCTGCCTCCCGCTTCAGAGGGAGGCAATCAGGATTGTAATTCCCGGAGCCAGAGACATCCGCGAAATGACTAGCGAGATGGTTAGCAATTGCGAGGGGATCAGTGGCGACACTGCCTGCAATGGAAATTCCCGGTACAGCAGATGATCCTTGAATACCCGAAATTCGTCGAAGTTTCGTCCACACTTGAGATGATGGAGTATGTGACGTCATGGACGACACATATCTCTCCCATGAAGCCTTCTTACTTTGTCGAATAAGAACTCGCGCGGAATTTCTTAAATGTTACCAAGTTGGCCACAGTAGGCTGTGGTAAGGCTTATGAGCGCGACGGCGTTCTTTGATGGCTGCTGCTATTTCATCGTTCCACCAAGGAACGAGTTTTCGGCGAGGAGTCCCCGAAAAAAACGGAATGGACTCCTCAGCAGCAGCAAGAATAACTTGGGTGATGTAAGTTATTTCCTCGCCGACGGTCCGCCTGACATCTTCGCTAAAGACAGCTAGTGATGTGTACTTTGGCCAATCAGCATGTTGAAGAATCCATCGAGGGGGAGCCTCGACGGGTTTATGATTCAACAAAGTAAGAACGATGGGAAAATGGTCACTGTCACAGAGATCATCGTGTGAATTCCACCGAAACAGTGGAACCAACGTTCGGCTGCATAGACTAACGTCTATGCGAGAATATGTGCCGTAACGTACACTAAAGTGAGTTGGTTCCCCTGTGTTCAAAATACATAAATCCAGATCTGATAGGAGTGTTTCCAGCTCTCTTCCTCGGGGGCAAGGCGTCTCAGAGCCCCATATGGGGTGATGGGCGTTAAAATCGCCCAATAAGAGGAAGGGTGGTGGAAGCTGATCTATAAGATCAGCGACATCAGTGATGTTCAGATGCTGGCCTGGTGGAAGATAAACATTACACACTGTGGCTATGATAGGCAGCGAGACGCGAACAGCTACAGCCTCAAGAGGGGTTCTTAAAGGAACCTCTTCGCTGTAGCTATCAGAACGTACAAAAATGCCAACGCCTCCGGAAGCCCGGTGAGCATAGTATCGTTCTGTCGAGTATAGTTTGAAATTCCTCAAGACCGTGTGATGACCAGGTCGGAAATTGGTCTCCTGAATACAGACTATACTCGCTGCGTACTCACTAATAAGCTGACGTAACTCAGCAAGATGCCTGTCATAACCGTTACAATTCCACTGTAACAGTGCCATAGTGTGGACTATAAAAGGAGTGTTAGGTTATGAGCAACAAAATGCTCGTAAGCCTAAACACTATCTAGTTCTACATCCGTAGATGTAGAGGACAGCGCGACATCCATCCCGTCATCAAAAGATGGCAGGGGTGCCGCCCAGAACTTCGACGCTTTTCGGGCGCGAGGGGGCCCCTACGAGGAGAGCGCGCAGGTTTGGGAGCAGGAGTGCCTCCCGGCGCAGACTCATATCCCCCAGATGGAGGGCATGACTTCTCCTTCGCAGGGGAAGTCCGAGAGCGCTCAGGACGGGCGCTCTTCTTCCCCTTTTTCTTTTCAAGTTTAGACGGGCTGGGAGATGGTTTCCCAGCCCTGGTCAACGAAGCCGCCTCCGCCGGCTGGGGCACGACTTTCGTCGACCTCCTAGGGGGGGAGACTTAGTCTTCCCCCCTTGCTGTGCCGGCTGGCAGTTCCCAGCCGGCACAGACTTCTGGTTGGTCGAAGGTGGGGTGGTCCCCCCCTTCGAGCTTTGACTATTTGCGACGTTGCTGGGAGCAGCAACAGTCGCCTTGGGCGCAGCGGTCTGGACAGGTGTCTTGGTCGTAAATGACGAACCTGGAAGACTCTGAGCTATCAAGCTATAGTCGAGTGTACGGGCAGGTGTATTCATAGAATGAAACTTACGGCGCGCTTCCTGGTAGGAAAGACCATCCAGGGTCTTGACCTCCTGGATCTTCTTCTCACTCAGGTATGTCGGACAATTCCGATCCCGAGGAGAATGAAAACCGGAGCAGTTAGTGCACTTGTATGGAGTTGTGCACTCCTCCGCGCCGTGAGCTACTCGTCCACATGTACCACATACAGCCTGATTCGAACAGCGAGATACCATATGTCCGAATCGCTGGCATTGATAGCATCGCATAGGAGGCGGGATGTACGGCCTCACATCGCAACGATAAGTTGTTACCTTGACTTTCTCTGGTAACACTGACAACTTGAAAGAGACAATGAAGGCACCAGTGGCAACGTCTTCACCGTTGACCTTGCGCGTAATGCGCCGGACGTGTGTCACGCCACGGTTCTTCATGTCTTCCATCAACTCGTCGTCAGTGTTCAAAATAAGGTCGCGGTGAAAGATGACTCCGCGAACCAGGTTCAAGGACTTATGCTCCTCCACTTTGACGGGGATTTCGCCAAAGTGCTCGCACTTAAGCAACTGATCAGCTTGCAGTGCTGTACGAGTCTTTAGAAGCAAACTACCTTTGCGCATTTTCTTAAGTTCCTCCAGTTCGCCATAGACGCCTTCGATGTGTCTACTAAACAGGATCGACTTCACCAGCTTAAAATCGTGCCCATCGGTTCTGGTAGCGACCAGAAACCTAGGGAAGCTGGATCCCATTCCTTCACGCTGCGCATGTTCCCAGGGAGTTGAACCTCTCAGGGAAGCAAAAGTTAAAGACTTAGGTGGGCGACCACCTTGTGAGAGCCGACTTCGTTTGGAAGCCATGCCCGATAGCATCCTCCCCGAATGCCACCCACTCCGATCAGGGGTCTCTGTAGCCGAACCAAGCAGCCAAGGCAATACCCACCTGGTCGTAGCAGGTATTGCCCGGGGTCCGATGTTGAACGATGCCTAATACGGGATGACTGAGGCAATGAGCACTAGGACTCCCTTCCTCCAGTCACCCGCAATAGCATGTACCCCATAGCGTGTACAGAGCACTAACAATAGAAGAAATAAATAAAAATAATTAATAATAATATGTCCTTCTGGCATTCGGCTGTGCGGGGACCTGCGTTGTCAGGCGGATACCACTGCCCGGGTACATGACACTCCCACCCGCCGCGTCCTGGGTGGTTGCTGGCACGGGCTTTCGAGCGTAGTCGCACACATAGGAGCTCCATCGCCGGGCAGCACGCACATCAAATTTTGAATGGTCTACATCTGACCCTCAGAAAAATAATAAAAAATAAAGAGGGGACCATGGCCACATGACCCTTTAAGTCGCCTTCTACGACAGGCAGGGATTACCTATGGATGTATTCAGCCTCTCCCATCCACAGGAGGTCCATCACATTATACCAACCGCAATCCATGTCCGCGCCAAGGTCGCCCCTTTTTGTCGCCTCTTACGACAGGCAGGGTATACCGCGGGTGTATTCTGCATGTGTGTCCCCCACCCGCAGGGGGTAGTGTGTTTGGTCCGCGAGAGGTATTTTATTTCCCTCAAGTCCGCCGGCAAGCCGGTTAGGACCCCCCTATCCGCCACCTGGGACGCGCCACGTGGGAGTATCACCTCTCCCCCTGCTACGCCATCGTAGTAGGTTCGTGGAATCCATCACTCATAGCATACTTATCTTTCACAGATAACCATAATACCAGAACACAAATATAGACAGGAAAGGAACTACCACCGCTGTCAGAATTTAAACCATACTCAAAACAAGACTACGTCTTCATCTTACGCTCCTAACTCAAACGAACAAGAGTTTACCTACTATGAAGCTAAAGTGGACCTTTTAACGACAAGTGTTTTATTATAATATTCCTAGCTATTAACCAACTAAATAGTATACATCATAGTAACCCATCATCGTTTACAAATATAGTAATAACCGATGCAAATCTATGATTAACAGCACGATAATTACAAGAAGAAAGCCTACGCAAGACATGTACAATTAAACTCATCAAGTTTTAGGCTTATTTATATTAATGTTCACGAGCACTAGCATCAACTGATGTAATTCACAGCCATAAGACTACCAAGAAAGAAGACAATTTAAACCTCAAGGTCATTTACACTTACGTACCGCAATTTAAACGATAAATCATAATAACTTACATGTCCCATTAGACATATCCGTATATGCCAATCAAAGATCGCACCTCCTTCAGACAATGTAATGTAATTCACGCAAAACATCAACATTAGCCAGCTGATGATGGCCAAATAGGCCGAAACCGGCGCTGTAAGAACTACAAGTATAATAAATTGTATTTTTGATCAGGTGGAATCCTTTCTTTTCCATATATGTGTAATCTATCAATATGGACGTGAAGCTCATAAATAATGACACACTGCTTTCAATCGCTGGATTCCTACTGACGTTTTTGTAATGACCTATGTTGACTTCATTTAGGAAAACCCACAAAGACAGTCTTTCTGAGAATCCTGTAGCGAAGCACGGGTATATCAGCTAGTTAGCCATAAAAGACAAGGGTCATAAAGGGCGTTGAAAAATAAAGGACTCCCATGCATCTAAACCAGAAGTTGACATGGTGCTGTGAAGCTGTTACTTTTTTCTGGACCATGTGCCTAAAAACAAAATCAAAAAATCTTGATATTATAAAATTGTCATCAATGAAACCCTGCTTTCTTACAAAATAATATAATTTAAATTAAAAGTATTAACTCTCCATTTTTCTGGGTATACAAGGCTTCGTATCTTCTTTCTGTCGAGGCTGGTTTATCACACTTAGTACTAGAAGCAAATGCGCATATGTAAGACTTCTGCACCATCATCATTGTCATCATCCACTATCATGGAGCCTCCTTCAAAACCCTGTAAGAAATGAATTTCCATTTCACATTCTAGACACAAATAAAAACAGCACAAAATTCGAAGAAAAGTGGAACTTTCAAACTGCATCAAGGAGCAAACAACAGGAAACATACTCTGGCAGCTCCACAATTACAAGCAGTATTTTACTGGCAACAGTTGATAAAAGCTACAAATTCATTTACATGGATATCGGAACTAGACCCTAATGGTCATGTGTGTAATGGGAATGTGTTTCAGAAAATTTGTTTTTGTTGCAGATGAGGCTTTTCCACTGTTCGCAACCGCAATGAAACCATTTCTTTATAGACTAATGACATTCGAGCAAAAGATTTTAAATTGCTTTGAGCAGGGCAAGGTGAGTCATGGAAAATGTGTTTGGAATTATGGTTTATGTACTCAGAGCTTTCTTAACCCCAAACTATTACGGTGGGTTCATGGGTGAACCGTCTCGAAGTATTTTCTTGGTTTTCCACTAGGATGCTCATCTGTTTGTCACGTGCCCTCATCTATTCTTAGTGCATGCCGTGCCCTTGGAGGCTGTAGTCGATTTGTGAAGGTAGTGGTAACAGTGACAGTGAAATCAGGAGAAGGGGTCACGCTTGATCCCCCACAATAATAGTTGCATAACCGATTTGTTTTGGGAAAAATGTGTTGTTTAATCTGAAATCATAGTCAGGCGCTTATCTGAGGACACTGCAACTTACCTGCAATGAAGAGATAGTAGAGAAAGTGGCAGTGAATTAGAAGCAGTAAATTTTACAAATTGCACCTTGGGAATCAGGGGGCCACAAGTGCAAAAATTACACTTCTGATATAATTGCAATGTAAGAATTCAAAACTATACTAAAAATATATAAAATTTATTGAAAAGTGAATTGACTGGACCTTTTTATATCTTACACTTATCTTCTCCTTCTTCCCAAGGTACAAAAGAAAGCGATAATGATAGCGAACACAGTGACCATCACACAGACTAAGAACTGCAAACATCAACTTCTTCTTCTTCTTCTTCTTCTTCTTCTTCTTATGATGATGATGATGATGATGATGTGATGAGTGGTGGTGATTATTGTTTTAAGAGGAAGTATAACTAGGCAACCATCCTCTATGTAACACTAATCAGAGGGAAAAGTGGAAGGGATCCGACACTTCGAAAAATGAAGACATCGGCCGAAGGAAGACAAGGGCCACGAAGGGCGTGAAAATGAAAGCCTCCCTAGCCCTCGCAAACCTAATAGCGTCGGGGTCGCAGAAGAATAATTGTTGACCAAGGGAGGTCGCATAGGATAGATGAAAGTGAGGAGCCTGGCACAAGTAAGTGGAAGCAATAGCAGGACTCAGCTTAGGGCCCTGTGGTCGCCAACCCACGCTCCAAAGTTCAGAGCCTCTGGGGCTCCTTTCTGTTGCCTCTTACAACAGGCAGGGGATACCGTGGGTGTTATTCTACCACCCCCACCCACAGGGGGATTCTGATGATGATGCTCGTCGTTTAAAGGGGCCTAACATCTAGGTCATCACCCCTAATGGTTCGAGGTGGACGACATGATATAACTAAAATTTAAAAACGTATCCACTGACTAGAATTTAAAACAAATGATGATGAAAAATGATTGTGAGTTTAAAATAATCAGTGGATCTAATTGGCAATGCCTTATTTTTGACACAGTATGGTAGAACAAGACATTGCCTTAAAATGCATTAATACATCAGGCAAATTACACTAATATTCAAAAAACCAATTAAAACATACAAACACAAAGTAAAATAAAGCCAATGGAATAAAACGAAGTAAACAACAATATAAAGATTAATATAAAATACCACTTTTATATACGATAAAACAACCCACTCTCCCTCATAAAGCAGATGACGAGGCTGCTGACCTGCTCGTCATCTCGTAGGTTGAAGGAGATAGTACTCGGGAGTTTTAGACTACGGTACAGATCGACCAGGTCCACGCACTCCGTAAGGATGTATACCACGGTAAGATGATCATCGCAAGTACACAGCGGAGGGGTTTCCCCTTTCAGTAAATAGGAATGCGTTACTATACCGTGACCGATCCAAAGACAACATAATACCACTGCTTCCCTCCGAGAAGCCCGCAAGAAGTCCTCTATACCTTATTGATTTCAGCTTATTTGGCAGTGGGGTGGCCTCCCACACTATCTCCCAATGGGACATAACCAAATGTATCAGCTTAGAGCGAATATCACTGGCTGGTTCTGGTGCCAGCATCCGAACGCGTGGCCATCAGGTTCTGGATACGCTGCACTAGAGGGTGTCAAAGAAAACGTGTAGGCTATCGATAGATTGTAGCAAGCTCAAGGAGGTGGTACACAGCAGAAAGAGCTGGTGCTCATCGGACAGCGTATACCGCAGATCTTCGCAGATAGGATAGAGCTCTGTTGTGTACACACTACAGGCTTCCAGGAGAGGAAAAAGACACTTATTGTTGTCGACAACGAACATACAGCCTACTCCCGTTTCTGCACTCGAACCATCCGTGTAAACAACGACTGAATCGGGATACAGGCAACAACAGACAGGAAGAGCCTCCAAGAAATGGACCAACTTCTTCTGAAGAGGATAAAGATTTTGTGGGAAGAACTGCTTGAAGTGGTCAAAGACCTGCCTGCTCCTCCAAAGACTCATAAAACTAACAAAGGAAAGAATTTTCATGTGTGTCCTCAAAAACTTTCAGTGCCTACAAGAACAGTGTTATCCCTTGTGCTGGCTATTGCAAAGACCAATTGAAATATAATTGGTGATAACTGGTTTGCATCCATAGAGTTTGTTCATGAGCTTCAAAACTGAGCTTTACATATCGCACCCCCGCTTCAGAAGTAACAACTCAAAATTCGTCGATTTTTAGTTAACAAAATAATAGAAGCCAGCAAAGTGATGTTTCTTCAGGTGAAACGACATATTTCTACCTCCAACGATTGTCGATAGGTGGCAGTAGTGTCACTTCCGAGGAACATGAGATAGCGTGACGTAGGTCAGAAGTGACAATATCCACTACACCAGTATTGCGTGAGCAGTTGTAGAGATTCGGGGGATCGAAGTGTATTATCTTGAGTCGTGCCACTTCCGTGTACAATTTCGAAGTCGTTATGTGAATGGTGTCTCATAGATCATTGGTGAACAGTAAGCATTTTCTGTTAATAATGACTATGCATTAATTTTAGGAGCAAATATGATTGTAGAGTGAGTGCAGTAGCAGGAATAGTGTTCATTTTGAGTTGTGACAGTTCAGTCGCATGAAACCAAGTCAGTAGATTTTTATGTTTAGTTGCGATATTTCTCTGGTAAAGTACTAGATTTACACTGCTTCTCATGCAAAGTGTCTGCAAATAGATGATGATGATGATGATGATGAAGATGCTTGTTGTTTAAAGGGGCCTAACATCGAGGTCATCGGCCCCTAATGGTACGAAATGAAATCACAAAAAGTTCCAAATTCAGCCACTGACCAAAATAAAATAAAAAATGTCATGAAGAATGAATGGGTGGACATGAACCCAACAAAAAACAAAAAACAGTGGATCAGACTCAAAAAAGATCGTAAATAATAGTATTACTGACCAACGGACCTTTCGTGAAGCACAATGATGCGTGATGTCTAAAGGGGTGAAAAATCCACGTCTATGTCGCGAGTAAAGTAGAACCATGGTATTTGTCAAGTTGGGGCACTAATCAAAAGTAGCGAAGACTCACGGTGTTCCACACAAGATGGTACTACTCACAAGTATTGTACTTCGTACAGGTAACGCAGACCTATGGTGTTTCTCACACAATGGCGCCACTCAGAGCCAACGCAAACCAATGAGTTTCCTCACCTAGGTGTACTAGTCACGGGTGCCGGTCCCACGGGTCCCGTGGTTTTCCTCACATAGTGGATACTAATCAAAGGCAACGCAGATCCACGGTGTCGCTCATATAGTGGCACAACTCTTAGGCAACGTCCAGACCCGCGGTGTTGCTCACATGGGTACGACGCGCGGGTACTGGAAACCCCCCGGCCAGGCTGCTACTAATCAGAAACCCATTTCGTACCGAATATACTGGTACAACTCGCAAGTACAGGCAACCGATGGTGTTCCCCGCGTGATGGTACGAATCAAAAGTGATTTCATGGTTCTAATTCAATCATCCTTTGGTCGCCGCTTTTAGTCGCCTCTTACGACAGGCAAGTGATACCGTGGGTGTATTCTACATGTGCGTCCCCCACCCGCAGGGGGTGTCTCTGCAAATAACCTCAGCCATTGTGGGTGGGGTTAACTTCCAATAAGTAACCAGGGGAACCTGACCCCTACAGAGCGCATCCCCAGGTGGCGGATGGGGGCCCCTACAGTATGTAGAGGTGGTTGAAATACCCAACATAACCTGCGGACCAACAGGTAGCCCAGGTCCTGGGGGCCTTACAGTAGTGGGACACCCTCTCTCCACCAAGGGTCATAAATATAGGTGAAGACCTCAACAGCATCTACGGTGGAGAAGATGTGCTTTGGTACAGTGGAGATGGCAGAAGAGGCAGCCCAGGTACTGGGGATTAATACAAGTACAAAATCGCCCAACGGTTAAACAGGTGGAAGAGGAACCAATATAATAACCCTGGTTCCCAACGGCTGTGCTAGACGAAGAGGCTATGCCAGACGGACTGGCTACAAAGGTGCAACTCAAGTTTTGTGGAGTCTGCGGCAGTTCGTAGCAGTTCCGGTACTTGATCAAGCATATCTCATGCTATATGTGTCGCAGTGAATGGCTCTGGAATCATAGTGTGTGGGCCACTTCCTGGCAAGTTGCAGTCCACCTTAAACAGTCACGCCAATGGCAATTTCACTTGCTATTCAAAAGTCCAACGGCGATGGGATAAGGATGGTAGAAGCAGGTTTTGCGTGAAAGTGGGAGCTTCTACTCTGGACCTGCACGTTGGCGATAGATGTGTGATGGTCGCCTTCCTGAGAACTTGTGACTACTCAGGGATGCGGTCCTGCATCTATGACTGGGCAGGCCTATTTAGGATCACCACTGCCCACCCCGAAGGGGGAAGGCCCTAGAAAACGTGGCCTAATTATCGGTATTCACATTCGAAACCGTCTGGGAAACCGCACTCAGACGGTCGTCCCAATTCATGCGGTCGAAAACAATTAAAAATGAACACAATTTTAACTGTAGGCATATGGAATGTCAGAACGCTACTTTACCTGAAGGACAATAACAGGCCTGAAAGAAGGACAGCTCTTAATACCCATGAGCTAGCAAGGCTAAACATTGACATCGCTGCTCTGAGCGAAACAAGACTATCAGGTGAAGGACAACTCAGTGAAGCAAGTAGCAGATACACCATCTTTTGGAAAGGAAGGGAGGAAGAAGAAAATTGTATGCATGGTGTTGGTTTTGTGGTCAAGACAGATTTAGTGCACGAATATCAACTCACACCAATTGCAGTAAATGAAAGGCTTATGACCCTGCGTGTGCCTTGTTCCAAGGAGAGTGCCATTACATTTATTTCCGCCTACGCTCCTACTCTAAAAGATGAGGAAGATTTTAAAAAATCAGTTCTACCAACATCTGAACACAGTTCTCACCAAGATACCTGCAAAAACTAGATCTTATTGCTTGGCAACTTCAACGTTACAGTGAGTAATGATAACCGGCTATGGCAAGGTGTCATGGGAAATCAAGGTGTTGGGAATCGCAATTCAAATGGTCTATTACTACTTGGCCTGTGTGCTGAACATGAACTGTTTGTCACAAATACACAATCCAGACTTCCCAACCGCTTCAAAAATACATGGATGCACCTTCGATCCAACACTGGCACATCATTGACTATGTCATTACCAGGCAATGCGACAGAAGAGATATTCTGATTACAAAGACTGCTAGAAACATTGATGACTTTTGGACAGACCATAAACTATTTCTTAGTCGACTCAAGATTACTATACATCAGAAACCACGTGACCATCTCTCATGCATCCTTCCAGAAGAAAATTCAACAATGTTAAACTTCAGAATGAGGCTGTTGTCTCTGAATAAATGAATTCAACATTAAACCACTTGTCACACAATCCAGTCAACAATAATGACGTAGATTGTGAATGGATCACAGTACAAAAAATCATCAAGCAATTAGCAGAATGTGCCATCGGCTTGGAGAAAAAGAAAAAACAAGACTAGTTTGATTATAATAATGAAGCTATAATCAACATTATCATGCCAAGCGGGATGCCTTTTTATCCTCCGTACAAGATCCATCTTCTCAGTTGAAGAGATTACATTTTTCAAGAGCTGAAACAGAAATATCAGACCAAAATTAGGGAAATAAAGAACAACTGGTGGCAACAAAAAGCCAAAGAACTACAAAACTTGTCAGATGCCAGGACCTGCGAAATTTCTATGCTGGACTAAAACCGATTTATGGACCTGTCCGAGCTTCATCAGGAAACTTGAAAGCTGCAAGTCGTAGTGTACTTTCACATTTGATCCCGTCATTGTTGCCATTCACAATGCACCATGTACTTAACGACCTTTCTTTTCAACTACACCGAAATTATGCCTAAACATTACGACACCCAATCAAATTACCTTCCACGCCAGCCAAATTCACCGTTGCTTATGGAGCTATATTTACGAACCCGGGACTTCAACCACACAGCTTTCAGTATGACTACTCTCCCAATGGAGCCTCATTTGGCAATATCAAAAAACCAGTTTAAAATATTACCAAAATTTATTAGGATCAACCTATTCAATACAATTGAATTTCGATGATGATGATGATGATGAAGATGATGATGGTTGTTTAAAGGGGCCTAACGTCGAGGTCATCGGCCCCTAATGGTACGAAATGAAATAAAAAAAATTACAATACATCCACTGACTAAAATAAAATAAAAAATGTCATGAAGAATGAATGGATGGACATGAACCCTACAAAAAAACAAAAACAAACAAACAAAAACAGTGGATCAGACTCAAAAAGAAGGTAGTTAATTAGAGTATTACTGACCAAGGGACCATTTATAAAGCACAATGATGCTTGATGTCTGAAGGGGTGCTAAATTCACGTCTAAGGCCCCACAGAATGGAACATGTCGCGAGTAAAGTAGAACCATGGTATTTGTCATTGTGGGGTACTGATCAAAAGTAGCGAAGACTCACGGTGGTCCACACAAGATGGTACTACTCACAAGTATTGCAATTCGTACAGGGAACGCAGACCTATGGTGTTTCTCACACAATGGCGCCACTCATAGCCAACATAAACCGGTAAGGTTCCTCACCTAGGTGTACTAGTCAGGGCGCCGGTATTCCCGTGGTGTTCCTCACATAGTGGGTACCAATCACAGGCAACGCTGACCCACGGTGCCACTCATATAGTGGTACAACTCACAGGCTACGCCCAGACCCGCGGAATGCCCACATGGGTACAACCCACGGGTACTGGAATCCACCAGGCCAGGCTTTTTACTGCAACTAATCACAAACCTATTTCGTACCAATTTAGTGATACTACTCGCACGTACATGCAACCCATGGTGTTCCCCGCATGATGGTACGATTCAAGAGTAGTCTCATGGTTCTAATTCAATCATCCCTTGGTCGCCCCTTGTAGTCGCCTCTTACGACAGGCACGGGATACCGCGGGTGTATTCTACTTGTGCGTCCCCCACCCGCAGGGGGTCAAAGGAATTTCCAAAGTTAAGACTTACATTTATTACACTAAAATTTGAAGGGACATTAGCTGTAATTGTGTGTTGAAAACGGGAATCCACTCCAGAAAATAGAAATATATTTCAGATGGCAGAGAATATCAGAGATGACCCACATACAATACTACAACTTCTGACAGAAGTAGATGACACCGGCAACAACAAAGCAGTAACTGGAAGGACGAGCAGTGAACCGGAGGATGGCTTTGAAGAGGACGACATTGAATTAACTGAAGAGAATCTGGCCCAGAATATAACCCACAATTAGATGTTCCTATGATTCTGATGAGCCAGGACGATACGATATAGGATAGTTAAAATTTTTAAATGTATCCACTGACAAGAATTTTAAAAAATCGTTTGAAAACATGAGTAAGAGATTAAAACAGTCAGTGGATCAAATTCACAATGCCCTATTTTCTAGAAAATGAAAGAAAATACAGGAGACAAAGGAAGGCATTGCCTGGTAGTGCAGATATATATACATAATTTACGTTAGAATTAAAACAACACATTCAAATACAGAACAAAAACTAAAATGTAGTCAATGTGATAAAAGCGCAATTGACACAAATACACTACGACAAACGACATTATCACACACGATAAAACAGACCACTATCCCTCATAAAGCGGATGACGAGATCTGCTGACTGTTCGTCATCTCGTGAGATAAGGGAGATTGTACTCGAGAGGTTAAGACTACGGCGCAGATGGACCAGGTCCACACACTCCGTAAAGATGTGTACCACGGTAAGATGATAGCCACAGGTACACACCGGAGGGACTCCTCCTTTCAAAAGATGTGAGTGAGTCAAGATACCGTGGCCGATCCGAAGACGACATAATACCACGGCTTCCCTCCGCGAAGCCCGAAGGGAAGTCCTCCATACCTTCGTTGTTCCTTTTATCGCTCTCAGCTTATTGGGAAGTGGAATGGCCTGCAACTCCATCTCCCAATAGGACATAACCTGATGTCTCAGCTGAGAGCGAATATCACTTGCTGGAACCTTATAAGGCAACGGGGGCAGTGTAACTGCCTCCTTGTCAGCCTTATCTGCTAATTTCTTTCCCTCTATGCCCATGTGGCTGGGGAGCCACAGAAACGTGATTCTGGTGCCGGCATCCGAACACCCGGCCAGCAGGTCCTGGATCCGCTGCACCAGAGGGTGTTGAGGGAAACAAGTATCAATAGACTGTAGCGGGCTCAAGGAGTCAGTACACATAACTGTCGGCGCTCATCGGACAGTGCGTACCGCAGAGCTTCGCAGATAGTATAGAGCTCTGCTGTGTACACACTACAGGTTTCCTGGAGAGCAAAAAGAAACCTATTATTGTCGACAACGAACTCACAGCCCTCCTTCGTTTCTGTCCTTGAACCATCTGTGTAGACGACGACTGAACCTGGACAGCGGCCAACAACGGACAGGAAGAGCCTCTGATAAATCGAAGTGTCCATGTTTTCTTTCGGGCCAGTGTGCAGATCCAGGATTATTTTAGGTCGTCATACTAACCACGGTGGAACCCCACTTGGTTGTCTGACAAGGCAAGGAACCGAAGGTACGTGAAACAATCTGTAACTGCTATCCAAGCGTATTCCAACCAGCCGCGTTGCTCGAGGACAAGCAGCGTACAGCAAACGGTTGCCATTGTTGAACACGCAAGGATAGCTTGGATGAAGTGGCATCTGCGCAAATTTGCAGCATACGTAAGTAGAAGCTGGTGGCGCCTCAGGTGTAGATGCGGCACACCAGATTCAGCGAGCAGGCTGGTAATGGGGCTTGTACGAAAAGCTCCCGTCCCCAACCGAATCCCGCTGTGGTGGATACTGTTCAGCTTCGCAAGAACGCTTGGTCTTGCTGAGCCATATGCTGCACTGCCGTAGTCTAGCCGAGATAAAATATGTGCCCTATCGAATCGTAGGAGAACCGTGCGGTCAGCCCCCCAAGAAGTGCTGCTAAGAAACTTCATGATATTGAGTTTCCTAGTGCATTGCAATTTTAACTGCCGCACATGTGGCTCACATGATACCTTGTTATGGAAAATGAGCCCAAGAAATCGGTTAAGTGCCAACTACAGGAATAGCTACATTTCCTAAATAAAGTTCAGGAGGAGGGTGAAGAGAATGTTGACAACAAAAGTGGACAAGCCGGGGCGTTGTGGTGGAAAACCGAAAGCCATTTTCTAAGGCTCACTGTCCCACTGTCCTAATAGCTTGCTGTAATTGTCACTCTGCGACTGCCATATTACGCGAACTATAGTGCAGAGCAAAGTTGTCCACATACAGCGACGGTACGACTGTTTTACCAGCAGCAGCAACGATACCGTCTATGGCAGCCGCGAACAGCGTGATACTAAGGACGGATCCTTGTGGGACTCAAATTTCTTGAACGTATTATTGCGAATATGTCCTCCCTACTCTGACACGGAATAGATCGAGGGATAAAAAATTTGCATTGAATACCGGCAAATTACATCGGAATCTCCATTGATGCAGGACTGAAAGGATACCATATCGCCATGTGGTGTCTTAGGCCTTCTATGAGTCAAAGAAAACAGCTACCAAATGCTGTTTGTGGAGAAACACATCCTGGATAGAGCTCTCCAGGCGTACCAAGTGGCCAATGGTCAAGCGAGCGATTCGAACACCACATTGGTACTTGGACAAGAGTCCTTGTTTCCCCAGACACCACACAAGTCGGCGATTTAACATCCTCTCTGAAAGCTTACACAGGCACTTTGTAAGACAAATCGGTCTGTAACTTCCTGCATACTTAGGAACCTTGTCAGGCTTGAGGACAGGAATGACTATGCCCTCTCACCAGTGAGACAGAAAAACACCCTCTATCCAGATTCGGTTGAACACACGAAGGAGATATAGTAGACTATCATCACTAAGGTGTTTCAACATCTGGTTATGGATGTTGTCTGGTCCAGGAGACGTGTCCTTGCAAAGCGCCAAGGCGCTGCGCATTTCCCACTCCGTAAAGGTCACGTTGTAGTCCTCTGATACCTGAGTGGCAAAACTAAGGTGATGACGTCCTGTTTCCCACTTCAGAGCGAGGAAATCACGATGGTAATTCCCGGAGCCGGATACATCCGCGAAATGACTAGCTAGGTGGTTAGCAATCGAGAGTATGTCAGGGACGATATTGCCTGCAATGGAGATTCCCGCTACAGAAGATGATCCTTGGATACCCCAAAATACGTCGAAGCTTAGCCCACACTTGAGATGGAGTATGTGACGTCATAGACGACACACATCTCTCCCACGAAGCCTTGTTACTTTGTCGAATAAGAAATTGCGTCTTAGCGCGGAGTTTCTTAAATGTTACCAAGTTGGCCGTAGTAGGCTGTCTACGGTAACGTTTATGACCGCGACGGCGTTTTTTGATTGCTGCTGCTGCTACTTCGTCGTTCCACGAAGGAACGAGTTTTCGGCGAGGAGTTCCGAGAAGAACGGAATGGAATCCTCAGCAGCAGCAAGATTAACTTGGGTGAAGTAAGTTATTTCCTTGCCGACGGTCCGCCTGATACGGTCGTTAAGGACAGCTAGTGACGTGTACCTTGGCCAATCAGCATGTTTAAAAATCCATCGAGGGGGAGCCTCGACGGATTTACATTTCAACAAAGTAAGGAGGATGGGAAAATGGTCACTGTTACAGAGATCATCGTGTGTTTTCCACGGAAACAGTGGAAATACGACATAATACCACGGCTTCCCTTCGCGAAGCCCGAAGGGAAGTCCTCCAAACCTTCGTTGTTCCTTTTATCGCTCGCAGCTTTTTTGTTAGACGTAAGTCTATGCAAGAATATGTATCGTATTGTACACTGAAGTGTGTTGGTTGCCCTGTGTTCAAAATACATAAATCCAGCTCTGTTACTATCTTGACAGCTCTCTTCCCCTGGGGCAAGGCATCTCAAAGCCCCATATGGGGTGATGGGCGTTAAAATCTTCCAACTAGATGAAAGGAGTTGGAAGCTGATTTAGAAGATCTGTGCCATCATTTATGTTAAGGGGCTGGCCTAGTGGAAGATAAACGTTACACACTGTTGCTATGACAGGCAGAGGTACCCGCACTGCAATTGCTTCCAGTGGGGTCCTTAGAGGAACATCATCGCTATAAGTATCAGAACGGACAAAACTGCCCATGCCCCAGTGGGCATAATATCGTTCTTTCGAGTTTAGTCTGAAATTTCTCAAGACCATACGATGACCAGGTCTGAAGTTGGTCTCCTGAATACAGACTATACTCGCTGCGTACTCACTAATGAGCTGACATAACTCAGCAAGATGCCTGTCATAACCGTTACAATTCCTCTGTAACAGTGCCATAGTGTGGACAATAAAAGGAGTGTTAGGTTATGGACGACAAAATGCTCGCAAGCCTAAACATTATCAACATCCACATCCGAAGATGTACAAGACAGCGCGACGTCCATCCCGTCATCAAGAGACGGCGGCGATGCTGCCCAGAACTTCGAAGTTTTTCAGGGGCGAGCAGTTCCCCAACGAGGAGAGCGCGCAGGTTTTGGCGCAGGAGTATCTACTGGCGCAGACTCATACCTTGCAGATGGGGGGCATGATTTCTCCTTCGCTGGAGATCTGCGGGAGTGCTCAGCAAGGGCACTCTTCTTCACCGCCTTCTTTTGTGGTTTTGACGGGCTGGGAGATGGTTTCCCAGCCCTGGTCGACGATGCCGCCATCCGCCGACTGGGCACGGCTTGCGCCGCCCTCTTAGGCGGGGGAGACTTATCCTTCCCGCCTTGCAAGGAGGGGTTGGTCGAAGGTGAGGTTGTCCCCCCTTCGAACTTTTACTCTTTGGGACGTTGCTCGGATGAGCAACAGTCGCCTTGGACCCAGCGATCAGCACAGGTGACGATGTTGTAAATAACGAACCTGGAAGACACTGAGCTATCATGTAACAGTCGAGTATACGGGCAGGTGCATTCGTGGAATTAAACTTATGGCGCGCTTCCTGGTAGGAAAGACCATCCAGGGTCTTGATCTCCTGGATCAACTTCTCACTCAGATATATCGGACAGTTCCGATCCCGAGGAGAATGAAAACCGGAGCAGTTAGTGCACTTGTACGGGGTTGTGCACTCCCCCGCGCCGTGAGCTACTTGTCCACATGTACCACATACAGACTGATTCGAACAGCGAGATACCATGTCCGAATCGCTGGCATTGTTAGCATCGCGCAGGAGGCGGGATGTACGGCCTCACATCGCAACGATAAGTTGTTACCTTGGCTTTCTCTGGTAACACTGACAACTTGAAAGAGAGAATGAAGGCACCAGTGGCAACGTCTTCACCGTTGACCTTGCGCGTAATGCGCCGGACGTGTGTCACGCCACGGTTCTTCATGTCTTCCATCAACTCGTCGTCAGTGTTCAAAATAAGGTCGCGGTGAAATGTGACTCCGCGAACCAGATTAAAGGATTTATGCTCCTCGACTTTGACGGGGATTTCGCCAAAGTGGTCATACTTAAGCAGCTGATCAGCTTGCAGTGCTGGACGAGTCTTCAAAAGCAAACTATCGTTGCGCATTTTCTTGAGGTCCTCAAGTTCACCGTAGACGCCTTCAATGTGTCTACTAAAAAGGATCGACTTTACCAGCTTAAAATTATGCCCATCGTTTCTGGTTGCGACCAGAAACCTAGGGTAGTTGGATCCCATTCCTTCACGCTGCGCATATTCCCAGGGAATTGAACCTCTCAGGGAAGCAAAAGTTAAAGATGATGATGATGCTTGTTGTTTTAAGGGGCCTAACATCGAAAGTCATCGGCCCCTAATTGAACGAGATGGACGACAGGATATATGACAGTTAAAATTTTAAAACGTATCCACTGACCAGAGTTTTAAAAAATGGTGATGGAAAATGAGTATGAGATTAAAACAATCAGTGGATCTGATTCGCAATGCCTTATTTTGTAATAAAATAAGAGAAAATACAGGAGACAAAGGAATAAGGCATTGCTTGCTAAGACAGATATATATACGTACTTTATATTAAACTTTAAAAGAACACATTAAAATGCGCGACCCAAACTAAAATGAGGTCAACGGAATAAAAGTGCTATTGACACAAAAAACGCTAGGACAAAGGACATCATCACACACGAGAAAACAGACCACTATTCCTCATAAGGCGGATGACGAGGTCAGCTGACTGCTCGTCACCTCGCAAGATAAGGGAGATTGTACTCGGAAGGTTAAGACTACGGCGAAGATCGACCAGGTCCACACACTCCGTAAGGATGTGTACCACGGTAAGGTGTTCGCCGCAGGTACACATCGGAGGCGGTTCCCCTTTCAAAAGATGCGAGTGAGTCAGGATACCATGGCCGAAACGAAGACGACATAATACCACGGCTTCCCTTCGCGAAGCCCGAAGGGAAGTCCACCAAACCTTCGTTGTTCCTTTTATCGCTCGCAGCTTTTTTGTTAAGTGGAATGACCTGCCACTCCATCTCCCAATGGGACATAACAAGATGTCTCAGCTGAGAGCGAATATCATTTACTGGAACCTTGAAATGCAACGGGGGCAGTGTAACTGCCTCCTTGGCAGCCTTATCTGCTAATTCATTTCCCTCTATGCCCATGTGGCTTGGGAGCCACAGAAATGTGATTCTGGTGCCGGCATCCGAACACCCGGCCAGCAGGTCCTGGATCCGCTGCACCAGAGGGTGCCGAGGGAAACAAGTATCAATAGACTGTGCGAACTCAAGGAGTCAGTACACACGAGAAAGTGTCGGCGTTCATTGTACAGTGCGTATCGCAGAGCTTCGCGCATAGCATAGAGCTCTGCTGTGTACACACTACAGGTTTCCGGGAGAGCAAAAAGGAACCTATCATTGTCTACAACGAACGCACAGCCCACTTTCGTATCTGTCGTCGAACCATCCGTGTAGACGACGACGGAACCTGGATAGCGGCCAACAACGGACGGGAAGAGCCTCCGATAAATCGAGGGGTCCGTGTTTCCTTTCGGGCCAATGTGCAGATCCAGGATTATTTCAGGTCGTAGTACTGCCCACGGAGGTACCTCACTTGGTTGCCTGACAAGGCAAGGAACCGAAGGTACGTCGAACAATCTGTAACTGCTATCCAAGCGTATTCCGACCGGCCGCGATGCTCGAGAACAAGCAGCGTACAGCAAACGGTTGCCATTGTTGAACACACAAGGATAGCTTGGATGAAGTGGCATCTGTCGCAAATTTGCAGCATACGAAAGAAGCATTTGCTGGAGCCTCAGATGTAAAGACGGCACACCAGACTCTGCGAGCAGGCTGGCAATGGGGCTTATACGGAAAGCTCCCGTCGCCAACCTAATCCCGCTGTGGTGGATGCTGTTCAGCTTCCCAAGCACGCTTGGTCTTGCTGAGCCATATGCTGCACTGCCGTAGTCTAACCTGCATAAAATGTGCGCCCTGTAAAATCGGAGGAGCACCACGCGGTGAGCTGCCCAATTAGTGCTGCTAAGGAACTTCAAGGGGTTAAGCCTCTTGGTGCATTGCACTTTTAGCTCCAGCACGTGTGGCTCCCACGATAATTTACCGTCTAAAAGGAACCCAAGAAATCGGCAAGTGTCAACAACAGGAAGAACGACATTTCCTAAATAAAGCTCAGGATGTGGGTGGAGAGTACGGTGACGACAAAAGTGGACAAAGGAGGTCTTTGCGGAAGAAAACCGAAAGCAATGTTCTAATGTCCACTTCTCCACCCTCCTAATAGCTTGCTGTAATTGTCGCTCTGCGACTGCCATACTGCACGACCTATAGTGCAGAGCAAAATCGTCCACATATAGGGACGGTATTACTGCTGGACCAGCAGCAGCGACATTACCGTTTATGGCAATCGCGAACAGAGTGACACTAAGAACCGATCCCTGTGGGACTCCATTTTCTTGAACGTGATATTGCGAATATGTTCTCCCTACTCGGACACGGAATAGAGGGAGGGACAAAAAATCGCAATAAATACCGGCAAGTTACCTCGGAATCTCCACTGATGCAGGACTGAAAGGATACCATATCGCCATGTGGTGTCGTAGGCCTTCTCTAAGTCAAAGAAAATTGCTACCAAGTGCTGTTTACGGAGAAACGCATCCTGGATAGAGCTCTCCAGGCGGACCAAGTGGTCAGTGATGGATCGGGCGGCTCGAAAACCACACTGGTATTCCGACAAGAGTCCTTGTTTCTCCAGACACCACACGAGTCGGCGATTTACCATCCTCTCAAATAATTTACACAGGCAGTTGGTAAGACAAATCGGCCTGTAACTTCCTGCATACTTAGGATCTTTGTCAGGCTTGAGGACAGGAATGACTATGCCCTCTCGCCACTGAGACGGAAAATCACCTTCCATCCAGATACGGTTGAACACACGAAGGAGATAGAGTAGACTATCATCACTAAGGCGTTTCAACATCTGGTTATGGATGTTGTCCGGTCCAGGAGACGTGTCCTTGCAAAGCGCTAGGGCGCTGCGGAGTTCCCACTCCGTAAAGGGCACGTTGTAGTCCTCTGAAGCTTGAGAGGCAAAAGTAAGGTTATGACGTTCTGCATCCCGCTTCACAGCGAGGAAATCAGGATGGTAATTCCCGGAGCCAGATACATCCGCGAAATGACTAGCTAGATGGTCAGCAATCGAGAGTGGTTCAGTGACGATATTGCCTGCAATGGAAATTCCCGGTACCGAAGATGATCCATGGAAACCCGACATACGCCGAAGTTTAGTCCACACTTGAGATGATGGAGTGTGTGACGTCATAGACGACACATATCCCTCCCATGAAGCCTTCTTACTTTGGCGAATGAGAACCCGCGCCTTACCGCGGAATTTCTTAAATGTTACCAAGTTGGCCACAGTACGCTGTCTACGGTAACGTTTATGAGCACGACGGCGTTCCTTGATACCTGCTGCTATTTCATCGTTCCACCAAGGAACGAGTTTTCGGCGAGGAGTCCCCGAGAAAAACGGAATGCACTCCGCAGCAGCAGCAGCAAGAATAACTTCTGTGATGTAAGTTATTTCCTCGCCGACGGTCCGCCTTATACGGTCGTTAAGGACAGCTAGTAACGTGTACTTTGGCCAATCAGCATGTTTAAAAATCCATCGAGGGGGAGCCTCGACGGATTTTTGGTTCAGCAAAGTAAGAATGATGGGAAAATGGTCACTGTCACAAAGATCGTCGTGTGTGTTCCACCGAAACATCGGAACCAACGTTCGGCTGCACAGACTTACGTCTATGCGAGAATATGTGCCGTAACGTACACTGAAGTGTGTTGGTTGCCCTGTGTTCAAAATACATAAATCCAGGTCTGTTACCAATGTTTCCAGCTCTGCTCCCCGGGGGCAAGGCGTCTCAGGGCCCCATATGGGGTGATGGGCGTTAAAATCACCCAGCAAGAGGAAGGGAGGTGGAAGCTGATCTAGAAGATAAGTGACATCAGTAATGTTTAGAGATAGCCCTGGCGGAAAATAAACATTACGCACTGTTGTTATGACAGGCAGCGGAACGCGAACCGCTCCAGCCTCCAGCGGGGTTCTTAGTGGAACCTCCTCGGTGTAGGTATCAGAACGGACAAAAATGCCAACGCCACCAGAAGCCCGGTGAGCATAATGTGGTTCTGTCGAGTATAGTCGAAAATTTTGCAATACCGTATGATGATCTGGTCTGAAATTATTTCCTTAATACAGACTATACTCGCCGAATACTCGCTAATGAGCTGGCGCAGCTCAGCAAGATGCCTATCATAACCGTTACAGTTCCATTGTAACAGTGCCATATTGTAAGTGTGGACTTTTTAGGCTTAGGATAGGAGCAGCGTAATGCTACCTAACCTAACCTACACTCACATCCCCATCCGAAGATGGAGATTCATGCTCCACGTTCATCTCCCCGTCACTGGACGAGGTGATGCATGTCTTCAGTTTCTTCGACTTTTTCCGGGGGTGGTGTTTCCTCCTAAGAGGGGAGCGCGCAGGTCTTCTAGAAAGAAGACCCGCTGGCGGAGAGTCAAGCCCTCCAGGTCGAGGGCGTGAGGCCCCATTCGTAGGGGAAGTGGAAGACCGCCTGGTAGGGGCGTTCTTCTTCCCCACCGTCGATTCTTGTTTAGACGGGCTGGGAGGTGGTTTCCCAGCCCTGGTCGACGATGCCGCCTCCGCCGGCTTAGGCTCGGCATTCGCCGACCGCGTAGGGGAAGGAGACGCTGTCTTCTTCCCCTTCTGTGCCGGCGTCTTTTTCTTAGCCGGCACAGGTATATTGGTGGTCGAAGGCCGGGAGGGACCAACCTTCGAGCTTTTTCTCGTTGTCTTGGGCGCAGCGATCTTCTGAATAGGTGTTCGAGTTGAAAATGAGGAACCTGGCAGGGACTGTGCTATCAAGCTGAAGTCAAGTGTCTTGGCCGGTGCATTTAGAGAATTAAACCTGCGGCGCGCTTCCTGGTAGGAAAGACCATCCAGGGTCTTGATCTCCTGGATCTTCTTCTCGCTCAGATAAGTCGGACAGTTCCGATCCCGAGGAGAATGAAGACCAGAGCAGTTAGTGCACTTGTACGGAGGTGTGCACTCCTCCGCGCCGTGAGCTACTTTCCCACATGTTACACAAACTGACTGAATCGAGCAACGAGATACCATGTGGCCGAATCTCTGGCATTGATAGCACCGCATAGGAGGCGGGATGTACGGCCTCACATCGCAACGATAGGTTGTTACCTTGACCTTCTCTGGCAACACCGACAATTTGAAGGAGACTATGAACGCACCCGTGGCAACGTCTTCACCGTTGACTTTGCGCGTAATGCGCCGGACGTGTGTCACACCACGGTGCTTCATGTCATCCATCAATTCATCGTCGGTGTTCAGAATAAGATCACGGTGGAAAATAACTCCACGAACCAGATTCAAGCCTTTGTGCTCTTCCACTTTGACAGGGATGTCGCCAAAGTGGTCGCACTTAAGCAACTGATCGGCCTGGAGCGCAGTGCTCGTCTTCAGGAGCAGACCACCATTGCGCATTTTCTTAAGGTCCTCAAGTTCACCGTATACACCTTCGATATGCCGACTAAAAAGTATCGATTTAACCAGCTTGAAGTCCTGCCCGTCGGTTCTGGTAGCAACCAGGAACCTAGGGAAGCTGGAACCCAGACCAATTCCCTGCGCGTGTTCCCAAGGGGTTGCACCCCTTAGGGAATCAAATGTTAAAGACTTGGCTAGCGAACTACCCGAGGTGACAGGCGGAAGTTGTTTCGACGCCATGCCCGAAATCATCCTCCCCGAATGCCACCCACTCCGATCAGGGGTCTCAGTAGCCGAACCAAGCAGCCAAGACAATACCCACCTGGTCATAGCAGGTATTGCCCGGGGTCCGATGTTGAACGATGCCTAATACGGGGTGACTGAGGCAATGAGCACTAGGACTCCCTTCCTCCAGTCACCCGCAATAGCATGTACCCCATAGCGTGTACAGAGCAGTAAATATAGAAAAAATAAATAAAAATAATTAATAAGAATATGTCCTTCTGGCATTCGGCTGTGCGGGGACCTGCGTTGTCAGGCGGATACTACTGCCCGCGTACATGACACTCCCACCCGCCGCGTCCTGGGTGGTTGCTGGCACGGGCTTTCGAGCGTAGTCGCACACATAGGAGCTCCATCGCCGAGCAGCACGCACATCAAAATTTTGGCTGGTCTACATCTGAACCTCGGAAAAATAATAAAAAATAAAGAGGGGACCATGGCCACATGACCCTTTAAGTCGCCTTCTACGACAGGCAGGGATTACCTATGGATGTATTCAGCCTCTCCCATCGACAGGAGGCCCAACACATTATACCAAACCGCAATCCATGTCCGCGCCAAGGTCGCCCCTTTTTGTCGCCTCTTACGACAGGCAGGGGATACCGCGGGTGTATTCTACATGTGCGTCCCCTACCCGCAGGGGGTAGTGTGTTTGGTCCGCGAGAGGTATTTTATTTCCCTCAAGTCCGCCGTCAAGCGGTTAGGACCCCCCTATTCTCCACCTGGGACGCGCCACGTGGGAGTATCACCTCTCCCCCTGCTACGCCATCGTAGTAGGTTCGTGGCAAATGTTAAAGACTTAGGTGGTGGACCACCTTGAGAGGGGCGACTTCGTTTCGAAGCCATGCCCGAAATCATCCTCCCCGAATGCCACCCACTCCGATCATGTGTCTCTGTAGCCGAACCAAGCAGGCAAGGCAATACCCACCTGGTCATAGCAGGTATTGCCCGGGGTCCGATGTTGAACGATGCCGTATACGGGATGACTGAGGCAATGAGCACTGAGACTCCCTTCCTCCAGTCACTCGCATTGGCATGTACAGAGCACTAAATATAGAGAAAAAATACATAATCAATAATAATATGTTCTTCTGGCATTTGGCTGTGCGGTGTCCTGTGTTACTACTACTACTGCCCACGTACATGGCGCTCCCACCCGCAAGATTCCTGGGTGGTCAATTACGGGCTTTTGAGCGTAATAGCACACGTAAGGGGCCCATCTCCCAGCAGCACGCACATCATCTATTTTGAAATGGTCTACATCTCACCCTCTGAAAAATAATAAAAAATGAAGAGCGGACCATGGCCACATGACCCTTTAAGTCGCCTTCTACGACAGGCAGGGATTACCTGTGAATGTATTCAACCCCTCCCATCCATAGGAGGTCCAACACATTATACCAAACCGCAATCCATGTCCGCGCCTAGGTTGCCCCTTTTAGTAGACTCATACGACAGGCAGGGGATACCGCGGGTGTATTCTACATGTGCGTCCCCCACCCGCAGGGGGTGAGCCGGGAAGAAGGAGACGTGTTTCTGAACCAAAATACTCTGATTCAACTAATAGCATTTCAAACCAGATTGTTTCCAGTGCTAGGCATACGAATGTTGAAGTCCCTAATAAGACCAATCTACGAAGGAGAAATAAACTCACTTCCATCGAGAAACCGTAATACCCGGACACCCGTCAGGAACATAATTAATATAAAGCAAACCCCTGTAGGAGAAGCCAGAAATGTTTCGATGATGATGATGATGATGCTTGTTGTTTAGAGGGGCCTAACATCCAGGTCATCTGCCCCTATGGTACGAAATGAAAAACAAAAAGTTCAAATTCATCCACTGATCAACATAAAATTAAAAAATGTCATGAAGAATGATGGGATGGACATGAACCGGACAAAAAACAAAAAACAACCAAACAAAGAAACGGAAAAACAGTGGAGCAGACTCAAAAAAAGATCGTAAAGAATAGTTTTACCGACCAAGGGACCGCATATAAAGCACAATGATGCTTGATGTCTTTTTTTTTTTTTTTGCTAGGGGCTTTACGTCGCACCGACACAGATAGGTCTTATGGCGATAATGGGATAGGAATGGCCTAGGAGTTGGAAGGAAGCGGCCGTGGCCTTAATTAAGGTACAGCCCCAGCATTTGCCTGGTGTGAAAGTGGGAAACCACGGAAAACCATCTTCAGGGCTGCCGACAGTGGGATTCGAACCCCCTATCTCCCGGATGCAAGCTCACAGCCGCGCGCCTCTACGCGCACGGCCAACTCGCCCGGTGATGCTTGATGTCTAAAGGGGTGCAAAATCTATATCTAAGGCCCCACACAATGGTACATGTCCCGAGTAAAGTAGAACCATGGTATTTGTCATGTCGGGGTACTAATCAAAAGTCGCGAAGACTCACGGTGTTCCACACAAGATGGTACTACTCACAAGTATTGTACTTCGTATAGGTAACGCAGACCTATGGTGTTTCTCACACAATGGCGCCACTCATAGCCAACGTAAACCGATGAGGTTCCTCACCTAGGTGTACTAACCACACATCCCGTGGTGTTCCTCACATAGTGGGTACTAATCACAGGCAACGCAGACCCACGGTGTCGCTCATACAGTGGTACAACTCACAGGCAACGCCCAGACCCGCGGTGTTGCTCATATGGGTACGACGCACGGGTACTGGAAACCCACAGGAGAACCCCCTTTTGCTGGTACTAATCACAAATTTATTTCATACCTAATATAGTGGTACTACTCGCAAGTACAGGCAACCCATGGTGTTCCCCACGTGATGGTACGAATCAAAAGTAGTTTCATGGTTCTAATTCAATCTTCCCTTGGTCGCTCCTTTTAGTCGCCTCTCACGACAGGCAGGGGATACCGCGGGTGTATTCTACATGTGCGTCCCCCACCCGCAAGGGGTAGTGTGTTTGGTCCGCGAGAGGTATTTTATTTCCCTCAAGTCCGCCCGCAAGCCGGTTAGGACCCCACTATCCGCCACCTGGGACGCGCCAGCATAGTAGGTTCGTGGAGAAATGTTTCAACACCCATGGAATCGTTTTCTTCATTCTATAACGATTTCATTTTAGATAAACTGGTACAACACACGAATGAGGAAATAAAAGTTCTGAGTTGTAACTACGCTACAGCTAGTGCAACTATTTCTCAAGCAGGGAAGAAATCAACGCTCTTTTTGGTATACTTGTGTTATCAGCAGCCATGGAAACCAATCATTTTCCTATAAGAGAGCTGTTTGATCCAGAAATAAGAAATAAGGCGACAATGTCGAGTGAGCGTTTTCATTTTCTGTTGAAATGTCTTAGATTCAATGATAAATCTACTAGGGTAGAGAGTCGAGCGAGTGACAAGTTTGCAGCCATTCGAGAAGTGTGGGATGAGTTTATCAAGAACTGTCGAGACTCATACAAGCCAGGAAGTTACACAACCATTGACAAACAAGTCATTGGATTTGGTGGGCGATGTCCTTTCAGGATGTACGTCCCCAACCAACCCACAAAATATGGAATTAAGATTATGTTGAATGACGTTTGGACCAAATATATGATTGACGCTAAGCCATAGTTGGGGAAAAATACGAATACGTCTGGTCAACCTCTCGCTCATTATTTCGTAAAAGAACTGACTGTGACCATCCATGGTTCAACTAGGAATGTAACCATGAATAATTGGTTTACCTCCACCCCCCTCGCCGAAGACCTTTTGAAACCACCTTACTCTCTGACAGTTGTAGGAACAATGAGAAAGAATAAACGCGAGATACCTCCTGAGCTCCTTGAAGTGAAGAAGCGAAAAATCGGCACGTCAACGTTTTGTTTTGATGGACCAAAAACTCTTGTATCATACAAACCAAAGCAGGGGAAAGTCATCATTCTGCTATCCACTAGTCATGAGGACATAGAAATAAGGGATAACAGTGGCAAACCTGCGGCAATTGAATTTTATAACAAATGTATTGCAGCATGAACTGCAGTAGAAAGACCCAGCGCTGGCCTCTGTGTGTATTCTTCACTATGATCAGTATGTTCTTAGTGAATTGATATTTTGTTCTGCCACAACATCCTCCGAAAGGGAGAAAAACCTACCTCGAGAAGGGCATTCGCGCAACAGTTAAGCGGTGACCTGATTAGACCTCACCTCCAGCTCTGCCTTACGCAACCAACTTTTCAGTGGTCATTGCGTGGTATGATTTGCAAAATTCTCAATGAAAATCATACAGTACACAGGCCAGACCAAGCACAACTTGGCAAAAAGAAAATAAGTGCATTTTGTCCCTCAAAGCTACGAAGAATAACACAGTTTTATTGTACTGTTTGCAATCGAGCCATGTGCGATGACCACCGATCAACAACGTGTGCTGAGCGTTGAAATGACACGAGTTTGTGAAAAATGGAAAAATTTGTCTGTACATAGAATGTATTATGTACTGGGCTGGTTGTAAAGTTTTAAATGAAGTAATTGTAAGAATTATGGAAGTTTTTCCGTAGTCTTGTAAATGAATGTTTAGTGATAACGTACTTCATAGAAGAGCTTATTAATCTAGGGTTAACAACTAGCAAGAAAATAGCTTGAATTCTGCATTCCTGAAAAACCAGCTTTCTAAGAAGTATATTTCAGGTGGATTCTCTTGGTTAAATTGGTGCTTCTGTTGATCATTATCAGCTGTAGTAGTTTTGATGGTTGCAGATATCATTTGTTTGCTCCTAAACAGTAGCCATTATGTATTGTTAATGTGTATGATTCAAGAGAAGACCTTCATCTTATAATTGAGCCTAAGATTGTGTAGAAAGTTAAGTTTAAAGATGTAATTTTACCGGTTGGTACACCTATACGCCGCATATTTGAATGTTCCGCCTTAAACTACTTCTACCGGAAAAACTCTGAACTTTACCAACTGAATTAATTCAACAGTTCCTCAGAAGATGCCACTGTGTGTATTTCGATTTTTTTTGTTTGGTTAACCAAGAAGTGTGTACCTTCTCTGACAGATGTCTCTACAAAAAAACTATGATCATGTACCCTGGTGCGAAGGGAAGGAACGTTTTGAAGAAATTTTGTATTCGAAAGTTTGGCTTTACTAAATTTTATTCTTTCATTTTTTGGGTTGGCAATATTAATCTTTCTTTCCGCCAGTTTTGAACTCAGCCAATCCCGAATTTCTTTAATTAATTTTTGACCAATAGTGTCTTTCTTCTTCGATGTTGATGTATAACTTATAGCTACCCAATAAAGTTGAGTGGGTGTGTCTTAATTATTCATGAAAGGTCTTGAAGCTTCCATGAGGGTTTAAAAACTGCTGATTTTCTCGGCTCATCGCCACTTCAACAACATCTTGCTTAGTGTATAGAAGCATAGCAGGGGCGGGTAGCGCCTCTTTCTTCGGGCAGCAGCTCTTCAACAAGGTAATGGCCGATTAACGTCTTTCTTTCCTCTTTGCCAGCTCAGCAGTTTAACCCGCGGGGCAGGTCCGAAACCTTTAATATGTAACCTTTAAACATGTAAAAAAAAAAAAATTTCCTACCTTGTAAAACTTCATATATATTTAAATGCAATTCGGGGATAGAGAGTGCTTTACCCTATCGAGCTCCCCTTCATTTTGAATTTGAGGCGACTATGTTTTCGTACCAGTTTTTCTCTTCCTTCTTAATGAGTTAAATTTATTTTGTATACAAGTCACCTCCATAGATTGGGATTAGCCCCTGTGCAATAGGCCTAGTGCCTCTTAGGTTTTAAAAGGTGTATTTAGGAGTGCAAGAACTCGCCTCCATTCCATTCGATCTTGTATTTTGGGCCATTAATTTAACCCGTTTTGGTTTTCCTTCCTGAAAAGGCCCAGTATATTGGGTACGAGGTACCCCTGTGCCATTATAAGTTGTGCTTTGATGTCAGTTAAGTGTAATAAGCTGTTCTTGCCTTAATAGGCTTGGACGATTGAGAGCGGGTCAGCTCTTTTTGGGATTTTGAAAGGTGCCTCTAGGAGGCTTGACATTACGAGCTGGGAGCTAGTGCTCCATGTAATTAGGGGCGTTCTGCCCTTTTGGTATTTTGTGGTTGTGGGCTGAGAGCTCAAGGATTGACGAATTGGGGCTCGTAGCCCAGAATTTGTAAAGACCCCTTAACTTGTGCTTTCTTTTGTAAAGTTGCATTGTACCTGATTTTCTTTGTTATTTCACCTAGTGAAAATTGTTAAATGTCGTTATCTGTTGAAAATATAACCTTTATTTAAATTTTAAATTCATCTTTAAGACTTGTAGTTAGACCCATTCCAGCCCGCACCTTCTTTCACCTCTGCTGATCCACCAAAACACGGTAACAGTAATAAATGCATTAAATTTAGATAATGCACTGATTTGTCCCAACCGCAACAAAAAAACATGAAAAGTTTGTTTTTAAACTTAACTCTATTAGAGGTTATGTTTGTTTGTAGTTTGAAGTAAGAAAACTAATAAATACTTCCACAGTAAATATATGATGATGATGATGCTTGTTGTTTTAAGGGGCCTAACATCGAAGGTCATCGGCCCCTAATGGAACGAAATGAATGACATGAGACATGAAGTTAAAATTTTAAAAAGTATCCACTGACTAGAGTTAAAAAAGAATGGTGATGAAGAAAAATGAGGGTGAGATTAAAACAGTCAGTGGATCTAATACGCAATGCCTTATGTTCTATTAAAATAAGAGAAAGTACAGGAAATTGAAGGAATAAGGCATTGCCCAGTAATACAGATATTAACACATAATTTACGTTAGACGTTCAAATAACACATTAAAATGCGCAACACAAAATAAAATAAAGTCAATGAAATAAAAGCGCAACTGACATAAACAACACTAGGACAAAGGACAACATCACACACGATAAAACAGACCGCTATCCCTCATAAAGCGGATGACGAGGTCTGCTGACTGCTCGTCATCGCGCAAGATAAGGGAGATAGTACTCGGAAGGTTAATACTACGGCGCAGATCGACCAGGTCCACGCACTCCGTAAGGATGTGTACCACGGTAAGATGGTCGCCGCAGGTACACACCGGACGGGGTTCTCCTTTCAGTAGATGGGAGTGCGTCAGGATACCGTGGCCGATCCGAAGGCGACATAATACCACGGCTTCCCTCCGCGAAGCCCGCAGGGAAGTCCTCCATACCTTCGTTGTTCCTTTTATCGCTCTCAGCTTATTGGGAAGTGGGATGGCCTGCCACTCCATCTCCCAATGAGACATAACCAGATGTCTCAGCTGAGAGCGAATATCACTTGCTGGAACCTTGAAAGGCAACGGGGGCAGTGTAACTGCCTCCTTGGCAGCCTGATCTGCTAACTCGTTTCCCTCTATGCCCATGTGGCTGGGGAGCCACACAAACGTAATTCTGGTGCCGGCATCCGAACACCCGGCCAGCAGGTCCTGGATCTGCTGCACCAGAGGGTGTCGAGGGAAACAGGTATCAATAGACTGAAGCGAACTCAAGGAGTCAGAACACACAAGAAAGTGTCGGCGCTCAATGTCTAGCGCGTACCGCAGAGCCTCACAGATAGCATAGAGCTCTGCCGTGTACACACTACAGGTATCCGGGAGAGCAAAAAGAAACCGATCATTGTCGACAACGAACGCACAGCCCACCTTCGTATCTGTCCGTGAACCATCCGTGTAAACGACGACTGAACCTGGATAGCGGCCAAGAACGGACAGGTAGATCCTCCGATAAATCGAAGGGTCCGTGTCTCCTTTCGGGCCAGTGTGCAAATCCAGGATGATTTCAGGTCGTCGCACAACCCACGGAGGTACCCCACTTGGTTGTCTGACAAGGCAAGGAATCGAAGGTACGTCAAACAATTCATAACTGCTATCCAAGCGTATCCCAACCGGCCGCGTCGCACGTGGATGAGCAACGTACAACAAGCGGTTGCCATTGTTGAACACGCAGGGATAGCTCGGATGAAGTGGCATCTGTCGCAAATTTGCAGCATATGTAAGTAGTAGTTGCTGGCGCCTCAGGTGTAGAGGCGGCACACCAGACTCAGCGAGCAGGCTAGCGATGGGGCTAGTACGAAAAGCTCCCGTCGCCAACCTAACCCCGCTGTGGTGGATACTGTTCAGCTTCGCAAGAACGCTTGGTCTTGCGGAGCCATATGCTGCACTGCCGTAGTCTAACCGGGATAAAATGTGTGCCCGATAGAATCGCAGGAGCACCACGCGGTCAGCCCCCCAATTAGTGCTGCTAAGAAACTTCAAGAGGTTAAGCCTCTTGGTGCATTGCACTTTTAGCTCCCGCACGTGTGGCTCCCACGATAATTTACTGTCAAAAAGGAGCCCAAGAAATCGGTAGGTGTCAACAACTGGAAGAACGACATTTCCTAGATAAAGCTCAGGATGAGGGTGAAGAGTACGTTGACGACAAAAGTGGACAACGGAGGTCTTTGCGGCAGAAAACCGAAAGCCATGTTCTAAGGTCCACTTCTCCACCCTCCTAATAGCTTGCTGTAACTGTCGCTCTGCGACTGCCATACTGCACGAGCTATAGTGCAGAGCAAAATCATCCACATATAGGGACGGTATTACGGCTGGACCAGCAGCAGCGACAATACCGTTTATGGCAATCGCGAACATAGTGACACTAAGAACCGATCCCTGTGGGACTCCAGTTTCTTGAACGTGGTATTGCGAATATGTCCTCCCTACTCGGACACGGAATAGACGAAGGGACAAAAAATTCGCAATAAATACCGGCAAGTTACCTCGGAATCTCCATTGATGCAGGACTGAAAGGATGCCATATCGCCAGGTGGTGTCGTAGGCCTTCTCCAAGTCAAAGAAGACAGCTACCAAGTGCTGTTTGCGGAGAAACGCATCCTGGATAGAGCTCTCCAGGCGTACCAAGTGGTCTGTGGTGGATCGAGCGGCTCGAAATCCACATTGGTACTCGGACAAAAGTCCATGTTTCTCCAGACACCACACGAGTCTGCGATTTACCATCCTCTCAAATAGCTTACACAGGCAATTTGTAAGACAAATCGGTCTGTAACTTCCTGCATACTTAGGATCTTTGTCAGGCTTGAGGACAGGGATGACTATGCCCTCTCGCCACTGAGACGGAAAATCACCCTCTGTCCAGATTCGGTTGAACACACGAAGGAGATATAGTAAACTATCATCACTAAGGTGTTTCAACATCTGGTTATGGATGTTATCCGGTCCAGGAGACGTGTCCTTGCAAAGCGCTAAGGCGCTGCGGAGTTCCCACTCCGTAAAGGGCACGTTGTAGTCCTCTGAATCATGGGTGGCAAAACTAAGGTGATGACGTTCTGCCTCCCGCTTCAGAGGGAGGAAATCAGGATTGTAATTCCCGGAACCAGAGACATCCGCGAAATGACTAGCGAGATGATTAGCAATCGCAAGGGGATCAGTGGCGACACTGCCTGCAATGGAAATTCCCGGTACAGCAGATGATCCTTGAATACCCGAAATTCGTCGAAGTTTCGTCCACACTTGAGATGATGGAGTATGTGACGTCATGGACGACACATATCTCTCCCATGAAGCCTTCTTACTTTGTCGAATAAGAACTCGCGCCTTAGCGCGGAGTTTCTTAAATGTTACCAAGTTGGCCACAGTAGGCTGTCGACGGTAACGTTTATGAGCGCGACGGCGTTCTTTGATGGCTGCTGCTATTTCATCGTTCCACCAAGGAACGTGTTTTCGGCGAGGAGCCCCCGAGAAAAACGGAATGGACTCCTCAGCAGCAGCAAGAATAACTTGGGTGACGTAAGTTATTTCCTCGCCGACGGTCCGCCTGACATCATCGGTAAAGACAGCTAGTGATGTGTACTTTGGCCAATCAGCATGTTTAAGAATCCATCGAGGGGGAGCCTCGACGGGTTTATGTTTCAACAAAGTAAGAATGATGGGAAAATGGTCACTGTCACAGAGATCATCGTGTGCATTCCACCGAAACAGTGGAACCAACGTACGGCTGCATAGACTTACGTCTATGCGAGAGTATGTGCCGTAACGTACACTAAAGTGAGTTGGTTCCCCTGTGTTCAAAATACATAAATCCAGATCTGATAGGAGTGTTCCCAGCTCTCTTCCTCGTGGGCAAGGTGTTTCAGAGCCCCATATGGGGTGATGGGCGTTAAAATCGCCCAATAAGAGGAAGGGTGGTGGAAGCTGATCTATAAGATCAGCGACATCATTGATGTTCAGATGCTGGCCAGGTGGAAGATAAACATTACACACTGTTGCTATGACAGGCAGCGAGACGCGAACAGCTACAGCCTCAAGAGGGGTTCTTAATGGAACCTCTTCGCTGTAGCTATCAGAACGTACAAAAATGCCAACGCCTCCGGAAGCCCGGTGAGCATAGTATCGTTCTGTCGAGTATAGTTTGAAATACCTCAAGACCGTATGATGACCAGGTCTGAAATTCGTCTCCTGAAGACAGACTATACTCGCTGCGTACTCACTAATAAGCTGACGTAACTCAGCAAGATGCCTGTCATAACCGTTACAATTCCACTGTAACAGTGCCATAGTGTGGACTATAAAAGGAGTGTTAGGTTATGAGCGAAAAAGTGCTCGTAAGCCTAAACACTATCTAGTTCTACATCCGTAGATGTAGAGGACAGTGCGACATCCATTCCGTCATCGAAAGATGGCAGGGGTGTCGCCCAGAACTTCGACGCTTTTCGCGCGCGAGGGGGTCCCCTACGAGGAGAGCGCGCCGGTTTTGGAGCAGGAGTGCCTCCTGGCGCAGACTCATATCCCCCAGATGGGGGGCATGACTTCTCCTTCGCAGGGGAAGTCCGAGAGCGCTCAGGACGGGCGCTCTTCTTCCCCTTCTTTTTTTCGAGTTTAGACGGGCTGGGAGATGGTTTCCCAGCCCTGGTCGACGATGCCGCCTCCGCCGGCTGGGGCACGACATTCGTCGACCTCCTAGGGGGGGGAGACTTAGTCTTGGTCGAAGGTGGGGTGGTCCCCCCCTTCGAGCTTTGACTATTCGCGACGTTGCTGGGAGCAGCAACAGTCGCCTTGGGCGCAGCGGTCTGGACAGGTGTCGAGGTTGTGAATGACGAACCTGGAAGACTCTGAGCTATCAACCTATAGTCTAGTGTACGGGCAGGTGTATTCGTAGAATTAAACTTACGGCGCGCTTCCTGGTAGGAAAGACCATCCAGGGTCTTGATCTCCTGGATCTTCTTCTCACTCAGGTATGTCGGACAGTTCCGATCCCGAGGAGAATGAAAACCGGAGCAGTTAGTGCACTTGTATGGAGTTGTGCACTCCTCCGCGCCGTGAGCTACTCGTCCACATGTACCACATACAGCCTGATTCGAACAGCGAGATACCATATGTCCGAATCGCTGGCATTGATAGCATCGCATAGGAGGCGGGATGTACGGCCTCACATCGCAACGATAAGTTGTTACCTTGACTTTCTCTGGTAACACTGACAACTTGAAAGAGACAATGAAGGCACCAGTGGCAACGTCTTCACCGTTGACCTTGCGCGTAATGCGCCGGACGTGTGTCACGCCACGGTTCTTCATGTCTTCCATCAACTCGTCGTCAGTGTTCAAAATAAGGTCGC
Organism: Anabrus simplex; assembly: GCF_040414725.1. NCBI lineage: Eukaryota > Metazoa > Arthropoda > Insecta > Orthoptera > Tettigoniidae > Anabrus > Anabrus simplex. The sequence continues at coordinate 172,069,072 of NC_090268.1, forward strand.
GGTGAAAGATGACTCCGCGAACCAGGTTCAAGGATTTATGCTCCTCCACTTTGACGGGGATTTCGCCAAAGTGCTCGCACTTAAGCAACTGATCAGCTTGCAGTGCTGTACGAGTCTTTAGAAGCAAACTACCGTTGCGCATTTTCTTCAGTTCCTCCAGTTCGCCATAGACGCCTTCGATGTGCCGACTAAAAAGGATCGACTTCACCAGCTTAAAATCGTGCCCATCGGTTCTGGTAGCGACCAGAAACCTAGGGAAGCTGGATCCCATTCCTTCACGCTGCGCATGTTCCCAGGGAGTTGAACCTCTCAGGGAAGCAAAAGTTAAAGACTTAGGTGGGCGACCACCTTGTGAGAGCCGACTTCGTTTGGAAGCCATGCCCGATAGCATCCTCCCCGAATGCCACCCACTCCGATCAGGGGTCTCTGTAGCCGAACCAAGCAGCCAAGGCAATACCCACCTGGTCGTAGCAGGTATTGCCCGGGGTCCGATGTTGGACGATGCCTAATACGGCATGACTGAGGCAATGAGTACTAAGACTCCCTTCCTCCAGTCACCCGCAATAGCATGTACCCCATAGCGTTTACAGAGCACTAAGTATAGAGAAAAAAATAAAAATAATTAATAATAATATGTCCTTCTGGCATTCGGCTGTGCGGGGACCTGCGTTGTCAGGCGGATACCACTGCCCGGGTACATGATACTCCCACCCGCCGCGTCCTGGGTGGTTGCTGGCACGGGCTTTCGAGCGTAGTCGCACACATAGGAGCTCCATCTCCGGGCAGCACGCACATCAAATTTGGAATGGTCTACATCCGACCCTCAGAAAAATAATAAAAAATAAAGAGGGGACCATGGCCACATGACCCTTTAAGTCGCCTTCTACGACAGGCAGGGATTACCTATGGATGTATTCAGCCTCTCCCATCCACAGGAGGTCCATCACATTATACCAACCGCAATCCATGTCCGCGCCAAGGTCGCCCCTTTTTGTCGCCTCTTACGACAGGCAGGGGATACCGCGGGTGTATTCTGCATGTGTGTCCCCCACCCGCAGGGGGTAGTGTGTTTGGTCCGCGAGAGGTATTTTATTTCCCTCAAGTCCGCCGGCAAGCCGGTTAGGACCCCCCTATCCGCCACCTGGGACGCGCCACGTGGGAGTATCACCTCTCCCCCTGCTACGCCATCGTAGTAGGTTCGTGGACAGTAAATATATATTAATATGCCTACAATATTTACAACATAAAAATATTTTGTCCCACCCGTGAAAATTTCATGATAATATGAACTCCTTACACTGTTACTAGTTTCTGGTTTACAATCAAACTTTCTATAGCCTATATCTCTACACTTGCAAGCTTAAGTTTAGTTATTGGTAGACTAAGTCTTGTTTTCCTTTCTTCCAGATAATTATCAAAACAACATCGGCAGAACGGATGAGAAAACTCAGAGAAAAGCTGCAGGACGACAGCAGTAAATATGAAAGGCACAATGAGAAAGAGACAGAAGGCGATGAGAAGATTCTTTCTTTCTTTCTTAATCTGTTTATTGTCCAGGGTTGGCTTTTCCCTCGGACTTAGCGAGGGATCCCACCTCTACCGTCTCAAGGGCAGTGTCCTGGAGCTTCAGACATTGGATCGGGGGATACAACTGGGGAGAATGATCAGTACCTCGCCCAGGCGGCCTCACCTGCTATACTGAACAGGGGCCTTGGTGGGGGATGGGAAGATTGGAAGGAATAGACAAGGAAGAGGGAAGGAAGCGGCCGTGGCCTTAAGTTAGGTACCATCCCGGCATTTGCCTGGAGGAGAAGTGGGAAACCACGGAAAACCACTTCCAGGATGGCTGAGGTGGGAATCGAACCTACCTCTACTCAGTTGACCTCCCGAGGCTGAGTGGACCCCGTTCCAGCCCTCGTACCACTTTTCAAAATTTTCGTGGCAGAGCCGGGAATCGAACCCGGGCCTCCGGGGGTGGCAGCTAATCACACTAACCACTACACCACAGAGGCGGATGAGAAGATATGAAGTTAAAAGTCTCCTTGTGAAACAAATCTCTGATGGAAAAGGAAACTGAACGGAAAAAGAAATACAGACAGGAATTAAAGGCAGTCACAGTATGTCCACTATGTGCAGAACTTGATGTTCTTTTTTTCCCAGTTGGGATCGTACAAATGCTCTCAATCTGTCAGAAAAGCTGTTTCTTACGTAAAGAAAGTTTTGCCTTGTAGCCCTTCAAAGAAAGCACCAGTAATTAGAAAACTGATTTATGAAAACTTGCCTTCAAAATGGCAGGGCAGATTTTTTCAGAAGATAAGAACGTGTCAAATCGCATGATTCCAGAAGACCATCTTTTGAGAGTTGAAAACTTTTTAAAGTCTTATGAAGGATCAAGGACGTGAAATCTGTTTCAGATCCAAAACCTGAGTTAAATTTGCAAACACGTCAACTAGCACTCTATTTTACGCCGTAATTCCTAGAACTGTCAGTCTTTCACCACCTCGCTACTAATACCTTTGCTCTCACTCTTGACCTTCAGTTCAATCAAATTTCGACAACAGTGGAAGCGATATTTGTGAGTAATTATTTCGAGCGAAATCTTGGAACCCGAAGCTGGTTGACAAAATCAACCGCACATCTGGTCATGTAAATAAAATGTATTTCTTTAAAATTTCCTTTCCTCTGTACTTTTCAGGTAATTAGGGAAGGTCATGCGTAATTACATGTAGTATATTTCTATTTTAGGACTCGTCTTGTCAATGATGAAGACATAACTGACATTTTGAGCCAGTTGTTCGATGAAATAGAGGACTCTGCTTCGGATTTTTTGAATGGGGAGAGGGAAATTATAAACGTATCGGATCAGGATCATAACAGTGATACGGAGCAGGAGGCCGATTCGGTCAGTGAGATCTATGAAGACGATAACGAAAGGGAATTTATCTTTGTGAGATATGGAGGAACAATGTGGTCCACGACGGACTTTTCAAAACTTACTCGAGGATAAAAGCAAGCAATATTGTAAAAATACTGCCAGGACCGGAAGGGGAAGCGAGGAAGGTATGAACAGAAATTGACTGTTTCATGCAGTTGATATACGCTGAGATGGTTGATGAACTATTATACTGGACTAATTTGTACATTTCTAGGAAGCGGGAGGAAGTGAATTACAGCCGTGAGGGCGATCCTAAATTTGCGAACCGCAGTGAAATTATGGCACTGCTCGGGGTATAAGCTGTGAAAGATTTCTTGGACACGGTAACAAAGTTTATTTTTCATCCAGTCATTTTTTGGCTATTATATCTGATCATTTCATTGTATAGTTGTGCAAATATTAAAATATGACCATTATTTTAATTTAATTATGTATCTACTGCTTAACTCATTTTAAATAGGCGCAGTATTCATGTCCATATCAGAATTAATTCACATGCTCATGATTATCCATTTTAAGTACATATTCATATTAATCAATAATACAAGTTTCTAATTTTATTTGAAGAATAGTATTGAAACAAAACACAAAACGCCGTTAAATGAAATGTTTATGCGACTGGAAGCCTCTAAAATACTGAAAACGTACGCGCGCCCGGTAGTGCGACAAATTGGCGCGCCCGGTCTAGGGTTAAGATGATGTTGATGATGATGTTTGTTGTTTAAAGGGGCCTAACATCAAGGTCATCGGCCCCTAATGGTACGAAATGAAATAAAAAATGTTTAAATTTATCCACTGACCAAAATAAAATAAAAAATGTTATGGAGAATGAATGGACATTAACCCAACAAGAAACAAAAAACAAAACACAAACAAAAAACAGTGGATCAGACTCAAAAAAAATCGTAAATAATAGTATTACTGACCAAGGGACCAGTTATAAAGCACAATGATGCTTGATGTCTAAAGGGGTGCAAAATCCACGTCTAAGGCCCCACAGAATGATACATGTCGCGAGTAAAGTAGAACCATGGTATTTGTCATGTTGGGGTACTAATGAAAAGTAGCGAAGACTCACGGTGTTCCACACAAGATGGTACTACTCACAAGTATTGTACTTCGTACAGGTAACGCAGACCTATGGTGTTTCTCACACAATGGCGCCACTCATAGCCAACGCAAACCGAAAAGGTTCCTCACCTAGGTGTACTAACAACACATCCCGTGATGTTCCTCGCATAGTGGATACTAATCACGGGCAACGCAGACCCACGGTGTCGCTCATATAGCGGTACAACTCACAGGCTACGCCCAGACGCGCGGTGTTGCTCACATGGGTACGACGCACGGGTACTGGAATCCCCCAGGCCACGCTCATGACTGCTACTAATCACAAACCCATTTCGTACCGAATATAGTAGTACAACTCGCAAGTACAGGCAACCCATTGTGTTCCCCGCGTGATAGTATGAATCAAAAGCAGTTTCATGGTTCTAATTCAATCATCCCTTGGTCGCCCCTTTTAGTCGCCTCTCACGACAGGCAGGAGATACCGTGGGTGTATTATTCGTCTGCGTCCCCCACCCACAGGGGGTAAAGAGAGAGAGAGAGAAAAGAAGAAGAAAGAAGTGAACCGTCACTTCGAAAGATGAAGTAACGGACGAAGAAAGGTAAGGACCACGAAGGGCGTGAAATGAAAGACTCCCTAGGCCTCGAATGCTCTAATACCGTCGGGGTGGGTGGTGATTATTGTTTTAAGAGGAAGTACAACTAGGCCTATATAACACTAATCAGAGAGAAAAAATGGAAGGGATCCGACACTTCGAAAAATGAAGATATCGGCCAAAGGAAGACAAGGGCCACGAAGGGCGTGAAAGTGAAAGACTCCCTAGCCCTCGCAAACCTAATAGCGTCGGGGTCGGAAAAGAACAAGAGTTGACCAAGAGAGGTCGGATAGGATAGATGAAAGTTAGGAGTCTGGCACAAGTAAGTGGAAGCAATGCCAGGACTCAGCTAAGGGCCCCGTGGTCGCCAATCCACACTCCAAAGTTGAGAGCCCCTTGGGTCCCTGTTAGTCGCCTCTTACGACAGGCAGGGGATACCGCGGGTGTATTCTACATGTGCGTCCCCCACCCGCAGGGGGTCTCTAGGGTTAAGGAAGAGAACCCTAATGTCATTATCAAATCCTTAACATTTTGTGTGTTACGGCCTAAAAACGTATTGCCATCTGAAATGCCTCACAATGTGTGTATGTGTGCAAGTATCATGCCAATTTTAACTTTCTAGTTGAAGCCATTTGCAAGAAAGTCAGCGATTTCCCAGTTAATCATGGTGTCTTTGAAATCGTGTTTGTTGTGATGTAGAAAGTGAGACTGTATGACAAACGAATGTGACAAGTGTATCATGAATTTGCACACAACTGATGGAGAAGTTGATGCATCTGAAGTAGTTCAATGGAAACAATGGACTGAAGATGACTGTTTCCCAAACTTAATTGTGGGGCCTAAGTGATGGAACTGTTGATGAAGCATTAACACAACTTCAGGCTCAACTAAAGAAATTCAAAGACCATTATTTTGTAAAAAGGTTGCAGTCTGCATCTTTCAAGGACATGAAAACCTCTGTTAATGATGATGAGGTAATATTGCAAATAGATTTTGCAGAAAACTATCTAGCACTCAAGATGAGATACAGAAGCAAATTACAGTTAATACTGTTTGTGTTTGGGAAAAAAACTGGAATACAGTCATTTGCTATCATTAGTGATGAACTATCGCATGACAAGTATTCTGTGTATGCTTGCCTAAAACGGATAATCACAGACGTAAGGAAAGAAATTCCAAACTTGTCCTCTGTTAAAATATTTTCTGATGGTTGCTCAGGACAATTTAAGAACAGGTTTGGTGTGACAGAAGAATGGTTCTTTTTTTTTTTTTTTGCTACATCACGTGGAAAAAAGTGCAGTCGACGGTATAGGTGGTATAACAAAAAGAGCTGTTTGGAATAAAGTGAGGCAAAGGAAATTTATAAACAACAACGCAAATGACTTCCTAAAACGTGCCAAATCAAGTATTGCTGGAGTAAATTTTCACATTCTAACAAGTCAAGATATTGATGAAAACCGAATCACTCTAGACAAACGCTGCGAATCTGCAAAGAAAAGTGAAGGGATTAGAAATAAACATTATTTTAATGGATACAAGAAAAATTATATAATTTGTGGTAGAACTTTTCTTAAAGCTACATTAACAAGTGTCAGTGGCGGCTCGTTTGGGAGGCGCTAAGGCGCGCGCCCCCCACGGGGTTCCATTAAAATAGTAAAATAGGGAATTTTAATCTTAAATGTTAACAAGGGAAATATCTATTATTATCGAGGGCGCGAGTTGTACTGTACTGCGGCCCGATGCGCTGCTGGCCCTGCGCAGGAGGGCGCTCTCTCATAGCGGACCAAATACTCCGAGTCTCACTCAACTGGCCTTGAAGGAGCCAATCAGAGGCACAGTAGAGATTTGCTGTTCTAACGGAGATTCCGGCGCGTTTCTGCCGCGACCTATGGTTGCAGCCAACCTACCCGAAACATTGCTCATTTGATTTCTATTTAACAGGGGTCAGTTTGTGCCATTTCTCTCCTAAAACTAGGGACTATTTTACTGAGGCACTTACCTGAGTTAAATGTGCCGGTATATATTTAAAATAGTCCTGTAATTTTTAGGATTATTAACTAACGAAACGACTAACGACTGTAACTACTGTCTCCTCGCACTTGACTCATGTTGGCCATTCTCACTGGAGAGCGCGATGTTTAGCTGTGTGTTGATGAATGATCTCGTGAGGTGACTGTGACGAGGTGAAATTAGGAGGAAGGTTGTGATTTATATGTAGGCGTAGTGTTATGTTTCCACTTTGTATAGTATGATTACCGTCGAACATATTAAAGAACTAACGTTTTCTTCTCTTTCTATCGAAAAGAAAGTCGAACTGAAGGAGTGTGATAGGCCGACACCAGACTTCTCGTTGAAAAAACCGGAGACCAAGGAAAATGACAATAGGACTTTTCAAAGACAAATTAATTCTCCTGACGTATATAACAAGAACGCGCGGATATGTGGAAGTGATATCTCAGAAACCTTTTCTGCATTCCTTGCCTGCTATTCTCCATTTCTAGGAAAGGAGATAAATGGATCACCACAGAGGTGATATCAATAGTACCATGGACTCTGAAATGCTTGGTAAAGTCAATGTCGTGTCTTGTTTAAGTGATCACTACAGTGAAACTATTCGTAAACATAATTCGATCGTGGACAAGAACAGGCAAATGTTAATAATAATAATAATAATAATAATAATAATAATAATAATAATAATAATAATAATAATAATTGTTACGGAGTTATCCGTGGTAGTTAAAGGTGAAATAAGGTGCTGGGATGAACAGGTCTCAATCTACGAAATTAAAGTTAATTTAAAATTTAACAAGGTTATATTTTCTTTTTAAGATCAAGAAATAACAAATATAACAGGTACTTAGTAGCCTAGCAACAAATCGAGAATGTACAATTACAGTGATTACAGGATTTGGGCTCCGAGAGCCAGACACACAATTCTTGAGCTATAAGACCAACTTGACACGTATACGAGATTCAACAAAGGGGCAGAAGACCCCAATCATGCCCAGGAGCTCTTGCTCCCAATTACACAGTAAAGCCTCCTCGAGGCACGCAGAAACAAATTTTTTGGGAAGAGCAACCCGCTCTCAAAGTTCCAGCCTATCAAAGGCCACACCAAACTCCACCTTCAAACTGACCTCCGAGCACATGAAAACAGGGGTAAAAATACCCAACCTACTGAGGCCTACTCAATAAAGAAATAGGACAATTACATGGCCTCCAAAATACCAACTTGAGGGGAGGCGAAACTGCACTCCTAATACATTTTATTTAAAACCTATTTGGCACTAGGCCGCATATGCAAGGGCTAATCCCATACTAAAGAGGTGACACGATAGGAAAACTTATTACATTACGAAACGAAGAAAAATGGTTGAGAAAACGTAGTCATCTCAAACACAATATGAAAGGGAGCTCGAGAGGGTTAGGCACTCTCTATCCCAATTTGTAGTTTAGAGAGATTGAATTTATACCAAGAGTGTTTTATATTTTAGAGGACAGTTACATGGTAAGAGGTATCGAACCTGCCCCGAGAATTAAACTGCTGATCTAGCAAGAAAAGAAGTTATTAAAAGGCCATTACCTTATTGAAGAACTGCTGCCCGACGAAAGAGGCGCTTCCCGCCCCCTGCTACATAATTTACACAATGATAGATGTTACTGAAGTGGCCCAGAGACCCGAAAATCAGCAGTTTATATACCCTCGCGGAACATTCGAGACCATTCCTGAATGATAACACCCCCCAAAAGCATTTTATTGGACGGCCAAAAGATTACAAGTCAAAACAGAAGAAAACATCTAGGATTGGTGGAAAATTAATTACACAAATTTATGATTGGCCAATTTCAAAACTGGCGGAAAGAAAGGGTTAACGTTGCCAACTTAAAAAATGGCAGAAAGAAATTTAATAAAGAACAACCTTATAAATACTAAATTTCTTCAAAAAAAGGTTCCTACACTTCGCACTAGAGTGCACAATTGTAGTTCATAAGAGGTGCCATCTAGAAGAGAATGTTCACACTTCTTGCTACAGGGAAAACAAAAATACATCGAAAACGACACAGTTCAGAACACTTCAAAATTTACAAGTAGGGACATCTGAGAAACTTGAGACTTAACACGGTAGTTAAAGTTCAGGCTTCCTCCAGTAGAGGGGTTTCAACTGGCGCAAAGTTTGAATTAGCGGCGCGGAGGTGTACCGCCCGGTACAGACCTCCCCCCCCCCCACCAAAGTCCCTCCAAGGGGTAACACAGAAGAACATAAACTTTTGTTTTAAAACAAGGTCCAAGTTATGCTGTTGAAATAGAAATTAATTGCAGAAGGATTTACAAACAAGTTTACTTAAAATGATTGGATCCAGTTTCAAAATTTATTTGTAGTAACTTTTGAAGGAATGTCTTTATGCTTGTAGAAGTTGAATTCAGAAGGAAAAACTTTTAATACTTGAAAGTGAAGAAAAATTTTCTAAGTCCACAAAATATTGCTGTTGAATTCAAAAATGTAGTAATTGTTGATATTAAATGTCCATGTAGCTGATTAAGTACATTCAATGTTGATTAAGTTTGACGGCCAGAACAGCCGCCGCTGCTTGTGTCCAGAGGAGACCGCTCGGACCCCTCAAGTACCCTGAGATACCGCTCGCCCGCACTAGGAGACCCTCAAGTACCCTGAGATACCGCTCGCCCGCACTAGGAGAGGAGTAGTGGAGTTGAAGCACGCCGCGCCCGCGGCGAACATACGGGTCGCGGGCAAGTTGCAGGTAGTGCGCTGCACATCAGCCTTGGCCGGGAGGAGGACTCCGGCTCGCCGTACACTGGTTGGCCTCACTGGAGAGGGGCGGGCCCATACCCCACCTCAGTGGCGGTACGGCGCCGCGCTGCTGCGGGGGCACTGAAACATTAAGATCTCGGCGGCAGAATTTTGTTGGACCAGAATGATTTTAGGGTACATTCATTGTGGTGGAACTGAGGGGCCAGCGGCGTTGAAATATTTGTGTCATTTAAATAGCCACTGTTTTATGTGAGCAGGAGACGGGAGCATGGTAATGGCCATGGCAAGGACAGGATGGCAGTTTAACTGGTCGGGGAAGGTGTACAATAAATGCTTAAAGAACCTGACTCCAAGGGCAGAAGGCCTCAAAATGCAACCAATATATATATATATATAACTTTCCGAATTCTTTCAAAAATGATACAGTAAAATCTAAAATCAGCTACGTTAGCGCGGAAGCTACACAGGTTTCACCTGCGACAGGTGAACCCTAAATATCCTCTCGGTGGCTGGATTGCTTAATAACAACGTAACCGGCGTAAGAAAATCAAGGATTATGCACGGCCCATGAAATCTGGGGGCAAGCTTGCCCGCGGGAACAAAATTTTTGACCATCACCTGGTCACCTACCTTTAAATTTGTGGGTCTCCGTCCACGATCATATCGTTCCCTAACTTTTTCATGAGACACTTTAAGATTGGCTTTAGCCTTCTTCCAAAGATCTTTAATATTATCTGGATCTATAGTCTCAGGTAGAATATCACTCAAAGACCAAAGGTTGGAGAGCAGCGTGTTGGGAACAAATTTGAACATCAACGAAGCTGGAGTAAATTTATGTGATTCATGTACCGCCGAATTCAGAGCGAAAGCTAACCAATGCAGGGACGTGTCCCACCTGGAATGGTCTTCATGATGATAAGCAATAAGAGCCGACCTGAGGTTACGATTGACTCTTTCGGCAAGAGATGGTTGGGGATAATAAGCAGAAGTAGTCACATGAGATATGGACAGATCAGAACAGAATTTACGAAATAGATTGGATGTGAAAGCCTTAGCGTTGTCAGACACAATATATTGACACGGACCAAAAGAAGCAAAGATTGAATTTAAACAAGTAATGGTGGACTGAGCGGTAGCCAGCTTAGTCGGGAATAACCAAGAAAATCTTGCAAAAACATCTACACATACAAGGATGAACTTGTTGGCATTCCCCTTTGACTGGGGGAAAGGTCCTACGTAATCAATATACAGGCGTTCCATTGGGTGCGACGCTTGATGAGAAGACAAAAGGCCTACCTTGGTGGACATGGTTGGTTTACTAAGCAAACAAGATTTACAAGCTTTAACTAGTTCACGAATTTCACCATCCATACCCTTCCAGATAAACATTTCACGGATCTTTTCACGGGTTTTAAAGATGCCTAAATGCCCCCCTAATGGGGTCTCATGATAGTACTTGAAGATCATTAGCACAAGTACAGCTGGAACTACAACTTTCATTTTTTGATCATGCCTCGACGAGCAACATAAAACACCATTCCTCAGTACATAAGGGACAACATGTTCCCCAGAAGAAAGGGTTTCCATTATCGGAGCCAGCGTCGGATCTTCACGTTGGTATTTCTCGATATCCCTAAAGAGCATGGGAGCATCTGTTAAGATGGCATTAACCTCAGATAGCATGGACTCGGGGGGGTGATGAACTATCGACCGGTTCATGGGTCTCGACGTCGTTGGAAAACATACGGCTGAGTCCATCAGCAACAACATTTTCAGTACCTCTGATATGCCTAACGTCAAATTGGAAGACAGAAATTCGGATGGCCCACCGGGCTATACGACAAGTACGACGCGGCCTACCTAAGACCCAGCTTAAGGCTTGATTATCCGTCTCCAGGTCGAATTTGACATGTTCCAGATAGAGACGGAACTTTTCTAGGGCAAATAAGACTGCCAAACCTTCGAGCTCATAGATGGAATACTTAGCTTCTTGAGCCGATAGAATCCTAGAGGCATAGGCGATGGGTCGCCTTCCTAGTTCAGTCTCTTGAAGAAGGACTGCAGCTACCGCCGACGACGACGCGTCGGTTTGGACGATGAATTTCTTCGAGAAATCTGGCATAGCAAGGACAGGGGCATTACAAAGAGCTAATTTCAGGTCTTCAAAAGCGGCTTGTTGCGAAGGCCCCCACTCGAATTTAATGTCTTTCCTACGAAGAAGGTTCAAGGACGCCGCTCTATTGGCGAAATTTGGTATAAATTTTCTGAAGAAATTCACCATACCAATGAACCTAGCAATACCTTTGATGTCCTTGGGAGGCTTGGAATCACGGATGGCCTGCGTTCTAGAGTGATCGACTGCAACACCATCGGGCGACACAATATGCCCTAGGAATGACATAGAGGGCTTAGCGAACGCTACCTTGGGCAACTTCACAGTTAGCCCCGCCTTACGAAGGCGATTGAGAACTTCCTTTAGATGATCTAGATGTTCTTCAAAAGTCTCCGAAAATACGACGACATCATCAAGATAGTGGTACAAGTACTCAAATTTGATGTCGGAGAAGACCCTATCTAGTAGCCTCGTAAGCACAGCTGCTCCGGTGGAGAGCGCGAAAGGCACGCGGTTGTATTCATACAAATTCCAATCCGTGGCAAACGCTGTAAGATGTTTGGATTCTTCAGCCAGAGGAATTTGATTATAGGCCTGATTTAGATCCAAGATGGTGAAGAACTTAGCTTTGCGAAACCATGAAAAACAAGAATGAAGGTCAGGAAGTGGCACAGATTGTAACACCACCTTCCGATTGAGAGCCCTATAATCAATCACAGGCCTGAAGCCACCTTGGGGTTTCGGGACTAGAAAAATAGGCGAAGAATACGCCGATTTAGAGGGTCTAATAATACCATCCTTTAAAATTTGATCGATGATTTCTTTCAATGCCTTCATTTTAGGTGGAGATAGCCTATAAGGTGGAAAACGGACAGGAATCGAATCCGTGACCTCAATTTTGTATTCAATAAGGTCAGTAACACCAAGGGTATCAGAGAACACCTCTGGAAACGACTGACACAGCTTACGAATACTATCAGCCTGCTCCTCAGGTAGATGTCCAAGGTCTAACAACATCTCATCCTGGGTAGGCGAAACAGATGAACATGATACAGAATTACATTTCAATAAGGGGATTTTACAATTAGAAGCAAATTTGAATGTGCATGACTTACTTTGAAGATCGAGTACTAGACCCGTATGGGACATGAAGTCGGCGCCCAATATAATGGTGCAAGATAAGTGCTTAGCCACAAACAGTTTAACTTTCCAAGTAAATTTAGAAATACGAATTTTGGCATTTAAGGAGCCTAAAATTTCTAATGGAGATGAATTAGCCGAAACATATTGAACCGAAGACGAACAATAGTTAGGAAATTTACAAACGGATTTCAATTTCGAATACCATTCAGCCGAAATAATAGAACAAACACTGCCTGAATCTAATAGAGCTGTTATAGGCTCATTATTTAATTCAATTTTAAGAAAAGGGGACCGGTGCGGGGGTATCCGCCGCAATCCTAAGACATTCTTTGGGAGCTTCAAAAGATAAATTTGACGCCTGAGTTTCCCCTGAAATTTCGACATGTTTACAAGGGGCTGAGCCTCGGGAAGATGGATTAGTCGACTCAGCCGAAGCCACTAGTCACTTATTATTATTGGCATTGGTGGAGGTTGCACCAGAAGTTGAGCAGGAGGGGGTGCTATTCAAATTTGGGCAATTCTTGGCGATATGTGAGAAAGCCCCACATTTAAAACAGCCTTGTGATGAACGTGCTCCATTATTTGTCCTACTAGATTTGACCAATGGACATTTATTGCGAAGATGGTCAGGCGACCCGCAAGCATAACATTTACGGGGTGTGACTGGTCGGCGAGGTGGAGGCCGGGGATTACTAAAAGAAGGAGGGGGTTCTTTCGCGACACGCAAGGTATCGGCGTATCTAACTTCTTCAGCGGAGACGGCCATAGCCTCTAACTCGACAAAAGTTTGCGGACGCGACGCAAAACACAAGTATGATCTGTAAGATGGAGAAATGCCTTCCACAATGGCCTGCACAATCTGATCTTCAGGGAAGTGAAGAGCAAACACCCTGGTATAGAATTTAATGTCTTGTATGAAATCAGCAAGATTTTCATCCAGTCTCTGTACTCGATAATAGTACTTCTGAATCAGAGATGACCTCGCACGAGCAGGGATGAAATTTGCAAGGAGGTGTGCATGAAAATCTTCAACAGATGACTGTTCCGCTATTGCCCTAACAATTTTGTCCGAGAGAACACCAATTGCATAGGGATAAATTATCTGCAAAATTTGACATGGAGAAAGAGAAAAAACAAAAGCATGGTCCTGTAATTCAACTAAAAACCTTAAGAATGAAATAACTTCACTGGTAGAGTTAACCGAAAACTTAGAAATACCTCTGAGCAACATTGCTAATGGATGAGGTAAGCTGCTGAACCCGGGTGACGTAGTAGGTAAAGGTTTAAGTGGCGAGGAAGCTAATTCAGAACGTACATTATTCAATGAGGTACGTCGTTCAGATTCATGGTCTAATGGGGCAGAGGTTTGTTGAACTCCTATCGATTTAGTACTTTCTTCCCCGGTGGGAGAACGGTCCTCGCTGACTACGTTTACCGTAGCGGGTTGGTCGGTTTTGGGAGGAACCTCCCCAGTTAACAATTGGGTAACCTTACTGGACAATTCAGAAAGATTTTCAAGAACAACGCTAGCTTTCTTCCTCTGAACGTCATTCAACTTCAGAGACAACAGATCGTTAACTCTATTAGAAAAATGAAATAACCTGGCTTGCACACGTTTAATTTGATTAGGAGAAGGGTCATTTTCTTCAAAAACGGTAATCACAGATGCCAGCTCAGTAGTATTATCAGTGATCGTGGAAAGAGAGTCGTCAATTTCTCTCCCAACGTGGGGAATGAAATGGGCAAATCAAGAGACTCTCTAAGCTTATTTGTGTCTATCGCAACCGTGCCTCCAGATTGCACATTTCTAATTGTTAATTCATAGATCAACTCCTCCTTGCGCAAATAGTTGAGATGGAGGACATCGCGAGGGCCGGGCATGATGACAAAACAATTTTGAAAGAAAAGGAAAAATCAAAAAATTTCAGCAACTGAGAAAATTGTTAGAGTTCGAAAACAAAGCAGTGTTTAGCCGTCAAAAGAGGCTAATTTGAGACCCATTCAACCACGCTCTGCTACCACTTGTTACGGAGTTATCCGTAGTAGTTACAGGTGAAAGAAGGTGCTGGGATGAACAGGTCTCAATCTACGAAATTAAAGTTAATTTAAAATTTAACAAGGTTATATTTTCTTTTTAAGATCAAGAAATAACAAATATAACAGGTACTTAGTAGCCTAGCAACAAATCGAGAATGTACAATTACAGTGATTACAGGATTTGGGCTCCGAGAACCAGACACACAATTCTTGAGCTATAAGCCCAACTTGACACGTATACGAGATTCAACAAAGGGGCAGAAGACCCCAATCATGCCCAGGAGCTCTTGCTCCCAATTACACAGTAAAGCCTCCTCGAGGCACGCAGAAACAAATTTTTTGGGAAGAGCAACCCGCTCTCAAAGTTCCAGCCTATCAAAGGCCACACCAAACTCCTCCTTCAAACTGACCTCCGAGCACATTAAAACAGGGGTTAAAATACCCAACCTACTGAGGCCTACTCAATAAAGAAATAGGACAATTACATGGCCTCCAAAATACCAACTTGAGGGGAGGCGAAACTGCACTCCTAATACATTTTATTTAAAACCTATTTGGCACTAGGCCGCATATGCAAGGGCTAATCCCATACTAAAGAGGTGACACGATAGGAAAACTTATTACATTACGAAACGAAGAAAAATGGTTGAGAAAACGTAGTCACCTCAAACACAATATGAAAGGGAGCTCGAGAGGGTTAGGCACTCTCTATCCCAATTTGTAGTTTAAAGAGATTGAATTTATACCAAGAGTCTTTTACATTTTAGAGGAAAGTTACATGGTAAGAGGTATCGAACCTGCCCCGAGAATTAAACTGCTGATCTAGCAAGAAAAGAAGTTATTAAAAGGCCATTACCTTATTGAAGAACTGCTGCCCGACGAAAGAGGCGCTTCCCGCCCCCTGCTACATAATTTACACAATGATAGATGTTACTGAAGTGGCCCAGAGACCCGAAAATCAGCAGTTTATATACCCTCGCGGAACATTCGAGACCTTTCCTGAATGATAACACCCGCCCACAAGCATTTTATTGGACGGCCAAAAGATTACAAGTCAAAACTGAAGAAGACATCTAGGATTGGTGGAAAATTAATTACAAAAATTTATGATTGGCCAATTTCAAAACTGGCGGAAAGAAAGGGTTAACGTTGCCTACTTAAAAAATGGCAGAAAGAAATTTAATAAAGAACAACCTTATAAATACTAAATTTCTTCAAAAAAAAGGTTCCTACACTTCGCAATAGAGTGCACAGTTGTAGTTCATAAGAGGTGCCATCTAGAAGAGAATGTTCACACTTCTTGCTACAGGGAAAACAAAAATACATCGAAAACGACACAGTTCAGAACACTTCAAAATTTACAAGTAGGGACATCTTCTGAGAAACCTGAGACTTAACACGGTAGTTAAAGTTCAGGCTTCCTCCAGTAGAGGAGTTTCAACCGGCGCAAAGTTTGAATTAGCGGCGCGGAGGTGTACCGCCCGGTACAATAATAATAATAATAATAATAATAATAATAATAATAATAATAATAATAATAATAATAATAATAATAATAATTGCATATGCACTGCACCGTCTAGTGTTCGGAGTGTGTATCTTGATAACATGGTTTTAGAACTTGAGATATATTATGGAATTATGAAACTAAGGCGCGCCCCCCACTGCTGATATTCACGAGCCGCCACTGACAAGTGTGCAAGTTTTTGAACCCAAATCCAGTGATCAAGTGATCAAGAGTCAAATCCCGGTAATTTGCCAACAATTGAAGAAACAGATTCAGAACCTACGGTGGAAAAGATCAAACCGGGGACATTTCATTCTGGTGCAATTTTAAAGTGAAAGAAAGATGTCTTCCAAATATAGATATATGCTGCTATTGCAGAGTTATGTAGAAGACGACTGAGAAATTAAGATTACGTGCATGAAATCAGTTGGTGATTCTCCTAGTGTGTTCACAGTCAATGAAAAAGATGTATCTTACATTGACTTTCAACAAGTAGTTTCTGTACTCTCAAATCCAACATTAAAACATATTAGGAACTCTGTATTTTATATGAATTCTCAGACAATGTAAATATTTTTGAAAGTGGGTAGGGTACTGCAGGCTTTTCTTAAGAGACTTGTAATTTAAAATTTAGATTTATAACTTTTAAAATGTAGTAATGAATTTTCTGTTAATTCTCTTTGAAATCTATAAATAATCTTACAAAATATGTATAATTCACCTTTCCTTTGTGGATGCTATAGTATAATGTTCAGACTGTAGATGTAAAAATGGTTGTATTACATGAAACTGCTAGAGTTTTACGCAAGTCCCACCCGTGACAGCAACTTAATCCAATTTCTGCGGTAAATATTAATAATTTTGTGCTGCTGATGATGATGATGCTTGTAGTTTAAAGGGGCCTAACATCGAGGTCATCGGCCCCTAATGGTACGAATTGAAATGGCAACAAAAAAATTCAAAATCATCCACTGACCAAAATAAGAAAATGTCATGAAGAACGAATGGACGGACATGAACCCAAAAAGAAACAAAAAAACAACAAACAAAAAAAACCAGTGGCTCCGACACAAAAATAGATAAGAAGGAATAGTATTACTTACCAAGGGACCACTTATAAAGCATAATCCTGAATCGAGGAAGCTTGATGTCTAAAGGGGTCCAAAATCCATGTCTAAGGCCCCACAGAATGGTATATGTCACGAGTAAAGTAGAATCATGGTATTTGTCATGTTGGGATACTAATCAAAAGTAGCGTAGACTCACGGTGTTCCACACAAGATGGTACTACTCACAAGTATCGTACTTCGTAAAGGTAACGCAGACCTATGATGTTTCTCACACAATGGCGCCACTCATAGCCAACCCAAACCGATGAGGATCCTCACCTATGGTTCATTCCACGTTAAGAAAACAGTATTGCTCTTATGACAACAGGGTTGCCATATCGAACGGCTCTGCGCAACACTATCACGGGGTAACGGCGGCGTATACATCTGTGAAATTCAATATTTAACTTCAAGATAACAAGCGGAATGGACTAAGTAGAAATTTTTTTTGTATGAAGTAAAGGGGACGTTGAGTTTACAGGGGCTATTTTTGGTTTGTGCAGAATCAGAGGTTAACTACGGCACATAAGAAACCTTAGCATTGAAGTGTGAGGTGAACCGGCGGAGAAAATTTACAAATACTATTTTTATGGGCTCGAAGGGTGAATGATGCATTTAATTGCATTTAATACATTTCCCCAGACGGGCTGAGTGGCTCAGACTGTTGAGGCGCTGGCCTTCTGACTCCAACCAGGCAGGTTCGATCCAGGCCCAGTCTGGTGGTATTTGAAGGTGCTCAAATACGTTAGCCCCGTATCGGTAGATTTACTGGCACGTAAAAGAACTCCTGCGGGACTAAATTACGGCACCTCAGCGTTTCCAAAATCCGTAAAAGTAGTTAATGGGACGTAAAGCAGCAATTATTATTAAATTTCCCCTGGCAACGCGGGGTTCTACTGTGCTGTCGTATTGCTTAACAAAAGACAATAGTAAAAATTAAAAGCGGTTTTAAAGAAAACAGCGGTAAATTAAATGCGCTAAAGAAAGAACAGCTAAATAACAAAAGCAAGCACAAACAAAACACATGGCAAATTTTTGTATCGGTACAAGTTTTCACTGCACACCACAGCATCAAAATCTTCAGTAACAACTTCTGTACAGTACGAAAATAACAGAACACACACAAATACTACGCAATATACAACCAAAGTGAAATATCTGCCATTAGACAAGAACTTTATGGTACTCACCGAATGTTACGTCCTTGCCGCTGCAGGCTGAAGTCCTCTATCATTCTGAATCGGACGAAGATTCACTACCGACAGCAATGATGAAGGGCTCCATTCCGTCCTGGATCAAATCAGATTTCCACATGTCCGCTTCAATATTTTTCACGTGTTTCACGTAGTTCGCCCAGTTTTCAGTAGGCACGCGTAGGAAACCTTCATCGATGAGTCTTTCCATCTCCCTTGTTTTGAACGTGGTGGTGTTCGTAGCAACATAGTGCTTCACTTGCGCCCAAACAAGTTCAACAGGATTCAGCTCACAATGGTATGGTGGTAAACGAAGAACCGTGACACCACTTTCTCTTGCCATTTTATCGATTCTGTGGCGATCGTATTTCCATCGCACACTGTTTACGAGGGCCATCAAGTCTGTTTTCAGCATGTTCTCATCATACACTACACCACGTTCTCGAAGCCATGACCGCAGGTTCCTTTTTTTTTAATACCTTCGTAGGCAGAGCTTCTTTCTTGTGGCTATGATAGGGGAGGCATTTTCAAGAACAATAACAGTTTGGCGGCAGGTTCGGTAGTATACGTTCTTTAAAATACTCCTCATAACAATCACCGTCCATTTCGTCGTGAGCATCTACGGTATTCTTCTTGCACTGGAACACGTACTTCGCCCCTGGCACGAACCCATTCTCGTTACCAGCATGAACTAACGCGAACCGTGGACCACGACCTGTAGGTGATTTCAGACCGCAAGATAGTCCTGACAGAAAAGCACCCCGTGGAGTTGAAATGGTCTTATCTTTCCATTCTTTCCCAACAGTGTGCCCTGTGTTAACCCACGACTCATCAGTGTAAAATATGTTCCTTCCCTCGTCTCGATATTTCTTAACTGTTGACAGATACTTGTGACGCCAAGATATAATGTTCTCTCTTTCCGTCAAACGAGCTGATTTCCTTTCCTTTCGTACTGGAAACCCATGTCTCTCAATAAACGATACGAAGTTGTTCTTTTGAACTCGGGAAGGTCTTTATCATTCTTCACAGACTGTAGGATTTGCTGCAAGGTTGGAGGTTGGTTTCTAAGGAAAAACTCGTGCACCTTACGCCTTACACCACTGCGAACAAAATCATTGAACTTGACTGACCTGCTGTCTTTCCGTGGTGTTTTACGTTCTCTTGTTTCAATCGGAGAAGCCAAAGGTCCTGTAGTGGCTGCTGATCGCACTTTATAAACAGTCCTCTCAGAAATGCCTGTTGCTTCAGCAGTTTCTTTAACCACCCAGCTGAGACTTTTATCTGGATTCTTTCGAGAAAGGTAATTAAGTACGTTAAGCACAGTTTGCTTTTATTTCTTCCTCAGTACCTCTCCCTGTTTATTTTTATGGACGTTCTCACCCATAACGTAAATAAATCACTATTAATGATCACTATTAATGTTAAAAGAAAGAAATCACACACGTAGGCTAATCACATAACACTCACTCAAAAGAATACGATTAGGCCTCTACACTGATATAAAGGCTGAAAAACACACGCAACAAATAAATACCGTAAACGACATCTCTACAAAAGAAATCACGGTGTTAATGTTAAAAGAAAGAGATCACACAAATAGGCACACAAGACAAGTACGCACTGATTTACAGCCTAAAAACACACATGCAATAAAGAACTTAACTACAGAAGTGATCTGCCCGCGGTTCACAGATGCTTGTACCAGAGCAACGTAGAATGCAAATGAAGCAAGGCAATGAAGCGGTGGCTGTTCCCGCCATTGTACTTCCTCCCTACGAATGCATTTATAAAAAATAAAATATTATATAGTGTGCCATTTCACTGTAATGAGAAGTTACGATCGTAAGGAGAACAAAGATGAAACCCATGTATCTTGGAATAATTAACGCCGAAAGATCTAAATCATGTTGCATGTGAAGGCGAAAGTGCTCACATCAAGTGGGAGAGTGGAAGAAGTGAGATCCAGAAGGCAGTGAAAAGGATCGAACGGGAATATTGTTACTAACAATTATAAAAAAACAACAAAAAACGAGATTGGATTGCTACCATAAAATACGCGAACTGGAGAAAGAAGTAACTGCATCAGAATATTAAAGACGGCATAATAAGGAATCAACTTCGCGGGATAGAGAAGGAATTTGAGAAGCTACATTGAGGACTGAACTAGGAATTAATAAGTTCATTCAGCGATTTTCAAGGGAAGTGAGGAGAAGAAATCAAGTAGCAAGTTTACGTCACTGCAGTCCTTGCTGACGTACTTCACGGTTACGAAAGTGAAGGGCTACAAAGGGAATCCTATAGTAAATTGAGATATACTGAAGAAGAGAACTAATTATTTCAAATTCTAAATTTACATCAACTTAAGGAGAGATTCGTCCAGTAAATCAGCTCTTTCAGAGGAAACAATCTTCATAGTAGATAGTTTCTCATAGCCATCTTCGATGGAAATGCTAATTAATCTCATATGCCATTCTGTTCAGACTAGACCACGGATGAACATGGAGCTCTAAGAAGATGATAAGCTAAGCTGCCCAAATGGGTGCCGCAGGATGACGTTGCCGATTGAGATGACCGAGCCCAGAGAAGGAATATGTGAATATTTCCCGTCCATCCAGGGAAATAAATAGCGACGTTCCAATATGTCCTACCAGCTGGACATATGACGGCGATTGGAGCTGCTGAATTCAGATAAGTTTTACCTTTAAAATCAGTGTAATAATGTTTGTATTCAACTGTAAATGTAGTATCGTTTATTAATTTATTAGGTGCGAAGTGACTAAACGATAAGAGTGGTGTGATAAATCAGAACGAAGGTAGATAGGTAGTTTTCGGATGTGCATAACAAATCCTTAACTAGGTGGTTATTCAGTGATAAAAGCCTACGTTCGGAATGTAATCCGTTTAGTGTGGAATTCTGAGTTAGTCAAAGTGATAGTAAGTCGTATGATACACAATAGAGCGATATAGGTACATATGTACGTTGGTTTTAGTCAATGAGTGCCATGTAGGATATGCTTGCTAGGTAGATACATCTGTTTATGTTGAATGGTGATTATGACTGAAGGAAGGTCATAGTATTTGGAAATGTGTCCAGGAACTGTAATTAAAATAAAGGCCACAAAGGTAAGAAGTGAACCCGTGTTAGTAAGGAGACAGATTATGGTTGTGAAAGTATAATAGTAATATTTTAAGATAAGTTGATG
The DNA here is from genome assembly GCF_040414725.1 of Anabrus simplex. Taxonomy (NCBI): domain Eukaryota; kingdom Metazoa; phylum Arthropoda; class Insecta; order Orthoptera; family Tettigoniidae; genus Anabrus; species Anabrus simplex. Next base: position 172,090,751 of record NC_090268.1, read on the forward strand.
CATGATTGATGATTTAAAATAATGATGATTATTTATTCTTCGCGAGGATGAACACGGTGATGTGGCTAGGTACTCAACGGTTTTCATGCAGAGTTTTTTTGCTAATTAGGAAGTGAATATGTAGCAATTTCAGTTCTGTTTATCTCGCGAGCAAGCATGTAGAAAAACAAGTAGATCTGAGTGACATCTGTTAGTCAAAACGCTCACTTGGTTGTATCGACAACATTTCAGTTTGAAGGACGAACCGTACACATGTGCTGTCACAAAGTTTTCTTAATACCAATTGATTCTCAGACGAGAAGAACGTAGTAATTTCTTAGGCGACATCCCATCACTGATGACCAAATGGAAATGTAAACATGTTTTTTCAACGGTCAAGTTTTCACACTATGCACCACTCTTGATGACAATTTCAAACAAGTATAGTAGGGTAGTCATTAACAGGTATGATATCGCACCTATGTTTAGCTTAAGATGATGAAAGTGCTTAGACCTTTAAATGTTTTTGTGTCTTACTGGTTCTGATTGAACTTTATGAGAACTATATTGATTTGAAAGGGAAACTTATCGGAATTCATGCAGAATAAATAACCTGAAGTGAAGAAGCATAAATATTCAACATCCAATTAATTAAATTTTCAATGATCAATGATCCATATCCAACATTGTAATTTAATCATGTATGGTAACATTAGGGAGCTATCCTTCCAATTTTGCACCCATAGGTATTTATGAGTATGTTGAAGGACAGGATTATTCTATGGTAGTAAATGAATATGAGCGCCGAGGGAGAGCTAATAGTTGATTCAAACCTCATATGTAGTATTAAAGATACCAAGTCTTGAAATATGATAATAAGTTTTTAAAATGCGTCCTGGATACCATGAGAAAGAAACTCTCAATCTATATTTTGCTTATTGGAACTCATATTGTAAATATTTCTTTTCTTTTCTATGCTAAGGTGCACCCAAGCTAGTAGTTTTTTTCTTCTTGTTACCCAAACCAGTAGTTAGTTTTTCTGGTTACCCAGACGGATAATATTTATTTTTATTACCCAAACGGTTATTAACTATACAATTAAGTTTATCTTTAGTTATTCAAGGAAGTTTCAGTTATTTATACGAATCTTTAACTACCCATATTAGGAAAGCTTTTACTAATTTAAGTATTCAAACATTCAATTTCGTTTCAATCCATTAATTGAACACTTCATTCCAGTTTAATTATTACTTTAAGAGTCTGAGAGGGAAATGAGACGTTTCTTTGGACTTATGAATTTTAATTTTTACGAGCTTGAGTATATTAGGATTCAACTTAGTGCTAGCCTATACAGAACTCAATATCTTGCCATAATTTGCAATCTATTCCTGATTTTTGTGGACGAACATGAGCTGAGCACTCAAAGTAATGAATTCCTGAAGATCTGTTATAGATGATGACGAAGACGAATAACATTTACTTTAGAATGCGTAGAGGGCGCTGGATGTGTCAAATACCAGTAGATTTCCACGAATATTACTTACAGATATTTTGCACGATACCGCCTTTTTCTGCGACTCTTCTTTCCATCCAGAAACATGGAAATGTTGAAAGGAGGAGAGATGTAGAGCAATTTAAAGGAAAAAGGAATGAGTGATTAGATATTGAATGGAGAAAATGGAAAATGTTATTAGGATAAGTCCATGTTCCCTCGAAGTAGGCCTAATGAACAATCACCCATACTATTTCCTCAACCACATTTTTTTTATGGAGGATAGTCTAATGTGCGAATGCTGGATTGAAATATTGTTATAATAAATAAATGTAGAAATATGAATCAGTTCTTTCAATGTGTTGGTAGTATAGTGACCTAGATTTAAGTAAATGAGAGCGATGACATTTTGATAATATAAGAAGTAGAGTATGCAGCACCTGAAAGTCGTTTCTATAGGTAATTTAAATCTTATTTGGCTCCGCATGGAATATCTTTCTCTGATTTGGAACTCAACACCCGAACTATCGAACTATTTAGTTGAAGATTATAATTAAGCTAGCCTGGATATTATGCGTCCTTTCAATAAGCCGGGAACGGCGCAATAGTTATTTTAGTATCTCAGGGCAAAAAAGCCTCATCCTTTTTATCTATCTTTCATAATACATTAAAAAGTACAGTATACTATACCTTAATCACGAGAAATTATGGGTGTCTCAAAGGGGGTATGTTCACTCATTGTAGGTCCGTAAGAGCAATACTGTTTTCTTAACGTGGAATGAGCCATAGGTGTACTAACCACAGGGAGTCGTACTATCCCGTGGTGTTCATCACATAGTGGGTACTAATCACAGGCAACGCAGACCCACGGTGTCGCTCCTACAGTGATACAACTCACAGGCAACGCGCAGACCCGTGGTGTTGCTCACATGGGTACGACTTACGGGTACTGGAAACCCACAGACCAGCCTCTTTGCTGCTACTAATCACAAACCTATTTTGTACCTAATATAGTGGTACTACTCGCAAGTACAGGCAACCGATGGTGTTCCCCGCGTGATGGTACTAATCAAAAGTAGATTCATGGTTCTATGACAATCATCCCTTGGTCGCCCCTTTTAGTCGCCTCTCACGACAGGCAGGGGATACCGTGGGTGTATTATTCGTCTGCGTCCCCCACCCACGGGAGGTAAAGAGAGAGAGAAAAGAAGAAGAAAGTAGGGATCCGTCACTTCGAAAGATGAAGTAACGGATGAAGAAAGGCAAGGGCCACGAAGGGATGATGATGATGATGATGATGATGATGCTTGTTGTTTAAAGGGGCCTAAAATCGAGGTCATTGGCCCCTAATGGTACGAAATGAAATAACAAAAAATTCAAAATCATAAACTGACCAAAAGAAACAAAATCGTCATGAAGAAGGAATGGATGGGCATGTAGCAACAAAAAAACAACAAAAAACGAGCAAACAAAAAATTAGTGGATTCAACTTAAAAAAAAAGGATCATATATAATTTATTACTGAACAAGGGACCACTCATAAAGCAGAATCCCGAATCGAGGATTCTTGATGTCGAAAGGGGTGCAAAATCCAAGTCTAAGGCCCCACAGAATGGTATATGTCGCAAGTAAAGTAGAACCATGGTATTTGTCATGTTGGGGTACTAATCAAAAGTAGCCGAAAAAGACTCACAGTGTTCCACACAAGATGGTACTAATCACAAGTATTGTACTTCGTACAGGGAACACAGACCTATGGTGTTTCCCACACAATGGCGCCACTCATAGCCAACGCAAACCGATGAGTTTCCTCACCTAGGTGTACTAGTCACGGGTGCCGGTCCCACGGGCCCCGTGGTGTTCCTCACATAGGGGGTACTAATCACAGGCAACGCAGACCCACGGTGTCGCTCATATAGCGGTACAACACACAGGCTACGCCCAGACCCGCGGTGGTGCTCACATGGGTACGACGCACGGGTACTGGAAACCCACAGGGGAACCACTCTCTGCTGCTACTTATCACAAACCTATTGTGTACCAAATATAGTGGTACTACTCGTAAGTAAAGGCGACCCATGGTGTTCCCCGCGTGATGGTACTAATCAATAGTAGTTTCAAGGTTCTAATACCAGCATCCCTTGGTCGCCCCTTTTAATCGCCGCTCACAACAGGCAGGGGATACCGTGGGTGGATTATTAGTCTGCGTCCCCCAACCACAGGGGGTAAAGAGAGAGAGAAAAGAAGAAGAAAGAAGGGATCCGCCACTTCGAAAGATGAAGTAACGGACGAAGAAAGGCAGGGGCCACGAAGGGCGTGAAAATGAGACTCCCTAGGCTTCGAATGCTCTAATACCGTCGGGGTCGGAAAAGAACAAGAGTTGACCAAGGGAGGTCGGACAGGATAGACGAAAGTGAGGAGCATGGCACAAGTAAGTGGAAGCAATGTCAAGACTCAGCTAAGGGCCCCGTGGTCGCCAATCCACAGTCCCAAGTTGAGACCCCCTTGGGCCCCTTTTAGTCGCCGCTCACGACAGGCAGGGGATACCGCGGGTGTACTCCACATGTGCGTCCCCCACCCACAGGGGGTTGTGTGTTTGGTCCGCGAGAGGTATTTTATTTCCCTCAAGGCCGCCGGTAAGCCGGTTAGGACCCCACTATCCGCCACCTGGGACGCGCCACCACTCCCCCTGCTACGCCAGCGTAGTAGGTTCGTGGAAATTTTGTGCTTTCCAAGAAGGTGTCCTCTTAAGAATTTTACATTAAATGTAAACATATTGATTTAACCATGATTGGAATGTCCAATTCACAGAATTTGTTACGTGTGATAGGGAATGTCCCAAGATATGTCTATTTTCTGTCCCACCCATGACAATTCTTTAAATGTCTATAACAATAAAGTAGTTATATGTTAAAATTAATACTAAACCACAAAACAAGTATTGTTATATTAGACAACAATTATTTTTGAATGTCCACTATATATTATTGAATATATTTTCTTTTGACTGTTGAAAAGCACAGTCCAAATGTCCCACACGTTACAATGGAATTGCACTTTGGTCATATTTTATCACTCGCTATGCATTTTGTACGCCAACAGTCCTGACATCTTCAAGGCCTCCAAGGTAGGAGTTAAAATGATTTGCCGCAGTTTTATATACCGAGATTTCCGTGGTAGGTAGAGGTGCAAGAAGGTGCGGGTGTGAATGGGTTTCAAGCTTCGAAATTATAGTGCAATGTAAAATTAATTTAAAATTTAACAAGGTTATATTTTCTTTTCAAAAACAAAGAAATAACAAGCATGGCAGGTACAAAGTAGCAAGTCAACAGGGTAGTTATAATATTTACAGGATTTGGGCTTCGCGCCCTGACTTTACAATGCTTGGGCAATTAGCTCAGTTTTACCCCAAACACAAGTTTTAACAGAGGGGCAGAAAACCCCATTCATACCTAGGAGCCCTTGCTCCAAATTACACTGAAAAGCCTCCACGAGGCATACAACACTCAATTTTCAAAAGAGCCACTCGCTCTCAAAATTTAAGCCTCTCAAAGGCCACACCAAACTCCACCTTCAAGTTGTCCTCACTGGACATAGACACAGGGGTAAAACACCCAACCTACTGAGGTCTATTAAAAGAAAAGGGGTAATCACATGACCTCCAAAATAACAATTTGAGAGGAGGCGATCTGCACTCCGAATACACTTTGTTTTTAAAACCTACTTGGCCCTAGGCCATTAATGCAAGGGCTAATCCCACACTACAGAGGTGACTTCAGAAAAGAACAATTTACATTATATTAACGAAGAATAGGTTGAGAAAAATAAGTTCACCTCAAAACATTATGATTGGGAGCTCGAGAGGGTTAAGCACTCTCTATCCCGATATGCAGTTCAAAAAAGAATAAATGAAAGGAGTTGTTACATTTTAGGAAACGGTTACATGGTGGAACGCTTCGAACCCGCCCCGAGAGTTAAACTGCTGAGCAAGCAAAGAAAGAAGTTATTAATTGGCCATTACCTTGTTGTTGACCGCTGCCGAAGAAAGAGGCGCTTCCCGCCTCCTGCTATGTACTTAATACACTGAAAAATGGAACAGAAGTGGCACAGAGACCCTAAAATCAGCAGTTTATATACTCTCGCGGAAGGTTCTAGGCGTTAGGGGAATGAAAACACCCTCCCACAAACTTTTTATTGGGTAGGATACAGCAACATATTCAAGTTGGGGGAAGATACCTCGGATTGGTCAGAAATAAATTGAAGAAATTCGGGATTGGATACATACAAAACAAGGGGAAAGAGAGGGGTATACAGCCAACTTAAACAATAACAGAAAGAAATTTAACAAGAAACAAACTTTTGAAATAAAAATTTCTCCAAAAAAAAACAGTTCTTTCACTCCGCACTAGGGTGCACTATTGTTAATCTTCAGTAGTGTCCTCTAGAAGAGAAGGTTCACACTTCTTACTTCAAGCAAAACAAAAACACATCAAAAATGACACAGTTCTAAAACTCCAAAATTTACAGGTAGTGACATCTTCTGAGAAACTTGAAAATTAATACCATCAATAAGGTTCAGACTTCCTCCAGCAGAGGAGTTTCAATTGGCGCACATTTTAAATTAGCGGCGTGGAGGTGTACCTCCCGGTACAGACCTCCCCCCCCAAAAGTTCCTCCAGGGGTGGCACCTGAAATTTGTTTGAAAACAAGGTCCAAGTTTGATGTAGATATGGAGCTTAATTGCCGAAAAATTTATAAGATTTTCTTAATGTGATTTGATTCAGTTTCAAAATTTTGTTGTTGCAGGAGAAGTAAAGTCTTTATGGTTGTAGAAGTGGAATTCAGAAGATAAACTTTTAATACTTGAAAGTGAAGAAAAATTTTGCAATGTCCACCAAATATTGCAGTTGAATTCCCAAGTGTAGTCATAGCTTATAGTAACTGTTCATGTAGTTGATGTTGATTAAGTTGGATGGCCAGACCGGCCGTTGCAGCTTGCGTCCAAAGTAGGCCGCTCGGACCCCTCAAGTACCCTGAGATACCGCTCGCCCGCACTATGAGGGGAGCAGTGGTGTTGAAGCACGCCGCGCCCGCGGTGAAGATATACAGGCTGCGGGCAAGTAGCAGGTCGTGCGCCGCACATCAGCCTTGGCCGGGAGGGGAGCTCCGGCTCGCCGTGCACATGTCGTTCTCGCTGGGGCCGAGGGGGCCCGTCCTCGAACCCAGTCGCGGCACGGCCCGCGGCTGCGGGGGCACTGAAACATTAAAGCTAGGAGGGCACAGACTTTGTGGAGAGGTAGAGGGGCCAGCGGCGTGCAAATATCCATGGCATTTAAAATAAACAAGCCACAGTGTGTATAGCAGGAGACGGGAGCGTGGTAATGGCCGTGGTAAGGACAGAATGGCAGTTTAACGGATCGGGGAAGGTTTTACAAAAAGCTTACATATAAAACAAAATATTATAGAAAGAGCAGAATGCCTTAAGAGTGGAAACTCAAAAAAAAATATAACCTTCATATTCCTATCAAATTATATGAAGCAAGTTGACACAAAATTTACACCGGTTTCACCTGGGACAGGTGAACCCTAAATATCCTCTCGGTGGCTGGATTGCTTACTAACAATGTAACCGGCGTAAGAAAATCGAGAATGATACAAGGCCCATGAAATCTGGGGGCAAGCTTGCCCGCGGGAACAAAATTCTTGACCATAACTTGGTCACCTACCTTCAAAGGGGTGGGTCTCCGTCCACGATCATACCTTTCCCTAACCTTTTCATGAGACACTTTAAGATTGGCTTTAGCCTTCTTCCAAAGATCTTTAATGTTGTCCGGATCTATTGTCTCGGGCAGAATGTCACTCAGAGACCAGAGGTTAGAGAGCGGCGTGTTGGGAACAAACTTGAACATCAAGGAAGCTGGAGTGAACTTATGAGATTCATGAACCGCCGAATTCAAAGCAAAAGCTAACCAATGCAGGGACGTGTCCCACCTAGAATGATCTTCATGATGATAGGCAATAAGTGCGGACCTGAGATTACGATTAACCCGCTCAGCCAGAGATGGTTGAGGGTAATAAGCAGAAGTAGTTACATGAGAGATGGATAAGTCAAAACAGAATTTACGAAAAAGATTTGATGTGAACGCCTTAGCATTATCAGACACAATATATTGGCACGGACCAAAAGAGGCAAAAATAGAATTTAAGCAAGTAATGGTAGACTGAGCGGTAGCCAGCTTAGTCGGAAATAACCAGGAAAATCTAGTAAAGCCATCTACGCATACAAAGATAAACTTGTCAGCATTTCCCTTAGACTGGGGGAAGGGTCCTACGTAATCAATATACAGGCGTTCCATGGGACGCGACGCTTGATGCGAAGACAAAAGGCCTACCTTGGTGGACATGGTGGGTTTACTGAGCAAACAAGATTTACAAGCTTTTACTAGTTCACGGATTTCACCGTCCATGCCTTTCCAGATGAACATTTCACGAATCTTCTCACGAGTTTTAAAGATTCCCAGATGCCCTCCTAATGGGGTCTCATGATAATACTTGAAGATCATAGGTACAAGAACAGCTGGAACGACAACTTTCATCATCTTATCATGCCTCGAGGGGCAACATAGAACCCCATTCCTCAGAACATAAGGGACAACATGTTCCCCAGAAGAAAGGGTTTCCATTATCGGAGCCAGCGTCGGATCTTCACGTTGGTATTTCTCGATATCCCTAAAGAGCATGGGAGCATCTGTTAGGATGGCATTAACCTCAGATAGTATGGACTCGGAAGGTGATGAACTGTCGACCGGTTCATGGGTCTCGACGTCGTCAGAAAACATACGGCTGAGTCCATCAGCAACAATATTTTCGGTACCTCTGATATGCCTGACATCGAATTGGAAGGCAGAAATACGGATGGCCCAACGGGCTATACGACCAGTACGACGCGGCCTACCTAAGACCCAGCTTAAGGCTTGATGATCTGTCTCCAGGTCGAATTTGACATGTTCCAGATAGAGACGGAACTTCTCTAAGGCGAATAAGACTGCCAAACCTTCGAGCTCATAGATGGAATACTTGGCTTCTTGAGCCGATAGAGTCCTAGATGCATAGGCGATGGGTCGCCTCCCTAGTTCAGTCTCTTGAAGAAGGACTGCAGCTACTGCTGACGACGACGCGTCGGTTTGGACGATGAATTTCTTCGAGAAATCAGGCATAGCAAGTACAGGGGCATTACAGAGAGCTAATTTAAGATCTTCAAAAGCGGCTTGTTGAGAAGGTCCCCACTCGAATTTGATGCCTTTCCTACGAAGAAGGTTCAAGGGCGCCGCTCTATTAGCAAAGTTAGGAATAAACTTCCTGAAGAAATTCACCATACCAATGAACCTGGCGATACCTTTAATGTCCTTGGGAGGTTTAAAATCACGGATGGCCTGTGTTCTAGAATGATCGACTGCTACACCCTCAGGTGACACAATATGCCCTAGGAATGACATAGAGGGCTTAGCAAAGGCAACCTTGGACAACTTGACAGTTAACCCAGCCTTACGAAGGCGATCGAGGACTTCTCGCAGATGATCTAGATGTTCTTCGAAAGTCTCGGAAAATACGACGACATCATCCAAGTAGTGATATAAGTACTCAAATTTGATGTCGGAGAAGACCCTATCTAGTAGCCTAGTGAGTACAGCTGCTCCCGTGGGGAGCCCGAAAGGCACGCGGTTGTATTCGTATAAATTCCAGTCCGTGGCAAACGCTGTAAGATGTTTAGACTCTTCGGCAAGGGGAATTTGATTATAGGCCTGGTTCAAATCCAAGATAGTAAAGAACTTGGCCTTACGGAACCATGAAAAACAAGAATGAAGGTCGGGAAGGGGCACAGATTGTAACACCACCTTCCGATTGAGAGCCCTATAATCAATGACAGGCCTGAAGCCTCCTTGGGGTTTCGGGACTAGAAAAATAGGCGAAGAATACGCCGACTTAGAGGGCCTAATAATACCATCCTTCAACATTTGATCGATGATTTCTTTCAATGCCTTCATTTTAGGTGGAGATAGCCTATATGGAGGAAAACGGACAGGAATCGAATCCGTGACCTCAATTTTGTATTCAATAAGGTCAGTAACACCAAGAGTATCAGAGAACACCTCGGGAAACGACTGACACAATTTGCGAATACTATCAGCCTGCTCCTCAGGTAGATGTCTAAGGTCTAACAACATCTCATCCTGGGTAGGCGAAATAGAAGAACATGATGCAGAATTACACTTTAATAGAGGGATATTACAATTAGAGGCAAATTTGAAAGTGCAAGACCTACTCTGAAGATCGAGCACAAGACCAGTGTGAGAAATAAAGTCCGCTCCCAATATAATGGGGCAAGACAAGTGCTTGGCCACAAACAATTTAACTTTCCATGTGAATTTAAAAATACGAATTTTGACATATAAGGAACCGAGAATTTCTAATGGAGAGGAATTAGCCGAAACGTATTGGATCGCCGACAAACAATAGTTAGGAAGCTTACAAACAGATTTCAATATTGAATACCAATCAGCCGAAATAATAGAACAAACATTACCTGAATCTAAGAGAGCTGTTATAGGCTCGTTATTTAACTCAATTTTGAGAAAGGGGACCGGTGCGGGGGTATCCGCCGCAATCCTAAGACACTCTTTGGGACCTTCAAAAGATGAATTTGAAAATTGCTCGTTCCCTGAATTTACAACCTGTTTACCAGGTGCTGAGTCTCGGGAAGATGGATTAGTCGACTCAGCCGAAGCCACTAGTCACTTTTTATTATTGGCATAGGTGGAATTTGCACCAGAAGTTGAGCAGGAGGGGGTGCTGTTCGAATTTGGGCAATTCTTGGCGATATGTGAGAAAGCCCCACATTTAAAACAGCCTTGTGATGAACCAGCCCCATTCCTTGTCCCACTCGACTTGATCAGTGGACACTTGTTGCGAAGATGGTCAGGCGACCCGCAAGCATAACATTTACGGGGATTGACTGGTCGGCGAGGTGGAAGCCGAGTATTACTAAAGGAAGGCGGGGGTTCTTTCGCGACACGCAAAGAATCGGCGTATCTAACTCCTTCCGCTGAGACGGCCAATGCTTCAAGTTCAGAGAAAGTTTGCGGGCACGCCGCGAAGCACAAATATGACCTATAGGATGGAGAAATGCCTTCCACAATGGCTTGTACAATCTGGTCCTCAGGGAAGTGCAGAGCAAACACCCTAGTATAAAACTTAATGTCCTGTATGAAATCAGCCAAGTTTTCATCCAAGCGTTGTACACGGTAATAGTACTTCTGAATCAGAGATGACCTCGCGCGGGCGGGAATAAAATTTGCAAGCAGGTGTGCATGAAAATCTTCAATAGATGACTGTTCGGCTATGGCTCTTACTATTTTGTCAGAGAGAATACCAATTGCATAAGGATAGATAATTTGCAAAATTTGACATGGAGAAAGAGAAAACACAAGGGCATGATCCTGAAATTCAACTAGAAATCTTAAAAATGAAATTACATCACTGGTGGTATTAACGGAAAACTTAGAGATACCTCTGAGCAACATTGCCAATGGATGAGGCAAGCTGCTAAACCCTGGTGACATAGTCGGTAAAGGTTTAAGTGGCAAAGAAGTTAATTCAGAACGTACATTAGTCAATGAGTTACGACGTTCAGACTCGTTGTCTAATGGGGCAGAGATAGTTTGAGCAGCAACGGTTATCCTATTGACTTCTCCCTTAGGAGGCTCTTCCTCGCTCCCAGCATTCATCGTGGCGGGTTGATCAGTTTTGGGAGGAACTTCCCCAGTTAACAATTGAGTGACCTTGCTAGATAATTCAGACATATTTTCCAGGAGCGTACTAGCTTCCTTCTTCTGAACGTCATTCAACTTTAGAGACAACAGATCGTTAACTCTATTTGAAAAATGAAACAGCCTAGCTTGCACACGCTTAATTTGATTAGGAGAAGGATCATTTTCATCAAAAAAACTAACTACCGAAGCTAGCCCAGTAATATTCTCCATGATCGTGGAAAGAGAGTCGTCAATTTCTTTCTCTCCCAAATTGGGAATGGAAATGGGCAAATCTAGGGATTCTCTAAGCTTGTTGGTGTCTACTGCAACAGTGCCTCCAGATTGCACATTTCTAATAGTTAATTCATAGATTAACTCCTCTTTGCGCAAATAGTTAAGATGGAGAACATCGCGAGGGCCAGGCATGGTGACAGAACAATTTTGAAAAAGTCAAAAAAATTCCAGCAACTGAGAAAATGGTTAGAGTTCGGATCAAAACAATGTTTAGCCGTCAAAAGGGGCTAAATTGAGACCCATTCAACCACGCTCTGCTACCACTTGTTACCGAGATTTCCGTGGTAGGTAGAGGTGAAAGAAGGTGCGGGTGTGAATGGGTTTCAAGCTTCGAAATTATAGTGCAATGTAAAATTAATTTAAAATTTAACAAGGTTATATTTTCTTTTCAAAAACAAAGAAATAACAAGCATGGCAGGTACAAAGTAGCAAGTCAACAGGGTAGTTATAATATTTACAGGATTTGGGCTTCGCGCCCTGACTTTACAATGCTTGGGCAATTAGCTCAGTTTTACCCCAAACACAAGTTTTAACAGAGGGGCAGAAAACCCCATTCATACCTAGGAGCCCTTGCTCCAAATTACACTGAAAAGCCTCCACGAGGCATACAATACTCAATTTTCAAAAGAGCCACTCGCTCTCAAAATTTAAGCCTCTCAAAGGCCACACCAAACTCCACCTTCAAGTTGTCCTCACTGGACATAGACACAGGGGTAAAACACCCAACCTACTGAGGTCTGTTAAAAGAAAAGGGGTAATTACATGACCTCCAAAATAACAATTTGAGAGGAGGCGATCTGCACTCCGAATACACTTTGTTTTTAAAACCTACTTGGCCCTAGGCCATTAATGCAAGGGCTAATCCCACACTACAGAGGTGACTTCAGAAAAGAACAATTTACATTATATTAACGAAGAATAGGTTGAGAAAAATAAGTTCACCTCAAAACATTATGATTGGGAGCTCGAGAGGGTTAAGCACTCTCTATCCCGATATGCAGTTCAAAAAAGAATAAATGAAAGGAGTTGTTACATTTTAGGAAACGGTTACATGGTGGAACGCTTCGAACCCGCCCCGAGAGTTAAACTGCTGAGCAAGCAAAGAAAGAAGTTATTAATTGGCCATTACCTTGTTGTTGACCGCTGCCGAAGAAAGAGGCGCTTCCCGCCTCCTGCTATGTACTTAATACACTGAAAAATGGAACAGAAGTGGCACAGAGACCCTAAAATCAGCAGTTTATATACTCTCGCGGAAGGTTCTAGGCGTTAGGGGAATGAAAACACCCTCCCACAAACTTTTTATTGGGTAGGATACAGCAACATATTCAAGTTGGGGGAAGATACCTCGGATTGGTCAGAAATAAATTGAAGAAATTCGGGATTGGATACATACAAAACAAGGGGAAAGAGAGGGGTATACAGCCAACTTAAACAATAACAAAGAAATTTAACAAGAAACAAACTTTTGAAATAAAAATTTCTCCAAAAAAACAGTTCTTTCACTCCGCACTAGGGTGCACTATTGTTAATCTTCAGTAGTGTCCTCTAGAAGAGAAGGTTCACACTTCTTACTTCAAGCAAAACAAAAACACATCAAAAATGACACAGTTCTAAAACTCCAAAATTTACAGGTAGTGACATCTTCTGAGAAACTTGAAAATTAATACCATCAATAAGGTTCAGACTTCCTCCAGCAGAGGAGTTTCAATTGGCGCACATTTTAAATTAGCGGCGTGGAGGTGTACCTCCCGGTACAGTTATATTAGACAACAATTATTTTTGAATGTCCACTATATATTATTGAATATAATTTCTTTTGATTGTTGAAAAGCACAGTCCAAATGTCCCACACGTTACAATGGAATTGCACTTTGGTCATATTTTATCACCCGCTATGCATTTTGTACGCCAACAGTCCTGACATCTTCAAGGCCTCCAAGGTAGGAGTTAAAATGATTTGCCGCAGTTTTATAAAAAAAACCATTGGAATGGGGCTAATACAAAACCACATCAAAATGTGCGGAGAGTAAGAACTTTACCAAGAGCATCAACGGAAAGTGTGTAGGGCCTACTCTCGCTAACACTCGACAAGTGACGGATGATAAAGTCACAGCTGAGGGTGAAACGAAGAGGAAACGATGCTGTTTATGCCCTCGATCGCAAGAAAGAAAGAAAGAAAGAAAGAAAGAAAGAAAGAAAGAAAGAAAGACAACATATGTGTGTGACAAGTGTAGTAGGAGTGTGTGCAAGCAACATTCTCATAGCGTATTCATATGAGAAGCCTGTTCTGAAAAGTACTAAGTTGACCCCCTTGTGATGTGAGTGAAGAAAAAGACTACAAGTGTGTTTAAAGCATGTCAGCACTTTTGCCCTATTATATAAAGATCTCATTACTATTCATTTCTTGCAAGGTTGGTGTGTTTACTTCCAATAATCATACCTAGTTTCACTGTCATTACAGACACACTATGTTCGGCGCAAATGAAGACGACTATTGAACTTATTTGGAAAAACGTAAAATTAATCTGCTTCAAAATTACATGATGGTTCTGAAAGTGTGTTTTTTTTTTTTTTTGCATATTCGTAATAATAAATATGCACAGAATGCTTATACTCAGCTACAGCCTTCAAAACTATGCACACAAGGTGTAAATATGTGAGTCAGTACACATCCCACCATATTACTACAGACCCAAAACACTATAATAGTTGAGTGGACAAAGTGGAAGCTACTGTTCAAGCCACCTGTGCTTTTTGTAACTTCCTTGTGAAAAAAAGGAAACCACTTTACATGCCTCTCATTAGCACTGATCATAAATGGAGGAAAACTAACAGCATAGAAATGAGAGAAATGGTCAGTACATGGAGGGAATTGAGGGGTAGTGTGAAAAGAGACCAGCTTAAGTAGCAATGAACATTACTGAAGTAATTTTTAAAATTATTTTTAGAGTAAGACAAGTAAAGTGACAGGAATGCCGTGTAAAATGCTATCTTTACTTGAAGTAGCATTACTAGCAACAGTAGAGACCAGTATGAATAAGAAGTGTTACTGCTTATAACTCTTGGTCACTAATCAATATTTAATGCATTTATTTACACTGCTGTATGTACAACAATAAGATTTTACAAGCAAAAAAAAAAAAAAACATCATCTTAATGAATTCGCGATATCGGGTTCCTCCTTTCTTTTTTTTCTGTTATTTCTTTTGTCTCTTGTCTTTCACTGCCTTCTAAAATCTGCTACATCACTCTCCTGCCAGTAACTAAGTTACGTTAACAGAAGATGAAAACTTTTATGAACTGCACATGACAAAAGGCTAACCTAACCTAAGAAGTCATTAATGTCCCGATATCTGGTAGGAAATCTTATCACTCTACCACTACGTGTAGTCTTGACTCGTTCACTGTCCTGGCAGGTATTTTCCTGTTTCTGGTTGGCACGGTATTTTTCGGAAACAGGGGGTGTTATAGGAGGTAGATTAGGATTCCTCACTGTATCTCGTTCTGTTTCTTCATCTGCTAGTATATAAGCAGGTTTGAGTCTATCAATGGAAACGTTTACATCTTTGCCCTTGATACTGATGGTGAAATATTTGTCCTGCCTCTTTACCACTCGGAACGGTCCTTCATAAGGTGGCTCGAGGGATTTTTTAACTTTGTCTGTCCTCAAGAACACATGTGAACTACAAGAGAGGTCTTTGTGAATAAATGCAGATCTGGATGTCACTGTTCTAGGTTTAGCAGGCTTAAGATGCTTTATATGATCCCGGAGTTGGGTCACAAAGGTATCTGGATTGCACTGTAACTGCACTGAATGTTCGAAAAACACTCCAGGAAGTCTGATGGTGGTTCCATACATCATTTCTGCAAGTGAGTAGTTGGAGTCTTCTCGAATGGCTGCTCGTAGACCAAGTAGAACTGTCGGTAGGCTCTGAGTCCATCTAGGGTCCTTGTGTGCTCTAATTGCTGCTTTAAGAGTACGATGTAGCCGTTCTATTTTTCCATTTGCCTGGGGATGGTACGAAGTTGTATGTTGCACCTTCGCTCCGCAGAGCTTTGTTAAGTCTCTAAATAATTCTGATTCAAATTGCTTCCCTTGGTCCGTAACAATTACTTCTGGAACTCCAAATCTACTTATCCAGTTGTTGTAGAATGAACTTGCTACTGACTGGGAGGTGATATTGGCCATTGGAATGATTTCCATCCAACTGCTGAATCGATCAATGCAAGTAAGGCAGTAAATGTTTCCCTCTGATGGTGGCAAGGGTCCAATTATATCTATATGAACCACTTTGAATCTATCATCTGGTTGCTCGAAATTTCCAACTGGAGACTTAGTGTGCCTTGTCACTTTGTTTTGTTGACAACTAATGCAAGATTGAGCCAATTTACGCACATCATTTCTTATTCCTGGCCATATAAACTTGGCAACAACGTTTTTGACTGTTGCTTTCACGCCAGGATGTGCCATATCGTGAATCTGTCTGAAAATTTTTGTGCGAAATAACTTTGGAACAAAAGGGCGAATGTTATTAGTAGAGACATCACACCACAACATGTACTGAGAACCTAACTGACACTGTTTGAATTTCAGTATTGTCCTGTCGTAACTGCTTCAGCTCTTCATCATTTTCTTGATGCTTTGCTATGACTTCATAATCAATTACTGAAATTTCATGAAGTCTTGACAGAGTATCGGCTACCACATTATCTCTGCCACTGACATGACGTATGTCAGTCGTGAACTGCGAGATGTACTGCAGATGCCGTAGTTGCCGAGGGGAAGCCTTCTCATTCTTTTGTTGGAATGCGTAGGTGATTGGTTTGTGATCCGTAAAAATGGTAAGTTCTCTACCTTCAATGAGGTGCCTGAATTGTTTCACGGCTAGGTATATTGCAAGCAATTCTTTATCATATGGACTGTAATTCTTCTGCGCACTGCTAAGCTTTTTGGAGTAGAAAGCTATAGGTTTCCAACCAGCGTCTTCATATTGCTGTAATGCTGCTCCGACAGCCTGATCAGAAGCATCTGTGAAAAGGGCTATAGGCAGATCTGGAACTGGAAATGTCAGGAATGTAGCATTAATCAGGTCTTCTTTACATTTCTCAAACTGTTTCTTGGCTTCGTCGGTCCAGTCAATTTTTCTGCTGTCGTTCTTCTTAGCTCCTTTCAAATATTCGTGTAGAATAGCTTGAGTTTCTGCTGCATTTGGCAGATAACGACGATAAAAGTTGATCAAACCGAGGAATGTGCGTAAGTCACGCACGGTCTCAGGTAACTTATAGTCCTTGATTGCTTGTACCTTCTCAGGAAGTGGTCTCGAACCATCTGGTGTAATCAGGTACCCTAGAAATTCAAGTTCTTTGCAGCTATTACAGATTTAGTCATGTTGATACGGAGGCCATACTTCGACAACCGTTCTAAAACTAGCTGTAGGTGATGCTTGTGTTCTGCAACTGATTTGGAGGCAATCAATATATCATCCAGGTACGGAAATACGAAATTTAACCCATTCAAAACACCATGGATGAACCGCATGAATGTCGATGGGGCAAAACTCATGACATTAAATTCAAAAAGTCCGAATGGTGTGATAATGGCAGTTTTGTGCTTGTCTTCTTCTGCTATTGGGATCTGAAAATACGCCCTGAATAAATCAATTTTGAAAAAAATCGTTGCACCATTCAAGATGTGATGAAAGTCTTCAAGTCTCGGAATAGGATACCTGTCTGGAACTGTCCGTTCATTCAGTCTCCTATAGTCTCCACATGGACGAAGTGATCCATCCCTCTTGTTTACCAAGTGAAGAGGACTAGCCCATTCTGACTTTGATGGCCTGATGATTCCATGATCCAGCATAAATTGAAATTCTTGTTTCGCTTGCTGTAACTGATGAGGTGCTAATGGTCTTGCTCTAGAATAAACTGGAGTTCCTTGGGTATTGATATAATGTTTAATATTATGTGGAATCTTTTCTGGTACCAAATTTGGCGATGTTATTTCAGGATAGGACCTGAACAAGTCGGCAAATTGCATACTTTTGTTCACTGTACTTATAGTTTCATTTTCCGAAATGGACATAACCTCACCCTTGCTTTTAAGTTTGGTTACGCCATCTGTTAATTGTTTGTTACGAATATCGACACATAAATGAAATTCGTTTAAAAAATCTGCTCCTAATATACCCTTGTTGACCTTAGCAATTACAAATGGCCACTGAAATTGTCTGCGTAAACCTAAATCCAAAGTTAGGGTTTTGATACTATACGTTGGAATTACAGTACCATTGGCAGCATAAAGTTTAAACGAATCATCGATTCGATCACAGTTCCTTGGTGGAATTACTGACACATCTGCCCCACTGTCAACTAGAAACCGCAGGACTGTTTTATTATCTGTTACGAATAACCGGTGTTTGCGGCTTCTATCATGGTTCTCGGCAGGTGAATTAGCCGCTAATTCTACTGCCCGTTGGAGTTTTCCGACGACTTCCATGAGCAAGGCTGTTTACATTTCTCTGGAATGCATTGTTGACCAAATCGGAATTGATAATAGCAGTACTTGCCTTTTGGGTCGTATCTTCTTCTACTTCGGCTTCGGTCACGACTAGAGCTTCGCCGGCGATGACTACGATTTCGACTGCTGGGTTGTTCTACGGACATCGTAGCGATTTGTTGTTCCAAATGAGCAATCCTAGTAATTAACTCATTAATAATAGTACCTTTTGGGTCTTGGGTATCAACCCTGAATACGTCATTGCGGGGGTTCATCTCCAACATCTTATCAGCCATCACTGCGACACGCTCCAGGCACTCTTCGCTCACGACTAGGATATTTTTTATCGAATCTGGAAGCTTATCTAGCCAAAGGGTTCTAATAACCTTATCAGTCACATCCTTTCCAGCTAACGACTGCATTTTTCTAAGAAGCTGACTAGGTTTGTAATCTCGTAACTCTACACCAGTAAACAATCTTTTGATTTTCACATCTTCACTCTCTTTAAAAATATCCAGGAGCCGTGATTTGGCGGCCGTATATTTAGCAGTTCCTGGTCCTGTTATTATATCCCAAATATTCTCGATATATTTTGGTTCTAGTTGGGCAATTATGTAATTAAATTTGGTTTCTTCGGATGTGATTCTATTAATGTTGAACTGGGCTTCTACTTGGAAAAAACAAATTTCGGGCTTCTCAGACCAAAACGGAGGAATTTTTATGCTAACCTTGTTAGCTTCGCAGCCTACGGTTGGAATATCTTTGTTTTCCTGGGTTGCCATTTCGGGGTTAGTTCCTATTGTACATGCTTGCAATTTACAACACAGTCTACGGCCTAAGATTGATATTCATCACAGGGTGATGAAATGAATGCGACTGAGAGCTTCTACTCACGTAACAGTGTGCTGTTGTTTAATTGGTGGCTTCTTTATGTTTCACTTCACTACACTTCGAAAACTTGCCGTTATTTGTATCACGTCGGAGGTCACCAATGTTACTGCTTATAACTCTTGGTCACTAATCAATATTTAATGCATTTATTTACACTGCTGTATGTACAACAATAAGATTTTACAAGCAAAAAAAAACATCATCTTAATGAATTCGCGATATCGGGTTCCTCCTTTCTTTTTTTCTGTTATTTCTTTTGTCTCTTGTCTTTCACTGCCTTCTAAAATCTGCTACAGAAGTACCAGTAACAGAACCAATTTTTCACTACTTTCCTTCTCACATGCAACTGTTACACCTGCTGCCTGCAGTAAAATTTCTCTTCATATTTTAGTTAACAACCGGTACAATTACAAAATTAGTACAGTAACAGATCAGCAAATTCATTTGCTTAAAAAAACAATACTGGTACCTCACAATAGGTTTCTTACTTTCAGTTAAATTATACTAGGTCTATTTAATTATTATTATTATTATTATTATTATTATTATTATTATTATTATTATTATTATTATAATGAAGGTTATTTCATTAAATAATTATTATACGTCTTGAACAGGACACATATCATGACTGCAGACTCGTATCCACATTAACTGAGCTACATGTCTAGGTTGGTTTGGCACTTCCTGACATGATGTGGACAGTAAAAAGCCCTCATTAAACCATACAGTGTACGGTTACTTCTCTTAAAGGCACTTTACTGTACCGAACTTGTAACAAAACATAACCATTAAAATAAAATATGTTATCACAGGCCATCCACTAACTACAATAAAGAAAGCATTATATTCATATCGCCAAATACCATTCTTCTTCTTGGTAATATTGTTGAGCACTGCTATTACCCAGGCCCTAAATTTGAGTATCACTGATATGGTGTTTCGTTCCTTGAAGAAGGCGGCTTCCAACTGGTGAATACAAAAACACAAGCAACCTATATCTGCTACAATGGCACCAGTACGATTGATTTAATATTCATAAACAACATACACGTACCCTCGTGCAAGATTGAGAACTTTCCATTAAGGAAAACACCTTCCGGTAATCATAATCTTTACACTGCCAAAAGTCGGACTCCCCCATCTCGCTCGAAAGAACACAATTTTCAAGGAAATTGAACGAAGAGAAACTCCCATCAACTGAGGGAACACTAGAACTAATACAAAAAGTAGAACAGAATACGACTGAGGAAGCAGCAAGAGACGTCACAGACTAAGGCAAGTTTTCATACCAGTCAAGCAAAACACAAGAATGGTTTGATGCTTAATGTTATGCAGTGTATGCACACAGGTAGTGATGGGTCGCGTGATGCAAAGCTCCCGATGCATTCTGAGCAAGCGATGCAGTACGACTTACCCTTACAGAGAGCAGCCGTCCTTTGGCTGCAGTAGAGATGGGACAGATTAAACGCAACAGCTATTTTGAAACTGTTTCGGTATTGAAACCGTTTCAAAATGTAGCTGTTTCACAAAACACCCTGTTACAACCACTGCTTCTGAAACTGTTCTGTTGCTACCTCGCTAATCGAACTATTGGTCGCTCGCTCTGCGTGACCCGGTACCGAAACCGTTCCGGAATGTAGCTGTTTCACAAAATACTCTGTTACGACCACTGAATCTGAAACTGTTCTGTTCTCTGTTGCTACTTCGCTAATGGCTATTAGTGGTGGGGACGGAGCGAGTAGAACTGTAGAGTAACTCGGTTCTTCAGGTGTACGTGACGTCACAGCGGAGCACCGATTCAACTCGAATACACCGTATAGCGCTGCGGGCGCTTTAGTAAACCTTCCAGCCAGGCTACACTCGCAACATCACTGTGCTGTTGTTCAGACTCCAGACTGAGACGTCTGTTCTATTTGTGTTTCCTTATAATATATATACCGTATATATATATTTGTTTAAAGTTGTTGTGCTATATTGTCTACCGATATATGTAATAGAAAGAAGCAATAATGCCATGACAGTCCTCCCAAGCATGGCAGTATTTTACTAGCAGTCCAGGTAGAAAATCCGCTACTTGTAAAATTTGCAATCAAATCTATTGTACAGGTGGAGGAACGTCAAATTTATGGAATCACATAAAGCGGGCGCATCGTAAGGACATGGTACAAATACAGTTGCACATCGTGAAAGTAATTCCATTCTTACGTTTGGATGAGACAGTGAAGGAAAAAAATTAGTTCCATAAGAGTTTGGCTACTTTTGTATGCGAAGACATGCAGTCACTGAGAGTTATAAGGGGATAGAGCCAGACCTGTCCGTTACATCCTTTTCAACAGAACAAAAGAAAACTAGGCCACCATAGCTCAATTGGTAGCGCTACCAACGCGACGTCGCGCGGTTGTGGGTTCGGATCCCATTGGTGTCTGGTTGGCCATTTTTTTCTGTTTTTAACATCTCTTCAACACGTACTAAATGTACGTAACACGACCTATTAGGTTGAAAGTCCATTTCGATTACAATGCGATCGTGAAATTTCAATATTCATTGACCCGTAAGAGAACTTGCTCTTAGCGTACCTGCTACATCTGTGCCCGCATAGGAGGCGTTTTCATGTGCTGGACAAATTCTTTCAGACCGAAGGTCGTCACTTTCTGCAAAACGAGCTGAAACTCTGATATTTCTGAATGGAAATTCCTCCTATATAACACCTGTTCCATGCAATACAGAACACCAACGGTACTTCCCTTACTGTCTGTACACAACGTGTTGTGTCTTGATTTTAATGCTTGTCACAAGATGAAGCATTGGGTTCATTTGTATACTGTACTTATTTCCATTACTGATGTTATCTTAACAGATTTTTCATTTAACTCCTTACCACATAGTTATAAATTAAATGTTTGACATTATATGAGTTTAGGCACATTTCAAAGCACTAGATTTCGTCTCGTCAGTGATCACATTATGGAATACGGTACGTTTATCCATATTCATTAATATTTATTGTATTTATTCATTTGTATGTTTATTTCTTTATTTATGTCTACTTGATATGCCTCATATTAAGCACAAAGTTGGAATTAACTCTTTGTTAAGTTATCTGTTAAATTTATATTACATTATAAAAATTGTGCAAATAACCAATAATAAATAGTACGGAGCATTGTACCACTGATAATAATTGATAATCTTCTTTATGAATGTAAACTGTAGCTTAGAAGGTCAATATAAAGTTTAAATTTACCGTTATAAAGTTGTACTCGGTTTAACCGAGTAATGACGTCACAGTACTTGTTCCGAACCGAACCGCTCCGTCCCCACCACTAATGGCTATAACTATTCGCCGCTCTGCGTGCTCAACGAGATTGTCAGTGCCATCTGGCAGAACACCAATGAAACAGATGCACAACCACGGCGCCGAGAACGATTTAAAAGGCTCACAATCCTTAAACCGCGAATTTTAAATACTCGAAGTTAATACGATTTAATTGACGCCTGAGCGTAGTAAAGAACAAAAAGGAAACAATCCACTGGCTATTTTATACGCTTAATCGTTACCTTCGTGCTAGTATTAACGAATTCTGTATTGAAATGCAATAACAGAGAGAAATAATATTGTGTTACCTGATCATGTTGGAAATCGCCATATAGTTCAAAATTTGCTGAAAGTGCAAAATCATGATATTCACTTCTCACGAATTCTGTGTGCAACACGCGCAGGTGTACGCTTCTGTAATTTTGAGTATTACAGAGTGAAAATCAGTATATGGCTGACTTGTGAGTG
Organism: Anabrus simplex; assembly: GCF_040414725.1. Lineage (NCBI taxonomy): Eukaryota > Metazoa > Arthropoda > Insecta > Orthoptera > Tettigoniidae > Anabrus > Anabrus simplex. The sequence continues at coordinate 172,113,499 of NC_090268.1, forward strand.
CAGTGTAAATTTTAAGTGTGTTTTATTTTGCCTCATTAACTTATTTGTGAACGCATTTTTTTAGCACTAACAAATTATAGTATTTGAAAATGAATGTGGGAGCCAAGAGGAATAAGACCAGCCCATTATGGTCATTTTTACAGAGGTAAGGAACAGTGACCATGTGGCACAATGTGATATCTGTAGCCAGAAGCTGTCGTATAAATTATCAATAACAAACTTAAAAACACATCTAAGGAGAAAACATCCTACAGTGATAATATCGAAATCAGGTGAAAATGTTTACAGTGAAATAGTCAATGTGGATAATCCTCAAGTTTCTGCTCCCATTTCAAGAAAAGGTACTGCTTCAGGGCCTCCTTCCCACTTACCTGACAATTCAGAAAATCAAAGCAATCCTCAGCAACCTCCTGTGTCTTCTTTCCTATCTCATAATCAAGATCTTCACATTCCTTCAACTTCAGTACCCACTTCAAGTGTCAACTCTTCTTCAGGGCTTAATACTACAGCAACAAACACCAGCAGTTCATCCCACCAGTCACATATATCAAGTTTTTTGACAAAGAAAATCAGTCATTCTGTTCAGAAAAGGCTCAATCACCACTTAATGAAGCTGTGTGTGCTGGATTTTCAACCTTTCTCTATAGTGGAAGACCGTGGTTTTAGGGAATTTGTAATAATAATAATAATAATAATAATAATAATAATAATAATAATAATAATAATAATAATAATAATAATAATGTTATTTGCTTTACGTCCCACTAACTACTTTTTAAGGTCTTCGGAGACGCTGAGGTGCCGGAAGTTAGTCCCGCAGGAGTTCTTTTACGTGCCAGTAAATCTACCGACACGAGGCTGTCGTATTTGAGCACCTTCAAATATCACCGGACTGAGCCAGGATCGAACCTGCCAAGTTGGGGTTAGAAGGCCAGCGCCTTAACCGTCTGAGCCACTCAGCCCGGCCAGAGAATTTGTGAAGGCATTAAATTCTTCATATGAACTCCCCAACAGGAAACTCCTATCTTCTAGTTACCTACCAGCAGCGTATGAACAATGTTTCAATGCTGTCTCACATCAGCTGTTATCTACTGAAAGTGTCTGCCTTACTACAGATTGTTGGACTTATAAAAATAATGATTCTTACATAGCTGTCACTGCCCACTACTTAGATGAAAACTTCAAGTTTATTACAACATTACTGGACTGTACACCAGTAGATGGGCCACATACTAGCAGTAATTTGGCTACATGTAAGAAACATCACAGATAAATTGAATTTATCTGAGAAAGTTCAATTGGTTGTCACAGATAATGCAAGTAACATAAAAAATGCTGTGAAGAATGACCTAGGGTGGAAGCATTGGTTGTTATCCACATACCCTGAACCTGGTTGTTCAGGAAGCTTTAGATAAAGTACAGCCACTACAAGAAAAGGTCAAATCTATTGTTGCCTTCTTCAAAAGAAGTGCAATTGCAACAAGAAAGCTATTGGACTACCAGAAAGCTCTCAGTGATGTTGCTACATGAATCGCCTCTACGGGGAGGACATTTCAAACTCACTCCGTCGCTTCGAGAAACTACGTAAGAAGAAGGCGCAGCTCTTGTCTTCACTCACTTTTCTTCTCCGATGCAGAGATTCGGATATAGTGCCCAAATTTCTGAGAATGAAGAGACCGTTCAGCTCTGCCCAGTCGCATCGCATCTACGATAGAACGGAGCGCTCTCTGCTGCGGGAACGTATATGCTTCACACGCAAGGAGCTCGCTACTGTCGACCAGGCGTTTTTACAGCTGCATTATCTTCTGAGCGCCACACTTTCACCAATGGACTGGGAAAAAGCAGATCGTATCACCTACTCTACCATGACTTCGACATTCGATCAGTCGACCAACCGGCAGAAGAATACGTTCGAGCGATATCAAGAGAAGCGTCCCACGCCTAAGACTACGCCTGCCTTGGATACCTCACGGACAATCGCCAACCTGACTAGCCGTTGCCTGTCAGAGGCAGAAATCTCTCTACTGGCCAAAGGAGGAAACTTTGCGGTAACCCCTCCTTCGATTCCCGTCGAGGAGATCGTCGCGAATATCGAAGCTGCTATTCGCAATTTACCATCTGACCAGGCAGAAGAAATCCGCAACGAAGCCTCAAGGACACTGAGAAAGGCACCAGCACCGAAGAGCAACCTCACGGCTCAAGGGAGGAAGGCCATCAAAACTCTGAACATGGACGAGAGTGCACTCATTCTTCCCGCGGACAAAGGGAACGCCACTGTCATCATGGCTACTAATGATTACACTGCGAAGATGTCGGAGATTTTGGACCCAGACACCTACCGCAGACTACCGAAAGATCCAACAAATCGGATTCTTCGTAACACCAACAGCCTTATTAAGGCCTCTTCATTGCCAGACAGTGTGAAGAGGGAAACCTCCAGAAGTGAAGCTCTACCTCCGAGGCTATATGGCTTACCCAAGATACACAAGGACGACGTACCTCTACGGCCCATCGTGAGTGCTATTGGATCACCGAACTACGATATTGCTAAACATCTGGCCACCTTACTACAACCGTACATCGGTGGCACACAGTCGTACGTCAGAGACTCAGGCCACTTCATAGAAAAACTGAATAACATCCAGCTAGAAGCCGAAGACCTGCTTGTCAGCTTTGACGTGGTCTCACTCTTCACTAAGGTACCTGTGAATGAGGCCATGGACCACATCGCTCGGATTTTTCCCGAGGACATTTCCAACTTGTTCAACCACTGCCTCACGACAAGCTATTTTCTGTGGAATGGCAATTTCTATGAACAAGTGGACGGCGTCGCCATGGGCAGTCCTCTGAGTCCAGTGATAGCAAATTTCTATATGGAAAGGTTCGAAGAAAAAGCACTCGAGACCGCACCGCTGAAACCTAAGGTGTGGCTGCGCTTCGTAGATGACACCTTTGTGATCTGGAGCCACGGAAAGGAAAAACTACAGCTGTTTCTACAGCATCTGAATAGTATTAACAACAGTATTCAGTTCACTATGGAGACAGAAAACGAGGGAAAGCTCCCTTTCCTCGATGTTCTGGTAATGAAGACTACCGATTTAAACTTGGGACACACAGTATACCGCAAGCCGACCCACACAGACCGCTATCTTCAGAAGACGTCCAACCACCACCCACGACAAAAATACGGAGTGATTAAGACGCTAGCCGACCGTGCTAAGAGAATTTGTCAACCTCAGCACTTAAACGAAGAACTCAGCCACCTCAACAGGGCCCTACTCACTAACGGGTACAGCCCTAAAGATATTCAGCGAGCACTCCATCCCAGACGTCCAACAACCAAGAAAAAAGAAGAGGAGCGGACGGCAGCTAGAGCCTTTCTGCCGTATATCGAGAAAGTAACTGACAGAATAGGGAGGCTACTGGAGTCCCATGGGGTTAAAACCATATACAGGCCGACGAAGAAAATCCAGGAACTGCTTAGGTCTGCCAAAGACAAGCGCCATCCTCTCTCCACAGCAGGTGTCTACAAGATCCCGTGCAGCTGCGGCCAGGTATACATAGGGACTACCAAACGCAACATCGCCACACGACTGAAGGAGCATAACAGACATAGCCGGCTGGGGCAGACAGATAGATCATCAGTCGCTGAACACTCGCTGCTAGCAGGCCATGACAAATAGTACAACACCGAAGTACTGTCAACTACTGTGTCCTATCACGCCCGGCTACAGAGGGAAGCCATTGAAATCCTAAAGCATACCAACAGCTTCAACCGTAAGGAGGAATCTGAACGGGTAAACAAAGCCTAGTTTCCAGTCTTGAAAGCTCTAACCCTGAAGGACACGATAGCCGCGGCAGATCAGAAGAAAGCAACGGGTGATCGGCTGCCTGTCTCCGCCAAGGCAGATCCGTGTACATCGGGCTCCCTAACGCTTCAACCATTGGCTGAAGAACAGCCAATCAGCGACCGCCCCTCACCATAGCGGCCAATAGGCGAGCAGCGTACCGTATCCTGCACTATATAAGTTGGTGGAATCACAACAGCACTTCATCACATTCGCTAACCTGTTGTAGCAGTGAACGGACGTATCTTTGTGTAGTGCCTTCTTTGTGATTGTCAAGGACAGGAGTGACGCAGTAGTGTGCCTCAGTGTGCCCTCAAGGCAAGCCAGACCTTTCTGGAAGCGTACGCCAGCGTAAGACTACTGCGTAGTTTTGGTGCATCGAAAAAGTTACTGTATAGTTGCGCAATACTGTATTGTACCCTTTTCTACACTCAAGTGAACATCCAAAAAACGTTGTGATAAGTGTGTTAAGAACGAGATGGAGCCCCCTCCGGGTGGAGGCAACCCTCCAGCTAGAACTGTAGTGCAATTAGCACCCATTTTTTCTCCTACGAACTTTCCTAGTCTACCGCCTCCAGCGCCGCTCAATGGACTCGGAACTACTCCAGTTGTCAGCCAGTCTACTCCAATAACTAATACTACATCTACTGAGCTCCAGCAACCCACTCACCAACCTGACAGCCAGGTAACTTGGACAAGAACTCGCCGAACAAAAGGTAAAGTTCATCCAATGCGTCTGACTAAACTTTCTGCTTCTGGTCAAAAATTAGTTTACATTTCAACCTCAAATTCTTATGCACCGCTGTCGGCCCTACCCACCAGCGGCAGCACCGGGCCTGAGGCATTAGTGCCCAAACAGACAACAATTCAAACTGAGTCTGTGCCTGGCACCTCAAGTAGCGCCTCCCGTTCGGCGTCAGCACGGTCTGTGTCTGACGGGAATGGGACAGCCAATAACTCAAGCCCTGGTGGGGGGAACGATCAGATGGATACAGAACCTATATCAGCTCCCAAGAAAAAGTCGCTACCTCCTGTAGTAGTTTATGACAAGGAACAATATCAGAAACATTACCGCTTCCTTAAAAGTCGCTGCACTGGCGACATTAGAGTTATTAACTCTAAAGACTCCCTCAAGTTCCATGTGGACAACGAGGCCGATTTCCAAATTGTGACCAAGTACTTCGAGGAAAGTAATGCCCAATTCTATTCGTATCAACTTCCCAGTCAGAGACTACTAAAAGTGATTGTTCGCAACATTGTTGCGACAGTTGGTACTGACTGGGTCCGCGAAGAACTTGAATCTATGGGGTATGAACCCCGTGATATTTATCAGTATTCCAAGAAAGATACTTCTGGCAAGGTTATCCCATTGAGTGTAATGAGCATAACCTTACCAAACACTGAATTTTCACGTACTGTGTACTCTATTCACTATCTGTGCGGGTCCAAGGTGACCATTGAAGCTTACCGTAGTCAGCAAGGGCCTTCTCAGTGCCATAAATGTCAGCGACTTGGTCATACTGCCAACTATTGCAGGATGGCCATGCGCTGTGTAAAATGTGGTGAAAATCACCCAGTTATTGCTTGCCCCCTTTCTCCAGAGGCACCTGCCAAATGTGCAAACTGTAAAGGTGAACACCCCGCCTCCTGGCGAGGCTGTCAACTCTTCCAAAAAGCAATTGAACAAAATAAAATCGCAGAATATGTCAGGGCCTTGAAGAAAAGTACCCTACCACCCTCCAAACTTGTAACTGATCAACTCTCTTTTGCCAATGCCGTTGGTGGTGTTCCTACCACCCCTTCTACCTCCACCTTTTCACCTAACACTGAGAACCCCCTTTCTGACCTCGGTGGACTAGCAGACATCTTTGATTTACTCAAACAGATCAATTTTACAAGACTATTACCATTACTTAAAGACACTGCCAGCAAACTGAGACTGTGCACCAGCACATTAGACAAGATAATGGTGCTGATAAATGCTGCTATGCAGTATTTCTCAGCCCCCTAAACAGGCGCGACTGACGTTACGGACTTATGGACCTGACGATTGGTGCGTGGAATTGTCAAGGTGTTATCGGTGAGAGATATGAGCTTGAAGCCTTTATCTCTGACCATAACATAGATATCATGCTACTAGGTGAAACATGGCTAAAAGGGTTTAACTCTTTTAAAATCAGAAACATGGTGGTCTATCGGAAAGACAGAATAGGAACCAAAGGAGGTGGCGTTGTCGTGTTGGTTAAGGCTAACCTTACCCATCACGTGCTTGACCCCCTCCCTCACTCCGTTCTAGAGTCCTTAGGTATAGAATTAAAACATAGGAATTACCATTATCGCTTATTTGCAGCCTATCTTCCACCCTCGGCTCCTCTACATGTTACTGATTTGGAAATCCTTTTAGACAACCCTGCTCATGTACCCACCCTAGTAGTCGGTGATCTCAATTCCAAGCATCCGGACTGGCACTCACGAGTGGTCAATCCAAAGGGTAGAATCCTTCATCAATATATGAGAGATAACGACATAATAGTGTGTGCTCCAACAGAGCCTACCATATACCCGGCTAACGGTCGGCCTGACGTCATAGATATCACAGTTTCCAAATTTTATAATAAGACCATCAATTTCATGGTCCCTTCAGAGCTTAACTCAGACCACAACCCCATTGTTTTTCAACTTACGTGGGGCCGCCTAAATATGCCATCTAAACCATTCCACTTTCAAAATCTAAATTACAACAAGTTCCGTTCCCATGTAGACAAAAACCTCCACTCATTTGAACCCCACAGCAAAGCGGATGTTGATCGGGCAGTTGAGCATCTTACTCGTAAGATCCTCAATGCCAGACGCCACATCCAGGATGCTGCATTAAATTCCAATTCGCCACCATGTCCATACAATGATGATGAGTTATCTGATCTCCTTAAAGACTTGATTAAAATCAAAAACAGATACCGAAAAAGATGGCAACTTTATGGTGACCCAACCGACCGGGCGGAATACAAGGAATTAGCCAAGGTCGTCCGCAGGAGACTGCTTGAACGCAAGATTGAAAAATGGGAAGAACTTTGTCGTACTCTCACTGAAAATGACTCAGATCACGAATTCTGGCGGGTAACTCGTAATCTGACTCATACCAGAGAACCTCGACGCGCAATCCACGGCCGTCAAGGACTCGTATTCTCCCCTCTGGAGAAAGCTGAGGCCTTTGCAGACTCTACTGAGAGTCAATGCATTCCGAACGATACGCCAGACGATGATGACGTCACAGAACGACAGATCACCAGAAAGGCCGCAGCTTTCCGACTAAATGGACCAACTTCAGACGACGTTTCTCCTGTTACGCCTGCGGAAGTCCGCAAGTGTATCAAAAGACTTAACGTGAATAAGTCTCCGGGGACTGATACGATTACAGTTAAAGAATTAAAATCCCTCCCCTACAGAGCAATAGTTTTTCTTGCAACAATTTTTACAGCCTGTCTTTCACTAGGGTACTTCCCCACAGTCTGGAAGACTGCTAAAATGGTAGTCATCCCAAAACCCGGGAGAGACAAGCTCTTTCCACAAAATTATCGGCCAATCAGTCTCCTCTCTCATATTTCTAAAATATTCGAGACACTTATTCTAAATAGACTCAAGGGTCACCTTAACTCCCACAACATCCCGAGACCAGAACAATTTGGGTTTAGAACTAAACGCTCAGCCCCATTGGCTGTCCTCCGTCTGGTTCAGTATGTTGCGAGGTCATTCAACTTACGGCGTAGTGTACCAGCAGTCTTTTTTGACATTAACAAAGCATTTGATACTGTTTGGCATGACAATTTAATTGTCAAACTACTTGATCGTTACAAAATTCCAAATTACCTAATTAGAATTATTCAGTCCTACTTAAGGAAACGCCAATTCCTTGTCTCATGCGAAGGCCAACACTCCACCCCTAGGCACCTCCTTGCAGGTGTGCCGCAGGGTGGAGCCCTATCACCAGTCCTATACGCCCTATATGTGAATGACCTCCCACAGATACCTGGAGTAGAAGTACAACAGTTCGCAGATGACATCGCCGTCTATTCCGCTCAGCGACGCCCATCCGATGCCATCGCAAAACTGCAAGCTTGGATCAATAAATTTTTATCCTGGTGTTCCAAGAATAAAGTAAAAGTTAATGCAGCAAAGACCCAAGCTATACTATTCACGCACAGAAAACCGAGGCTTCCTCTTCTTAAAATCTATCGTCAAAATATACCATGGTCGCGTACGGTGAGGTACCTTGGGTTGACACTAGATAAAACACTCACATGGAGGTGGAATATTGATCAGGCCTTACAGCCTTACTCTACAATAAACATCTCAGTGATGAGATCAAACGTTGTCTCTACCTAGCGTGCATACGTCCCATTATAATGTACGGCTGTGAGGCCTGGTGTTATGTTCCTAAGTCGCCATTTTTGCGACTCCAAGTACTTCAAAACAAGGTTCTTCGCCAAATGACGCACTCACCTTGGTACAAATCTAATATCCAAATTCACCGGGACTTAAAGATCCCTACATTATACCAACAAGTCAAACAACATATACGGAGGACGAAGTCTCGGATACTTCTCACTCATTCCACAGATGAGGGCATCACTCTCCTTAAGCATGTTATCAGAACCAGGAAACCCAATACTCGATTCAAGTATCGGGGGCCCTGGCTTGTTTATAACAAATTATAATTCTGATACATATCAATTCCTTCACTACCTATCAGCAATCCTAAATTAACCTTCAAGCATACTCTACCTTTCAATTAGCGAGGGGGTTTCAAATCTGACCTGTCATTGCTATGACAGGACAGAGCGTTTTCTTCCCCCAATGGTTTAAATAACACGCGACTTTTTCCGCCTCATCAGGTAAAACCCAGAAAACCGATGAGTCAAAGAGCAAATTTTTCGCTCTGGTGCTCTCCATCTAATCGATTCCTTTATAAAAAAATAAAATAAAAGCACTTCATGAGCCATTGCTCCATTGATTGAGCCATCACTGAGCGAGCACCCTGTCAGCCGCTAGGTCGCCCACGTCTCCCGTCAACTTGCTCATCTGCGGTACGCTAGTACCCCAATCCAGCCGCTTGGAGCGCTCCACCGGACTGCCTGCCAGCGCGAGCCCCGGCTCGCTCGCCGCCAGCTACACCGAGGGTCGTCCGGCGACGGCCGCCATCTTGGAATTCACAGCGCGGTCCGATCTCCTGGATACCGTCCTGGAGCCACCTTTCTGCGGTCCCGCATATTCACACCAGCTGCTCGGCCGTCCGGAAGTCACCCAACGCAAGCCAACGTCACCAGAGCCAGCTGCCAGCCTGCCTGCCATTGTGCGGGCAAACGCAAATTGTCAGTAGCACTCAGTGTTGATACTCGCTCGGTTCTTGTCACGTTGAGATACGAAACCTATACCTGAACCGACAGTACTCACTGAGTTGCGCCAAGTAACGAGCCGGTCCTCCTAGTGAGTTTGACCGTTCCAGTGTTTTAAATAACACCCCTGAACCACCCCCTCGTCCTGTCGGGACCCGCCTGGTGGAATGAGTAGCCAGGACCCCGACTTCCCAGTCACAAACCGCCATGTCCTCTGAACTCAAAAATCCGAAAACACCCTACCACATACCACTACGAATCCGCACCGAAGTACCCGAATCTGATTACCTTCCTCTAGTCATCCCAATCCTGAACATCGCTCATCTGAGCCCACTAGAGCAAATTCAGGAACGCCTTGATCACCGCAAACTCATACATACTGCCATACGCAATGTCCGACATCACATTCAATTCTTACAAGAAATAGACAACGGCTACACACTTATCTTCTCACGCAGTGGCGAAGAAAACTACTTTGCAATCGTTCAGGAACTGACACTTCACAAAGTAGAATACAAAACCCTATCAGATGGTGTACAAACAGTACATAAACAAACTCAAACAAAACCGCTACTAGGGCACAAAATGACACAAACCACTCCGGCCATCAAACACAGAATGATACAGACCAACGCCCAGGCACGTCATCTCAGTAAATTCACACAAACACGCAGTGCCATTGGACACACAGCAACCCAGACTAACGTCACTTTGCCACCAGATACTGACACCCTCTCATGCGAACCAACACAAACAGAAGACTTACAATCACCTACTACACACGCACTCCCCCTACCCAACCTACCAGAAACCGAACCCGGGACTGAGACCCAATCAGTCTCACAACCGGGCACGGCACTCCCCCTAACCAACCTACCAGAAACCGAACCCGGGACTGAGACCCAATCAGTCTCACAACCGGGCACGGACACCCAAACAATGTACACTCAAACTGGGAGGAGGCGTAGCAAACCTGCCCCCAGGCTGAAGACAACACCAACGCACACCACCCGCACTACAGAAACTCGAACCTACCAACATCCTCGCTCCACTCTCATAACACAATGCTATAACTGCCTTAAATTAAACCACTCTGCAGCTTCTTGCTCAGAGGCAACCCGTTGTAACATATGTGGGGGTAATCACCGCCACACTGTATGCAAGGTACCGCGGCTCCAGGCGAAGTGCGCCAACTGCCAAGGCAGCCATGCCGCTTCATACCCTGGATGCCCATTCCTTAAAAAGGCAATTAAAGCACACTATAAGCAGTCAAGACACTTGCATACACACACCTCACCTCCCCCTACACTAAACCTCACTAACGCTCCACCCCCGAACCCGGTACCTCTTACCTATACCAACACCAGCCAGCCCAGCCAAGATATAAACAACCTAGTAAACCTATTACTGATCAAGCTACTGTCGACCCAAAAGTACCACCCACCCGCCATGCCAAGCCGACAGATTATCCTAAACTAATCTACCTATCCGCTACCCTCCAAGGAATAACCTCCTAACTACCAAGTATATGCCAACCGCCAATTCAAGAACAAGCCCTAACCAGCCTCCCACCCAGACGTCTCGTAAGCTTCTCCGCATCATCAACATCCCAGATTTTTTTCTCACCCTTAAAGCACTGGAACAAACTGCTACGTCAGTCAAGCAACATCGGGCGTGGTCACTCACTGGATGGGTGACCTCCGTCTGTATGTCTGCTTCACCTTCTTCGCACGATTAAGACATGCTCGTGCACTCACAGCGCACATTACTGCACGTGCGCCCGGCCACATTCTGGCCAATGAAAGAGCATAAGTTTCACACATCCCAATCCATCAACTACGTTAACATAATGGGATCACTTTGAACGTCACGGCACTCAAGACCAGTAAGGTCGATGGGCCAAAAGTTCTCGCACTGAGCCTACGGCTCAATGCATCGAACATGGGGATGACGATGACAGCACTTCATTCACCATTCACCACCACCACCACACACACACCATTTGGACAACTTTCGACACTCCTGTCCGAGCTTGCACCCTGCCAGCCGCCAGCTCGCCGTCGTCGTCCGCCAGCCCTGCCTTCTCCGCCGCCAAGCGCCAGCCTTGCCTACTCGCTCTGCATTCGCCGTGAGCTCCCGCTCACCCTAGCACAACCGGCCAATCAGCGAAGAGCAGCCCAAGTTCCCTGCGCGGTCCGCCACTTCAGATATACTCTGAGGGAATACTTTCAGCGGCTACTCACTCGAACACATCAACACACTCAACACACAGTCCACGGAGCAGCACGCTTGGAGAGAGGAGAAGGGAGAGCGAAGAAGCACAGCAGCTCTGACTCATCGCACTGGCAAGGCCAGGCATATCAACGGAACATCGCTCACTGCGCTCGCTGGGCACAGTACGGTCCCGGCGACATCTTGGGAGCGCTCATGGGGAGCGCGGACTACTCACCAGCGGCGAGGAAGCACTGGCTCCTGGTAGGGGCCAACACTCCTACTCCTGGGTCGGTACACTGTTTATCGGTGTGTCACGTGGAACATTTGGAGAGCAAATTTGTCCTGCCGGTTCGCCGTCCATCGGACCAACCCTCACCCAGGCTACTCGCTTGCTTTCTGCCGTGGGAGGCACCACTTAAAAAACGTACGCCTAAAGCAACGGTACCTGTGTGCTGGGACCCCAAACCTCGTACGGAGGTCCGCCTACGGGCGTTTGACCTACCCCCCTACCCCATCGGCCGGCCTTCGGGCCCTTGGCTTGTATAGCTTGGTGCAGCTAGGTAGGTAGGGCACACATGTCCGACACACCCCTGGGCACACACACACAAGTAAACACTGCCGCCATGTCAAGTAACGGCACTCACACACGCACTATGCCTGAATCCAACCGTTCTGGGGTGGATCGAGTAGCTTCAGACGGGGAAGGTTCAGGCACTCACAACCCTACCCAGGGTAGTAGCAAAACGTCATTCCTGAAAAAAAAACACATTGAAAAATCTGGAAGAAAAATTGTCGAAGAGGAATGACACGGGTACAAAACTACCCGAGCAGAAACTACCTGCGAAGAATTACACCTCTGCAGCCAGCATTATCACTCCACAAGGAAGGACATCAGCCGAGAAACTCATCAACAAGGCCTACCCGAAGGACCCAAGACTTGCCAACAAGCAATACCGTAAGGAAGTCGAGGGAACCCCCACTACAGTAAAATCTCAAACTCCAAAGAGAACGGCAGAAAATCTCACCCCGCCATCGAGGGAAAAACAAATCGACAAGAAGACAAAGAAACAAGAAGATGACGAAGGATTTATTCCTGTCGGAAAAAAGCACACTGCCAAGGTACCCACCTCCCAGCCTAGTGCACAGGTACCTACAACAAACCAGTACCGAGTACTGACTGAGCAGAGGGACGCCGCGACCAATCCTGAGACGAGGGTGCGACCCCCACCAATAACAATCCAGAAGGACCCGCTCACGTCATCTGAGAGGCGAAAATTCCTGCAGAAACACGTAAAAGACAACTACACTGCTCGCCTGCTACCCAAGGGAGCAATCAAATATTTTTTAAATACGATGAGGGACTATAGGAACCTCATAGAACTGCTCAGCAAAGAAGATGTTGAATATTACACGTATAGCACGGACCCACCTAAAACCATACAGGTAGTTATAAGAAAACTACCTATTGACACGCCAACCGAAGAACTACATGAAGCACTAAGGGAAAAGGGCTACCCAATTAGAGCTGTCATTCAATTGGCTAAGCCCTACCCAGTAGAAAGTGCAAATCCTGAGGAGCCACCAGAGAGGGTGAGACGTCCAATACCATTGTATGTAGTAACACTTGACAATACTGCAGCAGGAAAGAACGTACACAACGAAACGAATATCCTAGGCCATTTCATTACTGTAGAACGCTACAGGAGGCCGGCCGGGCCACCACAATGTAAAAGGTGCCAAAGGCCGGGCCATACACAAAAGAATTGCCACCTGGCACCCAGATGCGTCAAATGCCCTGGCCGACACGCAACTGAGGAGTGTCCCATCAACACCTGGAAAGACTTCAAATGCTGTAACTACGGTGGCACGCATACAGCAAACTACAGAGGATGCGAAACCCGTAAGACGGCCAAAGCCAAAGCAAAACAAAGGGAACAGAAGAGAAAGGAGGCCACGTAACCTGCCATTAACATAAACAGCAGGACTGACTTCCCCCCGCTCCCCCAGTCAGTAGAAAATGTGGTAGACCCAGTAGCTGTTACTCAAAACGACACCAGAGTGACAGTGAAAAGGCCACATTCCACGCAGGCCCTAATACCTGCCCGCAGAAATATCACCCTGGCAGAAGACAGGACTGAAGCCGCTCGTCAGTTAAGCAAACTGCCAACGCATGAGCAGTTTCACCTACTATCAGAAAAATTGCACTCATCAGGCATTGCAGCACAAATTAATAATATGCTATTTAATATTTTATACCCCAAGGAAGGACAGACAGCGCTCCAAGTAGCACTCGAATACATCATGATTGACCATGGCCAACAACAGTCAGAATAAATTACATGTACCCCGCAGTACACGTTGCTTTGTCTGGAATGCACAAGGCCTAGGGCCTAAACTACTAGAACTGAACTATCTACTACAGGAATACAATATAGATATTGTACTTCTCCAGGAAACCTTTTTAAAACCACACCACAAGCTCCGGATTCCAGGGTACGTGGTCTACAGAACTGACCGCCAAGGTGATAAGGGAGGAACGGCAATCATAATCAAAAAGCACATTAAACACGAACAAATGGCCATACCAGCACTTGAAGTACTCGAGGCCACAGCAGTAAAAGCCTTCACGCATAATGGACCGTTGACCTTCATATCAGTATACAAGTCACCAAAAAAGCCTCTTAAAACAGGTGACCTGGACCTGCTACTCAGCTATAGAACACCAATAATAATAGCTGGGGACTTAAATAGCAAACACGGGACCTGGAATTCAAGAGTTGAAAACCCGGCAGGCAGAGTACTCCTAGACTATGTGAATAATAATAACGTCTATGCCATTGGACCCACAGAACCGACACATATACCAGCAAATGACAATCACCAGCCTGATGTACTTGACATTGCCATATGTAAAGATATCAGCTGCTCGGTCGAAATAGATACTGTGGTAGCCACAGACTCGGACCACAACCCGGTACTTCTCACCATAGGAGATAAGACAACCAAACACCATGCACAGACCATTAATTGGAGAAGTGTGGATTGGAAAAAGTACAGGGACATCATGGAGGAATACTATAGCAACCCCCCGACTAAACCTAATACGGCTGATGAAATAGACCAAGCCATAGAAAATTTAACTGCAAGTATAGTCTCGGCAGCTAAACATGCTAGACTGCCTCCTGAAGCACGCCCTTCTACGGATATACCGGACCAGATCAAGGACCTATTAAAACTCAAACGGCAAGTGAGGAAAAGATGGCAGACGTACCGCCTACAAGCTGACAAAACAGAATATAACAGGCTCGCAAAGCGCTGTACAGAAGAAATCAGAGCCCATAACAACAAGACTTGGGAAGAAAAAATAAAAACACTGCAGACCCAGGACAAAAGTATATGGGAAATGACGAGAGCTCTAAAAAGAAGTAGTCATAACATCCCAGTACTTAAGAAAAATAACCAGGTCGCACAAACAGACCAAGAAAAAGCAGAACTGCTAGCGGACACTCTAGAACACAGGTTCCAACCTAACCCCTCACATCCACAAAACGTCGAATATGACCAACAAGTGGAAAACGATATGAAGCCACATTATAACAAAAACCTTCAAGGAACGCCTCGACTCACCACGATCACAGAAATCAGTAACATCATTAAAAAACTGAAAAATCAGAAAGCCCCAGGCCCTGACCAGATCGCAAACAGAGCGCTGAAGGAGCTTCCTATAACAGCCCTACAGCATTTAGTAGATATATACAATGCAGCATTACAAATAGGCTATTTCCCAGCTAAGTGGAAACTAGCGAAAGTCATCACGCTTGCTAAACCAAATAAGGATCACAGCAACCCAGACAACTATCGACCCATTAGCCTGTTGGATGCATTAGCTAAGCTATTCGAAAAACTCATACAACTCAGGCTACTAGAAACCGAAAGTATCAGGAAGGCCATCCCAAATGAACAGTTTGGATTCAG
The DNA here is from genome assembly GCF_040414725.1 of Anabrus simplex. Taxonomy (NCBI): domain Eukaryota; kingdom Metazoa; phylum Arthropoda; class Insecta; order Orthoptera; family Tettigoniidae; genus Anabrus; species Anabrus simplex. The sequence continues at coordinate 172,128,929 of NC_090268.1, forward strand.
AGCAGAACATTCCACGGTACAGCAACTAATCAGAATAATAAACATTATCACTAAATCACTAAACCACAGGAGAGCTAGGCCAGTGGTATACCTTGACGTAGCTGAAGCCTTCGATAGGGTATGGATTGCAGGACTACTCTTAAAACTACGAAGGCTAAACCTAGATGACACGTACTGGAGGCTCCTAGCGGATTACCTCACTAGCAGGAAATTCTTCGTCTCCCTAAACGGGAAAAATTCGATGCATAAGGACATCAGGGCAGGCGTGCCACAGGGCAGTATCTTAGGCCCCCTGCTCTATGTCCTATTTACAGCCGACATTCCACACACGGAAGGAACGGAAATTGCACTTTATGCAGATGACACATTAATCACGGCAGATTCCTTTAAAGTAGAAATCGCAGTGGCTAAAGTGCAAGGAGCACTCAACAAAGTCCATGACTGGATGGAAACATGGCGAATCAAACGCTAGCAAGACGGTAGCCGTACTACATACGCTACGATATGACCATAAACAAACAGTTAACATTCAGCTCAGCGGAACTGAAATACCAAGGTCACTTGAAGGAAAGTATCTTGGCGTCATACTGGACAAAAAACTGACCTTCAAGAGTCAAGTAGAAACAGTCATAACCAAAACAAAGCAGGCAGCTCAACCTCTATACTGTCTGCTGTCCCGTAAATCCAAATTAAACAGAACAAATAAACTCTTGTTATATAAAACACTCATCAGGAGCGTGACAATGTATGCTGCCCCGGCCTGGGGAACAGTGCGGGACACATACCTTGGAAAACTACAAATACAGCAAAATAAACTACTAAGGATGATAGCCGATGTCCCATAGCATATCAGTAACGGGACAATTAGACAAATGCTAAGCACACCCACACTCAAAGAAGAAATCCAAAAGGCAGCTAAACAGTTCTACGCCAAAAAGGCAGGAATTAATAACCCACTGATGATGATGATGATGCTTGTTGTTTTAAGGGGCCTGACATCGAAGGTCATCGGCCCCTAATGGAACGAAATGAAGGACATGAGATATGAAGTTAAAATTTTAAAAAGTATCCACTGACTAGAGTTAAAAAAGAATGGTAATGAAGAAAAATGAGGGTGAGATTAAAACAGTCAGTGGATCTAATACGCAATGCCTTATGTTCTATTAAAATAAGAGAAAGTACAAGAAATCGAAGGAATAAGGCATCGGCCAGTAATATAGATATTAACACATAATGTACGTTAGACGTTAAAATAACACATTAAAATGCGCAACATAAACTAAAATGGAGTCAATGAGATAAAAGCGCAACTGACATAAACAACACTAGGACAAAGGACATGATCACACACGATAAAACAGACCGCTATCCCTCATAAAGCCGATGACGACGTCTGCTGACTGCTCGTCATCGCGCAAGATAAGGGAGATAGTACTCGGAAGGTTAATACTACGGCGCAGATCGACCAGGTCCACGCACTCCGTAAGGATGTGTACCACGGTAAGATGGTCGCCGCAGGTACACACCGGAGGGGGTTCTCCGTTCAGTAGATGGGAGTGCGTCAAGATACCGTGGCCGATCCGAAGGCGACATAATACCACGGCTTCCCTCCGCGAAGCCCGAAGGGAAGTCCTCCATACCTTCGTTGTTCCTTTTATCGCTCGCAGCTTATTGGGAAGTGGGATGGCCTGCCACTCCATCTCCCAATGAGACATAACCAGATGTCTCAGCTGAGAGCGAATATCACTAGCTGGAACCTTGAAAGGCAACGGGGGCAGTGTAACTGCCTCCTTGGCAGCCTGATCCGCTAACTCGTTTCCCTATATGCCCATGTGGCTGGGGAGCCACACGAACGTAATTCTGGTGCCGGCATCCGAACACCCGGCCAGCAGGTCCTGGATCCGCTGCACCAGAGGGTGTCGAGGGAAACAGGTATCAATAGACTGAAGCGAACTCAAGGAGTCAGTACACACGAGAAAGTGTCGGCGTACATTGTCTAGTGCGTACCGCAGAGCCTCACAGATGCATAGAGCTCTGCCGTGTACACACTACAGGTGGCCGGGAGAGCAAAAAGAAACCGATCATTGTCGACAACGAACGCACAGCCCACCTTCGTATCTGTCCTTGAACCATCCGTGTAAACGACGACCGAACCTGGATAGCGGCCAAGAACGGACAGGTAGATCCTCCGATAAATCGAAGGGTCCGTGTCTCCTTTCGGGCCAGTGTGCAAATCCAGGATGATTTCAGGTCGTCGTACAACCCACGGAGGTACCCCACTTGGTTGTCTGACAAGGCAAGGAATCGAAGGTACGTCAAACAATTCATAACTGCTATCCACGCGTATCCCAACCGGCCGCGTCGCACGAGGATGAGCAACGTACAACAAACGGTTGCCATTGTTGAATACGCAGGGATAGCTCGGATGAAGGGGCATCTGTCGCAAATTTGCAGCATACGTAAGTAGTAGTTGCTGGCGCCTCAGGTGTAAATGCGGCACACCAGACTCAGCGAGCAGGCTAGCGATGGGGCTAGTACGAAAAGCTCCCGTCGCCAACCTAACCCCGCTGTGGTGGATACTGTTCAGCTTCGCAAGAACGCTTGGCCTTGCGGAGCCATATGCTGCACTGCCGTAGTCTAACCGAGATAAAATGTGTGCCCGATAGAATCGCATGAGCACCACGCGGTCAGCTCCCCAATTAGCGCTGCTAAGAAACTTCAAGAGGTTAAGCCTCTTGGTGCATTGCACTTTTAGCTCCCGCACGTGTGGCTCCCACGATAATTTACTGTCAAAAAGGAGCCCAAGAAATCGGTAGGTGTCAACAACTGGAAGAATGACATTACCTAGATAAACCTCAGGATGAGGGTGAAGTGTACGTTGACGACAAAAGTGGACAACGGAGGTCTTTGCGGCAGAAAACCGAAAGCCATGTTCTAAGGTCCACTTCTCCACCCTCCTAATAGCTTGCTGTAACTGTCGCTCTGCGACTGCCATACTGCACGAGCTATAGTGCAGAGCAAAATCATCCACATATAGGGACGGTATTACGGCTGGACCAGCAGCAGCGACAATACCGTTTATGGCAATCGCGAACAGAGTGACACTAAGAACCGATCCCTGTGGGACTCCATTTTCTTGAACGTGGTATTGCGAATATGTCCTACCTACTCGGACACGGAATAGACGGAGGGACAAAAAATTCGCAATAAATACCGGCAAGTTACCTCGGAATCTCCATTGATGCAGGACTGAAAGGATGCCATATCGCCAGGTGGTGTCGTAGGCCTTCTCCAAGTCAAAGAAAACAGCTACCAAGTGCTGTTTGCGGAGAAACGCATCCTGGATAGAGCTCTCCAGGCGTACCAAGTGGTCTGTGGTGGATCGAGCGGCTCGAAATCCACATTGGTACTCGGACAAGAGTCCTTGTTTCTCCAGACACCACACGAGTCTGCGATTTACCATCCTCTCAAATAGCTTACACAGGCAATTTGTAAGACAAATCGGTCTGTAACTTCCTGCATACTTAGGATCTTTGTCAGGCTTGAGGACAGTGATGACTATGCCCTCTCGCCACTGAGACGGAAAATCACCCTCTGTCCAGATTCGGTTGAACACACGAAGGAGATATAGTAAACTATCATCACTAAGGTGTTTCAACATCTGGTTATGGATGTTGTCCGGTCCAGGAGACGTGTCCTTGCAAAGCGCTAAGGCGCTGCGGAGTTCCCACTCCGTAAAGGGCACGTTGTAGTCCTCTGAAGCTTGGGTGGCAAAACTAAGGTGATGACGTTCTGCCTCCCGCTTCAGAGGGAGGAAATCAGGGTTGTAATTCCCGGAGCCAGAGACATCCGCGAAATGACTAGCGAGATGGTTAGCAATCGCGAGGGGATCAGTGGCGACACTGCCTGCAATGGAAATTCCCGGTACAGCAGATGATCCTTGAATACCCGAAATTCGTCGAAGTTTCGTCCACACTTGAGAGGATGGAGTATGTGACGTCATGGACGACACATATCTCTCCCATGAAGCCTTCTTTCTTTGTCGAATAAGAACTCGCGCCTTAGCGCGGAGTTTCTTAAATGTTACCAAGTTGGCCACAGTAGGCTGTCTACGGTAACGCTTATGAGCGCGACGGCGTTCTTTGATGGCTGCTGCTATTTCATCGTTCCACCAAGGAACGAGTTTTCGGCGAGGAGTCCCCGAGAAAAACGGAATGGACTCCTCAGCAGCAGCAGCAAGAATAACTTGGGTGATGTAAGTTATTTCTTCGCCGACGGTCCGCCTGACATCATCGCTAAAGACAGCTAGTGATGTGTACTTTGGCCAATCAGCATGTTTAAGAATCCATCGAGGGGGAGCCTCGACGGGTTTATGATTCAACAAAGTAAGAACGATGAGAAAATGGTCACTGTCACAGAGATCATCGTGTGCATTCCACCGAAACAGTGGAACCAACGTTCGGCTGCATAGACTAACGTCTATGCGAGAATATGTGCCGTAACGTACACTAAAGTGAGTTGGTTCCCCTGTGTTCAAAATACATAAATCCAGATCTGATAGGAGTGTTTCCAGCTCTCTTTCTCGGGGGCAAGGCGTCTCAGAGCCCCATATGGGGCGATGGGCGTTAAAATCGCCCAATAAGAGGAAGGGTGGTGGAAGCTGATCTATAAGATCAGCGACATCATTGATGTTCAGATGCTGGCCTGGTGGAAGATAAACATTACACACTGTTGCTATGACAGGCAGCGAGACGCGAACAGCTACAGCCTCAAGAGGGGTTCTTAATGGAACCTCTTCGCTGTAGCTATCAGAACGTACAAAAATGCCAACGCCTCCGGAAGCCCGGTGAGCATAGTATCGTTCTGTCGAGTATAGTTTGAAATTCCTCAAGACCGTGTGATGACCAGGTCGGAAATTGGTCTCCTGAATACAGACTATACTCGCTGCGTACTCACTAATAAGCTGACGTAACTCAGCAAGATGCCTGTCATAACCGTTACAATTCCACTGTAACAGTGCCATAGTGTGGACTATAAAAGGAGTGTTAGGTTATGAGCGACAAAATGCTCGTAAGCCTAAACACTATCTAGTTCTACATCCGTAGATGTAGAGGACAGCGCGACATCCATCCCGTCATCAAAAGATGGCAGGGGTGCCGCCCAGAACTTCGAAGCTTTTCGGGCGCGAGGGGGTCCCCTACGAGGAGAGCGCGCAGGTTTGGGAGCAGGAGTGCCTCCCGGCGCAGACTCATATCCCCCAGATGGAGGGCATGACTTCTCCTTCGCAGGGGAAGTCCGAGAGCGCTCAGGACGGGCGCTCTTCTTCCCCTTTTTCTTTTCAAGTTTAGACGGGCTGGGAGATGGTTTCCCAGCCCTGGTCAACGAAGCCGCCTCCGCCGGCTGGGGCACGACTTTCGTCGACCTCCTAGGGGGGGGGAGACTTAGTCTTCCCCCCTTGCTGTGCCGGCTGGCAGTTCCCAGCCGGCACAGACTTCTGGTTGGTCGAAGGTGGGGTGGTCCCCCCCTTCGAGCTTTGACTATTTGCGACGTTGCTGGGAGCAGCAACAGTCGCCTTGGGCGCAGCGGTCTGGACAGGTGTCTTGGTCGTAAATGACGAACCTGGAAGACTCTGAGCTATCAAGCTATAGTCGAGTGTACGGGCAGGTGTATTCATAGAATGAAACTTACGGCGCGCTTCCTGGTAGGAAAGACCATCCAGGGTCTTGATCTCCTGGATCTTCTTCTCACTCAGGTATGTCGGACAATTCCGATCCCGAGGAGAATGAAAACCGGAGCAGTTAGTGCACTTGTATGGAGTTGTGCACTCCTCCGCGCCGTGAGCTACTCGTCCACATGTACCACATACAGCCTGATTCGAACAGCGAGATACCATATGTCCGAATCGCTGGCATTGATAGCATCGCATAGGAGGCGGGATGTACGGCCTCACATCGCAACGATAAGTTGTTACCTTGACTTTCTCTGGTAACACTGACAACTTGAAAGAGACAATGAAGGCACCAGTGGCAACGTCTTCACCGTTGACCTTGCGCGTAATGCGCCGGACGTGTGTCACGCCACGGTTCTTCATGTCTTCCATCAACTCGTCGTCAGTGTTCAAAATAAGGTCGCGGTGAAAGATGACTCCGCGAACCAGGTTCAAGGACTTATGCTCCTCCACTTTGACGGGGATTTCGCCAAAGTGCTCGCACTTAAGCAACTGATCAGCTTGCAGTGCTGTACGAGTCTTTAGGAGCAAACTACCGTTGCGCATTTTCTTAAGTTCCTCCAGTTCGCCATAGACGCCTTCGATGTGCCGACTAAAAAGGATCGACTTCACCAGCTTAAAATCGTTCCCATCGGTTCTGGTAGCGACCAGAAACCTAGGGAAGCTGGATCCCATTCCTTTACGCTGCGCATGTTCCCAGGGAGTTGAACCTCTCAGGGAAGCAAAAGTTAAAGACTTAGGTGGGGGACCACCTTGAGAGAGCAGACTTCGTTTGGAAGCCATGCCCGATAGCATCCTCCCCGAATGCCACCCACTCCGATCAGGGGTCTCTGTAGCCGAACCAAGCAGCCAAGGCAATACCCACCTGGTCATAGCAGGTACTGCCCGGGGTCCGATGTTGCACGATGCCTAATACGGCATGACTGAGGCAATGAGTACTAAGACTCCCTTCCTCCAGTCACCCGCAATAGCATGTACCCCATAGCGTTTACAGAGCACTAAATATAGAGAAAAAAATAAAAATAATTAATAATAATATGTCCTTCTGGCATTCGGCTGTGCGGGGACCTGTGTTGTCAGGCGGATACCACTGCCAAGGTACATGGCGCTCCCACCACGCAATGGTCCTGGGTGGACAGTTGCGGGCTTTTGGGCGTAATCGCACACGTACGAGGCCCATCTCCGGGCAGCACGCACATCAAAATTTCGAATGGTCTACATCTGACCCTCGGAAAAATAATAATAAAATAAAGAGGGGACCATGGCCACATGACCCTTTAAGTCGCCTTCTACGACAGGCAGGGATTACCTGTGAATGTACTCGACCCCTCCCATCCACAGGAGGTCCAACACGTTATACCAAACCGCAATCCATGTCCGCGCCTAGGTCGCCCCTTTTAGTCGACTCATACGACAGGCAGGGGGTACCGCGGGTGTATTCTACATGTGCGTCCCCCACCCGCAGGGGGTAGTGTGTTTGGTCCGCGAGAGGTATTTTATTTCCCTCAAGTCCGCCGGCAAGCCGGTTAGGACCCCCCTATCCGCCACCTGGGACGCGCCACGTGGGACTATCACCTCTCCCCCTTCTACGCCTTCGTAGTAGGTTCGTGGAATAACTCACTCATCCAGGAGATCCACGATATGGATGAACAGGTTCACTATAAAATCAAACACCCGAAAACATTACTATTACACTAAATCGAAACGGACGCACGCATGTGTGTGACAAGGGCAAACATATAAGACAAGATCCTCTGTAGATCACTGGTAAGAAATGTACATAATGTAAATATAAATGTAAATAGAAAATACTAGTATTAAACCTGCAAATATAATAGTTAGCTAAGTCAATTAGTTAAAGTAAAGACCAGTTGGACTACACATACCCAACAAACTAATACACAAAAACATAACTGTTGAAACATGCTCAATAACGAGCAAATAAAATTAAAATAAGTAAAAATCAACCAAGTTGCACCAAGCAAAATTACACCCCAGTAGGCATGGGACAAAGGACCTGAGAAGGTCGGCGGTCCCAAAAAGATCTAAACAAAAACCACGCGACCCCCCTTCGGGGGGTGAAGTGGTCTCGCATATCAGTCAGCGGCTACCCTTACATCAAGAGCGCAATTAAAGCACACTACAGACGTTCCAGACACTTGCATCCTACCACCCAACCACCCCCACTACTCAACCTACCGACCCCACCACCTAAGCGACCGAACCCAGGACCCATGACTACCCACCCAGCACCGCCCACTCCAGACATAACCGCACTCCTACAGCTCTTCCTACTCAACCTCATTTCATCCCAGGCCGGATCACTACCCACGCCCATCCCACAAAACCACACCACCCCCCAGTAACCGCCCCCACCAAGTCATTTTTCCCACCACCGGGCGAGTTGGCCGTGCGTGTAGAGGCGCGCGGCTGTGAGCTTGCATCCGGGAGATAGTAGGTTCGAATCCCACTATCGGCAGCCCTGAAGATGGTTTTCCGTGGTTTCCCATTTTCACACCAGGCAAATGCTGGGGCTGTACCTTAATTAAGGCCACGGCCGCTTCCTTCCAACTCCTAGGCCTTTCCTATCCCATCGTCGCCATAAGACCTATCTGTGTCGGTGCGACGTAAAGCCCGTAGCAAAAAAAAAAAAAAAAAAAAAATTTCCCCACCAAGACAAGAGTAAGAACCATGAAATTTCTCACTTCCTAAAAGCGACCTTCTAGCCTATCAAGTCCACCTACACCATAATACAGCCAAAATACCCAATCAAAACCAGCACAACCACCAAAAAGTCAGACTACCACAACTAAAGAAGCACTGGAAACAACCGGAAGTCGAGGCGGGCACTCAAAAAGCTGCAACTTCATATGCTGTACTTCTAAATTAATAGTATTACAAACACCGAATACTCATGAATACAAACGTATTCTAGCGAAAAAATCCAGCGGCAAGGCCCTGTTAACTAAGCAACATCGGGCGTGGCTAACGTTTGGATGGGTGACCACCCAGGCCTTGCCCTTGCCGCTGGCCCAAAGCAATTTAGAAACTTCATTTAACATCTAGCCATGGTCAACCGGTCAATAATGTTGCGTTAATCCATATAAACACTAAACCGCACCCACTTAACAGTCAAAACCTTTTACCATTTATTATTATTATTATTATTATTATTATTATTATTATTATTATCAACTTTTATATATTTATTCTTTTTATACCTATTTTCTACAACAGGCCAGGTGAGGAGCGCTACATAGCGCACCGGTACTTGCACCGCACTAGGCACCCCCTAGGGGGTGTCCAAACTGAAAATATGGAGCGGTCTGCCAACTACATTCGTTACAGGAGGAGGAAGCAGGACGGTGTGGTTGTGACTCGCTGCTCCTCTGTCTGAACGCTGCATGTGAGAACGAGCACTTGGGCTTAGCGCGCACTTATAACAAATTCTGCTATAACAACGAGCTGAGTCTGCCTTCTTCTCTCCGCTTCTATTATAACAGTAAGCTGCTATCGCAACGCCAGCCTTCTTTGTCTGGGGGCGCTCCCTGGGCCGCGGCCGTCTGATTGGTAGGGGCTACTCCTCTCTTCGCAGCCACTGCAGATTTCCACTTCACAAACTACTGCCAGTAAAGAGCATAAAATTAAGATCCACCTCGTTTCACCGGCTAACTTTCAACGTAGTTTATCACCCACGCGGCGCGCTGACTCGGGCCTTGTCGTGGGGAAACCACGTTAAAAACAATTACCTGGCCCGACGCAGCGCCCCAGTACGTGGCTTAGGTTCACGCCCCCCCCCCCCCCACACACACACACCGCCGAGGCGGCTGCGGCTGCCGCGGATGCTGTCATTCAGAAAATACTTAAATATCAGCCTTAAAGCATTTAGCGCCAAACACTAAATTCAATATTCAAAACTAACTTCACAATGAAAACACCTGACGTAGCTACCACACAACGGCCTCCGCCGCCTATTCACGTCCGGACCTCTAAAACTTGGAAAGACTTAAGAGCCTTTATCCATAACACCCTTAAACACACCAACTACACGTTAAAGCCAACCGCGGAGGGGGGAGTGGTCCAGGTACAGACTGTCGCTGACCACGGAGCTCTCACCACTAAACTCAGCGAGGAAAACATTAACTATTTCACGCACCCTCTCACCAAAACAGCTCACAAGTACTTTGTTATTAGAGGACTGCCAGTTGATATGTCCCCTGAGGAAGTACTGGAAGGTATCAGGGAACTGTCATACAAACCGCTCTCTATACACCAAATCACTAAAACCAAAGAACACAACCCACAGGAAGACCGAACATCCGTACCCCGCAGGGAGAAATTGCCACTCTTCATGGTTACATATGATGATTTCCCCTACAATCAAGGCATACGTGACATCAAAAACCTGTGCAATATCCCCATAACAATAGAAGACTCCAAACAACACACTCAACCTCAGGAACGCATAGTACAGTGTTTTAATTGCCAGGCCTTCAATCACTCCCACAAATATTGCTTCATGGATACTAAATGCGTTAAATGCGCAGGGCCGCATAAATCCTACAATTGTACGGCAAAACTCCCTGAAGAACTCAAATGCGCAAACTGTACTGGTAAGCACGTATCATCTTACCGTCAATGCCCTGTATATCTTAAACAGCTAGCAAAAAGACAGAGAAATAGCCAAGCAACTACACTGAAAACACCAGCTCTAAACAACCAGCAACTACCCATCACCCAGCAGTCATTACCCCCCAATCAGCAACCATCAACCAGTAGCGCACCAACAACAACAACCACCATCACCTGCACTAACAGATATCAAGTACTATCCGAAATGACTGACGACAGAAATCCCATAAATATTAACTGCGAGCAGCAATTTCCACCCCTATCAGCTGCGTCCAGCTGCAACCAAACTCACGCCCTGATGCAACAACAGCAACTTCCATCCAGCCCTCCCCAACACCTAAATCCACGAGACATACCTCTCAGTTATTCTCAGACACATTAAACAACAAAAAGCAACCCCCTACCAAACACGCAGCTCCACAAACATCTACCAACCCATTCACTCCACCACCACGTTTCAACAACCCCACGACCCCCTCAGAACAACAGCGACCCACCACCTCCACAACAACACACGCACCCACAAACCCATTTACACCAGTGTCACGACCGGAAACCACTATACCATCCACAAAAAGCATGCATTCACTGCCCTTCATTAAAACACCAATTGACCAGGCACTACCACAAATACTACAAATTGTACTCACTAACTTACAACAGACACTTTCAGAAATAACAAACCAGTTCAATACTACACTTAACAAACTTAATAAACTGTTCATAGACATAGCCACCGCCGTCACAGAAATATGGGTAGGAACAAACTAAGCATTACAACCTGGAACGCTAATGGCATCAACGACCCCGCTCAACGCACAGAACTCATACAGTACATTACAGACAACGATATTGATATCATTCTCCTCCAAGAGACTAAATTAAATCCCAGAAAAAGATTTAGTCTCCCCAAATACAGCATATACAGAACCGACAGAGACACACATGGTGGAGGAACACTTGTGGCTATTAAGCGTAATATCTCTCATTCGCACATATACCTTCCATCTACACAATCTCTTGAAGCTACAGCTATCCAGATTGATGACAACAACAACACCACTACTACAATTATTTCTGCATATTTGCCGCCTAAAAACGCCTTATCACACAAGACCTGGACTTACTTCTCTCTTACCCACAAGTTATCATAGCAGGCGACCTCAACTCTAAGCACATAGACTGGAAAAGCAAGCAAATGAACAGAAATGGAAACATCTTACGGAACCACAACCTGAACAATAACTACTTCGTTACCGCCCCCCTCGAACCCACATTCTACTACACACGAAATAACACACTACCCGCAGACACAAATGACATCGCACTAATACAAAACATTCCACACAATTACACCATAGACACCATGCCAGCACTCAGATCCGACCATCGCCCTGTACTTATGCAACTTGGTGGACACGTACAACACAGAAATGAAACCAAATACATAAATGCTGCATTAATTAACTGGGACGAATACAACCACCAACTTGAGTCCCTTTACGAAGTAAATGTCTTCCCAGAACCAAGCACTATTCAACAGATAGACACAGCTATTAATACCTTCACAAACATTATATTAACAGCTGCCAGGGCCAGCACTGTACACCAACCACCTAAACCGTACACACTACCTAATCACATCATTCAACTTATTCAAGACAAAAATAAAGCCCGCTCTAAATATCAACGCACTAAATCCCTCCAAGATAAAATAGAATTTAACCGCCTTCATTCCAAAAGTAAACGAGAAATTATAAAATACCGGAACCAACAATGGAACACTAAATTAAATACAATAAATACTAAAAATAACAACCCTAATAATCTATGGCGACTTGCAAAAGTATTCACTAAAACAGAAAGAGACATACCCCCACTAAATACCCCAAATGGCAACACAGCCACCTCTAATAAAGATAAAGCTCAAACTCTCGCAACCACCCTTAAAGAACACTTTTAACCTAACGATTATCTCACTAACCCACAACACGATAACTACGTTAAAATAACCACGGAAACTTTCCTACAAACACCTACACACTCATCAATTCCCCCATTTAAACCTACTGAAATTACACCCCCTTAAAAACCTCCCAAGTAACAAAGCTCCAGGGGACGATCTTGTCCCCAGCCCCTTACTTAAGCACCTAAATTCTAACATGATTAATCTCCTCACTCTAATATTTAACAGTATGATTAAACTAGAATATTTTCCACAGCAGTGGAAAATTGCTAAAATTATCTGCTTCCCTAAACCCGGCAAAAACCCAAGACTTCCTGAGAATTATAGACCGATCAGCCTTCTCAGCATGATCTCAAAAATATTTGAGAGACTGCTGTACCTCAGGATAGTCAACACAATTAATAATAATTTAATTAATGAACAACACGGCTTCCGCCAAGGACACTCAACTACACACCAACTCCTCAGAGTAACAGAATACATCACTCACGGCTTCCAACACAAACAAAGCACTACTGCAATCTTCCTTGACTATAAACAAGCCTTCGAACGCGTACATCACCCAAGCCTAATATATAAACTAATCAAACTAAATATCCACCCTACTTACATTAAAATAATAAATCAGTACCTAAAAAACCGTAAATTCTACACATCAGTCAACGGAGTAAACTCTGACCTAGTAGCCATACACGCGGGCGTAGCCCAAGGTAGTATACTCGGTCCTATTTTATTTCTCGTTTATATCGATGATATCCCCACCACAAACAACACCATAACTGCTATTTATGCCGATGACACTGCCATACTAGCAAAGAGCCGCAAACCACAAATCGCAATCCAAAATGTACAGGAACACCTAACATTACTGGAACCATGGCTCATTAAGTGGAAAATAGCAGTCAGCCTAAATAAAACAAGGGCCCTGCTCTTCACCACACGTCGCATACGGCCCCCACAACAACTTAACTTACATAACGAACCCGTACAATGGACAACAACACACACTTACTTAGGGGTCACACTCGACACCAAATTGACATTAACACCACACATTGAGAACACGATACAAAAAGCCAAAGGCATAACTCTCACACTATACCCACTCATACACAAAAACAGTACCCTCTCCCAGAAAAACGTAGTAAACATATACACCACCTTCATTAAGCCCATCCTCACGTATGCTATCCCGGCCATTGGCACCATTTCAATCACTAACCTTCGGAAGCTACAAGCAATACAAAACTGGCTTCTTCGATTCGCAGTCAAATATAAAACACTACGCACCACAGATATACACAACAGAACAAATGTACCATACCTCCTAGACTACGCTGTAAATATCACTAAAAACTACTATCACCAAACACAACATCACACCAACCCACTCATCAGACAACTGGGTAATTATGAACCTGACCCACAAGACAAGTACAAAAGACGTCCCAAATACATACTTATTGTAAAAAACATTCTGAGTAACAGATAAAACTAAAAATAACTACACAAGACTCACACAAATATCTATTCTACTCTAAACCACTCATTACTCTTAAACAACGTTTTTCCTCTACTCCTACGATATGCAACAACAACAACTTAGCAGAAACCCGCACCAAAGGCGCTCTAACAGTAACGCTGCTTAAAACAATATCCGCATACACTCATTAAATAATTAAACAAATTAGTTTAATAAATGAGTAGTCACTGCGTAAAATAACAGATAAATGCCCGTTACCAAACATAGGTAACATTGGGCGTGGTGGTTCTGGAATGGGTGACCATATAGGTACCACCACATTTCTGCAACTACTAAGTAACTGTGTCAGCCATACACATTGCGAACAAACTAGTGATTGCCATTTAAATTCATTCAATTATTACTTCATTAAATAAATCACTCACATTATATAACAGTTAAGCAACATTGGGCGTGGTCACCCACTGGATGGATGACCAACGTCTGCATATAATTATTTAATAATTAATCACTTCTTTAACAACATCAAACCACTAAAACAATCTTTAAATACACACTCTTCATTAAATCATTATTTCCGTACAACAGCTGGGTGAGGAGCATGAAATTGCACCGGTACCGGCTAATCTAACCAAGCTCCTCCTCCCGGCGGGGGGGAGGGGGATTAAATTTGATAATAGCAGCGGTCTGCCATATTCCTACCGGCATTTCAAGCAGCCACACGACCAGTCCAGCACGGTGAAGAATTCTTCGAAGAAAAGAGCAACTTTGTCTGCACTCTGTGGGTACCTGTTCGCGCCTTGTCCCGGCGCGACCCGTTAAAACTACACCTGGTGCGACTGGTGCCCGCCGAGTGCCCCTGCGCTGGTCCTCTTCGGAGTCTGACCGTTTAGTGCTTCACCTCCCCCCTCTACACCCTACATTCGCCGGGACCCTCTTGGTGGATTGAGTAGCCAAGACCCCGGTACTCCCAGCCATGTCCTCCGTCTCTGATACTTCCTTTACCTCCTACTCCGAACTTCTTCTACCAGACTCCTCACACCACCAACCGTTACTCTTTCAAACTAACCTACCTGACTCTGAATTCTTACCATTCATCCTACCGTACATCAACGAATCCAACCACAATGCACTCCAACAACTTCAGGCCTTACATGCTCACCGTTGCGTTATTTCCACTGCCACCTCCCCAGTCCTGGACCATATTCTACTGATGCGAGAGATCAATAATGGCTACGTCCTCATCTTTGCTCATACCAAAGAGGGATATTTCAAAATTAGAGACCAGCTCATCAAGCACAATATTGACTACCAATCTTGTGCTAATGATGTTGCAACAGTCGACACCTCCTGCCAAACCACTCCTTCTGTCAACCGCCTATCAATCCACCCCCCCCCCCGTCAACTACCTCCCTCCCAATTCAGACAGTCATACTACCACCCCCTCACCTCCAGTCAAAACCAAGCACAAACAGACACAGACCATGAGACCCCATCCCACCATTTCCAGACCCAATCAAACACTTATTACTCTCTCTCCTGAGTCCACCACTACCCTCACCTCACCACCTACCATACCACAGGAAACTCAAACCACCATCACTTTCACACCTAACACTGACCCCTCCCCCCTCCCCCTACATGAAAGTCCTGTGCCCGGAAACGAGACTACTTCAGTCTCGCAGCCGAGTAAGGCTTCACAATCCAAGCACACTCAGACTAGGAGGAGGTGTAGAAAACCTGCTCCCAAGTCTCATCCACCACCAACACAAAACACTAACAGTACGGAGATTCGAACCCGACCCGCCTCCCGCCCTGCTCTAGTGACTCAATGTTTCAACTGCCTTCAGCTCTATCATTCAGCGGCGTCCTGCCCTAATGATACTCGTTGTAACAGATGTGGTGGTCCACACCGCCATTCTGTCTGCACGGTGCCAAAGGCCCAGCCGAGGTGCACGAACTGCGAAGGCAGACACGCAGCCTCCTACCCTGGTTGCCCCTTTCTTAAGAAGGCAATACGAGCTCACTATAGACAGGCAAGACACTTACACACAGCCCCTTCTTCAGGCCTCCAAGTCCCTCCCCCACAAAGCCAAGATAATTCCACTTTACTTAACCTGCTCCTCATCAGACTTCTCACGTCCCTCAACCCATCCTCCATGCCAACCAGACAACTCCTTGTCAACTAACCCCATCAAGAACGCCAACTGCAACAAGTTCACTCCTCACGATCCTCCTCACCACTCCTGAAGCACTAAATACTTGCGTAGCTACGTGAAGTGCAGCAACATCGGCCGTGGTCAACGAGTGGATGGGTGACCGCCGTCCACCTACCCTGCCCACCCACCAAACATCCCCCCTAACAACATCTCCTCTCACTTCGTCCTGACAACATTTCTTTCTTCCTCTTCTTCTTCTCTCTCTCCTAAACTGCCCCTCGGGGCACAGTCATGAAGTTGGAAAGAAGATAGCCATCACCAACCAATACGTCAAGCAGCAGGAAGATAAACGTACATCAAGAAATAGCACTCGAGACCTGAAATAGTGGACGATGGGCTAAAATACTCACGGAGCAGGCCCTGTCTGCTCCAATGAGATGGCTCTGCGACTTCATTCCACTGAGAGCTTCGCTGCTATCGAAGTCAGTCGGAACCCTTGACAATGCCGAACGCAGTCTTCGGTGAAACGTCGGGACATTCACTCGCTCCTGGACCACGGCCTACAAGCCCGGAAAACGCTGACATGATTTCTCAGTGATGTTATCCCTAAAAAATTGATTCAGAGTGTACCAACTAGGTGGAACTCAACATTTTATACGCTGAGTCGCTTTGTAGAGCTCAAAGATGCAATAAAGGTAACAACAGCATTGACCAGCAACACCTTACCTGTACTCTCTGAAGAAGAATGGGAAATTTGTAAAGATCTCTGCACAGTGCTGAAACCATTTGAAGAAATCACAAAGCAGCTTAGTGGAGAAAAGTATATCACAGCCACTGACACATGTTTTATCATCAGTTTGCAAGTCTATGCTGAGACAAAAAAAATCTGTGCCCGTGAAGTCGGTACTGGAAATTTTAAACCAGGAAATTGCCACAAGGTACCATAATATTGAGAATTCTGGAACTCTAGCTCTGTGCACATTCTTGGATCCCAGGTACAGGAAGGCTGGATTTGTAGAAAAAAAACTGCTGCAGAAGCAGCAAAGAAACATGCACTAGAACTGGCTACAAAAGTATTCAGACAAGAAAAACAGCCAGAAACACAGCCATCTGCACCACAAGAAGCAACTTCCAACTGTGACTCGTCAGTCTGGGAGGAGTTTGACAGAATGATTGCCAACACTCAACCACAAGGAAAGGAAAAAGTTCAATAAACTAATGTGATGGTTATTAATTTACATTTCATGAAAATTATTTTAAATATTTTAAATATTTTTATTCCAGGAACGGGCACATCTGGGGCTATAGTAGAAGTACAACGGTTCCTGCAGGAGGCATACTATCCCAGGACTGCGGATCCTTTGTTGTGGTGGCAAAAACACAGTCATAATTATCCACTGCTGTCCAAAGTTGTGCGAGAGAGAGATTTGGCATGGATGCATCATCAGTTCCTCGCGAACGTATATTCTCGAAGGCTGGAGCTTTTGTCAATGAGAAACGCACTAGTAAGTCCACAACACGTGCGGCAGTTATTGTTTCTCAATGCCAATTATAGCCAGTGGACTGCATCATAGCTTCTGGGTATTATGTTACAGTATTAAAGGCAGTGCAGCTGGAGTATGTACGATAATGAATACAGTGCAATTACTAAACCTGTGATTTTAATCTTATAAATAAAGTTGTAGGGGGTCCGCTGTCTGTAATTTCGTTTCTTTTGCCAATTTTTCAGATATTTATCCGTTTTAGGTCAACTCAAGACCGAATCGGTGGTTTTTAATTTTCGTGTCTGTCTGTTTGTTTGTTCCACCATCACGGAAAAACGGCTGGATAGATTTCAGCCAAACTTCATATTTGGAGTATATTCACCTCGAGGAAGGTTTCTATATGCATTTCATTTTAAAATCTTTGATTAGACGGGGTTTATAGGAAAACCAGAACGGTTTTCCTCCATTTTCTCTTATGCTATTGATTTCCTGTAAACTCCGTGGACCGTATGTGAAACGTCTCTTCATTATAAACAACTTTTGTTATGTTCATAATTTACCTTACTATGCAAATGACAGAGAAATTTACTATTTTCTGCGGGTATCATGGTCTGCGTGTGTGACCGACAGACCGACAACGAACCTACAGGTTACCATGGCAACGTCTCTGACTGCTTGCCAGCAGGGAAGTAACGTATTGACATTTTCCTCATCATACCTTTAAATTCATGGTTGTTCCTTGGGTAGAAGGCAAGAAAGGGCGTCAATCGGCCATTCTGCGGGATATTGGCGGAATATCGTTGGAGTTTATAACGTCCTCGAATAGCTTAAGTAATAACACCATTGGCCATCTTATCTGTTGACCTAAGAATGCCTGCGCCTAAATTTCTCCTCTGTTACCCCTTTCTTATATCCATAACTCACACCAGTATAATTTATTGAAGGGCATTTGATTTTCCAATACATTCACTTGGTATTTACATATCTGTCGTCATCCGGCTGTCCTCAGTTTTTAGTCCATTTTCTGATGATGATGATGATGATGCTTGTTGTTTAAAGGGGCCTAACATCGAGGTCATCGGCCCCTAATGGTACGAAATGAAATAACAAAACAATCAAAATCATCCACTAACA
Source organism: Anabrus simplex (assembly GCF_040414725.1). Classification (NCBI taxonomy): domain Eukaryota; kingdom Metazoa; phylum Arthropoda; class Insecta; order Orthoptera; family Tettigoniidae; genus Anabrus; species Anabrus simplex. Next base: position 172,147,515 of record NC_090268.1, read on the forward strand.
AAAAAAATTGTCATGAAGAAGGAATGGATGGACATGAACCAAAAACAAAAAACAACAAAAACGAGCAAACAAAAAAGGAGTGGATACAATTCAAAAAATATCATAGATAATTCATTACTGACCAAGGGCCCATTCATGAAGCACAATCCTGAATCGAGGATGCTTGATGTCTAATGGGGTCCAAAATCCATGTCTAAGGCCCCTCAGAATGGTATATGTCGCGAGTAAAGTAGAACCATGGTATTTCTCAAGCTGCGGTACTTATCAAAGGTAGCATAAACTCACGGTGTTCCAAACATTAAGGTACTACTCACAAGTATTGTACATCGTAAGGGTAACGCAGACCTATGGTGTTTCTCACAAAATGGCGCCACACATAGCCAACGCAAACCGATGAGGTTCCTCACCTAGGTGTACTAAGCACGGGCGTCGGTATTCCCGTGGTGTTCCTCACATAGTGGGTACTAATCACTGGCAACGCAGACCTACGGTGTCGCTCGTATAGTGGTACAACTCACAGGCTACGCCCAGACGCGTGGTGTCGCTCACACGGGTACAACTCACAGGCAACGCCCAGACCTGTGGTGTTGCACACACGGGCACGACTTACGGGTACTGGAAACCCACACTGAACCCCCCTCGAGTGCTACGAATCACAAAAATATGGAGTACCTTACAGAGTGGTACTACTCGCAAGTAAAAGCGGCCGATGGTGTTCCGCGCGTGATGGTACTAATCAAAAGTAGTTTCATGGTTCTAATCCGATCATCCCTTGGTCGCCCCTTTTAGTCGCCTCTCACGACAGGCAGGGGATACCGCGGGTGTATTCTACATGTGCGTAGAACACTGAAAGAGGCGTCTGATGGTGAGGTCCGTTTGCAGATATGTCGCAGAGTTTCAAAGCAGTAACTATCGAAATAAAGGTCTGCACTTCTAGAGTGTGTCTGTACATTGACTATTTTGGCGACATTTCTGTACAGTTTTCCCTTTTCAGGTGTAATAATGACCATCTGCATATATTTAGCTTTGGTGTCTGTTTTTCTGTTTGTCTATAACTTGCAAACTACTGGATATATTTCCACCAAACTTGATATTTAGAATCCACCTGTCCTTGGGTAGGTTTCAGGGCAAATATTGTTTCTAAATCCATGAAATGACTGGGGGGTTTATACGAAACCGAAACCGTGATTTTGCACTCCCACAAAATATACACAACCAAACTTAATAGAAATCTACCTGCCTTAATGGAAATTAATTTTTAAACCTTTTTTCTCATGTGCATCATTTCGGTAAGAGGATTTATAAGGGAGATATCATTAACCGGACTTAACTTAAGAACTGGCGCGTGTTGAGCGTATTTCTTACAACTTGAAAACTATTGGAGATATTTGAACCAAACTTTATATTTAGCATCCACCTTTCCAAACGTAGATTTTAAAGGTCAATTACATTTCCTGTTCCTGGAATGGACTGGCGGTTTATAGGGAACCAAAATGGTGAATTTACTCTTCCACAATATATATTTTTTTTGCTAGGGGCTTTACGTCGCACCGACACAGATAGGTCTTATGGCGACGACGGGATAGGAAAGGCCTAGGAGTTGGAAGGAAGCGGCCGTGGCCTTAATTAAGGTACAGCCCCAGCATTTGCCTGGTGTGAAAATGGGAAACCACGGAAAACCATTTTCAGCGCTGCCGAGAGTGGGATTCGAACCTACTATCTCCCGGATGCAAGCTCACAGCCGCGCGCCTCTACGCGCACGGCCAACTCGCCCGGTCCACAATATATAGAATACATGACCAACCTGACTGGAAATCGACCAAATTTGTTGGAAATCCATTTCTAAAACTTTTTTCATATGTATTTTTTCGACAGAAAGATTAATAAGGGAGATATCATGAATGGTCGGTTTTGCAGGGCAAGTCCAGCAGACATAGACCAGAAGGTGTTGTACGTGGAGCAGATTCCTTATCTATCTATATAAGTAAAATCCTAACGACTCTGTACCTGTACATTGACTATTTTGGTGAAATGTGCACACAGCTACGCGTTTAAGGGGTAATAATAACAACCATCTGCATAATTTTTTGGTTTAGTTTCCTGAAAGTCCTAATTTTAACCCTCCTCGCCCAAAATCCACATTGCGGCATAATCTGCCAGACGCACAAGAAAACAGAAATTCGGCAAAATTATACGTTTTAGCCTGCAACGGACAGAACATTTCCAAGAGCTTTAAATTTTTCACTTTTTCCCGAAGAATATCGAAATATGGAGGCAATTTTAATGATGGTGCAGATCTTCGTGAAGTCCTATCACATAAGGGAATGCACAATCTCTATTCAATTTGGAGTGATCTACAACCTTGGTCTTATGACTTTTTGTTGTATCTGTATCCCTTTTACGTTTGATTTTCATTTATTTCTCGACGTTAAATAAATTTGGACTTTTCACATGCATAATTCATACTTTCAATCACTTATAAGAAAGATAGAATCATCAAACCCTACACGAAAATTGGCCCACCCAGTAGCCATATGTGAGCCAAATGCTATGTATGTAGCTGTCACATAATTATCTGAAAAGTAATGCAATGTGAGATAATCTTACAAAATGTTTACCCTATTCAACGTTTCTAACTCAACTGGACCCATGGATAGATCATATATCATACGACCAGCCATTTATGCCGCTAAATTTGACGTCTTATGGTACAATCCTTTGTCGATATGACGTTCGTTTTGCAGCAGTCAATCTGTAAATGAAGGTCTGCAATATTTTAAGCATGCATATACTTTCATATGTCGATCTATAAATATTCACTGATGTCTTGTAGCGATCGAGAAGGGGTGTGTCTGCTATTGTAATCGTTGTAATCGTGCAAGCGAAGAGGAAGGTTGTTGAGTGAGTGAGTGCTGACATGGGGATTTCAATTGAATTGTACCGGGCGACGCTAGGTCGTTGGTACGGTAGAGGCAGGAATGAGGCGCAATATGAGTGGCAGAACCGGACAGCAGGTGAATTTGGTTTCAATTTTGATGGCTGCATCAGTGATGGCAGTGTTGTTGGTTATTGGAGGGGTCGAGATGAACCCTGGACCTGATCATGAGAATGTGGTTGGTTGGGAAGACATGGAGAAGATAAGGGAATTTAGTAAGGCCCAAACTGAACAAATGAGAGAGCTACTACGAGAGCAATCTAGTGATCTACGAGAAATGGTGAAAGAGGAGATAGGAAAAGTGACGGAAAGGGCGGTCCAAAATAATAAGGAAACATCAAGTTTGAGGGATAAGGTGAGGAGAATGGAGGAAGAGATAAAAGAGTTGAGATGGCAGGAGAAAAAAGACAAGAGGAAACCCGAAAGAAAAATATTTTTATACATGGGCTACCAGAGAACAATAATGAAGACCTGGTATTCAAAGTGCTGGAGCTAATTAACGAGAAGATGAAGATTAGCTGCAGAGAGGCCGATATAGAAGAACTACAGAGAATGGGGAAAACAAAAGGCAGGAGACCAGTGAGAGTGAGATTTGTATCAAATCTACTAGTGAGAAAGATTCTGCATAGTACAAGTCGGTTGAAAGGTGAGAACATATGGGTCAAACAGGAGATGGAAAAAGAAGCCCTCAGGAACCAGAAAATGCTACAGTTTCACCTAGGGAAAGCTAGACGTGAAGGATTAAGGGCCTACATAAGGCGCAACAAATTAGTGGTGGCGGACAGTAAATGGACGAGGACCTGGGGAGTAGAGTAGTTAAAGAATATGTACAACACAGCGGGTACATTGGCCGAGGAGGAAGGTGAACGTACGAGGCAGCTGAGACCAGCAGAATGCGGAGCAGTGAGGGACAACCAGCTAACGATGCAACAAGGACAGAGAGAGGAAGTAACAGATGCTGAGACAACGAATAGCGAAGGTAGTCCAGGCGACCTTCAGAGGCAGCTGAGTGCAGACTCTATGAAAGAAGCAACACCGAAACGCAGACGTGTGAGTATCAAGGACTTCTTGCTCAGAAAAGGTAATGCAAATGAGGGTAGCCTTGATAGAGAATGTGTTAACACTCTAGATGAGAACACTGAAGATCTAGGTGTAACAAGGATTACGAAGTCCAAAAAGGTCAGCCAGAGTGAGGGACAAGGGAGAAAGACATAACTAGAGATAAGAGTAGGGTGTATAAATATTGAAGGCCTTAGGAGTAAGTTACAGAATTAAGCTTTTAAAGAGTTGTTACATAGCTTGCATATTCTCGCATGTGTGGAAACCTGGATTCCACCGAAAACTATTATATAAATAGGAGAGTTCACAGTCTATTATTAAGTCAAAAGAGAGACGAACCGAAAGGGGCAGATACCCGGGTGGGATAATGGTGATGGTTAGGGAGGATTTGCAAGCTAGAATAATTCAGATAGAATCAGAAATGGACGAAATGATGTGGGTCAGAATAAAGATGTATGATGAAAATGAGTCAGACTTATGTATTGGTTTTGTCTACAACCCTCCTGAAACCTCGCCATTTGCGAAAAGGGTTTTCTTTGATGAGTTGGCATTAGAAATCAATAGAGTACAAAATATTTTTGAGGATACAGGCATTCTAATAATGGGGGATTTCAATGCGAGGGTTGCAGATCAGAAGCCGGTATACGACAAGGAGACAGAAGCTGTTTATGTAAAAAAGAGAGTGAGCCAGGATAAGGGTTGTAATAAAAATGGAGTAAAGTTGCTAGAGCTATGTGGTACGATAGAACTATAGATTTTGAATGGATGGTGGCATGGCGACGAATCAGGGAACCTGACATACATTATGGAAACAGGGGGTAGTAGCATAGACTTGGCGTTATGCTCCAGGAATGTGTTGCCTGTGATTAAAAGTATGGAGGTTAAGGAATGGGGTGAGTCACAAGATGATGAAAATACAAAGAAACGATAGTCACTAAATATAGGTGGAGAGAGGAGCTAAAAAACGAGTTTATGAATTATTATGATGGAGAAATAGGACAGATAGTGTAAGGTGGAATAGATTCAATGATCAAGAGTAACCAAACGAGTACAGCAGTTAAAATAATTGAAAATTCTGTAAAGATGGCAGGGGAGAAGATGAGGATAAAGGAGGGGCAGAATATAATAGGAAAAGGCTGGTACTATGACGAATGTAGGCATAAAAAGTATGAAGTGATGAAAGCATTGAAAGAGTTTCGGAAGCATAGGGGAAAAAACCATAGGATGGGATTCTGTAACTTGAGAAGAGAATATAGGGAATTACTGTATGCAACTAAGTCTGAATGGCAGGAGCAGAGAGTTGTCGAATTAAATAGTAATGCAAAACAGAATGATAGTAGAAAAGTTTGGAGTACAATTAAGGGGATTTGTGGAATAAGGAAGCTGCCGCGGCAGACGGTAATAAGTCAGGCTATCTGGGTGGAGCACTATAAGAAACTATTAGAGGCTGAAGATAGGTGGAGACCGAGATTAAACGATACCGGTATATCGGTAGGGCTAGGGTGTACTGTGCCGGCATTAGATAAGGAAATATCGAAAGAAGAAATAAGGGAGGTACTAGGGAAAGCCAGGAAAGGCAAATCAGGAGCGATATCGGGTATCACTAACGAATTTTGGAAGCAGCTGGCGCAAAATAAGGATATCCTAGAAAGTATGGCGAAACTATTTAACAAAATAGTTGAAGGAGGTGAGTTCCCAAAATCTTGGCAAGAGGGAGTGATCTGCCCAATCTATAAGAAGAAGGGAGATAAAAATAACCCTAACAACTACAGGGGTATAACGTTGCTAGATACATTAAGTAAAATATATACAGGGGTGTTAGCAAAAAGGATAATGAAGTGGGCAGAGGGGGAATCGATTCTGGAGAGGCTGCAAGCAGGTTTTAGAGAAAGGATGAGGACAACAGATAATATTTTTGTAGTGAAAACAATAATAGATAAGTATGTAAAATGATGATGCTTGTTGTTTGAAGGGGCCTAACATCGAAGGTCATCGGCCCCTAATGGTACGAAATGAAAGAACAAAAATTGCAAAGGCATCCACTGACCAAAATAAAAATAAAATACGGCATGAAGAATGAATGGATGGACAGGAACTCAACAAAACACAAAACAAACAAAAAAAACCAGTGGATCGGACTCAATACAGATCGAAAATAACATTATTACGGACCAAGGAACCACTTATAAAGCACAATGATGCTTGGTGTCTAAAGGGGGTGCAAAATCCACGTCTAAGGCCCCACAGAATGGTACATGTCGCGAGTAAAATAGAACCATGGTATGTGTCATGTTGGGGTATTCATCAGAAGTAGCGAAGACTCACGGTGTTCCACAAAAGATGGTACTACTCACAAGTATTGCAATACGTACAAGTAACGCAGACCTATGGTGTGTCTCACACAATGGCCCAACTCAGAGTCAACGCAAACCGAGAAGGTTCCCCACCTAGGTGTACTAAACACGGGCGCCGGTATTCCCGTGGTGTTCCTCACATAGTGGGTACTAATCACAGGCAACGCAGACCCACGGTGCTGCTCACATAGTGGTACAACTCACAGGCTACGCCCAGACCCGCGGTGTTTCACACATGGGTACGACGCACGGGTACTGGAATCCACCAGGCCAGGCTTTTACTGCTACTAATCACAAACCTATTTCGTACCGAATTTAGTGGTACTACTCGCAAGTACAGGCAACCTATGGTGTTCCCCGCGTGATGGTACGATTCAAAATTAGTTTCATGGTTCTAATTCAGTCAGCCCTTGTTAGCCCCTTTTAGTCGCCTCTTACGACAGGCAGGGGATACCGCGGGTGTATTCTACATGTGCGTCCCCCACCCGCAGGGGGTAGTATGTTTGGTCCGCGAGAGGTATTTTACGTCCCTCAAGTCCGCCGGCAAGCCGGTTAGGACCCCCCTATCCGCCACCCGGGACGCGCCACGTGGGAGTATCACCTCTCCCCCTGCTACGCCAGCGTAGTAGGTTCGTGGAAGTAAAAAAAAGGAAAGGAGGAAAAGTATACATTACTACTATTGATTTTGGAGAAAGCATTTGATTCTGTGAGCAGAGGGGCGGTCGTGGCCAAGATGAGAGGGATAGGGGTGTCCCAGAAGATGATAACAGCGGTTGAAAATATATATGCAGAAGTAAGATGCGCAATAAAAACTAAGGAGGGCGTAGTATTTGGAGAAATATTCTCTAATGTAGGATTAAAACAGGGTTGTAAATTGTCACCAGTACTGTTTCTTCTCTTTATAAATGATATCTTTCAATCGAAAGGCTTCGAGGCAGGGGTTTACCCAAGTCTTGAGAACCGGGATATTCCGGGCCTCATTTTTGCTGACGACATCCTTCTGCTCACTTTGACACCCAATAGTATGCAAGGTAGTATAAATGTGGTGGTAAATTACTGTCAAGAATGGAACTTAAAAATCAATGTACAGAAAACTAAGGTAATGGTGTGTAGAAAAGGTCATAAATTATCAAAGAATGAAAAATGGTGGATGGGCGAGACGAGGTTAGAAGTTGTCAATAAAGTAGAATACTTGGGTATGATTTTAAGTGGAAACGGAAAGTGGTCAAAGTAAATAAATAGATCAAAGCTAAAAGGCATGAGTGCACTGTCAGCTATTAGCATACTGGAGAAGAAGATGTCCAACACAGACTACAGAGTGCATAAAAATGTTTTTAATGCAGTAGTTAAATCTAGAGTGTTGTTCGGAGCGGAAATTTGGGGAGTTGAAGAAAGGGTTGACTCACTTGATACAATCACGAGTAGATTTGGGAAAATAATTATGGGTCTACCCAGCTGTACAGCTAATTGTGGAGTGAGAATGATGTGCAAAGATATAAGTCTGCGAGTGGACATTATTAAAAGGATAATAAAGTATTGGTTGAGAAAGAAGTTGCGAGAAGGGGGCGAAATTTTACAGATAGCATATCAACACCAAATGAAACATCAGAACCAAGGATACTGGGTGGATGGGGTACGGAATATTTTAGAAACGATTGGAATGGGATGTTACTGGGAAAAAGAATGTATAGAGAAGTGGAAAATATGTAAAAAAAAAAAAAAAATAGTTCTAAGAATTAAGGATATTGAAAAACAAGACATTGATACACAATGTAGAAATAAGAGGTCATTAGAAGAATTTTGTAATATATATGGGAGAATGAGAATAAATGTAGAGTTTATAACAAAAAAGAGAATGAGGGGTATAATATGGTGGTTAATGGGGATACATAAAAATAAAGCATATAGAAGGAACAGGGATGAAAATAAATGTTTAATATGCTCTGAAGAGATGGGATGGGCACACCTTATGAGAGATTGCCTATGATAAAGGAAATACGAGAAAAATTCATAGACGATGAGGATGTAAAGAAAATTGAGAACGAAAATCAGTTGTATACAATTGTAAAGTTATTGAACAGAGAATGGATGCACCCGGATAGAATTGCAAAATTATTTAACATTATTAGGGGAAGGTGGAGCAGGAAATTGAAGGAAGGAAAAGATGTGATACATGTCAGCCAGGAACCGAATTATGCCTAAGGTAACCTAGACAATATAACTCCGTTGAAGTCTAGAGCCATTAGGTACATAGGCTTAAGGGTTAGCATGGAACTACCTCGTTACATTAGTTCTACTAGTTTTATGTATTGTCTAATAATAATTTCCGTTTTCTCCCTTTTCTTAACAGCCTGCAAAGGCAATATTATCTTTGATAATCTGAAAAGATATCACTATAAATAGATGTTTTGGGTTTTTTTCTGCCATAATACTATATATGAATGGAACTCCAACATTCAGTTTATAGTATTCTTTCTCTGTTCATTTTCTATGCACCTGCTTTATATGAACATTCATCGCATGTACCAATTATTAACAATATTCACAATAGTTATTTAAGTTACTCCTTCTAATTTTGTATACGGCATGTATCACAAATTATGAAATTATGAAACGATTACAATAAACAATACCCTCTCCCTAATCCATGATTTTCGAGACTAAGGGAGACGGGTATCTTGAATCTTGAATCTTGCTATTGTAATCACTAATCAGTACTCCCCACACCGACTTTGACTGGCAGTAGGAATGGGGTCCTTCTCCAATTCCTGTGTAACTGGCATTAATAAGGCAGGCCTACCATTGTAATGAATAATTCACTTCTCGTTTTGACTTGCAGAAGGCAAGGGAGCATGTAGTTTTGTTCAAAACACCCCTTACCCGATTGTGTTTGGCTGTAGGCAAGCGTTCCCGCAGTTATAAACAGATGTACCCATCTAAAATGTGACTGGCATTAGGCATACTGGCCTGCTATTTTGATGGAAACTCACCAACTTGGTGTGACCGGCAGTAAGCTGGCTGGCAGTTGGAAAAAGGGCCTGTCATTATAATGATAACTGCACAACTCAATTTTGACTGGTTGTAGGGAAGTTTCCTGCCATTATAATAAAAACTCCTCAATTTGTAATATGTCTGGAAGTAGAAAAGGGGGACTGCCATTGTAACGGAAACTCCCCAAATCGATTGTGACCGCGCAGTAGGCAATGGGGCCTGCAATTATAACTTTCCAACTCGATTGTGAATGGCAATAGGCAAGTGAGCCTGTCGTTATCATCTCAAATCCGTAACAAGCACTTTACATTGGAAACAACGTATGGTGACCTCTCCATGCTGTTTCTCGGATAACGCTAAGAGACCTGCTATTTTAAAATAATCTTATTTACTGCATGTACAGTATTTACTTCAATATTCGTGTACAATGCAGAATACCGTAGCGAAGCACGGGTACATTTGCTAGTTTGTATATAAAATATTACATGTAATGTTGCTGTAAGTGTAACTTTGTTCTTAAATTCATGTACATTCTCGGCATGCTTGTGTATATTTGTAAATATCTCCTCAGATTATCAACTTACAATTTAAGTTAATTATGTTCCACTCTAGTGAGGCTATCAATATTGTTTTTACATTAATCCATTTTATTGTGTCTATCTATGTAGATCATTTAACAAGGATATCTTCTGTTCATACATACAGTTTTCTGGCAATTATTTTTCTATTTAATAATTTGTACATAAAATAGTAGCTGCAATATTGCTGTAAGATAATGTAACCCTGCTCTTAAATTATGTACATTCTCAGCATGCTTGTAAATATTTGTAAATATTTCCCCAGATCGACTTACAATTTAAGTTACTTAAATTTCACTCTAGTGAGGCTATGTGAATATTGTTTTTATGTTAATTCAGTTTATTATGTCTACCTGTTAAATCTATGTTGATCATTTAACAAGGATAGCTTCTATCCATACAATCAATCATATTAAGTCAAGTACTCCAGTGTTCTGGTAATTAGTTTCATATTATTTAATCTTAATTTGAACACAAAATATTACATGTAATGTTGCTTACTCTTTAAAAAACACTCATGTAGGCCTAACCTACATTCTCAGCATGCTCATATATATTTACAGTTATCTCTGCAGATTATACAAGCAGAATTTGAGTTGGTTTAAATCTGTTATTTATCTCCCCTTCTAGTGAGGCAATGTTAACATCATAGTTTTTTCTTTAATTCAGTTCATTGTGTGTCTGTCGTTTAGTCTGTGCACATTGTTAAAGTAGGATATCTTCTATTCATACACTGCATGTGCCCCAATTTTCTGATAATTAATTTTCTATTATGAATGTTTACATTACTTTTGTATGCATACTTAATCCACCAATGTATCTAAATTTCGTCCTGTTATTAGTACTGGTACCTCTTAATTCAATGAGCTCAATTTGTAAAGGCGCACCCCAAAATTTTGTGTACAGTTCTTCTGTACGAGTCTATGGACTTTTGGTATTAATGGATATAATAAATGTTAGTAGCCCTGGCAAAGGTTATTCTTTATAAACTGTAAAAATGATGCTAATAACAAGTCATTGGACCCAGCCACAGGCACAGTCCCAGTTACGCAGGTTCCCCTGACAATATTATAACGACCGAAAATTTTCTAATAGCCGTTTGGAAAGGTATTTGTTTATGAGCAGTATTAGCATGTCTTTATACTGGTATCAAGGAGAAAAAGCCAAAGGTTTACCTAATTGTTTAAAAGCATTAACGAGAGCATTTAAGCAAGATATTAAAAAGTATAATGTTTAATTATTAGTTGTACCTCCTGAAGCATCACTTCACTGGCAAAGACAGTTTAGTTTAATTTATTTTTATGTTAATTCCTTCTGTACAGCAGTTTTTTAGTCGCTATCAGAATAGCAGTGTGCAACAACACTGTAGTAATCGTGCCATAAAACTATTTGGAAGAAGCAAAACTGCTATTCGAAACAGTTATTTTGAAACTGTTTCGAGCTTGAAACAGGAAAAGTTGAAACTGTTTCACACAAATAGCAGTTTAGCCCACCTCTATCTTGCAGAAAAGACAGGGTGATGACGTGAGTTTCCGCTACATCTGGCTTGACAAGAGGTATGCCATGAGACGTTACTCTTCTCCGTAGAAAATAGCCATCTCTGTAGAACAATTTATATTTTGGATCACGGGCATGGACATGGACATGGGTACTTGCTGATTTTGATTGCGAACTGCTGCCAAAGTTGCCTTTAAGGATGCGGTGTGTTTGTTAAGAACTTCAAGTTCCCTTGTTGTGGAAGAACCCTTAATTCCATCAATTCAGCAGCGATTACGTCCTTTTGTTCTGATAAGGGAACAGAGCTCTTACCACTCTCCTTTCTACCGACTTGGGCTAATATTTCTTCCTATTCATTCCCAGCACAAGCGTCCTCACAGTCTATAACGAATCCATCAACGTCCACAGGATTTCCTGCACGGTGTTCATTGCGGGTTTGAATTTGACATACACTGTGTATGTACTTACACATATTCCATTTAATGCTGGAATCAATGCATGAGCAGGAATATATGTGTATGCACGCGTTACATTCACTGCAGATTAATTTGCATTTACATCGAGCCTCATTATTTTGTACAAAGTACATCTCGGCCACTGTAGAGGACGACGGTATTTTCCAACCAAATTCTTCCTTAATAATCAGGCCTTTGTCTATTTGTAAGCTTGATTTATGCCTACGACGAATGTCCTTCAATTTGCTTGTCAGTTTCCCTTTTGTAAGCACAATAAGCCTGTCAAACAGCTTGTCTTTAACAAAGGACATTAGTGCATATATTGTCCGACTCGTTGGCTGAATGGTCAGCGTACTGACCTTCGGTTTAGAGGGTCCCGGGTTCGATTCCCGGCCGGATCAGGGATTTTAACCTTAATCGGTTAATTCCAATGGCTCGGGGGTTGGGTGTGTGTGGCGTATTAAACATTAGAAATCATCCTAGGTAGGGCCCTCATCTTCACAGAATGCAGGTCACCTAATAGGCCGTCTACTAGAAAAAAAAGCACCAGGCCTCTCCGGAGGCCATACGCCATTATTATTATTATTATTATTATTATTATTATTATTATTATTATTATTATTAGTGTATATATTGCTTTATCTAAGCGTTTCACATGCTTTCTCTGGAGATAGATGTATTTAAGCTTGTGATGCATTCGCTCTATGTGCATGTCCGTGTTCAGGCCTGCATGCAGCCTGTGACAGTACGCCCAGCATTTGGCATTACTGAGTTAGTTGTCCAGGAAGTACGAAGCAAACTCACACGTGTCGGGATCAGATTTCAACTTCTCTAATACGACAGGAAACGCTGCCGCATCTCTCTCCTCCAGTAGTGTTCTAACAAGCTTCTAAGCATTTGCCTGTTTTCCCCTGCCTTTAATTTTACTGCTTATATTTTTCCTCCATGCCCTGTCTACGTGCCAGGTACAATAGAGCCTCATTGCTGCAGTTCCCATTGTTGAAATCCAAGCATTAAAGAACGATTCTGCTAAGTCAGACATAAAAACCTTAGGAGAAATTGTTCCAACTTCCGACTTTATATACTGGAAAAATATGGAGAGGATTTGGCAGTCATTCCTATTGGATATGAGAAAGGCGCATGGAAACCCTTGCCTCATGTTTCCAGTATCATCAGCGTTGTAAGTTGAAAACCGTAGATATTTAGCCCATGCGTTCCATCACTACAAATACAGTCATTACCATACTTCTTCAGTATCTCACCTTGAGCACTATTCATTACAATAAACACAAAATCTGCGCTGTTTAGTTCTGGATGTGACTCACTGACCGTCTCTTGTGGTTTATAAAACAATACACAGGGGCTGTCACTAGAGTTAACTTCACTCACCCATGCCTCAACGCTGGTCCCATCCTTTTGGTGCCTGACTGACAAGGAACACAAATTATAACACCGTTCAATGTTACATAAATCCTGCTTTGTTCGCAGATGTATCCTTTCTAACTTAGAATCAAATACTGAATCTCGAATTCTGTCCAGTATAGCTTGGAAAGGGATTTTATTAGCAATGTCTGCAGCTATACTGACACTTACTTTTTCTGTCAGTCCCAAGGGACTTACGTCATGTTGATGACCGACATGAGGAGAGATAAATTTGACTCGGCATGTTCCATCTTCGGCTTCACTAACTTTTATCTTTGCAGGACATACTCCACAGATTTTATTGCTTCCTTGCAATTTTAAATGTCGAACACCTTTACTTTTAGAGACGAAATTTCCCGAACGATGACATTCATAATAATGTCTTGTATAGTATTATCAGAAGCCGTATGAGACCCATGATTTTTAACAAAGAACGACCGTGTTGTCTATTCAGTTTCTTGTTTCCAAGTCGGATTTTATACGTATTTCATGTAAGGATTCTAAATGTTCAAATAAACAGTTTTCTGTGGTTCCTTCATAACTACACAGGCTGCAATTGAATGATCTCTTTGCAACTGACTCCTCACCATGATAGTCCCGTTGATGACGTTTGAAGTTGTACTCATAATTGAAATTCTTGCTGCAAATATCACACCGATAGGCGTACGAATGTTCACTTTTTAGTACAGGCGCGATAACATTCAGTTTTCCGGGATGTGCTTTGGAAAAGTGTTGTCTTAAATTCGTATTTTAATCTTTTTTTTTTGTTTTGCTATTTGTTTTACGTCGCGCCGACACAGATGTCTTATGGTGACGATGGGACAGGAAAGGCCTAGGAATGGGAAGGAAGCGTCCGTGGACTTAGTTAAGGTACAGCACCAGCATTTGCCTGGTGTGAAAATGGGAAACCACGGAAAACCATATTCAGGGCTGTCGACAGTGGGGTTCGAACCCACTATCTCCCGAATACTGGATACTGGCCACACCTAAGCGACTGCAGCTATCGAGCTCGGTAATCATATCTTTTACCGCACTCAGAACACATGGAATGTTTCGATTCACTCATACTTCTAAAACAATTCTTCGCTTAACACTTTGTAGTCACGCACTATATTAAACTACGGTAAAAGTATATTAAACTACGTTGTATTGCGATGAACATTGGTCACTATGCACGAGCAGTCATGTGATTGTACATGTTACGATGTTTTGTGGATTTGCAGAGATGAAAGAAGGTGCTGGTTGGAATAGGTCTCAACTACAGAATTAAAGTTAATTTTAAAACTTTGACAAAGGTTATATTTTCAACAGACAACAAGGTTTAACAATTTTCATATAGACTTTCAAAACTCAAAAAAATAACAAGTCAGCAATAAGCCAAAATCAGGTACAAAGAAATTACAAGATTTCGGGGGTTATTATCAAAATCTGGGCTTCAAGCCCCAAGTATAATTCCTGAGCTCTCAGCTCACAACTACCATTGCTGAAGGGCATAAAACCCCTAAGTACAAGGAGCACTTGCTCCTAATTACAGTGTTAAGAAAAAGAGCAGACCCGCTCTCAATTTGACAAGCCTATCAAAGGCTACAACAAACTTCATTTCTATCTGCCCTTAAGGCACACCAAGAAACAGGGGTATTTGATACCCAACCTACAGGGCCTTTACATGAGGAAAATAAAACATCAGGTTAAGTTACTGGCCCATAATACAAAATAGAATGGAGGCGAAGTTTGCACTCCTAATACACTTTTAAAAACCTACTTCGCACTAGGCCGCTTACGCAAGGGCTAATCCCATACTAAGGAGGTGACACGATAAGAAAACTTTATTACATTACGAAGAGAAGAAAAACGGTTATGAAAACGTAGTCACCTCAAAACAATATGAGTGGGAGCTCGAGAGGGTAAGGCACTCTCTATCCCAATTTGTAGTTAAGGAGACGGATTTTTTTACCAAATGTCTATTACATTTTAAAGATAGGTTACATGAGAAAAGTTTCGAACCTGCCCCGAGGGTTAAACTGCTGAACTAGCAAGAAATAAAGTTGTTAAACGGCCATTACCTTGTGGATAAACGGCTGCCCGAAGAAAGAGGCGCTTCCCGCCCCCTGCTATATATGTTCACACCCTGCGAAAGATGTTACTGAAGTGGCCCCGAGACCAGAAAATCAGCAGTTTATATACCCTCGTGGAACATTCGAGACCTTTCAAGAATGAGTACCCACACCCCCCTCAACTTTATTGGATAGCTTAAAGCAACATCTCCATATCGGAGAAGACATACGTTATTGGTCAAAAATTAATTAGAGAAATTCGGGATTGGCTAAATTCAAAACAAGCGGGTAGAAATGATTAATGTTGCCAACCCACAAACCACATAACAAAATTTAGTAAGGTCAAAAACTTATGAACACAAAACTTCTTCAAGAAGGTTCATTCCTTTGCAACAGAGTGCGTAATCCTAGTTTTTTTCTCTGTAGAGACATCTAGAAGAGAATGTCGACACTTCCTGATGCGGAATAAACAAACACAAATCAAAATAGACACAGTTCAGAACACAACAAGATTACCAAATTTACAGTAGTGACCTCTTTTAAGAAATAGTAGAATTAGTTCAGTTTTCAAGGTTCCAAACTTCTCCTGTAGAGGAGTTTAAACTGGCGCAATATTTGAATTCGCGGCGTGGAGGTGTACCGCCCGGTACAGTACACATTAAAAATATTCACCACAGCGCATGTAAAAAAACATTCACCACCATACTATCAGAAGGCTACTGACAACGTGTTTAGTTTCTCAAAAAACATTCATCACAATGCTACGAGCTGGCTGCTAACAACGTGACTGAAGTTCGCCAAGCTTCTCACGTTCTCGGATATCTCCGCCAACATTCGGAGACTCAAAGCCACAGGACGGCTGCTGTCTGTAAGGTCAAGTTGCAGTACATGCCTCATGATGCTCTCTCGATGCCGTATAGTGACATCAGGCGCATGAGTCCTTTGTCTCGAGGCAGTGCTGGGAAACGTATCGAGAGCTCTCGATGCTTTTCGAGCAAGTGATGCAGTTCATGACTCGTACCGGTAATCCTGTCTGGAAGTTTGAATCGGGATATCATGCGCATGTTATCCCTCGACTATACTACGGCTGCTGATCAACTAATGACGTCTCCGAAAATCTTAATGAGTAGTTAGTGGGACGTAAAACAAATAACATCATTATAACAATTAATGACGATACGCCCACTTCTTTTTAATCTACTCGCAGGAAACTTACCTACCTGTACTTCCTGTATTTTACTTATGCATTGTCCGCTGCCACGGCGAAATGGTTAGTGTGCTGTCGTTTGGTCCAAGGGCTTCCGGGTTCAATCCTCAGCTAGGTAAGACATTTTATTCTTCATTGATTAGTTCCTATGGTTCGGGGACTGGGTATGTGAAATAAATAGTAATGAAGGGTGTGACATATTTTTAACATATTATTGCAACCATTTCTTTTACGACGCATCGAGTTGTGTAATAATTTGAACAGAAAGGAAAATATACTGGTAATGGCAAAAATATATTGGTGTATGTGTGCGTGTATCTGAAAATGGACTCGTTCTCGGGTTAAGTCTCATTCTGGACTATCGATACTTTGATATGTATGGTAACAAATTGATCGTTTCCATGAAAAGGATCATTCAAGACCAGCCACAATATTATCCGACCTGAAGGCACATGCGCAGGATGAAGCCGAACTCCGTCGACAAACTTTCGGAAACTGTTGAGGGAAACCTTCTGTGTATATTGGTAGAAGGTACCCGTGGTCTCCGGTGGCTCGTTATAGAGTAGAACTGCCTCAAGGGCAGTGTCCTGGGGCTTCAGACTCTGGGTCGGGGGATACAACTGTGGAGGATGACCAGTGCCTCGCCCAGGCGGCCTCACCTGCTATGCTGAACAGGGGCCTTGTGAAGGATGGGAAGATTGGAAGGGAGAGTTGGTGGTGACAAACAAGAACTTTGTCAAAGGTACGATAGAGATGTTTTACACGCTGTCTGCGTGAAAGTATTTTAAATAATAAATACAGGGATATAAAAGTACCGTACACACTGGTACTATAATTATCTATGAATGTTTGTTCTTTTTAGATTGCGGGCTTATATGAAAATGGGAATACATCGGAAAACGGAGACACCAACAGAAAATAGGGTTACCAGTAGGCCTATATTTCCAAGTGACATGAACTTTAAAGATTTATCAATCTCCTTTCCGCCTCATGTGAAATTATCACATATTCACTTCATGGACTACTTCGTTTTCAGAAAATCCGAGATCGATGGAGCTCCAGTGAAGAATTACAAGTCGTTATGTGATGCCGGATATAATTTATTTAATGAAAAGTTCATTAAAATCATTAAGTGTGTGTTTGAGAGTGATAGGGTATTTGTACTGTCTTCTGTGAGATCACAATTCACCAAAAACAAAGAGTACTAGATCGCTGTGGTTCTGGCATTTTAGCAGCAAGTTGTGAGTGTGTAGCAGGTATTGGACCCAAAGCCTGTTGTAAGCATACTGCTGCCCTTTGTTATACCCTTGAATACTTCAGCAAAACTGGTTTGATAAAATGTTCAGAAACACCAACTGACGTTTTACAAACATTTCACCAGCCTGCACGAAAAAGGAAAGTACATGGAAGTCCCATAAAAGTGTCAAATCTGCCCATAGCAACAGGTTCACGGTTATGTTTTGATGCAAGACCAGCCTCACTTAGAAACGAGGAAGGTTATGAATCATATGTGAGACATTTAATTGAAAATTCAGGAATGAAACTGTCTTATTTGTCATCACTTCCCAAATCAAATGTTAACATCTTGTCTGTTGCATATGATCATTTTTATGGAACAGACACAAACTCAAATTATTTATCTGAGTTAGTGTCTGTCTCTGAGGATTCCATAAAAGGTATAGAAAGGGAAGAGGGCAATCCAGATGTGCACTGTGGTCTGTGGTGCAAGGAAAGGAAGTGCAGGCTAACTGCAAGTTATTTTGGTAGAATATGCCACACTAAAGATGTCAAAACTTTGGCCCATACAATAATTGCAGGTAGTCAATACCAAAATAAATTCATAAAGTGGGGTTTGGATAAGGAATGTCTGGCAAGGAGGAGGTATGAAGAAATTACAGATCATATCCAAATGTGGGTTGATCATTCTTCGCACCAAAAACTATCTAGGAACAAGCTGTGATGGACTCATTGGGAATGACAGAGTGCTGGAACTGAAAGGTGTGCCAAGCCATGAATATGACAAAGTATCTGCCAGTATTGCACCTTATTTAATTGAGGACAAAGATGGCATACATTTAAAGCAGTCACATAACTATTATTTTCAAGTGCAAGGACAGTTGTTTATCACTGATAGACAGTTCTGTAGTTTTGCTGTCTACACAGCTATTGATATGGTAATCATAAACATTGAGAGGAATGAGGAGTTTATTCAAGAAATGCTACCACAGCTTGAGAAATTTTACTATGAGTACTTTATTCCAGCTTTAATGGAGAACTAGGTCCATGAGCCTTTGGTATAAATGAACAATTAAGATTGTTTTTATATCATGCTTCCAGCAACTGCTCACTTGTAACATAATATAGTCTACCTACCATGTTTTGCTTTAGTAGGCTTCATTTTATTGTAAATATATACATACTAGCTATCAAATGATTGATCTCCTGAAATTGCACAACATGTAACATACAAAAATAATCCTACCTGACCGAGGAACTTTGCTTATGTGAAGCTTTGTTGGTAGAATTTTGTATGTTTTCCCTAAGCCTATAGCCCTTTCAATGTGTATTCTTTTGGAAGCAATTCTCCTTGTCATGGTATTTTCCATTGTGGAGAACTTCCTTTTCCCTTTCAAGAAGGGTGGAATATTTACACTTACTCCCTTTGAGCAAAGTAGGTCTTGAATTTGAAATCCTCGGTCAACCATTACTGAGTCACCCTCTTCCAACAAGTCAATAATATTAGATTTTATGAACAAATGCCTGTCTGAAACTGATTCACCATACGCATCTGATATAAAACACACAAATCCTGATGGATTTATTCCAATCAGTACCTTCACAGTGTTAGAGTTTTTGTGTGTAGAAAATGTTTCCTGTTGGGCACTAGAACTCTTAGGCTTCATTATTGGAATTTCAGTACAGTCTAAAATTACTCTTGTGTTAGGATATTGCTTCTTAAATTCCATAGGGGAGTTTTCCCTCACAGTCTTCTGATCAACCCAAATATTTAATTCTTTGAACTGGCAATACATAAAATTTATCCATACAGAAAAAAAATAGCCCTACTGTTGTTACATTTAAACCAAAATCATATGCAAGTTCCTTATCTGTTTTGACCATT
This sequence comes from Anabrus simplex, assembly GCF_040414725.1. Lineage (NCBI taxonomy): Eukaryota > Metazoa > Arthropoda > Insecta > Orthoptera > Tettigoniidae > Anabrus > Anabrus simplex. The sequence continues at coordinate 172,167,188 of NC_090268.1, forward strand.
CTCAATTTCATCATTGTTAAAAAGAAACAGTATTCTGGTGAAATTGGAAATACCTGCAGACTAAATCTATCCCTTCCCAGGGCTTGAAACACTAAATAAAATTGATCTCTGTTGTCAAAACCTGTGAAGAGTTACACTGCACCAAATATTGTTAGAAGTCTCTCAATATCAAGTACACCCTCACTGTCTTTGGTTTGGCATGCAACATCCCTAAATGAGTTATCGGTACCGCTTGATAATAGAAGATTCATATTTTCATTAACACTAGATGACTGACACTCTTCGAATGCTGCTATAGGTAAGTCATTGGTGTCCAGAAGCACAGCTGTGTCTTGCCTTGTCATCAGATCATCCTCCTTCTTTCCTCTGTCACGTGCCCTAACCTCTCTCATCTTTACATCTGAGCCGGTGTCAGGAGTCCAAGGAAATACAGATGGCACTGCATGTAATATGTCACCTACAAAATCAAAATATTCCTAGTCATTCTAACGATAATATAATTGCAAGTAGCATGTACCTCTCTGCTGTACCTCTACACACACTTTAACACATTTAATGTTAAATAGCCCATAGGCATACTGGTAATCATTTATATACTTATCTACGTACCTAATAACGTCGCTCTATAATCATCGCTCCTAAAATGTGCTGAACAGGCTCTATCATTCTTCGTAATCTGGCTCAGTTGAAGATTCTTCCTTCTGATTGAATGTATCCACTGTTTTCTAAGTTTCACATCCTTCGGAAAATGATGGAACGAAAATGGTATGCCTCGGTTTTTGCACAAAGGCACACGACAGTAATCCGGCATTTTACAGAACTCAGGATACCACAATAGTACTCATGCGTCAATTAAATGACAGCGATATTCTAACCTTCAAGCCCTGAAACAAATGAAGGTGAAATGGCGTAGTCCGAGTACTACACGCGCGCTACCTATTGGTACTAGTTCAGGATAACCCTTTTCGTAGGCAACGGTATAGCTCTCTTCCCGCCCGCATAGGCTTTTCGGAAAAGTTCGTGTGGACTGTGCTAGCCCTCGGAAACGTTCGTATTACTATACATGTGTGGTTCTCTTCCCGTGGGTGTGTTTACATGTGTTTTACCACTTGTGTTCTAATCAAGGAAAGTAATAGTGCCAGGTCTCGGAAACTTTCGTATTATTGTATTTCTGTGTTTGTGTAGCGATTCTCGCCAGCCAGCGCTTCCTAGCGAACCGGAGACGAACCGCCAGCCAGCGAAAACCACCCGGCAGAGCATCCGAGCGGAGCAACAGGTATCACCTCGCCTACAGACCGGTAAGCTGCCTCCTCTTATTCTATCTCCGTCCAGCGAGGGCCCCTACACCGTAAGCCGCTGCGGCTCCCCAGTGGAGCTTAAAAACGCAGACGGACAGGTGGACTAAGCGGCACTCGAGGGGTTTCACCCCAGGACAGTTTGGTTTGGTGTTAGGGCCCCACGAAGGGCAGCCAGGAGTGTCTCCCGGTCTTACTGGGGACACCCACCGACCTCCAGGAGTGCCAACACCTATTAGCACTAGCAAGTGATAGACAATTAGAACTAGTGATAAGAAGCGCGAAGCGCAAGTAACAGTGCTGAGAATTCTGCTTAGTACTAGTGCCCTACAGTGCTCAGTGAATTAATTAACGTCAGTGAACAGTGCTCTGTGACTGAATTACTATTTTACAAACTGAGTGGACAAGATGGATTCAAGCACGGCAGTTACTACCACCACGACCACCACCATCTCCCAAGCCGGCATGGACCAGCTTTTCTATAGCCAAGCACATAACTCCGTAATGTGCCCAACCAGCTCAAGTACCAGATACCACCAACTACCTATAAACCCAGCTCCTACCCGGGAGTCCACCCACCCAGTATCCAAGCGACACCTCACCAGCGCCTCAGACAACAGTGAACCCAGAACCAAAATACAAGCGACAGAACAGGAAATCATCAGGAACAACCCCCCCTCCCCCACCCAATACCTTTACCAATCAAGAATCCTCCTCCCCCCTCTCCGGTGCAAGACGGCCCATCTCCAACTCCCGGACCCTTCAAAAGCCCCCACTGGAACCCACGCCTTTCTTATCAAGGAACCAGCTCCAGAATTTAAAAACCCACAAAAAATCTTTGCAAAACTTCTACACTTCAACTTTCAACGCGAAGAAATCGCCGATATTCGCCCAACAAACAACGGGGTCATCCTTAAGCTCATAGGGGAGGACGCCGCACGACGGCTCAGTGGGTGCAGCCCAATTCGGCTCATCCGAACCCCTGAAACCCCTATCCCCACCCACAATAAAAAACCCACCCGCACCACCCCGTCACAGCTTACTTAGCTGCGTAATCCGTGGGGTGGACCCCGACATCCCAGACGATGTGATAGTCCAAGAACTAAACGAGGAAGGTATCCCCGTCCAAAAAGCATTCAGGATAAAAAAACAACACGGGGCCCACCTACATGGTAAGAATCTTGCTCCCAACCTCCCAGGACGTTGACCGCGTACTAACCAATGGAGTATCTATTTTTAGACACCACTATCGGGTGGAACCCTCCCGAGCACCAGCGCCCCAACCCATCCGATGTGAGCGGTGCCTGTCATACAATAAGCACGACACAGCACACTGCAACTCCGTAAAACCAGTGTGCAGCCACTGCTCACAGCATCACTCCACCTCCCGATGCCCAAACACTCAGCTCCCCCCGAAATGTAACACCTGCGGAGAACCCCACCCTACACACTCCCTCAAATGCAAAGCCCGCCCTCAACCACCCGAAAACCGCCCAGAATTAGTAGCCCCATTCCGAACCATAGACCCTCCCACCCCACAAAACCATTCCCTCTTCCCTCCCCCATCCCTCGAGGACATAATTCGTTTTGTAGCTCTATCCCTCATGAACATCCACCCATACCACAGACCACTGGTCCTAGCCCAACTCCAGGCAGCAGCCAATCAAACCCTCAACGCCCACTTCCAACCCACCCACTCCGGACTGAATACCCATTTCCACTTTTACCCGGCTTGAAACATTAGTATAAGAAACACCCACAAACTACCCGAGTAAAAATCTTCCCACTATACCAAACCTAGGCTAACACTCCCACCCACTATCGCCCCCACACCCCCACCCGATGGCGGCAACACGTAAGAAAAGTAAGCTGTGACACCCTACCCGCCACAGAATTACCGCCACCCAACCCCTGTAACCCCTCAACCCACCTAAACCACAACCCTACCACCCCCTCCCCATTTAAAGCCCCACGAGCCCTCGTCGGAAGCCCCCTCCCCTCTACATAGTAGTGTATACAATACATGTACTAACATTTATCTCATATGTTTCAGAAGGAGAGTATCCCCAACAACAAGGCGAGAAGAAATTATTGTAAAAATTAAATTAAAACCAACACTTGTAAATAGCACGGTGAACAACTAGGAAAATGTAATTAAGATAAAACCCGTAAATATCCATGTAAATATCCATGTAAATATCAAGGAATCTAAACTGTAAATAATGTAAAATAAGTAACCGTCTATTGTAAATATCCTAATAGCCCCCCAATAAACTCAAACAATAAAACCGGGGGCAAGGGATATATTTCCATATATTTCCAAACTATAACTGTAAAAACAATACGATGGAGATAAATCTTTTATCAAAACAGCAAGAAGAACGAAAAACATCAGAACAAGACTGACAATGTTAAAAACCAATTTGTAAAAACACCAAAATTGTAATATGTAAATATTCTGTACTTACTGAAAAATCAATAAATACTTAGCCAAGAGGTCGAAACCCCCTCCCAACTCCTTCACAGAATCAAACCTATCCCCTCCGCCCACAAACCTAATCAATCCTCCAAACCCGCTAAATCTCCTGGCCAGAGAGAAGGCGTTACCTTCTAGGTGGCCCGCCCCTCCCCTTCGGGGAGGGGAATAAAAACATTCCCCTAGTCCTTACATGTGTTCTAACACTTGTTTTCTAATTAACAACAGTAATTATGTTCGTTTGTAGTGTTTGTGGTCGTGAATGCGAACTAGAGAAGAGCTTGCGATCACATGTTAAAAAGTTCCACCCCTCACAGGTAAATGACTTGGCGCCTAAATGTAGGAGAGAGAATGGGGAAGGTACCTACCTGTGTGAATTATGTGACAAACGCTTTCATCACCTGTCAAATCTTCGTCGTCATCAAAAGCAATACCATTCAGACAATTTTTCAGGTCCCAATAAAAGTATTAAATGCAGTGTGTGTGATTTTTCATGTTCTGTGAGGGCAGATATTATTGCGCATTTTGAATATCAACATGATATTAAGTTGAGGTATGAAGAAAAGCAGTTCCCGTCTTTCACAGACTTCAAATGTTGGAAGGAATCGGTAGAAAAAGATACAAAAGCTTCATTTGTGAGACCCAGAGGTGTGAAAAGTTCCAGGGATGGAATAAAAACATACACTTACCACTGCCATCTTTCTGGTAATTACAGTTCGAAGTCTAAAGGGGAAAGACACCTAAAAACCCACGTCAGCTGCAAAATAAATGGTTATTGCCCAGCTAGCATTCAGATGTGAATGACAGAAGGTGGCGTGTGCACGGTAAATTACGTAACTACACACGTAGGTCATCACTGTGAATTAGGCCATTTACGTTTGACACAGGAAGAACGAGAAGAAATTGCATCAAAAATTGCTGTCCGTATTCCTATCAGCACAATTTTAGATGAAGTTCGAAGTTCCATATGTGATCAACTGGAAAGACCGCACTTACTTCCTCAAAAGGATTTACAGAATATTGAAAGGAGTTTCAATCTAAACTGCAATATAATGCAACATCAGGACGACGGAACAAGTGTGAATGCGTGGGTGCACGCCATGCAGGACTGACAATTCGTGTGTGCTATTCTATAAGCCACAAGGCGAAGAATACACAGGACTTAATAGAGATGATTTCGTCTTGTTGCTTATGAACGACGCGCAGAGAGGTATGCTGGAGAAGTATGGAAACGACTGTTTGTGTATGGATAGTACGCATGGTTTGAATAGTTATGGTTTTGAGTTGGTTACAGTACTCGTACTCGATGACCTGAGACAAGGATTTCCCTGCGCATTTATGCTTTCTAACAGAACAGATCAAACTGTGGTGACACTGTTTTTAAATCACATTTTCCGGCAAACAGAAACAATTACGCCAGAAGTGTTTATGTCCGATATGGCTGAAGCTTTCTACAATTCTTGGTGTGAAGTTATGGGGCCTCCCAAGAAGAGATTGTTTTGTGCCTGGCATGTGGACAGGGCATGGCGCAAAAAAACCCACAAAAGTAAAGACAAGTGAAAAGCAGGTAGAAATGTGCAAACTTGTCCGAACGATAATGCAGGAAAGGGACCCTGATACATTTTCAATTCTTTTAAATGAAGGACTGAAAATTATGAATAATGATCCTGACACCGCCGAATTCAGTAATTATTTTCAGAATTCCTATGTTTCCTGTAAAGAGTTGTGGGCTTACTGCTACAGAGTACACACAGGGTTAAATACAAATATGCATCTCGAAAAAATGCACGGAACAATAAAGCACATCTATCTGCAAAGAAAAAATGTGACGCGTTTAGACAAAGCTTTGCATGCCATTATGACTTTCGTCCGAGATAAACTGATTGATCGCTTAGTGATTCTCCATAAAGGGAAAGTAAGGTCAAAAATATCACATCTGAGACACCGACACAAAAAAAGCTTTTCTATGTCAAGCGATGTTGTATTACCAAACGGTGACTCATGGGATGTGATATCTTCTTCTCAGGTGAAAGACATGTATAATGTCAGAAAATCATAGAACTTTGCGAATGTAAAATAGTTTGTGACGCATGTAAAGCCTGCATTCATCAGTACGAGTATACTTGTGTTGACTCAGCAATTAAATGGAATATGTGTAAACATATTCAACTTGTGTGCCGTGTCATAAAAGAGTCCAATCAGACTCAGATTAATGTGAACACAGATTCTCTGGTGATAGATGAAGCTGCCACATCTATGAATGAAGTTGAAATGCTTACAGAATATCTGAGAAAGCCCACATGTATTGAAACATCCACATCATTCGCAATAAAAGAGCAGAAATTACTGGAAAAACTACAGAAACAACTAACAGAAGAGGTAAATCAGATAGAAACAGAAGAAGAAATCAGGCCGTTAGAAAATCACTTTGCACCACTGCATGCAATATTGACGGCTGTCAGAAACAAGAAAGAACATACTGTGCTATTCAGAGCTAGTGTCACTGGCCCAGGGAACAAAAAAAATATGTCCACAGAGATTATTTTCTACAAGGAAATCTACGGGAAGAACCTAAAAGTAAAATGTGCAAACCTACTCTGGAAGAAAGTAATGCTATTGCCACAAACATTGTCCTTCAGGCACAATATTCAACGCAGGAGGAAATGTAACTATTAATGTAAATTCAAGACAATAGGATAGTTGTTTGGCTTACATACCATTTTTATTGTACTAGTACTGTTATCGTTATCGCACATAATCCGATAGTAAAATTATATAAGTCAGACATGTTCTAAAATTAATATTAGTGCTTCAAGAGTTAAAGCAGGAATATTTGGCTGCTGCATTTGAACCTTCCGTCGGTGCTCAGCTCTATGCATCAGAAATCTGTGAGTATAAATGTGTGTATGTTTTTATTTAACAACGATTGTTTTCTCTACATTTGTATGATGTATTTGATAAGCGTTATGCTGTGAAGTTGATTTGACATTTCATTGTTCGGGATTTGAAAGTTCCACAGATCATACTGCCCATTCAGTCCCCCTCCGACCACCCGCCGTTCTTGTAGCTCTATCAGCTGACAAGACGCACCCCCTCCGACCACCCGCCCTTCCTGTAACTCTTAGCTGACAAGATGCTGCCGAAGCGCATGCGCGAAATGAGTTGAAGACATGATGCTGTCTCTAGGCGCAAGTCTCGATCGCCTGCTCGAGCAGGCTCGAGTGCTGACGCCACGAATTGGTGTGTCGAGCTTGGTCGAGCAAGCTCGAGCAGCACAGAATTCCTTCGTGACGTAGGTTAAGTAGACTTGCATGCGCTCTAAGCAGGACGTGTGTGTTGTGACTCGAGCCACACTTCCGTCTTCACTCATTCTCTTTGGTCTTCACATTCCGGCACTACATTTTAGTAGAGTACCGTCAAACGGGGTAACTTCGGCCATACAGGGTAACTGCGGCCACTGACGAATAGCAACACTTATTTTCTCCTGCCTCCCATACGGAAAAAGATGAACCACTTGCAACAACTAAAATGCATGTACAATAGAATGCTCTATCAACACTCGGTAGTCCAAAGAACATTGGCAGGCTCATTTTTGAGTCAATCAATTTTTTTCGCAGCCCCGACTATTGCCTTGTTTGGTAACAGCAGAAAACAAACTGTTCTCCAGCCCCAGCATTCTATCTCCATTTCAAAGGTTTATGGGGTCAAAATGTAAGTACGTCTGGTAACTGATCAACCTAATTTGATGCATTTTATTCAGATAGGTTTTTCAGGAAATAGTTTTGTGATAAAAGTTGTCCTCTTCCGGGGTAACTTCGGCCAAGCCCAGAACGTACGGGAAAACATTACGCGGCCGCGGGTATTGTAATTACAATCCTGTTTACTTCAATAATGTTTAGAAAAGATTACTAAAGCTACAATAACAATAAACGGGGAAGTTTATCCCGACAGGGAGAGGAAAGACTGTTCCTATTTTCAATGATAAATAGACGGATATCAGATGACACAGACGAAGCGCAATTAAGAACTTGATTGACGGCCCAGATATTTTCTAATTTAGAAGACGGTGTATTATGAGAACAGTCTACAAGATTGCTTCTTTCCCGATCTCCTTTTCTCTCCATACTATTGGGCTTTATGATTTTCGTACTTTTTATTTATTATCTTTTTTACCATTACAAATAACTACGCAATGCAAAACGTAATTTGTAATATCATAAAATGCTTGTACGCTCAGGCTAAATAAAATAGTCCATTCTTTGTGAAAAATGGGAATTTGATCACTACACTTCTGTTTCACTGCAAATCGTTTTAATTTGTTTGTGATTGTTGATACTGGGCGTTCTGCAGGTTTTAAAAAACATTCACAGAGGCCGAAGTAACACTATATCGAAGAAAACTTCGTTTCCTGAGTTATTTTTATGGCGGCCGAAGTTACCCCAAAACATGGGGTAACTCCGGCCACTCTTTCGATAATCATAATTCATTACTGAATAACAATTATAATTATGTTCATATTTAGAAATGAAGAACAAACATGGCAGAACTTATATTAAATTTTTCAGAAAATTAGAGGAAATATTTCACATTTTAATTTAAAAAATATACGAAAAAGTGGCCGAAGTTACCCCGTTTTACGGTAATTAGCGATCATTCTACAGACGTACTATAAGTCGTAGTGGACCCATATATGCCCAGAATAACTTATTTTGGATCAAATTGAACTGAGTGCTCGACATGAAGATGAGCTCTGCATAGTGATAATATTCCGGTGATTTTCCTGCCCTTGGTCGCTACTTCCATTTCTGGTTCTTCTGATCATTGGATGTATCATTTTAATACCATATTCTTTTCAGTTTTATTATAGTGCTGTGGTACTATTTCTCCAGTACGAAGACGTGTTCATACAAGGTGAACCGAAATTCGACCACTTGGGCCTCGCAGCGCAACTCCTCACTTGCCAGCAAAAAAAAAAAAAAAAAAAAAACCCTCTCACAAAAGTTCATCCTGCGAGTATATCCGGCAGAAAAAGGACGTTGGAGAGTGGCAATCTGGCAACACTGTAACCGCATGTAGGGTAACTAGCTCTGTCAGCACATCTTAATCGTCAACAGCGATTATAGCGGGTCTTCTAGAAACAATTTGCACTTACATACTACGATCCTACAAATGGACGTACAGCTTTGAAAGACGCCCTTTCCACGTCGTGGGCGTGAATCTATTCGCTATTGATTAAGATTAAGATGCCAGATACCATACGACCTGGACTACATTTCTTCTTCTTCTTAATCTGTTTACCTTCCAGGGTCGATTTTTCCCTCGGACTCAGCGAGGGATCCCACCTCTACCGCCTCAAGGGCAGTGTCCTGGAGCTTAAGACTCTAGGTCGGGGGATACAACTGGAAGGATGACCAGTACCTCGCCCAGGTGGCCTCACCTGCTATACTGAACAGGGGCCTTGCGGGGGGATGGGAAGATTGGAAGGGATAGACAAGGAAGAGGGAAGGAAGCGGCCGTGGCCTTAAGTTAGGTACCATCCTGTCATCTGCCTGGAGGAGAAGTGGAAAACCACGGAAAACTACTTCCAGGATGGCTGAGGTGGGAATCGAACCCACCTCTACTGAGTTGACCTCCCGAGGCTGCGTGGACCCCGTTCCAGCCCTCGTATTACTTTTCAAATTTCGTGGCAGAGCCGGGAATCGAACCCAGGCCCCCGCGGGTGGCAGCTAATCACGCTAACCACTACACCACAGAGGCGGACTGGACTACATTTACTAAATAAAAAACAAACATACGCCTCAACCCGGATCGACCCCTCGACCTCCTGCATGCTAACCAAAAACTCTATCCACTGCACCAACTGTACAGCACGACAAACATGTGCTGACAGAGGTAGTTACCCTACATGCGGTTACAGTGTTGCCAGATTGTCACTCTTCAACGTCCTTTTTCTGCCGGATTTACTCGCAGGAAGAACTTAAGCCCGAGTGCGTGAATTTCGGTTCTACCTGTATACAATGCACCATTGGTATGACGGGACCTTCGATACTTAATTTGTATCCGTTCAATTTATAATTATTTTGCTGCCGTATATGCTAATTAGATACAGGGAAAGGAGGGAGAATAGTAATAACAATACGCAAATTTGAACAGAACTGAAGTCCTGAGTCCGATGGGATATAACTGAACTTTCAGGATTTTTAAAATTACATCTCACAATCCGTAGATATTGAATGTTGCGAAAATGCATCACTGGAACATAGATTAATAATTCAACATATTTCGATATAAACTTATTTTATTACCACGAACATGCGGTATTTAGCATCAAAGAGCAAAGAAGATTGCCACTCAACTGATTTAGTACAAGGATATCACTCATAGATGGCGGGCCATACACCTGCTCGATCTACATCGAGCTGTGACGTCATCAGCTCGAGCTGCTCGAACCAGCGACATGAAATATATAGACTGCTTTTCTTAAATGATCGCAAAGAATTTGGAAAATTATTGAACATTTCCCTTGGTAAGTTATTCCAATCCATAACTCCCCTTCCTATAAACGAATTTGTCCTCTTCACTTCCAACTTTATCTTCATATTGTGATTTTTCCTACATTTAAAGACACAACTCAAACTTCTTCAAAAGGCAGAAGTATTCAGTCAGCAGTATGTAAAGATTGTTGGTTACAAGGATAATGTCCAGATAGGGGAGATGAGTAATACTAAAGGAGTATTCAAATTTACATATGATAACAATGGCATTTACAATAAGATACAAAAGTTAAAAAAATAGAAAAGCGGCCGGAATTGATAAGATTTCTGGGGATATACTAAAGACAATGGTGAGCCGTATCCTGCCGGCCCACAATAATAATTAGAGTATTATTTGACCCAATATGTAAAATTTATTCATAAAAGTTATAGTCAAACATGTTAAAGTATCGTATCCCAAGATAATTGATACCGGATGTTGAGCAAGACAGTGAGTCGCTGGATATTGCTTCATATTTCCGTATGACCGTGAGAAAGGGTGGCGTAACCAAGCGCTGGCAAGGATCGACACGTGTAGTAGATGCTGACCAAGCAATATATTTCAGCCAATGGGAATTTAAGGATTTGGAAAATATGGAGGGCACACCGCGCCAAATCTTAATTCCAGAATGACCAACGTGCTCAGTTGCTAAAGTCAGTTTATGTCGGTAATAGGTTTTACACAGTTTCAGAAGATAGATATATTTGGAAAAGTAATATAAAAATTGGTGGGAGCGATTTGCTAGTGTTTGAGCTGTGTTTTGTAAATATATCACAATAAATATTGTGTCATCATATACGACGAATTTTCTGATTGGTGGTTGGTTCAGACACCCGGGAACCCCAGTATTGAAATGGCGTCACCGTAGCCTCCTCAGTAACCCAAGCTCTGGAGAGCGTCACTCTGTGTTAAATGCTTGGATAGTGCGGAAGCACAAACTCTGATTGGTGATCGTGATTAACGTAGTGTTATTCCAGTAACAGTAACTGGTTCTAAATGATATTTTAAATTGTGCAGTTGGAAGATTTTACTGTTCTTGAGTAAATGGAATAGTATATTTTGGCAGAGTATACTTTCAATATATAAAGACGGTGCTTAGTGACCGATGTGTAGCAAGTGTAGTTGAGACGTGCTATTGTTTCACTACTTCGAGACGAGCGCGTTTCGCGAGGAACTTCCGTAGCGAACCGTGTGCTGCTTTTCAAACTGTATTCTCACCCTTTAAGTGAAGTGTGTATTATACATGTATCAGTGTGTTTAGCTGATCTTGTAAAGAGAAAGGGTATTTCGGCTCGTAGCATTAAGCAGCGAAGATATTGTCAACCATAGTCTTCTGTGTTCCAGTGGATTATCTTCCAGCAAGATGATAGCTATGCATGCAGAAGAAGGAAGTGCATTCCCACATGTTAATGCTGTGATTAACATGGAGTAAATCCCTCAATCAGCGGGGATGTAAGCTGCTATCCTGGTATCTCGAGAGTCGTCGGATGGAATTCAGTTAAGATGCATGTGTTATTTATGGCATGATATGTAAATTATGTTAAGGTACTAGGGCAGTGTAGATAGAATTTTTAACTTCATGTAAAGTAAGCCTGACGGCATGTGTTTGTTTTAATTTGTTACTATGTTAGATTCGGATACGAGAATAATGCATGTTTATTTTATTTTCATTTTGCTTTATGATTAGATGATTGGGAAAATGAGGGATTGATAGGATTAGTTGTTGTTTATTTACGCATGTTACTTAGTATAGGATATTCCGAGTTTTCCTTATTTATTTATATATATATATATATATATATGCTAGAAGGGCTAGATTGACAGGTTCATCTTTATACAACGTTCAATACGTATTAGTTCATTTCATTTCGGTTATTCAGAGAGACAGGTATAGATATTCTGCATGACGCATGATTTACGGAAGCTGACTGAAGGAGCTGCAGAACGCCGTTGTTAAAATAAGATCTTTGAGTTAAGTTGGATCCTGTGTTGCCTGATGGTCTGTAAAGGACACGAACTGAGTCTCATAATGTGGAAGGCCAATGGGATTTATGAGAAATAATGAGATAAAGATTGCATGCTGAATTATAATGTATTGATGCAGGCTGATTGTATGCCTGACAAGAGAAAGAATATTGTGCAGATGTGTGTGCCTGCTAAGTGTCTTCTGAGTGTATATTGTGAACAGAATGGACAGTATTAATTCCAGACTATTGAGTCTGATGATATTCAATGGTAAAATCATGCTAAGAAGGAATGAATATACGTGAGTTTCCGTGTAGCCGGCGAAAGGCGTTATCTCATGGCAAGCTGATTTCGGGCCTGTGCTTATCCAGGCGTGAATGAGACGATACTTCCTTGTGACAGCCTCGGGAGACAGAATCCAAACTTTAGCATAGTGTTGAGTTCAACATTTCTTTTCAGCTCGTAATCTACCCGGAAGTACATGACGGATGACCGCGCTGTTGAGCGCTCAAATGCAGCAGAAGGAGGCAATGTTGCCCATTGCTTTCTTCATGATATCAAGGGTTATTTATATGTTTTCCCTTACAGGATGATGTTTTACATGGTTATTTGTGATTGTATACCTTGTCTCGTTGTTTTAAAAGGGAACAACCCGAGTGCTGAAGTATTGATGGTTTATCTAGTTCTGTCTAGATCTTTTGCAGTGAACCGTGATTCACATTAGAATCTGTGTAGCATTTAAGACTATACTCGATATCCGATGTATATAGATGTGTTTAGTTTGATTATTTAAATTGTTGTAAATATAGTGTAGGACATGCCCCTAGTATTTTGCATAACTTACATAGCGTCCATTGCGTCTTAAATATTTTTTTCCGTCGTAACTTTTCTTTATAATGTAACTTTTATTTAACGGTTGTATTTCGACGACTCTCGGATTTAACTTAAATTTGGAAACCGTATCCTTGTGATGCGATAGTGTGTAACTCCATACGGAAATACCACATGTCATTGTTTGCGTACACTTGTTGCCATACAATATAAACAATGGACTATAAGAAGAAGCTCAGTTTTGATGTAAATAATGTTCTTCGTTGAACTTTATTTTTGATTTCAAATTTTGTATTATCATTCAAGTAATGTTTTGATTTCCATTTATTTTCTACATTTTTGAGTTCATTTTGACATATTATTTTTTCTTGATTTAATTGTTTCTCGTAATATGATCGGAGATATTTATCAATAAATCCATCGTACCCCCTATGATTGTTTCTCATTCGTGTTATACCTCCATTTCCTGTCATTGATTGATATTTTAGAGTAGAACTTCGAATTTTTATCCTGACCCAACCGACAACCAACCCACACTCTGCCCAACCCTGAGTTAGTCGGATATTCATACAGGAATGGAGGCATCGTCCTAGAGGGTATTTACCCTTGGGTACGGTACAATGGGTTGGGATATAGTACCATATCTGAAGTTTGGTCGGAGGAGCTATACCAGATGAATGGAGAGTTGCTATAGTAGCCCCTGTGTATAAAGGAAAGGGCGATAGACATAAAGCTGAAAATTACAGGCCAGTAAGTTTGACATGCATTGTATGTAAGCTTTGGGAAGGCATTCTTTCTGATTATATTAGACATGTTTGTGAAATTAATAACTGGTTCGATAGAAAGCAGTTCGGTTTTAGGAAAGGTTATTACACTGAAGCAGGCCCGGAAGTAGGGCGGGGCAGGGGGCGGCATAATTTGAAAAATTGATGATGATGATGATGCTTGTTGTTTTAAGGGGCCTAACATCAAAGGTCATCGGCCCCTAATGGAACGAAATGAATGACATGAGACATGAAGTTAAAATTTTAAAAAGTATCCACTGACTAGAGTTAAAAAAGAATGGTGATGAAGAAAAATGAGGGTGAGATTAAAACAGACAATGGATCTAATACGCAATGCCTTACGTTCTGATGATGATGATGATGCTTGTTGTTTAAAGGGGCCTAACATCGAGGTCATCGGCCCCTAATGGTACGAAATGAAACGACAAAGTAAAAGTTCAAAATCATCCACTGACCAAAATAAAAAATGTCATGAAGAATTAATGAATGAAAGAATGAATGAATGAATGAATGAACATGAATTTAAAACAATCAGTGGATCCGACTGAAAAAACTATCATAGTTAATAGTATTACTGACCAAGGGACCTCTTCCAAAGCACAATCCTGAATCGAGGATGCTTGGTGTCTAAATGGGTCCAAAATACAGGTCAAAGGCCCCTCAGAATGATACTTATCGCTAGTAATGCAGAACCATGGTATCTGTACTGTTGCGGTACTAATCAAAAGTAGCAGAGACTTGCGGTATTCCACACATTATTGTACTACTCAGAGGGTATAAAATTCGACGTATAATACAGACCTATGTTTTTCCCAATTTGCGGCGCCATTTACAGGCAACGCAAACCTATGGTGTTCAGCACATAAGAGTACTAACCACAGGGACCTCTCCCTATCCCGTGGTGTTCCTCATATAGTGGGTACTAATCATAGGCAAGGCAGAACCATGGTAGCTATCATCCCATGGTCCCGCTCATATGGTGGTACTAATCACAGGTACTGCAAAAGCCGACCGCGCGGTGCTCCTGTGTGCTACTAATCATAAACCTATTTCGTACCTAATATAGTGGTACTACGCACAAGTAAAAGCGACCCTTGGTGTTCTCCGCGTGGTGGTACTGATCACATGTAGTTTCATGGTTCGAATGCAATCATCCCTTGGTCGCCCCTTTTAGTCGCCTCACACGACAGGCAGGGGATACCGTGGGTGTATTATTCGTCTGCCTCCCCCACCCACAGGGGGTGTGTGTTTGGTCCGCGAGAGGTATTTTATTTCCCTCAAGTCCGCCGGCAAGCCGGTGAGGACCACCCTATCCGCCACCTGGCACGCGCCACGTGGGAGTATCACCTCTCCCCCCGCTACACCTGCGTAGCAGGTTCGTGGCCTTACGTTCTATTAAAATAAGAGAAAGTACAGGAAATCGAAGGAATAAGGCATTGCCCAGTAGTACAGATATTAACACATAATTTACGTTAGACGTTAAAATAACACATTAAAATGCGCAACACAAACTAAAATGAAGTCAATGAGATAAAAGCGCAACTGACATAAACAACACTAGGACAAAGGACATCATCACACACGATAAAACAGACCACTATCCCTCAGAAAGCGGATGACGAGGTCTGCTGACTGCTCGTCATCGCGCAAGATAAGGGAGAGTGTACTCGGAAGGTTAAGACTACGGCGCAGATCGACCAGGTCCACACACTCCGTAAGGATGTGTACCACGGTAAGATGGTCGCCGCAGGTACACACCGGAGGGGGTTCTCCTTTCAGTAGATGAGAGTGCGTCAAGATACCGTGGCCGATCCGAAGGCGACATAATACCACGGCTTCCCTCCGCGAAGCCCGAAGGGAAGTCCTCCATACCTTCGTTGTTCCTTTTATCGCTCTCAGCTTATTTGGAAGTGGGATGGCCTGCCACTCCATCTCCCAATGAGAGATAACCAGATGTCTCAGCTGAGAGCGAATTTCACTTGCTGGAACCTTGAAAGGCAACGGGGGCAGTGTAACTGCCTCCTTGGCAGCCTCATCTGCTAACTCGTTTCCCTCTATGCCCATGTGGCTGGGGAGCCACACAAACGTAATTCTGGTGCCGGCATCCGAACACCCGGCCAGCAGGTCCTGGATCCGCTGCACCAGAGGGTGCCGAGGGAAACAAGTATCAATAGACTGGAGCGAGCTCAAGGAGTCAGTACACACGAGAAAGTGTCGGCGTTCATTGTACAGTGCGTACCGCAGAGATCCACAGATAGCATAAAGCTCCGCTGTGTACACACTACAGGTTTCAGGAAGAGCAAAAAGAAACCGATCATTTCCGACAACGAACGCACAGCCCACCTTCGTATTTGCCCTTGAACCATCCGTGTAAACGACGACTGAACCTGGATAGCGGCCAAGAACGGACAGGTAGATCCTCCGATAAATCGAAGGGTTCGTGTTCCCTTTCGGGCCAGTGTGCAAATCCAGGATGATTTCAGGTCGTCGTACAACCCACGGAGGTACCCCACTTGGTTGTCTGACAAGGCAAGGAATCGAAGGTACGTCCAACAATTCATAACTGCTATCCACGCGTATCCCAACCGGCCGCGTCGCACGAGGATGAGCAGCGTACAACAAACGGTTGCCATTGTTGAACACGCAGGGATAGCTCGGATGAAGTGGCATCTGTCGCAAATTTGCAGCATACTTAAGGAGGAGTTGCTGGCGCCTCAGGTGTAAAGGCGGCACACCAGATTCAGCGAGCAGGCTAGCGATGGGGCTAGTACGAAAAGCTCCCGTCGCCAACCTAACCCCGCTGTGGTGGATACTGTTCAGCTTCGCAAGAACGCTTGGTCTTGCGGAGCCATATGCTGCACTGCCGTAGTCTAACCGGGATAAAATGTGTGCCCGATAGAATCGCAGGAGCACCGCGCGGTCAGCCCCCCAAGAAGTGCTGCTAAGAAACTTAAGGATATTAAGCTTCCTAGTGCATTGCACTTTTAACTGCCGCACGTGTGGCTCCCACGATAATTTACTGTCAAAAAGGAGCCCAAGAAATCGGTAGGTGTCAACAACTGGAATAACGACATTTCCTAGAGAAAGCTCAGGATGAGGGTGAAGAGTACGTTTACGACAAAAGTGGACAACGGAGGTCTTTGCGGCAGAAAACCGAAAGCCATGTTCTAAGGTCCACTTCTACACCCTCCTAATAGCTTGCTGTAATTGTCGCTCTGCGGCTGCCATACTGCACGACCTATAGTGCAGAGCAAAATCATCCACATATAGCGACGGTATTGCTGCCGGACCAGCAGCAGCGACAATACCGTTGATGGCAATCGCGAACAGAGTGACACTAAGGACCGATCCCTGTGGGACTCCGTTTTCCTGAACGTGATATTGCGAATATGTCCTCCCTACTCGGACACGGAATAGACGGAGGGACAAAAAATTCGCTATAAATACCGGCAAGTTACCTCGGAATTTCCATTGATGCAGGACTGAAAGGATACCATATCGCCATGTGGTGTCGTAGGCCTTCTCTAAATCAAAGAAAACAGCTACCAAGTGTTGTTTACGGAGAAACGCATCCTGGATAGAGCTCTCCAGGCGGACCAAGTGGTCCGTGGTGGATCGAGAGTCTCGAAAACCACACTGGTATTCGGATAAGAGTCCTTGTTTCTCCAGACACCACAAGAGTCGGCGATTTACCATCCTCTCAAATAGCTTACACAGGCAGTTGGTAAGACAAATCGGCCTGTAACTTCCTGCATACTTGGGATCTTTGTCAGGCTTGAGGACAGGAATGACTATGCCCTCTCGCCACTGAGACGGAAAATCACCCTCCATCCAGATACGGTTGAACACACGAAGGAGATAGAGTAGACTTTCATCACTAAGGTGCTTCAACATCTGGTTGTGGATGTTGTCCAGTCCAGGAGACGTGTCCTTGCAAAGCGCTAGGGCGCTGCGGAGTTCCCACTCCGTAAAGGGCACGTTGTAGTCCTCTGAAGCTTGAGAGGCAAAACTAAGGTGATGACGTTCTGCCTCTCGCTTCACAGCGAGGAAATCAGGATGGTAATTCCCGGAGCCAGATACATCCGTGAAATGACTGGCTAGATGGTCAGCAATCAGGAGGGATTCAGTGACAATATAGCCTGCAATGGAAATTCCCGGTAGAGAAGATGATCCATGGATACCCGAAATACGTCGAAGCTTAGTCCACACTTGAGATGATGGAGTATGTGACGTCATAGACGACACATATCTCTCCCATGAAGCCTTCTTACTTTGACGAATAAGAACTCGCGCCTTAGCGCGGAGTTTCTTGAATGTTATCAAGTTGGCCGCAGTAGGCTGTCGACGGTAACGTTTGTGAGCGCGACGGCGTTCTTTGATAGCTGCTGCTATTTCTTCGTTCCACCAAGGAACGAGCTTTCGGCGAGGAGTCCCCGAGTAGAACGGAGTGGACTCCGCAGCAGCAGCAAGAATAACTCGGGTTATATAAGTTATGTCCTCGCCGACGGTCTGCCTGATATCATCGTTAAAGTCAGCTAACGATATGTACTTTGGCCAATCAGCATGTTTCAAAATCCATCGAGGGGGAGCCTCGACGGATTGATGATGATGATGATGATGATGCTTGTTTTAAGGGGCCTAACATCGAAGGTCATCGGCCCCTAATGGTACGAAATGAAAGAACAAAAATTGCAAAGGCATCCACTGACCAAAATAAAAATAAAATATGGCATGAAAAATGAATGGATGGACAGGAACTCAACAAAACAGAAAACAAACAAACAAAAATCAGTGGATCGGATTCAATACAGATCGAAAATAGCATTATTACCGACCAAGGAACCACTTATAAAGCACAATGATGCTTGGTGTCTAAAGGGGGTGCAAAATCCACGTCTAAGGCCCCACAGAATGGTACATGTCGCGAGTAAAATAGAACCATGGTATGTGTCATGTTGGGGTATTAATCAGAAGTAGCGAAGACTCACGGTGTTCCACAAAAGATGGTACTACTCACAAGTATTGCAAGACGTACAAGTAACGCAGACCTATGGTGTGTCTCACACAATGGCCCAACTCAGAGTCAACGCAAACCGAGAAGGTTCCCCACCTAGGTGTACTAAACACGGGCGCCGGTATTCCCGTGGTGTTCCTCACATAGTGGGTACTAATCACAGGCAACGCAGACCCACGGTTCTGCTCATATAGTGGTACAACTCACAGGCTACGCCCAGACCCGCGGTGTTGCACACATGGGTACGACGCACGGGTACTGGAATCCACCAGGCCAGGCTTTTACTGCTACTAATCACAAACCTATTTCGTACCGAATTTAGTGGTACTACTCGCAAGTACAGGCAACCTATGGTGTTCCCCGCGTGATGGTACAATTCAAAATTAGTTTCATGGTTCTAATTCAGTCAGCCCTTGGTCGCCCCTTTTAGTCGCCTGTTACGACAGGCAGGGGATACCGCGGGTGTATTCTACATGTGCGTCCCCCACCCGCAGGGGGTAGTGTGTTTGGTCCGCGAGAGGTATTTTATTTCCCTCAAGTCCGCCGGCAAGCCGGTTAGGACCCCCCTATCCGCCACCTGGGACGCGCCACGTGGGAGTATCACCTCTCCCCCTGCTACGCCTGCGTAGCAGGTTCGTGGCCTCGACGGATTTTTGGTTCATCAAAGTAAGAATGATGGGAAAATGGTCACTGTTACAGAGATCATCGTGTGTATGCCACCGACACAGTGGAACCAACGTTCGGCTGCATGGACTTACGTCTATGCGAGAATATGTGCCGTAACGCACACTAAAGTGACCTGGTTCCCCCGTGTTCAAAATACATAAATCCAGCTCTGTTACTAATGTTTCCTGCTCTCTCCCCCTGGCGCAAGGCGTCTCAGAGCCCCAGATGGGGTGATGGGCGTTGAAATTGCCCAATAAGAGGAAGGGAGGTGGAAGCTGATCTATAAGATCAGTGACATCAGTTATGTTAAGAGCGTGACCGGGTAGAAAATAAACATTAAACACTGTTGTTATGACAGGCAGCGGAACGCGAACAGCTACAGCCTCGAGGGGAGTTCTTAATGGAACCTCTTCGCTGTAGGTATCAGAACGTACAAAAATGTCAACACCACCGGACGCCCGGTGAGCATAGTACCGTTCTGTCGAGTATAGTCTGAAATTTCTCAAGACCGTATGATGACCAGGTCTGAAGTTGGTCTCCTGAATACAGACTATACTCGCTGCGTACTCACTAATGAGCTGACGTAACTCAGCAAGATGCCTGTCATAACCATTACAATTCCACTGTAACAGTGCCATAGTGTGGACTATAAAAGCAGTGTTAGGTTATAAGCGAAAAAATGCTCGTTAGCCTAAACACTATCTAATTCTACATCCGTAGATGTAGAGGACAGCGCGACATCCATCCCGTCATCAAAAGATGGCAGGGGTGCCGCCCAGAACTTCGACACTTTTCGGGCGCGAGGGGGTCCCCTACGAGGAGAGCGCGCAGGTTTAGGAGCAGGAGTGCCTTCTGGCGCAGACTCATACCCCCCAGATGGGGGGCATGACTTCTCCTTCGCAGGGGAAGTCCGAGAGCGCTCAGAACGGGCGCTCTTCTTCCCCTTCTTTTTTCAGGTTTAGACGGGCTGGAAGTTGGTTTTCCAGCCCTGGTCGACGATGCCGCCTCCGCCGGCTGGGGCACGACTTTCGTCGACCTCCTAGGGGGGGGGTGACTTGGACTTCCCCCCTTGTTGTGCCCTTCTGGCAACTGCCAGCCTGCACAGACTTCTGGTTGGTCGAAGGTGGGGTGGTCCCCCCCCTTCGAGCTTTGACTATTTGCGACGTTGCTGGGAGCAGCAACAGTCGCCTTGGGCGCAGCGATCTGGACAGGTGTCGAGGTCGTAAATGACGAACCTGGAAGACTCTGAGCTATCAAGCTATAGTCTTGTGTACGGGCAGGTGTATTCGTAGAATGAAACTTACGGCGCGCTTCCTGGTAGGAAAGACCATCCAGGGTCTTGATCTCCTGGATCTTCTTCTCACTCAGGTATGTCGGACAATTCCGATCCCGAGGAGAATGAAAACCGGAGCAGTTAGTGCACTTGTATGGAGTTGTGCACTCCTCCGCGCCGTGAGCTACGCGTCCACATGTACCACATACAGCCTGATTCGAACAGCGAGATACCATATGTCCGAATCGCTGGCATTGATAGCATCGCATAGGAGGCGGGATGTACGGCCTCACATCGCAACGATAAGTTGTTACCTTGACTTTCTCTAGTAACACTGACAACTTGAAAGAGACAATGAAGGCACCAGTGGCAACGTCTTCACCGTTGACCTTGCGCGTAATGCGCCGGACGTGTGTCACGCCACGGTTCTTCATGTCTTCCATCAACTCGTCGTCAGTGTTCAAAATAAGGTCGCGGTGAAAGATGACTCCGCGAACCAGGTTCAAGGACTTATGCTCCTCCACTTTGACGGGGATTTCGCCAAAGTGCTCGCACTTAAGCAACTGATCAGCTTGCAGTGCTGTACGAGTCTTTAGGAGCAAACTACCGTTGCGCATTTTCTTAAGTTCCTCCAGTTCGCCATAGACGCCTTCGATGTGTCTACTAAACAGGATCGACTTCACCAGCTTAAAATCCTGCCCATCGGTTCTGGTAGCGACCAGAAACCTAGGGAAGCTGGATCCCATTCCTTCACGCTGCGCATGTTCCCAGGGAGTTGAACCTCTCAGGGAAGCAAAAGTTAAAGACTTAGGTGGGCGACCACCTTGAGAGAGCCGACTTCATTTGGAAGCCATTCCCGATAGCATCCTCCCCGAATGCCACCCACTCCGATCAGGGGTCTCTGTAGCCGAACCAAGCAGCCAAGGCAATACCCACCTGGTCATAGCAGGTACTGTCCGGGGTCCGATGTTGAACGATGCCTAATACGGGATGACTGAGGCAATGAGCACTAAGATTCCCTTCCTCCAGTCACCCGCAATAGCATGTACCCCATAGCGTGTATAGAGCACTAAATATAGAAAAAATAAATAAAAATAATTAATAAGAATATGTCCTTCTGGCATTCGGCTGTGCGGGGACCTGCGTTGTCAGGCGGATACCACTGCCCGGGTACATGACACTCCCACCCGTCGCGTCCTGGGTGGTTGCTGGCACGGGCTTTCGAGCGTAGTCGCACACATAGGAGCTCCATCGCCGAGCAGCACGCACATCAAAATTTAGAATGGTCTACATCTGACCCTCGGAAAAATAATAAAAAATAAAGAGGGGACCATGGCCACATGACCCTTTAAGTCGCCTTCTGCGACAGGCAGGGATTACCTGTGAATGTACTCGACCCCTCCCATCCACAGGAGGTCCAACACATTATACCAAACCGCAATCCATGTCCGCGCCTAGGTCGCCCCTTTAAGTCGACTCATACGGCAGGCAGGGGGTACCGGGGGTGTATTCTACATGTGCGTCCCCCACCCGCAGGGGGTAGTGTGTTTGGTCCGCGAGAGGTATTTTATTTCCCTCAAGTCCGCCGGCAAGCCGGTTAGGACCCCCCTATCCGCCACCTGGGACGCGCCACGTGGGAGTATCACCTCTCCCCCTACTAAGCCTTCGTAGCAGGTTCGTGGAATTTGAAAAATTTAATTAAAAAAATAATTTATTTAATTTTTCAAAATAATAAAACCACAATTATTATTGTTTAATTTTATTTACTTCTGTTGCCCAATTTTTCAACTTAAGTTAACTCGTGTCCTCATCCCGAGGTGGTGCAGCTCTTTTCAGGCACACCCCCATTGGAGGTGAGCTGCATGTTCCATTTCAACCACATACCAGCCCTCCTGCCATTCTTAAAAATCTGGCAGTACCGGGAATCGAACCCGGGCCCCCGAGTACGGCAGCTAATTAACACTAACCGTTACGCTACGGAGGCGGACAATTTATCAACTTTATTACACTGACACCGTATACCAAGTTATTTTCTTCATTATAAGACACAACACAAGAACTAACGTACTTCATGGGTCTAAAGTGAGTCTTATATTGTTATGCCTACTACTGATATGAATAATTAGCCTGAGCGCTCGGCAACGGGGTCAGGGACTCGAAAACAGTCTGACCTTGACGCGATTTCTGAGCATCTCCTCTGCCTCAGCCCCTTTCTCCCCATGCTAAACAGACACCGGCAGTCATCGTTGTCGTTATCGACGGCTACACATGCAGCCTGCGTTGACTGTTGTCTGCGTGTGTTGATACGAACCGACAGTTGTTTTATTTTATTTGCATTTACTGTTTAGTTATTAGTGTTCGGACTGTTGGTTAGTTATTCGTGTTACCGTGTATCATCGTTTGGAAAACGGAATTGTTTAGTGCACTTTGAGCTGCGTTTTTATCAGTTTCCAAATTATGGATGGCAGAAAACGACTCGGTGGAGCCGAGTATAGAAAACTTGCCAAAGAAAAAAGGAAGAAAGAAAGCGATGTGCTGTCACAAACACAATGTTAATGAAGATGAAGGCTGAAAAGAAAAATCAGGTAAGTAAATATTAATTTTTATTTCAATAATTAAATTATAGCACATTAGGGAAGAGATGAATTAATTGTGCCTTATCGAATTTTACGACCATTTTTAATACTTCATTTTGTAATATATCATATTACTGATTGAATTTGTATCCCGGCTTTTAATATTTTAGATGACGTTGAAGCTGGAGAGGAAGGTACGCAACATGTCGCTTCCTATTGGTGAAGCGAATGAAGATGAATTATCATCTCGTCCAGACCCTACAACTGGTCTTGAAGAAACATCCGAGTTTTCCTTTGATTTTAGGGATCCTGGTTCATGGCCACAGAGTTTTTCAGATTCTGAAAGGTGTTACATAACAAAAATGAGCTTTGAAAATCTGATTGAGCCAAATTTAAGTAACAGCAGCAGAGAAGGACATAACTTAACCAAAGATTGGTTTGATAAAGTTCTCATAAATGGAGAAAAAGTAAAGAGATCATGATTAGGCTACAGTGAAAGTAAGAAAACTCTATATTGTGTTCCCTGCAGGCTGTTTTCACACTTAGCATCAAATCAAGTGCCTTCCTTAGCTAAAGAAAAAGGACTTACTAATTGGAGAAAACTCAGTGAAAAATTGCCTGAACATGAAAATTCATCCATCCACAAAGTTTGCTTTTGTTTGTAGAAAGATTTGGAATCTTGTTTAGGAAAGAGAGGTATTGATGCAGAACTCCAAAACCAGATCCATCAAGAAGAGTCTCACTGGAAGGCGGTATTGCGCTGCATTATCGATGCTATTCTATTCCTAGCAAAGCAAAGGGAGTCCATTCTGAGGAACTAAAGAAGACCGTGGTTTCAGCGACCCATCCAGTGGAAAGTTCTTGAGCACAGTAGAACTTACAACGCATTATAATGCCCCTCTTCTACAACATATTGAGCGGCGTAAGAAAGGGCAAATCTCGTATTTCTCACATAAAATACAAGATGAGTTCTTTGAAATTATTGCCATAAGGCAAAAGATAATACAAGACATTTTGGATGCGAAATATTATTCCTTAATATTTGACTGCACTCATGATATCAGCCACAGTGAGCAAATGACTCAAGTAGTTCGTTACGTCAAAGCAAATATATCGGAGGTAGAAGACAGTTTTATTGATTTTTGCCCAGTTAGTTGTAATGGATTTAAAATTATTTTTCGCGATGGTACGATGCATATTGGTTATGTGTCTATTTTCTTGTCTGGCCCACCGTGTATTCAAACTTCAGAATTCCATGGACTTCTATAATTGATGATGGTGTGCTATCTAGCGGTCGACTTGGAATTTAAGCAGCGAGGTAGCTAGTTGTGGTGCTATCTGGGCGCTAGATGTGAAGCTTTCTCTGTCGTAGTCTGTCGACAATGCAGATAGCAGTTGTTCCGATTATTGATTTGTAGTCTGAAGACGGAGGAACCTATTCTCTACTGATTGTGCTTTAAGAAGACTAGTAAATCAAGATGCAAGAAGAGGAGATGGTGGAGAAACTAGACCATGGGTGATGGATTGTCCATCTGGGCGATAGGCCTGAATATTTGGTTATCCTTCTGAATTTTTTAATTGTATATTTGTTTTCTTCGACCTCCTAAGTAAGGTGCATCCATCTTTGTAGTGAACTAAGCGACCAAGGAATGGATTAG
This sequence comes from Anabrus simplex, assembly GCF_040414725.1. Lineage (NCBI taxonomy): Eukaryota > Metazoa > Arthropoda > Insecta > Orthoptera > Tettigoniidae > Anabrus > Anabrus simplex. Next base: position 172,192,261 of record NC_090268.1, read on the forward strand.
ATAATTGTGTTAATACGCGGAGATATTTAAATTCGTATGTGAAATTGGGCATGTGTTTTTAAAAGAAATTAACTTCCTAAAACAGGTCTTCATAAAAATCTTGTAACATGATAATATTTGTTTTAGGCTTCAGTGTTGTAATAATCATGTTGGCATTTGTTTACCTTCTTGACTTCAATTAATTTTAGTTTGGTGCACCAAAACAAGTTTTTTTTTATTATAATATTTTCAAGCGAATGTCGGGCTACTAAAAGAGAATCTGTGGGACTTTAATGTAGGACTTCTAATGACTTCCTCGGTACTTCAAGTGCTTGCTTTGATTTCGGTGCTCGTCATCTGTTACATCTGTGTAACAGAATGCAAACTTACCGTGGCCATGCCGTGTTGACATTGACATTTGAGGATCGTCGTATTATTGGTAACTTATTACTCAGCTGATTTTTCGGTGTAGATCCTTGTGCGTGTGGAAAGTTTTTCGTTGAGTTTGATTAATTCATTTGGTTTTAGCTACCGTTCATTGGAGAGTATTTGGGTTATTTATCCTAATTATCGATTTATGGCCATGTTTCGAATAATTTCTTGGTATTAAATGAAGTCATGCCTTTTCTTCGATTTGATTAATTTTAATGCAGGCCTGGAGTGACCGAGAATTTCATTAGGAAAGTTTTCAAGCTTCTTTCAATAATAGTTGTCTTAAGATTTTAAATCTTCTATTGGCCTACGTTTGTTTATTTTCAAAACATTTACTGCATCCTGGCAATTTGAGTCAGTGTTAAAATAATTTATTTTCAATTAATATCCTTAATTAATTTTTCTGAATGGTGTGCACGTTCATTGTGCGGTGGTAATTCATTTGTTATTTTGTTTGAGGTCGAAATTTTTTTTAAATTATTTTCCTAATTAAATTTGGTTTGATCAATTTATTTTGAGTTATTATTTCAGCCAATTAATTAAGTAAGTTATTTTAAGATGATTCGCTTGACCTTTTGTGTCCAGAGCTTCCACAGTGTGCGACGGCCTTTTGTTGGGATAATCGTAAGTTGTCCTTTCTTATTTTATCCCTGGTCGTGCTAACACTCTTGACATTTTCCTTATGTTGTGAGATAGTGACAAAACAGGTGAAGGTCTCAGCCAAGAAATCCTAAAAAAATAGACACAGATGAACTACACTTAGAGAACTGTAGAGGCCAATCCTACGACAATGGGGCAAATATGGCCGGGAAGTATAAAGGAGTTCAGTCCAGACTACCGTACTTCAGGGGAACGAGCTAGCATATTTTGACCGATGTGATGCTCACTCCCTCAATTTAGTTGGTGTTAATGCGGTCAGTGCTACTATTATGGCTCAGAATTTTTTCGAAACTTTGAATAGTATGTATTCTTTCTTTGCGGTTTCAACTTCACGCTGGGAAGTTCTCCGAAAGTATGTGCCACTGACATTGAAACCTGAAAGCAATACAAGATGGTCTGCAAGATTAGATGCGGTCGAAGCTGTGTATAAACATTACAGTAAAGTTGTGCAGGCTCATTGTTGAGATCGGCAGTGTAGATATTTGCCACCTCAAACTAAGAGTGAGGGCAACTCCCTTTTCAAAAATATTGGGACACTTGAATTCATCGTTTTCACATGTTTTTGGCATGCTTTCTTCAAAACGATCAATCATGTCAATGAGTTTTTGCAAAGAAAAGATGTAACAGTAGATTTGGTTACCCGGAACCTTCAAGGACTTTTAACGTTCTTGAAGTCTTGCAGAGAGTTTGCTCCATCTGAGGCCATTGCTGAGGGTAAATTCTTAGCAAGCATGAGTGATCTACCATCTGAGTTCTCAGAAAAAAAGACAAAGAAAAATGAAAAAAATGTCTAATGAGCTGTATGGCGATGAAGCTCCGACAAGTACTGAGAATGTGTACCATGTAGCTATGTTAGAAGTTATTGTCCAGATGATTACGGAACTCAGTGACAGGTTTAAGGCTTTGGACAACATAAACAGCAAGTTTGGATTTTTGAATGCATTTCGTATTAAAGAAATGCAAACAAAAGATCTAAATATGAAAGCAGAAGAATTGGCAAATATCTACACTGCCGATCTCAACAATGAAGAATTTAAATTTGAAATAGAAAGTTTCAAGCACCACGCTTTATCAGTTGACGGAAATTTAAAGGGAGCCACATCAAGAGAAATGTTAAGTCTTATTTATAAAAATAAACTAGAGGAAGGCTACCCTAACATTACTTCTGCACCGAGAATGTTCCGCACGTTGTCAGTTACAGTTCCAACTGGAGAACAAAGTTTTAGCAAACTCAAAATCATCAAAAACTACATGAGAAGTACAATGGGACAGGAGAGACTCTCTAATCTAAGTATAATATCAACTGAACACAAACGAGCATCCCTTATCAACTTTGATGACATCATCAGTACATTTGCAGTTAAGAAGGCTCGAAGAATTCAATTTTGAGGTACAATACATAACAAATTTTTGCGTAGTTACAATTGAGTTACACTACAAACAAATTATTTGTAATAGTCATGTATAAGTGTATTAATATAAGTGTAATGTATGTATTAATATGTATAACTATATTAATATAAGTGCTTTTTTCATAAATAAAACTTCTTAATAGTATACATATGCTGTGTAATTTGAACTGCCGCAGCTAAAAATATAGCTTCCGGAGGTATTATATTTTAGCGGTAGGGGGAGGGGGAGGGAGGGAGCCGGGCGATGGAGGGTGGCAAACTCATCCTTGCCCCCCCCCCTGACAAATCTCCTAGTTCCGGCCCTGCACTGAAGCTCAACTTATAGTATTCCAGCAAATTATAGCAGATATCTTGGATTCAGAAGGTCAAATGGACTGTACCGCGATTGACGTGTCTAAAGCATTTGATAGGGTGGATCATGGGAGACTACTGGCAAAAATGAGTGCAATTGGACTAGACAAAAGAGTGACTGAATGGGTTGCTATATTTCTAGAAAATAGATCTCAGAGAATTAGAATAGGTGAAGCTTTATCTGACCCTGTAATAATTAAGAGTGGAATTCCTCAAGGCAGTATTATCGGACCTTTATGTTTTCTTATATATATAAATGATATGAGTAAAGGAGTGGAATCAGAGGTAAGGCTTTTTGCGGATGATGTTCAATCAATCAATCAATACTGATCTGCATTTAGGGCAGTCGCCCAGGTGGCAGATTCCCTATCTGTTGCTTTCCTAGCCTTTTCCGAAATGATTTCAAAGAAATTGGAAATTTATTGAACATCTCCCTTGGTAAGTTATTCCAATCCCTAACTCCCCTTCCTATAAATGAATATTTGCCCCAGTTTGTCCTCTTGAATTCCAACTTTATCTTCATATTGTGATCTTTCCTACTTTTATAGACGCCATTCAAACCTATTCGTCTACTAATGTCATTCCATGTTATTCTCTATAGAGTAATAAATAAGTTACAAGATTGTGAGCAACTGCAACGTGACCTCGATAATGTTGTGAGATGGACAACAGGCAATGGTGTGTTGATAAACGGGGTTAAAAGTCAGATTGTAATATTATAAAATGGGATCATATTGTAGGTGTGTTTGAGATCCAAGATTCAGAGCAAATTAAGTTAGCTAACAAACTGGGTGTCAAGCACATTCACTTTCATAAACATAGGATGAATGTTAAAATAGCTGCACAAACCTTGAGTTCATCAGTTTGGGATGCTCTGATTTTATTAAATAATTTAGCATGAGAAATTGTTTACATTCTGGTGGTACCATTCGGTTTATACAGATATTTGTTAGGCTTTTTGACTTAGTGAATTCCAAAAATCCCTATGTTACTGGCTTTAAAATTCCCATTTCTAGAGATAATTTAATTATGATAAAGGTAATTGATGACTCAGTTAAGTATCTCCTAGGTTTGAAGACCCCTGACAGTCAGCTACTGATAAGCCACGGAAGAAAAATGTAGAAATGGGTATTTCTATTTGTGGCCAAGTGCTCAGCCGTGTGATGGATTCGATCTTCGGAGATCTGAAATTTTCCTATGTATTCAATTTTCTAGATGATCTTCTCATCTTTTTTCCAAGCTTTGACGAACACCTAGCTCACCTGCGTGAGGTACTCAGTCGTTTACGCAAGCACGGTTTTACCATCAATCCCAGAAAGGTGTCTCTTTGCTCTAAGTGCTTAAATTTCCTTGGCCATGACATCTCCGAGTCCGGTACAGCTGTGAACCCTGACAGAGTCAAATGTATCAGAGAGTTTCCTCGGCCAAAGAATGTTCGTGGCGTTAGAAGATTCTTGGGTATGGTCGGTTTCTACAGCCGTTTCATCAAAGATTTTTCCCAAATTTCGGCCCCTTAAACCTTCTGAAAAGGAAAACTGCTACTTCGTCTGAGATGAAGCTCAAACCCATGCCTTCGATCAGCTGCAAGATGCCCTTCGTCAAACCCCTGTTCTCCACAGTCCGAATTTTTCCTGTGATTTTGTCCTGCAGTGTGACTCTAGTGAACTTGCAGTTTCTGCCGTGCTGAACCAATCCGATGAGGATGGGAAGCTAGTCCCCATTGCGTATTTTAGCAAGCTGTTGCGTGGAGCTGAACTGAAGTACTCTAGTTATGAAAAGTGTGGCCGTAGTCTTGGGAGTTGAGAAATTCCGCTCTTACATGGAACACCGCCATTTCTTTGTCCATACGGACAATCAAGCTCTATCATGGATGGGCGCCAATGTCAAACGACTCGGTAGAACAGCAAGGTGAATACTCCGTTTGTCAGCTTATAAATTCACTGTTGTACACGTTCGTGGGAAAGAAATTGTTGTGGACGACTGTCTGTCGCGCATGTTCGACGGGGTGAAAGAGGGTGAGGTCAAACCCGAAGACGATTGTTATCCGCCCTATATTGTTGAAAGTGTCAACATTTTGCAAAATTATCTTTGGTCTTTCACGGACATTTCCGAGCATCAATAAAATGACAGTGAATGTCAGGAACTGATGAAAGGTGTCGCTGATGGGTCTCTTCGAGACAAGTCATTTGGTATCAAACGAGGGTTGCTAGTCCATCGTAGCCGTAAAAATGGAAAAGACAAGGTTTTCGTTCCTCTCAAATTAAGATCCATGATGTTGCACTACTACCATGATTCTTACCTGGGTGCTCATCTAGGTCAATTCAAAACCTCGCATCGTATCTCTCGTGATATCTTTTGGCCCAATCTCAAAAAGAACGTACTTGAGTATGTGATAAGTTGCGACATATGCCAACGGTGCAAACCTGCGCAATGCTGTCAAACTGGTCTTCACTCCGCTGATATTGCATCCTACCCGGGAGAAAAGTTATTTGTGGATTATTTCGGTCCTCTAATGAAATTCAAAAATGGCAACATCGGAATTCTGTCGATAGTTGACGCTTTTTCTAAATTCGTATGGTTGTTCTCGGTTCGTAAAATTAACTCGAGCAGCGCCGTTCGCCTTCTGTCTCGCCATATTTCCGGAGTTTATGGCCCTCGAAAGTGTTAGTAACTGACAATGCATCTACCTTCAGCGGCAATAAATTTCGTCATCTGTGTTTCGGATGGGGAGTGAAGCATGTTTTTCCGAGCCCCACTATCCCAAACCTTCACACGTCGAGAGTTTTCACCGCAATCTTAAGGCCTGTCTGAGTGCTTACCATAGCGATGATCAGCGGGCCTGGGATGATAATTTAGATTTTTTGTTTTAGCCTTCAACAGTGCAGTCCACCAGTCCCATCGCCGCAGCCCGGCAGAATTATTTATTGGTAGAAATCTGGCTGACCCGCTGGAGTTGAAATGGAATATGGAGTATCTGTGTGAGCCGTCGAGGAACATGGAGATTGAACTGAAGTGGAAGGAAGCCGTTGCTCACTTGGTCCGTGCCCGAGACCGGGTGGCTGAAACATTCAACCGGGAGAGGAAAGAGTTCAGCCTGCAATTTGGAGACTTGGTGGTGGTGAAAATGTTCTATAAGTTCAACAGCCAACCAGGTCGCCGCCAAACTGTGTCATAAATGGTCAGGCCCCAAAAAAATTGTAAGGTTCCTGGGACCTGTCACCGTTGAATTACAGGATCTGACAAGTAACAAGATCAGCAAGGCTCACATATCTTTGTTGAAAGTTTATCATTGACGAAGCCAATAATACTTCATCTATTAGTGATTATATTTTAATACTTGTACATGTTCTCTTTGCTTGTAGCAAAGTTGGCAATCTTCTAAAATTTCTTTTCTTTCACGGATAATAATATTGAGGAAAAGGAAGAGACCGGAAAGAACATCGGATGTCGTTGATTGGAGAAAAGACGAAGTGAGTGCAAATTCTTTGGAGAAGAGAGGACTCTTAATCTCATTTTCCTTTGGCTACCTGACTCTCACTCGTGAAGACATTAAATAAATTGCGTAAAGAGGAAAAAAAGGGAGAGACTGATTAATTCAGCGTGTTATTGTTAATCAAGAAAGCACTGAACCTCAAAGTGAGGTGAACTGAGTTTCATAATACGTTGCTGTGTACATATCTTGTAACTATACTTATCTTGTGTATTTACTTTAGTCTTAGCTAGATTTTAAGGTTCTTTAGTGTTTAGATGTGTGCACACATTAATTATAAGCCTTTTAGGTTTCATTTTAAAATGTGTCTCTTGCCTGATCACCAAGAGAAGACACGTTTTAAAAGGAGGCTGTGTGATGATGAAACATGCTCGTTTAGCATGTTCATAATATGTAACTTTTTCCGCAATTGCTAAGAGTTTGTATCAGCTCTTGGTTGACTGACTTAACTATTTCCCTAACTGTAACGCAGAGGGCAGCACCCTGCTCTGAACACGGATGGTCCTTCTTTCGGTGAGTCTTTGACTTTATCTCCTTGACTTGCTATATTTGTTGTGGTTATGACGTGAGGAATACCAAGATGGAGTCATCTCTGATCGGAGTGGCATTTCTCAATTACAGACGGGTATTCATACGGTTTAAGCTCTGCCTGTACTCCCATTCGGGTTTTTCATTAATCAGCTTATACTGCATGTACTGTGAGCTATTTTTCATTTTTTATTTTATGTTTATCTCGTGGCCATTTCTTGTGCCATAAATCGTAACTGATTGGTATACGCCTTTTTTGCTCCGTGATATGAATGGGCTGTGTGCTTGATTGCATTATTCTGATGATGGTGATGTGGTAACTGGGTCTCTACGAGAATTCTGATTATGTGCACGGTATTGTGATGTATTTTGCCACCAAATATGAGTATGCTCTGAGTATCGGCACGGAGATCCGTTGGAGTCGTACCCAATGCGTAAGTTGGTGGGCTTAAACGTGAACCATGGGTCCATATCGTCCTGTTTATGAAATATTTGAGTTGTGCACGTTACTCCGTCGTATATGTGGCCTTTACTTATGACCAGGTGAGTCATATTACATGTGTTTGGGATCTGCTTTTGAATGGGTTATTGAGCCTATTGTTGCCCGATACCGGTAATGGCTGAATGCTTGTGTGTGTGTGTGTGTGTGTGTGTGTGTGTGTGTGTGTGTGTGGGCGCGAGCGAGGAATGAAAATATGCCGTATTGGTCAGTTAATTGATATTTCTTTTCCTTAATCCTTCCGTACTTGGTTTTCGCTTCGAGTACGATGTTTATTATCTTGCTTTGGTCTATGTCTTGACCGTTTCTCCTTGCTCACGTGGCCGCTATTATTGTTTAATAAATACGGGCGATGCGCACACCTTATTCTCTTTGCCTTACGTATTATTCTTTGGTAGAGAGATGTTCCATTCTCGGCCATCCCGATACCTGAATACTTTCCATTATATCTGGTTTCGCTTTACTCCGTGATGCTTTGTGATCCTTTATCTTGGGAATGGCTATTGTTGTCGTGATGATGGTGGAGCCTTGATTAACAAAGTCCGTGTGGATTGTTTTCTCTTAAGATACTTAAATATGTTGTGAAACTATTATTCAAGTGGTGAGCACGTCTTAAGGTATTATTTTTCTGGATGTTTGAGATATGCTGTGCTCGCAGACTTACATTACTACCTCTCATAAACCTGAAGGACAAAAGTATGTATGCTTTAATTGTTTAATTTTCATTTGTGGCTTCCTTTTCTTATGATATGTTTATATAAATACACCCTCATTCAATTTTATTCGTATTTCATTACTATTAGTTATTTGCTTCCTCGTCATGCATTGTTAATGAGGGACATCTCCAGTTCAGGGCCTTTTATCTGCCTTTCCTGGTCGGGATCCACGTCCTCGAATCTCCCGTCGTGCATTATGTATTCCGTCGTATATCATTACCGAGGGAGGGGTTCGGCACAAATCTTTCCCACAACCTCTCACGTCGACCACCGATATCAGCCATGTTTATTCTAGGTTACGGTCTGATGTAATTGTAGTTGGTCTTGATCAGACCTTAATGCGAATCTCGATCGTTCATAGATGGCGAATCGAGTAGCCGGATATGTTGGAAACGTGGGTTTGTTCCAGTGCAGGGCCTTTTATCTGCCTTTCCTGGTCGGGATCCACGTCCTCGAATCTCCCGTCGTGCATTATGTATTCCGTCGTATATCATTAGCGAGGAAGGGGTTCGGTACAAATCTTTCCCACAACCTCTCATGTCGACCACCGATATCAGCCATGTTTATTCTGGGTTACGGTCTGATGTAATTGTAGTTGGTCTTGATCAGACCTTAATGCTAATCTCGATCGTTCATAGATGGCGAATCGAGTAGCCGGATATGTTGGAAACGTGGGTTTGTTGTTATCGTATGTAGTTTGTGTAATGTCATTAAAGTTGACGACAAATGTTAGTTTCTTTGTAGAATATAAGTGTGCGAGTGTATTTATATGAGTCAGTGGACACTTAGAATCTGTCATCTTACGCAGCAATGTGAGAATATGTTTGTTTATATCGTGTTGTGAACCAAGTTCAAATCTAACTATGATAATGCCTCTCATACAACTATTCGTAATTTTCTATGGAATAAAACATTAAGAGAGAAATGTATTAAGAATATAGTGCATCGTGATTATTTTGAAGTCGATGACAAAACTGTAGTGTGCATACACCATTTTGAAAATAAGTCTGAGGTTAGGGAAAACTTTAATCTAATGCCAAACGGTGAACTTATTCGTGTTCCTCGAAAAATATTTAGATAGAATATAATTGCTATTGTGATATCCCGCCAGTGTCTATGTGCTTCAAAGTGTCGAGTGATTTAGACGCAAGTGTATTTCACTATAACCTGTGCTTGCTTACGGAAATGTTTGGCGGGATCTTGGAGTATAACAAAACTTCTAAGCGTGGCAGATGGGACAATCTGTATACTGTTACACAGAAGAAATAGTGACTTGGCGGGATTAGCTGGTTTTGTAACGCAGGGTTTTACACTACCAACACCTTCCGGTTCATGCTGTGGTTATCTGTTATCAAGCAGACTACACCGAACTGAAGCTCATCCATGTGGTTAAATATCAATGGTTGATTCAATAGAGTTTTTGCATTCATGTTCTTTGATGGGTAAAAACCTATTATATCTTTAGTGTCTCCGAACGTTTCATTACTAAGGTTACCATCATTGTGTGAAGTGCTGCTATGCCATATATCAACATTATGTTTAGCATTACCAGGGCCGTTCATTGGGTTAACATAATCATTTAGGGTGCATTTGGGCTAAGTGTCTCAGACGGTTAAGATGATGGCCTTCTGAGTCCAAGTTGGCGGGGTTCGATCATGGCCGCGGCCCAGTATTGCATCGCATAGTGTATTTGTTTACCTTGTATGTTTTTCTAATAAAGCTAGCAGCAGATAGGGGGACTACCCTCTCGTGGCGCCCCGTCTCCTCGGCTGCCAACCCCGCTGACGCTCCACCAGGGATGTGCTACAATATTTGCACACGCACCCGGACCTGCTATAAAGGCCGGGGCGACCCTGGTAGGAGCGTCAGTGTGAAGTGAGCAGTGGAGGCTACGGGACGTCACAACTATGCCGCGGCCCGCCCTAAGTGTCCACAAAGTCACTGTATTGTCTGTATATACACTCACACTGCGGGCGTCCACTGGAATGTCGGAGGTCGCCCATATGGCCGCCATCACGGCCGCCGTCGTCTCTGCTATATGGATCGGGGTAGCGTTCTGGAATGCCTGGGCCCAACCCATGGCGTGTGCTGGTACTACTGCGGCGATGGATTGTGGTGTGGCGTCGGCGTACACTTCAATGTCCGGTCGTAACACAGCCGTGGAACGGGGTGTTGCTACGAAGTCCGGAGTCAGAAGACGTCGAACCCAATATGGTTCTGCCGAGAGGACGTGTTTCGGTAAGAAACACGGCCATCCCATTACGTAACATAACCACAATAAGTATCCAGCTATTTGCTGCCGGCCGTAGTCATCAGTCGTGGTGATCCTAGGAATCAGCTGCTGCACCTGTTGCTGCGTTGTGTGATGTAGTGATACCTCCTGTGCAGGTATGTTAATGGTGACTCCTAGATATGTAAGTATGTCCACGGGGTAGAGGATGGATTTTGTCTCATTAAGCGTGATGCCTACGATGACCTTAATGTACAGGAGCAGTTCTTCTAGAAGCACGTCCGTCAAGTCCGTCGACCAGATCAACCAGTCGTCGAGATATACGACCATGTTGACATTGAATTCACTGTGCAGGACCTGTGCGACCGCCTCGCCCCATCTCTGCATCACGGACGGGGCCAGGGAATGGCCCATGGGAAGTCTAGTCCAGGTGTAAGAGCGGCCGCGGTAGCGGACCCCCAATTGTGCTGTGTAGCTGGCCGTATGGGTATCTGGAAGAAGCCGCTTCGAAGATCAAGCTTGATAGCGCGTGCTGCTGGTGGTATGCAGTGTAGGGCCTGTGCCGGACCTCTGAGGCTGAAGGTCGGACGTTGAATATATGGAGTCCAGGAACTGAGGTCGTAAGTGACCCGCGCGGTGCCATTATCCTTAGGCACTAGAAAGATTGGAAATGCTGAAGAAGGCGTCCCAGGCTGGAGGATCCGGTGTGTAACCAGATCGTGAATCACTTCGTCCATCAGGTCAGATGCTCGTGTCGCCCGGAACACAGTGGGGCTGTGGCGAGGTCGGGGCAAATTAACTCCGTCGGTGAGAATCTCTTGAGCGTATCGTCCTAGAGGAGTATCTAGATACGGGACAGGATGGGCGAGGGACACCGCTACGGACACATATCGTTCCGGTCGCGGTCGTGGGGCAAGCACCGGGGGGTGCAATGGGTCGGTAGTAGGAACTTGCCACGAACCTGCTACGCAGGCGTAGCTGGGGGAGAGGTGATACTCCCAGGTGGCGCGTCCCAGGTGGCGGATAGGGGGGTCCTCACCAGCTTGCCAGCTGACTTGAGGGAAATAAAATACCTCTCGCGGACCAAACACACACCCCTGTAGGTGGGGGAGGCTGACGAATAATACACCCACGGTATCCCCTGCCTGTCGTGAGAGGCGACTAAAAGGGGCGACCAAGTGTTGATTATATTAGAACCATGAAACTACTTGTGATTAGTACCACCACGCGGAGAACACCAAGGGTTGCTTTTACTTGTGCGTAGTACCACTACATTGGGTAGGAAATTGGTTTGTGATTAGTAGCACAGAGGAGCACCGTGCGGTCGGCTTTTGCAGTACCTGTGATTAGTACCACCATATCAGCAGGACCATGGGATGATAGCTACTATGGTTCTGCCTTGCCTATGATTAGTACCCACTATATGAGGAACACCGCGGGATAGGGAGAGGTCCCTGTGGTTAGTACTCTTATGTGATGAACACCATAGGTTTGCGTTGCCTGTAAATGGCGCCGCAAAGTGAGAAAAACATAGGTCTGTATTCTATGTCGGATTTCATAACCTCTGAGTAGTACAATAGTGTGTGGAATACCGCAAGTCTCTGCTACTTTTGATTAGTACCGCAACAGAACAAATACCATGGTTCTACTTTGCTAGCGATCAGTACCGTTATGAGGGGCCGATAACTTCTATTTAGGACGCCCTGTTGACTGCACGCATAATCGATTGTGTTATGCTATAGCAGTAGTCCCTTGGTCAGTAATAATATTTTGTCACATCAGTTTATGTGAATGTGAGACCTTGCGGGTCGCATCCACTGATTGTTTTAAATTCATGTACATCCATTCATTCGTCGTTCTCACGCTCTTGAATTCTGGTCAGTGGAGAATTTTAGACTTTTAATATGTCATTCCATTTCGTCTCATTTCGTACCATTAGGGGCCGATGACCTAGATGTTAGGCCCCTTTAAACAACAATCATCAATCAATCAATCAGTAGGAACTTGGCGTGGAAGTGGGCGAATGAAACTGGCATCGATGTAGTCCCAGTCGTCTTCGTCGTCCTCGGAGATGCTGCGGGCATCGTCTTCTCCGTCGGTGCGGGATCCCGAGCGCCCGGGTTCCTCCGGACGGGAGCCTGGGTCCTCGGCAGGTAAATCGTCGTCTAGAATGTCCCATGGGGCAGAACGGAGCCGTAGGTCAACAGCTGGTTGCGGGTAGAAAGTAGTAACTGGCTGCACCTGGGGTGGAGGCTGCAAGTCCTCGTCGGGGTCAAAGGTAGCCCAATACTGAGCGATGGTCGTGTGAATATCAGGTGCTACCGGAAGGGAGAAACAAGCTCCTACGCCGGACGAGTATGACCGTTCCTCGGCGTTCTTCCACCCCAGCTCCAACACTGCGGTGACCCTCCGGATGCGATGAGTTGGCCTGGATGGACACATGATTAGTTGTGACGTCCCGTCGCCTCCACTGCCCACTTCACACTGACGCTCCTAACAGGGTCGCCCCGGCCTTTATAGCAGGTCCGGGTGCTTGTGTCACTAACTGATTTCACACAACATCCTCCCACCTAAGTCAAATGAATGTTAACATGAATTGACTTACACCATACCACTTTCATAAAACAGTCCTGAAACAATTACAAAATTATAAAATTCAATAATATGAACACAAATAAATATGTTAATTGACACATATCACAAATTTAACTTTTTTGGCTTGTGAATCAATCGTCCCAGACGAGTTATTTTCACTGTCTGCTTTGAAACTTGAGGACCATCTTCAGGAGGAGTAGAAGAGTCACATGCTCCGGCCTCGTGATTATCCTTTATATTTTCCTCACTTGGAACAAAGTCTTTCCTTAGGTGGTTTCGGATTTCCTGAGTATCCTCAGGCGGTTGAAACTCGAGTTCTAGTGGGTATATTCTTTGAACTGGCCTTATAAGCTCGCCTGAAGCAGTGACGACACGAACTACTCTAACATTGCCATCCTTTCCCTTAACAAGCTCAACAACTTGTCCCAATGGCCAATCCATTCTTCTAGTGTCATCATTGCCAACCAAAACAATTTCTCCCAGTTTGAGATCATGTGGCTTATCCTTGCTGGCGAATAACTTCAATTGACCTAAATACTCAGTACGAAATCTTTCTCTAAGATTTTTTTTCAGCTGATGGCGATACTGCAGTCTTTTCCGAAGATCAGTTGCTTCGAACAGGTCATACTCAGGTACTCCTACTTCTTCTATGAGGTGTAGAAACATGTTTGGAGTTAGAGCAGCCAAATCTGATGGGTTGTCAGACAAATAGGTTAATGGCCGAGAATTCATGACGGTTTCGGAGTTACAGAGGATTGTCTGCATCTCTTCATAGTTGACAGATGATCGACCAAGCACTCGACGGAGTAGAGTTTTGAGCATTCCTACTAGTCGTTCCCACCAACCTCCCCGCCATGGCGAAGCTGGAGGATTAAAACGCCAATCTATCTTCCGCGCTGAACTGTATTGTGAGATTGCATTTCAGTCCAGTTTGTGACAGGAGTTCTTAAACCCAACAAAATTTGTTCCCTGGTCACTGTAGACAATGACAGGTCTTCCTTGTTTGCTGCAGAAACGTCTGAAAGCTTGTAGAAAACTGTCTGTGGATAACGAAGACACCAGTTCCAATTGAACTGCACGGTAAACTCCGCAAGTGAATAAGCAAACCCATGCCTTCTTCGAGGTTCCATCATCGGCTTTGATGTAGAGAGAACTAGCAAAATCAACTCCAGTAACTTCAGAAATTCTTGCATCACGAACTCTACTCTCAGGTAATGGTGAAGGATGAGTTGCCAACCTCTTTGAACTGTGACGTTTACAAATCATGCAGGAGTTAATAACCTCCTAGAATCCAATACTGTTGCCTCAGAATTGACAAAAGCATCTGCGTACCAGCATAACAGTTGCTAAGATGGGCGTCCATAATCAGTCGCTGAACAACTGGGTGATCAGCTTTTCGGAGCACAATGGGATGACAAAAGTCCCCGACATCATCCCGGTTAGATATCTTGGTCATCAAACGAATCAATCCCTGTTCGTCAACAAATGGAAGTAAGCTCTTTAGTTTGGAATTGAAAACATCTATGAACACTTCCTCCTGCATCCACCGTAAAATCTTCTTTTCTGCAGTGACAAATTCCTCACTTGTCAGGTCACGATGTATGCGTTGAGCTTTGCGACAGTTGGTCAGAAAGCGCAACATTCAGCCTACCATCCTTACAATTTTCTTGAACTGAGAAAAGTGTCGGTAATACCAATCTTTACTGATGTCTTCTGAATTACCTGATATCAATGAAACGACATTCTTCCTTCTCTCCGAATTTATCTCTTCCTCATTATAAGAAAAGTCAGCTTGTGGCCAACAGTCTGGATTTTCTCTCAACCAACCAGGGCCCTCCCACCAACGGCATTGTATCAACTTCTTCACAGAACATCCAGGTGATGGAAGATCTGATGGTTTTTCTTTTCCAGGAACATGTCGCCATTCACAACCAACTGACAGTTCTCGTATCTCTTTAATCCGGTTCATGACAAAAGCATCCCATGCTTCACTTCGCTGAATCCAAGCGAGAACAGTTGAAGCATATGTCCAAAATATTGCCTTAATATCGGGAATAGAATAATCCTTTACAATCGATGCATATAATCTCGTTGCTATTGAAGCTGCTAAAAGTTCTAACCTGGGAATGGTCAATCCCTTGCCTGATTTTCCAGTTGGTGCAACTCTTGACTTGGCAGCCACCAAGTGAACACTCACTTCACCCCCTTGCTCACCACGCAGGAATACAGCCGCTGCATATGATGTCTGACAGGCATCTGAAAAAATGTGAAGTGTCCAGGAGTCGTCTGGGCTGTTGCAGTTAGACAACCAACGAGGAATCTTGACTTGAGCTAAAAGAGGAACTTCTTCAAGCCAACTCAAGAATTTCATTTTGATCTCTTCATTGACTTCTTCATCCCATGTCAAACCTTCCCCCCCAAGTCTGTTGAAGCAACAATTTTAGTATTAATGCTACACTACATGTGACACCCACCGGATCAAAAATTCTATGGGCAGCACTCAAAATAACTTTCTTTGTTATTTTCTCGAAGCTAATCGAAAGAAGGTTATCTATGTTGATTGCTAGGGAATCGTCGGACTTGTTCCATAAGAGTCCTAACACATTGGTATGTCCGGAAACGTGATTACTTCCGGTCATCTCCCACCCTCGAAGACAAAATTGCCGTTCCCTCGTGACACCTGAAGCTACATCAATAAACTGTTTAGCTTGTTCTTCATCGTCCAAACTGGCAAGGCAATTATCAACATAGAAGCTATGGGTAAGAAGCATCA
Organism: Anabrus simplex; assembly: GCF_040414725.1. Taxonomy (NCBI): domain Eukaryota; kingdom Metazoa; phylum Arthropoda; class Insecta; order Orthoptera; family Tettigoniidae; genus Anabrus; species Anabrus simplex. The sequence continues at coordinate 172,207,926 of NC_090268.1, forward strand.
CAAATGACTTGGGCCATGGTGACTTCCCCTCCTCACACAGTACTAATGTATTTTCAAGGTGAAGTTTGATGCATGATTCTAATAGAAAAGGACTTGGAGAGACTCCAAATACAACACGACAATGTCTGTATGTCTTGAGACTTCCATTTCTGTCTAACCATAAGAATCTCAAAAAATTTCTGTCTCTCTCGCGAATGCTGATCTGGAGAAAAGCTCTTCTTATATCTCCAACAACTCCCACCTTCTTCAGTCAGAAACGTGCCAACACAGAAGGTATTTTCTCAATTAAATTAGGGCCTTTCTCAAGACATTGATTGAGGCTGGGCTGTTTATTTCCTTTAGACGAGGCATCGAACACGGGGCGCACTGGTGTTGTTGATCCATGTTTCACAACGTGACGATGAGGCAAATAGTGGCAATGAACATCCATTTCCTGATGAGGCACCTCTTCTATCACCCCTTCCCTCAGCCAATCATCTAGTACTTCCTGATAAGCATCATAGTAACCTTCAGTCTTCAATCTCTTAACAGTAGACATCAGTCTCTTCAGTGATAATTGGTAATTATCAGGCAGTGGAGGATGGTTCTCAACCCATGGGAGGCGAACTTCAAAACGCTCTTCTTCATTGACTGATACTGTATCAAGGAAATGTTGCTGTGTAGTAGACTCAATCTCAGATCTACTGCGTTTCTCAGATGGCTCACTAATCCCTAAAGTATTTAGAGTCCACAAATCTGTGATGGTGGCTTCTCTTGTTAGCATGGCGGTCACCACCATAGCCATACTTTCCTCATTCCTATTACACCTTTCCAACCATCTACTCTCCTATCATCGGCACCTATCTACTAATATAATTCTCGTTGGGTGATCATAATATCATACCTCGGCTGCAAATGACCCAAAACTAAGATAACCATGATGTACGCGGGGGTCTCTCGCATGAATAAGTACGATGGTCGGAGGTATACATTCGGTTCTCAGGGTAAAACATCTCATTAAACTCTCAAATTATACCAAAACAGTCGTAGGTTCCGTTGAAGAGTAGTCATGATTCTAATGAATCATTCAATTCCCCACGCAAGTAGGTAAAAACCCAATATCATGTTCATTACTCGGCATATCTAACCTTAAATAGCTCTAATACTATCCTATTACTACGTATTATAAGTTACTTTGAGAAAAGAAACATAAATAAGCCTAGATCTAATTTATTAGCATGCTAATATTTCATAATTATAAATAGGAGTTAAATTATCAGCAATAGTGAAAAGAAAATGGATTCATATTATAATATCATTCTTGAATTCGTAATCTTCATGGTAAACATAATTGAATTCATCATATTATATTCATTAAACTGAATATTATGCGGTCATATTACCATATTCATTATTTTAATATGTTTCATGGGGTAAGAGAGGGATAATTCTTTATTTAACATGGAGGGAGTGGTATATCTTCCTGTTAGTATTATTTGGCCTAGCTTTGGGACATCCATTGGATTCTCATTTGAAATTTTGGTTTGGATTTTCATTATAACTTCTTCACGACAAGAGATAAGTAATATGTTTCTTAATTATGGTTTCAAAAAAAATATCAATGTAACTATAAATGTACATATCGATCCTGATATCAAGCTTATAATAATTATATACTTTCATATGTGCAAGAATAATTCAAGTATTCATACTGTTGAGTGCCACCATTAAGATAATCAGTTGTAAACGCGAAAGTCGTGCCAAATGTTTTCATAAATATGTGCCATTGCATATATAACCAACTCTCAAGTCATTCACCGCTGTGCCAAAATTAGGTAAAAAAAAAAACCTACTCTACCGATCTACATTCACATATTATGATGTATCTTTAGTTATGCGATGTTCCTTCATCTGTACGTAAATTCAGATTATATTGCATGTAATACTCAATAATAACCTAGCGATATGACTGGCCTCAATGCCATTTGTCGATCATATAACGCTTGGACTGTAACATACATTCACCTAAACATGACCTACTTCCATCTCTTGCATTGTTAACCTCTATATTAAAAGCCGTAACCAACACAGAAACTCGCAATAACCTCATCTAGGCTTTGCTTACGGTGAGAACAATACATAATTCCTCAGGCTAACAACATTATGCAATTCTCATATTTCAATTCTTCCCGATACCTTCATATATAAAAAATACACATTCAACTTCATTTCAATAACCTCTGTGTTACGGTCAAAACAGTCCAATAACCTGAGTTTCCATTCATAAACTGCAACTTCCTAATATTTAATCCTTTCCTTTCAATATAATCATCGTACCGGCCATGCCTGCCGATCAAGTGTTCATAAGAACTAGGTTACGTTACGTACATCGCTTACATTCCTCTTAACCACAAATAGTTCGATATTAATTGGTCTCAAGTAGATTGGCATTTAGAACATGGATATGCTCATTTTGATCTTGTTTTCAACCACCTAAAAAAATATCTCAGGAGCACTGCATTTGTATTACTTAAAATAGCAGATGTTAGCTGTTAATTATTTAAATCCTCACAACAGTATCCACTTATTGGCACTTTATATATTCCTGTAGGCACTTCTGCACTCAAATAAATATATCCTAGCAAATAATTAAAATTTTATAATGCAAAGTTCAAAACCATATTACTTATCTCGCGTCGACTTTCCCGTTGCTGGCTCCTTCCTCGACTAGGACATCTCGGAGTAGTCAATCATGCCCCAGGATCACGTCACGGCTGGTTACGGCTGGGCATCTTGGTTTGAGCTGAGTTCATTTTGCGCAATCTCTCCATCCGTTTAGGCGAGCTTCATTACGTCACCAGGGATCATGCAACGAAAAGACAGCAAATATTTTGTAGAATACATATTTCTCTGATGAAATGCAGGTTTTCCAATACATGTACTTGAGTTTATATATTTTATAACTGTCAGAAATGTTTCTCTTAACTTGTATATATTTCCTCAATTTAAGTCTGCCTTTCGTTAACTATGTCGCCTAAACAAGTACTGCTTATAACTTGAGATAGTTATTTCTGCGTTTCTTATTATGCTATTCCGGCCTTTTTTACGTCGATATCTGACTCGGCTGCAGTCACACTTTACTTCAATATCTTGGCGTTTTTCTTTGATTCCTAAAGTATCCTGCAGATATTGGAGATATATTCCTTCGATTTATTATATATAAATTACTTTAGTATTTATAATTCGTTGATTTTCTTTCGCTATCTCGTAGTAAGACGTACAGTTCTTCCTTCACGCAGTTTTTTTTTCTTAAGGTATTTAAGAATCGAATCAATTCAATTATTTCATGGTCCATAGTTGTTCAATCTTGGAAACTCTTTTCTCTTTTGCCGGTCAATATCGACCTCCGCCTACTGATCAAGATCGATTTACTGTAAGATTATATTCCGTTCGCACTTACGCCGCCTGAAGCTGCTCCGCGCCATATTTGTCCGCTGTATTTCCACAATAGTTACTGCCTCAAATGTAACGTAATGGTACACTATGTTCTGAAGGTACTTTGCCCATTAAAATCCACCCCAAACGAGTTTCCATGGCCACTAGTCCAGTACTTAGTATCTTGTGGTCTCCTGTAAACAATATGCCTGCACCATCAGCTCCAATTAATATTTCTATTGGTCCATAAGATTCGATGTCACTCAAAACAATGTCCTGACTACTTAGTTCTTCAATCCAAGGACCTTGATGTACTGAAGGTATGGCACCACAAATTCTTGTTTGGTCTAATGCTTCAAAGTGACAGTTGTAGCTACCATCCAGACTAGAGAGATAAATAGTGTACACACAATGATCGTATACTTCAGTGGTTGTACCTCCAAATAGCGAGTGTTGGATATTTTCCTGTCTGCCAGTTTGATATCTCATTTCCGTGGCTGTACTCTTCAAAATGTAGGAACGTTGCGATGCTGAATCAATTAATGCTCTTACAGTCCGCTCAACTCCTTGGCCCCGAAACTTGACAACTAGTGTTTGCATCAGCACCCCACAATGGTTCGACAAACTAGCTAAAGCCTCATCTTTCTGGACTTGCGCACTAGAAGCCATCTTGTCTCCTGTTGAGTTCGGTCTCTCTACGGCTGAGTCTGCCTGGGTTTGTGGCAACTTATCACACATAACCACAACAAAGTGTCCTCGACCACAAATGATGCACCTAGGCCTATTTCTACACTTCTTCGCTGGATGTGCGACCTTGAGACAAGAAAAACAGCTACTCTTTCCTGTCCCATCGTCGCCGTAAGGCCTGTCTGTGTCGGTGCGACGTAAAACAACTAGAAAAAAACCAGCATCTTTTAGTCTCAAGTGCAAGACGACGTTCTTGCAAAGTCATCTTCTGGGCCTTAATACAGTCTTGAGACTTGTGATTAGACAAACAAAATACACACTCTGCTGTTTCTGTATCAGATGCAGTAAGGAGACCTGCCGCTGTAGGAATGTTCCCATTCGGATTAGTGGTGTAATTCAAGCTCTTTTCCTTCTTCTTTAGACCTCCCTTGACAGCTACCGAAGACAAAACACCAAACCCTGACATAGCTAAAGTAATCTTCTGTTCCTGTTCTACTTCACATCTAGGAAATTGCATCAAACTGTCTAAACGATTCTTGGAATTCACACCCTGGTCACCGACACTAGCGCCCCCTGGTTCAACAGCTGAATTCGAAGAAGACTGGCCAATGAGCGCGATTGAAGAAGTTCTCTCCCAAGTTCTTAGAATGTCCTCGGGCAAACATGACTCTACTAGTGGTAAAAGCATGGAATTACACTTGTCCGTTGTGACACCTAAGGTTCCTAGGGCTCCTATGTGGCTCTGAAGCTTATCATAGAGGGATGATAAACACACCTTATTAGGGCTCACAGCATTCTGTAAGATTAACACTTCTATACTTCTACCAGCAAATCATCCTTCCCATAGCGTGCTTTGAGACTTGATATTGCTTTACAACAATTTTCTCCGGTAGCAGGAAAGCTCACAACTAAATCTCTTGCTCTGGATCCAGAAGTGGTGGCCTGTATGAGGTATTGGAATTTATCACTAGGGTCTAAAAGAGGGTTCTCGTCAATTTTCTTAAATTGTGACCAGAAAGGAAGCAATCTTTTAGTTCACCTCCGAACTTCTTCAATTCCAACAAAGGCAGTTTGTATGAACGCTTAACTTGGAGTGACGAGTTATAATTAACTGATACTGCAGTAGCTTCTGAGTTCCGGTCTTCATTTAATAATTTCGTAACAACAGTCTTAACCTTATACAATTTGAACTTATACACGTCAGCCATACTGATTTCTTTGTCTAACTCGTCATCCCTAACCTCCACGTTCTCAATCATATTAGTGAAGATAAGAGTATCCATACCTGTTAATTCATTATATTTCGTTTCTAATAGATCCATATGTGCACTAATACTTTCCGTATCTTTCTCCGGCATCTGTAGTAACGCGTCGAGCTCATTGTAGATCTAGGTTATTGATCGCCGTAATACCGCTCTTGATTTCTTTGTCACAGCTATATTCACTTCCATGCTTGAAATACTACTTATTAAACTGTTTATATGATTATATAACTGTCTAATGTCCTGTCACGGTCGCCAAATTTTGGGAATGCACTTCGAAAACGATAAAACACGGGTACAATTCCTCAATAATCGAACACATTTAACACACACACACATGGAAGCCATCTTGCGAACAACAACAGATCCCAAACTAAAACTTGAAGTGTGTTTCTTTGCTTATTTCAAAGCTCTCGAAAACAAATCTCAGGAGTAACAAGAATCAAAGAGGTTACACTAACTGATCTCACACAACACTATGGGTATCAGGATTGGATGAAATGATTAGGGTAAAAATAACTAAATTAAAGGAGGAGAAAAGAGAAATTTTCATAGATGTTTGCTACAACCATCCTTTGCGGTCCCCCTTTGAGAAAAAATCCTTATTTGATGATCTTGTTGGAGAAATAAGCGAGATCAAATTAAAGAATGAAGACGCGGGAATAATTATCATGGGGAATCTCAATGCAAAGATGGGCGAAAAAATCAAATGTACGATAGAAACATAGATTAAATTCTAATAGAAGCAAGGAGAAGCAAATGTAAAGTATGTAATAAGAATGGTGAGAAATTACTAGAAATGTGTGCAACAGACAAATTATACATTCTGAACGGTGCATGGGCGAGGGATAAAACAGGAGATTTAACGTATATTGTTGAGTCAGGAGGAAGCGCTAATTGTATCAAAGACATTCAGGTACAGAAATGGACAGCACCCCATTATTTCCCGGTTGTTATTCGATTAATAAGAGATGAAGGAAAACCAAAAGAATAACACCACATTAACTATGTACAGAAACAACTGGTTAGGTATCGATGGAGGGAGGTAGAGACGAATTTAGGAACTATTATAGAGGGAAAATTTTGAAATTCTGAAGTTGGGTACTGAGAACATGATAAACATCGTTAAAAGATCAATAACAATAGCAGGCAAAAATTTATTGTAAGAAAGAGTAGGTAAAATAAACAACAATCATGGTACACGAGTGTAAGAAAAAGAAAATCGAAGTGATAAAGGCACTAAACGTATATAGAAGTGAAGGATCGCAAGACTTAGGGATAGCTTCTTGCAGCATGAGGAAAGAGTACAAAGATTTATTGAGTGAAAACAAAAAGAACTGGCGGGCCAAAGAGGTAGAATTATTAAATAGGTATTTTAAAGAAAACGAAACAAAGAAAATATGAAACAAAAGAAGCAACATTTGTAAAGAATATTGTACCAGGAAAAGTTGTGGGCAAAGGGCATGAGTAGGACCTCAGGGAGTGGAACTGGGTTTTGGAGCCGATACAGAGAAGGATAGTCTCGCAGAGCGAATAATAGATGGTAAATAATTTTTTTTCTTAAAACGATTTATTAATTTTTCACCCTGCGGTATGATTATTGACTCAAATTTTGCATAGAAATTAAATGTCGAAAATAATCTCCTTAAAAAAAATGGCATAAATATCATTGGTTTCAAAGTCTTTCATATGTGGGAATTTCCACCTAAAGTCTTTTTAAACCTAAGCACACTTTTATAATGAGAAATTATCAAAGTTTTCAGTTCTCAGTTCGTCAATCTCGATATATAGCACACTTGAAAGCCTACAGTCTTTCTACTGAAATTAAATTTATCACTTTTGAGAAATTATGAAAATTGTTCACACGCGACACTGAAGTTTCACTGTTCAAAATAAATGAAAAGGTTTAGTCAGTTTGTTACTCACTTATGACAAGAACTGTTGCTACCAAATGTCGAAAGATGGACGTCTGGAATGTTCCATGTAGAATCAGGATTGGCGATGTTGACGTTCCCAATGAGGTGATGACGGCTGGAACTGGATCACGTTGAGTTGTAGCTTGTTCGGGTGATTTTCGCACACGAAAATGGCGTATGAAGAATCACAGTCCTTTCTGTACGAAATGCTATTTACAGTCGTTATTGAAACGTTCATAATCACACAGTTCACATTAAAAAAAAAGAAAGTAAGTCGATAAGCACAGTCTTTGAACACAGTCTGAAGTTGCTAGGGATTATTTTCTGCTAATCCTGTTACTATAATGCTATATTAACACAGAAAAGTTCTCACTTTTTCACTCAAATTACTACTGTGAGTCTTATGTTGGTGTGACGTGAATATGAGTTCTGGTAATTCTAAGTATTAGGCTCAGTAAAAGTTCAATGTTACTTAAAGTTACCTAAGTCCACACGTAATGAAATAGTTAATATTTGTACTCCAATAAGTTCACTCGCGTTACAGTCTTAAATGTCTTTAGGATTATATTGTAATCGCAACGCGGTATACTAACTGCAGTGCGACGTCCTTTAATAATTCTATCGGTGATAGAATTTCGCGTTCCGGAGATACGACGGAAAGTACTTCTACCGTGACTGCGCGAACATACTGTACGCGGGCCGGTCTCTTCGCTATCTCACTCACACAGCTGTTTGCTTGTCCTTGTACTAGTTTGCGGGCTGTCTGGCCTTGACATATATAGATACCAGCGCAGGGAGGGGTGGCGGCTCTCTCGGCCTTGTGACCATGATTACGTAATTTCGTTGAGACTTTAAATTATTATAACTCAACAACCGTTTGATGAATTAATTTGAAATTTACAGGGATTAACTTTTATGATGTTTACTATAATTCAGCGTTTGTCCCGTTGAAATTGGTTAAGGCGTTAAAAAGCTGTTAAAAGAAAATTTCTTTCGAGAAATATCTCTAGGGGAGGTGAGCTTCAAGCGACAGGTGACGTCACTTGACTCCGCCTAGCGCACTCGAAGGGTCTGGCACATACTGGAACATTCTTTACATGGATGTTCGTGCGTCGGTCGGATCTTTAATGCTGGAAATAACATTTCTTTCAATTAACATGGACCAGGACCTAGGCCTTCCTGGTACAATATACAAGTAATAATCAAGCAAGTATAAGCAATGAGGAGTGGTTAGTATATTTCAAGGGTTTCTTAGGGGGAAAGATACACGGAAAATGAACGAAATCCAGACTGATATGCTTAGATATGTGGAGTACACTCTGCCTGCATTAGACGGCCCAATAACAACTGGTGAAGTGGCAGACACTTTGAAAAAAGGTAAAGGGGATAAAGCAAGTGCTATCAGTGGAATCTCTTACGAATTTTGAACCGAGGTAGGTAAATTATTATTTATTGCTATTAGCTTTACGTCGTACCGACACAGATAGGTCTTATGGCGACGATTGAGTTAGGTAAAAACAGCCAGATTCTGGAAATAATAACTAGAAATATTCTACAACATATTTGATGGTAGAACATTCCAACTTCTTGGCAAGAAGGAATTGTATGTCCAGTAGACAAAAGGAAAGGGGAGAGATCTAATACCAACAACTATAGGGGTAGTACCTTGCTGGATACACTTAGTAAGATTTATACCGGGATTCTGGCAAAAATAATTATGAAATGGGCAGAATATTGTTCTATACTCTCAGCATACCAGTCGGGATTCAGGAAAGGAATGAGAACCACAGACAACATATTTATAATTAAAACAGTAATAGACAAATATTTAAAGAGAAATAGTGGGAGATTATATATGGCAGCGATAGATCTCCAAAAACCTTCTGATTCAGTGACCAGATGGGCTGTTGTTGCGAAGCTGGCTAGGATAGGGTTGTCAAACAAAATTATCAGAGCCATAGAAGAATTATACACAGAGGTGATATGCACGATTAAAGTAAAGGAAAACTTGGCAGTAGGAGAGATACACCCATATGAATAATAAAGAAATTCCTGGCTTAGTTTTCGCGGACGACATCCTAACGCTCTCTTTAAAACCAAGCGGTATGCAAAACAGTCTTAATAAAACTGCTGAATATTGCAGAATATGGTTTCTGAAAATAAATATTAATAAAACAAAAGAAATGATTTGTAAAATGGGAAGAAAATTAAAGAAAAATGAACGAGGCTGGAGATTAGAGGGTATAAAACTGGAAGTTGTCAATAAAATATCTAGGTATTTTAATGACATCCAATGGGAAGAGGAATGAGCAAATAAGATGTGTTAAACTGAAAGGATTGGCCGCTTTATCCAGCACAAGGTGTTTAGAGAGGAATATGACGAATACTGAATACAAGTTACATGAAATATTTTAAATGGGCTAGTGATTTCAAGAGCATTGTATGGGGCAGAAATATTGGGCATTGAAGCAGTGAGAAAAGTTAGATGTAATAAATAATAAATTTTGCAAAATAATTATGGGTCTTCCAGGTTGCACGGCCAATTGTGCAGCTGGAAGACTATGTGAGGATATAAGCATTCAATCAGATATAGTCAGGAAAGTAATAAAATATTGGTTAAGATTAAGAAGGGGAGAGGGGAGGGAAATACTGAAAGCATACAAACAACAGATAGGACACTTAAAGGATGATTACTGGCTAACTAAACTGAAAAGCATGCTCGACAGAACAGGAATGGGAAGCTACTGGGGTAAAGGGATTCAGTATAAAAATAAGTAATTCAGTAAGATATTGAGAAACAGACGATTATGGCAGAATGTGGAACTGATGATGATGATGATGATGCTTGTTGTTTAAAGGGGCCTAACATCGAGGCCATCGGCCCCTAATGGTACGAAATGAAATGACAACAAAATCATCCACTGACCAAAATAAAAAATGTCATGAAGAATGAATGGATGGACAAGAGCCCCCAAAATACAGAAAAAAAAACAAAAAACAGTGGATCCGACTCGAAAAAGATCATAAATAAAAGTATTACTGACCAAGGGACCACTTATAAAGCACAATCCTGAATCGAGGATGCTTGATGTCTAAAGGGGTCCAAAATCCAGATCTAAGGCCCCTCAAAATGGTACTTATCGCTAGTAAAGTAGAACCATGGTATTTGTCACGTTGGGGTACTAATCAAAAGTAGCGAAGACTCACGGTGGTCCACACATGATGGTACTACTCACAAGTATTGTACGTCGTACAGGTAACGCAGACCTATGGTGTTTCTCACACAATGGCGCCACTCATAGCCAACGCAAAGCGATGAGGTTCCTCACCTAGGTGTACTAACCACAGGGACTCGTACTATCCCGTGGTGTTCCTCACATAGTGGGTACTAACCACAGGCAACGCAGACCCACGGTGTCGCTCATATAGTGGTACAACTCACAGGCAACGCCCAGACCCACGGTGTGGCTCATATAGTGGTACAACTCACAGGCAACGCCCAGACCCGCGGTGTTGCTCACATGGGTACTGGAAACCCACAGGAGAGTCACCTCTTTGCTGCTACTACTCACAAACCTATTTCGTACCTATTATAGTGGTACTACTCGCAAGTACTGGTACAGGCAACCCATGGTGTTCCCCGCGTGATGGTACGAATCAAAAGTAGTTTCATGGTTCTAATTCAATCATCCCTTGGTCGCCCCTTTTAGTCGCCTCTCACGACAGGCAGGGGATACCGTGGGTGTATTATTCGTCTGCGTCCCCCACCCACAGGAGGTAAACAGAGAAAGAAAAGAAGAAGAAAGAAGGGATCCGTCACTTCGAAAGATGAAGTAACGGACGAAGAAAGGCAAGGGCCACGAAGGGCGTGAAAATGAAAGACTCCCTAGACCTCGAATGCTCTAATACCTCGAGGTCGGAAAAGAACAAGAGTTGACCAAGGGAGGTCGGACACGATAGAAACAAGTGAGGAGCCTGGCACAAGTAAGTGGAAGCAACGCCAAGACTCAGCTAAGGGCCCCGAGGTCGCCAATCCACACTCCCAAGTTGAGGGCCCCTTTTAGTCGCCTCTTACGACAGGCAGGGGATACCGCGGGTGTATTCTACATCTGCGTCCGCCACCCGCAGGGGTTACTGTATTTGGTCCGCGAGAGGTACTTTATTTCCCTCAAGTCCGCCGGCAAACCGGTTAGGACCCCCCTATCCGCCACCTGGGACGCGCCACGTGGGCGTATCACCTCTCCCCCTGCTACGCCAACGTAGTAGGTTCGTGGGAATGTGGAACTAAAAGGACACTGCTGGAATTTTGTAAAATTATTCACAATATCTAGGAATTTTAATGACATAGAATAGGAAGAGGAATGAGCAAATACGATGTGTTAAAATGAAAGGATTGGCCGCTTTATCCAGCACAAGGTGTTTAGGTAGGAATATGCTGAATACTGAATACAAGTTACATAAAAATATTTTAAATGAGACAGTGATTTCAAGAGCATTGGAGAGAAATGCTTCCTAACAAAGTAAGAGGAATGGTGTGGTGGCTAATGGGAATTCATAAAAATAAGGGTCAGAGAGAGAGAGAGAGAGAAAGAGAGAGAGAGAGAAATAAGGAAAATCAGTGTCTACTCGGTGCAGAAGATATAGAAGAAGCCCATCTATTAAGGCTGATGACACACGGAGCGGTTTTCGCCGAGTCGGCGCATGTTTCTATTGTATCAGATGGGATGAAACAGAGCGGTGCTCGCCGACAGGCGGCAGATTTGCCGACTCGGCCTGTCGTGTAGCTGGCGGTGCAGCGAGCGTTTTGAAGACTTTGTGCGCGCTCTAGCGCCATAGATTTATTACATTCAGCTGAATCACGGCTGACTTGATGCTTCGCTCTAGTCGGGCGTGGCTGAATTTACGCGGCGATTGCATCATTGGTAGGTATTCTTGTATTAGATATCATGAAGTATCTTTGAAATTCAATAATATACACGTAAAAGGACATATAAAGTAAGTAGACTTTTGGAATAAGAATAAGAACAATCCTTTATTTTTCGGTAATTTTAGCTAGCTTCCTCACCTAACGTCACGCTCACTAATGTGTTTTGTCCACTGCCTGCTCGATACGCACCCGATGACTGCTTATAAGCAGTCATTTTAGATGCAGTTCGAGCAGGCAGTGGTTTCGTCACAGTCGGCAAAAACCGCTCTGTGTATCAATCACAGGCGGCGGCCGACTCGGCAAAAACCGCTCCGTGTGTCATCAGCCTAAGAGTGTGTAGGGCAACCAGAGCACTGAGAGTAAAATATCTGGTGTCACGGTAGCCCATATATCATCACATACTTACAGAGAGTGCTGACAGTCATTCAGTATTACTACTGGGCACTGTTTCCCGACAGACTACGTTTCATCAACGTCACCATTCTCCTCGTAACATTACCTTAGTACGGCTCCTTTTAGTGTTAAAAGTAGGGACTTTCAATTTAAACCTTTCAATCTCACATTCTACAAGCATGCAGAATAGCTAAACTTCACTGATTTTAAAAAGTATGTGGGAAATGATATTACAAAGATCAAAACAAACACAAACGATAGTAATGAAGGGTAATATGGACAAGAGGCCTGCGTATTATGCAATAGTGAATATAATTCCTAGCAGGTTAAATATTACACAAGTGTAGTAATATATAAATCGTTGTATTGTTGTGTCATTATATTATATTAATAATTCAGCCAGTAAGTAAGCCATGTTGTTAATGGAAGGATACTCCAAATGGACTTGTGACACAAAAGTACGCATTAAATAAGGTAAGGAAAGATAACTTGTTGTCCTAGACAATATAGCATTGTTAACGTGTAGGACAAAATAAATTATATTTAGTGTAGTAATAGTCAGTAATTATAAGAGGGAAATGCAATGCACGTATCAAACTTTAGTGAAATGCAATAATTATAAGAGGGAAATGTAATGCACGTATCAAACTTCAGTGAAATGCAATAATTATAAGAGGGAAATGCAATGCACGTATCAAACTTCAGTGAAATGCAATAATTATAAGAGGGAAATGTAATGCACGTATCAAACTCTAGTGAAATGCAATAATTATAAGAGAGAAATGTAATGCATGTATCAAACTCTAGTGAAATGCAATAATTATAAGAGGGAAATGTAACGCAAGTATAAAACTTTAGTGAAATGCAATAATTATAAGAGGGAAATGTAATGCATGTATCAAACTCTAGTGAAATACAATAATTATAAGAGGGAAATGTAATGCACGTATCAAACACTAGTGAAATGCAATAATTATAAGAGAGAAATGTAATGCATGTATCAAACTCTAGTGAAATGCAATAAGTATAAGAGGGGAATGTAATGCATGTATCAAACTTCAGTGAAATGCAATAATTATAAGAGGGAAATGCAATGCACGTATCAAACTTCAGTGAAATGCAATAATTATAAGAGGGAAATGTAATGCACGTATCAAACTCTAGTGAAATGCAATAATTATAAGAGAGAAATGTAATGCATGTATCAAACTCTAGTGAAATGCAATAATTATAAGAGGGAAATGTAACGCAAGTATAAAACTTTAGTGAAATGCAATAATTATAAGAGGGAAATGTAATGCATGTATCAAACTCTAGTGAAATACAATAATTATAAGAGGGAAATGTAATGCACGTATCAAACTCTAGTGAAATGCAATAATTATAAGAGAGAAATGTAATGCATGTATCAAACTCTAGTGAAATGCAATAATTATAAGAGGGGAATGTAATGCATGTATCAAACTCTAGTGAAATGCAATAATTATAAGAGGGAAATGAAATGCATGTATCAAACTTTAGTGAAATGCAATAAAAAGGGTGCTCTCGCCCTGGTTTCAGGCGATCCCAAACTAGCGGGTGGGGTGTAGTAGCTCCACCACCCAGCATGCTGCAATCTCTTCAAACGTATACCCCTCCCCACGTACAGTTTACAGCTCTACTGAGTTAAGATGGTGACCAATCAATACGTTTCTTGGGCGTATGTGCCATTCTTCACTGACATAGCAGCTAACAAGTTGAAGAAATGTTCACTCACACAGCAAAATGAGAGACTTCAAATCACAGCAAGAAGCACACTAATAATAATTTCGCGTGGCTATTTCTAGCCGAGTGCAGCCCTTGTAAGGCAGACCCTCCGATGAGGGTGGGCGACATCTGCCATGTGTAGGTAACTGCGTGTGATTGTGGTGGAGGATAGTGTTATGTGTGGTGTGTGAGTTGCAGGGATGTTGGGGACAGTACAAACACCCAGCCCCCGGGTCACTGGAATTAACCAATTAAGGTTAAAATCCCCAACCCGACCGGGAATCGAACCCGGGATCCTCTGGACCGAAGGCCAGTACGCTGACCATTCAGCCAACCAGTCGGACAAGAAGCACACTGAAACACACGAGTCACTCAATGATCCGTGAATGTTACTAGCAATGGCATCAGCTACACTATACCATATGAAAATAATGGGAATGGGAAGGAAATCGGAGCTCAAGAAATGGATAACTTTTCCCCACTCTTTTCTCACCAACACTGGTTCATAAAAATTAGAGTAAAAGTGCATTAAAACAAACTATGCACATTACTGAGTTGTCATATATCAGTAACAGTGCTGTACGGTGTCATAAACAACTGAAGAAAATCAGCTATATAGTCTCATTATTTATTCTATGATGTATGGTTGAATCCAACCTATAAAAAAAGTGTCCAGAATTATATCCACTAGTATACTTTTATACACGATAAAATAGCCCACTATTCCCTGATAAAACGGAAGACGATGTCTGCTGACTGCTCGTCATCTCGTAGAATAAGGGAGACGGTACTCGGGAGATTTAGACTACGGCGCAGATCGACCAGGTCCACACACCCCATAAGGATGTACCACGGTAAGATTACCACCGCAAGTACACAACGCAGGGGGTTCTCCTTTCAATAAATGGGAGTGCGTTAGTATACCGTGGCCCAACCGAGGATGACATCATACCACTGCTTCCCTCCGAAAAGCCCGAAAGGAAGGCGTCCATACCTTCCTTGTTACTTTTTTCGCTCTCAGTCCATGTGGTAGAGGGGTGGCCTGA
The DNA here is from genome assembly GCF_040414725.1 of Anabrus simplex. Lineage (NCBI taxonomy): Eukaryota > Metazoa > Arthropoda > Insecta > Orthoptera > Tettigoniidae > Anabrus > Anabrus simplex. Next base: position 172,223,317 of record NC_090268.1, read on the forward strand.
CACTCCATCTCCGAATGGGACATAACCAATAGTCCCAGCTAAGAGCGAATATCACTGGCTGCAACCTCGTAAGCAAACGGGGTAATGTAACAGACTCCTTGGCAGCCCTATCCGCTAATTCGTTTCCCTCTACACCCACGTGGCTTAGAAGCCACATAAACGTGATTCTGGTGCCAGCATCCGAACACCCGCCCAGCAGGTACTGCACCCGCTGGTGCCGAGGAAAACATACACAAATAGATTTTAGGGAACTCAAGGTGTCCCTACACAACAAAAAGTGCCGGCACTAGTTGGACAGCGCGTACCGCAGAGCTTGGAAGAGAGCATAAAGCTATGCTGTGTGCACACTGCAGGCTTCTCGAGAGGAAAAAGAAACTCGTTATTGTCGAAAATGAACGCACTGCGTATTTTTGCTTTTGCCCTCGAACCATCCATGTAAACGACTACTGAGTGTGGATACTCGTCAACGCCGGGCAGAAAGAGCTTCCGATAAATAGAGGAGTCCGCGTTCTCTTTCGGGCCGGTGTGCAGATCCAAGATTATTTCAGGTCGTCGAATTATCCACGGAGGTACATTTTATGGTCGTCTGAAAAGAAAAGGAATGGAAGGTAAATCAAGCAGTCTGCGACATACAAGCGCATTCCAACAGACCGCGTTGCTCGAAGATAAGCAACGTACAGCGGACCGTATACTTCGTGGAATACGCACGGATAGCTTCCGATCTAGAAAGCAAAGAACGGCCGAGAGGATCCATCGTGCTGACCACACGACACCTCGTAATCTGTAGGATCTTGAGCTGAACAGCGGTGGGTTGGTAGGCCTCGAACGACAGGCAGGGGATACGGTGGGTGTATTCTTCGTCTGCGTCCCCCACCCACAGAGGGTAGTCATACGAGCACCGTGCAGTCTGCCCTCCAAGTAGTGCCGCTAAGAAACTTCAAAATATTCAGCTTCTAGATGGATTTCAATTTTAACTGTCACACCTGTGGCTCCCACGATAATTTCCAATCGAAAAAGAGCCCAAAACGAAATCGGTGTCAACTACACGAATAGCGACATTGCCTAAGAAAAGATGATGATGATGATGCTTGTTGTTTAAAGGGGCCTAACATCGAGGTCATCGGCCTCTAATGGTACGAAATGAAACGACAAAGTAAAAGTTCAAAATTATCCACTGACCAAAATAAAAAATGCCATGAAGAATGAATGAACGAATGAATGAATGAATGAATGAATGAATGAATGAACATGAATTTAAAACAATCAGTGGATCCGACTCAAAAAACTATCATAGTTAATAGTATTACTGACCAAGGGACCACTTCCAAGGCAAATCGAGGATGCTTGGTGTCTAAATGGGTCCAAAATACAAGTCAAAGGCCCCTCAGAATGGTACTTATCGCTAGTAATGTAGAACCATGGTATCTGTCCTGTTGCGGTACTAATCAATGGTAGCAGAGACTTGCGGTATTCCACACATTATTGTACTACTCAAAGCTTATGAAATTCGACATTAATACAGACCTATGTTTTTCTCACTCTGCGGCGCTATTCACAGGCAACGCAAACCTATGATGTTCATCACATAAGAGTACTAACCACAGGGACCTCTCCCTATCCCGTGGTGTTCCTCATATAGTGGGTACTAATCACAGGTAAGGCAGGTCCATGGTAGCTATCATCCCCTGGTCCCGCTCATATGGTGGTACTAATCACAGGTACTGCAAAAGCCGACCGCGCGGTGCTCCTGTGTGCTACTAATCACAAACCTATTTCGTACCTAATATAGTGGTACTACGCACAAGTAAAAGCGACCCTTGGTGTTCTCCGCGTGGTGGTACTAATCACATGTAGTTGCATGGTTCGAATACAACCATCCCTTGGTCGCCCCTTTTAGTCGGCTCTCACGACAGGCAGGGGATACCGTGGGTGTATTATTCGTCTGCCTCCCCCACCCACAGGGGGTGTGTGTTTGGTCCGCGAGAGGTATTTTATTTCCCTCAAGTCCGCCGGCAAGCCGGTTAGGACCCCCCTATCCGCCACCTGGGACGCGCCACGTGGGAGTATCACCTCTCTCCCTGCTACGCCTGCGTAGCAGGTTCGTGGTAAGAAAAGATGATGATGATGCTTATTGTTCAAAGGGGACTTACATCTAGGTGATCGGTCAATAATGGTACGAGACGGACGATATAATTAATTTTTTTTTTTTTTTTTAATGTCTCCGAATGGGACATAACCAAAAGTCCCAGCTGAGAGCGAATATCACTGGCTGCAACCTCGTAAGGCAACGGGGCAATGTAACAACCTCCTTGGCAGCCCTATCCGCTAATTCATTTCCCTATACACCCATCTGGCTTAGAAGCCGCATAAACGTGATTAAAACAAATCATGATGAACAATGATTGTGAGTTTAAATCATTGGATCTAATTAGCAATAAATATTTTCGGTAAATTATAGGTGATAGATTATGGTAGAATAAGATATTGTATTAAAATTCAATAATATATCATGCAAATTAATATTTTAAAAATTAAAAAGGACAAACACAAACTAAAAAAGTCAATAGAATAAAAGGTAGTAAATAATAATAATACCAATACCAATACGAACACAGCGTTTATATGCGATAAAACAAACCACTATCCCTGATAAAACGGATGACGGGGTCTGCAGACTGTTCGTCATCCCGCAAGATGAGGGAGATGGTACTCGGGAGTTTTAGACTACGGCGCAAATCAACCAGGTCAACGCACTCCGTAAGGATGTGTACCACGGTAAGGTGATCGCCGCAAGTACACACCGGAGGGGGTTCTCCTTTCAATAGATGGGAGTGAATCAGGATACCGTGGTTGATCAGAAGAAGACATAATACCACTGCTTCCCTGCGCGAAGCCCGAAGGGAAATCCCCTATACCTTCGTTGTTCCTTCTATCGCTCTCAGCTTATTTGGAAGTAGAGTGGCCTGCCACTCCATCTCCCCACGGGACATAACCAGACGTCTCAGGTGAGTGCGAATATCACTTGCAGGATCCTTGAAAGGGAACGGGGGCAGTGTAACTTCCTCCTTGGCAGCCTGATCTGCTAACTCGTTTCCCTCTATGCCCATGTGGCTTGGGAGCCACAGAAACGTGATTCTGGTGCCGGCATCCGAACAACCGGCCAGCAGGTCCTGGACCAGCTGCACCAGAGCGTGCCGAGGGAAACAGGTATAGATAGACTGTAACGAGCTCAAGGAGTCAGAGCACAGAGGAAAGTGTCGGCGCTCATCGGACAGTGCGCACCGCAGAGCTCCACAGATGGCATAGAGCTCCACTGAGTACACACTACAAGTTTCCGGGAGAGCAAAAAGAAACCTTTCACTGTCGACAATGAACGCACAACCCATTTTCGTGTTTGTTCTCGAGCCATCCGTGTAAACGACGACTAAACCTGGATACCGGTCAACAACGGACAGGAAGAGCCTCCGATAAATCGAAGGGCCCGTGTTTTCCGTCGGGCCATTGTGCAGATCCAGGAGTATTTCAGGTCACTACCCACGGAGGTACCCCACTTGGTTGTCTAACAAGGCAAGGAAAAGAAGGTACATGAAACAATCTGTGACTGCTATCCAAGCATATTCTAACCAGCCGCGTTGCTCGAGAACAAGCAGCGTACAGCCGACTGTTTCCATTGTTGTATACGCAAAGATAGCTTGGATGAAGTGGCATCTGTCGCAAATTTGCAGCATAGGTAAGAAGCATTTGCTGGCGTCTCGGGTGTAAAGACAGAACACCAGATTCAGCGAGCAGGCTAGCAATGGGGCTTCCACGAAAAGCTCCCGTCGCCAACCTAACCCCGCTGTGGTGGATGCTGTTCAGCATCGCAAGGACGCTTGGTCTGGCCGAGAAATATGCTGCACCGCCGTAGTCTAGCCGTGATAAAATATGTGCCCTATAGAATCGTAGGAGGACGGTACGATCAACCCCCCAATTAGTGCTGCTAAGAAACTTCATGATATTCAGGTTCTTAGTTCATTGCACTTTTATCTGCCGCACATGTGGCTCGCACGTTAATTTGCTATCGAAAAGGAGCCGAAGAAATCGGTAAGTGTCAACTACAGGAGTAGCTACATTTCCTAAATAAAGTTCAGGAGGAGGGTGAAGATAACGTTGGCGACAAAAGTGGACAACACAGGTCTTTGTGGTGGAAAACCGAAAGCCATGTTCGAAGGTCCACTGCTCCACTCTCCTAATAGTTTGCTGTAATCGTCGTCCTGCGACTGCCATATTACGCGAGCTATAGTGCAGAGCAAAATCGTCCACACATAGCAGCAACAATACCGTTTATGGCAAACGCGAACAGAGTGACACTAAGAACCGATTCCTGTGGGAATCCATTCTCCTGAACGTGGTTTTGAGAATATGTCCTCCCTACTCGGACACGGAATAGACGGAGGAACAAAAATTCGCAATAAATACCGGCAACTTATATCGGAATCTCCAATGATGCAGGACAGGAGTGAAAAGATACCATATCACCATGTGGTGTCATAGGCCTTTTCTAAGTCGAAGAAAACAGTCGAAGACCACATTGGTAATCGGACAGAAGGCCTTGTTTCTCTAGACACCACACAGGTCGGCGATTAACCATCCTCTCAAATACCTTACACAAACAGTTAGTGAGACAAATAGGTCAGTAGCTTCTTGCATACTTAGGATTTTTGTCAGGCTTGAGGACAGGAATAACTATGCCCTCTCGCCAGTGAGACGGAAACTCACCCTCTATCCAGATTCAGTTGACAAGCGAAGGAGATATGATAGACTAAGCGCACTAAGGTGTTTCAACATCTGGTTATGGACACTGTCTGGCCCAGGAGACGTGTCCTTGCAAAGCGCCAAGGCGTAAGGGGCACGTTATAGTCCTCTGAAGCTTGAGTGACAAAACTAAGGTGATGATGTTCTGCCTCCCGCTTCAGAGCGAGGAAATCACGATGGTAATTTCCGGAGCCAGACACATCCGCGAAATGATTTGCGAGATGGTTAGCAATCGGGAGAGGTTCAGTGACGAGACTGCCTGCAACGGAAATTACCGGTAGAGTAGATGGTCCTTGGATACCCGAAATACGTCGAAGTTTAGTCCACACTTGAGATGACGTCGTAGACGACACATATCTCTATCCACGAAGCTTTCTGAGTTTGGCGAATAAGAACTCGCTCCTTAGCTCGGAGTTTCTTAAATGTTACCAAGTTCGCCACATTAGGCTGACTACGATAACGTTTATGGGCTCGACGGCGTTCTTTGATAGCTGCAGCAATTTCTTCGTTCCACCAAGGAGGCCCGGAGAAAGAAGGAATGGACTCCTCAGCAGCAGGGATAACTTGTGTTATGTAAGTTATTTCGCCGTCTACGGTCCGCGTGGTATCAGCACTAAAGACAGATAGGGATGTGAACCTTGGCCGATCAGCATGTTTATGAATCCATCGAGGGGGAGCCTCGACGGATTATTGTTGTAACTAAGTAAGAATAATGGGAAAAGACCGTCACAAAGACCGTCGTGTGTATTCCACCGAAATAGCGGAAGTATGTGCCGTAACGTACAATGGAGTGAGTTGATTCGCCTGTGTTCAAAATACACAAATCCAGCTCTGTTACTAATGTTTCCAACTCCCTTTCCCTGAGGCAAGGCGCATTAGAGCACCATATGGGGCGATGGGCATTAAAATTACCCAATAAGAGGAAGGGACGAGGAAGCTGATCTAAATGATCAATGACATCATTTATGCTAAGAGGTTGGCCTGGTGGAAAATAAACATTGCAAACTGTTGCTATCGGCAGCGGAACGTGAACTGCTACAGCCTCCAGCGGCGTTCTCAGTGGGATCTCTTCGCTGTAGGTTCCAGAACGAACAAAAATGCCAAAGCCACCGGAATCCCGGCGAGCATTATGTATTTCTGTCGAGTATAGTCGAAAATATCTCAAAACCGTATGATGAACTATTCTGAAATTTGTTCCCTGAATACAGAATATACTCGCCGAATACTCGCTAATGAACTGACGCACCTCAGCAAGATACCTATCAGAACCGTTACAGTTCCATTGTAACAGTGCCATAGTGTGGGTGTGGACTTAAAGAGGTTAGGTTAGAAGCAGCGTAATGCTACCTAACCTACACTCACATCACCATCCGAAGATGGAGATAAATGCTCCATGTGCAGCACCTCGTCACCAGACGAGGTGCTGCATGCCTTGAATGTCTTCGACGTAGTCCGGAGGCGGGGTTTCTTCCTACGTGGGAGCGCGCAGGTTTTCCAGGAGGAAAACCCGCTGGCGCAGAATCAGACCCTCCGTGTGGAGGGTGTGAGACCCCATTTGTAGGAGAAGTGGAAGAAGGCCTTGTAAGGGCGCTTTTCTTCCCCGCCGTCGATTCTTTTTTAGACGGGCTGGGAAATCACCTCCCAGTCGACGATGCCGCCTCCGCCGGCTAAGGCGCGGCTTTCGCCGATCTCGCGAGGGAAGGAGACTTGTCTTCTTCCCGTGCTGTGCCGGCGTAGGTTTCTTAGCCGGCACTGGCTTATTGGTGGTCGAAGCCTGGGATGGACCCGCCTTCGAGCTCGTTCTCTTTGCGGCGTTGCTGACATGAGCAACTGCCGCCTTGGGCGCAGCGATCTTCTGGGAAGGTGTTCCAGTTGAAAATGAGGAACCTGGGAGAGACTGTGCTATCATGCTTAAGTCTAGTGTCTTGGCCGGTGCATTCAGAGAATTAAACTTACGGCGCGCTTCCTGGTAGGAAAGAGCATCCAGGGTCTTGATCTCCTGGATCTTCTTTTAATTCATATAGGTCGGAGAGTTCCGATCTCGAGGAGAATGAAGACCAGAGCAGTTAGTGCACTTGTACGGAGTTGGGCACTCCTCCGCCCTGTGAGCTACTCTTCCACATGTACCACACACAGACTGATTCGAGCAACGAGATATCATGTGTCCGAATCTCTGAGATAGATAGTACGCATAAGAGGTGGGATGTACAGCCTCACATCGCAACTATACGTTGTTACCTTGACTTTCTCTGGCAACACTGACAATTTGAAGGAGACTATAAACGCACTCGTGGCAACGTCTTCACCGTTGACTTTGCGTGTGATACGCCGGACGTGGGTCACGCCACGTTGCTTCATGTCTTCCATCAATTCATCGTCAGTGCTCAGAACGAGATCACGTTGGAAAATAACTCCACGAACCAGATTCAAGGTTTTGCGCTCTTCCACTCTGACGGGGATTTCGACAAAGTGGTCGCACTTAGGCAACCGATCTGCTTGGAGCGCAGTGCTCGTCTTCAGAAGCAAACCACCATTGCGCATATTCTTAAGATCCTCAAGTTCACCGTATACACCTTCGACGTGTCGACTGAAGAGAATCGATTTGACCAGCTTGAAATCGTGCTCATCGGTTCTGGTAGCAACCAGGAGGCTAGGGAAGCTGGATCCCAGAGTGATACGCTGCGCGTGTTCCCAATGGATTGCCCTCCTTAGAGAATCAAAAGTTAAAGGCCTGGGTAGCGAACTACAGGAGCAGGCAGGCTGAAGTTGTTTCGACGCCATGCCCGAAATCATCCTCCCCGAATGCCACCCACTCCGATCAGGGGTCTCTGTAGCCGAACCAAGCTGCCAAGGCAATACCCACCTTGTCATAGCCGATACTTCCCGGGGTCCGATGTTGAACGATGCCGAATACGGGAGGACTGAGGGAATGAGCACTAGGACTCCCTTCCTCCCGTCACCCGCAATAGCATGTACCGCATAGCGTCTACAGAGCACTAAATATAGGTAAAATAAATAAAAATAATTAATAAGATTATATCCTTCTGGCATTTGGCTGTGTGAGGACCTGTGTTGTCAGGCGTCAGGAAGTGCAACTGTCTGTAGAGCAAGGAATTTGCCATGTCAGCCGCCTGTACAGTGGCTAACAACGTACAATCTGATGACAACAGCAACCGTCATACTCTACAGAAGAACAGAAGACAGCAGAGTGACGAACGCAGAGTAGAGGGGGATGGACAACCAGCTGACTGTCGAGTCGACACGAATCCAGGGAGCAGCGGACCATCTGATGACAGAAGCAAGACATTGGCAGGGAGAGGTAAATCCTTGAGTTTAATGGACTTCTGGACTAAGAAGGGCAAAGGATAGAAAGACAATATAGACAGAGAATTCACCAGAGGGCAGTATTTTAGAACTGGAGAAAAGGAGAGTGAATAGAAGTAAGACATGTAATTTGTCTGAGGGTGAAAGTAAGAAATAGCTAGAATTAAATATTGGTACCATCAGTATAGAAGGTTTTTTGAACAAGTTAGGAAATGAACATATTAAATTATTAATGGCAGAAATGCATATCATTACCTTTGTTGGGAGTTGGGTAGCACCGGGATATGAAGTACATATTAAAGGTTTTAAAACGTATAGCAAGTCAAGGGGACGGAATGCTCGTAAAGGTAGATATCTCGTTGTATAAAGGAGAAAAGTGAAATAATAGAATCAGGTATAGAAGAAATACTGTGGGTGAAAACAAGGTTAAAACTGAAGAGGGATGTAAATCTAAATCTATGTCTCGTATGTTTCGTATCTATGTTTCGTATACGTTCCTTCCGAGGGTTCGACATTGAAAAACAAGGAATTTTTCACAGGGTTAGCATTAGAAATAACTAGATCAAAGTATATACATGAGGACATAGGTATTGTAATAATGGGGGACTTCAATGCTAGGATTGCAGACTTAAAACCAGTTTATTGTAAAGAGGCTGAGAAAATAATAATTGGAAAAGGAACTAGTCAAGATAAAGGTTATAATAATTATGGCGAAAAATTATTAGAACTACTCTATGTGGAGTAGAAGAACTCTATATTTTAAATGGGTGGTGGCCAGGAGATGAAAGGGGTAATGTAACGTTTATAACAGAAACGGGTGGTAGTGTTGTTGATCCAGTATTATGTTCTAAGGAGTAAAAATGATCTTCTGCTGATGGAAGCACGCAAGTAAATCGGCTCTCCTTTGAAGCGAATATTGAATGTGATCGGAAGCAGCGGGTGGTGTGGAAAAGTGCACATCTGTGGAACTAGTGCCAGGGTTCACGTTGAGACCACTTTTTAATCGATATCGTTGTGTATATCAGAATTATAGTCTATTAAAAATGGGTCGTCATTCTAATAAAGCTAGCAGCGGTAGTACCGGCAGTGGTGCCAACGAAATCGAACAGGCCGTGAGAAAGGTACTGGACGAGGCCGTGCTCTCCGAACGCTTCGTGGACAGTATTGTAAGTGCAGTGGCGAGACAGATGACGGAAATTGTGGTGAAAGAACTTGAGCGTAGTCTCCAGTTCAATGCCGAATTAGTGAATGATCTAAACAAAAAATTCGAGTGCCTCGAAAAAGAAATTAAACATCTCAAAGAAGAAGTTGAGGCGAAGTGCGACTCCGTGGAACAGCACCAAAGGAGGTCAAGTTTACGTCTGTTTGGTATTGCTGAAAGTGAGGGTGAGAACACAGACGATATTGTTGTGAGCCTCTGCAATAAACTGTGGCCGAGATAACCAAACCTGACACTGATAGGAGCCACAGAATAGGACCGAAGATCCCTGGAAAACTTCGGCCCAAGTTCACGTCCTTCCGCTTCAGGCAAGAGGTTTTCACGTGGAAGCGCCAACTAAAAGGAACACCTACCACGATACGGGAAGACTTGACTGCAATTCGTCTAGCAGTTCTGAAGGCAGTCATCACAGTTCATGGGCTGAGGAACACTTGGACTGATCACGGGGATGTCATAATTAAATGGGCAGATGGTACAATGCGTCGTATCAACCGCATGTGTGATATTCCTAGATTGTAATTTGCAAACATCTCTACCCATAACCACATCAATACAGAACTACATTCGCTTTTAATGTGAGTACCGAAATATTCTCTTCCCTTGCTTTGATAGTAGGAATTCAGTACAGTTACCTTTCACTTTTTCTTTCTCCTCTCTAGCTCTCGTTCTCTCTCTCTCTCTCTCTCTCTCTCTCTCTCCCTCTCCCATTCACTCAATCTCCCATAACACACATCCTATCACATCTTTTACTATATCAGGTATCTGTTTTCCAAGTATAACATCGCTAGTTAGAAACTTAGAACCCTCTAATATAAAATTAGACACAATTGTGTGATTTACCTTGTATAATTTGTCTGTAGCGTGTTTTGTCATTGTTATTATCTTTGTATTGTCTTTTATTTCTACAGCAATCAGTATTGTTTGAACTGTATTTAACCGTAGTCCTCTCGTTAGTTCTGTTTTAGTTTTAATTTTCTGTTCCGAAGCTGGCATACCTTTTAACACAACAAGGACGATGCTTCTGATGACAGCAGGCCTAAGCGCATTCCTTCAATTCCATCCCCTTACCCCAATGTTCCGTTAACCGCTCCCTTCACACACACATAGCTGCTAGAGCAAACACGTGTCCTTTTTCAGCCGCTACTATCCTGAAAAAAACCGTGAAACACTTTCCAAGAGCTCTTAATGTTTGTCACTGTAATCTGCAGTCTTTGCTCTCCCAAACGCGCATGGATGAAATGCATAACCTGTTTTCTTCGCGCCAGTTCCATGGAATTCTTATGTCTGAAACATGGCTGAGCAGCAAATGTCCCAACTCAGCTGTTGACATGGACGGGTACGCCCTTCTAAGGAATGACCGCGAGGGTAAAGGCGGTGGGGGGTGGGGTGGCTGCTTATGTTGCCAGAGACCTCAACCCTCAAGTAATTAGCCATTCACCTTCACAACATGAACGTAAACCGGAGTTTTTGTTTGTAGAGATAACACTGTTTAGAGCGAAATGCTTGCTAGGAGTGGTTTACAAGCCTCCGAAAGTATCAATCAATCACTACTGATCTGCATTTAGGGCAGTCGCCCAGGTGGCAGATTCCTTATCTGTTGTTTTCCTAGCCTTTTCTTAAATGATCGCAAATAAATAGGAAAATTATTGAACATTTCCCTTGGTAAGTTATTCCAATCCCTTACTCCCGTTCCTATAAACGAATATTTGCCCCAATTTGTCCTCTTGAATTCCAACTTTATCTTCACATTGAGATCTTTCCTACTTTTAAAGACACCACTCAAACTTATTCGTCTACTGATGTCCTCCCACGCCATCTCCCCACTGACAGCTCGGAACATACCACTTAATCGAGCAGCTCGTCTCCTTTCTCCCAGTTCTTCCCAGTCCAAACTTTGCAACATTTTTTTAACGCTACTCTTTTGTCGGAAATCACACAGAACAAATCGAGCTGCTTTTCTTTGGATTTTTTCCAGTTCTTGAATCAAGTAATCAAGAAAAATCAAGAAAATATTGATGACGATGATGATGCTTGTTTTTTAAAGGGGCCTAACATCGAGGTCATCGGCCCCAAATGGTACAAAATGAGACGAAATAGAATGACAAATTAAAAGTCTAAAATTCTCCACTGACCAGAATTAAAAGCGTGAGAACGAAGAATGAATGGATGGACATGAATTTAAAACAATCAGTGGATGCGACCCGCAATGCTTTACATTCACACAAACTGACGTAAAAGAATAGGATTACTGACCAAGGGACTGCTGCTATAGCATAACACTGAAACGATGATGCTTGCAGTCTAAAGGGGGTCCAAAATCCAAGTTAGCGGCCCCTCATAACGGTATTGATCGCTAGGAAAGTAGAACCATGGTATTTGTCCTGTTGCGGTACTAATCAAAAGTAGCAGAGACTTGCGGTATTCCACACATTATTGTACTACTCAGAGGTTATGAAATTCCACACATAATACAGACCTGTGTTTTTCTCACTTTGCGGCGCCATTTACAGGAAACGCAAACCTATGGTGTTCATCACGTAAGAGTAATAACCACAGGGACCTTCCCCTATCCCGTGGTGTTACTCATATAGTGGGTACTAATCACAGGCAAGGCAGAACCATGGTAGCTATCATCCCATGGTCCTGCTCATATGGTGGTACTAATCACAGGTACTGCAAAAGCCGACCGCACGGTGCTCCTGTGTGCTACTAACCGCAAACCTATTTGGTACCTAATATAGTGGTACTACACGCAAGTAAAAGCGACCCATGATGTTCTCCGCTTGGTGGTACTAATCACAAGTAGTTTCATGGTTCGAAGACAATCATCCCTTGGTTGCCCCTTTTAGTCGCCTCTTACGACAGGCAGAAGATACCGTGGGTGTATTCGTCGGCGTCCCCACCCACAGGGGGTTGTGTGTTTGGTCCGCGAGAGGTATTTTATTTCCCTCAAGTCCGCCGGTAAGCCGGTTAGGACCCCCCTATCCGCCACTTGGAACGCGCCAGGTGGGAGCATCACCTCTCCCACTGCTACGCCAGCGTACCAGGTTCGTGGGACGAAAATATTATCATTGAGGGTCAAACCATGACCTGAAAACACCTCCTACCGCCTCTTCATCGTAATGCCCCCCTTCCTTTCACAGATCTTCTTCTTCTCCTTCTCCTTACTAATCCCTCTCTTCACCTCTCATATATTTTTAATGTACTCTACGTACGATGTGTGTTATACAGATGATATGATTTTTTAAGTGTGGTTACTTTTATTAATACTATTGCTGTTATTATTGTTAATATCATATTATGGTCATTAGCAGTTATCATTAAGTTCCGAAGTCATGGCCCAAAATCATCCTCCCGAATGCCACCCACTCCGATCAGGGGTCTCTGTAGCCGAACCAAGCCGTCTGGCCGTAGCCGGTATGGTCCGGGGTCCGATCTGATGTTAGACGATGCCTAATATGGAATGACTGACGCAATGAGCACTAGGAATCCCTTCCTCCAATCACCCGCAGTAGCATGTACCCCATAGCGTGTACAGAGTAATAAGTATAAGGTGAATAAATAACAATCAATTAATAAAAACATATCCTTCTGGCATTCGGCTGTGCGGATACTACTGCGCGGGTACGTTGCCCGGGGTCACCACAGGGGTTTCGAGCGTAGTCGCACACGTAAGAGGCCCATCTTCAAGCAGCACGCACATCAAGAATTTGGATTCGGTCTACAACTAATCCTCAAAAATAAATAAAAAAAATTAATAAAGAGGGGACCGATAACCACATGACCCTTTTTGTCGCCTTCTACGGCAAACAGGGATTACCTGTGAATGTATTCAGCCCCTCCCATGCACAGGAGTCCAACGCATGATACCAAATCACAATCCATGTCCACGCTGGATTCCTTTTAGTCACCTCTTATGACAGGCAGTAAAAATCGGGGGTGTATTCTACATCTGTCCACCCCCCCCCCCCACCTGCAGGAGGTCAAATTGCAGGTAGCCTTTTCGTCTGTTTACGTAGATATATAGCCGTTTGTTGTGAAATAAGCGTGCCTCAAGTTGCAGGATAAACTGTGTTATTCCGCGTGATAATATATTGAGATAGTGGTAACAACTTTGTAACCTTCCAGGCTTCTCCAGCCAGACTAATTTAATATACTATCATTTTACGCGATATAATTTGATATCAAGTTTATCCGCCATCGGCAATTATTCGTAATAACATATTTATTCTACGTCAATCATTTGTAAACAAGGAATCATATTATATAGTTATAACATCATTTATTATTTAAATTATTATATTAGATAGGATAGGAATTCATTATGTACTGTAAATATGGTCAATATGTTGAGACATAGTTGTTGTAATTTCATCTCATACTTGTGTATACGGAAAAGGTTATTCTTATAGCGGGGGAAAATTGCATGAGTCATTGGGTTAAACTCATGATCCAAGGCAGTAAACAGCGACCCGCTCGCGAGGCTTGCTATGCGGAAAGCTACATCATCACCACGCCTACTGGTCTTGTCAAGAAGAAAGAAGAGGGAGATGATAATGCGATCTACGAATGAGATGCTTCGTTATATAGAGATCTGAGATTAAGCTGTTACCAAGAGTGGGGAGAGCCCGGGTATATTATCAAGTGCGGAGCAACCCTCGCGATACAATACGGAGTTACGGACTTACGGAGTCTCGGATACTAACTCACATCGCTACTTCTACGGTGAACATCTACCTTGAACGACGTTATTGATTTTGAGACAGTGTGTGGTCTCTCCGAGACATAGTTATTTTTGTACAGTGTGTTGTCGCTTCGACACAGTACTCAGCTGCGGTAATGTTATCGGATCTGCGTGAGACGAAACAAGCTTACGGCTTGTGTTATATTCAGTAAATCTTCTGGACTGAGAACTATGTTCAGTTCAAGTCCATGGAATTTGGTACAAGTCTGTACCGTATAAACAGTATAGCTCAGTTGGATTGAGATTTCTACTAACATGGAAAAATTCATATCTCTGAATTTTCTCCTCATACGATCAACGCTGATCAGTTTTTACAAGTATAGGGCCAATGTCTAATTTAAAGACTAGGCAATTAGGGAGTGCTAGTCCAGATAGCCCGTACCACATCAGAGAAGGAAGGATGTCCATGGAGCCAATTCTACATCGAGAAGAAGAGAACGAGTAACCACGGAAACCAGATAACTTCAACGGAAACTGCAATTGGCGAGCTTCAATTAGATAAAGCAAGCATTTTTTGTATAATAAATTCATTTGTATTTTATATTGCGTTAATTTTCTTCCTCAAACGATACTTAATGGTTAATTATTTAAAATCCTACCCTTGTGATTTAAGTATAAGTCTCTACGCTAGTAAATATAAATTTTGCTTTACAGTCTTGTTTAAAACTGTAACGCTGGCGCCCATACATCACATAGAGAAATGGGAAGCCATGGAATGTTAATTGTTTCTATTTGCGTGGCAATTTGCGGGCAAGCCACATATAGTTTATTTGATATTCATGTGTCCCAAGGTATTAACTTTCGTCTCCCCTAATTGAGAAGCTTAGGGTAGAACAGTTACAACTTCATTTCCTGTGATGATGACGATGACGATGCTTGTCGTTTTAAAAGGCCTATAATCTAGGTCATCGGCCCCTAATGGTACGAAATGAAATGACAAAATAAAAGTTTTAAATTATCCATTGACCAAAAGAAAAAAAGATGACATGAAGAATGAATGGATGGACATGAACCCAAAACTGTCAGTGGATCCTACCCAACAACTACCAGAAAGAAACCGCGTTATCGACCAAGGGACCATTCTAAAGTACAATCCTGATGATGATGATGACGCTTGCTTTCTAAAGGGTTCCTAAATCCAGGTCAACGGCCCCTCATAATGGTACATGTCGCTGGTAAAGTAGAACCATGGTATTTCTCAAGTTGCGGTACTAATCAAAGGTAGCGTAAACTCACGGTGTTCCAAACATTAAGGTACTACTCACAAGTATTGTACGGCGTAAAGGTAACGCAGACCTATGGTGTTTCTCACACAATGGCGCCACTCAGAGCCAACGCAAACCGATGAGGTTCCTCACCTAGGTGTACTAGTCACGGGCGCAGGTATTCCCGTTGTTTTCCTCACATAGTGGGTACCAATCACAGGCAACACAGACCCACGGTGTCGCTCATATAGTGGTACAACTCACAGGCCACGTGGGAGTATCACTACGCCAGCGTAGTAGGTTCGTGGACTTCATTTCCTAATTTCCTTGTAGTTATAAGTAGTAGGGCTATTTAACCCGTCCATGTAAACACGACTATTACGAGCATAGCCTCAAAAGAACGAGAATGTTTGTGGGCATTCTTTATTTTCTCTCCCTTCTTTTTGATGCCTTACTTTCATTTGCATTAAAATTTGCCTTTTCTCTGTTCTTTTTAGGGAATACAATGGAGGTTTAGGGGTAAACGTATGTTAGAAATCGTGCTAGTCGAGTGTAAAAACAAACCTGTAGAAGAAATGAATGGCAATCTATTAAGGTTAGATCTTGTAACTAACAACCACTTAGATCGTAATAATAAGACTTATTGTGCACGTATATCAATTCCTGAAAACTGTAGGCCTACCTACGTATCAAGCACAGTGTAATATGATTAAAGACGCTGAGAAAGTAACGGTTCGTTCGCCTATTACAAATGATGGTTTTGGCTAGCAGCAGTAACAGAATATCATATCCTGATGTTCTGGAAGCAGATGATAGGAAGCTGCTCAGATGAGTGACATTTCAGTGCGTGATTCCTGCAACGAAATGAATGAAGTGATAGCTACTGTTCTGGAACACACTGTAAATAACTGCAATTATTCTAGCACTATTGCACATACCCCTTCAGCTAAAAACAAAATTCTGCTACAGACACCAACATTTCTGTCATAACAGCTAACCCACATGCTTCAGATATGCCTTCTTATACAGAATTTCATCCTTCTCCACGTGATACTGCTTTAAAGCAAAAAGAAGCGTAATAGTAAGAGCTGGAGTAGAAATTTAAATAAAAGGCTACGTATTGAAGGGAAGAGATATAGGCTTCTTAAAAAACGATGCCTTACAACTTCAAAACCAGTGTTTGCAGTCACTTCTGCTAAACAGTCTGTTACACACTCATTTATCTGAATTACACTTTAAACGGGGGCAATGAGTGCCCATACTAAATGGCCTTAATGCAAAAATGAAAGGTTTAACACGAACGACCAAAACAAAAGGTTAAGAGGCGAAGCATTCGCACGCATTTTAGAAAAAATACTTAAAACCCTAAATGGGCTTATGGCCTGAAGTTGCAGAGGCTAATCCTATACTACAGAGGGATGACTAACTGCCAAATATTACGTACCAAAGCAGTGTGGAGAATTTAGAGGTTTAGAAAATTTTAATCTCGCCATACAAAGTTGAATGGGAATCAACAGACCGGTAAACACTCTTTGTTCTCTTAATTTACATGTTTCCCAGCAGGTATTTGAACAGAGTCCTCAGACATTCCGAAAATTTACATTTAAACAACGACTTTAGAACTTTATATTAAGAAAAGAAGAGTTTGAAACCTTCCCCTCAGGTTATCTGCCTGGAGCTATTACATGTTAAGAGATGTCTGACATTACCTTGAGTAGTTGGGCCTTCCGAAAGACGACAGGCAGCCCCTGCTTCCTTATTACGCCGCACACGGACTAGACCGGAGCGATGAAGATGACAATACGGCCCTAAAGCGCCCGCTTTTATAGCATCTCAGAGGGGAAGATTCGATAACTCTGAGATAGGCAGAATGCTTGTACACCCCCCCCATTTTAATTGGTTAGAGAAATGTTCACAAAATTCCTGATTGGTTAATAACTTAAGAAAGAAGGAAGCCGTACGAGACAGCATCAAGATAAATCTGTGGCTTCGTTCTAAAAGGGCCAATGTCAAGATTTACCAAAACAGATTTTATTGGTGTATGTCATACAGTTTCACGTGCTCTTCATAATGATTAAACGGCCAATGTCTGAGCCACATATGATGAGAGGATACTGGGGCTTTAAGATGTAAGCCCTAAAGTGTTTTGCCAAGTTTCTCATTATCAAAAAAGGGCCAGTCTTGACATTGGCCCTCTTTCGTATTTTACATTTCTTTTAAGAAGGGCCAATGGCAACATTGGCCTCTTTATTTGCTGACAGATGGTGTCAACAATTGAAACTGTGCTGTGACATTGGACATAAATCTGGCGGGAATACTCAATAATAAGATTTGTTCCTTTAACAATTCTCCTAACCATTTGGTGTACTGTCAATGAGAAATCTAGATACTCTTTCTTAGGCGCAAACATCAAGTTTCACAGAGGCCAGATAATGGTATCTT